>NC_090374.1:135076815-136442494 GCF_036365525.1 Heterodontus francisci | reverse complement strand
TGCATTTCTGCTGTATGGCCTATCTGAAACCTCTGTTTCTGCATTTCTGGGAAAGCCTAACCAAACTGATCTTCAACATCGCCTGGAAAGAATTGTTCTAGGAAGATCCCAGTGACAGCCATCTATAGGCATTTGGGACGCCAAACCAAAACAAAGGACATCTTTCCATATCTTCTCTTTTCTCTTCAAGAATTAGCAAATATTTAACCCAAGTTTTTTTTTGTCATAGAGCTCGGTTAACCGGTATGTATGTGTGTGTGAGCGTGAGGGGCTAAGGTAAAAAGGGAACTTTAATATTTCAATCTGTGTGTTTATGCTTTACTTCATTACTGGTTAAGACTTGTTTTATAATAAACTGATAATTTTGTTGTTTATGAAAGAAACCTGGTTGGTGTGTTTTATTCTGGGATAAAAATAGAGTCTACGATTGACCGTATCGGTAAGTGGGAACAAATTTAAATATATGTTGTGACCTGTGGAGAAGTGGAACTAGAATAAACCATGCACTCCTCCTGCCTCGGTCGTAACAGCATGGCCACCCGTACAGATTCCCCCAGCAGTATGGCCCAGCTGGTCATGCCACTCAGCAAAGGCCCACCCGGTAATGCCATCCAGCAACATGCTTACTCAGTACTACCACCCGGCAACATGCCCATCCCTGCAGACTGTACAGCACTGTAATCTGGCAATGACCTCACTTTCCCGTCTTGCCCTATCTAGTGCTGGTTATGGCTGCTTTCCTATCACAGCACCGAGGCCTTGCCTCGGTTCCACCAACTTTCAGTGGCCAGGAATCTAAAGGCACCTGAGGGCCACCTGTCGTCCAGTTAATTTCAAGCCCTGCATTGAATCACTTCCAGTTGCTTGAAAATGTATTATAACTATATGTACGCTCCCATTGTGTTGGGGCGACAATGCTGTCTTGGAGCTTTCCCGCTGCTGACTAAACCCGGAACTGACGTCACAACATCAGATTTCCAGGAGGTCGCATCCGACACTATTCTCTGGCCCCCCATGACTTGATTTCCACTCCAAACGACCTTCAACTATATCTACTTGTCAAACAGTAATCAAACAGCAAGATATGGAGGAAATTTACAAGGATGTTGCCAGGAATGGAGAACTTAGCTATGAACAAAGATTGTGTAGGCTGCCATTGTTTTCTTTGGAACAGAGGAGGCTGAGGGGTGTTTTAATTGAGGTGTATAAAATTGTGAGGGCCTAGATAGAGTGGATAGGAAGGACCTATTTCCCTCAGCTGAGAGATTGATAAACAGGGGGCATAGATTTAAAATATTTGGCAAAAGCATTAGAATGGAGTTGAGGAATTTTTTTTCACCCAGAGGGTGGTGGGGATCTCGAAGTCACAGAAACCCTCATCGCATTAAAAAATACTTGGGTATGCTCTTGAAATGCTGCAACCTACAGGGCTATGGACCAAAAGCTGAAAAATGGGATTAGGTGGGACATTTTTATAGCTGACACAGATACAGTGGGCTGAATAGCATCCTTCTGTGCCATACATTTTCTATGTTTCTACACTCTGTTTGGGATAAAATCTAATTTATCCACTATAAAAGGCACAAGAAGGCTTGGATTATGAATATATTATATTATAAATATATTAATGACCTCAAGAAAATCTCAATGAAAACTGATGGCAATAACAATAATCATCATCATGCCAAAGGGAAAAAAGGATTTAGTTGAGTAGAGGAGGGATGTTAAACAATCCAATCTACTCTATGATAAAGATAGAATTTCGTCAGAATCTGAAAAGCCTGGTAAATGTATTTTTAAAATTGATTCAACAGATTTCTGCTTTCCTTAGCGTGGTTTTAATGCTCGTTAAAGATTTTATTATCCATTGTCTGCATTTGTGTAGCAATCATTTCATTAAGGATGAGCTTGGAAAAGTATATTTTAGAAGTATTTTGTACATGAGATATTAAGATCTTCATTCCACATGTTCTACATCTCAGTGATACCAGATCCTTTGTTATATAATATAAATATAAAAGGACTGATCTTTAGATCAAGACACAGAGGAAAAATGTTTGACCAGATATGGCCAGAAAAGAAAAATTAGTTTCGGGAATTGTATAGACACAAACGATAAAGAAGACAAATGGGATTCCACATCTGAAGGTAAGTGCTTTGGTTAGCAGGACTTAACTTACTGAACTGATCAGAACAGGAGAAAACATTTGAGGGTAGAATTTCTGTGGGGGCTTCTCCCAAACTGCCACCTTAGCTTTGGCAGAAAATTGGTGGAAACCCCGCAGAAATGGGATGAACATTCATACCTTGTTTCCAAAGTTCCTGCTGATAATCCGCCGAAGTTATTGCGGGAGGTCAGAAGAACCCCATTGGAAATCTGCACCTTTATCTCTTTCCTCTATTAGCATAGACACTGCAACTTAAGTATATTTTACAATAAGATAAAAAAAAAATCAAGAACAAGGGCCACTTGGCTTATCAAGCCTATTTCTTCCATCGAACAATTTGCATTACCATTTACTATTACATAATTTTAATTAAATAATAGAATTAAATTCCTACTTGTCGAACTAAAATTATCTTCCTAAATTCCAAAATAATCTAGTAAAGCTCTGCTATATCAAAACTAACATTAAAATCTACATTGTCAACCCTGAACATAAATTGCACAGACGCTTGTGCATGCCCCAACAGTAGAGGAGCTATCACTTCTTTATTGTTAAATATTGGATCATCTATATTTTTATTTATCATCATAAACTGCATTCCTGTTTTGATCAGATATTAATCCAAGTTTGTTAACTGTGCATTAGCTGCTTTTGATGATTAGTCTCCATAGCCTTTGCAGCGGTACATTCCTTGCATATAATTTATGGTGGATGCACTCCCGAGCAGGCTCTGCGCCCGCTGATACTAGCTCCAAAAAAATCAACATTAAATCCCATGTTAGTTGTGGAGAATCAACCCAAATTGATGAAATACCGGTTCCTGCCACTTTACAAAGACCATCATCGGAGGCTCCTCCAGAACCCACTGAGGCACACCGCAAGTTCCAGTTTTCGGTGCAAGTGCGATTGCTGAAAGTTACAGTGCTGTTCCGACTCTCAATAGCGGCGAATGTCTCTGTGTTTCCAATGATTGGGACCGCAATATCCGGGCCATCGTAGACAGAGGCTGCAGTCCCCTGTCTATATACCAGAGATAAGGGTACAAGATGCAGGAGTCATATACTTGTGGTGTATTAAGGGTTAAATGTTATATACTCACAGCTAATATGCTCTGATGCTGTGTTGCAGAAGATCACACATTACAGTCATTTAGTTCAGTTTCTAGATCTCTTTCTGCTTCAACTTCGAACCTCACATTGCAATTGTCTGCTTTGTAAACTCAGCTAAAAGACCATTCTCTTCCATGACCTTCTCTCCTGGTTTTATATACCAAAAACTCAGTCTTCACAGCATGGGTATCAGGATGTAACATCAACTACCTTACTTATTTACGTGTATAGAAAAGAATAAACGTGCAGATGTATCCATGACAAAATTAGAACTATCCATAGCTGTAATACAGTTACAATTGTACAGATTTGTAGACATTTCTAGTGATAGTGCTTGTCAGCTACATTTGCAGGCTTTTAATTTTATGCTTTTAACTACTAAAATGAAACCTAACATAAATGGATTCTTTTATACAAAATGGATTCCTTTACTAGCTCATGATCTTGGTCTCTAACAGACAAAAAAAAAAGATTATCGGGAAGAATAATACTAATGGCAAAAAAGGGAGTTGGTGTGACCTGACCAGAAAATGATAGAGGCAATAGATGAGTCTCTGGCCAAGTGATGAAGTGGCACAGGACTCAAATCTATTATTTGATAGTTGTGCATAAAATGGCTGTGAGACTATTGGCCTATTTAGCATTACAATTACTTGGCAGAAAGCTGGCAGCCACGGTCAACATTGTATACACTACCCACAGGACCTTGGAACAGATGTGAAAAAATGATGTCAGCCATGAATGCCACAAAGTATTGCCTGACCACATTTATAGGGCCTCAGACTATAACTGTTATAAAAACAAGAAATGCTGGAAATACTCAGCAGGTCTGGCAGCATCTGTGGAGAGAGAAGCAGAGTTAACGTTTCAGGTGAGTGACCCTTCATCAGAACTGGCAGAGGCTAGAAATGTGATAGGTTTTAAGCAAGTAAAGCAAGGGTGGGGCATGATAGGACAAGGTCACAGAGTATAACTGTGGGATGAGAATAGTTGGGTGCTGGATGGCCGGCACAGACACGATGGGCCGAAGGGCCTGTTTCTGTGCTGTATAACTCTATGACTATGACCAGAAGGTCATGGAGCAACAGCAAATGGTATATTAATGGCATGGTGAAAGACAAAGCTTTAGTACAGAGAGGGCATTAATTGACAGAAAACTGAACAGCCTGGTCCCAAGCACAAACATGAAAAAAACAGTGAGTAGGCACTGTAGAAACAAACTAAAATAAAATAAACACATAAAAAAGAAAAAAAATAACCAAAAAACAAAAAAAAACCCTAAAAATTTTTTTTAAAACTGTTACATTGCTTACGAAGCATGTACATATTCTATCAGGACATATGGACCTCACGTGATAAATCAACAAATCCAAATTGCTAATGAAAAAATTCAGAGGATGAATCACCAATTACAGCATAGATGGGGCAATTTGAGACAAAACTAGATAGTCAACTTTATTCTTGCTTGAGGCTTGTACTTTCATCTTGCAGTTCTGCAGTGACAATCCAAATTGAATAGACTGCTTCCTTAGCTACATTATGCATGGTCAGCACGCACCATGAGCAGAAGGATTGGCATGTGTGCTGCTGTATGTGCTTCAGCATAAGAAGGCATTAAGTTGTGCAGATAATAATATTGATAAAGATGTAGATACACATAGAAAATGTTTGTGATTTTGTTAGAAGTATGAACAGAAAAAATCTTCACCACATTTACAACATCATTACACACAACGACCAAGGAATTGTTAATACCATACTCCCTCTGCTTTGGAAATTCCAGCAGGTTAGATAAACAAAATTTTCTTTCTTGAATTATACTGACTATCCTTTAACAATTTATGCTTTTCCAACTGTTCATCCACTGGATCTTTCAAAGATTTTCCCCACGGCATGAATGAACCAGATGTGGTAATTTCATGCAAGCAGCCCCACTTCATTGTACTAAAAATGGTAAGTGGCAAGATTAACAGGTTAATAATCATTTTTCTTTCAAAAATATGAGACTAAAAATTATTTTTGACAATATTCGTGGACAAATCCATAACACTCAGGACATTTATTTGTCCATTATTTTAGAGCAGGTGTTAATTCATTTAAAATGAAAGGGTTATAACTCAGTTAAAATAGTGTACAGAGGAATGTTAAATTAATCCGTAAAGTGTTTGTTCATTAATATTACAAACAGTAAATTCTAGGTTATAGTATTGCCTTGGCACTGTGGCAAAAACACAAATGTTCATCCTATTAGGCTTGCATACATTATTAACTTCAGTTGGCTGTAAGAGCATTCACAGATATGAGAGGAGCATTGAAGGCATGGACTGATTTAACCTTTGTAGAAAGTTTACAGTTATTCATGGGAAAAAGGTGATGATTTTCCCAGTATTCTTTAGGCATGAAAGAGTTCCTGAGGTGGCCAGAATGAGGTTTTAATCTGAAGTGCCAATTTAACCCTCAATTAACACAAGACACCATCTTGCTGAAGGAGTTACATGTTGTGCTAGTAGCGACTGCCTGGAGGATAGTTGAAAGGCTTATTGTCAATTAAATTGCCAGCTAGTGCTCATTAAGAAGGCTGCAAAGCAATTTGGCACCAGCACTTGACCTAATACCCTCTCCTAACAGTGACTAGTGTGACGGTCCCATTAGGGACAGTTAACTTTTAAAAATAGAAAGTCGAATTCCCAGTTATCACTGAACTACGCCACAAGATTTAACGTTGTAAACAAAAACTTTACGATACAAGAGTTAAATAAAGCAAAACATTACTAATTTAAGATTACAATTTGATAACACATGCTTTAAACTTAAAATCTTAACAAAACATGAAGATGTAGACTTTAAACTCTAAATCTCGACAGAACACTCCTGATTGACTGTTCCTTCCACCCCAAGAGTTCCCCTATACATTGCAGGATCTTGGTGGTTTGTTTACTTCTCCTGAGACCAATCCAAAGTGTACCACAGCTCTTAGGAATTCACTTTGATTTCCTTAATTTCTCAGCTATCTTCTGAGGTTTGAGATATCCTGGGGATTTTCCCTTTAGCTTTGGTTAGGCAAACTTCTCCTGAATCTGGACTTCTCAGATTGAGCATGGGCCTTACTCAAAACAGAAACACCCCTGGTCCCTGATGGCCTCTTTGCTCCTGAGTCCAGCTGCTTTAAAAGACAACTGCTTTCTCTGTGACCAACAGCTTGTCTGAGGTGTCACGCCAACGTGCTATGTTGAATGATAATTTTCTTTAATCCACTGACTTGTGACCTGAATTTATATTTTAAAAGAAATTTAAAAAGGAACAGATAAAAGATGACTTTGCTAGCAGCTTAAGATGACCACCTAATTTGCAACGCTATGCTACATTGCAATGCATGTGAAGTGGAGATGAAATTTCTGCTCATCCCAGCAAGAACCAAAACCCAGGAAGTTTAAGGGAACTGCCTGTTCTCTTTATCAAGAAGAAATACACTGCTAACTACCATTCTTGAATCACTGGGTGGCTGTCATATCACAAGTCCCCCCCCCCCCACCCCATTTATGGTTTTAAGCTGGTGTTTCTCTGCAGCAGGTTGAGAAGCATCTGGACTCTGACAATGCAGACCCAAGTGAGGGTCCCTCCCTCTCCCTCTCTCTCTCCCTCTCCATTCCAGCTTACAAATTGCAAACTCTGCCTGCTTGTTGACTGACTACCTCTGCATACTCCAGCTACAATAGAAACCCCTTTGGAGGAAATCATCTGCATTGGGGTCTCCAAGAGACCCACCAAATCAGCCATCCATCTCTTCAAACTAAAAGCCTCAGGACCACTGAATTCAGCTAGAAGCAAGCCGAATCACCAAACTCCACAGACTATATGCACCTTTTTCCTATGGACTCTACCCTTCCCCACTCTATAACCTAGTTGTGTGTGTGCGTGTGAAAGTTGGCACGTAGTTTATTATTTTACTTTGGTTGTACAATAAAGGTTACCTCTTTGTTAAACTCAAGAGAACCTGTCTGATTGCTTACTTGCTATGATCATAACAAGAACCAATCAAACACCTACTGAATTGGCCAGTACATCCACTTGAAAAAAGAATTAAACCTGTTGTGGTCAAACAAGGAGAGGGAAAAGAGGGAAGCCCTTGGACCCCTCCTCACCTGACCATAACAGAAGCCAACAGCTTTCCAAAAGCTGTTGTTTGTCAGCAAGCACACAGATCAAAACACCATCAGGCACCCCTTGTATCATCTATCTCCATAGCAGGTGGTACATGTGGAATGTCCTAGATAGCAATTTAATCCAGTTATCTCCAACTCTCAAAGCATCTCTTTGATTTTTGATACCCACATGAATAATTATTATTGCTAACAATGACAGAGCAAACTCTTCTAGACTTTCTGTTTCCAACCTCCATCCAAACAAGCTCACCTGCTGGTTTATGGCTCTCATCTCGCTAACTCTGTGTCTGTGAGCACTTATGGAAAGATTCTTGAACTTTAAATCTTGGGTGGTCTCCAACATTTTAAAATTCTTACAGCTACATATTTAATTGCCTAAAACTAAAAATGACCTCTAAAATATTAAAACAAACCATGAACCAGGTGATCATAACAGTAAACAAGTCATTGCAAAGAATTTCAAGCCCTAATTAAAGGTATATCACCTTTTACTGTTCACTTGCTGCTGGAGGTTTGAACAGGACATTTGAAACACATGGGTAGACTTCCTTGATCCATTGTGGCCTCCTCCTGAGGTCCCCAGCATCACAGATGTCAGTCTTAAACCAATTTGATTCTCTCCACGAAATATCAAGAAATGGCTGAAGGCACTAGATACAGAAAATGCTAAGAGCCCTGACAACATCCTGGCAGTACTTCTGAAGACTTGTGCTCCAGAACTAGCCACGCCTCTAGCCAAGCTGTTCCAGTACAGTTACAATACTGGCATCTACCTGACAATGCGGAAAATGGCCCAGGTATGTCCTGTCCACAAAAAGCAGGACAAATCCAATTGGGCCAATTACCGGCCCATCAGTCTACTCTCAATCATCAGCAAAGTGATGGAAGGTGTCATCGAAAGTGCTACCAAGCAGCATTTGCCCAACAATAACCTCCTCACTGATGCTCAGTTTGGTTTCCACTGGGGCCACTCGGCTCCAGACCTCATTATAGCCTCGGTCCAAACATGGGAAAAAGAGCTGAATTCAAGAGGTGAGATGAGAATGACTGCCCTTGACATCAAGGCAACATTTGACTGAGTATGGCATCAAGGAGTTCTGGCAAAATTGAAGTCAATGGGAATCAGGGGGAAAACTCTCCTCTGGTTGGAATCCTACCTATCACAAAGGAAGATGTTTGTGGTTGTTGAAGGCCCATCATCTGAGTCCCAGGCCATCACTGCAGGAGTTCCTCCGGGTAGTGTTCTAGGCCCAACCATCTTCAGCTGCTTCATCAAGGACCTTCCCTCCATCATAAGGTCTAAAGTGGGGATGTTCACTGATGATTGCACATGATTCCATATCATTCATGACTCCTCAGATACTGAGGCAGTCTGTGCCTACATGCAGCAACATCTGACAACAACAGCTTGGGCTGATAAGTGGCATTAACATTTGCACCACACAGTGCCAGGCAATGACCATCTCAAACAAGAACGAATCTAACCATCTCCCCTTGACATTTGACAGTATTATCATTGCTGAATCCCCCACCATCAACATTCTGGGGGTTACCATTGAACAGAAACTAAACTGGAGCAGCCATATAAATACTGTAGCTATAAGAGCAGGTCAGAGGCCCGGACTTCTGCGGCAAGTAACCCACCTCCTGACTCCCCAAAGTCTGTCCACCATCTACAAGGCACTACTCAGGATTGTAATGAAATACTCTTCAATTGCCTGGATGAATGCAGTTCCAACAGCACTTAAGAAGCACAACGCCACCAGGACAAAGCAGCCATTTGATCGGCACCCCACTCACAAACTTAAACAGTCACTCCCTACACCACTGGCGCGTAGTGGCAGCAGTGTGTACCATCTACAAGGTGCAATGCAGCAACTGACCACTCCCCAGGACATCGCTGCAAGTCTTCTTCAGGGTAGTGTCCTAGGTCCAACCATCTTCAGCTGCATCATCAATGACCTTCCCCTCCAACATAAGATCAGATGTGGAGATGTTCACTGATGATTGCACAGTGTTCAGCACTATTCAAAACTCCTCTGATACTGAAGCAGTCCATGCCCACATGCAGCAAGACCTGGACAACATTCAGACTTGGGCTGATAAGTGGAAAGAAGCATTCATGCCACACAAGTGCCAGGCAATGACCATCTCCAACAAGAGAAAATCTAACCATCTCCCTTGACATTCAATGGCATTACCATCGCTGAATTCTCCACCATCAACATCCTGGGGGTTGAGGGGGAGGTGGTTACCATTGAACAGAAACTTAACTGGACCAGCATAGAAATACTGTGGCTACAAGAGCAGGTCAAAGGCTGGGAATTCTGCGGTGAGTAACTCACCTCCTGACTCCCCAAAGCCTGTTCACCATCTACAAGGCATAGTCAGGAGTGTGATGTAATACTCTCCACTTGCCTGGATGAGTGCAGCTCCAACAGCACTCAAACGGCTTGACACCATTCAGGACAAAGCTGCCTGCTTTATTGCCACCCATCTACTGCCTAAAACATTTAGTGTCTCCATCACTTGCACACAGTGGCAGCAGTGGGAACCATCTACAAGATGCACTGCAGAAACTCACCAAGACTCCTTCAACAGCACCTTCCAAACCTATGGCTTGGTCAGTAGTGATTCTTCTGAGCCACTCTTGGTGATGGACATTGAAGTCCCCCACCCAGAGTACATCTTGTGCCCTTGCTACCCTCAGTGCTTCTTCTAATTGGTGTTGAACATGGAGAAACACTGATTCATCAGCTGATGGGGGGAGGGGGGTGGGTGGTGGTTGTTGGTAATCAGCAGGAGGTTTCCTTACCCATGTTTGATCTGATGCCATGAGACTTCATGGCATTCGGAGTCAATGTTGAAGATTCCCAGGGCAACTCCCTCCCGACTGTATACCACTGTGCTGCCACCTCTGCTGGGTCTGTCCTGCCGCTAGGACAGGACATACCCAGGGATGGTGATGGTGGTGTCTGGGACATTGACAGCAAAGTATGATTTCGTTGGTATGACTATGTCAGGCTGTAGCTTGACCAGTCTGTGGGACTATTTTGGCAATTTTGGCACAAGCCCCCACATGTTAGTAAGGAGGACTTTGCAGGGTTGACAGGGCTGGGTTTGCCATTGCTATTTCTGGTGCCTAGATCGATGCCGGGTGGTCCATCGGTTTCATTCCTTTTCTCGGTTTGATGCAACTGAGTGACTTGTTAGGCCATTTTAGAGGGCATTTAAGAGTCAACCACATTGCTGTGGGTCTGGAGTCACATGTAGGCCAGACCAGGTAAGGACGGCAGATTTCCTTCCCTTCATTAGTGAACCAGATAGGTTTTTACAACAATTGACAATGGTTTCATGGTCACCGCTAGACTAGCTTTTTTAATTCCAGGTTTATTAATTGAATTCAAATTCCAGCATCTGCCGTGGTGGAATTCGAACCCATGTTCCCAGAGCATTAGCCTAGGACTCTGGGTAACTAGTCTAGTGACATTACCACTATGCCACCGCCTCCCCACTAATTGACAAATTACCTGAACGTTTTGCACCTGCAAGGAATGTCTTGTATGACAGATAGATTTTTCATTGTGCCAGCCAGCTGCCAAATGCAAGTGTTGACCGGTTTGTGGTCCAGTTGAGACAGTTAGCGGAGCCCTGCAAGTTTGGTATGCTACTTGACAAGATCATAAGATCATAAGAACTAGGAGCAGGAGTAGGCCGTCCGGCCCCTCGATCCTGCTCCGCCATTCAATAAGATCATGGCTGATCTTTTCGTGGACTCAGATCCACTTACCCGCGCTCTCACCATATCCCTTAATTCCTTTATTGTTCAAAAAGATATCTACCTTAGCTTTAAAAACGTTTACTGAAGTAGCGTCAACTACTTCACTGGGCAAGGAATTCCATAGATTAACAACCCTCTGGGTGAAGAATTTCCTTCTCAATTCAGTCCTAAATCTGCTCCCTCTAATCTTGAGGCTATGCCCTCTTGTCCTAGCTTCACCTATCAGTGGAAACATCCTCTCTACTTGTATCTTATCTATTCCCTTCATAATTTTATATGTTTCTATAAGATCCCCCCTCATTCTTCTGAACTCCAATGAATATAATCCCAATCTATTCAGTCTCTCCTCATAAGCCAACCCCCTCAACTCCGGAATCAACCTAGTGAACCTCCTCTGCACCCCCTCCAGTGCCAGTACATCCTTTCTCAAGTAAGGAGACCAAAACTGCACACAGTACTCCAGGTGCGGCCTCACCAGTACCTTATACAGCTGCAACATAACCTCTCTGCTTTTAAACTCAATCCCTTTAGCAATGAAGGACAAAATTCCATTTGCCTTCCTAATTACTTGCTGTACCTGCAGACCAACCTTCTGCGATTCATGCACAAGGACACCCAGGTCCCTCTGCATAGCAGCATGCTGCAACTTTTTACCATTCAAGTAATAATCCTTTTTCCTGTTACTCCTACCGAAATGAATGACTTCACATTTATTAACATTGTATTCCATCTGCCAGACCTTTGCCCACTCACTCAATGTATCTATGTTCCTCTGCAAAGTTTCACAGTCATCTGCACACTTTGCTCTGCCACTCATCTTAGTGTCATCGGCAAACTTTGACACCCTACATGTGGTCCCCAACTCCAAATCATCCATATAAATTGTAAATAATTGCGGTCCCAACACCGATCCCTGAGGCACACCACTAGTGACTGACCACTAGCCAGCCAGAATAGCACTCATTTATCCCCACTCTCTGCTTCCTGTTAGTCAACCAATCCTCTATCCATGCTAATACTTTACCTCTAACGCCATGCATCCTTATCTTATGCAGCAGCCTCTTGTGCGGCACCTTGTCGAAGGCCTTTTGGAAATCTAGGTACACCACATCCACTGGGTCCCCATTGTCCATCTTGCTCGTAATGTCTTCATAGAATTCCAAAAGATTTGTCAAGCATGACCTGCCCTTCATGAACCCATGCTGCATCTGCCCAACGGGACAATTTCTATCGAGATGCCCTGCTATTTCTTCCTTGATAATAGACTCAAGCATCTTCCCCACTATAGAGGTTAAGCTAACCGGTCTATAATTCCCCATCTTTTGTCTACCTCTCTTTTTAAACAGTGGCGTCACATCTGCTGTTTTCTAATCTGCTGGGACTACCCCAGAGTCCAGCGAATTTTGGAAAATTACCGCCAGTGCACCTGCTATTTCTCCCGCCATCTCTTTTAGATGCTGAGAGATAGGCTGGCACCAGGCTGTCGAGATAAACAGGCTCAAGCCAGATTGTTTCGAAAGCAGGATACAGATGTGATCTCTGTTGCGATATTGCTTTAACTGTTTGAATACTAGTTAACATACTGCTGAATATGTAAATAGTTTGATATACATCATCACAGAAAGTGATGCAAGCAAACATGTGCTAACAGTAGTTGGAGCAGTGTTAGTCTGCAAGTAGCATGTGTATTGAAGAGTTTCTCCTGTAATTCTGTTACTCTGCAATAAAGACTCCTTCATTCAACTTTTACCATTCATCTTCAGAGTGCTTGGTACACTTGTGTTGAGAACCTAAAAACACAATATGGTGGCAGTGGAACACAACAGGGTAACAACAGTGCAGAGGAACTCAACATGTTAGTAGTGGTGTTCAACATGATGACAGCGATCACAAGCACAGCAACATCGTGGACGATGGTTTCTCCCGTGTAAAGCCATAAAAGCCTGGGACAACACTGCAGATAGCTGGAGAATGCAGCGACGACATGACATAGGGCCAGATTCAAAGATGAACCTCGAGGATCGGTACTCCGAGAGAGTGTGAGTAAACGAAGGGGGTTGCTCTGGCAGAATCAGGCTCAAAAGAGGAAAATGAGTCTATTCAGATTGGAGCTGCGAGACTGCACTGCCATTACATGTCGTGGTTTTCCTGCCAAAAGAGCTTCATGGGTAAAGTCTCCTCGTGCAGTCTCTGAAAGTCCTTGCTGTAGGCACAGAGCTCAGGGCATGGCAGAGGTCCAGTGCTGCAGGCAGAGAGCTCAGGGCATGGCAGAGGAGCAGTGCTTTTTTTCCTTGAAGGAAGGCTATCAAAAGGAAAATAATTTAAGGGGAATGCTCTATCAGGAGAATTCTTGTAAGCAACAAGTTTTGATACCATGAACACAAAAACCCAGCAATGAATTGGAAGGTTCCAGATGTCCTTCGCGAATTCCAACTCTTTAGGCAGAGTATGCAGTTAAGCTTTTTAGATTTTGCTGTCACAGAACTCAACCAGCAAGCAATTAAAATTAAGATAGCAATTGGCAATGAAGATCCCTATTGCATCAATACTTCTGGACTGTCAGAAGCAGACCAGAAACTCTGAACTATGCTGGAAGACCAACTGAGAGTTAATGTCAATTTCAGGATCCATCGACTTGAACTAATGGCCTATAGGCAACAGCCCAAAGTTTTACAAAAGTTTTTATTTTTGCACTAAAATCTTAGACTTCTATGTGTTTTAAAAAAGATGAAAAAAGAATTTTCAGTAGACTTGGACATCTGCAAATAACTGGAAATTTTGGATGTTGACTTTGTATGCAAAAGTAGGGGTTTTGACCTCCCTTTGAGTGACAGAGGAGGCACTGTGTCAGGATATGTGACCATGTTCAGGAAGATGTTTTCACTTTGGACTTTTAAAAACCAGTGAGTTGGAAAAAGAGCAGGCATTTTTAAGGTGGCACATTCCTATTATCTCCAGTCTCTGAAGAATTCCTGCATCCAGAATGGTTCCTGTTGCCTCCTGTGTTTTGGGAGTTCCTGAAATCTCAACTGCTAGACTGCTAGATTGCCATTTTTAAAAACCCAAGCAGACCAGTTGCTGCACCTCTGCTGAACTGTGTGACACCTTCTGCAGACAAATTGCCTTGAACACCTAACCATCAAAGACTGTTCATCAACCTTGCCTGGAGAGACTTCGCGTGGCATCCGACTATTCGACTCTGAGACACCTCACTATATCAAAAACATCCTACCAGAACATGATGAACTCAATCATTTAATTTTCCTTTTTATTCCTAAGAAACTGCTTCAAAAGGGATGTGAGGGATAACCCAAATAATTATAGGCCGGTCAGTTTGACCTTGGTGGTGGGTAAATTGTTAGAATCTATTCTGAGGGACAGGATAAACTGCCACTGAGAAAGGCACGAATTAATCAGGGATAGTCAAAGAACAAAGAACAAAGAACAGTACAGCACAGGAACAGGCCATTCGGCCCTCCAAGCCCTCTTGATGCCTGTCTAAACTAAAACCTTCTGCACTTCTGGGGTCCCTATCCCTCTATTCCCATCCTATTCATGTATTTGTCAAGATGCCTCTTAAACGTTGCTATCGTACCTGCTTCTACCACCTCCCCCAGCAGCAAGTTCCAGGCACTCACCACCCTCTGTGGAAAAAACTTGCCTCGCACATCCCCTCTAAACTTTTCCACACGCACCTAAAACCTATGACCCCTAGTAACTGACTCTTCCACCTTGGGAAAAAGCTTCTGACTATCCACTCTGTCCATGCCACTCATAACTTTGTAAATCTCTATCATGTTGCCCCTCCATCTCCATCGTTCCAGTGAAAACAATCCGAGTTTATCCAACCTCTCCTCCTACCTAATACCCTCCAGACCAGGCAACATCCTGGTAAACCTCTTCTGTACCCTCTCCAAAGCCTCCACATCCTTCTGGTAGTGTGGCGACTAGAATTGTACGCAATATTCCAAGTGTGGCCTAATTAGTCAGCATGGAATTTTTAAGGGAAGGTCATGTCTTGCTAACTTAATTGAGTTTTTTGAGGAAGTAACAAGAAGGATTGATGAGGGTAGTGCAGTGGATGTGGTCTCCATGGGTTTTAGTAAGGCATTTGACAAGGTCCCATATGGCAGACTGGTCAGTAAAATGAAAGCCGATGGGATACATGGGAATGTGGCAGGCTGGTTCTGGAATTGGCTCAGCGACAGGAAGCAAAGGGTAGTAGTCGACGGATGTTTTTGTGAATGGAAAGCTGTTTCCAGTGGCGTTCCACAGGACTCAGTGTTGGGTCCCTTTCTGTTTGTGGTATATATTCATGATTTGGAATTAAATGTGGGAGGCATGATTGGGAAATTTGCCGATGACTCAAAAATTAGCCGTGCAGTTGATAGTGAAGAGGATAGCCATGGACTCCAGAATATCAACGGTTTGGTTGAGTGGGCGAAAAGTGGCAAATGGAATTCAATCCAGAGAAGTGTGAGGTAATGCATTTGAGGAGGGCAAACAAAGCGAGGGAATACACAATAAACGGGAGGATATTGAGAGGGGTAGAAGAATGAGAGACCTTGGAGTGCATGTCCACATGTCCCTGAGGGTGACAGGACAGGTAAATAGAGTGGTGAAGAAGGCAACTGGAATCCTTTCCTTTATTGGCCGAGGCATAGAATTCAAAAGCAGGGATGTAATGCTGGAACTGTATAAAACACTGGTTAGGCCACAGTTGGAGTATTGCGTACAGTTCTGGTCACCACATTACAGAAAGGACATAATTGCTCTAGAGAGAGTACAGAGGAGATTAACAAGAATGTTGCCAGGGCTCAAAAGTTGCAGCTATGAGGAAAGATTGGATAGGCTAGGGTTGTTTTCCTTAGAACAGAGGAGGCTGAGGGGTGACTTAAGAGGTGTACAAAATTATAAGGGGCCTAGATAGAGTAGACAGGAAGGACCTGTTTCCCCTAGCAGTGAGGTCAATTACCAGGGGACACAGATTTAAGGTGGTTGGTAGAAGGGTTAGAGGGGACATGAGGAAAAAACTTTCACCCAGAAGGTGGTGGGTGTCTGGAATTCACTGCCAGGAATGGTGGTGGAGCAGAAACCCTCAATTCTTTTAAAAGGTACCTGGACATGCACCTGAAGTGCTGTAACCTGCAAGGCTATGGACCAGGTGCTGGAAGGTGGGATTAGATTGGGTGGCTAGTTTTTTCGGCCGGCACGGACATGATGGGTTGAATGGCCTCCTTCTGTGCCGTAATTTTTCTATGGTTCTATGGGAAACCAAAAATCCTTTTGGCTGGTTAACCCTTTTTTTGAATGTTTGTGTGTGTGCATGAAGGCTAAGGAACTAAGGAGTTTTTCATATATATAGATTTATCTTGTTAGTAGTTAAGATCTATTATTTATTTTCTAATAAATAGTTAATGTTGTTGTTGTTTGAAGAAACCTGGTTTAGTGTGCTTTATTCTGGGGAACAAATAAAGTGTTTAATTTGGCTATACTTCAGTAAGTGGGAAACTTTATTTGATATGCTATAACCTGTGGGACTGAATTAACAGTGCATTACTCCTGCCTTGGTCATGACAAAATAGACTGTTTGTCAGTAGATGTTGGAAAAAGGGAAAGATTGTGATTTCCCAGATGCAGAACTCTCCAAGGGGATAATGGAGCTGGTAATCACATCAACCCCAATAGAGGCGTTCCAAAAGGATCTGCTTGATAAGGAAAAAACCTACAACATCGACACTCTCCTTAAAGATGGCAGGAAGTACAGAGCCATAGCGGCAAGCAGGCAATGCATACAAGCACTTGGAGCAGCAATGCCCATAGGTGAAGTTGTCAAGACACCTCAACAGGACAAGACATGCAACAAATGCAGTCTAATGTATCAGCCATTTAACTGTCTTGCTTTCAGAGATACCTGCAAGGCATGTGGTCTAAAGGGACATTGGACAAGACTGTGTAGAAAATCTGGCAGTGAAGAAGTGGGCAGAAGCCTTAGGAAGCCACAGCTCAATAAAGAGTAGATACCACCTAGTGGTAAGAACAAAAAAGATTTCACCAGTCATTAGTTTCAGCACAGGCATAGCCATGAGGTAATCAAAGACCTGGACACAAAGAAGGCACCAAAGGTGAACATTCCTTTTATAGAGTCACAGTCACACAGCACATGGATGCAATCACACAACTGGAAGCCATCACTACAGCCGAAATTGTATGTCCTGACAAGGGTGACAAGCACAAGCTACGAAGATAGATAATGGGGCAAACACCAACATTTTACCTCTGCAGATACTCAAGGATATGCATCTAATGAAGTGGGAGTCTATGTTAACGCCAACAAGAGCTAAACTCACTGTATAAAATGGTTCATCAATCTGCTGAATGGGAGCATTGACGTTGAAGTACAGAATTAGAAGTTCTGCATGGTCACCACAAGTCTTCTATGTTATTGACACCAATGGTCCAGCGGTAGCAGGACTACCAGCATGCAGTGAACTCCGGATCGTGACGATTCATGAGATCAGTAATGTGCCAATCCTAGAAAATCAAGATAAGTGTGACTCCATTGAGTCTATTCAAGATCTGCAACAGAAATATCTGATAGATTTGACAACATGGGCAATTTTATAGAAGATGCTGTTCTTCATCTGAAAGATGATGCTGTTCCCTCCATAGATCCACCATGGAAGTGCAGTGCCCACATAAAGAACAAACTAAAGACTGAACTTGACATGATGGAAAAACAGGGATTATTCACCATGTTCAGCAACTCAATAACCACTGTAATGAAGAAAGATTAGAGTACCGTTAGAGTATGCCTAGATCCCAGAAGGCTGAATCGAGGACTCAAAAGATGTTGTCACAAAATTCCTACTTTAGAAGGGCTCAACCCAAGGTTTGCTAGAGCCAAGTTTGTCTTGAAGTTGGACGTGGAACATGGATACTGGACAGTTCACCTTTCTGAAGATTCACAAGAATTAACAACTTTCAGAACACCATTTGGAAGGTATTGCTTTCTACAGTTTCCATTCAGACTGTCAGTGAGTTAAGACCTGTATCAACAGCATACGGATTGGATTACCAAGAGTGTTCCTGGATGTGCTTGCATTGCAGATGACATAGCGGTTATGGGAAGTATCAAGGAAGGGCATGAGAAGAATCTTCACACTTTAATGGAGATGGCTAGAAGAGAAGGTCTCATGTTTAATAGCAAAAAATGTGCTATCAATGTGAGCCACATTAATTTTTTTCGGTTCGATCTATTCTGACACTGGAATACGACCAGATCCCAGTACAGTTGAGGATATACAATCAAAGCCTACACCTCAAGACAAAGACTATTTATAGCGGTGTTTGGTTTTGGGCCTATTTAACCTTTTAGCACCATATATCTTGAATTTTTCTGTGAAAGCATCATCAGTGTGTGAACCTCTCCAGAAAGGTATGCCATTCTTGTGGCTTGAAGATCATCAACATGCATTTGATTCGTTAAAACAGTCACTTTCTGCTGAAACATGTTTGCAATATTACGATGCAAGGAAAGAAACTACACTTAAAGTAGATCTTTCACAACAGAGTCTCAGAGCATGTCTGTTACAGGAAGATAGACCAATTGTGTTCAGTTCTAAAAGTTTGTCACCTACTCAGGCGAACGATTCAAACATAGAATGAGAAATATTAGCATTAGTATTCGGTATCACCAGATTTCATCCCTATTTATTTGGCAAATGCTACTGTCAAGACTGATCACAAACTGTTGGCAATAATTTGGCTAAAACCAGTCACCAGTGGTTCACTGCAACTTCAAAGACAACTAATTAAAGTGCTGGGTACGATTGTGAGGTTTGGTATAAACCTGGAAACGTCATGGTTACGTCTGACACAGTGAGCAGACTACCCAAGCCTAAAAAGACAGATCCATTAGATGTGCAAGGAGTCAAAATAGATAGAGAGCTAAAAGATGTGTACAACATTAACTGAATGCAATTTGGACAGAAGAAATGTGACGAGCTCCAAGAAGAGACTTCCAGAGATCCTGTCCTGTGAGTATTATGGCAGCTCATCATCGGTGGATGGCCTGATACAATGCAAGCGATTCCCACAAACCTCAGAACCTTTTGGCCATATTGTGACAAGTTGGGGATATCCAGTGGTGTAATTTTAAAGGTAAACAAGTGTTAATTCTGAAAACGCTTCATCAGGATATCCTTACGCAATTATATCAAGGTCACATGGGCATTGAAAGGTCAAGACGACTTGCACGTGAGTCAACTTATTGGCCGGGGATCAATTAGGACATAGAGTGAGCTGTGAGGATGTGTGATGCATGTCAAGAGCATCAACCAAGCCAACACAGAGTGTCACTTCATCCTCATGATGTTCAATCACATCCATGGTCAGGAATAGCTACTGACTTATTTACTGTTAAAGTGACAATTTTCTATTGGTTATCGATTACTTCTCCAAATTTCCTATCATTTGCCAACTGATGGATACATCAAGCGCATTGGTAGCAAATACAATGGGCTGGATATTGTGTAGGAGGCGGGGCTCCCGATGCCAAGCTGAAAAGGCGTGGTGAACCCTGCTGCTGCATTTTCGTGGCGCGCCACACCCCCCCCCCCCCAACCCTGGAGCGATCCTCCGGTCTTTTTAAATCTAAGTTGCAGGAGCCGGGTTCCCTGTCCCTTTCAAGATAGGGATCCTGCCTCCATGAGTTGCCGGCCAATCAGAGGGCCAACAGCTCAGCAGTATCAGCAGTGCCACTGCGAGCGGTGGCAACTGCCAGTATTGCAGAGGCCTCGGGCCCAGGCCCAGCTCTGGAACCCTAGACAAGATGTAGGTGAGGTGTCGCCGCCGGGGCCAGTCCAGAAGGCCCCAGCGAGGTTGAGGGGCGGGGTGGCGGTGGTAGGGCTGAGGAGTAGTCTTGCAGTCCAGGGGGAGCGGAGTCCCTGGGTGTGAATTGGTTCCCGGTGGGGGTCCTCCTTAGGCCACATATTGCCCACAGAGAAGGGACCCCCCCCAAGCCTGCACAGGGAGGGCACCTCACTTTACAAGGCATCCTTCCCACGCAGCAGAGACCCCCCCCCCCCCCACCACCACTGGTAAGATCCCAGGGGTGGCGGGAAGAGACCCCTAATTTGCTGTTAATACTTAAGGGCCTCAATTGGTCTCTAGATGGGAAGGCTCATCAGCGTATTCCACCCCCGAGAAGATTGATGTGTGACAGGGAGGCGACGGGCCCTCCGCCGCATTGCCTTACCGCCACTTGTTGCAATACTCCGTGCCCCCCCCACCTCCGATCCCACCTCGGTGGGGGCAGGGGGGGGGGGGCGTACAATTCAGCCCAACGAGTGCAAGTTTTAGTCTTTTTGGTACCCTGGAGGAGATAGTATTGGATAATGGTCCGCAGTACACCGGTATGCCATTTCAAGACATGTACGCAATGTATGTATGTAGTATGGTAAAGTGGGAAAGCTATACACACAGTAAAGACAGGATGGCGAGCGAGAAGGATTCTGGGACGTTATGTCAAGTCTTAAAAAGCTTACTTACAGCAAAAAGGTGAGACCTTGAAGGCAGTCAGTGAGAAGCAGCTTCTGTGAGAATGCAATGTAGATTTGTCTCCCAATGAGATAAGGAACCACAGAATGTAAAAGCATGGAGATACAGTAGTGAGTACAAAGGGCATTACCTACGTAAATTGTAAGGCCAGCAACAGCCACTAGATAATCCTTGGTTGGTTAAGGAAAGCATGCTCTAATACAAGGCTGAAGATGATTGGGAAAGGGAGGGGTTAATTGGAAAGCAGTCAGGATAAAAGATGCCTTGACTTTGTCTCTGTACGGCTGAGAGAATCTTCGAACAAACAAGATGAGAGAGAGAGAGAGAAAAAGTCTTGAAGACCCAAAACTACAAGAGAAACTAGTCGTGTGCTTTACCATCCAATTCCTGACATGGGTAGTATAATCCGTGTTAGATTGTAAATCACTGCCTGAGTTCGTGACCATAGTTTATCTGAAAACTTAATAAACTTGTCCTAACTTTGTCTCAAGAAAGTCGATTCAGAACAAAGCTTTGCTACCAAGTCTGTTCCAGCCTTTATAGGGGGTATAAACCCCTAAAATCTTACATTCTGTTATTCTGTAATAAAGAACCCTTCATTCAACTTACCATTCATCTTCAGAATGCTTGGTACATTTGTGTTGAGAACCTAATAACACAACAATCTCAAGAAGGCTATCACAGTCCTTGAAGTTGGTGAGCCTGCCCATCAGCAACTCAAAGTCATTGGAGGGCAAGAAGAGGTGCACTACAGCAATGACAAGTTAACTTTCAAGCTCAAGATGAGGTCAACAGGTTCCTCAAAGCAGGCTTACAGCATGAAGAAATGTCAGCAAAAGACATCACACAGCCAAAGGCACACACAAAGAAACCATAAGGTTTCCAACACATATCCCTACTCCGGAGGAAGTCATAGAAAAGGATGATAAAAATGTCCATCCTATGGAAAGATTTGCTGGAACGTGACAGGGTGAACCATTCCAGGCTGTCTGCAAAAGGACAGCTCCTGCACTACCATCAAGTACAGGACGATAATGACATGTCAGGCTCAGAGGATGAGACATATATGATGGAGGAAGTCAGAGCTCTCCACATTCATGGTGAAGGAAAGAAATTGACTGTACCATTATTTTGTGACCATCAAGTGATAGAGTGCCAAGTTGATACAGGAGCAACATGCAATGTCAACTCATTCAGGTAATTATGTGAGATTAACAAGACATCCAACACTTAGACCCAGCATTACAAAAATTAGATTTTATGGTGGAACTACTATTCCTGTAAGAGGACAGCATGATCTTTCTTGCCAACATGAGGATCATGTGCACACTGTCACTTTCAAGGTTGTGGATGTACAACCAATGTCTCTTCTGTCAGGCAAAGTATCAGTCCAGATGAGATTGATTACAATAAACACCCCACAGACCTTGACTGAAGTTAATCAGATGGGAGTAGAGAAGACTACAGATAATGTATTAATGAGTATGCTGATGTTTTTGAAGGCTTAGTTCGCCTTCCTGGAGAGTATCACCTCAATGTAGATATCACCGTACCTCCAGTGAAGCATGCAGCTCATAAAGTAGCTATTCACTTGAAGCAGGAACTGAAACAGAAGCTCCATGAACTTGAAGAACGGGGAATCCTTGTCAAAGTTACGCAACCAACAGAATGGATTAGCAGTGCAGTCATTGTGAAGAAGCCGAACGAACTTTGAATCTGCATTGACCCTAGGGACTTGAATCAGGCTCTGAAGCACTCACGCTACCCTATTCCCTCTGTGGATGATACCTTACCGAGGCTATCTAAAGCTCATGTCTTCTCAGTTCTTGATGCTAAAGACAGGTTTTGGGATGTGAAACAAGATGAGGAGAGCAGTCTTCTCACAACATTTGCTACACCCTATGGCAGCTGCAGATGGACATGCATGTCATTTGGGACATCAACAGCCCCGGAAGAGTTTCAACGACGCCAGTGTGAAATGTTTGAAGGCTTTGATGGTGTTGTTGTCAGAGCTGATGACTTTCCGGTATTCGGCAGTGGCACACCATAACAAAAACTTAGCCAAGTTCCTGCAGGGAGTAAGAGAAGTCAACTTGAAGCTGAACAGGAAGAACCTTCACCTTTGTCTCTTATCAGTTCTTTATATGGGACACCTACTGACAGAGAATGACCTATGCCCAGATCCGGACAAAATAAAGACTATCATGGTGATGCCAGCACCTAAAGACAAGAAGGAAGTCAAGCCTGTTCTTGGGTGTGTTACATACCTGGCAAAGTTCCTACCCAGATTGTCTCATGTTGCAGAGCCATTAAGCAGATTGACAGACAAAGATGTTCACTTTGAGTGGCTAGAACATCACACTCAAACGCTATATGAGCTCAAACAACTTCTCACGCAAGCTCTAGTGTTAAAGTACTACAGCTTGCATGAAGAGGTCACGATCCAATGTGATGCATCAGAGAAAGGACTTGGAGCCTTCTTCAGAATAACCAGCCTGTTACCTTTGTCTCCCAAGCCTTGAGTGTTGTATGTTTGTTTAGTTTGCTGCCACCTTAATATGCTTAGTTAGTCTAGCTTAGAGAGATTCTTTAGTCTGGAGTAATTAGAACATTAACCTTTATTACATTATAACTATGTACAGCTTCACACCAGTCTGTGTGACTGTCTAAAGCCACGCTACATCGATTTTCAAGTCTCTCTCACATGTGATCTCTTACATCATCACGTTCGGAGGTATTCTTCATACCCTCTCAACATTAACCCTTTCAGACCCTTATACTACATTGAGCAAAGCAGAATGCAACTATGCTCAAATAGAGAAGGAATGTTTGGCCATAATCTTCAGCTGTGAGAGGTTTGACCAGTACATGCAAGACAGAAAGGTCATGGTGAACATTGATCACAAACGACTTGTTTCAATCTATCTCTTTGGGGCGGCGCAGTTGTTCGCGCCGCAGCCTCACAGCTCCAGGGACCCGGGTTCAATTCTGGGTACTGCCTGTGCAGAGTTTGCAAGTTCTCCCTGTGACCACGTGGGTTTTCGCCAGGTGCTCTGGTTTCCTCCCACAACCAAAGACTTGCAGGTTGATAAGTAAATTGGCCATTATAAATTGCCCCTAGTATAGGTAGATGGTAGGGGAATTGAGGGGATGTGGTAGGAATATGGGATTAATGTAGGATTAGTATAAATGGGTGGTTGATGGTCGGCACAGACTTGGTGGGCTGAAGGGCCTGTTTCAGTGCTGTATCTCTAAATAAATAAAAAATAAATCTTCAGCAAAGACATTCGCAGTACACCAAAGAGGCTTCAAAGAATGATGCTGAGATGATAGTACTACCAGATAGAAGTCAAGTACTGTCCTGGAAAGGAGATGTACATGGCTGGCTGGTTGTGTATAGACTACATTGATGAAACCCATAGCAGAACAGGTGATTCAATTTACAATGAAATCAAACAGATTAAGCAAGTAGACTACCTGAGAGTGAGCAACGCAACATCCATCCAGCTCCAGAAATAGGCTTTGAGGGATCAGACACTACAAAGACTGACGTCCATGGTGATGAATGGATGGCCAGATGACAGAGCAGAAGTACCAGTCTCAGTTTGAGAGTACTTCAATTTCAGAGAGGAGATTACAATGCAGAATGGAATTCTGTACAAGGGCATGAAAGTCATTGTGCCTAAAGCAATGCAGCCACTGATGTTGGACAGATTCCATAACAGTCACCTCAGAGTAGATGCTTGCATCCGATTAGCCAGAGATGTTCTTTTCTGGCCTGGCATGGTCGCACAACTGAAAAGAACACTATGAACACTTAAGGACTCAGTTGAAAAAAAATGTATATCATACACTTATATATTTGTTGTTTGTTATTGTTCTTTTTTTTAGAGATACAGCACTGAAACAGGCCCTTTGGCCCACCGAGTCTGTACCGACCAACAATCACCCATTTATACTAACCCTACAGTAATCCCATATTCCCTACCTACACTAGGGGCAATTTATAATGGCCAATTTACCTATCACCTGCAAGTCTTTGGCTGTGGGAGGAAACTGGAGCACCCGGCGAAAACCCATGCAGACACAGGGAGAACTTGCAAACTCCGCACAGGCAGTACCCAGAATCGAACCCGGGTCCCTGGAGCTGTGAGGCTGCAGTGCTAACCACTGCGCCGCTGTACAATTTTACTTTTATTCTTTTTGAATGAGTAATTCGATAAAAGTATGGTATGTGAGATGAACAAGACTTGTTTGCTAGACTGTACCTTTAGGGCCCTGAGTGTGACTTGATGTGTGTATGTATATTGGCTCCCTCTAGTGGCTGGGGTCATATACCCACACAGAGATAATAAAGATGGTAGCTTACATGGAGAAGCCCATGTTAAGATGCTGAATTGTGTGCTGTCTTTTTTTGGTGATATGCAAACCAAACACTCCTGACCCCATAAGGAAAAAGTAATTTAACAGTTTATCTTTTTGGGTATCTTTTGGCCTGACCCTCTTCCTCAGTGGGTTGGCCTGGCAGAAACTAGCTTCCCACTCAAGCTGCCTTGTTAAAATTGAAGTCTGATCCTGATGACTTCATTGCAACTCAAAATATATATGTAAAACGGACGTTGGTAGCTTTGGGCTACTTGTCATCTGATCTTTTGAGCAGGTTAAAATTGGTCAGCTTCCAGCAGCCTCAGGACAGGTAAGTAACCTGGGGGATTTTAACTGACCATTTACCATATGAATATTATGTATATTTATATTTTTCAGCTACATTGAGTATAGTAGATTGAAAGGCGTACATTTTGAATGCAAAATTGATGCTATAATATCTCTGAGCTGTGCTTGCTTTTAGTGAGGCTCCAAGACAGCAAAGCTTCATATTTTCTGTCCATATACTACAAATCAAAATCAATATTTCTGTTAAAAATATTGTTCTATTCACCTTTAAGTCGCACAAGAATAACAAAAAGAATATCAGGAGGAATGCATCATTCATGATCAAATTCATAAATGTGGACAAACCCTGCTGGACAAGCATTGTCTGCCCATATATACAAAACAAAATTACAGGCTCAATATTTGGAGTTATTCTATGGAAGGTTGCCCAATGTACTAAAAAATGAAATATTTCTCTCGATGGTGCTCAATAGTAAATCAAAATGCCTACTTGTAAATATGTTGAAATGCTTTTGGATGTCTTGCTGACATTTCAGTTGAAACTTTTTTAGGTTTTTCACTAGTATTGCTATAAAATGTTCTTTAGATGCTTTGCCACTATTTCTATGCAGAATCCTTTCGATAGCTTGCCAGTATTTCAATCAAAATGCAATTGGAATTTCTAGAGAAACTCTTTCACATACTTTATCAGTTCAGCACAAGGTCTTTTTCAAGGGACATCTTTATGGTAAACTAAATAGTCCCTTTTTCCAATCTGTTGCGGTTCATTATACTGTCGTCACCATGTTTTATATTAATTGGAAACAGTATGTGAATGAACTTTCTTAGTCTTCTGCATTCGTCACAGATAGATCAACTCACGAGTCAGGTCAGATGCATGGTAAATACCATAAAGGTTCCTTTAAGATACTTCAGAAATAATAAAAAGATCAAAAAGGGAGGGAGGCAGAAAGTAGGAAACTATAGACCAGTTAGTTTAATCTCTGTCGTTGGGAAATTGTTACAATCCATTATTAAGGAAGTAATAACAGGACATTTAGAAAGTCAAAACACAATCCATCATTGTCAGCATGGTTTTATGAAGGGTAAATCATGTTTGACTAATTTGCTAGAGTTCTTCGAAACTGTATCAAGCAAAGTGGATAATGGGCGTCCTGTAGATGTAGTTTATCTGGACTTCCAGAAGACCTTTGATAAGGTGCCACACAAAAGGTTAATACATAATGTAAGTTCATATGGGGTTAGGGGCAATTTATTAGCTTGGATAGAGGATTGGCTAACCAACAGAAAACAGAGAGTCGGGATAAATGGGTCTTTTTCTGGTTGGCAAGATGTAACTAGTGGGGTGCCACAGGGTTCGGTCCTCGGGCCCCAACTATTTACAATCTAAAAAATGACTTGGATGCAGGGATAGAAGGTACTATAGCCAAATTTGCAGATGACACAAAAATAGGTGGGACTGTAAGTTGCAATAAAGAAATAAGAAATCTACAAATGAATATGGATAGGTTAGATAAATGGGCCAAAATTTGGCAGATGGATTTTAATGTGGATAAGTGTGAGGTTATCCATTTTGGTCGGAAGAATAGAAAGGCAAATTATTATCTAAATGGAGAGAAACTTCAGAGTGCTTTGGTGCAGAGGGATCTGGGTGTCCTCCTGCATGAATCGCAGAAAACTAGTTTGCAGGTACAGCAAGTGATAAGGAAGGCAAATGGAATTTTGGCATTTATTGCTAAAGGAATAGAGTATAAAAGTAGGGCAGTGTTGCTGCAACTGTGCAAGGCATTGGTAAGACCGTACCTGGAGTATTGCGTACAGTTTTGGTCCCCTTACTTGAGGAGGATGTAGTTGCATTGGAGGTAGTTCGGAGGAGGTTCACTAGATTGATTCCAGAGATGGGGGGGCTTGTCTTATGAAGAGAGATTGAGCAGTTTAGGCCTTTATTCTCTGGAGTTTAGAAGAATGAGAGGAGATCTAATTGAGGTATATAAGATGATTAAGGGGATTGACAAAGTAGACATAGAGAGGATGTTTCCTCTGGTGGGGCAATCTAGAATGAGAGGTCATAGTTTTAGGATAAGGGGTAGCAGATTTAAAACTGAGATGAGGAGAAATCACTTCTCTCAAAGGGTCGTGAATCTGTGGAATTCAGTACCCCAGAGTGCTGGGACATTGGGTAAATTTAAGGAGGAGATAGACAGATTGTTGATTAGAAATGGGTTGAAGGGTTATGGAGAACAGGCAGGAAAGTGGAGTTGAGGTCAAGATGAGATCAGCCATGATCGTATTGAATAGCGGAGCAGGCTCGAGGGGCTGAATTGCCTACTCCTGCTCCTAGTTCTTATGTTGTTATTTTCTTATATTAGGAACAATATAGTGCTGTTCATTTTGATGCTAAAGGAGCAGAAGGCCCATTTATTTCTCCTTTAATGAAAACACATCCCTACCATTCGTTTAAGAATAAACATCTTGTTTTTCAAAACTGCTATTCTTCCAAGAACGGAAAGTACGAAAGAGGGCTGGCAGGTGAAATTCGTCTCCAGCAGTAGTGTAAAACAGACTGCCGATTTGCTATGAGCCCATCTTGCGCTATTGGCAAAGACCAATTTCACCTCCTATTGTTTAATAAACGATTAATAATTTGGTGACAACACTTGCCTCTAACATGAAAATTCTTGGTTCAATTTTATTGGTCTTATATCACACTAGGAAGGTGGAAAATTTTAAATCCTCATCCTTGTGTTCAAATCCCATCATGGCCTTGCTAGTCCCTATCTCTGTAACTTCCTCCAGCCCGACAACCCTCCGAGATCTCGGCACTCCTCCAAATCTCTGAATTCTTGTGAATTTCATTGCTCCATTACCGGTGGCTGTGCCTTCATCTGCCTGGTCCCTAAGCTCTGGAATTCACTCCCTAGACCTCTCTGCTCCCCTACCTCTCTCTCCTCCTTTAACACACTCCTTAAAACCTACCTCTCTGATCAAATTTTGGTCACCTGCCCGAATATCTCCTTATGTGGCTCTGTGTCAAATTTTATTTGATAATGCTTCTGTGAAGGGCCTTGGGATGTTTTACTATGTTACATGCAAGCTGTTCTTGTTATAAAATCTTTACATTGGCAGGAATTAGTCTGTGGTCTATTTCCCACTGAGTATTAGCAAATATGTTTATAGTATTTAACTTAATTGCCAGTGGAAATAATGTTATTTAACACTTCAAATCATACTTCCTGTTGCCAGTGAAACGGATCAAACACATCTGGCTCTTGGGGGTAAGTATGAGCTGGCTCATTATGTTAAAAGGTACCTACCTACATGAAAAAATATTGGTATACTTGTTTTGTTTGGGGAGGAGTCAGGAGTCCTGTATATGAGTTTCATTACAATGACATCACACCAAGAGGTGTGGTGGTGTATTTTAATATGATTTGCATCACTGAGTTCAACCAATTGTAAATACATAAAAAGGCAAACACTTTATCATTAACGAATGACCATTACAAACAAACAAATAAATAATAAATATTTCAAATTTAGATTTCTCATTGTAGGACAATTGATCAGCTGGAGGCCACTTTGAGGTACTGCATGTATTCTTAGAAATAAATACAGTGCTGACAGCAATGTTGAGTCCTAATTAAACTTGCTTTTAATACCACTTCATGACTTACTGCAGGAAATCATCAGTCAGTGGTGATTATTGTCTCCAATTCTGATAAAACCCTCAACATGAGGTTACGGATTTTGTAAGCACAATGGGAATTTGCATGCCGATTGTGCCTGATTACCATCTGCTGCTGGTAGGGGGGCATGAGCTCACTGCCAATTGAAGATAGGTCCACTAGACACTAATATCTGAAACAGGTATGTTTACTTTAAAATATTTTGGTGCACGTTATGACTGTGCTTAAACTGAAGGACCTTTTGGAAGAAAAATATGCAGTTTGCTGTAAAGTAGGTACACTCGTGGACCATACTCCAGCATGATACAGTGTCTTCTAGAGAGCAGGGGAGAGAAAATGCCTGGAATTTTACCAGGCCATTAAGGGCGAGTCCAGAGGCGATGGAGGGCTATAAAATGGAGCGGACCGCGTTTGGCTGGAAGTCTGACGTCTTGATACCCTTCCGGATTTTACCAGCGGTGGGAACCATGGAGGGTGGACTTCTGACATCAAGGCAGCGGGGCACCAATTGAGGTATTTAAAAGGCCAATGAGCTCAAATTTTATGGGGTATTTTGGATTTTATCAATGGCGTATGGGAATCACAGGGCTTCAGAGCCTTGCCTGGTGAAACAAGGAAGTTGGGAATAAATACTGGCTCTCTGATGAAGCCATTGGGAGAGCCAATATGTGCTTGCAGGAAGGGTGGCACACAAAGGAACTGCCAGTTGTCGGCAGAAGGGGGGGAGAAGAGGGTAGGAGTGTGTGGGGTGGGGGTGGGTGGGATGTGGTCAGTGTCACATAGGGGCAGTGGCACTTGCTCTGAGGAGAGGACTCAGGGACAGGTTTGAGGGGTGGGGGGGAGGGGGGTTGCTATCCTGGTAGAAAGCCTAGGAATCAGTTAGAGGACCCTGCCATGGGCCTCATTCACCCAGGCCTCATGGCCCCATTTGAGGAGAAGGGGCAGCTCAGAGGAAGAGAGGTCCAGGCACCTGCGGGGGGCACATCACCAACCACGTGAACAACAAGAGGGCCAGCCTTGGGATGGGCCTGGTACAGAGGGGCATGGCAACAGTCACATGTGCGAAGAAGAGCCTATCCCCAGGACAGAGTCTACCGCCCGAGGCTGAACCTTCTCCAAATGTCCAAGTGGCAGTGTCAGCAAAGACTGCGGCTCTCCAGGGAGACTGTCACTGATCTCTGTGCCATGATGGAGGATGAGCTGAGACCCATGGGGTTTGGTGGACACCCAGTGCCAGTGGTGCTAAATATCACCGTAACTCTCAACTTCTATGCCTCCACCTCTTTCCAGGGATCCACTGGGGACATGTGTGGGATCTCCCAGTCTACAGCCCATCAGTGCATCAAGGTCTCCCATTTCCTCATCCCAGCCATACTTGCTGAGAAGCTCCATATGTCCAGGGTTGGTCACATGGACACTATGCCTTGTGTGTGCCAGATGCAACCTTGTGTACCCGCACTCAGGTAATTATAGACCGGTGAGCCTGACGTCAGTGGTAGGGAAGCTGCTGGAGAAGATACTGAGGGATAGGATCTATTCCCATTTGGAAGAAAATGGGCTTATCAGTGATAGGCAACATGGTTTTGTGCAGGGAAGGTCATGTCTTACCAACTTAATAGAATTCTTTGAGGAAGTGACAAAGTTGATTGATGAGGGAAGGGCTGTAGATGTCATATACATGGACTTCAGTAAGGCGTTTGATAAGGTTCCCCATGGTAGGCTGATGGAGAAAGTGAAGTCGCATGGGGTCCAGGGTGTACTAGCTAGATGGATAAAGAACTGGCTGGGCAACAGGAGACAGAGAGTAGCAGTGGAAGGGAGTTTCTCAAAATGGAGACGTGTGACCAGTGGTGTTCCACAGGGATCCGTGCTGGGACCACTGTTGTTTGTGATATACATAAATGATTTGGAGGAAAGTATAGGTGGTCTGATTAGCAAGTTTGCAGACGACACTAAGATTGGTGGAGTAGCAGATAGTGAAGGGGACTGTCAGAGAATACAGCAGAATATAAATAGATTGGAGAGTTGGGCAGAGAAATGGCAGATGGGGTTCAATCAGGGCAAATGCGAGGTGATGCATTTTGGAAGATCCAATTCAAGAGTGAATTATACAGTAAATGGAAAAGTCCTGGGGAAAATTGATGTACAGAGAGACTTGGGTGTTCAGGTCCATTGTTCCCTGAAGGTGGCAACGCAGGTCAATAGAGTGGTCAAGAAGGCATACGGCATGCTTTCCTTCATTGGACGGGGTATTGAGTACAAGGGTTGGCAGGTCATGTTACAGTTGTATAGAACTTTGGTTCGGCCACATTTGGAATACTGCGTGCAGTTCTGGTCGCCACATTACCAAAAGGATGGAGATGCTTTGGTGAGGGTGCAGAGGAGGTTCACCAGGATGTTGCCTGGTATGGAGGGCGCTAGCTATGAAGAGAGGTTGAGCAGATTAGGATTATTTTCATTAGAAAGACAGAGGTTGAGGGGGGACCTGATTGAGGTGTACAAAATCATGAGAGGTATAGACAGGGTGGATAGCAAGAAGCTTTTTCCCAGAGTGGGGGATTCAAATACTAGGGGTCACGAGTTCAAAGTGAGAGGGGAAAAGTTTAGGGGGGATATGCGTGGAAAGTTATTTACGCAGAGGGTGGTGGGTGCCTGGAACGCGTTGCCAGCGGAGGTGGTAGACGCGGGCACGATAGCGTCTTTTAAGATGTATCTGGACAGATACATGAATGGGCAGGAAGCAAAGAGATACAGACCCTAAGAAAATAGGCGACATGTTTAGATAGAGGTTCTGGATCGGCGCAGGCTTGGAGGGCCGAAGGGCCTGTTCCTGTGCTGTAATTTTCTTTGTTCTTTTCTTTGTTCACTCGTTAGCTCTCTCTCTTAGCATGGCACTGTTGTCTCGCCATCAGCAATTGCATGGCCTCCCTGGTGGCCAGTCAACTCCAAGATCTCCCCCTCCATGGGCCCTCTCTTGGTTGTTGTGTACTATCTTTTTCTGCAAGCACAAAAAGAAGACTGTTAGTTTCCCCATGGAGACAAGCACAATACCAATGTTGATGGCAGCCCAGCGGTCCATGATAGGGGCCCCCTGCGTACGGCCAGTCTCAAGGAACTTTGTGGGAGTCAACAATGACAGATGGGCGCCTCTCCCCGAAAGGCAGCCATGCTGCTGACAGGATATGCTCCTGCCTTACCCCCTTGCCACTGATTCAGTGGTCACTCCCTTGGCACCAAGCAAGCCCTTTCACATTGCCACATATAAGCCTCAAAGGGAACAGAGGTGTGGAGTACTCACCTTGGTAGACTAAATGAAGTCATTGACACTCTTGCGGCACTGGTTCCAGGTTCGGGGGTGGGGGGCGGGGTCCACAGCTGTTGACCTACTCTGCAATCTCTGTCCAGGCTTGCTTTGTCAGACGGGGCCCTCACCTCCTCCCATCCCTTGGGAAGAGGACTTCCCACCTTGCCCTTGCAGCCTAGAGGAGAACCTGCAGGGAGACATCGCTGAACCTTCGGGGCCACTCGGAGTCTTCCTTCTGCCATTGTTGATGTTGCCTTCCAGTGAGCTCCTTGGTTGCTTTGAGTCTTCAGTGAGGGGAACAGGAGCAGCAGCAGCAGCAGCAGCAGGATGGTTCAGGGCAGCAGTGACCGGATGTCTCAGGCAGCAGGAGCAGGAAGATGACCTTTATTCAGGCAGCAATGAATGCAGAGCTGGCAGCCCTTTAAATATGGCAGCAACACCTGCCGTGGTGTCAGCTGATGCCAAACACGCCACCCGCGTTGCTGCCTCGGACCTGGGATTGGACCGCCCCCACGCCTTACGTGCAGCCAGTTGCCTAACACCCAAACAGAAACGGCACCCACTTCTGGTGTGGCCACCATGAGCCCCACCCTCAGGAGAAAATTCAGCCCAATGTTTTTCTGTGTAATTTCCTACTCGCCCATTTTTCTTACCTCCAGGGGTATTTCTGCTTCCACCTTGTTGCTCTTAATCAGAAGATATGTTTGAATGGTGCAGGTAAAGATATCCTGTCCAGAACAAAGTCATTTCAGTTACATGGTATCATTAGTATTATTTTGCAAAAAAACCTAGAAAGGACGAACGAGGATGGTAATTTTGTCACCTGTCCCTGACTAAAAGAAAATGACGACTTGCATTTATATTGCATCTTTCAGATCGTCCCAAAGTACTTCACAGCCAATGAAGTACTTTAGTAGTCATGATTGTAATGTCGGGTTATTCTACCTATACTATCACCCTTTAATATGATCATGCCTTACAGCAGGAAGTTGGGCATTATTACCACCAGGTAGAAGAAATGGCTGCTAAAGTCACTGCTCACTGGAAAAAACTCAAGTTGTTTACAGACTTTGTTGTGAAATAAATGTAAATACCTTAATCGCACAAAAAAAAGTACGGAGGAGAAATTGAGCCTGTTTTGCGCTACTGGAATAGACCAATCACATGCCCCAATGTTGCTATGTTTTGGAGAAATATTTAATATTCCATATTTTCAACCAACATGCAGTTCATTCTGGGTAAAGCTGTGCCACCATAATGTTGTTTATATCCTCTAACAAAATTTTATGTCAAACAACTTAACAGCAAATGTAGCGAGAAGACCAATAGTTAAGGTGACTGACAAAGTATAATCCTGTTTTATTGCACGAGATTTCAGGATTTGTACTGGTGCTTTTGTGATCAAATTTTATGATTCTATCCATTTTTGCATAAAAGCCACAGTGATTACACCTTACCTAGAATATACTACACAATTGTGTCCCCAAGATGGTAAAAAGTATAATGTTACTGGCTGGATTTCTCCACAATAATATAGATCAGATATGACCATAGATCTTGGTTGTGAGTAAACTGTTGACATTTAAATTAGTTCTTGTTTAAATAAATATGTAAATAATTATGCAATAATCTTTGCATTTAAGTGTAAGGAAACACTTCCAAACAGTACAAACTATGTGCCTGCAGCAAAACAAAATTCTTACAATGGAAATCCAAAGTTTGAATAAGTGCTATGGTTCAGAGTTCCACCCAACATGAAAATTGCCAACTGCACATACAAATGATTCATACAATATAGCCATCAAGCAAAACAGTATACAAATCAGATGTCGAACAGATGTAATTTAAAACAAAAACAATGGACAGCGCAATCATTTACAGTCAAAACCCTCTAATTGACAATATCATTAAATTACATGTTGCCACAGGATCAAGTATTGAGTGAAATGCATATGTAAAATTGTTGAATAGCAAATGGAAGGCTTTATTAGAGAACATACTAAGCCTCTCTGTCTGTTGAAGATGTATGTTTGACGACAATTCCATGAAAAAAGTTCTCATTCATCACAAAGTTTTTAATCAGAATATCCTCTTGTTGAGAAGTTATCGCTAAACCTGGTTCAGAGACAGTGAGCTGTGTTTGTACTTTATAAATATTATTCGTTCATTGAATGTGGGCATCGCTGGCAAGGCCAGCATTTATTGCCCATCCCTAATTACTCTTGACAAGGCTGTGGTGAGCTGCCTTCTTAAACTGCTGCAGTCCATGTGGTGTAGGTACACCCACAGTGCTATTAGGAAGAGAGTTCCAGGCTTTTGACCCAGCTACAGTGAAGGAATGGCGATATAGTTCCAAGTCAGGATAGTGTGTAGCATGGAGGGGAACTTGCAGTTGGTGGTGTTCCCATGCATCTGCTACCTGTGTCCTTCTATATGGTAGAGGACACGGGTTTGGAAGGTGCTGTCGAAGGGGGAATAATGATTTGCTGCAGTGCATCTTGTAGATGGTACACACTGCTGCAACTGTGTGCCGCTGGTGGAGGGAGTGAATGTTTAAGGTGGTGCATGTGGTGCTGATCAGGTGGACTGCTTTGTCCTGGATGGTGTTGAGCTTCTTGAATGTTGTTGGAGTTGCACTGAATCAGGCAAGTGGAGAGTATTCAATCACACTCCTGACTTGTGCCTTGTAAATGGTGGACAGGCTTTGGGGAATCAGGAGGTGAATTACTCCCTGCAGTAATCCCAACCTCTGACCTGCTCTTGTAGCCATAGTGTTTAGATGATTGGTCCAGTTCAGTTGCTGGTCAATGATAACCCCCAGGATGTTGATGGTGGAGGCTTCCATGATGGTAATGTCATTGAACATCAAGGGGAGATTCTGTTTTGTTGGAGATAGTCATTGCCTGGCACTTGTGTGGTGCAAATGTTACTTGTCACTCTTCAGCCTGAATGTTGTCCAGGTCTTGCTGCATGTGGGCACAGAATTGCTTCAATATCTGAGGAGTCGCGAATGATACTGAACATTGTGCACTTATCAACGAACATCCCCACTTCTGACCTTATGATGGAGGGAAGGTCATTGATAAAGCAGCTGAAGATGTTTGGACCTAGGACACTACTCTGAGGAACTCCTGCAGTGATGTCCTGGGACTGAGATGATTGACCTCCAACAATCACAACCATCTTCCTCTGTGCTCGGTATGATCAACCAGTGGCGAGTGTAGTATAAGTGTCTGAAAGGGTTAATCTTGAGAGAGTGTAAAAAAAATGCTGCCCACCATGATGATATAAGAGATCATGTGGGAGAGACTCGAAAACAGATACAGTGTGGCTTTGGAAGATGTCACACAGTCTCGTGTGGAGTGTATGAACTAACTATTAATGTTTAAATACTACAGTCTAAGAACTTCTCTGGCTAAACTCAAACAGTGGCAGCATACAGAACCAAACATATAACAGGGAGTTTTCCCCCTGATTCCCATTGGCTTCAATTTTGCTAAGGATCCTTGATGCCACAATCAGTTAAACGCTGCCTTGATGTCACAAGCAGTCACTCTCAGCTCACCTCTGGAATTCAGCTCTTTTCTCTATGTTTGGACCAAGGTTGTATTCTGTAGCTGAGTGGCCCTGGAGGAACCTAAACTGAGCATTGTTGAGCAGGTTGTTGCTGAGTAAGCACTGCTTGAAAGCACTGTCAATGACACATTCCATCACTTTACTGATGATTGAGACTAGAATGATTGGCTGGATTGGATTTGTCCTGCTTTTTGTGGACAGGATATACCTGGGCAATTTTCCACATTGTTGGGTAGATGCCAGTGTTGCGGCTGTACTGGAACAGCTTGGATAAGGGCGTGGCTAGTTCTGGAGCACAAGCCTTCAGGACTACAGCTGGGATGTTGTCAGGACTCATAGCCTTTGCTGTATCCAGTGCTGAAGATTGGCATATAGATGCTGGGAACCTCAGGAGGAGGCTGGGATGGATCACCACTTTGCACCTCTCGCTGAAGATGGTTGTAAACGCTTCAGCCTTGTCTTTTGTACTGACATGCTGAACTTTCCCATCATTGAGGGGGATGTTTGTGAAGCCTGCTCCTCAAGTTAGTGGTTTAATTGTCCATCACCATTCAAGACTGGATGTGGCAGGACTGCAGAGCTTTGATCTGATCCGTTGGTTGTGGAATCGCTTAGCTCTATCTATCGCATGCTGCTTCCGCTGTTTAGTGTGTATGTAGTCCTGTGTTGTAGCTTCACCAGGTTGGCAACTCATTTTTGGACATGTTGTCCTGCACTCCTAATTGTACTGAGGCATAAATACTGTGTTTTCCCCCTGTAGCGCACACACTGACACTTTTAGTATATGCTAAAACAATGGCTGTGCCAAAGCAAAGAATCCACTGTGCTCTGCAAGGTCACGTTGATTTATTACAGCTTATGTACAGAAAAAGTAAGCATTCAAGCAGCCATATTTCCCTTTTTGAATGATAGAGGAAAATACCTTTAACAGAGGAATAGAGGGAGAAAGAAAATTGGGATTGATGTTTATGGAGATAAATATACCCATAATTGATCAGTACCTTTTGGAACAATACAGCTCCTGACCTGAACTGTAAATAGGAATTCTTGTGGTTGTGGGGCGGGGGGGGGGGGGGGGGAGGGGTTGATGTTGTGTGTGTGGGGGTGGGGGGAGGGGGACAATATTTCCTTTGTGTGCCATGCGCAGTATTGTAGGGGCAGTAAACCAATGACTGTTGCCCACTCCCCATGTTATCGGTTGCAAATGTTTTGATACTCAGTGCTCATGACCAGTCCAAAACCTGCTGGAGTTACTGCACAAGCTATGTCTGAGGCTCATTAGGTCCCTGAACAAAAGGAAAATTAGGGGCTGCCCCATGTTGTGCCTGGAGTGCCTGAGCAGCACTCCAGCTGCACAGTGCCTGGTTGGAACCCTGGCATCCTTTTCTAGTGCCCTGATGTCATCCCTGCCCCCATGTCACTTTTGTCCTATGCCACAAAGTTCGCTGGTGCCAAACAGACAGCCTGAAGCTCTCCACTGATTGCTGGCAACTGACTTTCCAGCCCTGTACTCCTGTCATGCTGCAAGAGGGGCTGAGTACTAGAAACTGGTTAAAATAAACTGCCCTTGTATTATCGGCAAAGTCAGTTCTTTCCTCCACAAACAGGCGGAATGTCTAAATACTGTCGGCACTGATGGGCTTGCACAAGGATTGGATAATCATCCCAAATGTGCTCTTTATGAATGGGTTTATGATTTCCTTACAAGGAGAATTCTTCCATCATAAAGCGTAAAGTAGTCAGAATTCAGCATTATAGATTATAGCATTGCATTGATATCTTGAACATTTTGTTCAACTACGTTTAGAGATTATGATAGTATCTTGGAAGTTGCTGTTAGTCACCTCTTTTAAAGATTAAGTAATCTGAGTAGAAAGCATGACAGAGCTGGTTACAAATGGTATAGAAGCATAGAAACATAGAAAAACAGGAGCAGGAGTAGGCCATTCGGCCTTTCAGGCCTGCTCTGCCATTCAAAAAAGATCATGGCTGATCATCTAATTCAGTACCCTATTCCCACTTCCTCCCCATATCCCTTGATCCCTTTGGCATTAAGAAATATATCTATCTCCTTCTTGAATATATTTAATGACTTGGCCTCCACTGCCTTCTGCAGTAGAGAATTCCACAGGTTCACCACCCTCTGAGTGAAGAAATTTCTCCTCATCTCGGTTCTAAATGGCATACCCCATATCCTGAGACTGTGGCCCCTGGTTCTGGACTCCCCAGTCATCGGGAACATCCTCCTGGCATCTAGTCTGTATGATGAACAGAGCAAATGACCTCACTTTTTTCCATGCAGAGTGTAAAATAGGCTGCCGACTTGCTATTCAGCCCAGTGTTCTGTAAACCAAGGAGGGTGTTGTATGAAATTAGCGCTCAAATGTATTGACTCATTTAAATGCTAATACTGCACAGCGCAATTTAATCGCGTAGAAGAATAATAGTGGAGGTGGGCAAGTGTTCTGTTTAAAGGAGGGAATTCTGATGTCAAAACCTAGACTGATCAATCAGATATCAATCAAGAAAGCATTGGGAGAATGCAAGGTGAATACCAGATGTCACCAACAAATGTGTCATTAAAATATAAGGTGATAAGTGAGAACAACACTGGGGTGTGAAAGAGAAAAGCACAAAGAAGGTTCATTGCAAACACCAAGCACGTTTTGGGCTTATGGTAGAAGACAAGAAAAAGACAGTGATGAATGTTAAATAAATAAAATAAAATGTAACTTAATGCACAAGTAATTGCTTAGCACATATATTTTAAGCCTGATTAATGATTAATATAAATGATAAAGCTTTGATAATGCAATAAAAATTGGGACCAAAAAACCTTGGCCCATCTGGCACACTTCCACTGCTACTCTGTTCGCAGTGCGATGGAAAAGCTAATAAAAAAAAGGCCTGGATCAGGATATGAGTCCCAGGCTGACACTGGGAATCCTGCAGGATCTCGTAATAAGCACAGCCTTCATCACCTTTACGATGACGGTGGTATTAGAAGGGCTGAGACTCAGATGGGGACTCACTGTGTCAGGAGTTCTTGTGTTCCCAGTCTGTCAGTTGGCAGGAGCAGGGTTAGCAGTGAAACGAGTGTATGCCAAGGTTTGCATGTTTCCCCCCCAACCGCCTCTGGAAGTCCAGACCAGGGTTGTGTGGATCGCCAATGATGAACCATTTCTTTTAGTTTTGGTTGCAGCAGCTTGGGCAGAAGCAGAGGTACGGAGCGAACTTACAGCTGGGAGGTCAATTTCAGTGTAAGTTAAAAGTTAATTCCCTTTTGTTTTCGGAGGACCAGGGGACTGCTGGGTAAGTGAAAACTATATATTTGGGCGGTGGCTGTACCCGAGACACTACACGTATCCTGGGGGGGAGATTTGCTAGTGCTCTTCGGGGGGGGTTTAAACTAATTCAGCAGGGGAATGGGAACCTAAATTATATTTCCAGTGTACAGGATGTTGAGAGTAGTGAGTTCAGGGATGAGGTTACAAGGACGCAAGAGGGCACTGGCAAGCAAGAACTTGGTTTAAAGTGTGTCTACTTCAACGCCAGGAGCATCCGGAATAAGGTGGGTGAGCTTGCAGCATGGGTTGGTACCTGGGATCTCGATGTAGTGGCCATTTCGGAGACATGGGTAGAGCAGGGGCAGGAATGGATGTTGCAGGTTCCGGGATTTAGATGTTTCAGTAAGAACAGAGAAGATGGTAAAAGAGGAGGGGGTGTGGCATTGTTAATCAAGGAGAGTATTACAGCGGCAGAAAGGACGTTTGAGGACTCGTCTACTGAGGTAGTATGGGCCGAGGTTAGAAACAGGAGAGGAGAGGTCACCCTGTTGGGAGTCTTCTATAGACCTCCGAATAGTTCCAGAGATGTAGAAGAAAGGATAGCGAAGATAATTCTCGACAGGGGCGAGAGTAACAGGGTAGTTGTTATGGGGGACTTTAACTTTCCAAATATTGACTGGAAATACTATAGTTCGAGTACTTTAGATGGGTCAGTTTTTGTCCAGTGTGTGCAGGAGGGTTTTCTGACACAGTATGTAGACAGGCCAACCAGGGGCGATGCCACATTGGATTTGGTACTGGGTAATGAACCCGGCCAGGTGTTAGATTTAGATGTAGGTGAGCACTTTGGTGATAGTGATCACAATTCGGTTAGGTTTACCTTAGCGATGGGCAGGGACAGGTATATACCGCAGGGCAAGAATTATAGCTGGGGGAAAGGAAATTATGATGCGATTAGGCAAGATTAAGGATGCGTAGGATGGGGAAGGAAACTGCAGGGGATGGGCACAATCGAAATGTGGAGCTTATTCAAGGAGCAGCTACTGCGTGTCCTTGATAAGTATGTACCTGTCAGGCAGGGAGGAAGTTGTCGAGCGAGGGAGCCGTGGTTTACTAAAGAAGTTGAAGCGCTTGTCAAAAGGAAGAAGAAGGCTTATGTTAGGATGAGACGTGAAGCCTCAGTTAGGGCGCTTGAGAGTTACAAGCTAGCCAGGAAGGATCTAAAGGGAGAGCTAAGACGAGCAAGGAGAGGACACGAGAAGTCATTGGCGGATAGGATCAGGGAAAACCCTAAGGCTTTCTATAGGTATATCAGGAATAAAAGAATGACTAGAGTTAGATTAGGGCCAATCAAGGATAGTAGTGGGAAGTTGTGTGTGGAATCAGAGGAGGTAGGGGAAGCGTTAAATGAATATTTTTCGTCAGTATTTACAGTAGAGAAAGAAAATGTTGTCGAGGAGAATACTGAGATTCAGACTACTAGGCTAGATGGGATTGAGGTTCACAAGGAGGAGGTGTTATCAATTTTGGAAAGTGTGAAAATAGATAAGTCCCCTGGGCCAGATGGGATTTATCCTAGGATTCTCTGGGAAGCCAGGGAGGAGATTGCAGAGCCTTTGTCCTTGATCTTTATGTCGTCATTGTCGACAGGAATAGTGCCGGAAGACTGGAGGATAGCAAATGTTGTCCCCTTGTTCAAGAAGGGGAGTAGAAACAGCCCTGGTAATTATAGACCTGTGAGCCTTACTTCGGTTGTGGGTAAAATGTTGGAAAAGGTTATAAGAGACAGGAATTATAATCATCTTGAAAAGAATAAGTTCATTAGCGATAGTCAGCACGGTTTTGTGAAGGGTAGGTCGTGCCTCACAAACCTTATTGAGTTTTTCGAGAAGGTGACCAAACAGGTGGATGAGGGTAAAGCAGTGGATGTGGTGTATATGGATTTCAGTAAGGCGTTTGATAAGGTTCCCCACGGTAGGCTATTGCAGAAAATACGGAAGTATGGGGTTGAAGGTGATTTAGAGCTTTGGATCAGAAATTGGCTAGCTGAAAGAAAACAGAGGGTGGTGGTTGATGGCAAATGTTCATCCTGGAGTTTAGTTAATAGTGGTGTACCGCAAGGATCTGTTTTGGGGCCACTGCTGTTTGTCATTTTTATAAATGACCTGGATGAGGGTGTAGAAGGGTGGGTTAGTAAATTTGCGGATGACACGAAGGTCAGTGGAGTTGTGGATAGTGCCGAAGGATGTTGTAGGGTACAGAGGGACATAGATAGGCTGCAGAGCTGGGCTGAAAGATGGCAAATGGAGTTTAATGTGGAAAAGTGTGAGGTGATTCACTTTGGAAGGAGTAACAGGAATGCAGAGTACTGGGCTAATGGGAAGATTCTTGGTAGTGTAGATGAACAGAGAGATCTTGGTGTCCAGGTACATAAATCCCTGAAAGTTGCTACCCAGGTTAATAGGGCTGTTAAGAAGGCATATGGTGTGTTAGCTTTTATTAGTAGGGGGATCGAGTTTCGGAGCCACGAGGTCATGCTGCAGCTGTACAAAACTCTGGTGAGACCGCACCTGGAGTATTGCATGCAGTTCTGGTCACCGCATTATAGGAAGGATGTGGAAGCTTTGGAAAGGGTGCAGAGGAGATTTACTAGGATGTTGCCTGGTATGGAGGGAAGGTCTTACGAGGAAAGGCTGAGGGACTTGAGGTTGTTTTCGTTGGAGAGAAGGAGGAGGAGAGGTGACTTAATAGAGACATATAAGATAATCAGAGGGTTAGATAGGGTGAATAGTGAGAGTCTTTTTCCTCGGATGGTGATAGCAAACACGAGGGGACATAGCTTTAAGTTGAGGGGTGATAGATATAGGACAGATGTTAGAGGTAGTTTCTTTACTCAGAGAGTAGTAGGGGCATGGAACGCCCTGCCTGCAACAGTAGTAGACTCGACAACTTTAAGTGCATTTAAATGGTCATTGGATAGACATATGGATGAAAATGGAATAGTGTAGGTCTGATGGTTTCACAGGTCGGTGCAACATCGAGGGCCGAAGGGCCTGTACTGCGCTGTAATGTTCTAATCTAAAAACCCCAATGGTCTGACATTTTTTTCAAAGCAGCATCCTTTGCAAACAGGTGACCAAAAGCACCTTCAATTTATTTTCGGTGGGGGTGGGGCGGGGAAGACACCAACAGCCACTCTGGACTGGGCACAGAACATTGCATATTACAGCCTCTAGAGGCAGATGTGTGTCCGAGACATACCCATAGCAGCATGGGTGCTCACCATTACAATGAAATGGTCCCAGAAAGTTCACTGGGGTCAGCAGCGATCTGGTGGACACAATCCTGGCATAACTGCGGGGATCATAGATCATACAGAAAATGCAATGTCTTTGGGTTACAATTTCTATGGGAATTCTTCTGATCTCCTGCTGCAAATTATTCATGTCGTTTTGGGAGAACCTGGATGATATTCTTCCCTATTAGCTTTAGTGGTGGAGGAGATATCCTGGGATAAAATACACATTGAATGCATCAGCCTAGAGTAGCTTAAGGAATGGAAAGTCTCCCTTACTGGTGCATACAATATGTATAGTATATAATGGGGGTGGGTGAACTTATGAACATAAGAAATTATCGAATTAGATAAAGCCCATCATCTTTGCTTTTCCATAGACAATGTAAATCCACTCATTCATGGACTCTATACAACCAATTTGATTTTAAGTGAAGGCCCTCCAAACCTCTTTGTAACTCCTTCACAGCAAAGGAAGTACTGAGGTTGGAAGGATGGCATAGGAAGAAAAGATAATTGGGCATAAATGAGATTACTGAGCTAGAAATGTGTTCCTTTTAATATACTAGTCATGGAAAGATCAGAAGTGAGGATGTTCGCTGATGACCGCACAATGTTCAGCTCCATTTGCAATTCCTCTATGAAATGGTCCATTCCAGTATGCAGCAAGACCTGGACAAAAACCAGGTTTGGTCTGATAAGTGGCAAGTAACATTTGTGCCACATGAGTGCCAGGCAATGCTAATTCTCAACAAAAGAATGTATAACCACCTCCCCTTGACATTCAAAAGTATTACTATCGTTGAATTCCCCCACCAGCAACAACTAGGGGTCACCATTGATCAGAAAGATAACTGGACCCACCACATAAATGCTGTGACTAGAAGAACAGGTCAGAGGCTGGGTATTCTACAGCAAGTAACACACCTCCTGGCTTCTCAAGATCTTTCCATCATCTACAAGGCACAAGTCAGGAGTGTGATGGAATACTTTCCACTTGCCTGGATGAGTGCAGCTCCATCAACACTCAAGAAGCTCAACATCATCCAGGACAAAGAAACCTGCTTGATTGGCACCCCATCCACCACCTTAAACATTCACTTGTCCATCAATGGTGCACAGTAGCTGCAGTGTCTACCATATACAAGATGCGCCACAGCAACTTTCCAAGGCTCGTTTGACAGCACCTTTCAAACCCACGAACAAGGGCTGCAGGCATTTGGGAACATCAGAACCTGAAAATACCCCTCCAAGTCACACATCATCCTGACTTGGAAATATATCATCATTCCTTTACTATCACTGGATCAAGATCCTTGAACTCCATCCCTAACAGCACTGTGGGTGTACCTATACCACATGGACTGCAGCGATTCAAGAAGACAGCTCACCACCACCATCCTGAGGGCAATTAGGGATGGGCAATAAATGCTGGCCGAGGCAGCGATGTCCACATCCCATGAATGAATAAAAGAAAATTCACTGACAATAAACAGCTAAAGATATGTGAATGGCAAGTAGATAATAATGGGGTGAATTTTACAGATTTTACAGAATTTTACAATGTTGGGGGTCGTGGCGGGGGAGGGGGGGGTGGCACAGAAAATGCCTCCGGGACAGTCCTGCCATGGACCTCGATGTCGAGAAGGCCCGGCCCTATATTGTCGTCGGCCGCGAGGCCCATGCCGCTTGGCAGCGGGATCAAAATTTAAATATGTTAATTTATTTAAAGTAATGAATTAAATACATACCCGCTCCCACCGTCGGTCTCTGTGCGATATTCGTGCCGGTGGCCAGCACTCTCGCGCTTTCAGATCTCTGTCCAGAAATCCGATGCAGGACACTGGTGGGGAGGGGGGAGCAGGTAAGAATTTCAGTGCAGGGCGGGGAGAGCGGGGTCAAAGCAATTTGATTGGTGTAGGGATGGTGGGAAGGGGTTGAAATGAAAAGTTCATAAACTTTGGGGGCGGGGGAAGGTCAGGTACGCAAGGTAAGTATTTTGCGGGGGGAAGAGGACAAGGAATGAACTGTACGGTCATGGGGGTGGGGAGAGGGGCGAGAAACATTAAGTTAATTTTTTAATTAAAATTTATAAGTCCCCTGACCCCATTGTCCCTCCACGTCATCGGGGTGCGGGGGGTGCACAATCTACCCAGGCCATTTAAATCAGTCACCACGTTTAATATCGTGGCAGCTTCGCGATGTGTGGTCCACACGGGGCGGACCGCCATTTTGAAGCGCACCGCCGACTTTGGCAGCGAGTGTTTAAAATCCAGTCCAATATAATAGCCCAGATATTGATGGGAAGAGTGCAGTGAAGCATGGTAGAGCAGGACAAAAGCGGCAAGACCAGGGACAAGGAGGATCTGTGAATTTTAACTGCAACACCTTATTTAAATAATCCATTGCAGACATCCATCCCACCACCAGCTAAATCGACAGCCTGGCTGGCAGATGGGAGCATTAACATGCAGCAGGAGGTCCACCATCCCCTGGGGAAGGTTCCTGGCAGGTAGTACCAACGGTTCCTTGGTGCCATGTGGGGTTAGGCACATTGGGGGCAGGGGGTGGTGGTGGGGTCTGTGATGGGGGGTCGTGATCAGAACTGGAGGGGAGGGATTGGCAGAAGCCTCCGAATGGGTCTAGGACATAAGGGCAATGTTTCTGAAGATTGCAAAAATCCATTGGAAATTGTTGTGGAACAGCCAAGAATAAAAGCTTTGTTAAAAAGATCAATTGCTTTAGCTAACTGTTCAAGATAAAGTACAGCATTGCAATTTTACTGGAAAAAAATGTCAAAAGCTTAAAATGGAATGAACAGAAAGGTTTTTTAATGGTTCTTGTTCATTAAAAGGCAAAGGGACAGCCATATACTTATCAAAAAATCTATAATTTTCTTACCCCTAGGAGCAATTACTCATGCTGAGGATAGATACATTATTCTGAAAGGGTTGTTAAGATGTCAAGAAATAATTTTACCCAGGAAGTGAATGGCTGGATTTTCTGCCCATTCATAATTTAAGGGGTGGAGATTACTTTTATCATAGTACATAGCCAAGAATACTCATGTTCCATAAATTAAGATAAAAAACAAAAACTGTAGTGCAAAAGCATAATACTGCGGATTCTGGAAAACTGAAACAAAAACAGAAAATGCTGGAAAGACTCAGCAGGTCAGGCAGCATCTGTGGAGAGAAAAAGAGTTAACGTTTCAGGTTGATAACCTTTCATCGGGACTGTCAAAGATTAGAATTGTAATAGGTTTGGAGCAAGTGTAAGAGAGAAGGGGGGGAGGGGGGGGAAGGACAAAAGGGAAGGTCTGTGATAGGTTGGAGGACAGGAGACACTATATGTCAAAAGGCTTCATGATACAAAGCCAAGAAAAGAAACAAAAGATGTGTCTGGATGAGGAAAATGGCAGGAGAGCAGCTGTCCAAACACAAAGTAAAGGGATTAAGAAAGAAACAAGGTGGGGGAGGGGGGAATAAACCAGCAAAGAAAAACACAAGAAAAGGAAAAAAAAATGGAGGCAGAGGTTTTGAACTAAAATGATTGAACTCAATGTTGAGTCCGGAAGGCTGTAAAGTGCTCAGTCAAAAGATGAGGTGCTGTTCCTCGAGCTTGTGTTGAGCTTCATTGGAACACTGTAGCAGGACAAGGATAGAGAGGTCAGATTGGGAGCAAGGTGGAGAATTAAAATGACAAGTGACTGGAAGCTCGGGGTCCTGCTTGCGGACTGAGCGGAAGTGTTCTGAAAAACAATCACCCAATCTGTATTTAGTCTCCCCAATGTAGAGGAGACCACATTGTGAGCAGCGAATACAGAATGCTACATTGAAAGTAGTACAAGTACATTGCTGTTTCCCCTTTTTTTCCTTTTCTTGTGTTTTTTTGTTGGTTTGTTCTCCCCCCCCCCCCCCCCCCCCCCAACCTTGTTTCTTTCTTGATCCCTTTACTTTGTGTTCAGACACCTGCTATCTTGCCATTTTCCTCATTCAGACACATCGGGCTGAATGTTACCAGCCCCTCAACGCCGTGGGTTGTGGTGGGGAGGCCCGTAAAATGCTAGCGGGAGCGGCCCGCCACGACCCATGACGCCGAGAAGGCCCCGCTGGATATTAGCGGCGGCGGCGAGGCCTTGGTGCGGCCCCACCCCCCCAATCGCTTGACAGCAGGGCCTTCATTAAAATATTGAAATTAGATAAAATAAAATGCAAATGAACCTACCTGCCGCCGCCGGCTGTCCTACGCCAATTTTACGGCCAACCAGCTGCAACTCGCACGCCTTTGGAACTTCGTTGGAGTTCCGAGGTGAGACACTGGTTATCAGGGCGGTGGGGGGGGGTGGGGTGGGGTGCGGGAGTGGGGAAAACTGGTCCTATTGGTTGTGGGGGAAGGGGTTGAAGGGCAAAAATGAAGAGGTTGGGGGGGAAGTTGGGGTTGGGAATAAATTTCATTTTGTTCCTATTGCCCCGAAAACAAAATCTGGAGGGGCTGGGGGGAGGGGGGGGGGGGGGGCAGCGGGTAGGGGTGGTGGGAAAGGGCCTCCAGCATTTCTTTCAATTTTTACACACAATGCACTACAACATCACTTTAAAAATTAAAATGACTTCTCAGGGCTTGAAACCCTTTAAAAATGGCGCCGGCGCCTGCATGGTGGTGCCGACACCGTTGCTGGGGACGCGGCGGCCGCCCCCTGTACATCATCGGGAATGGCCGCTTGGCCCCCTCCATTTAAATGAGCCCCCATGCGTAATATTGCGGGGGCTCAGCTGCGGCACCTCTGTGTCGGAAGGCTGCTGACTTCACAGCGCGCAGATTGTGACGCACTGATAAAATTCAGCCCATCTTTTGTTTCTTACTTAGCTTTGTACCCTGAAACCTTTTGTCATTTAATATCTCCTGCCCTTCACTCTACACACACCTTTCCTTTTGTTCTTCTTCCCCCTTCCCTTCTTTCATTTGCTCAAAGCCTATTACATTTCGAACCTTTGCCAGTTCTGATGCAAGGTCACACACCTGAAACATTAACACTGTTTTTCTCTCCACAGTTGCTGCCAGACCTGCTGAGTATTTCCAGCATTTTCTGTTTTTGTTTCAGATTTCCAGCATCTGCAGTATTTTGCTTTTGTATTAGTGTTTAATTCACTCCCACCTCTCTTCCAGGAATGCCCAACTTGAAGACACAAACACGATGGGCTAAGTGGCCGCTTTCTGTGCTGTAAACTTTCTATGATTGTGTGATTCTAACTCTTTTCTCCAATGGGATTTTTCGTTTGTCTCTTCTACCTTGTTCGTTTTCTAAATCTCTTCTTGTGTTTGAACAGGTACCTACCAAAACTCACTTTCACAGCCACATCTCCTTCCTCAGCACTTGTCGCCAGCTCCAACTTATTCTATGTGGATTCCAACTGAAATTCCACTCTATGGGCTGAATTTTTACAGACCCCCTGACGTCGGGTGTCTTTGCGGCGGGGGTGGGGTGGGTGGGAGACGGAAAAAGCCTCCAGGAGAGGGCCACAACCGTACCCCGACGCCGGGAGGGCCTGGGGAACCAGGGCGGAACACTGATCGGGAGGGGGGAGGAGGTAAGTTTCTCAGTGTGGGGGGGTTGCAGAGCAGGGTCAAACGAATATCATTGGTGTAGGGGATGGTGGGAAGGGTTATAGTTTAAAGTTTATGTACTTTGTGGGGGGGGGGTGGGGGAAGATCAGGCGGACAAGGTGTTTTGTTGGGGGGGTGTGGGGAGAGGGAAAATAAGTAATTCTATGGTTATTGGGGGAGGTGGGAGAGGGGCAAATTAAATGTATTTAAATTTTATCACTTGTTGAAATTAAATATTTAAATTGATCGGTAGGGCTCGAAGCCCTTTAAAAATGGTGTCAGCACCTGTGCACAGGCAGCTGATGCCATTGCCAGGGATGGACAGCCCGCCCCCTCCACGTCATCAGGGTGGGCAGTCTGCACCCGCTATTTAAATGAGCCACTGCTCTTAACGTTTCGGCGGCTTCTTGATGTGCGGCCCGCAAGGGCAGGCCATCATTGTTCTTGCCCGCTGCCCATTTCAATGGCATGTGTATAAATTTCAGCCCTTTATGTTTTGTATCCACCCATGGTTACAGTTATCTCCTGGACCTTCAGCATTCCTCGAATCGTTGTTCTCACCATATCATGCGAGCCACTCGTAACGCCATGCGCCGTCACATGCACACTCTCGAACTCTCTTCGGCAGCACCAACTCACTCTTTCTCAAAGCTGTCCTGGTCCACAGTTTCATTTCATCCTTCGCCTCATCTGGCTCTTTAATGAAAAACTATTTATCTTCCTTTCAGGTGTGAAGGATCGTAAGCTCCAGCAACTCATGGGTACCAACACCCATCCAGATCTTTCTTCTCCTTCCCTTGCCTCTGACCCCCCCTCTCCTCTCCTCTTCGAATCTTACCCCTTGCCGTTTATACCCTATGACCTTCCCCTCTCTGACTTTGAACGATCTGTCTTCAGCAAAGACCTCAGCTTTATACTCTTACACCCCCACCTCAATGATGCTGAGCTCTTCTCCTGTTGCCTCCACGCCCACTTCTTTGGTCAGGAGCCCTCCCCCCGCTCAGCAGACCCTCTTATCCGTCTGCAGTATTCTCCCTCCACCTGGACCCCTCCCTCTGGTCTCTTTCCCTCCCTTGATCTTTTTATTGAGAACTGCCGGTGTGACATCAGCCATCTCAATTTCTATGCTCCCCTCACTTGCTCTAACTAATCTCCCATTGAACTTGCAGCACTCCGTTCTCTCAGGTCCAACCCTAGCATTGTCATAAAATCTGCTGATAAGGGTGGTGCTGTTATTGTCTACCCAGCAGAGGCTGAACGCCAACTCTCTGACACTTCCTCCTACCTCCCCCTGGACATGACCCCACCACCAAACATCAAGCCATTGTATTCAGGATAGTCACTGACCTCATTTCCTCTGGAGATGCTTCCTCCATGGCCTCCAAACTCATTGTTCCCCAACCCTGTACAGCCTGCTTCTACCTCCTTCCCAAAATGAACAAATAAAACTGCCCTGGTAGACCCATTATTTCAGCCTGTTCCTGTCCCACTGAACTGATTTCTTCCTATCTTGGTTGTATTTTTTCTCCCCTGTCCAGTCTCTTCCCACTTACATCCGTGTCTCTTCTGATGCCCTCAGCCACTTCAACAGGTTCCAGTTTCCCAGTCCTCACTGTACTGTCTTCTATTCACCATGGACGTCCAATCACTGTACACCTCCATTCCTCACCAGAATGGTCTGAGGGCTCTCCACTTCTTCCTAGAATGGAAGCCCAACCAGTCCCCATCCACCACCACCTTCCTCCACCTGACTGAACCTGTTCTCACATTGAACAGCTTCTCCTTCAACTGCACTCATTTCCTCCAAATAAAATGTGTTGCTATGGGTACACGCATTGGTCCTAGCTATTCCTACCTTTTTGTGGGATATGTGGAACATTCCTTGTTCCAACCCTACTCAGGCCCCATCCTTCACCTCTTCTTCCTGTACATTGATGACTGTATCAGTGCTGCATCCTGCTCTAGCCCTGAACTGGAAAATTTCATTGACTTCGCCTCCAATTTCCACTTTTCTCTCACCTTCACATGGTCCATCTCTGACTCTTCCCTGCCCTTGCTCGACTCTTCTGAATCAATTTCTGGGGAAAGGCTATCAACCAATATTCACCATAAGCCCATGGACTCCCACAGCTACCTGGACTACACTTCCTCACACCCCACTTCCTGCTAGGACTCGATTCCAGTTTCTCCATCTCCATCACATCAGTTAGGACGATGCAACCTTCCAGACTAGCGCTTCTGATATGCCTCCCTTTTTCCTCAACTGAAGCCTCCCCCCCTCCCCCACCGTGGTTGACAGGACCCTCAACTGTGTCTGATCTATTTCACGCATTTCTGCTCTCACCCCTTCCCCTCCCTCCCAGAACCATGATAAGGTTCCCCTTATCCTCACCTTCCACCCCACTAGCCTCCGTATTCAATGTATCATCCTCTGCCATTTCTGCCACCTCCAGCATGATGCCACCACCAAACGCGTCTTCCCCTCCCCTTTCAGCATTCTGCAGAGACCATTCTCTCCACAATACCCTGGTCCAATCCTCAGTCAACCCCAACACCTCGTCCCTTTTCTACGTCAACCTTTCCATGCAAACACAGGAGATGCAACACCTGTCCTTTTACCACCTCCCTTCCCACCGTCAAGGGCCCCAAACACTCCTTCCAAGTGAAACAGCGATTTACTTGTACATCTTGCAATTTAGTATTCACTGCTCACAATGTGATCTCCTGTACATTGGGGAGAGTAAACACATTTTGCGGAACACTTCTGTTCGGTCCGCAAGCATGACCCAGAGTTTCCTGTCGCTTGTCATTTTAATTCTTTACCTTGCTCTCACCTTTCTGTCCTTGGCCTGCTGCATTGTTCCAATGAAGCTCAATGCAAGCTCAAGGAACAGCACCTCATCTTTCATCTTTCACAGCCTTCCAGACTCAACATTGAGTTCAATAATTTTAGATCATAACCTCTGACTCTATGTTGTTTCCCTTTTCTCGTTTTTATGCTGGTTTGTTATCCCCCTGCCCTGTTGTTTCTTTCTTAATCTCTTTACTTTGTGTTTGGACAGCTGCTAGCCTGCCATTTACACCTCATCTTGACATGTCTTTTGTTTCTTTACTTGGCTTTGTACCATGAAACCTTTTTTCATGTAATCTCTCCTGCCCTCCACCCTATCACAGACCTTCCCATTTGTTCTTCTCCCCGCCCCCCCCCCCCCTTTCACTTGCTCCAAACCTATTACAATTCTAACCTTTGCCAATTCTGATGAAAGGTTATTGATCTGAAACGTTAACACTGTTTTTCTCTCCACAGATGCTGCCAGACTTGCTGAGTATTTCCAGCATTTTCTGTGCAAGACTGTAGTGCAATTGAAGCAATGGGACTTCTACTCTTTGGGTCAATTTTTTGATATTTGTCATGTATCCAAGAATTTAATGACTTTAAAAGTCAGAGGTTTATCAGTTAATTTGGTTCTTATAAAGTTTTCATAATGTTTGCCCAATATGCATCAAATAAATATAGTATGTAGTGTGGTATTGAACAATTCAGACCAGGTCGTGGTGAGAGCAATGTAACTGACTTTAGCATCAACAAGATAACAAGTGAAATTATTCCTAAGTTCCTATGCCTAAATTTTCTATTCCTGATCATTATTCAGAGACCTGTTTGTACGTATGCATTGTGTTTATTTTCATTCACAAAGTTTTCTTTGACTTTACACAGGGCAAAATACATGCCCTGACAAGGACAGGATAATACTCAGCATGAAGGCTTCTGTGATAGATTAGTCTGTAGAGAGTCACTGTTAAGGCCTACACATGGCTGTACACATGACAGCCAAATGGCTGAGAAACCAAAGCGCCACTGCCACCTGTGCAATTGGGTGCTATCATGAGTCATTCAGGGGAACTGAGGAGAAAGAAGTCACTTGTCTTCTGCTATCTTGGAAATCAGTGGAAGCAATGAGCTTCAGCCCCACAGTTAGTGATGCGATGGGAGTAGCACATGTTGTCCATTCTAAGGATGTCAGCACATCTGCTCTTTTGCCATCCCCTCAACCAATGCCTGCCATGTTATCAGCAAGTCAACTGGGCAAGACTGCCTGACCGTTCTTCTGCGAAGTGCCTTGCAATGTTTTTCTACATTAAAGGCACTGTATACTTGCAGGTTGTTCTTGTTGTTCTACTTAACTCTCTGATTTCTGATTAATTTGTTTCTAAATGCCAGAATATTTTAAAGAAACTGTGATTATTATGCAACCTTTACACATAAATGCAACAATAGCTAATAAGTCTAATTCTTTACCTTGGCTATAAACAGAAAACAAAATTATGAAACAGTAGGATACCAAATTTATTCCTTTAATGAGTGACATTTCTAGAGCTAACAAGCAATGAAGCCAGTTTTAGATGATGAGACCTTCTCTAAGAGTGGAAAATACTGTCTTTCCTGCTGTTCTGAATTTTGTATCTTTTATAGACCCAAGTTTACATACAGTACTCAGGCAAATAAACATGCAGCTTTGAAGGTGTATTTGTTTGCAACATCATTTGTGTTGCATTCTGAATTCTAACCAGGCATAGACTCTATCTATGATTCTCAAAACTCTTTCTAATGTACTTTCTTCATCCTCCGCAGAGTATATCCCTCCTAACTTCTTTCCCTCCACCACCGGAGGCTATCGTCTCTCCTTTGGTTTGCAGCCTCCCTCTGTTACAATTTAGCCATTCTTTGCTGACTCCATGGAGGCACATACTGCTGGCTCCACTGTTTGCTTCAATGTGCTTTGCTGGTGCATCTCCTGCCCAGCTTGCACCTGTGAAGCAAATTTCCCAAACTTCCTTCTCCTTACATTTTCCTCTTCCAATACCCTATTTGACTGCCTACATGAAGTTTCCGTTGTATCCCTGGTCCCTTGACAAACCTCCGACTATCCTCTCTCTGTGCATGATCCAATTAAGTGTTTGCTCTCTCTCCCTCTCCATCTATAATTCATCTTGGAGGAGCACAATGATACCTTTGGCCTGATTGAAAGGTAGGTCACCATTAATGTCTTCTTACCTCTCACTGAGGCCAACCCAACTGATCTCACATTCCACTACCTTCATTTCTCAAACTGCTGCAGCAACCTCGTCTCCACATCACCTCAACTAATTTATATTCCTCCAGTTCCTTTTCCATATTATCTACCACTCATCTCATCTGTCCATGTCTCTGACACCATCTTCACCTCCTCCAAACTCAGCTTTGAATGCTTATAACTGTAAGAATTACAGCACAGAATGCAACCAATTTGCCTGCTCTTCACCTGGAGGTGTTCATTCTAATCCCATTTCCCCGCCCTTACACTTTTATGTACTTCTTTTGAAAATTCATTGCCAATTCAGTTATGAAGATAGATTGGAGAAGTTAGGACTGTTTTCCTTGGAGAAGAGAAGGCTGAGAGGTGATTTGATAGAGGTATTCAAAATCATGAGGGCTCTGGACAGAGTAGATAGAGAGAAATTGTTCACACTCATAAAAGGATCGAGAATGAGAGGGCACAGATTTAAGGTATTTGGTAAGAAAAGCAAAAGTGACAAGAGGAAATACTTTTTCATGCAGCAAGTGGGTAACGTCTGGAATGCACTGCTTGAGAGTGTGGTGGAGGCAGGTTCCATTGAAGCATTCAAAAGGGAATTAGACTGTTCGATGAAAAGGAAGAATGTGCAGGGTTACAGGGAGAAGGCAGGGAAATGGAACTGAGTGAATTGCTGTTTCAGAGAGCCAGTGCGGACACGATGGGCCTCCTTCTGCACTGTACCAATTCTGTAATTCTGTGAAATCCATTTTAAATGATCTTACAGGGGTCATGTTAACCCTGCCTATTGGGTGGGAATGTGAGATTCACTCTTGTATATGAAAACATTTAGAATATTTATTTTAATGGTTTTATCATTTTTAGGATTTTGTAACACTTTGGCAAACACTAATGATATACAGATGGGATTTATCACTGTCAACTAACTGAATTGAAAAAGCTAATTGTAAGTTTTATCTCTCTGAAATAGTTGGTCGGGCATCTTACTGAAATTAGTAAAACATGAACTTGAGTTGTTGTGATTTGGAACAAAATAAGATGCACAGTATCACGATTGCCATAGCAATAACAGTCACAAAAAAATAAATTGGTTTCAAGGTAATGTTCAATCATCAGAGTAAAATAAATGATTTGCTACATTTTTGTCAATCAGCAGCTTTCAATGCTAGACTTTGCTCATGTAGATAGATCTGATGAAAGAATCCTTTACGCTTAGTTGAATGCTGTTCATCACCTGTATACAAAAGTGCTGTTACAAATGGTTTCCATAATTATGAAAATTTTCAATTCAAATCATGGTTTGTGAACATAAAACTCAGAGTACGTGATCTCATCCATCTGTTACTGTATTTTGCACCTGCACTAATTTGCAAATTCAAGTTGCATTGCTTATCCATTCCATCTATGAAATTACAGTACAATATGGATATTACAAAGAAAAGGTTTCCAAGATCGGCATAAGGATATGGCACTTATGTGAACCCATTGCCATTTATGTCAGTTGCACTAGGGGGAGCCAAATCCTCTCAAAGCATTCAAACAAAGGAGTTCAGCCAGCAAAGGATAATAGGATGAAATGTTTAGCTTTGTACAATGGTGGATGTACATTTTGGCCTCCAGTAAGGATATGCATAAAAGAGTTATGACAATCACTGCTGAGGAAATGCAAAACTTTATTTACTATTTCACATTGAGGGCTTATATGATGGTCTGGCACCATTCATCTCTCTTCTGCACACAGTGCAGTTTCAGCTGCTCTCTATCTTCTGTTCACTGACAGAATGAATCCATTCCATGGTGTGTCTTCCATGACTTGCAGTCCCACTGACAAGAATGTTCATTGCTTGTGTAGGTGATGTATATGTCATAACTCGCTGAACATGGACCAAGTATTGGAACTGTGTTCTCTCAATTCTGTTAGTCAGAATCATATAGAACAGTACTCAAAATCTTCTTTTGCTCTTTCGATTTGTCAACCCTATTTGGTAGGCTATCTGAAACATCTGGATCCATTGTTTTATTGTAATGATATTCAACATATGGTTTCCATCGGTTTTGAATTTCTTCCTCAGCAACCAGAATATTCCCTTGTAGGTTTTTGATGCTTGCCAAGTATTGTTGTATAATGTACATAAACTGTTGCTGGGTGGATTATGTAGATACACCTTAAGCATCATCACAGGATGTGATGTCATATGTCTGAACCTGTGTTGTTCAGTGTTCCCTTGTAAATAAACTCCTGTTACTTTGACCCAAAGTCTATTATCCTTATTTAATAGTAACAGCACACTGACCAGTATAATACATATATGGGCACAATTATTGTGCCACATTACTGTTTCTGTTTCTTGCATTTATCTTTGCTTTTCATTCTTTGCAATGTATTTCTGATAGTTTATTTCCCTATTTGCATTACCACCTGCGAGCAACTTTCAGTTCTTTTCACATTTTAGTCAGTCTTATTAGGTCTGACATAATCCATTGTTTAGCAATGGCATTTTGCTCCTACCAAGAATTTCTTAAGTTGTTTTCAACAAGATTTTTTTTCAACAGTTTCCTGTAATCTTTCTCTGAGCCTATGCTAAAGAGCTGTTGTGTTTGTATGTCTCAAAAGTTCACAAAATCAATGTGAGCCAAATTAGTTTATGATCTGACCCATTGTCAGGAATGAGAAAGCTTGGCATTGTGTGACATCTAATTTACGTTGCTATCTGATTAATATATTTATCTAAATTTGTGACGGTGGCAAAAATTAAGTTGAGCTGACCCACAGCTCAAAGGGGATGGGTTTACCAAACTTTGCAACAGGAGATCCTGTCCCTCATTTAAGCAGGTAATTGAAAAGCTTGCCCAGAGAGCTTGGCTGGACAGTATAAAATCTGGTGAGCCAGCAGGTCTTAAAGGGCTCCAGTTCATCATTAAAGGGGAAGTTATGGTGCGGAAAAATGTGCTATTTGCTCATGAATTGAGCAGCATATGAACATACAGCAGAGGCATGTGGGCATCGCTTTCCTTTAATGCTGAAGATTTGGATGCTCTGATGTAGATGGTCCACAAAAAAACCGTGGCACTATTTGAGAACATCCTGTAAAACCCACAGTTGCATGGAGGGAAGAGGAAAACAACCAAGTCAGTGCAGTCACCTGAATCTCTGGGTGTTTGGGTGTAAATAAAGAACTAGTTTGCTCTATCTGGAGGAAGGCAAAGGTAATTGTGCTCTTCACTTTTCAAACATTTCTTGTGGGACCCACTATACATGGCACAAACCTGAGTTAGAAACATCCAAACCGTCTGGGAAGTACCATTCAAAGTATTGTTTACAACCATTGCCCTTTTGCACACACCCTTTCCTTAAAGGCATGCTGCATTTTTCTTTTTTTTCTTGCAGGTGATGGTGATGGTTGCGGAACAGCGGGCCTGTACTTAATTGTCCAGCTCAAGGTGTTATCCTGCTGTTAGGAGCTTTCTCAGTGGGGTCAGAAGTTATGCAGAGGATACACCTGGCCCCCTAAAGTACCCTGTACTTCTCCTTTAAAAAAATCCTGGGCAGTGTGGGCTATATCACTCTGTACTATCCAACCAGTAGCTGATTCACATGCACAATTTATTACAAACATTCCCTCATAATTACACTTATTTAAGTTTAAAATACTAATCTTGGACCCACCCTTCTTTCCCTCAAACTGAATGTAAAATTCAATCATATTATGATCTCTGCTACTTAGGGGCACCTTAACTATGAGGTCGTTAACTAATCCTATCTCATTGCACAATACCAGGTCTAGTATAGCCTGCTCTCTGGTTGGCTCCAGAATATACTGTTCCAAAATATTATCCTGAAAACATTCTATGTACTCCTCATCTGGGTTACCTCTGCCCATCTGATTTTTCCAGTCTATATGTAGGTTAAGATTCCCCATAATTATCGCTGTACCTTTCTGACAAGCTGCCATTATTTCTTCCTTTATACCCCGTCCTACAGTGTGGTTAATGTTAGGTGGTCTGTACATCACTCCCACAAGTGATTGCCTTTATGATTTCTCATCTCTACCCAAACTGCTTCTACATCCTGGTTTCCTGAACTTAGGTCATCCCTCGTTATTGTGCTAATACCATCATTAATTAACAGAGCTACCCCTCCATCTTTTCCTAGCTTCCTGTCCTTCCTAAATGCCATGTACCCTTCAATATTCAGGTCCTAATCTATGTCATCCTGCAGCCATGTCTCTGTAATGGCTATCAGATTGTACTTATTTATTTCTATTTTTGCTCTCAGTTCATCTGTTTTGTTTCGAATGCTACATGCATTCAGATACAGAGCCTTTTGTTTTGTCCTTTTATTATTTTTGTAACCTGTAGCCTTATCTGTTGAGTTACTCTTAGATTTGTATGCTCTGTCCCTTCCTGTCACAGTCTAATTATCATTTCCCATATTAATACCTTTCTCTCTTGCCTTGTCTCTACTCCTTGATTTACCATATCTTCCCAAATTTGATCCCTTGCCCCCATTATTCAGTTTAAAACCCTCTCCGCCTCCCTAGTTATGTGACTTGCTAGAACACCGGCCCCAGCATGGTTCAGGTGTAGACCGTCCCAACGGTACAGTCACCACTTTTCCCAGTACTGGTGCCAGTGGCTAACAAACCGGAACCCACTTCTACCACACCAGTCTTTGAGTCATGTATTAATTTCTCTAATCTTATTTGCCCTATGCCAATGTGCACATGGCTCAGGTAATAATCCAGATATTATTACCTTTGAGGTTCTGCTTCTTAATTTGATTCCTAGTTCCTCATACTGACTATGCAGAACCTCTTTCCTTGTCTTGCCTATGTCGTTGGTACCCACATGGACAGCGACGACTGGATTCTCCCCTTCTCCAGCCCTGAGCAGATATCCCGAACCCTGGCACTGGGCAGGCAATAAAGCCGTCTGGACTCTCGCTCTTTACTGCAGAGAACAGTGTCAATCCCCCTAACTATACTATCCCCTACTACCACTACATTCCTTTTTTCTCCCTCCATTTGAATGGCTTCCTGTACCATGGTGCCATGGTCAGGGTGCTCATCCACCCTGTAGCCCCCACTCTCATCCAACAAGCTGAAAGAACCTCAAACCTGTTGGACAATCCCAGGTGCTCCTGCACACCTGTCCTCTGGGTCCCCTTACCTGCCTCAGCTGCAGCCACACTCTCCTGTCCCTGACCACTGACCAAATCAGAAGACCCTATCCTAAGGGGTGTGACCGCCTCCTGGTACAAAATGTCCAGGTAACTTGCCCCCTCCCTGATGAGTCGCAGTGTCTGCAGCTCGGACTCCAGTTCAATGACTCTGAGCTGAAGCTCCTCGAGCTGCAAACATTTACTGCAGATGTGTTTGCCCTGGATCACACTGGCATCCAGGAGCTCCCACACACTGCAGCCATGACACATCACCTGTCCTGCCATCCTTAATGTGTTTTAATTAACTACTTAATTACTTTATTCAATTATTTATTTTATTTTCCTTTTTTTATATATTTTATTAAGCTTACCACTAGTACCTTTACTATTTTAACCTTTAGGATTAGAATAGACCTTAACCACTTACCAGATACTCATCAAACAGCAAGCTTCTTCTCCAAGCAATCACCTACCTGCTTGCCTGTGATGTCACACTTGATTTTCTCGAATGCGTTTGTTCCACTGAACAGAACAGAGGATCCGATAGGATAGAGGATAGAGAATAGCCTCTCCCCGCTCTTTTCAATGAAGTCTCTCCCCGCTCTTTTCAATGAAGCCTCTCCCCGTTCTTTTCAATGAAGCCTCTCCCCGTTCTTTTCAATGAAGCCTCTCCCCGCTCTTTTCAATGAAGCCTCTCCCCGTTCTTTTCAATGAAGCCTCTCCCTGCTCTTTTCAATGAAGCCTCTCCCTGCTCTTTTCAATGAAGCCTCTCCCTGCTCTTTTCAATGAAGCCTCTCCCCGCTCTTTTTAATGAAGCCTCTCCCCGCTCTTTTTAATGAAGCCTCTCCCCGCTCTTTTCAATGAAGCCTCTCCCCGCTCTCTGCACTCTTTTCAATGAAGCCTATCCCCACTCTCCACGCTCTTTTCAATGAAGCCTGTCCCCGCTCTCCGTGCACTTTTCAATGAAGCCTCTCCCCGCTCTTTTCACTGAAGCTTCTCCCCACTCTCCGCGCTCTTTACAATGAAGCCTCTCCCCGCTCTCCGCACTCTTTTCAATGAAGCCTCTCCCCGCTCTTTTCAATGAAGCCTCTCCGCGCTCTTTACAATGAAGCCTCTCCCCGCTCTTTACAATGAAGCCTCTCCCCGCTCTCCGTGCTCTTTTCAATGAAGCCTCTCCCCGCTCTCCGCGCTCTTTACAATGAAGCCTCTCCCTGCTCTCCGCGCTCTTTTCAATGAAGCCTCTCCCCGCTCTTTTCAATGAAGCCTCTCCCCGCTCTCCGCACTCTTTTCAATGAAGCCTCTCCCCGCTCTCCGCGCTCTTTACAATGAAGCCTCTCCCCGCTCTCCGCACTCTTTTCAATGAAGCCTCTCCCCGCTCTCCGTGCTCTTTACAATGAAGCCTCTCCCCGCTCTCCGCACTCTTTTCAATGATGCCTGTCCCCGCTCTCCACGCTCTTTTCAATGAAGCCTCTCCCCGCTCTTTTCAATGAAGCCTCTCCCCGCTCTCCGCACTCTTTACAATGAAGCCTCTCCCCGCTCTCCGCACTCTTTTCAATGAAGTCTCTCCGCACTCTTTTCAATGAAGCCTCTCCCCGCTCTTTTCAATGAAGTCTCTCCCCGCTCTTTTCAATGAAGCCTCTCCCCGCTCTTTTCAATGAAGCCTCTCCCCGCTCTCCGCCCTCTTTTCAATGAAGCCTCTCCCCGCTCTCCGCGCTCTTTACAATGAAGCCTCTCCCCACTCTCCGCCCTCTTTTCAATGAAGCCTCTCCCCACTCTCCGCACTCTTTTCAATGATGCCTCTCCCCGCTCTCCACGCTCTTTTTGATGAAGCCTCTCCACGCTCTTTTGAATGAAGCCTCTCCCCGCTTTCCGCGCTCTTTACAATGAAGCCTCTCCCCACTCTCCGCCCTCTTTTCAATGAAGCCTCTCCCCACTCTCCACGCTCTTTTCGATGAAGCCTCTCCCCGCTCTCCACTTTCTTTTCAATGAAGCCTCTCCCCGCTCTCCCCGCACTCCACACTCTTCAGTGAAGCCTCTCCCCGCACTCCACACTCTTTTTGATGAGGTCTCTCATCGCTCTTTTTGATGAAGCCTCTCCCCGCTCTCCACGCTCTTTTTCATGAAGCCTCTCCCCGCTCTTCAATGAAGCCTCTCCCCGCTCTCCGCGCTCTTTACAATGAAGCCTCTCCCCACTCTCCGCCCTCTTTTCAATGAAGCCTCTCCCCGCTCTCCGCACTCTTTTCAATGATGCCTCTCCCCGCTCTCCACGCTCTTTTCAATGAAGCCCCTCCCCGCTCTCCACGCTCTTTTTGATGAAGCCTCTCCACGCTCTTTTGAATGAAGCCTCTCCCCACTTTCCGCGCTCTTTACAATGAAGCCTCTCCCCACTCTCCGCCCTCTTTTCAATGAAGCCTCTCCCCACTCTCCACGCTCTTTTCGATGAAGCCTCTCCCCGCTCTCCACTTTCTTTTCAATGAAGCCTCTCCCCGCTCTCCCCGCACTCCACACTCTTCAGTGAAGCCTCTCCCCGCACTCCACACTCTTTTTGATGAGGTCTCTCATCGCTCTTTTTGATGAAGCCTCTCCCCGCTCTCCACGCTCTTTTTCATGAAGCCTCTCCCCGCTCTTCAATGAAGCCTCTCCCCGCTCTCCGCGCTCTTTACAATGAAGCCTCTCCCCACTCTCCGCCCTCTTTTCAATGAAGCCTCTCCCCGCTCTCCGCACTCTTTTCAATGATGCCTCTCCCCGCTCTCCACGCTCTTTTCAATGAAGCCCCTCCCCGCTCTCCACGCTCTTTACAATGAAGCCTCTCCCCACTCTCCGCCCTCTTTTCAATGAAGCCTCTCCCCGCTCTCCGCACTCTTTTCAATGATGCCTCTCCCCGCTCTCCACGCTCTTTTCAATGAAGCCTCTCCCCACTCTCCGCCCTCTTTTCAATGAAGCCTCTCCCCGCTCTCCGCACTCTTTTCAATGATGCCTCTCCCCACTCTCCGCCCTCTTTTCAATGAAGCCTCTCCCCGCTCTCCGCACTCTTTTCAATGATGCCTCTCCCCGCTCTCCACGCTCTTTTCAATGATGCCTCTCCCCGCTCTCCACGCTCTTTTCAATGAAGCCCCTCCCCGCTCTCCACTTTCTTTTCAATGAAGCCTCTCCCCGTACTCCACACTCTTCAGTGAAGCCTCTCCCCGCACTCCACACTCTTTTTGATGAGGTCTCTCATCGCTCTTTTTGATGAAGCCTCTCCCCGCTCTTTTCAACGAAGCCTCTCCCCGCTCTCCGCGCTCTTTACAATGAAGCCTCTCTCCGCTCTTTTCAATGAAGCCTCTCCCCGCTCTCCGCCCTCTTTTCAATGAAGCCTCTCCCCACTCTCCGCCCTCTTTTCAATGAAGCCTCTCCCCGCTCTCCGCACTCTTTTCAATGATGCCTCTCCCCGCTCTCCACTTTCTTTTCAATGAAGCCTCTCCCCACTCTCCGCCCGCTTTTCAATGAAGCCTCTCCCCGCTCTCCGCACTCTTTTCAATGAAGCCCCTCCCCGCTCTCCACTTTCTTTTCAATGAAGCCTCTCCCCGCACTCCACACTCTTCAGTGAAGCCTCTCCCCGCACTCCACACTCTTTTTGATGAGGTCTCTCATCGCTCTTTTTTGATGAAGCCTCTCCCCGCTCTCCGCACTCTTTTCAATGAAGCCTCTCCACGCTCTTTTCAATGAAGCCTCTCCCCGCACTCCACACTCTTTGCATTGAATGAATTCTACATCCTTACTCTCTACACTGTTAAATTACAGGAAATGTAAAAAAGATAAATCTGCAATAAAAAGATGCATTCTGTCATTCAGCATTTTCTATGATTCATCCTTGACATTTTTCTATTTTTCATAAAGAAATATTGACTTAGGATTGCATTTTGATGATTTGTCTGTCAATGCTTTCAGTACCCGATGATTCATTCTTGTAGGTTAAGACATTGCTGCTAACATACCTATTGTTTCGAAGCAATAGAAAATACTAAGTTATCTAAGAAATGTATATATTACCCTATATGGGAATGGGGAGAAATTGTTGCTATGGCTGCTTACCACAGAAAATTATCACATGACAACTATCAGCTGTCTAAAATGTTCTTAGTCTATCCTCAGCGTAACAGTCCTTGAAAAACAAGCATCTTTTTGTCTTGTACTGAGATGTATGCTATTGTGAATGTGCAGTAATATGTAGCATGGAAAATTGTGCAACATGCATCCAGTTGACTTAAAATGGAGATAGGCACTAGCTTTTAAAGCGTTTGCATAGGGTATAAAATTCCCCCTATCATGGGGGCAGATGCAGTTGTTTTCTTATTTATTTTAAGTGTGGTTACAATTTTCAACTAAATTGCTGAACACAAGCTGTGCAGGATCAATATCTTATATCAAGGAGCAATGTCTGTTGATTGGGGAATAAAACGACTAAAAAGGAGTTATAACAATGAAGCTGAAACTGAAGCACTAGCACAGATGGATGATCTCAGATGGAATTATTGACTTTTCTCAGCCATATCCATCTTCAGGCAGAAAGAGGTAGCAAAAAATAATAGCAGAGAGGAAAATAGCTTTGAGCTAAATAGAATAAAGGCCTATTTCTAAAAATGTAATATTAGGAATAATTTGCTTTTATCTGAACCTATGGGATTTTCATTCCTTCGCTTGGTGTTAACAGCTGCAAATTGGGGTCGGTAGCCTTACTGTCCCATTAACATTAGCAATGAGCTTGGCTCCATTTTGAAATGGGATGCCAAAAGTATCTGCTTGTTTCAGGCAATAGGCTCCTTTTAATATGGAGATTGGGTTCCTATGATGTAATTAGGAGCCTGATTGCCATTTTAGGTCAGAGTTGGTTGCAACCTGCATCATACACACTCCGACCATTTCCATAGGAAAAGATTAGTGCCAAATTATTTTTGTGGGCTCCAGAAGAGTTGCTGCGGGACCCACACCCTCCACAATTGCGGTTCCCACCCCAACTGCACCCCCCACCCCACAGAACTTACCTTTCTTGCAGCTTCCCTGTCCTGATTAATTGATTGATGTCTGTTTGGTATCCTGTGGCTCGCCTGTCAAATTTAAATGAGACGGTGGTCACAAATGGCAGGGGCTCTCTGCTGCCAGAATGGACAGCTGACCAGTGCACTCTGCTGCTCAATTGTTAAAATCAATTTCTATTTGTTAAGCCTTGTCAGTGGAATAGTGCAAAACTAGTGGGGTTGGGGAGTGGGAGTGGTGGTGGGGGCTGGAGGTGGGTGGGATGGGTTTCCACAGGAGTTCTCCTGCTCATTTGCTGTAACTTTGGTGGCAGAGACACAAGATCCCAGAAAAATAGTATAAACTTCAGGTTACATCGTTTTCCCGGAGTTTCTGTAGCTCTTCCACCGAAATTACAGTGGGAAAGTGGGGTAACCCCCCCTCCCCTCCTCCCCCCGCCATGGAAATTCAGCCCTTACTTGCTTTTGGTTGAGGGCATTTCTCCACTTCTGCATTGAATAACTTCATTCTTTTATTTCCGTCTATCTTTCTGAGACCTTTTTTTGCTGAGACCATCAATTTGCTCAGTCAAAATTTTCTGGAATTTTCCCAATTACTGCTGAAATAGATTCCGCCAAACAAAACTGGGATGATTGGTCTCCCTTTGGCTATTCTCATAGTGCTACATAAAATGGATAAGGAGAACATATTCACGAGGAGACAAGAAACATATGATCCAAAGGTAACTCAGGTTTATTGCTTATAAGCACCCAAGTTTACAAGCCATACCAATGCTACCTGGGTATGTCATAGAGGACCTGTTTTCAGCAGCTGTGCTTCACTGCATGCACAGTGACTGAGTAATGCCATCTGCCATGGGCTGAATTACTGACAATTTCAAGGAATGGCATGGCTCAATCCATAGCTATGAAACTCACCACACCATTCAGCTTCTCTGCAACGGGATTCTTTAAGGCGATTGCAGGGGACATCTGTCCGAACCTTCAAACCACGTTTCGTTTTTATAAACTGGGATGATTGGTCTCCCTTTGGCTATTCTCATAGTGCTACATAAAATGGATAAGGAGAACATATTCACGAGGAGACAAGAAACATATGATCCAAAGGTAACTCAGGTTTTTATCGGAGGAAACAATTATATGACTTTCGGTGGGTTCAGACTACATGAATGTGACGCTATATATTAATGACCATTATCCAGGTGGCAACCTTGATCTTCTTATTCTGCAACAATCCATAGTATCCTCATTATTTGCAAGTTTTAAGAAAATGAAACAGCTGATTGTTGGGAGATCAGCGCTATCCTTTGCAGCTATGGCTCATGAACTCAGATAGAAACCTTCACACAGCAACAGATCTTAGAATCATAGAAATTTACATCACGGGAAGAGGCCATTCTGCCCATCCTGTCTGTACCAGTCAACAAGTAGCCATCCAGCCTAATCCCACTTTCCAGCTCTTGGTCCATAGCCTTGTAGGTTATGGCCCCTCAAGTGCATATCAAAGTACTTTTTAAATGTTAGGAGGGTTTCTGCCTCTACCACACTTTAAGCCAATGAGTTCCAGATCCCCACCACCTGCTGGGTGAAACAAATGCCCTTCAAATTCCCTCTAAACCTCTTACCCTAAATCCATGCATGTTGGTTATGTACCCCTCAACCAAGGGGAATAGGGCCTTCCTAACCATGCTTTCGAGACCTTTCATAATTTTATACACTTCAAATACATCTCCCCTCAGCCTCCTATGTTCCAAAGAAAACAACCCTAGTCTATCCAATCTTTCCTCAGAACTAAAATTCTCTAGTCTAGGCAGCATCCTCATAAATCTCCTCTGTACCCTCTCTAGTGCAATCACATCTTTCCTATAGTGCAGTGACCAGAACGGTATGCAGCACTCCAGCTGTGTTTTATACAGTTCCAGTTTAACATCCCAACTCTTATATCCTATGCCTCGGCTAATAAAGGCAAGTATCCTCTGTGCGTTCTTGACCACCTTATCTACCTGTCCAGCCATCTTCAGGAATCTGTGGAGGACCCTCTGTTCCTATACACTTCTCAGTATCCTACCATTTATTGTGTATTCCCTTGCCTTGTTAGCCTTCTCCAAATGCATTACCTCACAATTCTCCAGTTTGAACTTCATTTGCTACTGTTCTGCCCACCTGACTAGTCCATTGATATCTTCCTGCAATTTACAGATTTCTTCTTCATTATCAACCACACGGCATCTGCAAACTTCTTAATCATACGCCCCACATTCATACTCTACTGATTCCTGGGATGAAGAGGTTATCTTATGAGGAAAGGTTGAAGAGTTTCAGCCTAAACCCATTGGAGTTTAAAAGAATGAGAGGTGATCTTATTGAAACATATAAGATCCTGAGGGGACTCGACAGGGTGGATGCTGGAAGGATGTTTCCACTTATGGGTGAGCCTAGAACTAGGGGACAGTTTAAAAATAAGGGGGCTCTCATTTAAGATGGAGATGGGGAGAAATTATTTCTTTCAGAGAGTCGTTAGTCTGTGGAATTTGCTTCCTCAGAGAGCAGTGGAGGAAGCGTCATTGAATATATTCAAGGCTGAGTTAGATAGATTCTTGATAGACAAGGGAGTCAAGTGTTATTAGGGGCAGACAGGAAAGTGGAGTTGAGGCCACATTCAGATCAGTCATGATCTTATCAAATGGTGAAGCAGGCTTGAGGGTTCAAATGGCCTACTCCTGCTCCTAATTCGTATGTTCTTATGTAAACCCAAATCATTGATATATACCACAAAAAGCAAAGGACCTAGTACTGAGCCCTGCAGATCCCCACTGGAGACAGCCTTTCAGTCACAACAACACCCATCGATCATAACCCTTTACTTCCTGCCTCTGAGCCAATTATGGATCCAACTTGCCAATTTCGATACAGATTTAGTTACAGTGAGGCTAACGGCACCATCTAAGTTATTGTTAAGCTCACCATTGGAGTGTTGGAGCAACAATATTACTGCTTGGACAGTTCAGGATGTTGGTCACCAGTTCAATTGAAGTGTTCAAATAATCGTCATTATCTGCTGCGTGCTTCACAATTTTGACATCCAAAGAGGACCGAGCGTGCAGCAGGATTGGGGCTACAGACTGACATGAAGTGGATGAAGAAAAGGAAGAGGGTGGCATGGAGGGGCCTGATGTTTCAGGCAGGGAAATTGATGCCAGACTTCTGTGGCAGATAGCTATTTCCAGCAATGGCTACTTCCTCCCACTGACAACTTAGTCCTCTGAAATCCCATATACTGCTGACCCAGGAAAAACAAAATTCCTTTACCTAAACTGCTCTGCCATCTTTCAGCCCCTCCCCAGCAGTTGTAACCTATTCATGGCCCTACCCAACACTACGGCCCTGATATTTACTTGAGGCCATGAAGAGAGCAGGAGGGAGGATTTCCTGCAGAAATTAACTTTTAATCTTTCAAACCTTATCAGCAGGTTTCCTGCCCACAAGCCAGTCTGATTTACAAGCTGCTCCCTGCTGGGCTGGGAAGCAGCCTGCGAGTGGATGCCAAGAAACTAGGAGATCCCGGGGTGGGGGAGTAGGAGATCATTGGGGTGGGGGAGTAGGAGAGCACAGGGAGTGGTGGGGGTGTGGGAGATCATTGGGGTGGGTGAGTAGGAGAGCACAGGGAGTGGTGGGGAAGTAGGAGATCATTGGGGTGGGGGAGTAGGAGAGCACAGGGAGTGGTGTGGAAGTAGGAGATCATTGGGGTGGGGGAGTAGGAGAGCACAGGGAGTGGTGGGGAAGTAGGAGATCATTGGGATGGGGGAGTAGGAGAGCACAGGGAGTGGTGGGGAAGTAGGAGATCATTGGGGTGGGGGAGTAGGAGAGCACAGGGAGTGGTGGGGAAGTAGGAGATCATTGGGGTGGGGGAGTAGGAGAGCACAGGGAGTGGTGGGGAAGTAGGAGATCATTGGGGTGGGGGAGTAGGAGAGCACAGGGAGTGGTGGGGAAGTAGGAGATCATTGGGGTGGGGGAGTAGGAGAGCACAGGGAGTGGTGGGGAAGTAGGAGATCATTGGGGTGGGGGAGTAGGAGAGCACAGGGAGTAGTGGGGAAGTAGGAGATCATTGGGACGGGGGAGTAGGGGAGCAAAGGGAGTGGTGGGGAAGTAGGAGATCATTGGGGTGGGGGAGTAGGAGAGCACAGGGAGTAGTGGGGGAGTAGGAGATCATTGGGATGGGGGAGTAGGAGAGCACAGGGAGTGGTGGGGAAGTAGGAGATCATTGGGGTGGGGGAGTAGGAGAGCACAGCGAGTGGTGGGGGTGTAGGAGATCATTGGATTGGGGGAGTAGGAGAGCACAGGGAGTGGTGAGGGTGCAGGAGATCATTGGGTTGGGGCAGTAGGAGACACAGGGAGTGGTGGGGAAGTAGGAAATCATTGGGGTGGGGGAGTAGGAGAGCACAGTGAGTGGTGGGGAAGTAGGAAATCATTGGGGTGGGGGAGTAGGAGAGCACATAGAGTGGTGGGGAAGTAGGAGATCATTGGGATGGGGGAGTAGGAGAGCACATAGAGTGGTGGGGAAGTAGGAGATCATTGGGATGGGGGAGTAGGAGAGCACATAGAGTGGTGGGGAAGTAGGAGATCATTGGGATGGGGGAGTAGGAGAGCACAGGGAGTGGTGGGGAAGTAGGGGATCATTGGGGTGGGGGAGTAGGAGAGCACAGGGAGTGGTGGGGAAGTAGGAAATCATTGGGGTGGGGGAGTAGGAGAGCACAGTGAGTGGTGGGGAAGTAGGAAATCATTGGGGTGGGGGAGTAGGAGAGCACAGGGAGTGGTGGGGAAGTAGGAGATCATTGGGATGGGGGAGTAGGAGAGCACAGGGAGTGGTGGGGAAGTAGGAGATCATTGGGGTGGGGGAGTAGGAGAGCACAGCGAGTGTGGGGGTGTAGGAGATCATTGGGTTGGGGGAGTAGGAGAGCACAGGGAGTGGTGGGGAAGTAGGAGATCATTGGGGTGGGGGAGTCGGAGAGCACAGGGAGTGGTGGGGAAGTAGGAGATCATTGGGGTGGGGGAGTAGGAGAGCACAGGGAGTGGTGGGAAAGCAGGAGATCATTGGGGTTGGGGAGTAGGAGAGCACAGGGAGTGGTGGGGGTGCAGGAGATCATTGGGGTGGGGGGGGGGTAGGAGAGCACAGGGAGTGGTGGGGAAGTAGGAAATCATTGGGGTGGGGGAGTAGGAGAGCACATAGAGTGGTGGGGAAGTAGGAGATCATTGGGATGGGGGAGTAGGAGAGCACATAGAGTGGTGGGGAAGTAGGAGATCATTTGGATGGGGGAGTAGGAGAGCACATAGAGTGGTGGGGAAGTAGGAGATCATTGGGATGGGGGAGTAGGAGAGTACAGGGAGTGGTGGGGGTGTAGGAGATCATTGGGGTGGGGGAGTAGGAGAGCACAGGGAGTGGTGGGGGTGTAGGAGATCATTGGGATGGGGGAGTAGGAGAGCACAGGGAGTGGTGGGGGTGTAGGAGATCATTGGGGTGGGGGAGTAGGAGACCACAGGGAGTGGTGGGGGTGTAGGAGATCATTGGGGTGGGGGAGTAGGAGAGCACGGAGTGGTGGGGGTGTGGGAGATCATTGGTGTGGGGGAGTAGGAGAGCACAGGGAGTGGTGGGGAAGTAGGAGATCAATGGGGTGGGGGAGTAGGAGAGCACAGGGAGTGGTGGGGAAGTAGGAGATCATTGGGGTGGGGGAGTAGGAGAGCACAGGGAGTGTTGGGGGTGTAGGAGATCATTGGGATGGGGGAGTAGGAGAGCACAGGGAGTGGTGGGGAAGTAGGAGATCATTGGGGTGGGGGAGTAGGAGACCACAGGGAGTGGTGGGGTGTAGGAGATCATTGGGGTGGGGGAGTAGGAGAGCACGGAGTGGTGGGGGTGTGGGAGATCATTGGTGTGGGGGAGTAGGAGAGCACAGGGAGTGGTGGGGAAGTAGGAGATCAATGGGGTGGGGGAGTAGGAGAGCACAGGGAGTGGTGGGGAAGTAGGAGATCATTGGGGTGGGGGAGTAGGAGAGCACAGGGAGTGGTGGGGAAGTAGGAGATCATTGGGGTGGGGGAGTAGGAGAGCACAGGGAGTGGTGGGGAAATAGGAGATCATTGGAACGGGGGAGTAGGGGAGCAAAGGGAGTGGTGGGGAAGTAGGAGATCATTGGGGTAGGGGAGTAGGAGAGCACAGGGAGTAGTGGGGGAGTAGGAGATCATTGGGATGGGGGAGTAGGAGAGCACAGGGAGTGGTGGGGAAGTAGGAGATCATTGGGGTAGGGGAGTAGGAGAGCACAGCGAGTGTTGGGGGTGTAGGAGATCATTGGATTGGGGGAGTAGGAGAGCACAGGGAGTGGTGAGGGTGCAGGAGATCATTGGGTTGGGGCAGTAGGAGACACAGGGAGTGGTGGGGAAGTAGAAAATCATTGGGGTGGGGGAGTAGGAGAGCACGGTGAGTGGTGGGGAAGTAGGAAATCATTGGGGTGGGGGAGTAGGAGAGCACATAGAGTGGTGGGGAAGTAGGAGATCATTGGGATGGGGGAGTAGGAGAGCACATAGAGTGGTGGGGAAGTAGGAGATCATTGGGATGGGGGAGTAGGAGAGCACATAGAGTGGTGGGGAAGTAGGAGATCATTGGGATGGGGGAGTAGGAGAGCACATGGAGTGGTGGGGAAGTAGGGGATCATTGGGGTGGGGGAGTAGGAGAGCACAGGGAGTGGTGGGGAAGTAGGAAATCATTGGGGTGGGGGAGTAGGAGAGCACAGGGAGTGGTGGGGAAGTAGGAGATCATTGGGATGGGGGAGTAGGAGAGCACAGGGAGTGGTGGGGAAGTAGGAGATCATTGGGTTGAGGGAGTAGGAGAGCACAGCGAGTGGTGGGGGTGTAGGAGATCATTGGGTTGGGGGAGTAGGAGAGCACAGGGAGTGGTGGGGAAGTAGGAGATCATTGGGGTGGGGGAGTCGGAGAGCACAGGGAGTGGTGGGGAAGTAGGAGATCATTGGGGTGGGGGAGTAGGAGAGCACAGGGAGTGGTGGGAAAGCAGGAGATCATTGGGGTTGGGGAGTAGGAGAGCACAGGGAGTGGTGGGGGTGCAGGAGATCATTGGGGTGGGGGGGGGTAGGAGAGCACAGGGAGTGGTGGGGGTGTAGGAGATCATTGGGGTGGGGGAGTAGGAGAGCACAGGGAGTGGTGGGGGTGTAGGAGATCATTGGGATGGGGGAGTAGGAGAGCACAGGGAGTGGTGGGGAAGTAGGAGATCATTGGGGTGGGGGAGTAGGAGACCACAGGGAGTGGTGGGGGTGTAGGAGATCATTGGGGTGGGGGAGTAGGAGAGCACGGAGTGGTGGGGGTGTGGGAGATCATTGGTGTGGGGGAGTAGGAGAGCACAGGGAGTGGTGGGGAAGTAGGAGATCAATGGGGTGGGGGAGTAGGAGATCAATGGGGTGGGGGAGTAGGAGAGCACAGGGAGTGGTGGGGAAGTAGGAGATCATTGGGGTGGGGGAGTAGGAGAGCACAGTGAGTGGTGGGGGTGTAAGAGATCATTAGGGTGGGGGAGTAGGAGAGCACAGGGAGTGGTGGGGAAGTAGGAGATCATTAGGGTGGGGGAGTAGGAGAGCACGGAGTGGTGGGGGTGTGGGAGATCATTGGTGTGGGGGAGTGGGAGAGCACAGGGAGTGGTGGGGAAGTAGGAGATCAATGAGGTGGGGGAGTAGAAGAGCACAGGGAGTGGTGGGGAAGTAGGAGATCATTGGGGTGGGGGAGTGGCAGAGCACAGGGAGTGGTGGGGAAGTAGGAGATCATTGGGGTGGGGGAGTAGGAGAGCACAGGGAGTGGTGGGAAAGTAGGAGATCATTGGGGTGGGGGAGTAGGAGAGCACAGGGAGTGGTGGGGAAGTAGGAGATCAATGGGGTGGGGGAGTAGGAGAGCACAGGGAGTGGTGGGGAAGTAGGAGATCATTGGGGTTGGGGAGTAGGAGAGCACAGGGAGTGGTGGGGGTGCAGGAGATCATTGGGGTGGGGGGGGGGGGGTAGGAGAGCACAGGGAGTGGTGGGGGTGTAGGAGATCATTGGGGTGGGGGAGTAGGAGAGCACAGGGAGTGGTGGAGGTGTAGGAGATCATTGGGATGGGGGAGTAGGAGAGCACAGGGAGTGGTGGGGAAGTAGGAGATCATTGGGGTTGGGGAGTAGGAGAGCACAGGGAGTGGTGGGGGTGTAGGAGATCATTGGGGGGGGTGGTAGGAGAGCACAGGGAGTGGTGGGGGTGTAGGAGATCATTGGGGTGGGGGAGTAGGAGAGCACAGGGAGTGGTGGAGGTGTAGGAGATCATTGGGATGGGGGAGTAGGAGAGCACAGGGAGTGGTGGGGAAGTAGGAGATCATTGGGGTTGGGGAGTAGGAGAGCACAGGGAGTGGTGGAGGTGTAGGAGATCATTGGGGTGGGGGAGTAGGAGAGCACAGGGAGTGGTGGGGAAGTAGGAGATTATTGGGATGGGGGAGTAGGAGAGCACATGGAGTGGTGGGGAAGTAGGGGATCATTGGGGTGGGGGAGTAGGAGAGCACAGGGAGTGGTGGGGAAGTAGGAAATCATTGGGGTGGGGGAGTAGGAGAGCACAGGGAGTGGTGGGGAAGTAGGAGATCATTGGGATGGGGGAGTAGGAGAGCACAGGGAGTGGTGGGGAAGTAGGAGATCATTGGGTTGAGGGAGTAGGAGAGCACAGCGAGTGGTGGGGGTGTAGGAGATCATTGGGTTGGGGGAGTAGGAGAGCACAGGGAGTGGTGGGGAAGTAGGAGATCATTGGGGTGGGGGAGTCGGAGAGCACAGGGAGTGGTGGGGAAGTAGGAGATCATTGGGGTGGGGGAGTAGGAGAGCACAGGGAGTGGTGGGAAAGCAGGAGATCATTGGGGTTGGGGAGTAGGAGAGCACAGGGAGTGGTGGGGGTGCAGGAGATCATTGGGGTGGGGGGGGGTAGGAGAGCACAGGGAGTGGTGGGGGTGTAGGAGATCATTGGGGTGGGGGAGTAGGAGAGCACAGGGAGTGGTGGGGGTGTAGGAGATCATTGGGATGGGGGAGTAGGAGAGCACAGGGAGTGGTGGGGAAGTAGGAGATCATTGGGGTGGGGGAGTAGGAGACCACAGGGAGTGGTGGGGGTGTAGGAGATCATTGGGGTGGGGGAGTAGGAGAGCACGGAGTGGTGGGGGTGTGGGAGATCATTGGTGTGGGGGAGTAGGAGAGCACAGGGAGTGGTGGGGAAGTAGGAGATCAATGGGGTGGGGGAGTAGGAGATCAATGGGGTGGGGGAGTAGGAGAGCACAGGGAGTGGTGGGGAAGTAGGAGATCATTGGGGTGGGGGAGTAGGAGAGCACAGTGAGTGGTGGGGGTGTAAGAGATCATTAGGGTGGGGGAGTAGGAGAGCACAGGGAGTGGTGGGGAAGTAGGAGATCATTAGGGTGGGGGAGTAGGAGAGCACGGAGTGGTGGGGGTGTGGGAGATCATTGGTGTGGGGGAGTGGGAGAGCACAGGGAGTGGTGGGGAAGTAGGAGATCAATGAGGTGGGGGAGTAGAAGAGCACAGGGAGTGGTGGGGAAGTAGGAGATCATTGGGGTGGGGGAGTGGCAGAGCACAGGGAGTGGTGGGGAAGTAGGAGATCATTGGGGTGGGGGAGTAGGAGAGCACAGGGAGTGGTGGGAAAGTAGGAGATCATTGGGGTGGGGGAGTAGGAGAGCACAGGGAGTGGTGGGGAAGTAGGAGATCAATGGGGTGGGGGAGTAGGAGAGCACAGGGAGTGGTGGGGAAGTAGGAGATCATTGGGGTTGGGGAGTAGGAGAGCACAGGGAGTGGTGGGGGTGCAGGAGATCATTGGGGTGGGGGGGGGGGGGGTAGGAGAGCACAGGGAGTGGTGGGGGTGTAGGAGATCATTGGGGTGGGGGAGTAGGAGAGCACAGGGAGTGGTGGAGGTGTAGGAGATCATTGGGATGGGGGAGTAGGAGAGCACAGGGAGTGGTGGGGAAGTAGGAGATCATTGGGGTTGGGGAGTAGGAGAGCACAGGGAGTGGTGGGGGTGTAGGAGATCATTGGGGGGGGTGGTAGGAGAGCACAGGGAGTGGTGGGGGTGTAGGAGATCATTGGGGTGGGGGAGTAGGAGAGCACAGGGAGTGGTGGAGGTGTAGGAGATCATTGGGATGGGGGAGTAGGAGAGCACAGGGAGTGGTGGGGAAGTAGGAGATCATTGGGGTTGGGGAGTAGGAGAGCACAGGGAGTGGTGGAGGTGTAGGAGATCATTGGGGTGGGGGAGTAGGAGAGCACAGGGAGTGGTGGGGAAGTAGGAGATTATTGGGGTGGGGGAGTAGGAGAGCACAGCGAGTGGTGGGGGTGTAGGAGATCATTGGGTTGGGGGAGTAGGAGAGCACAGGGAGTGGTGGGGAAGTAGGAGATCATTGGGGTGGGGGAGTCGGAGAGCACAGGGAGTGGTGGGGAAGTAGGAGATCATTGGGGTGGGGGAGTAGGAGAGCACAGGGAGTGGTGGGAAAGCAGGAGATCATTGGGGTGGGGGGGGGGTCGGAGAGCACAGGGAGTGGTGGGGGTGTAGGAGATCATTGGGGTGGGGGAGTAGGAGAGCACAGGGAGTGGTGGGGGTGTAGGAGATCATTGGGATGGGGGAGTAGGAGAGCACAGGGAGTGGTGGGGAAGTAGGAGATCATTGGGGTGGGGGAGTAGGAGACCACAGGGAGTGGTGGGGGTGTAGGAGATCATTGGGGTGGGGGAGTAGGAGAGCACGGAGTGGTAGGGGTGTGGGAGATCATTGGTGTGGGGGAGTAGGAGAGCACAGGGAGTGGTGGGGAAGTAGGAGATCAATGGGGTGGGGGAGTAGGAGATCAATGGGGTGGGGGAGTAGGAGAGCACAGGGAGTGGTGGGGAAGTAGGAGATCATTGGGGTGGGGGAGTAGGAGAGCACAGTGAGTGGTGGGGGTGTAAGAGATCATTAGGGTGGGGGAGTAGGAGAGCACAGGGAGTGGTGGGGAAGTAGGAGATCATTAGGGTGGGGGAGTAGGAGAGCACGGAGTGGTGGGGGTGTGGGAGAGCACAGGGAGTGGTGGGGAAGTAGGAGATCAATGAGGTGGGGGAGTAGGAGAGCACAGGGAGTGGTGGGGAAGTAGGAGATCATTGGGGTGGGGGAGTGGCAGAGCACAGGGAGTGGTGGGGAAGTAGGAGATCATTGGGGTGGGGGAGTAGGAGAGCACAGGGAGTGGTGGGAAAGTAGGAGATCATTGGGGTGGGGGAGTAGGAGAGCACAGGGAGTGGTGGGGAAGTAGGAGATCAATGGGGTGGGGGAGTAGGAGAGCACAGGGAGTGGTGGGGAAGTAGGAGATCATTGGGGTTGGGGAGTAGGAGAGCACAGGGAGTGGTGGGGGTGCAGGAGATCATTGGGGTGGGGGGGGGGGTAGGAGAGCACAGGGAGTGGTGGGGGTGTAGGAGATCATTGGGGTGGGGGAGTAGGAGAGCACAGGGAGTGGTGGAGGTGTAGGAGATCATTGGGATGGGGGAGTAGGAGAGCACAGGGAGTGGTGGGGAAGTAGGAGATCATTGGGGTTGGGGAGTAGGAGAGCACAGGGAGTGGTGGGGTGTAGGAGATCATTGGGGGGGTGGTAGGAGAGCACAGGGAGTGGTGGGGGTGTAGGAGATCATTGGGGTGGGGGAGTAGGAGAGCACAGGGAGTGGTGGAGGTGTAGGAGATCATTGGGATGGGGGAGTAGGAGAGCACAGGGAGTGGTGGGGAAGTAGGAGATCATTGGGGTTGGGGAGTAGGAGAGCACAGGGAGTGGTGGAGGTGTAGGAGATCATTGGGGTGGGGGAGTAGGAGAGCACAGGGAGTGGTGGGGAAGTAGGAGATTATTGGGGTGGGGGAGTAGGAGAGCACAGGGAGTGGTGGGGGTGTGGAAGATCATTGGTGTGGGTGAGTAGGAGAGCACACGGAGTGGTGGGGAAGTAGGTGATCGCGAGGTGTTGGGGAATAAAGGATCACGGAGGGTGGGGAAGAAGGAGAGCACGGGGGTGGGGAGTAGGAAAGCATGGGGGGAGGGGGAGTAGGATAGTGGAGGGGGTGTAGGAGATTGTGGGAGTGGGGGAGTAGGTGAGCGGGGGAGAGTGGAGGAGTAGGAGACTGTGGAAGGTGGGGAGTAGGAGATTGTGGAGGGTGGGGGAGTAGTGGATTGTGGAGGGTGGGGGAGTGGAAGACTGTGGAGGGTGGGGGAGTAGTAGATTGTGGAGGGTGGGGGAGTAGGAGATTGTGGAGGATGGGGGATTAGTGGATTGTGGAGGGTGGGGGAGTGGAAGACTGTGGAGGGTGGGGGAGTAGGAGATTGTGGAGGGTGGGGGAGTAGTAGATTGTGGAGGGTGGGGGAGTAGGAGATTGTGGAGGGTGGGGGAGTAGTAGATTGTGGAGGTTGGGGGAGTAGGAGATAATGAAGGGTGGGGTAGTAGGAGATTGTGGTGGGTGGGGGAGTAGTAGATTGTGGAGGGTGGGGGAGTAGGAGATTGTGGGGGGTGGGGGAGTAGTAGATTGTGGAGGGTGTGGGAGTAGGAGATTGTGGAGGGTGTGGGAGTAGTAGATTGTGGAGGGTGTGGGAGTAGTAGATTGTGGAGGGTGGGGGAGTAGGAGATTGTGGAGGGTGTGGGAGTAGGAGATTGTGGAGGGTGGGGGAGTAGGAGTTTGTGGAGGGTGTGGGAGTAGGAGAGCATCATTGTGCAGGGTGAGGGGGTCAGCTGATCGCAGTCTGTGCAAAGAGGTTTGCTTGTTGAACCTGGAGGAAATACTCCTGCTCCTCCCAGCCCATTAGCAGTGCTATAAATGTACTTGCGTCATTGATCTGGCCCTTCTCGCTTCCTTTTACCTGCAGGATTCGCTGAGCCTGGGGAAACCCGTCCTTAAAGAATTTCAATGAGTGATTCCACCTCCTGAGAACATACTTGTTGTCTGCCCCCGAGCCGTCTCTTAAAATTGGAAATGGGAGATCTACAAGGTCTAGCATGACATGGAAAGATTAGGCAGTCAGAGATGATTGGCAGTACTATGCAGTACTAGATTGTCATGCTCCCTGTATACGGCATTGCTTGAGAAAAGACCAAAATAATCAGCAGACACCTCAATGAGCTTGACCTTCAGCATTACCATCTCTGATGATCCTTAAGCTTTCTGCCCCAATTATCTTGCTGATGTCCTCTTCCATTTGGTTGAGGGCTTGTAAAAAAGCTGGCCCTTGCCTAGGTTCTGCTTGCCTCTTGGCTGTTATGAACCATCCTGTTTTGCAAAAAGAGGAGGGAGGGATTGTTTGTTGTAAAGAGTTGTGCAGAATTGAGAGGCAGCATCATGTCATGTGCACAAGGAGAGGGAGAAGCAGCTAGTAGTGAACAACTGGGGAGGTGGCCAGGTGCACAAAAGTTAGTGAAAGCAGTTAACAGAGGATTGAAATGTTTTCAGTTACTACCCAGGAAAAGCAGAATGTTCTATGTGCCTGTTTTAAGGGCAGTTGCAGGTGGTTATGTGATTAGAATAAAGAGAAGAGGGTGGTGGGGGTCTGCAACTCACTGCCTGAAAGGGTAGTAGAGGCAGAAACCCACAACTCATTCAAAAGGAATCTGGATATGCAGCTCCAGTGCCGTAATATGCAGGGCTACAGACCAAATGCTGGAAGGTGGGATTAGAATAGGTGGATCGTTTTTTTGAGCTGGCACAGACACAGATGGGCCAAATGGCCTCTTTCTTGCCTTAAACTTTCTATGATTCTATGATTCTTTCTCTCTTGTGCAGTTTCCTTTTGTGATTGATGAAGAAACATGTGGAACAGGGAAGGAATGTGCTTAGAGTCCTGAGGTGGGTGGAGGGGGGCAGTTCTGTGCAAGGTGTGACACAGAGAAATAAATAAAAGAAGACATTATTCTGACTATTGTTGTCTGGGTCAGGTTGCTGAAGTGCTTGAGACCCTGAATTCCTGAGGGTGATGGTCTTGGTGCTGATATTTTTAGCCACCTCCCTCTAGGTCTGCTGTAGAGTTTTCCTGGGCCTTCTACCATTCATGAGTAAGACAGTCTGCCCACAGACATGCCTTCACCTCCATCACTGTGTTGCTAGTTTGAGTTACAGCCCAAATCTCCCAGTACCAGCAAGAAACCCATTGAGTAAAAGGACAGCTTGCTTTCAGAGGGGTAAACATGCTTTAAACAGGTGCCAAGTTCGCTGGAAAACCCACCCTCCAATTAGATGGGCTGTCTGCCACTATTGAAAACTAAGATCACCAATGAAGTTTAAGTAAGGTCCCAGCATCAAAATGACTCTGGCCTCAGACTGATGACATTGGGCAGCAGCTGTCCAAAACTGCCTGAAGTTAAACTCTGCCTCATAATCCAACCTTACATTGGACATTTCTAAATGGGAGTTAACTTAGAGCAGAAGTTATGTACTATTAATCAGAATTGCCACTAAAAAGGCACCATTACATTCCACCTCTGTGTGTTCATTTCTCTTTGCAAACATTTATCAGCATTAAAATATGAAGTACTATATTATGTTAGTCTTTAAAATACTGCACAATGGAGAAGAAGGACAAAAATTCACGCCTGCAGTTTCCCATCTAGTAAGTTGCAGAACTTGGAGGCGTGTTCCTTCACTCAGGAGGGGAGCAACATTAGGAGATACAGGGTTAGAAATTGGACTTTGTTGCACCTGTGTTACAGATGGAAAATGGGTGCAATGAGGCCACTTTCAGGGACTAATGCCACATATCCAAAGGACGCCTGAAAGACGTCCTATCAGATATTGGGTTGAACAATTTCTCTAGCAGCCACCTAAAACAGGCATTAGGCCCTAGCATATATAAAAGAATGGCCCACCACTTGTTTTAGGTCCCCAAGTTGATATTCAAAGTTGCAGGGTGAGCGCCACCAAAAAATGGAAAAGAAATAATTTCTGTGGAGCCAGGAAGAGAAGGAGTGCTACCCCGATGGCACAGTAAACCGATTGCTCGCCCTTCACCCCACCCCACTCCAGCCCTGCCATTGCTGCTCCACATTCTTTCTCTCAGGTTTTACCTTTAGGTTGCTGATGGCAAGGCAGGCAAATGTTCGAAAATCATTTTTATGAATCATGTGAACCACCTGTTGAGGCTTAGCAGGCTCCAGGATCTCGCCCAATAAATATTTAAGAATACCGACGTCCAACGTTGGACAGACACCAGACCCCCTTGTTTGGGTATATGTTGTGGTTGCATTGCCAGCTTCATGCCCGAAATGGTCCCTAACAAATTTATACCCCATAGTATTTATCTCTTCTGCATCTAGCTGGAGTCAATTACAGAATGGCATAAAGGCAGAGGAATAGATGATATTACATGCTAGAGAATAATATTAAGTAGTATTTACAGACGGAGAATGAAGTAGATTGGCAGGTGGATTTAGCACAAAGTTTCAGCGACTAGGACGTAGGTTGCTAATGGTAGAATTTAAGGAGGGCGGAATGCACCAGAGGCACATTGAATCAAAGGAATAGAAAGTTCCAGGAATAGGGCTGAAAATAGGGAGAGAGAAGTCAATGGAAAGATTTAGAGATAAGAACAAGAATTTTAAATTTGAGGCACTGGAGAACCATGGGGCAATATAGATCAGGATTATGGATGAGTGGGATTAGCTGTGAAAAGGATGTGAGGAGCAGCGTTTTGGACGAAAGGTAATTTACAGATGAAGGATGGGAAAACAGCTAGAAGAACATCGAAGTAATCGAATCTGGAGGTGACAAAGGCATGACTGAGTGTTTCTGCAGGGGATGGGTTGAATTTGGCACAAAGACAGGTAATGTGATGGAAGTGAAAGTCAGTGGGTTTCTTAATGGATATCGGCTTGGAAATTTTGGAGCTTCGAATAGAACGCTGAAGATTCAAAGAATTCTGTTCAGTCCTCAACAGTTGCCAGGGAGGGGATAGGAGTCAGTGACAACATTTCATATCAGCGCTTTCCATGTGTCTTCCTTTTTCCTTAACTGAGGATTGCCCCACCAGTCTCCATATTCAGCAGATCATCCTCCGCCATCTCCAGCATGATGCCACTAACAAACATCTTCCCCTCCCCTTTCAACGTTCTGAAGGGACCGTTCCCTCTGCGATACCCTGGTCCACTCCTCAATCACCCCCAGCAACCCCTCCCCTTCCCATGGCACCTTTCCATGCAAGCGCAGGAGATGCAACACTTGCACTTTTATCTCCTCCCTTCTCACTATCCAAGGCCCCAAGCACTCCTTCCAGATGCAACAGTGATTTACTTGTACTTCAATTTAGTATACTTCATTTGCTGCTCACGATGTGGACTCCTGTACACTGGGGAGACCAAAAGCAGACTGGATGACTGCTTTGAGGAACACCTCCGTTCAGATGGCAAGAGTGACCCTGAGCTTCCAGTTGCTTATCATTTTAATTCTCCACCTTGCTCCCACTCTGACCTTTCTGTCCTTGGCCTCCTGCAGTGTTCCAATGAAGCTCAATGCAAGCTTGAGGAACAATACTTCATCTTTTGAGTGTGCACTTTACAGCCATCTGGACTCAATATTGAGTTCAACAATTCTAGATAGTAACCTCTGCTCCCATTTTGTTTCCTTTTTCTTTGCTGGTTTGTTTTTTTTTTCTCTGTTGTTACTCTCTTTTTTTCCTTTGCTTTCAGACAGCTGCTATCCATCATCCTGCCATTCACACCTCCTCTAGACACATCTTTTGTTTCTTTACTTGTCCCATTACCACTCCCTTTGGACTTGTATCATCTATGCTTTTGTCACTTAAACTGTCCTGCCCGCCGCCCTATCACAGACTTCTTCTTCCCCCCTCCCTTTCATTTACTCATAGCCTATTACATTTCTTTCTTTTCCCAGTTCAGTTGAAAGGTCACAGACCTGAAATGTTAACTGTGTTTCTCTCTCCACAGATTCTACCTGACCTGCTGAGTATTTCCAGAATTTTCTGTTTTTATTTCAGATTTCCAGTATCTGCAGCATTTTGCTTTTGTATTGGTGAGGGAATGGAGTTTGTGGTGAAGGCTGAAGGTGATTGCATTGGTCTTGCCAAGGTTTAACTGGAAGAAATCAAAGCTTATCCAATACAAACAGTCTGCCAGTACTGTGAATGTGGGCAGAAGGAAAATGTATTTAAATTGGCACAAAACCAAATTGCACTCCAGCACAGATCACTTGGAATTGTATCAATGCATATTCACCTTGTGAATGGATGTCCTTCCCTCCCTCACAATCAGATTGAAGTATTAATGATCACTGTTGAAACACAGCTACCTTTAAACCATCACTACTTCTGCAGGAAAGCCAGTCTGTGTTCTGATTCTATCAGCAAGTTTTGGGAGCTCAAATATGATTTAAATTTATGACTGTCAAGGGAGCAGCTTGCGGCAATATAAAATGTGCCTCTGTTGAAATAAAATTCAAAGGATTGCAGAGGTAGTTTCCTGAATATTTTATCTGTCTGATTATTTTTTATCATCAAGGAAAAGTCAGAGAATATAGGCCTGATTTCAAACCCCTGTAGATGTGGATTAAAATGACAATGGAGTATTACCTCGTGTTCTATTTATTTATTTTATTTATTTATTTAGAGATACAGCACTGAAACAGGCCCTTCGGCCCACACAGTCTGTGCCGACTAACAACCACCCATTTATACAAATCCTACATTAATCCCATATTCCCTACCACATCTCCACCATTCTCCTACCACCTACCTACACTAGGGGTAATTTACAATGGCCAAATTACCTATCAAACTGCAAGTCTTTGGCTGTGGGAGGAAACCGGAGCACCTGGCGAAAACCCACGCGGTCACAGGGAGAACTTGCAAACTCCGCACAGGCAGTACCCAGAACTGAACCTGGGTCGCTGGAGCTGTGAGACTGTGGTGCTAACCACTGCGTTTCACCACATGCATTTCTACCAACCCATCTTGCCTGAATTTAGACACGGAAAGGCCGCCTGCCCAGTGGAATAGGGACCTTATTTAAATGACAAAGTTATGTCCCAACGATGTCATTCAGGCAATCATGGCATTTTAACTGAAAGCTTGACTACCATCCTCCCGGCCCTCCGCCCCGATCACAAACTTTACCAAATCCCGCTCCCACACCCCCACCACTCCTTCATATTGTTGCCTTTTGGTGATCACATAATTTCCAGCAGCTTCAAGTGGGAGTCAGTTCAGAGATTTCTAATGAAGCCCGGGAGTTCAAATTTCATCGGCCTCATGCTTCAGAGGCTTGGATGGATTGCTACCTACTTCAACCACTGCACTCCTGAATCCTATCTTGTACTGAAATTGGGGCTTGTATGCTAGAAAAGGGAAACTTTATTCACAACATCACTCTGATCTGTCTTGCTGCTTTTTGTTACGTAAGTGTATCACGGGATATGGAGCAATGGTGGGTAAAGCTGGGTAAATAGAGTTGAGATACAGATCTGTCATGATCTAACTGAATGGCAGAACAGACTTGAGGGGCTAAAAAGCCGAGTACTGTTCCCATGCTTTTCCAACTCTTCACATTATCTGGTGCCATATATACAGTACATGTAATTGTTCGGTTTATGTAAAATATGACACTCTTTGTCGAAATCTATATCTAAGCCAGTTGTCTATGAAAAGCCTTTCACCTTGCTACATTTAATAAACAAAGGCTCTTGTATTAACAAGAGTTTTCATATAAACATCCAGCTGCTGAAGAAGTCAAAATAAATGCCTGGAGGAGACAAATAGACAAATACTGAGTATGTTTGTACAATGCACATAATTATTCAATGACCTGAAGTAAAAGATCATTATACACTCTAATAGAAAAAAACAAGTCAGCCTTGTTTATTTACTTTTCATTTGATCCAATTGAAACCAGTCAAAGTGAAAACTAAAAGTAATCTGGTAAAATGGTAATCCTAGAAACAAATGGGAAAGATACAAATTGAACTACCAACATAATTGTTGTTTTACAGAATACTTTCCTTAAGTATGAGGAGAGCTAATTCTGCTTAACCAAAATCATATAGATTTTTCCATTATTTATTATGAGGTGACTTTCAAAGGAGGTGCAACTCAATGAAGGCATTTCCAGTTTCTATATTTGCTGTAAATGTTGCTGTGAAAGAATTCAGAACTCCTAGCGACATCATCCTTTCATGAGGCTTCTACCTGCTTCTGGTGTGTGCATACATAGGCCCTGATCAAAATGACAGCGATCAACTCTGTGGTGGGAATGGGGCAGTAACTTCTGATGTTAACATTTACAAAGGAGGAGGAAAGGAGAAATGAATACCCAAGGACTTAATATACTTGTCCAAGTGACACTCCTGAAACAATAAGAGACTTTTTCACCTTGATAAGTAGGTGTGCAGATTTCCAGGAGGAGTTAGAAATCCACATCCTGTAGAGCCAACCATAACACCAATGAAAACACAAGCTGACAGCCTTTGGCCTATTGAAATGTTTTTGTGTGTTTGGTTCATTGTAATAGTTACTGCCAACACAGCAGCTTTGGTAGAGCTTATTTTATTAAGAAAGCTCACAACATGTGACTTATTTTCTGTCTTGGTACTTCATATTTTAGTTAGAAATAAGAAAGTGTGCAAACAGTTTATTTTCCTCCAGTTTTAGGCCTATCACAATGAATGCAACTCAGTACCCCTTCACTAAACCAGAAAATATGTTCAAATTAAAATATGAAATAAAGTTTTTGGGCAGCATTATAGAGTCATAGACTCATTGTGGCACAGAAGGAAGCCATTCAGCCCATCAAGTCCATGCCAGCTCTATGTAGAGCAATCCAGTCAGTCCCATTCCCCCGCTCTATCCCCGTAGCCCTGCAAGTTTATTTCCCTCAAGCGTCCATCCAATTTCCTTTCGAAATCATTGATCGTCTCTGCTTCCACCAGCTTTGTAAGCAGTGAGTTCTAGGTTATTACCACTCACTGCATAAAAATGTTCTGCTTCACATCCCCCCTGTATCTCCTGCCCAAAGCCTTAAATCTGTGTCCCTGGTCCTTGTACCATCAGCTAAAGGGAACAGTTTATCAACCTCTATCAAATCTCTCCTCAACTTTCTTTGCTTCACGGAGAACAATCCCAGCTTCTCCAATCCCTGAACCATTCTGGTAAATCTCCTTTGCATTCTCTCAAGGACCTTCACATCTTTCCTAAAGTGTGGTGACCAGAACTGGACACAATACTCCAGTTGGGGCCTAACCAGAGCTTTAAAAAAGGTTCAGCAGAACTTCCCTAGTTTTATACTCAATACCACTATTTATGAAACCCATATGCTTTGCTAACTATTCTCTCCATATGTCCTGCCACCTTCAAAGATCTATGCACATGAACCTCCAGGCCCCTCTTTCCCTGCACACTCTTTAGAACTGTATCTATTTTGCCTCTCCCTGTCCCTTTTGCCAAAACACATCATCTCACACTTCTCTGTATTAAATTCCATCTGCCACTTCTCTGTACATCCTGCTACCCTATCTATATCCTGTTGCAGTTGATTGCTATCATCCTCACTGTTTGCCACACCTCCAAGTTTGGTAACAGTGGCAAATTTTGAAATTCTACTCTGTATTCCAATATCAAAGTAATTTATATACATCAAAAAAGCAGTGGTCCTAGCACTGATACTTGGGGAACACCACTGTCTCCCAACCTGCAGTCTGAAAAATAACCATTGATCACAACTTGCTGTTTTCTGTCCTTAAGCCAATTTTTATCCAAGCTGACACTGACCCTCCAATTCCATGAGTCTCAATCTTGTTTTTCAGCCTTTTATGTTGTACTTTGTCAAACACTTTCTTAAAATCCATATAGACAATAAATTCCATATCCATTGCATTCCCTTCATCAACTTTCTCTGTTACTTCATCAAAACATTCAATTAGTTTAGTCAAGCACTTTTACAAATCTGTGCTGTCTCTCCTTAATTAACTCAAACCTCTCCAAGTGCCTGTTAATTTTTCCATGATTATTATTTCTAAAACCACTGATGTTAAAGTGACTAGCCTGCAGTTACTAGGAATGTCCTTACACTTTTTCTTGAACAAGCGTGTCATATCTGCCAGTTTCTAATCCTTTTGCACTTCTCCTACATCTAGGGATGAATAGAAGATTATGGCAAGTGCTTCTGCTCTCTCCACTCCCAGTTCCTTTAGCAACCTGGGATGCAAGCCATCTGGACCAGGCAACTTATCCATTCTAAGGATAGCCAGCCTTTCCACTACATTCTGCCTATCAACTTTCTTCCTACCCATTATCTCTATCATCTCTACTTCTACCAATATTTTGTCAGCATCCTCTTCCTTAATAAATACTGATAGGTACTCATTAGGTATTCTAGTTGTGCCCTACGTCTCGAAGGAGATATCACCTTCTTTGTGCCGAATTAGGCCCCTAATTAGGCCCCGCCCCACCTCTTACTACCCACTTACTATTTACACGCTGAAAAAAGATTTTTGGGTTCCTTTTTATGTAAACTGCCATTCTATTCTCATATTCTTTCTTTGCCAGTCTTATTTTCCTCTTCACTTTTTCTCTCAACTTATTGTAATTGATCTGGTTCTTGCTTGAAGAATTCACCTGGCGTGCATCATATATCCTCTTTTTTTGTTTCATATATTCCCTATCTCCCTCATCATCCATGGTACCCTGGCTTTGGCTTCCTTGCCTTTCCATCTTATTGGAATGTGAATAGCTTGTCCTTAAAGATCACCCATTGTTTCATTACAGATCTTCCTGTAAAACTTTTGTTCCATTTTACCTGGCTAGATCCCCTTTCATCCCATTGAATTTAACTCTCTTCCAATTTAGAAGTTCTACTTTAGATTGTTCCTTGATCTTTTCCATTACTCATCTAAACCTTAACATACGATGATCAAGCTTATCCAAGTGTTCTCCTACAGACACTTGGTCCACTTGGCCCATCTCATCTCCCAGCACCAGATCCAGCAATACCTCCTTCCCAGTTGGACTGAGATCATACTGACCAAGGAAGTTCTCTTGAACACATTTCAGAAATCCCCCCCATTCCCCTTTACTCTAACATTAATTACCCAAATATTGATTAGGATAAAGTGCCCCAGTATCACCACTCTATAGTTCTTGCACATCTCTGTGATTTTCCTGCAGATTTGCTCATCTATCACTCTCTCACAATTAGGAGGCCTCTAGAATACCACAAGTAGCATGAACATAATCTTTTTGCTTCTCAACTCTAACCAAATGGATTCTGCACTTATCTACTCAAGGACATCCTCTCTTTCCAATACTACAATGCCTTCCCTACCCAGTACTGCCACGCTACCTCACTTTTTCCCAACTTTTCTGAACACTTTGTATCCATGAATATTAAGCAGCCAGTCCTCAACATTTTTAAGCAAACTTTCTGTTATTGTCATTACATCATATTCCCACATGGCTATTTGCACTTATATCTCACCAACATAGAATCTGATGGTGCATTGGGATCATATCCGGGTCGGCAACCCAACCTTGTGAGTAGCAGGCCTTCCTGATGAATTTTCTGGGGGCCAGCCAATTAAGAGGGTGCCTCTGTATTTGGTGTTCAATTAGGAGAAGCGGGCAGGAAGAGCAGTTAGAAGCCGGATTGAGGGCACGGTATTTAAAGGGACACCAGCAGTAAACACAGTGGTAGAACTGTGCATTTTGGACAGAAAAACTGCAGAAGCAAAAGGCGGAGGAAGATGGGTGGCAAAAGGGAACGGCAGCCCCATGATTTACAGACACAGCACTAGAGGTGGTGCTAGAAGCTGTGAGGGCACAGAGGCAGGCGCTCTTTCAAAAGAATGGCAGGAGGAGGACAGCCAGCCTCAACAAAGAGGCTTGATTGGAGGTAGCAGAGGAGGTGAGAAGCTACAGTGTGGTGCAGAGGACATGGATCCACTGCAGGAAACATTTCAATGACTTCATGAGGCCCAGCATGGTGAGTGGCATGCAAGTGTCAGATGGCACCCAAGACTGTTTCCATCTCCAGCAACATATATTATTTGAAGCTCTCTCTTGGCAACTACACCTAAGAATGTCTGCTCAGGCTGCACCTTATCTCTATATCTCTGTAGATAGGAATGACACTCTCCCTCAGTTTGCTGACCTTGCACTCCCCATCCCAAAGTGAGCCTCCTCAATTGTCATGCTGACATCCTAAGCAAAGATGGATCTATTAAGAGTCCTCATTCTCTTTCTTTTCTCATTGCAGGAGAAGAGAGCATACAACTCCCAGGCAAGGCACAGAAGTGAGGGTGGTGTGACATCCTTGGCCATACTGTGCCAAATGGAGGAGGATGCACTGGAAATTGGCAGGATGGCATTAGTACATGCTGCCGCCGATGGCGAGATGGGGGTGCTGCAGAGAGAAGGTGAAAGTATTACATATGATATTTGCGCTGGCTCCAACTTGTGACATATGTAGAGCCTTGTTCACCAAAAGGAGAAATATAGTTATCAGCAAAATGGAAGGACTTCATCTCTCTGTCAGCCCTGTGATGTCACTGACAATTGTCTTTTATCTCCCTCAGGATCATTGCAGGAGGCACACAGAGACATGATGGAGGAGGCAGTGCAATCCTCAGAGGAGGAGCAGCACTCTGAGGATGCACCATCTCATGACTCATGAGCACCCTCCATCAGCACAGAGCCACTCATCTCAGTGGGTCAGCATCACAGATAGAAAGGGTGGCACAAGGTGAGGAGCACTTCACATGTGAACGGGAGCAGATGCTGCAGGTAGAGACAGACAGGGAGAATCCCATTGGAGGCCTGAGGAAGCATCCAGCAATGCTCAGCTAGACATAGATGCTGAGCCTCGGGGTCATACACTAAGCGGGTACTTGTTGAGCAGCAAAGGGAAATGTGTGGGCGTCTATCGGAATTCCCAGAGGCTGTGTGGTCCCTAGTGCTGAAGATGGAGGAGTCCATCGTGGCCATGAGTGCCACTACATCTGTGGCATATGAGTGCGTAACGACTTCCATTGAAAGAGTGGCCAATCTCATGACAGTCAGATATGGCAGGCCAACATGGATGCAGGAACACAACAATGGCCTGCATATCATGCTGGCCATATTGAAAAGCATAAAGCGAGCACACTCGGTTAGGAGGGAGGTAACAGGTGGACAGGGATGATGGCATTGGGGCTCTCCTCAAAGCACCCCAGGTCATGGTCCTTTTCAGTGGCCCCTCTGACAGAAGCACAGCAGCTGACTCCCAACCCCATGACCGAAGCTGCCTCTGTACATATGCATATGGGGCATGTTGTGTTTTCTTCTCCTTGTGTTTACTAACAAATAACCATTAGGGCACCAACCATGTTGAAGGGCTTTATTAACATACAAATACGTAGGTTCATTTATTAAGGAGTTGAAGAGTTGGTAGCAGCATTACAAAGTGGGAGAACCTGTACACATGCCTGATCTGGTTGCTCCTTCACAGCAGAATGAGACAGAGTCTGAGACACATGATACATTGCATCATTTCCCTCTAGTAATATATACAGAAAACTTAGCCACACCCACTTAAAGGTGCATCACAACAATGCAGGATTTGCTGAGCCCTTGGGAGCTCCACACCCACCAGAGGCATGCAAAGTGTCAGAGCCTGGAAACGAGTAGACTATCTTCAGCTCTGCTGCAGCCACAGGAGTAGCCCCACATAGAAGTAAGAGAAAGAGGACGCTGAAAAAGTCTTGTTGGCACAAAGGGATTCATTTGGGTGCAGCTTCGAATGTTAGTGTTGAATGATAAATCTTTATTTCAGAGACATGTCTTGTTCCCTGGAATGTGTCTTTGTCACCTTTTTCCCAATACCACAATGCCCATGGGTTGCTTCAAGTATGGAAGTGCCATGAGAATATAGGTTCTCAATGCAGGGCGGAGGACATAATATGGAGACATCTTATCATTGCTGAGACCTTTGTTTGCAGGCAGTGGGTGTTGTTTGAGGATGCTATGTGAAGGCCAGGGCATGGCTGGCATGAGGGCCATGATTGGCGCACTGATCCAGAAGCTATCCACTGAGACTGTGCGGAGGTCTGAACAGCTGAGGCACCTGAGAGTGCCAGAGGATAAGGTCGTTATGGCAGCCCCCTGGAAACTTTACACACACCTGCAAGATCCTCTTGCAGTGGTCACATGCCAGCTGCACATTGAATGAGTGGAAGCCGTTACGAATAACAAGTACACCTGGTTGTTCTGATGGAGCCTTGATTGCCACATGGGCGTGCAGTCGATGACGGCCTGGACCTAAGGAAATCTGGCCATCAAAAAGAAGCCTAGAGCCCACTGGGCTTGATTAACTGCATCCGTTTTGAACTTGATGCACTGGGATGCTCTCCAATACCAGTCTAATACATTTGTGGACTGCTGATTCTGAAAACTAACAGATGTTTACAGCTGAGGCCTAAGATGAGCCGGACGCATTGAAGTTCAAGGCGATGGTCACCCTCACCACCACGGGCAATAACTGGCCCCTGCTCCTTTTGGTATTAGGTTATCCTCCGTCAGGGTGCACAGCTCACCTGACGGGACAGCTACAGCCTTTGCTGACGCTGCTGCTCTGACAGTTCGAAGAAGCTTACCCTTGGCCTGTAGATTCTGCACACAGGGTAGCGCCTTCTTCTGTGTGCAGCCCTTCAGCCATTCCCTCTGCTGCATCCAGATGCCGTTTCCTGTGTTGGATGTTGCCCCTGCAGCCGTGGATTCTGAGCTGCAGATCGCTGCAGTTCCTCCTCAGTGGACCACACCACCTCAGAGTATGTGGAACTCATGTCCTGGTGTAAGGACACAGCTTTAAAGGTTGATGTTGCCCTTTATTTCTCCAAATGGCCTCAGTGCAATGACACCAAGTTCCTCTCACTGCAAAATCTTCAAAATAACTACTTCAGGGTGTTGCTTCCATCAGCACTTGCCTTGCAGTATGCCTGGTCCATTTACTGCTGCTTTCCCCCTTTATAGTGCAGCAATAATGGCAGCTTAATGTCTTAATGCCTTTCCGCCATGCTCTTGCCCTCCTTACCTTACCGGGTTGCTGACATAACCTGCAACCCGTGTGCTGTTGGGAAAGAGCCATTACACTCGCTCTTCATTGCCTTTTAAATTGCCTTAGTTGGCTGCGCATTTTACCTCTGAGGGTTCCCAACTCACCTGACAACCTGCCCCTGGGAAAACAGAGGGAGGAGGGAAAACAACATTTTACTAGTCCAATCTCTATTTCTGCAATTTTGCCAGCTGGCCAGACACCAATCCTGCCTGGTAAAATTCCATCCCATATCTTAAAACTTATTTTTTAAATGAATCATATAATTACAGAAAGGCCAGGAGAAGACGGTTTTACATTTTACTGATTCTCTACACATATCCTTTATATATTCATCCAAGCATCTTACTGAGAGTGAGGAACTACACTAAAACCATAAAGTTTACCACCTCATGAGTTTTCAAACTCTGCTTGATGTCAGTATTATCCCCAATTTATCAGCTGAATTTCTAAGAACATGGCTGGAATTTTCTGGGCCTTTTGGGGATACACTGGGAAGCAGGAAGGCTGAAAAAATGGCATGGGAAGGTGTCGGGAGGGTTACCTGATGTCTTCCCACCGCCATGCCATCGTGGCGGGAGGATTGGCGGCTGGGACATGCGGCAGGAGGCCAACTGAGCCACTTACATGGCCAATTAAGGGCCACTTCCTGTCTCCGTGTAATTTTGTTCTTGTTGGGAGGGCCCATGGCCATGTGGAGAGACTGCCCAATGAAGCCTGGCTGCATCCCAGCGGGCTCCCCTGATGGGGTTGGGGGGGGGTGCGGTGGGTGGAGGGGTGCTCTCCTTTAAGTGCATTCCATTGCCCATGACATCCGGCAGCAATGGCCACCCTCATTGCAACGATGTTGCTGCTGCTTCATGATCCTCCCCTCCCTGATTGGCTGCCAGGCCCCGGCTATCCGCAACCCAATTTACCTGTCTCTGAGGGCGCCCAGCCAGTGAGGCGCCCTCTCCTTGCAGCTGCAGCCTCAGCAATGGCCACCATTAATTGAGCCAGCGGCTCTTGGGGGCGGGCTGTCATCTTTAATTTGTCGGCAGCCCCAGCAGCACCCTCATAATTGGCTGCTACTGGCAATATGCTGCCCTGGGTCCCACCGCCTGCCGAAGCAGGGTCAACTTCGTTCAATCAGGGTAAATGCGAGGTGATGCATTTTGGAAGATCCAATTCAAGAGTGAACTATACAGTAAATGGAAAAGTCCTGGGGAAAATTGATGTACAGAGAGATTTGGGTGTTCAGGTCCATTGTTCCCTGAAGGTGGCAACGCAGGTAAATAGAGTGGTCAAGAAGGCATACGGCATGCTTTCCTTCATCGGACGGGGTATTGAGTACAAGAGTTGGCAGGTCATGTTACAGTTGTATAGGACTTTGGTTCGGCCACATTTGGAATACTGCGTGCAGTTCTGGTCGCCGCATTACCAAAAGGATGTGGATGCTTTGGAGAGGGTGCAGAGGAGGTTCACCAGGATGTTGCCTGGTATGGAGGGCGCTAGCTATGAAGAGAGGTTGAGTAGATTAGGATTATTTTCATTAGAAAGGCGGAGGTTGAGGGGGGACCTGATTGAGGTGTACAAAATCATGAGAGGTATAGACAGGGTGGATAGCAAGAAGCTTTTTCCCAGAGTGGAGGATTCAATTACTGGGGGTCACGAGTTCAAAGTGAGAGGGGAAAAGTTTAGGGGGGATATGCGTGGAAAGTTCTTTACGCAGAGGGTGGTGGGTGCCTGGAACGCGTTGCCAGCGGAGGTGGTAGATGCGAACACGATAACATCTTTTAAGATGTATCTAGACAGATACATGAATGGGCAGGAAGCAAAGAGATAAAGACCCTTAGAAAATAGGCGACATGTTTAGGTAGAGGATCTGGATCGGCGCAGGCTTGGAGGGCCGAAGGGCCTGTTCCTGTGCTGTAATTTTCTTTGTTCTTTGTTCTAACTCCTGCTTTCGGCTTCGGCAGCAGGACTTCTGCCATCTCCAGAAAATTCAGCCCCATGCCATATTTATTTTATTTTTATTGTTTCAGCAAGTGGGTTTAAAAATGGCCAGGTTTTTGAAAACTCACCTACATGGTTTCACAACACAAATGTTAAACAAATCTGCCATGTAAACAGCAATTTTCTTTTTGCAGACAAAAATTACTATGTCTTGAAGACCTGGCTGATAGCTCCTCTTGCTGTCTCCTGGCACCTCTCTAGATCTGATAGAATTACTCATGCTCCAAAAACCTTTGGCTGCCTTAAAAGGTACTTTCAATGCTTACATCCATCTGGGATTACACTGCTATAGAACCCAGAGAAAAACTGCAACACATTTAAGGCATCTGCAAAGCATTGCTGTTATCCATGAAATAGAGCCTGATTTTCAGTTTTGGCCAAGTTCCCATCATTAAAAAAAAAACATTGACATCCAGATCTTAATGATTCAGGAATAGATTGGCCAGCAATATTTGGTAGAAGATCTTATTTGATATATTTGGACAGAAACAAAGAGGGGGAAAAGCAGAAAAATAAAAATAGCATGAATCAACCACTTCTGCATAGTTCCCAGCAGCTGATTACAGAATACCACTAGTAAAAACATGGGAGCAGGTCACCAAAGAATGGTGTCCAGCATGGCAATGAGCGAGAGGGTGAAGGAACACATTAAACAAAACAAAACAACATATAATTGCACACTTTCAAACTGAAGTTGGCCACAGTTTTTAATTGCTGATTCGGATACTTTTACACTCCAAAAAGTGCATGTTATGAAGAAACTTTGAAATCTGGCATTATCTTTGCAATCCTAAAAGACCAATGGAATAGGAGAAAGGCTAATTGACCACGAGCTGCTCTCCATGTGCTCAATTTGTAACTATGGTACAATGTCTTAAGAATGGAAGTGTCTAGCCAGTAGACTAGCATGAGTGAACAGGAACTGTTGGTGAAGAAGAGACCAGAGCAGCTGATTGCTGCAGTTGAAGTTAGCTCATGCTCTTTCTAAGCTGTAGAACTCTGGGTTCCAGATCTCATAGGGGTTGTATTTTAACAAAGAATCTATTCAATAGAGTGAGTCCACTATATACTTGCAGGAAATAGTGTAAAACAATTGAAAGGATTGCAGTTGAATCCTTATATATTAAACACCTCAATTAGATGACTAGTCAACTGTCTAAACTCATGGGAATAAGAGCCAAGTTTATGCAAACTGCCCTCATTATTTAGCCTTTAAGCCCTGGTATACTTACAGTCATTCTGTGCTGTACATCACCTCATCACTCACCCACTCATGACCTCGCCCCAACCATGCATCCACCATCCCCTCCCCTAGTCTTCCCACACTCAAGGCCAACCATATCCTTCCTGATGTGCAAAACAGAATGCAATACTCTAGATGGGGTCTGACCAAGGCTGTGTACAACTGAAGCATCATTTCCATCCCTTTGCATTCTAGACCCCCTTGTGATAAAGGTAAACAGTCCATTTGCCTTTTTGGTTACTTTTTTCACCTGTGATTCTTAGTGATTTATGTACATGGACACCCAAATCCTTTTGCTCCTCCACAATCTCTAGTCTAGGAGCACAAGGACAAGTACTACATCAGACAATACAAAGACTTTCAACAAAGGGAAGCACCAGGTTTGTAAATGCTAGCACATACACAAATCACTGATAGAATATTAAATTTAATTGCAATTTATGTCAATACAGTTCAGCAAGTTTTCTTGGAATGGTTTCAAATAAGGCAATAGAAAATTAATAAAAATGGTGAGTTAATGCAAAGGCCAATGTTGGTGAGGTTGCATTTTTCCACAGCATTTTAGAGCACTGATAATGCTTTGGGCAGATGGGGTACGCAGCTAAAGGCTTCTTTGGTGAAAGTCTATGCATAAATCTTGTTGTGTGCAATGCTGATCCAATTGTATTTACTTCTGGCTCCTTTCTATATCATGCTCAGCTCTTGGCTTTGAATGGTGTCCTCCTCCACTCCTGCTCCATGCTGCTGCTGTCCATGGCTGCTCAGAAGTAAAGCGAGCCAGGGCTGAGCAGGGTAACCTGTTCTCCAAGAAGCCTTTGTAATCCTCTTCTTTCCCCATCAAATGTCTTTATTCATTCGTGGGCCATGGGTGTTGCTGCAAAGCCAGCATTTATTGTCCATTCCTAATTGCCCTTGAGAAGGTGGTGGGGGTGAGCCACCTTCTTGAACCATGCAGTTCATGTGAAGAAGGTATCACCACAGAGCTGTTAGGAAGGGAGTTCCAGGATTTTGACCCAACAACAGTGAAGGAACGGCGATATAATTCCAAGTCAGGATAGTGTGTGACTTGGAGGGGAACTTGCAGGTGGTGGTGTTCCCATGCGTCTGCTGCCCTTGTTCTTCTAGGCAGTAGAGGGCTTGTTTGGAAGGTGCTGTCAAAGGAGTCTTAGCAAGTTGTTGCAATGCATCTTGTATATGGTACATATTGCATGCACAGTGTGCTGGTGGGGGAGCGAATGAATGTTTAAGGTGGTGGATGGGGTGCCAATCAAATGGGCTTTTTTGACCTGGATGGTGTCCAGGTTCTTGTGTGCTGTTGAAACTGCACTTACTGGGCAAGTAAGGGGTATGCCATCAAACTCTTGATTTGTACCTTGTATATGGTGGACAGGCTTTGGGGAGTCAGGAGGTGAGTTACTCACTGCAGAAATACCAGCCTCTGACCTGCTCTTCCGTTCACAGTATTTATGTGGTTGGTCCAGTTAAGTTTCTAGTCAATGGTGACCCCCAGGATGTTGATGGTGGGGGATTCAGCGATGGTAATGCCATTCAATGTCATGGGGAGGTGGTTAGACGCTTTCTTGTTAGGTAATCCTGGCATAGTGATTGCCTCAAAAAGAAGGCATCGAGACTGCTGCCTGGGCAAAAGAGTTTTCACTTGCATGATGCTGTTTGATGGTCACAGACAACTGCATGCTCATGGTGTGGAAACCCTGGAGGCTTGTGAAGGCAATGGGATTATGTACAAGGGTTCAGATACCACATTGATGGTGCCTTGGACTTCTGGGAATCCTACCATAACAAAAGAATTTCACAGCTCTGTCATTCTGCTTCTTGTTGACCTGGGGAAAGAATATATTTTTTTGACCTGGTGAGTGACAGTCTTGATACACCTTTGAACTGCAATTAACCTATGCTGCTGAAATCTCCTGCGGTAGCTTGGAAAGAGTCAAACACACGATAATTTGCAAGTTCTCCCTGTGTCTGCGTGGGTTTTCTCCGGGTGCTCCGGTTTCCTCCCACAAGCCAAAAGACTTGCAGGTTGATAGGTAAATTGACCATTATAAATTGTCACTCGTATAGGTAGGTGGTAGGGAAATATAGGGACAGGTGGGGATGTTTGGTAGGAATATGGGATTAGTGTAGGATTAGTATAAATGGGTGGTTGATGTTCGGCACAGACTCGGTGGGCCGAAGGGCCTGTTTCAGTGCTGTATCTCTAATCTAATTCAGAGATGTAGTGACTTTCCTAGCCTTTGGCACTGCGGTCACTGTGTTGGAGGTTGTCTGATGGTTTAGATTACAGAAGACAGTACAATTCTGGTACTGCCTTTCTGGTGCACTGGAGTTTGCAATGTCAGTCCTCCAAAATTCTAAGCTAAACTGAATGTATTTGCTTTGACTGAGTTGAGTCAATCCCAAGTTTTACTCAATTTAATTGTACATATGCCTGGAGATGCAGCTATTATGTCCATGATGCAATCTGACCAGCTGTGCACCCTTCTTTCATCCTCTTCACATCCTCCAAATAACGCAGAAATAAATGCCAACATGAATTCTCATTTTCAAAATTATAGATGTTGCATTCAAAATGCAAAAACCTGCAACCAAACCTGACAAAACAGCGCTGTATATATGATTTAGCATATATATATATAAAAAGAAATTAATCTTTCAGATATTTTTCCATAAACAGTGAGTCCCCTGTTAAATGCTGACTTCCTATCAGCCTGGAATGTTTCTATTTTATACAGCTGAGCTCAAGGCACAGTGCATTCCCAGCCAGAACCACAGGAAGTTGCATGTGTGGTCTTAACTGTGTTATTCCAGCACATTTTAATATTAAAATGAAGCTCTGACCTACTTTTGGATGCATGCTTGTAAGGCCTACCTTAAGGCTGATTGGAGGTTCATTTGCAGCACAATTATAGATTTTCCAATCTCCCTAGCACTTTTTATTTTCCAGATGACCAGAAAGTTACTATTAATTTTTTCCTGTGCCAAAATGTAGTGCCAGATTCTGATTAAAGCACAAGCATCAACTTACTGTTTTTGCTATCTTTGTTTTTCTCAATTGGAACAAAGAAGTTCCTTAATGAAAAATAGCGAAAACAAATCAAAGTTCATTGAACCTAAGTTGAGTAAAACTTGGGATTGACCCAACTCAGTCAAAGCAAATACATTCAGTTTAGCTCAGGTTTCTGCACTAGATTTGTCTTCATTGCTGCATTTAGCTTATCGAAACCATATGAAAGTAACTTCATATGATAAAGCCTGGCCTTTGATTTTATTTCTGAGGATGAACCATCCTATTATTGTGTAATGTAAGGAGAACCAATAAATCAGCTAATGGGCCTAGTTTCTTCACTTTCCAAACAGATTATAATCAGGATTTGAATGTCAGAGTGGCCTAATGGAACTTGACCAATTTCATGGAGTTATACAGTTATACAATACCTTGGCCCAATTTAGTTAGAAAAAATGATAGAAAGACTGTAAGGCAGGAGGATTCAGATTAGTAAATTTTTGAATGGCAGATGAATTATGTTCTGTTCTCATCTTGCCTCAGGACAACCAAGGTTAGCTTAAATAATAAGTCATGGTCATAGAAAATGTATTATATCTGACTCTTTAGGCTAGGCTTTCTTCATTTCGCCAATACTGCATATTGAATAGGTTTAAAGAATTGAAAGATTACACCACTGTGAAATAAACATTTGTCATTTTGTGTTAAAAAGGCTGTATTCATAATAATAAAGAATTTGCCATACAATGTATTTTTTAATACATCAATGTTTTCCAGCAGAAAACTAGGTCTAAAGATTTAACTAGCTCTTACAATTGGTTCTACATAGGCAGCCAGACTGATGAGGTCCAATATTTTAAGATGTTATCAACAAATTGTCAAAGATAATAGTGCTGTTTTAATGCATTCTCTTTCATCTCATTCACCATTCAACTTTAGAATTTAGGTTGGGAGTAGATCCATTTAGATGTGTTCATATTGATAATGGTTGAATGGATTGAATGTTGGAAGGAATTATTTTCATCCCAGTGTGGAAGAGAAATCTGGATTCTTGGTGAGAATTATTTTAATCTGCTTTAAATATGCTCAGGACATGTGATACAATTGCCAAAATAGACTTTTTTGAAAGCACCCAGCAAAGACAGCAACAACTGATATTTTCTGCACCTTTAATGTAGGAAATGTCCCAAGACACATGGTGTTGGGCGATGTTACAGAGTTGGAACTCGGCGGTCTCAGTGATGGCACTAATATGTAGTCAGAAGCTCACGTTGGGGTCTAATACAGCACCATGGTTGTGAACAGTCTGGTTCAGCCTCAGACAGTTGCCTGGGAGAGAGATGGAGTCGGTGGCTAGGGAATGAAGTTTATGGCAGGGACTAAAGACTAAGGCATTGGCGTTCCCAATGTTTAGTTGGAGGAAATTTCTGCTCATCCACTAATGGATGTCGGACAAGCAGTCTGATAATATAGAGACAGTGGAGGGTTGAAAGTGGTGGTGGTGAGGTAGAGCTGGGTGCCACCAGTGTACATATGGAAGTCATGGAATTCCAGCTAGTATAAATACAGGAGGTTTTTCTAATGCATGAAGTAGTGTGTTATGACCAGGTGAGAAAGGGGCTAGGGTTCCCTCTCAGCCTTCACCTGGTCTTACCGTAACAGTGTTTTATTTTAAACACTTTTTTTTAGCTCCACCTTAGAATATCCTTGTTCACTGCTTTCCAACAGAAAGGCAAAGAAACCAGACAAACAGGTTCTCTTAGGTTTAAAGAAGAAAAGTTGAACGCCTATGGATATGCGACCGTGCCCACGCTAGCATGCATACGCGATACATGAAGTTAGAGACAGAAAAGAGCAGAAGAAATAAAGTGGAAAAGTTTGAGGCAATATCTGAAGATGGTTTTGGTTACTGTTCTTCGAGCTCGCTGTAGAGTCCTTGATTATAGGTAGGTCTTGCTTTTCGTTGGGGCCCAGTATTCTTCTTAAACCTTGTTCGATGTAGGAGACTTTTCTCTCTTGAAGTTCATGTGTCCTCAGTGGGTCCAGAGGCTTGTGAGAAAGTGAAGGGAGCAGACAGGAAAGGTTTTCTCACTCCAGGAGCAAACAGTCTTTCTCTGAGTTGAACCTTTCTGTGGCTAGTTCAAAAAAACCCTGAACCAGCCAGTTAGTCGTGTGACCAGCTGGTTTACCCAGTCCTGGCTTTTGTGGATTGTATCACCATAGCAGTCTTTGGAATGCTCTACCTTACACCTTCAATGTCTGGTGATCAAAATCCATTGTGGGTTAAGTGAACCAGGGAATAGCCCTTTGTCTCCACAAGCACTGTCTGTTAGTATGCAAATGTCCTTCCAGCCAAGTGTCTGGTGATTTTTTAACAAGTTCTTTCTTCAGTCCAACAACAGTTTAAAATCAATGTTCATATGACAAAATTAATATGCCTCATTCCTGGCAGGTGGCACAACGTTCTGCTTGATTGAGAGCTTTGAGACTAAGTGCTTAACTCAGGAATTCGGTGCAGTGAGGGAGGAGGTGCTGTTGTGCTCTTTTACAGAACAAGGAGTGATCCAAGAGAGGGAGCCGAAGACAGTGAGACCTGAGAATTGAAGCCTAGAGGCATTAGTTAGGGGGCAGGTAGGTGATTGGTTGGTGAGTTTTAAGGTTTTTTTTACTTTCTAAACTGGAGCAGTAGTTCAAACTACTTAATATAACTACAAATTATCAGTAATATTTCTAATCTTGAAAACTAATTAGTTAAATAAAACACAACAGAGATGGCAGGGCAGGTGATGTGTTGCAACAGTAGCATGTGGGAGCTGGTGGACACCAGTGTGATCCATTGCAACCACATCTGCAGTAAGTGTCTGCAGCTTGAGGAACTGCGGCTCAGAGTTGATGAGCTGGAGTCCAAGATTCGGACACTCTGATGATGTATCAGGGAGGGGGATGGTTTCCTGGATACTTTGTACCCTGAAGGCTAGATACTTCAGATTTGGTGTGTGGTCAGGGACAGAATAGATGTGACTACAAGTGAGGTAGGTACAGGAATCCAGAAGGTAGCACTGGAGGAACATTAGCCCTTGCACTTGTCCAACAGGTTTGAGGTTCTTGCAACTTGTGTGGACGAGAACAGGGACTGTAGTGAGGATGAGCAAACTGACCACAGCACCGTGGTGTAGATGGCCATTCAAGTGGGGGGAGTAAAAAAGGGTGCAGTATAGGACAGTATAGTTACGGGGATAGATACTGTTCTCTGCAGCTGAGAGCATAAGTCCTGAAGGCGATGTTGCCCGCCTGGTGCCAGGATTAAGGACATCTCCTTGGGGCTGGAATGGGAGGGGAAGGATCCAGTTGTCATGGTCCATGTGAGTGCCAACGACATAGGTAGGACTAAGAAAGAGGTTCTGCTGAGGGAGTATGAGCAGCTAGGGGCTAAATTGAAAAGCAGATCCGCGAAGGTAATAATCTCTGGATTATTACCTGAGCCACAGGCAATTGGAATAGGGCAAATAAGATCAGACAGTTGAATGCGTAGCTAAAAGGTTAGTGTGGGAGAAATGGGTTTTGACTCATGGGACACTGGCAGCAATACTGGGGAAAGAGGGAGCTATACGGTTGAGACAGCCTTCACCTGAACTGTGGTGAGGCCATTCTCCTGGCGAATCATATAACTAGGGCAGTAGAGAGGGCTTTAAATTAAATAATGGGGATGGAAGGTTCAGATAATGGGAAATTTAGGAAGTTAATGAGAAAGGACAAGGTAACAGTGCAGGGTAGTCATATGGGTAATGATAACCAGAGTGTGACAGGAAGGGGAAGAGCGTACAAATGTAAGAGTACACCAGCAAATAAGGTCAGAGTAGGGAAAAATGGTAAGAAGACAGAATTAAACACTCTTTATCTGAATGCATGCAGCATTCGTAACAAGATGGATGAATTGAAAGCACAAATAGAAATAAATGGGTATGATATGATAGCCATTCCCAAGGGTATTTGACATTTTGGAAGGAAAGGAAGAAAGGAAAAGGAGGTGGGATAGCCCTGTTAATAAAGGATGAGATCAGTAGAGTAGTGAGGAATGATCTGGGCTCGGAAGATCAAGATGTAGAATCAGTTTGGGTGGAGATAAGAAATAGCAAAGGAAAGAAGTCACTGATTGTAGTAGTTTATAGGCCACCTAACAGTAGCTATACTGTAGGGCAGAATAGAAATCAAGAAATAATGGGGGCTTGTAGGAAAGATACTGCAATAATGATGGGTGATTTTAATCTTCATATAGATTGGACGAAACAAATTAGCAAAGGAAACCAAGAGGATAACTTCATATAATGTATTAGGGACAGTTTCTTAGAACAGTGCATTCTGCAATCAACCCAGAAGCAGGCTATTTTAGACCAGGTAATGTGTAATGAGACAGGATTAATGAATTACCTCATAGTAAAAGATCCTCTAGGTGAGAGGGTTCTTAACATGATAGAATTTCACATTCAGTTTGCGGGTGAGAAGTTTGCATCTGAAACTAGTGTCTTAAACTTAAATAAAGGCAATTACAAGGGTATGAAGATAGAGTTGGCTAAAGTGGACTGGGAAAATAAGTTAAAAAGTAAGACAGTAGAGAAGCAGTGGCAGACATTTAAGGAGATATTTCATAACTCAACAAAGATATATTCCATTGAGAAAGAAAGACTCTTTGAGAAGGATGCACCAAGTGTGGTTAACTAAGGAAGTTAAGGATGGTATCAAATTTAAACAAAAGATGTACAATACTGCAAAGATTAGTGGTAGGCCAGAGGATTGGGAGAATTTTAGAAACCAGCAGAGGATGACTAATAAAATAATAAAGTGAGAGAAATTAGAGTAAGAGAGTAAACTGGAAAGAAATATATAAACAGACAGTTAAAGCTTCTATATATATATATATATATAAAGGAAGAAAGTAGCTAAAGTAAGTGTTAGTCCCTAAGAGGATGAGACTGAGAAATTAATAATGGAAATCAAGGAAATGGCAGAATTCTCAAGGGCAATTAGGGATGGGCAATAAATGCTGTCCTAGCCAGCGACACCCACATCCCATGAATGATTTGGAAAACTGCAAATGTAACACCTCTATTCAAGAAAGTGATGGAGGGGGGAGGGGTGAGGGGGTGGTGGTGGGGGACAGAAAGTAGAAATTACAGACCAGTTAGCCTTACATCAGTAGTGGGGAAAATGCTAGAGTCTATTATAAAGGATATGATAGCAGAACAACTGGAAAGCATAAACGGGATTGGACAAAGTCAGCATGGGTTTAAGAAAGGGAAATCGTGCTTAACAAATCTACTGGAGTTTTTTGAGGCTGTAACTAGTAGAATAGATAAGGGAGAACCAGTGGATGTGTTGTGTTTGGATTTTCAGAAGGCTTTTGATAAGGTCCCACGTAAGAGGTTAGTGTGCAAAATTAAAGCACATGGGATTGGGGGTAATATACTGGCATGGATTGAGAATTGGTTGACGGACAGGAAACAGAGAGTAGGAATAAACGGGTCTTTTTCCAGGTGGCAGGCAGTGACTAGTGGGGTAGCGCAGGGATCAGAGCTTGGGCCCCAGCTATTCACAATATATATTAATGATTTGTGTGAGGGAACTAAATGTTACATTTCCAAGTTTGCAGACGACACAAAGCTGGGGGGGAATGAGAGCTGTGAGGAGAATGCATAGAGGCTCCAATGTGATTTGGACAAGTTAGGTGAGTGGGCAAATGCATGGCAGATGCCGTATAACGTGGATAAATGTGAGGTTATCCACTTTGGTTGTAAAAACAGAAAGGCATATTATTATCTGAATGGTGATAGATTGGGAAAGCGGGAGGTGCAATGATACCTGGGTGTCCTTGTACACCAGTCGCTGATAGCAAGCATTCAGGTGCAGCTAGCAGTTCGGAAGGCAAATGGTATGTTGGCCTTCATTGCAAGAGGATTTGAGTACAGGAGCAAGGATGTCTTACTGCAGTTATACAGAGACCACATCTGGAGTATTATGTGCAGTTTTGGTCTCCTTATCTGAAGAAGGATGTTCTTGCCATGGAGGGAGTGCAAAGCAGATTTACTAGGCTGATTCCTGGGATGACAGGATTGACATATGAGTAGAGATTGGGTCCACTAGGCCTATAATCACTGGAGTTTAGAAGAATGAGAGGGGATCTCATAGAAACTTATAAAATTCTAACAGGACTAGACAAGCTAGATGCAGGGAGGATGTTCCAGATGGCTGGGGAGTCCAGAACCAGGGGTCACAGTCTCAGGATACAGGGTATGCCATTTAGAACCGAGATGAGGAGAAATTTCTTTACTCAGAGGGTGGTGAACCTGTGGAATTCTCTACCGCAGAAGGCCAAGTCATTAAATATATTCACGAAGAAGATAGGTATATTTCTTAATGCCAAAGGGATCGAGGGATGTGGGGAGAAAGCGGGAACAGGGTACTGAATTAGACGATCAGCCATGATCTTTTTTGAATGGCGGAGCAGGCCCGCAGGGCCTAATGGCCTACTCTTGCACCTATTTTCTATGTTTCTATTGGGAAAATACTAGAATCCATTATTAAGCAAGTAGTAGCAAGACGTTTCCCTGGAATTCAGAAATTGTTTTCTCCAACTTTTGTTTCAGTTTTGGTTTCCATTTCTGTTTTAGTTCTAGTTTCTGTTTCAATTCTAGTTTCCATCTCAGTTAGAGACTAAAAAAAACAAGCTTTGCAACCACGGATTCCATCACATACTCTAGTTGGGGCCTGGGTTCATCATAACTTCCCTGCTTTTGTACTCTATGCCTCTATTTATGAAGCCCAAGATCACATATGCTTTGCTAACCACTCTCTCAATATCTCCTGCCACCTTCAAAGATCGATGCACATGCACCCCCAGGTCCCTCTGTTCCTGCACACTCTTTAGAACTGTGCCATTATGTATATATTGCCTCTCCCTATTCCTTCTGCCAAAATGCATCACCTCACACTTGTCAGTATTAAATTCCATCTGCCACCTGTTTGCCTATCTATGTCGTGTTGCAGGCAGTTCATATGATCCTCAGTTTGCAACCTCCAAGTTTGATATCATCAGCAAATTTTGAAATTTTACTCTGTATTCCAGCCTCTAGCTCTGTCATTCTCTTGCTATCTACTTTGTTGAATCCCACATTCCAAATGGATAGTAACTTTCAAGAGAATGGTATGACCAGGTTGGAAGATGAGCAAAGGGTGTGAAGGTGATGGTTGCATTTTTGATTGTGGGAATGATCAGTGTTGGGGAGGGACAAAGGGTTTATTACTGCACTGATGCATGGCCTCACAAGCTGGAAATGGATCTCTGTGTTCATCTCCTCTGTCCTGTGGAGCAGCATGTGACTGCAGAGAAGGCAGCTGCTGCTGTTGTTGTTACTGTTCCTGCTACTGTTGGTGCTGTTGGCATTGTTGGTGCCCCTGCTGGTGTTGTTGATGTTGTTAAGGGGGTGAGGGGCAGTTAAAGGGCTCCCCTTTCCTTGTTTGACCGCAACAGGGTTTTTTTTCAAGCAAATGTGCTTGCCAATTCAGTGGGTGTTTAACTATTTACGTGCTATGATCTTAGAAGAACCAATTGGACAGGTTTTCTTGAGTTTAATGAAGTAAGAGGTTAGCTTTATTGTACTTAAACTGATCAAAGTAAAATAATAAACTATGCTCTAACTTTCACACACACAAGCAAAAGGGTTACAGAGTGGGGAAGGATAGATTGGTCGGAATAGAGTCCAGAGCATAAAAAGGGGTATACAGTTTGTGGAGTTTGGTAACTCGATTGGCTTCTGGATGAACTCGGTGGTCCGAAGGCTTCTGGCTTGTAGATGTGGCCAGCAGGTTCAGTGGTCCTCCTGGAAAACAACAATGTAGATGGGGTCTTCATGGGGTCTCTGTCTGTAGCAATGATAGGCTTGGGTGGTTATGGCCAGCAGGCAGGGTTTGAAGCTTGTAAGGTAGACTGGAGAAAGAGAGAGCGAGAGAGAGGAACCCCACTTGGGTCTCTTCTGATCAGTGTCTAGTTGCTTTTCTGCTGCAGGGAGAGAAACCCCAGTTAAAACACACAGATTGTGGGCCTGACACATGATGGTTCAGTGTGTATTTCCTTTTGCAACTTAATTAGTTCATGTCTAGGAATTCCCTTCTTTCAATCAGTGTCCCATTGTTCAAGTGATTACCTTTGAGTGGTTCATCTCCACCAGTTCAATGTCCCAAGTGTTTTCCTTTAAATGTCTTGTTTATGGTGACTATCCACTCCAAACTTCCCAAGTCATTGTTCTGGAGGGACTGGCCAGACAATTCGACTCTCTCTCAATGCAATGGAATGTAAGGGATTTTGATGCAAATTTTGGTGGCTATTTTAGCTGCTGGCAGTCACCTTTTAAAAAATTTTAATTTATGTTTCTAGTTGATAGATTTAAAAAAATCAACATTCGGCATAGCATGTGCTCGTGACATTGTTGGTGTGGTTCCTGATGCTGCTGCTATTGAAGTGGTGCTTCTTGTGTTCCTCTTCAGAGGACCATGCTATAGCTGCATAAGTTGTTGCCAGGCTGCATTGGAGTAGGGAAGTAGACAGTAGGGAAGATTAGATCAAGGTGAGTAAGGTCTAAGATAGATGACTTCCAAAAAGTTGGAAATCACCTGTGAAGCAGTGAAAGCACAGTCTCAGAACAATTGCTGTGAGAGCAAGCCTTTTTCATTGACAGGGAAGCAGCTATGCAGTTTCACTATTTAAAGGTTTTCCAGCCTGTCATGTTCATTGACCAATAACTCCCCACTGTGCTCTCGCCTCATTGACCCTGGCAATTTCCACACAGCTCAGGAAACCAGCACGCTGGCTGTTAAAGCCAGAATGCTGGGTTAAAGCCACAATTAATCAGTTGTTTGAATATTACATAAGAACTAGGAGCAGGAGTAGCCTGCTCTGCCATTCAATACGATCATGGTTGATCTCATCTCGGCTGCAACTCCACTTTCCTGCCCATTCTCTATAACCCTTCAACCCTTTACTAATTAAAAATCTGTCTATCTCTTCCTTAAATTTACTCAAAATCACTGACCACTTGTTTTACCAAAAGGCTGGGAGGGTGAAACCCATTGTTCTTCAGGTGTTACCCCTGCAGTCTCTTTTTTCAAAAAAAAATCTTTGATCTGTGTTCTCTGTTGTGCTGGTAACCAAGACTTCCGTCTTGTCCTTTACAGAGTGGATATGGAGTTATCGGACTCCATCTTAAACTTTTAAAAGTCACAATTTTTAAAAACATAATCATGTTACAAAGTCAAGCATTCATAACAATATTTAAATCATTGACCTTACAGCTCCACAAGGGGATTCCACTTGCCTCAGAACATGGTCCAGTAAAACACAGAGGTGGGTGGGATCATATCAGGTTTCTGACATGCTGACATTTTTTGACCATTTAACCCTGCCTCCCACCCTCTGCGCCCAAGGCCGCACCCTTCTTTGCAGTTAAAATTCTTCCCAGAGGGCCTGTCCTTTAACTCCTCCCTCAAATCTATGTGCAGAGAGATTGGCTGAACTGTTAAAGTTATTACCTTGAATTAAATGTCTCCTTTGATTTAACAGTTAATCATACCTATGTATCAATCCTCTGTCCTATTTCCTATTTAACTAAGCCTCTTCTTGGGTGAATTGAATGAAAATCATTCTATTACAAAGGCAAGAAATGCTTAGAATCAAACCTAATCATTCTCATTAGGGGTGAAATTAGTCCACACCATTGGCACAAAATGTGTTTGCAGTGAATCGACAGCTGATTTTTTGCTGTGCCAGTTTTTATTTTCCATTGACTTGGAAAATATTGCCAAGATTTTTAATATCAAACCATGTAAAAGCAAAAGTGTCAATAGGAAACACATCTCCAAAAAACATTTGAACTATCATTTTGTGAACATTAGTGGAAAGAAGATTGGGTGCATAGAAAAATCAGCTGCTGATTCGCCAGAAGCCCGTTTCGCATTGCTGTGACATAGACAAATTTCACCCCCAGTGTCTTAAAGCTAAGGTAACGTGCAAACCTAAACAGCCTGATGGTTATTCCATCTGTTGTTCCCCTGCTCTCCAGAGAATTATTCTATCGCTATAGTGTGAACTGCTGGAGTACACACTCAACAATTTTCCATTAATATCCCAAATTTATTGCATGTCTACTAGTTAAAATTAAGTCAATAAAATGTATTTAATATGTAAGAAGTATTAAAAATTTTACTCATGCAATGTGCTTAAAACCCATAATGCTAGTTAGGCTTCAATCAGTTGCATCACTTAATTTTTAACATAATAGAATGACTGAAAAGTTAATAAAAACCTACAATATGGAGTCTTGGGATAATTTTTGTTTCCAAATTCTGCATCAGAGATCATCTGTACGCAAGCAACAATTGCACATGTTTTTGAATATTTTATCTACTAGCTTTGAGTCCATGTGTCATGTCACTTATTTGTTTCTTGTTCATGGTTTGTAAGAGTAAAAGAAGCCATTGAATGGTGAAAGACCATTTGAAACATAAAACCTGTTATTTCCATAGACCCTGTACAATGTGCTTTCACATGGACTATTCCCCATCCATTTAATTTACTGAGGAAAAATTTCCAAAAACATTTCTGTTATCCCAAAGATAAGCAAAATAAATTGCAGAACATTCAGCCATTCGCACATACGCACTACTGATCTCGAGCCTGCTGCCTCTATAGCCAATACGGCTCATAATACTCCTTTCTCCCAAAGCACAGGAAACCCATTGTGTCCTATTGAAAGTCAGCTCAGTTTAAACCTAATCCTATCAATCCCACTCCCAATCATATATTTACCCATATATTTACTCAGTCCGCAAGCAAGACCCTGAGCTTCCGGTTGCTTGCCATTTCAACACTCCCCCCTGCTCTCATGCTCACATCTCTATCCTGGGCTTGCTGCAGTGTTCCAGTGAACATCAATGCAAGCTCGAGGAACAGCATCTCATTTACCGATTAGGCACACTACTGCCTGCCGGACTGAGCATTGAGTTCAATAATTTCAGAGCATGACAGGCCCCCCATTTTACTTTTATTTTTAGTTATTTTTTCTTTTTTACAATTTTTTTTGTTTATTTCATTTCATCTTAGTTTGTTCAGTTTGCTTACCCACTGTTTTTTTTCATGTTTGTACTTGCTGCTGTTCAATCTTCAGTCCGTTAACACCCTATCTGTACTAATGCTTTGTCTTTCAACACACTATTAACATATTGTTTGCCTTTGCTCCATGACCTTTTGGTCAGCTATGTGGCCTTGTCCAATCTACACCTTCTCCTTTGTTATCTCTTGCCCCACCCCCGCCTCACTTGCTTATAATCTTTGACATTTCTAATATTTGCTAGTTCTGAAGAAGGGTCACTGACCCGAAACGTTAACGCTGCTTCTCTTTCTACAGATGCTGCCAGACCTGCTGAGTGGTTCCAGCATTTCTTGTTTTTATTTCAGATTTCCAGCATCCGCAGTATTTTGCTTTTACATATATTTACCCAGTAGTTTATTAAAGAATTAATCATCTCAACCTCAATAGCTTTTACTGGATTCCACATTTACACTGAATTCCAGTGGATGTTACAATTTTGTCAAAACAATTCACGGTAAACAACAGTTTCTTCCCTTCTTGTAAGACAGAAAATGTTTAAAAAAAACACACATTTATCCCTTGATCAGAATTTTTTGATTCATTTGATTCACAGTTATGCCAACACTAAAATGTTCTGCATCAGCAGAAAATGAATATATTTACAGAAGTGATAACTGTAGTCCATATTAATGATGTCCAAAGTAAGATCTTGCAGCCAAACTAAAGGGAGCAAATCAAAATCCAGCTGACAGTTTGCTCATTATTAAATTGTGATTTATATTTTGAAAAGAACTGGCCTCTGGAATGGAGGCTTAAAACAGGGTGACTATACATCCCCGTCTTTTGTGGACAGTCTCTGGATGAGGTGTTTTGACCCCAGGCAAACAATGGAGGGAACTTTATGCTCTCCACCGCGGCAGGTTTGGAGGGACCCCCGCCATCTTCCCACCTCTGCCAAAATTAAGTCCAGAGTGGGAAGGTCTGTGAATGGCCTTCCTGCCCTGCTGCCAATTGAGGCTCTTTTTTTGAATTCATTCATGGGATGTGGGCATCGCTGGCTAGGCCAGCATTTATTGCCCATCCCTAATGGCCCTTGAGAAGGTGGTGGTGAGCTGCCTTCTTGAACCGCTGCAGTCCATGTGAAGTAGGTACACCCACAGTGCTGTTAGGAAGGGAGTTCCAGGATTTTGACTTAGCGACAGTGAAGGAACGGCGCTATAATTCCAGGTCAGGATGATGTGTGACTTGGAGGAGAACTTGCAGGTGGTGGTGTTTCCATGCATTTGCTGCCTTTGTCCTTCTAGTTAGTAGAGGTCTCGTGTTTGAAACGTGCTATCTAAGGAGTCTTGGTGTGTTGCTGCAGTGCAATGCCCAATTAAGGGCCTCATCCCGCCTTGGCTGCAATTAGCCGAGTGACAGACTGGCTTGTCACTGCACGGGAAGCACGGCAAGAAAAATGTACAGGTTGCTTGCTAACTCCAAGGAACGGGGGTGGGGGTGGGTAGTCCCTCGTTAAAAGGCACTTAATGGCTGAATGAGGGACCTGGCATCGGGAAAGGGTGGGAGGGCCCACTGAGAGCTACCTCCTAGCCCTTGCTGCCAACCCCCCTACATCCCCCTCCCTCGTGACCCCCACTCCACCTCTGTGGTGGCGTTACTCAGTTAAAGAGTTGCCGGCCTCTAATTGGGGGGCAGTTCTCAGAAGGCAGGACTTTCGTTGACGAGGTCCTTGATCCCATGGAAGGTCCACCACTCTCCAGTTAATTGGCACTTGATTTGGCGGGCCTCCCACAGAAGGGGCAATGCAGGATTCTCGGCGATACTTTTGCCAGAGCTCGAGACCCAAGTTGCGCAGATAAAATCCCAGCCAATGTCTGCGGAGGAGTCCCCGTTTTGCAAAACTTGTCCCCGAATATCCTAACATTTAATTTCGCATATAGGAACTCTCTGCTGGTTGGAGTCATACCTAGCACAAAGGAAGATGGTTGTGGTTATGGGAGGTCAATCATCTCAGGCTCAGGACATCAATGTAGGAGTGTCCTTGGCCCAACCATCTTCAGCAGCTTCATCAATGACCTTCCCTCTATCATAAGGTCAGAAGTGAGGATGTCCGCTGATGATTGCACATTGTTCAGCACCATTTGTGACTCCTCAGATATGGAAGCAGCCCATGTCCACATGCAGCAAGTGCTGGACAACATCCAGGCTTGGGCTGATAAGTGACAAGTAATATATGCACCACACAACTGCCAGGCAATGACCATCTAAAACAAGAGAGAATCTAACCATCTCCTTTTGACATTCAATAGCATTACCATTGCTGAATCCCCCACTATCAACATCCTGGGTGTCACCATTGATCAGAAACTGAACTGGACCAGCCACGTAAATGCTGTGGCTACAAGATCTGGTCAGAGGCTGGGAATTCTGTGGCGCATAATCCACCTCCTAACTCCCCAAAGCCTGTTCACCATTTACAAGGCACAAGTCAGGAGTGTGATGGAATACTCTCCACTTGCCTGGATGGGTGTAGCTCCAGCAACACTCAAGAAGCTTGACACCATCCAGGACAATGCAGCCCCCTTGATTGGCACCCCATCCACCACCTTCAACATTCACTGCCTCCACCACTGACACACAGTGGCAGCAGTGTGTACCATATACAAGATGCACTGCAGGAACTTACCAAGCTCCTTCGACAGCACCTTCCAAACTTGCAACCTCTACCATCTAGAAGGACAAGGGCAGAACCGCCTGCAAGTTCCCCTCCAAGCCTTACACCATCCTGACTTGGAACTATGTCGCTGTTCTTTCACTGTCGCTGGGTCAAAATCCTGGAACTCCTTTCCTAACAGCACTGTGGGTGCACCTACACTTCAAGGACTGCAGCGGTTCAAGATGGCAGCTCACCACCACTTTCTCAAGGGCAATTAGGGATGGGCAGTAAATGCTGGCCTAGCCAGTGACGCCCACATCCCATGAATATGTCTAATGCATAAGTGAGTATTTAGTGTAAGATGCTTTGGTCAAATGTGTCTGCTAAATGTCTAAATAATAATAATAAATGCGTTGGAGAGAAATAGCCAGAAGGTTTCTATTATTGTTATTATTACCATTAGCTATAACATGGATATAATGGCACTCTTACAGTTGCCATAGCTACGATACTGACTGAATAGCATATGACATAGAACGCACGCAAGATTTGAGATTTGGTGAAAAGTGAAAATGGCATTGTTAAGAAAAGAGTAGTTGCTGCTTTAACAAACAACTTCCAAAGGATTTTCCATAAACAGTAGGTATAAAAATTGACGTTCCTGAACAGTGCCATTGTATTATTTATAAACGGTTTCTGAATGTGCTTCAATAATGTGAACGTCACATCTGCAGAAATTATACGCACATTTGTTTTGCATTTGTAGTGTATATGTGCAACTGTTAAAATACAAACTGCTAAAAATTCTTGGCTTGCGACACTGCACAATCCACATTTTCCATCCTATGTGTCCCCGGATTCAGATTAGAAAATATGGTTGCCCTAGCTTAAAAACTATGTATTTTCCACTACAAAATGGACATAGCAAACTAAAGCTACCACAGAGATAATATTAGACCAGCAACTGAGCAAAGTCAATTCTAGGATCTTAAGCAATGTTCCCTCTAAGTTGTAACGCCACGAAGCAACCTGAAGGATACTGCACAGGCTCCACACAAGTTGGCACCTTTAAGTTACCATGCATGCGCGTCCATGCAAAAAAAAAGGGCTCATACACTTAACCAAATTTCCTGCGCACAACAAAAAAAAAAAGAGGGTACATTGATCTTAAGGGTGAACTGCTGTGTTTCATTATGCTGTTGTTGTGCATGAATCCAAGTAAATGGAATCTGTAATAAAAACAAGGAACACTGGAAATACTCAGCAGGTCTGGCAGCATCTGTGGACAGAGAAGCAGAGTTAACGTTTCAGGTCAGTGACCCTTCTTCAGAACTGGCAGATATAAGAAATGTAAAAGATTTTAAGTAAGTAAAGTGGGCAAAAGATAACAAAAGAGAAGGTGTTGATAGGACAGGGTCACAGAGAACAACCAACCAGCAGGTCATGGAGCAAAGGCAAACAATATGTTCATGGAATCTGTCTCAAGAAAGGATTGTGACAGTCACAGGCATTACAACTATTTAGCTAGCCATCAAAGACTCAGCATGTATCATGTTATGTACTGCACTGAGTGATTCTAACATGTTGACTCACAGCAAGCATTATTGAACAAACTTTATTAACACCTCCCAAACAGAGAGGGCAGCAGAGATTAGAACTCCTCAACAGAGAGGGCAGTATAACAAAATGCTTAGCTATGACATATACTACACTCCCTCCTAACTTAAAAAAAACTTATACATTAAAATGTAGAATGGCCTCCTTCTATGTCAGCTTATTGCCTTTAATCAAAAGCATGGCCTCGATTTTACTGTTCTTTAGACATCCAAAGAACATGGTTGACTTCTAAGTTTGCACCATACCCATGCTGACGAGAGTTTCTTTAATTCAAGAATATAATCTGCAATAGTCACACTTGGCAATTACTTCCTTTCACGGAATGCAACTCACAGTGCAGTTTCATTCTGAGTTGTGCCGCAACATGAGTCTAGAATCTCATTAATTTCAGAATAGTCCAAAGCACTGGGGTCTCGCGGGCATCACTAGTTAAACACTACCTCAAAAGCATCTGGCCCCATCATGGTGAGGAAAACATTTACTTTATGGTCATCTCCTTTTTTGTTAACTTTCAGCCAAATGTGTAAGCTTCATTCATAATTACATCAGTCTTCTGTTAAGGTTGAATTCATGCATTGTCCTAAAATATGTCTTCAGTGCCATTTTTTAAAAATTATGTACCGTGCTGAATTACTGAGTTGTATCTGAACACAATGTTCACACTCAGAGCAATCTTTCAAATTGCTGAAACATCCTCAAAATTAACTTTTGCACTTTCAAAAAATGTATCACAATGTTCTGCAGACTGTAATTTCTCAATAAATGTAAAAAAGAATTCAAAACTATCTCGTCACCATCTTTCTGTTATGTACTGCACTGAGCGATTCGAAACATGTGGATTCACAGCAAGCAGCCATTATTGAACAAACTTTATTAACACCTGCCCAAACAGCGAGGGCAGCAGAGAGGGGAGTAGAACAAAATGCTCAGCTATGACAATATACTACAGACAAGGGATCAGTGCCTTTATCCAGCAAACTATTGGCAAGTAACATTGGTGCCACACAAGTGCCAGGCAATGATGATCTCCAACAAAAGAGAATCTAACCATTTCCCCTTGACCTTCAACGGCATCGCAAAATCCCCCACTATCAATGTCCTGGGGGTTACTATTGACCAGAAACTGAACTGGACCAGCCATATAAATAGTATGGCTACAAGAGCAGGTCAGAGGCTGGGAATTTTGCAGAGAGTAACCCACATCCTGACTCTCCAAAATCTGTCTACAAGGCACAGGTCAGGAGTGTGATGGAATACTTTCCACTTGTCTGGATGAGCGCAGCTCTAACAACACTCAGGAAGCTCGACACCATCCCGGACAAAGAAGCCCCCTTGATTGGCACCCCATCCACCAGCTTAAACATTCACTCCCTCCACCACCAACGCACAGTGGTAGTAGTGTGTACCATATACAAGATGCACTGCAGCAACGCACCAAGGCACCTTCCAAACCTGCAACCTCTTCCACCTAGAAGAACCACCATCACCTGCAAGTTCCCCTCCAAGCGACACACCATCCTGACTTGGAAATATATCCCCTTTGCTTCACTGTCGATGGATCAAAACCCTGAAACTCTCCCTAGCAGCACTGTGGGTGTACCTACACCAGGTAGATTGTAGTGGTTCAAGAAGGCAGCTCACCACCACCTTCTCAAGGGCAATTAGGGATGGGTGCCCACATCTCATGAAAATATTTTTTAAAAATTCAGTTAAAAAGAAACTGAACTTGTTTTATTTTTGAGCCTTGTTTTGTGGAATACTTTAGTGTTTGGTCAGGTTGTTGATCCAGAGAAATTTGGAATTTAGGGACTGACAGTTAATTATTGTAACGTTTTATTGTAATGTTCAGGTACTGAGTGTACTGAGTGTGACAATTTTGATCCAGCTGATACAGGGAACCTGAAATTAGGGGAAGTGCTCTGTTTATGCCCAGAATGTCTCTTTTCTAATTCTCTGCCAAGTAGTTCTTGAAGGAAAAAGAAGCATGTCTGGTGTGAGGAAATGCACTATTCTAACTGCAAGGAGCTGAACCGCTTTGCACACAAATGTTTTGCTAGAAAGAAGAAAAGTTAGCCTGAAAAGACGGTTGATGTAGAGATGTCGGATGATGATTCTAACAAAGCACTCTACACCCTAGAACATATTGGTGCTGTCAAGTCTTGAGTTAGACAGTTTGTGACTGTTGGAATTATGCCTGCAGATGCAGAGCATCAAGGTTATGTGAGGTGTCAGATAGACACTGGTTCTACGGGCAACATCATGAGCTTCGCAGACTTGTGTGCAATTGCACAAGATGGTGACCTGAATATGAAGCTGTCAAAGATAAAGTTGAGGCTTTATAATGGAACGATGCTCACTCCAAGAGGACAAGCTGAGAGTCCAAGGCAACGGGAAGAAAGAAGAACTTCAGGTCCAGATAGGGGATGCTAAGCAAACTCCCCTCATCTCAGCTGAAACAAGTCAAAAACATGGACTGGTAACCCTCCACATACCAGAAGAGATTTGTACTGTTTCACATGACTGCTGAACAAATCCTGACAGATTACTGTCATGCTAGGCCCCCACCTGCCAAGAATGAGGCACATCAATTTTGTCATGAACTTTGATTTTTAACTGTTGTTGGAGCAAGGAAATGACTTGTTAAATAGATCAGCCGTGGCTGGGAAAAAAACATTTACATACCAACAGCCATCAAAGATGAGGAAGCACATTCCAGGGCCTGCTAATGAAGATACTATCCACAAGGGCCAGGACTGGTTAGACCCGATGGTCACATGACTACCTGGCTGTTCCAGGGTCTTCTTTTCAACTGGCCACAGAGAGTTTGAAGGCAGTGTGTCTGTTTGCTCCGTGACTGAGAAGATCTCTCCTGTCTGCTCCCATCTCTTTCTCACAAGCCTCTGAATCCACTGAAGACACATGAACACCAAGAGAGAAAAGTCTCCGACAGCAAACAAGGTTAATAAAAATACTGGGCCCCAATGAAAAGCAGGATCTAACTACAATCAAGGACTCTACAGTGAGCTCGAAAAATCATAACAATGGGCTGAATTTTATTGGGGTGCCGCCATCCATGGCGACGCCCTTTGAACTCGGCAGGGCGCCTGCATTCACCTGCTGCTTCCGAGCCCCCGCGATTTTAATCGTGGGGGCTCATTAGAATCACGGCGCTGAGCTGCCCTCCTCATATTACGTGGGGAGAGGCGGGACATTTGGTGCAGTGAGAGAGTCTTTGACAGCTGTGCAGCAGGTGCTGGGCCCTATTTTAAGCTCTCCAGCACCTGCTTCCTGATAGCTGTCAAATAAATACTTACCTGACTGTCGAAGAGTGGGGCTGCTGTCAATCTGACAGCAAAGTAGAAAGTGCTGCAGAAATCCAGCAGGTCAGGCAGCATCTGTGGTGAGAGAAGCAGAGTTAACTTGTCCAAGTTCACAGACCTGAAAGTTAACTCTGCTTCTCTCTCCACAGATGCTGCCTGACCTGCTGAGTGACCCCAGCATTTTCCACTTTGCTGCCACATACTTACCCTGCTGTGTCCCAGTGTCCTGTGAAGTTGTGATCCTCTTCTTCCACTCAAGTGTAATATTCCTTCTTGTAGGCATGCTGCATCTGGGTGAATAATCTTAATTTTGCACATTTCAGGACGTGATACTTAAATACATCATAAAAGGTATGACAGGTTTACAGAGAAGACACTGACACAAATGGGAATGCACGGGTGTCACAGCAAAGTAAATACGTCTTTCACTAAATGTTCCTCACCAACGTGTGTTCTTTTCTCTGTGTAAATGATATGTGCCAGCATGTAGCACCAATGTCACATCCCTTTGCACCGTTGGCCCTTCAGAGGAGCCAACATATGCAATAACATCATTGCCAAGCCACCATTACTCATGAGCGTCTCCACGGATGCAGTGACATGGACATTGGCTCAGTCAGCCGCTGCCTCTAATGGTTTACACAGGGATGCTGCAGATGTGGACTGGTGCACAGCAGGTGAGCAAGGGTGATGTGTGGCTTGCAGAGCTCATGTCGGTTCCTATGGAGCAGAGAACCTTTGTCTGATAAGCCACTTCTGTACATCCCTAGCTCACCGCTAGCCCTGCGTGCAGAGCCTGAGTGCCATTTACCCTCCCATGCATCTTTCATGTTGTAGGTCCTCAGCGTCCTCATAGTCCGAGGTGGAATCCTGTTGACCTCTCTCCTTATCATGCCAGGCCTGGCCCCTATTGGATGCGAAGTTGTGCAGAGCAGCAAAGAAAGGAGCTGGCCTTTTCAGCCCGTAGTACAGGGCATCACCCTATCCATACCTCCTGCTCAATGGTGGCTCATGTAGCTCAGTGGTTGGCGTTGTATCTCTCCTCTGCAGCAGTGATGGGGTCTCTCACTGGTGTCGGGAGCCATGTCTGCAAAGGATAGCCCTTATCTCCAAGAAGCCACCCCTCCATCTGAGCCAGTTCAGTGAACAGCGGTGGCAGCCGGGACTGGCACAAGACCCAGGTGTCATGGCAGCTGCCTGAGAAGCGGTCACGCATTCGCTGCAAGCAGCTGCGGTGTTCACATACCAGCTTCACCTAGATTGAGAGGGTGATGTCTGCAAGTGGTAGCCTGGCGGGAGGCCTGATGGCCACATGAGTGCAGCCTATGAATATTATAACCTATGGTTCTCCGGCAATGGTGCCAGAACCAATGGCCCTCTGGGCCTGGCTGTGGGAGTCCGTGCTGAAGCGGACATACTCACTGGCCCTCCGGTGCAGGGCATTGGTGACCTCCCTGATGCAGCAGTGCACTGCTGACTGTGTGACCCCACAAAGGTCTCTGGTGGGCCCCTAAAAGGCTGCAGAGGCATTAGGCTTGAGAACCGCTGCCACTATGAGAAACAAATGCATGGGATGTCCACCGGAGTACATGGGCTGCAGGTCCTCATTGAGCAGGGCACAGAGACGTGTCACCTCCGTCTCGATATGCACAATCTCCACTAGCATTGGTGCTCTGACATCCAATGGCATGTCATGTGGGGCCTGTAGATGCATGGCAATCGTAATGGTGAGCTCCCCTTGGGGGCTGCTGCTCACGATCGGGGGCCTCTACGTGGATCGCACCTGCCTGTTGGTATTGCCTCTGGCGCATACGGATCCTCACATGCAGAGGATCAGACAATGTAGGATGAGCCATACCTACTTCCATGTGATAGATAAAGTTGAACCCTGCATATATTCGAAGGTTCCTAACAGGGCATGGATTGGTGTTGATGGGTACATCAGCTACTTTCCTGGATCAACTATGTGGCATGCCATGGCATTGCCCATCTTGACCAACACTCAGAGTGGCACAGCATGACCACATCAAGATCCTATCAGCTGAATTGATTGCCCCCATCATCCATAAAACCTTAATGCTCCTACACTTTCTGGCACCCTCCCCACACACAGGGCGCCTAGTGTGCCATTGCCCCCTCACAAACACAGAGCGTTAACGGAGGGATGGTATATGGTACCTCCCTTCATGCCAGCACTGTTTTCCCTCCAGTAATTCCAGACCCCTTCCCTTTTAGAATGCAGAGTTAGACCCCTGTGTCTCCCTCCTCCTCCCTTTTAGAATGCAGAGTTAGACCCCTGTGTATCCCCCCTCCTTCGTTTAAGAATGCAGAGTTAGACCCCTGTGTACCCCCCCTTTTAGAATGCAGAGTTAGACCCCTGTGTATCCCCCCCTCCTCCCTTTTAGAATGCAGAGTTAGACCCCTGTTTACCACCCCCTTTAAGAATGCAGAGTTAGACCCCTGTGTATCCCCTCTCCTTCGTTTAATGCAAAGTTAGACCCCTGTGTACCCCACCCCCTTTAAGAATGCAGAGTTAGACCCCTGTGTATCACCCCTCCCTCCTCCCTTCCGTAATGCAGAATTAGGACCCGTCGGCTTTTCCAATCGTGAACAGGACGGCATGTGACGGCCACCCGTTGAACGAAAAATCCGACAGTGTCTGCGGAGAGGCGGCAGGCTGCATAATCAGCATAGGTAAGTAAATATCACCGTATGCTAATTGTGGTGCCTCCACCGTGCGGCGGGGGGGGGGGGTGGGGGGTGGGGCTGCACCGATGTCCTGCCGTTGCCGATAAAATGGTGGCGGGCCCGTCTCGACGTCGTGGGTCAAGGCAGGCCTCTCCCCGCAGCATTTTACCAGCCCCCGCGCTGTGACCCACAGCGTCGACAGGCTGGTAAAATTCAGCCCAACAACTCTTCAGATATTGCCTCAAACTTTTCCACTTTATTTTTCTTCTGCTCTTTTCTGTCTCTATTTGCATGTGTATTGTATATGCATGCTAGCATGGGTGCATCATGTATCTGTAGGCACCAACCTAATGAGAGTTTAAGTTTAATATATTTCAACTTTTCTTCTTTAACCCTAAGAAAGCCTGTTTGTGCTGGTTTCTTTGCCTTATAATTGGAAAGCGGTGAACAAGGATTCACCAAGGGGGAGCTAAAACACGGTCTGCTTAAAATTAAACCCTGTTACAGTAAGACCAGGTGAGGGCTGAAATGGAACCCGAGACCTTTTTCTCACCTGGTCATAATATTACAAAGATATTTTCACAGATTTTGGATGCCTTCCTGGTGAATATCACCTCAAAGTAGATGAGAGTGTGAGGGGCCAATTCAACATCTTCCGAGGAGAGTTTCAGCTGTCCTCAAATCGAGCCTGAAAGACAAGATAGAGAGAGCTTTAAAGATGGGAGTAATCAAGAAAGTGATAAGTCTTACAGACTGAATTAACAGCATGGTAACAGTGAAAAAACCTGGAAGGCTGAGCGTGTGCATAAATCCAAAGGACTCAATAAAACTTTGAAGAGATCTCAATACACTATACCAACTATTAAAGAGATTCTGCCTCAACTTGCCAAGGCAAAGGTTCTTACTATTCTGGATGCTATGGATGGATACTGGCAACTGAAGTTGGGATGAAAGCAGCAGCTTTTGAGGAAGTGACCAAGATGATTGATGAAGGAAGGGCAGTGGATGTTATCTATATGGACTTCAGTAAAGCCTTTGACAAGGTCCCTCATGGCAGACTGGTATAAAAGGTGAAGTCACACGGGATCAGAGGTGAGCTGGCAAGATGGATACAGAACTAGCTCGGTCATAGAAGACAGAGGGTAGCAGTGGAAGGATGCTTTTCTGAATGGAGGGCTGTGACTAGTGGTGTTCCGCAGGGATCAGTGCTGGGACCTTTGCTCTTTGTAGTATATATAAATGATTTGGAGGAAAATGTAGCTGGTCTGATTAGTAAGTTTGCGGACGACACAAAGGTTGGTGGAGTTGCGCATAGTGATGAGGATTGTCAGAGGATACAGCAGGATATAGATCGGTTGGAGACTTGGGCGGAGAAATGGCAGATGGAGTTTAATCCGGACAAATGTGAGGTAATGCATTTTGGAAGGTCTAATGCAGGTGGGAAGTATACAGTAAATGGCAGAACCCTTAGGAGTATTGACAGGCAGAGAGATCTGGACGTACAGGTCCACAGGTCACTGAAAGTGGCAACGCAGGTGGATAAGGTAGTCAAGAAGGCATACGGCATGCTTGCCTTCATCGGTCGGGGCATAGAGTATAAAAATTGGCAAGTCATGCTGCAGCTGTACAGAACTTTAGTTAGGCCACACTTAGAATATTGCATGCAATTCTGGTCGCCACACTACCAGAAGGACGTGGAGGCTTTGGAGAGGGTACAGAAGAGGTTTACCAGGATGTTACCTGGTCTGGAGGGCATTAGCTATGAGGAGAGGTTGGATAAACTTGGATTGTTTTCACTTGAACGACGGAGGTGGAGGGGCGACATGATAGAGGTTTACAAAGTTATGAGCGGCATGGACAGAGTAGATAGTCAGAAGCTTTTTCCCAGGGTGGAAGAGTCAGTTACTAGGGGACATAGGCTTAAGGTGAGAGGGGCAAAGTTTAGAGGGGATGTGCGAGGCAAGTTCTTTACACAGAGGGTGGTGAGTGCCTGGAACCTGCTGCCGGGGGAGGTGGTGGAAGCAGGTACGATAGCGACATTTAAGAGACATCTTGACAAATACATGAATAGGATGGGAATAGAGGGATACGGTCCCCAGAAGTGCAGAAGGTTTTAGTTTAGACAGGCATCAAGATCGGCACAGGCTTGGAGGGCCGAATGGCCTGTTCCTGTGCTGTACTGTTCTTTGTTCTTTGTACTTTGTACTTTCTGGATGCCATTTGGGAGGAACAGATGGTTGCACATGCCATTTGACATTTCTACTGCTCTGGAAAAGTACCTATGTAGACGGCATGAGAGAGTCAATGGCCTACCAGGAGTGGAAGTGATTGTGGATGATCTTCTCATCTATGGATATGGAGATACGATGGAAGACGGCGTCGCAGGCCATGATTGGAATCTACTGAGACTGCTAGAGAAGCTGAACAAGAAAAACTGCAGCTGAAGACGACTGAAGTCAGGTACATAGATCACACAGATCAGACTTCGCCCTGCTCCCCATAGGGTGCGAGCTGCAGCAGAGATGTAGCAACCAACAGATGTGAAGGCAGTGCAACGATTTGTTGGATTTGTAAACAACCTAGCCAAGTTCTCACCCAATCTGTTGTCAGAGTGTGAACCCCTACGCAAGCTCACTGCAAAGGATGTTCAATGATATTGGGGCACAGAACAAGAAGCAGTTTTCACTCGCATCAGATAACTATTGATGACAATACCAGTGCTGAGGTACTATGATGTCAATGCGGAAATCACCCTGCACTGTGATGCTGGTGAAATAGGACTTGGAGCAACTCTCATGCAGCGAGGACAACCAGTTGCGTGTGCATCCAGAGAGGTAACGCAACCTGAACAACGCCATGCACAGATTGAGAAAGAGTATCTGGCTATTGTCTTTGATTGTGAGCATTTCAGCAAGTTTTTTTAAATATATTCATTCATGGGATGTGGGCAGCGCTAGCTAAGCCAGCATTTATTGCCCATCCCTAATTGCCCTTGAGAAGGTGGTGGTGAGCTGCCTTGAACCGCTGCAGTCCTTGGGGTGTAGGTACACCCACACTGCTGTTAGGAAGGGAGTTCCAGGATTTTGACCCAGTGACAGTGAAGGAACGGTGATATAGTTCCAAGTCAGGGTGGTCTGTGACTTGGAAGGGAACTTGCAGGTGGTGGTGTTCCCATGCATCTGCTGCCCTAGTCCTTCTAGGTGGTAGAGGTCACGAGTTTGGAAGGTGCTGTGGAAGGAGCCTTGATGAGTTGCTGCAGTGCATCTTGTAGATGGGTACACACTGCTGCCATTGTGCGTCTGTGGTGGAGGGAGTGAATGTTGAAGGTGGTGGATGGGGTGCCAATCAAGCAGGCTGCTTTGTCCTGGATGGTGTCGAGCTTCTTGAGTGTTGTTGCTGCTGCACCCATCCAGGCAAGTGGAGAGTATTCCATCACACTCCTGACTTGTGCCTTGTGGACCGGCTTTGGGGAGACAGGAGGTGGATTACTCGCCACAGAATTCCCAGCCTCTGACCTGCTGTTGTAGTCATGGTATTTATGTGGCTTGTCCAGTTCAGTTTCTGGTCAATGGTAACCCCCAGGATGTTCATAGTGGGGGATTCAGTGATGGTAATTCCATTGAATGAGATTCTCCCTTGTTTGAGATGGTCATTACCTGGCACTTGTGTAGCGCAAATGTTACTTGTCACTTATCAGCCCAAGCCAGGAAGTACCTGTTTGGGAAAGAGAATGTGATGGTAGAATCTGACCATAATCCACTGAAAGCATCTTTCTAAAGCTGCTTCTATCTGCTACAAAGCATTTGCAAAGCATGTTACTTCGTTTGCAGAGCTATCACTTGGAAGTGAAGTACAAGCATGGGAAGCAGATGTACATCACCAACATGCTGTTGAGAGCTGGACTCCCTTTGACGGAAGTTGATGATGCTAGTACAGAGTGTGAAATTTTCCAGATTCAACAAGAAGCCACAGCATGACATGTTCTGGAAGTCATCAACCCAGCAAAGGCATTGAATCTGACAGACAAGCGTCTTGCTCAGATCAAGGAAACTACATGATGAGCTGCAACTATCAACATCCTGGGGGTTACCATTGACCAGAAACTGAACTGGACAGGTCAGAGGCTGGGAATTATGTGACGAGTAATCCACCTCCTGTCTCCCCAAAGCCAGTCCACCATCTACAAGGAGTTGTGATGAAAGGATGGCCTTAAACGATCAAAAACATGCCTGTTGCTGTAAGAAATTATTGGGCATACAGAGATGAAGTGAGTGCCGAAGATGGCATCTTCTACAAAGGGACTAAGGTCGTTATCCCTAAAGAGATGAGAAAAGAGATGCTGAAGTGTGTCCACACAAGCCATCCAGAAACTGAGTCTAGTCTGAGTAAGGCAAGAGAAGTTCTCTAGAGGCCAAACCATGATCAATGAGATGAAGGACCACACCAGCCAATGCAGTACTTGCAATGAACATCAGGCTAGCAAGCCAAAGAGCTCCTCATGATTCATGATATCCCAGGCAGACCACGGATGAAGCTGGGAGTAGACCTCTTTACTCTCACTGGAACTGACTATCTCATCACAGTCGACTACTATTTGGACCACTGGGAGTTAGACCAGCCGACGTCGACAACTAACAGTGAGAGCGTAGAACGCCTGAAAGCACACTTCAACTGTCAAGGCATTCTCGACATTGGGATGAGCGACACTGGCCCTCAGTTCACAAGTGAAGAATTCAGATGCTTCATGAACGATTGGGAAATTCAGCATGACACATCATCTCCACATTATCCCCAGTCAAATGGAAAGGCCAAGGCAGCAGTGAAAATTGCCAAAAGGACCATAAAGAAATCTACTAGATCAGGCACAGATGTGTCTCAGGCAATCCTAGAGTGGAGAAACACACCGACTGAAAGCATGGGAGGTAGTCCAGTCCAGCAACTGATGTCACGCCACACCCAGATGACTCTTCAAACAGCTAAGAAACTACTCAAGCCAGAAGTAGTAAAAGGTGTGAAGGACAAGATCATAGTGAAACAACAGAAAGTCAAACGTCACATTGATAAAACTGCCAAATTGTTGTCAGAGCTGAGAGTTGGAGAGCTGGTCAAAGTGCAACGCACTCAAGAAAAATGAGCCCACTTGGCAACTTGGGACTTGCATGAATCACAACAGGTGAAGGTGAATGACCAGATCTATTGGAGCATCAACAATCACCACAGTGGCAAAACTCACCACAGCAATAACATGCCCAGAGAAGGAACACCAGCACGTTAGGAAATCAAGGAACCAGTGGACACCAGACGAACAGCCAAAAGCAACTCACATACATGCCATAAACAACCTGAACGCTTTAAAGATTATGTGTGAAACACTTGTGTCGGGACAGACAAATTTGAAAGGACAAGAAAGAACAGACTTTTTTTTAATGAAAAGGGAGATGTTTGGATAAATACTTTTGAACACTTTAGCTTGCTTACATGTGACCTCTAATATCATGATATGTAAATAAAGGCTTTTGGCAGTAGCCATTTTATGCACCACATGGAACATGTTCATGTATCATTTTAATTCTCCGTCCCAATCTCACTCTGATCTCTCTGTCATCGGCCTGTTACACTGTTCTAATGAAGCTCAACGGAAGCTCCAAGTACAGCACCTCATCTTTTGATTAGGCACTTTACAGCCTTCTAGATTCAACACTGAGTTCAGCAATTTCAGATCATAACCACTGCTCTGAATTTTTCAGACACTGCAGCTGTTAACGATTCTGCTGTTGTCATTTACAACTCCTCTCGACTGGGGTAGGCAAACTACAGCCTGCTGGCCACATCCAGCCTGTGGGAGCTCTTCATGCAGCCGTCGAGCTGCATTACCTCCATAGAGACTTACCAGGCCATCCAGGAGTCCAGCAAATATTCTGAAGAGCAAGAATTAGAGTCTTTGAGAGGGAAAGAACTCGGATTGCCTGCTTTTATCTGTATGGAGTGACCTTTAATGAATGACATCAGGAAGTGGTCCAAGGTAAATCAAGGAGCGGTTGCCAGGAATGGGCGTTTTGCAAGGTGGGAACAGTGTGCAGCTGCCATGAGAGGAGAGGAAGTGCATGTGGAGGAGCACTGAGAGCAGCACCAAGATTTATACTGTAAGTAACTATGATTGCATCCTGATTTTTGCTGACTTGGTGTGAAATCTGGAACAGATTTAACTGAAGTGGTTTAAAGTGTCAGTCAGCATAGTAAAGGTAGGTTATAAAATTTACCAGTAACTATGCCTATCAAATATTTTCATTGATCTGACAAACATTTATGCTGTTCTGATTTCAATGATTTATTGATCAATACTTATTTCATCTCTATCGATAACACCTAAACAACATTGTGGGAAAATTTGTATATCTGATTTCTGTAAATAAATACCGGTTTTATTATAAGCATTATTAAAATATTCCAAATTTAAATGCAGCACTTTCATATTATGAGTATTGTATAGTTTTATAATTAAATGGGGGGGGGGGGGGGTTCGTGATTGCTAAACCAATCTAACTAATTAACTAACCTAAGAAGAGTTCTTCATACAATAAATGCCATAACAAATTTTTATGGTAGCTGTTGTTACCACAATTTATTTTATGTGTGTAGCCCTCAACAGCTCACCAAAACCTGTTCAGTAGCCCTCTAGCACAAATAATTGCCCGTCCCCGCTCTAGACCCACCATTCAATTCCTTACATGTCCCATTACACCCCCTTTGGCCTTGCACTATCATCCTTCTGTCTTTTAAATCACTGCTGCCTTCCCCTCAACACAGTTCTTCCCTTGTATCCTTTCTTCCTCCCCTCCCCCCCTTCCCTGGCCTCTATACTTGCTTAAAACCTATTACATCTGTAACATTTTCTAGTTCTGATAAAAGGTCTTGGACATGAAATGTTAACTTTGCTTCCCTCTCCACAGGTGCTGCCTGACCTGATGAGTATTTCCAACATTTACTGACTACTTTTCAGGTTTCTAGCATCGGCAGTATTTGCCTTTTGCCACAGCTATCCTTTGATCCTCTCCTGGCACTCTGAAGGGCCCATCGATGTACCCATTACTGCTTCTTTACAAGCAGCAATCCCAATTGCTGCAATCTCCTCCCTTGTTGACCTTCGTGTCCAGCACACCCACTAGGGGATAACTTTACCAATTTCCTTCCTACCCTACTCACTCCACACACCATAAACTCTTGGACTATAGGCTGGAGTCTGGAAGTTAATATCTGTACCCTCTGCAGCAGGCCTAGGATGCCACTTTGCCCTCCAGGAAACTGGTTCCTGGGCTGTCTTATCCCATCATCCTTGCTGGGGATAAAAAAGGGAAATACCAAATAAGAAAAAGCTAAAAATGATAAGGAAGGCCCAAAAGATCAAAGACATTTATACCTAATGCTCAAGGGAACATAATTATTTTTCATAAATTCACTGTTTTAACATAATTGCCATTCTGCTGGCAAAATTTTCATACAACTAACCTACTGTATGGATTGAAAGTGATGCATGTTGGTTTTATTTCTGTATAGCCACAAAGAGTAAATTTGACTGTGTATTTTTAAAATATTCATAATCAGTCATGGAGTTAAATATTTATGCTTATCCAACAAAATGGAATTTGGGAGGGGATGATTACATAAATTTAGCATAAATATTATCTTAGAGACAGGCAATGCATCTCGAAAAATATAAGGCTGGTAATTATTGTTGTTGATGTTATCGTATGTGCGTTTAACAAGCTTGAACTGAATTTTACTCTCTCTGCTAGCCAAATGTCTGTTAACGGAGAGAGGAATTAGGTATTAGCAGATTAAGCTCATACAAAAACATCGTCAAGCACATTTTCTGCCCATGTTCAGAAAGATGCTTGAAAATACTTTACTAAAAGGAGAATAACAGTGAATGCCAAGCGGGAGAGAATAAGGGAAAATAGGAAAAAAAAATGTGGGAAAGCCATGGTTGAAGGGAAGATTTCTGAAAGCAAGAAGAGAGGTGGCAAAATGAAAGGATCTATGAAGAGAGTTTGCGAGGCAGGGTCATGATGACTGATAGAATTGCTACTGATGGTGGAATGAAGGGAGGAGGAAAGGTGGAGTAAGCTGATGTCAGAGGAGTAGAGGATGTATGCCATGATGTATGAGTGGAGAAAATCACAGAGGTACAATAGGCAGGTTCATGGAGTGAATCGAGAGTGAAGATGAAGGACTTGAAATCAATTTTCTGGGAGATGGGGAACTAGTGGAACTTGAAGTGGCAAGAATGCAGGGAATGAGACTATGTACAGTTTATATTATGAGATATAATTTGTGGAAGGTGGAGACAAGGAGAGAGTTAGAGAGGTCAAACCACCAAAATGTAGTGGACTAGTAACACAGACCCAGAGTATTTCTCTGGGGATATGGGTTCGAATCCCACCATGGCAGAAGGTAGAATTTGAATTCAATTAATAAATCTGGAAGTAAAAGCTAGTCTAATAATGGCCATGAAACCATTGTCGATTGTCATAAAAACAATCTGGTTCACTAATGTCCTTCAGGGAAGGAAATCTGCTGTCCTTACCTGGTCTGGCCTACATGTGACATCAGACCCACAGCAATGTGGATGACTCTTAAATGCCCTCTGAAATGGCCTAGCAAGCCACTCGGTTGTATCAAACTGCTACAAAGTCAATAAGGAATGAAACTGGATGGATTAACCGACATCGATCTAGGCACCGGAAACGACAACAGCAAACCCAGCCCTGTCGACCACAGCAGAAGGTGGAATTTGAATTTAATTAATAAATCTGGAGTTAAAATAAAAGCTAGTCTAATGATGGCCATGAAACCATTGTCGATTGTTGTAAAAACCCATCTGGTTCACTAATGTTCTTTAGGCAAGGAAATCTGCTGTCCTTACCTGGTCTAGCCTACATGTGACTCCAGACCAACAGCAATGTGGTTAACTCTTACATGCCCTCTGAAATGGCCTAGCAAGCCACTTAGTTGTACCTAACCGCTACAAAGTCAATAAAAAGGAATGAAACCGGATGGACCACCTGGCATCAACCGAGGCACCGGAAACGACAATGGCAAACCCAGTCCTGTCGACCCTGCAAAGTCCTCCTTTCTAACATCTGGGGGCTTGTGCCAAAGTTGGGAGAGCTGTCCCACAGACCGGTCAAGCAACCGCCTGACGTAGCCATACTCATGGAATCGTACCTTAACGACAATGTCCCAGACACTGCAATCACTATCCCTGGGTAAGTCCTGTCCCAGCGGCAGGACAGACCCAGCAGAGGTGGCGGGACAGTGGTCTACAGGAGGGAGGGAGTTGCCCTGGGAGTCCTCAACATTGACTCCGGACCCCATGAAGTCTCATGGCATCAGGTCAAACATGGGCAAGGTAACCTCCTACTGATTACCACCTACTGCCCTCCCTCAGCTGATGAATCAGTACTCCTCCATGTTGAACAGCACTTGGAGGAAGCACTGAGGGTGGCAAGGGCACAAATGTACTCTGGGTGGGGGACTTCAATGTTCATCACCAAGAGTGGCTCGGTAGCACCACAACTGACCGAGCTGGCCGAGTACTAAAGGACATATCTGCTAGACTGGGTATTCGGCAGGTGGTGGAGGAACCAACGCGAGGGAAAAACATACTTGACCTTGTCCTCACCAATCTGCCTGCCGCAGATGCTTCTGTCCATGACTGTATTGATAGGAGTGACCACCGCACAGTCCTTGTGGAGACGAAGTCCCACCTTCATTGAGGATACCGTCCTTCGTGTTGTGTGGCACTATCACCGTGCTACATGGAATAGATTTCAAACAGATCTAGCAATGAAAAACTGGGCATCCATGAGGCGCTGTGGGCCATCAGCAGCAGCAGAATTGTACTCAACCACAATCTGTAACCTCATGGCCCGGCATATCCCCCACTCTACCATTACCATCAAGCCAGGAGACCAACCCTGGTTCAATGATGAGTGCAGGAAGGCATGCCAGGATCAGCACCAGGCATACCTCAAAATGAGGTGTCAACCTGGTGAAGCTACAACCCAGGACTACTTGCATGCCAAACTGCATAAGCAGCATGCGATAGACAGAGCTAAGCGATCCCATAACCAACGGATCAGATCTAAGCTCTGCAGTCCTGCCACATCCAGTCTTAAATGGTGGTGGACAATTAAACAACTAAATGGAGGAGGTGGCTCCACAAATATCCCCATTCTCAAAGATTGGGGGAGCACATCAGTGCGAAAGATAAGGCAGAAGAATTTGCAACAATCTTCAGCCAGAAGTGCTGAGTTGATGATCAATCTCGGCCCCCTTCTGAAGTCCCCAGATGCCAGACATCAGCCAATTCAATTCACACCGTGTGATATCAAGAAACGACTGAAGGCACTGGATACTGCAAAGGCTATGGGCCCTGACAATATTCTGGCAATAGTACTGAATGCCTGTGCTCCAGAACTTGCCACACCCCTAGCCAAGCTGTTCCAGTATAGCTACAAAACTGGCATCTACCAGACAATGTGGAAAATTGCCCAGGTATGTCCTGTACACAAAAAGCAGGACACGTCCAACCTGGCCAATTACTGCCCCATCAGTCTACTCTCTATTATCAGTAAAGTGATGGAAGGTGTCATCAACAGTGCCATCAAGCAGCACTTGCTTAGCAATAACCTGCTCAGTGATGCTCAGTTTGGGTTCCGCCAGTGCCACTCAGCTCCTGTCCTCATTACAGTCTTGGTTCAAACATGGACAAAAGAGCTGAACACAAGAGGTGAGGTGAGAGTGATTGCCCTTGACATCAAGGCAGCATTTGACCGAGTATGGCATGAAGGAGCCCTAGCAAAACTGGAGTCAATGGGAATCAGGGGGAAAACTCTCTGCTGGTTGGAGTCATACCTAGCGCAAAGGAAGATGGCTGTGGTTGTTGGAGGTCAAACATCTGAACTCCAGGACATCACTGCAGGAGTTCCTCAGGGTAGTGTCCTCGGCCCAACCATCTTCAGCTGCTTCATCAATGACCTTCCTTCTATCATAAGCCCAGAAATGGGGATGTTCGCTGATGATTGCACAATGTTCAGCACCATTTGCGACTCCTGAAATACTGAAGCAGCCCGTGTAGAAATGCTGCAAGACCTGGACAATATCCAGGCTTGGGCTGATAAGTGGCAAGTAACATTCGCGCCACACAAGTGCCAGGCAATGACCATCTCCAACAAGAGAGAATCTAACCATCTCCCCTTGACATTCAATGGCATTACCATTGCTGAATCCCCTACTATCAACGTCTTAGGGGCTACCATTGACTAGAAACTGAACTGGAGTAGCCATATAAATACCATGGCTACAAGAGCAGGTCAAAGGCTAGGAATCCTGCGGCAAGTAACTCACCTCCTGACTCCCCAAAGCCTGTCCACCATCTACAAGGCACAAGTCAGGAGTGTGATGGAATACTCACCAGTTGCCTGAATGGGTGCAGCTCCAACAGCACTCAAAAAGATCGACACCATCCAGAACAAAGCAGCCGCTTGATTGGCACACCATGTTTAACATTCACTCTCTCCACCACCTATGCACAGTGGCAGCAGTGTGTACCATCTACAAAATGCACTGTAGCAATGCACCAAGGCTCCTTAGACAGCACCTTCCAAACCCGCGACCTCTACCACCTCGAAGGACAAGAGCAGCAGATGCATGGGAACATCACCACCTGCAAGTTCCCGTCCAAGTCACACACCATCCTGACTTGGAACAATATCGCCGTTCCTTCACTGTCGCTGGGTCAAAATCCTGGAACTCCCTTCCTAACAGCACTGTGGGTATACCTACCTCACATGGACTGCAGCAGTTCAAGAAGGCAGCTCACCACCACCTTTATTTATTTTTTTAAATTTTATTTGGAGATACAGCACTGAAACAGGCCCTTTGGCCCACTGAGTCTGTGCCGACCATCAACCACCAATTTATACTAATCCTACATTAATCCCATATTCCTACCACATCCCCAATTCCCCTACCACTTACCGATACTAGGGGCAATTTATAATGGCCAATTTACCTATCGAACTGCAAGTCTTTGGCTGTGGAAGGAAACCGGAATACCCGGGGAAAACCCACGTGGTCACAGGGAGAACTTGCAAACTCCGCACAGGACCTTCTCAAGGGCAATTAGGGATGGGCAATAACTGCTGGTATAGCCAGTGACGCCCACATCCCATGAATGAATAAAAAAAAACGGCTATGGGCCCTGACAACATTCTGGCAATAATACTGAAGACCTGTGCTCCAGAACTTGCCGCGCCCCTAGCCAAGCTGTTCCAGTACAGTTACAACACTGGTATCTACCGGACAATGTGGAAAATTGCCCAGGTATGTCCTGTACATGAAAAGCAGGACAAATCCAACCCAGCCAATTACCACCCCATCAGTCTACTCTCAATCATCAGTAAGTGATGGAAGGTGTTGTCAACAGTGCCATCAAGCAGCACTTCTTAGCAATAACCTGCTCAGTGATGCTCAGTTTGGGTTCCGCCAGGACCACTCAGCTCCTGTCCTCATTACAGCCTTGGTTCAAACATGGACAAAAGAGCTGAACTCAAGAGCTGAGGTGAGAGTGACTGCCCTTGACATCAAGGCAGCATTTAACCAAATATGGCATCAAGGAGCCCAAGCAAAACTGGAGTCAATGGGAATCAGGGGGAAATCATTTCATTGGTTGGAGTCATACCTCGTGCAAAGGAAGATGGTTGTGGTTGTTGGAGTTCAATCATCTGAGCTCCAGGACATCACTGCAGGTGTTCCTCAGGGTAGTGTCCTAGACCCAGTCATCTTCAGCTGCTTCATCAATGACCTTCCTTCAATCATAACGTCAGAAGTGGGGATGTTTGCTGATGATTGCGCAATGTTCAGCACCATTTGTGATTCCTCAGATACTGAAGCAGTCCATGTAGAAATGCAGCAAGACCTGGACAATATCCAGGCTTGGGCTGATAAGTGGCAAGTAACATTCGCACCACACAAGTACCAGGCAATGACTATCTCAAACAAGAGAGAATCTAACCATCTCCTCTTGTCATTCAATGGCATTACAATCGCTGAATCCTCCACTATCAACATTCTGGGGGTTACCATTGACCAGAAACTGAACTGGAGCAGCCATATAAATACCGTGGCTACAAGAGCAGGTCAGAAGATAGGAATCCTGCGGCAAGTAACTCACCTCCTGACTCCCCAGAGCCTGTCCACCATCTACAAGGCAGAGGGCAGGAATGTGATGGAATACTCTCCACTTGCCTGGATGGGTGCAGCTCCAACAACACTCAAGAAGCTCGACACCATCCAGGACAAAGCAGTCTGCTTGATTTGCACCCTATGTACAAACATTCACTCCCTCCACCACTGACGCACAGTGGCAGCAGTGTGTACCATCTACAACATGCACTGCAGCAACGCACCAAGGCTCCTTAGACAGCACTTTCCAAACCCACGACCTCTACCACTTAGAAGGACAAGAGCAGCAATTGCATAAGAACACCACCACCTGCAAGTTCCCCTCCAAGCCACACACCTTCCTGGCCTCGAACTATATCGCCATTCCTTCACTATCACTGCGTCAAATTCCTGGAATTACCTTCCTAACAGCACTGTTGGTGTACCTACCCTACATGGACTGCAGCGGTTCAAGAAGGTGGCTCACCACCACCTTGTCAAAGGCAATTAAGGATGTGCAATAAATGCTCTCCTAGCTAGCGCTATCCACATCCTATGAATGAATAAAAGAAACATTTTGGCAGCAAAGAACCAATCTGAGAAAAGAAGTGGGCAATGTTGCGGAGGTTAATGAGAGATGTCTTGGTAAAGGAATAAGTATGGAGCTCAGTTTGGGGTCGAGCAGTATGGTGATGTTTCACATTTCCCAAAGAAGTTTGAGGTGGCAACCAGAGATAGAAATATAGAAATTGCAGCATCGAAGGAAGCATTTTAGTCCATTAATCCTTTACTGATTCTGGCTCTTCAACTGGAGCTATCTACTCTCAACTATTTCTTAGGTGTTACCTTATTAAAGGGTTAACAGAGTCAATGCCAAAAACATTCAGTGGGCTGGCAGCAGCCAAAGCAGATGGCTTTGGTTTAACTGAATAATTTGGACCAATTGGGTCTTATTGTTGGACCATGTCAGCCTTTGGATCAATGCATTAGGCAAAAGCATCACAAGAAAAGCAGAAAATCAAGAGGCAAAAGGAAGGAACGTAAAACAATCACTATCACTAGAGAGAAATTACGAGGAAAACTAATGGGACTCAAGGTTGACAAGTTTCCTGGACCTGATGGCCTGCATCCTAGGGTCTTAAAAGATGTGGCTGCAGGGATAGTGGATGCATTGGTTGTAATCTTCCAAAATTCTCTAGATTCAGAAAGGTCCCAGTGGATTGGAAAACTGCAAATGTAACACCTCTATTCAAGAAAGGAGGGAGACAGAAAGCAGGGAACTAAAGGCCAGTTAGCTTAACATCTGCCGTTGGGAAAATGCTAGAATCCATTATTAAGAAAGTGGTAGCAGGACATTTAGAAAATCATAATACAATCAGGCAGTCAACATGATTTTATGAAAGGGAAATTGTGTCTGACAAGTTTATTAGAGTTCTAATAAGGGTGCTAATATGAGGAAGGCTGGATAAAGGGGAATCAGTAGATGTAGTGTATTTGGATTTCCAAAAGGCATTCAATAAGTTGCCACATAAAAGATTACTATGCAAGATAAGAGTTCATGGTGTTGGGGGTGATATATTAGCATGGATGGAGGATTGGCAAACTAACACAAAACAGTCAGGATAAATGGGGCATTTTCAGGTCGCCAAACTAACTAGTGGAGAGCCACAGGGATCTGTGCTGGGGCCTCAACTATTCGTGATCTATATTAATGACTTGGATGAAGGGACCGAGTGTATTGTAGCCAAATTTGCACACAATACAAACGTAGGTAGGAAAGCAAAGTGTCTGCAAAGGGATATAGATAGGTTAAGTGAGTGGGAAAAATTTCGCAGATGGAGTACAATGTGGGAAAATGTGAGGTTGTCCATTTTGGTGTAAAGAATAGAAAAGCAGAATATTATTTAAATGGGGAGAGACTGCAGAATGCTCACTACAGAGGGGTCTGGGTGTCCTTGTTCATGAATCACAAACATTTAGCATGCAGGTACAGCAAGTAATTAGGAAGGCAAATGGAATCTTGGCCTTTATTGCAAGGGGGATGGAATATAAAATTCGAGAAGTCTTGCTACAGCTGAACAGGGCATTGGTGAGACCGCACCTAGAGTATTGTGTACAGTTTTCTCTCCTTCCTTAAGGAGGGCTATACTTGCATTGGAAGCAGTTCAGAGAAGGTTCATGAAGTTGGTTCCTGGGATGAAGAGCTTGACTGTGAGGAAGGGTTGAGCAGATTTGACCTATACTTACTGGAGTTTAGAAGAATGAGAGGTGATCTTATTGAAACATATAAGATTCTGAGGGGGTTTGACAGGGCAGATGCTGAGAGGACGTTTCCCCTCATGGGGCAATCTAGACTAGGGGGCACAGTTTCAAAAGACTCCCTTTTAAGACAGCGATGAGGAGGAATTTCTTCTCTCAGAGGGCCATTAATCTTTACAATTCTCGACCCCAGACAGCAGTGGAGGCTGGGCCATTGAATATATTCAAGGATGAGTTGGACATATTTTTGATCTATAAAGGAGTAAAGGGTTATTGGGGGAAGGCAGGAAAGTGGAGATCAGCCATGATCTCATTAAAATGGCAGAGCAGGCTTGAGGGGCCGAATGGCCTATTCCTAATTCTTATTAGGGCTTTCAGCTAATATTGCTGAGGAGTGGCATTTTAATGATCACAATGAAGTGGGGGGTGGGGTGGGGGGGGGGGGGGGGGGTGGTGGGTTGGATAGTCTAAGGATCAAACTCTGATCAAAATGAACTGCAGCTACCAAATTGCATTTCACAGAAAACAAGGATGATTAAGTAGTCTCATTATTGTTTGCTGTACAAACCCTTCCTGACCATTGAAGAAGAAGCATTGAGGAACAATAATACAGACTACTTAAACCAATTAAATAGGAAGTGTTAGCAACTTTGAAAATAGCTGTGCATAATTCATCCCTTTCGACATAAAAAGCATTCCATTTACAAGAACAGACTTCTGCAACAACTCTACATGTTACAGAACTTCTAAGAGTAAAAATTTATCTTCACTGCATGGGTGCTCATCTGGTGGAGTAGATCCCTCAATGGAATGAAAATCAGCCAGATTCTATAACGGGCAGGCGATCCACTCTGCAAACTTGCCATCCATGCGGGGAAGATGAGAATTCACTTCATAGTCTTTGTGAGTACTTAATGTTCAGCAGTTCTTTGTATCAGATCGGATGGTATAACTAAACATAATCACAGTATCAGTAAAACTATTTGGTTTCATTTAGATTATTGTTGTCCTCGGTGATGTGGTTTTATATGGTAGAACCAGAAATGTGTAACTTTCTGGACTGGATTTTTAAAGCCCGTTGGGAGTGGAAATAGGTGTGTGTGCAATTTGAAGATCGCATTCTTGGAGGTTGGGACTGGGTCTGCCACCTCTGGAATGCAAAACTATTTTTAAAGGGATTCCTGGAAGGAGGGAACACTCCTGGAAGCTCACACACCTCCGATTAAGTGCCTGTTGAGCTCATTGAGGAGTTCATTAAGAGGCTTATCAGGAGCTGTTTTTGAGTTTCAATGGAAGGGCACGGGGAGAATGCCATGTCTAGAATATGGCAGGGTGTAGAAGACATGAACAATGTGCAGGGCCTTGAGGGCTTTGGGATGGGCTGATTAATAAAATGCAGAAGCCAAAATAAAGCTCAGCTGCACCAAATATGCCACAGAGCAGCCATTGCTGGAGCTGCAAGATTTGCATTTGTTAGTGGCGAGTTGTAGGAAGACAGAGAGGGATGTGAGCCTGCTGGCATCATTTGGACAGCTGGTGTTGGCAAGGGAAGACCTGGTGAATGTCTAGCCCAGCTGCAGGAGGTCAGATGGTAAAAGGCTACTCTGACATTGGACACGGCAGCCAGGATGAGCTTCAGCAGATGCAACCTCCTAGACAGCAGGAGGCCAGAGGAACACAGCAGGATGTGGAAGGGAAAGCCGGCGCTACCCAAGACGCTAGGTCTACCAACCAAGAGTCAGCACCTGCAAATGACGGAGCACCAGTGTCGTAGGAGGCTACGCCTATCCAGGCAGATGGTCTCAGACATTTGTGCTCTGGCCTCAATGAACTGAGGCCTCATGCTCCCCAGGGCTGTCTCTTACCTGCAGCTGTCGAGGCCAACATCGCTCTGAATTTTTATGCAACCAGGTCATTCCAGGGATGAGCTGCGGCATCTTGCAGTTCGCACCTCATCAAGCAGGTCATGGATATCATATTCCAGAGGGCAGGGGAATACATCCATTTTCAGACAGATGGGCCAGCACAGGCACAGAGGGCTTTGGGCTTTGCCACCATCAGTGGATTCTCTCAGGTCCAGGGGGTCATTGATTGCACCCACATAGCCATCAAGGCAGCGACAGACCAGCCAATCAGATTACTCAACAGAAAGGGCTACCACTCATTGAATGTCCAGCTGGTCTGTGACAACAGGAAGTGAAACTTGCAGGTCTGCAGCCAGTTGCTGGGCAACTTTCATGACTCCTTCATCTTCAGAGTCCCAGGTGCCGCACTTCTTCAGTCCCACTTCCAGACTCCATGGGTGACTACTGGAAGATAAGAATTATCCCCGAAGGACATGGCCCCTGATGCCCATTTGAAACCCAGCCACGGATGGAGAGAGCCGCTACAACCAGAGCCATCTCCTAACACGAACCTGCATTGAACACACCATTGGCCTTTTGAAATTGCCCTTCCATTGCCTTGAACAGTCAGGTGGTGCCCTCCAGTACTAGCCAGCCAGTGTCCAGTATCATGGTCGTCTGCTGCACCCTGCACAACATGACAATACAAAGAGGCTTGGAGATTGATGAAGAGGAGGAGCTGGAAACTCACTTCACCTCGGAGGATGACTGGGAGGAAGAAGAAGAGGCAAAGGAGGAGGAAGGGCTCGCTCCAGTGGTGGCCGTCAACCAGGCAGCGGGGGACACCTGCCAATGTCGTCACAGACCTCAGGGTGAACTGCAGGCTGGCATGGCAGCAAGGGCAATGCTGGTTCAGCAGCACTTCACCTGATTACCCCGAGCACTTGCAACTGATGACCCCAAAACTCACCTTCCAGCATTGAGAGCTATCATACCGCTGTGACCCAGAACTGTGAGGTCCCATTGCCAGTCACAAGCATGGAAATAGAGGGTTCATCTGCCAACATAATCCAACATCACAAGGCATGAGCATAAAACATTCCCAGGTCCCTCGTCCCCCCCTCAACCCACCCACACCACAATGCTACATCCGCCTTCTGAGATGAAACAACAATAACATACCAGCAGAGTTCTTTTTTTATTCGTTCATGGGATGTGGCGGGCTAGGCCAGCATTTATTACCCATTCCTAATTGCTCTTTAGAAGGTGGTGGTGAGCTGCCTTCTTGAACTGCTGCAGTCCTTGAGACCTTGCAGTCTATAACATAAACAAGTCATATTGTGATGATAACGAAAGAACAGACAAATATGCAGAACTGCACCCAGGTGACCCCTTAGGTGAATTCAATGCTGTGGCGCCTTCTTCTCCCTAACACTTCAACGGGGTGCTCCCCCATGGCAGAGGATGAGGTCGGGGCAGCCTGCTCCCTACTCTCTGCCTCTGGCTGAGATGCGCTTGGCTTCCATCCTCATCTTGGAGGTGCCCGTGGTGGTTCCGCCACAGGCTGCTGCGCCTGCATCGTTGCAGGGGCTTCCTCTGTCACAGGGCCTTGGCACACAGATGGTTCCTGAGTCGGAGGGGGTAAGGGACCGAAGCTTAACGTCGGTGCCCCCGAGGGATGGCTCCTTCATCTGCCGCTTCGACTGTCTCAGCCCTTTCAAGGTGCCCTTGCATGTGGGCTGGGGCCACCGACTGGGATGCAGCTGGTATCCACTCCGAGCACCTCTGCGCCATCATCAGCAACATTGAGTGGTCTATGCTACAGACAATCTCACTGCATATCAGTGCGCTGCTTCTGCACCCACTCAGAATGGTGCGGCGTTTGGCTCTCCAAGAGGCAGCCCAATCTCTCAATGAACGAGATCATGTGATCGAATTCCTGAGTCATGTCAGAGCACATATGCTGCATGGATTCCTCTATTACCTGCCCATGGCGCCTCAAAGCCTCAGGAAACTCCGACAAATGGGAACTTATCTGCCTCTGGTTCTCGAGGTAGATCCTCCTTGTTTATGGCTCCTGAGGCCCAGCATCTTCACCCAGCGAAGCATCGCTGTGTCTGTTCTCCGTCCTCCAAGGAGGACTGCCCACAGCTGATTCTGCCTCACCCTTCTCCTCCTGCTCACTCATGATGTGAGGTTCACCCAGTGCTCCCATTTCTACACTACTCTGGGGCCCAACTGAGGTGGGCGTGTCTGTGCTGGTGGAAGGTGCCGAGGTATGATGTGATAGTGCAGGTCCCATGCAGTCTCCCCCGCATACAATGGCAGTGGCAATTGAGCAGGTTCACCGAGCTCCCCTTCTGCAACTGGACCTGTGGGAAACACAAGAAAATGGAAACGAGGACTCATCCTACTTAACAAGTGCCCCAGCACAACCATTCCCTCAGATGACAGCGGCCTAAGTTCCATAGGACGCATTGGGCAGAAGTCTCGTGTATGCCCTTCACCTCAAGAAAGAGCTATCCAATGACCCTGTTGCTCATGGCCTCCTGTTTTGAGAGCCCCCACCGAATGCCTCAAGGACACCCTAGTGATCTCCAGCGCCGCCTCCTCCATCGGAGTCAAGGTGTGCATATGGGCCACTGCACCACCTGTTCCAACCATCTCTAGACCGTCATGGGTTCTCCCGCAGGGTGAGAGGAGAATGATTCAAAACTAGGCTGCCCTCCCTCATCTCTTCCAGCATGACATACACATGGGCTGATGTTCCCCTTAGTGATGTCCCCCATCTGACTGTCGGCCCATATGTGAGAGTGGCTGCCGTCTCAGGGCTGCAACTGTACACTTGATCTGATGATGTTGGGGAGAACTATGGACATTCTGTGAGGTCAGCTCGCTTGCATTCTGGTATTTAGAAAGTTGGTGCCCAATCAACTGTGTTCCACTTACCTTAACAGACCGCAAGAGATCATTGAATCTGTTGCTACACTGGACCCACATCTTTTTCGTGGGTCCCTGGCTGCTGATCTCCGTGGCCACCTCCATCCAAGCCCTCTTGGTCTCACTGGGCGTATTTTCCTTCCTCAAGATGGGAAAACACCTCTCTCCTCTCTGCAACTGCTTCCATCAATACCTGCAGGGAGGCATCAGAAAAATAGGGTGCCACCCAGACGCATGCCTATGCCAACACTGGCCCTCCAATCTCACTGCTGCTCCATTCCTGAAGGTAATGGCAAGCCCAGTCAAAGCTGCTGTTTGCCTTTTAAAATTGCCCTCAGTAATCTGGTCCTACCTCCAGGACTCTTCCAGTGCCTCTAATTGGGTGCTGGACTCGCTCTCGGGCCAAATAGTTCCTTTACATATGAAAACTGCGTCGTGTCAGTGTGGAGTCAAGACCTTGAAATGTTCCGGGCATCAGATTCTTGACACCAAACGAAAATTCCGGCTTTTGCATCTATTAAATGAGTTTCCATGGCATATTATTAATATTAACATAAAATTATGCCAGCTGCCAAAGATGACAAGAGAGAGATCCCATCTCATCCCCTGGTTAGAGAATTTTATTCACCCTGCTCCAAAATAAATGGAAGAATAAGACTGCACTCTGCCGATCATGTACCTGTGCAAGTGTATCAATATTTGTAGGGGATCCCAAACACAGAAAAGTTTGAAAAATTGCAAATGTACAACCGAGTGAAAAAAAACAGCAGTCGCAAAGATGGTACTTTCAGGAGCATTCCTCCCATAGGATAATGATGATAACCTATATGTACTTGGAAGTACTTTTAAATAATGAAGAAGGTCACAAATACAATAGACATGTTTGAATCATATATAAAAACAGAACATGCTGGAAATATTCAGCTCGTCAGGCTGCATCACAGAGAGAAACAAAGTTAACATTTCAGATTAATGACATTTTATCAGAAACTTCTGATAATGTGCTGCTCAAACTCAATAATGGGAGTTGATTAATAAATAAATAATCAAGGAGAACTTTCATGTTAAAATACAAACTAAAAATATTTCTACCATTTGTTATTGTTGTTTTGTTTAGAAAAATTTTGAAATCTATTAATTTCTGTTACGACTAGGTGAGAAAGAGGTCTAGGGTTCCCTTTCAGCCTTCACCTGGTCTTACTGTAACAGGGTTTTATTTTTAAACACACTGTGTTTTTAGCTCCCCCATGGTGAATCCTTGTTCACTGCTTTCCAATTATGAGGCAAAGAAACTGGCACAAACAGGCTTTCTTAGGTTTAAAGAAGAAAAGTTGAAATTTATTAAACTTAAATTCTAATTTGGTTAATGCCTATGGATGCATGACACGCCCACGCTAGCATGCATACGTGATACACACATGCAAATAGAGACAGAAAAGAGCAGAAGAAAAATACAGTGGAAAAGTTTGAGGCAATACCTGAAGAGTTTTTGGTTACAGGTCTTCAAGCTCACTGTAGAGTCTTTGATTGTAGTTAGATCTTGCTTTTCACTGGGGCCCAGTATTCTTCTTAAACCTTGTTTGCTGTCGGAGACTTTTCTCTCTTGGGGTTCATGAGTCTTCAGTGGATTCAGAGACTTGTGAGAAAGAGATGGGAGCAGACAGGAGAGATCTTTTCAGGTAAGGAGAAAACATTTTCTTGCCCAAACTGTTTGTACAAATTCAAAAAACTCAGATTGCCCAGCAGGTTAGTCATGTGATTAGCTGGTTTGACCATGTCTGTTCGTGTATTCGGCCACCTTAGCAGTCAGCCTGGAATGCGAGCTCCCCCACCTTCAACGTCTGGTGATCAAAAGTCCATTATGGGGTGAATGTATCACGGAATGGCTGCTTTGTCCTTCCAGACACTGTCTGTTAATATGCAAATGTCTTTCCAGCCATGGCTGATTTGTTTTAGTCCTTTCTTCACTCCAGTAACGGTTTAAAATCAATGTTCATGACAAAGTTCATGTGCTTCATTCTTGGCAGGTCGGGGCCTAGCATGACAATATTATAAAACCATTATGTTTGCAGACACTTTCTGCCTGTCACACTAATGTGGTATATACTAGGAGTGTCAGATATCAAGCATTAAAATTCAGGTGTCACACTCGGCATAGGTTATGTATTCAACCTACTTGTCACTGATTAGCTCATATTTCATGCAAAGGTGTGATAAATCAGAACTGAGTAATTATGAAAAGCAACAAAAATCGACCAAAACCCCACCCAAAGCTGAACCAAAGAAAAATTACCATCTTTCCTTCTAACTAACGAAATATACAGGGTTGACATTAAAGGCTCTATATATTTGTAAGCAAATGGAATACAACATAACTGCAACATGCCAAGGAAAGTGGAATCCTGCCTTATATCTTCATCCACACTTATGTGAATTTGAGCAATGAATAAATGTTTTTACATGTACATGCAGTATGTACAATCTCATAGTTGATACAGCAAAGTTGGCCAATTAAATTAATTAGAACTAATAACAATAGCATATTAAAATGCTGAAAAGAGGCAGTGAGAGGCCTGGGAAAGAGTGAGGCCGAGGCGGACCTGTGAGGGGACAAGCACTGGCGAGCAGGAGTTCCAGTGGCTTAAAAGAAGCATACTCTCACACACTCTCACAGGCACAGCGAGAGAGTTTCACTACTGACGTTACAGTTCAGAAAGTGACGCCTTGCAAGCGGAGGCAGCTGATTGGTAAATAGGAACAGGTGAGTATTTCTACCCTTTTTTTACTACTTTCAGTAGCTGAAGTAAAAGTAAAGGTAGGGACTTTAGACTATAGTAAGTAGTGTTTGGAGTGGAATAAGGTCCCTAGCGTAATTAGTACTACAAATTAAGGGGAGAAACTAAGGAGCTTAATCTAAGGGTAAGTCATGGCAGGAGAGCTCAGCCCTGTGGTATGCTCCTCCTGCGCTATGTGGGAAATCAGAGACACTTCCAGTGTCCCTGGCGACCATGTGTGCAGGAAGCGTGCCCATCCGCAGCTACTGGCTGACCGCATTGCGCAGCTGGAGCTGCAGATGGATTCACTGTGGAGCATCCGCGATGCTAAAAATGTCATGGATAGCACATTTAGCGAGGTGGTCACACCACAAGTAATGGCTGCACAGGCAGAAAAGGGATGGGTGACCACCAGGCGGAGTAGTAGGTGCAGGCAGGTAGTGCAGGAGTCCCCTGTGGCCATCCCTCTCTCAAACAGATATATCTCTTTGAGTACTGTTGTGGGGGATGGCGTCCTAGGGAAAGCAGCAACAGCCAAGTTCGTGGCACTATGGATAGCTTTGCTGCACAGGAGCGGGAGGGAAAAGACTGGGAGAGCCATCGTGATAGGAGATTCAATTGTAAGGGGAACAGACAGGCATTTTTGTGGCCGCAAACGAGACTCCAAGATGGTATGTTGCCTCCCTGGTGCTAGAGTCAAGGATGTCTCGGAGTGGCTGCAGGACATTCTGAAGGGGGAGGGTGAACAGCCAGTGGTCGTGGTACATGTCGGTACCAACGACATAGGTAGAAAAAGGGATAAGGTCCTGCAAGATGAATTTAAGGAGTTAGGAGCTAAATTAAAAAACAGGACCTCAAAGGTAGTAATCTCAGGATTACTTCCTGTGCCATGTGTTAGTGAGTATAGAAACAGGAGAATAGACCACATGAATGCGTGGCTGGAGAAATTGTGCAGGAGGGAGGAATTTAAATTCCTGGGACATCGGGACCGGTTCTAGGGAAAGTGGGACCTGTACAAGTGGGACGGGTTACACCCAGGCAGGACTGGAACCGATGTCCTCGCAGCGGCATTTGCTAGTGCTGTTGGGAAGGATTTAAACTAGAATGGTAGGGGGATGGGAACCTGAGTGGGGAGACTGAGGAAGAGGAAACAAGGATAGAAACGAAAGACAGGAAACAAAAAGGCAAAAGTGGACAGCATAGAAATCAAGGGCAAGAAACAAATAGGGCCATAGTGCGACATAATGCTAAGATGACTAAGAATGTTAAAAAGACAAGCCTAAAGGCATTGTGTCTCAATGCGCAGAGTATTCGCAATAAGGTAGGTGAATTAACCACGCAAATAGATGTAAATGGAATCGATATAGTTGCAATTATGGAGACATGGCTATAGGGTGGCCAAGGATGGGAACTGAACATCCAGGTGTATTCAATATTTAGGAAAGACAGGCAAAAAGAGAAAGGAGGTGGAGTAGCGTTGTTAGTAAAAGAGGAAATCAATACAATACTGAGGAAGGATATTAGCTCAGAGAATCTTGATGTGGAACCTGTATGGGTGGAGCTAAGAAACACCAAGGGGCAGAAAATGTTGGTGGGGATTGTATATAGACCCCCAAACAGCAGTGGTGATGTAGAGGATGGCATTAAACAGGAAATTAGAGATGCATGCAATAAAGGTACAACTGTAATTATGGGTGATTTTAATCTACATATAGATTGGGCAAATCAAATCAGCAATAATACTGTAGAGGAGGAATTCCTGGAGTGCATATGTGATGGTTTTTTGGACCACTACGTTGAGGAACTAACTGGAGAACAGGCCATCGTAGACAGGGTATTGTGTAATGAGAAAGGATTAGTTAACAATCTTGTTGTGCTGGGTCCCTTGGGGAAGAGTGAACATAACATGCTAGAATTCTTCATTAAGATGGAGAGTGCGAGAGTTGATTCCGAGACTAGGGTCCTGAATCTAAATAAAGAAAACTATGAAGGTATGAGGCGCGAGTTGGCTATGATAGATTGGGGAACGTTACTTAAAGGGTTGACAATGGATAGGCAATGGCTAGCATTTAAAGAGCGCGTGGATGAATTACAACAATTGTTCATTCCTGTCTGGCGCAAAAATAAAACAGGAAGGGTGGCTCAACCGTGGCTTACAAAAGAAATTAGGGATAGTATTAGATCCAAGGAGGAGAAATATAAAATGGCCAGAACAAGCAGCAAACCTGAGGATTGGGAGCAGTTTAGAATTCAGCAAAGAAGGACAAAGGGATTGATTAAGAAGGGGAACATAGAGTATGAGAGTAAGCTTGCAGAGAACATAAAAACTGATTGTAAAAGCTTCTATAGATATGTGAAGAGAAAAAGATTAGTGAAGACAAATGTGGGTCCCTTACAGTCAGAAATGGGGGAATTTATAATGGGGAACAAAGAAATGGCTGACCAATTAAATACATACTTTGGTTCTGTCTTCACAAAGGAGGACACAAATGACCTCTCAGAAATGTTGGGGAACACAGGGTCTAGTGAGAAGGAGGGACTGTATGAAATCAGTCTTAGTAGGGAAATGGTGTTGGGGAAATTGATGGGATTGAAGGCCGATAAATCCCCAGGGCCTGATAATCTACATCCCAGAATACTTAAGCAAGTGGCCCTAGAAATAGTAGATGCATTACTGGTCATTTTTCAAAATTCTATAGACTCTGGAACAGTTCCAATGGATTGGAGGGTAGCTAATGTAACCCCACTATTTTTAAAAAAGGAGGTAGAGAGAAAACAGGGAATTATAGACCAGTTAGCCTGACATCAGTAGAGGGGAAAATGCTAGAAAGATGTAATCGCAAAGCGCTTGGAAAACAGTGACAGGATCAGACAAAGTCAACATTGATCTATGAAAGGAAAATATGCTTGACAAATCTACTGGAATTATTTGAGGATGTAACTAGTAGAATAAATAAGGGAGAACCAGTGGATGTGGTGTATTTGGACTTTCAGAATGCTTTCGATAAGGTCCCACATAAGAGATTAGCGTGCAAAATTAAAGCACATGGGATTGGGAGTAAGGTACTGACATGGATAGAGAACTGGCTGGCAGCCAGGAAACAAAGAGTAGGAATAAACGGGTCTTTTTCCGAGTGGCAGGCAGTGACTAGTGGGGTACCGCAGGAATTATTGCTAGGACCCCAGCTATTCACAATATATATTAATGATATAGATGAGGGAATTTCATGTAATATATCCAAGTTTGCAAACGACACAAAGCTGGTTGGGAGTGTGAGCTGTGACGAGGTTGCAGAGAAGCTCCAGTGTGATTTGGACAGGTTGAGTGAGTGGGCAAATACATAGCAGATACAGTATAATGTGGATAAATGTGAGGTTATCCACTTTGGTGGCAAAAACAGGAAGGCAGATTATTAACTGAATGCTGATAGATTGGGAAAAGGGGAGGTGCAGCGAGACCTCGGTGTCCTTGTGCACCAGTTGCTGAAAGTAAGCATGCAGGTGCAGCAGGTAGTTAAGAAGGCAAATGGTATATTGGCCTTCATAGTGAGAGAATTCGAGTACAGGAGCAGGGATGTCTTGCTGCAATTATACAAGGCTTCGGTGAGACCCCACTTTGAGTATTGTGTGCAGTTTTGGTCTCCTTATCCGAGGAAGGATGTTCTTGCTATGGAGGGAGTGCAGCGAAGGTTCACCAGACTGATTCCTGGGATAGCAGGACTGACGTATGAAGAGAGATTGGATCGATTAGGCTTGTATTCGCTAGAGTTTAGAAGAATGAGAGGGATCTCATAGGAACCTACAAAATTCTAACAGGATTGGACAGACTAGATGCAGAAAGGATGTTCCCGATGGCGGGGGAGTCCAGGACCAGGGGTCACAGTCTAAGGATAAGGGGTAAGCCATTTAGGACTGAGATGAGGGGGGATTTCTTCACCCAGAGAGTGGTGAACCTGTGGAATTCTCTACCACGGAAAGCAGTTAAGGCCAAATCATTCAATATATTCAAGAAAGAGTTAGATACAGTTCTTAGGGCTAAAGGGATCGAGGGATACAGGGAGAAAGCGGGAACATGGTACTGAGTTTGGATGATCATCCATGATCCTATTGAGTGGCGGAGCAGGCTCGAATGGCTGAATGACCTACTCCTGCTCCTATTTTTCTATGTTTCTATTAATTATTTGATTAAGATGATTCCATTTTTCTATTTTAAAGTAGGAAAGGAACACTAGGGGTGCAAACGTGATCTTATTGCTCAAACTATACCAGTCAATAGCAATAGGAATACTTTTGCATGCACTCAAAATTTAATGGAATATTTTATGCAATAGTGCTCCTTTTATTTCTCAAAGTGCACCTTTACATTAATACTAGAGCTGTTAAGGACCCTGCATTAACTCCTGGTCACTGACAAGTAGAATGACACTGCGTGGGTACGGCTGAACAGAAACTATTTCTATATGCTAATGAAACACTGTTGATGCCATAAAACCTTGCGCTTAGTTGAAAGAATGTTTTTTTGCTTTGATGTTATCTGAGGATTTGAAATAACCAGGAACAAAATCTGAAGTGTTCTCACAGCTAAGGAGAGAATTTGGTTCAATTCCTTTGATGCAGTAGAGACTGACACATTTTGAAGGCAGCAATTTCATGAATATAATGGAACTCCAATTATCTGCCATAATGAAGCCAACCCTTCCAGTGGAAAATGGAAATCAGCAAATAATTGAGAGTTCTCAAGTTTTGGTCTTCAAATTTTCATACAGCAATACACTTGATCCAGAATTAAAAAGAAAGATTCTTGAGATGTGGCATAGCTGCATTTATTGCGAATCCTTAGTTGCCCTAAAAATATGGTGATCGGCCTTCTTCTTGAACTGCTGCTGTTCCTCCACTAATATAGCTCCCACAATGGTGTTAAATAGGGGATTCCAGGATAATAATCCAGCAATGATGAGGGAGCAGCAGCATATGTCCAAGTCAGTATAAGAATATTGGAAAGGGGAGCAAAATGAACAACTTTTGTGCGGCAATATTAACCACCCTGGTGTTTCAAGTACACCATTTAAACCTACAGACTGCTGACACTAGTGAAAAGCTGATCACATCATGTTCTGATTAGGATATGCTAATATTGGAGCTTAGTTGGGACAATGGGAAAGCAGGAACAAGCAGATGAGCTGGTAATATTCCAGATTGTGTGGAAGGCATCCCAGACAGGTCAAAACAGTGAAGACACTGAAGCTCTATAGAGTAGAAATGAGAAATTTCAATTGTTACCTTATTCTGTGATACTTGCACGTATTGATATTTTGACAATAAAATAGCCACTATGAACCACATTGGTGTTAGTCTCGAACCATTTGACCTTCTCAAATTAAGACGTCACAAACTGGCGAACCCGGTAAGAGACTGATGGTGTTTTGTTGTTATCAAGTTAAATTCCAGAATATACCTACTTCATCAGTAAGTCAGTTTGGAAAGGGAACTATTTGTGGGGAGTGGAGGAAACTCGCATCACCGACTGGTAGCCTTGAGTGTCTCAAGCAGGTCTCTGCAGGTCTCTGTGATCAAGAAGGTCTGTGTGACCAACTTGACTACTTAGATTGAGAAAGCTCAGCTTAAGAAATTGGAGGTGGTCTGTGTGACTGATCGGATTTCCATTCTTATGAGTGACGATGAAAAACCAGAAAGGCTGTGAATATCATTCAGAAACAGATAGATGATGAGATAGTCTGGAACCGGGCAAAATCCTATTGGAGCAAGGAGTGCCAGGTATATTCAATGGCTGCTATTAGCTCTGAGAATTTTAAAATTGGGATTGTGCAGCAGGAAGCGGGGTTAATACCTGCAAATATCAAATCTTTCACAGCATATTAGTTCAGAGGGTTATGAATCTTGGATTTCTCTAACTCAGTGAGCTGTGGATGCTCAGTCATGGAGTACATTCAAGGCTGAGCTCGATAGTTCTTTGGACTCTGGGGGAATCCTGGGGTATGAAGATCGGGCAGGAAGGTGGAGTAGTGATCAAAGATCAGTCTTGATTTTATTGAACGGTAGAGCAGGCACGAGGGGCTGTAATGCCTACTCCTGCTCCTATTTCTTATGTTCTTAAGTTCTTAAAAAGTACTTTGTAAAACCCTGGGTTGGACACTTGGAACCTGATTTTCCTTCCGGGGGTCAGGTAATAGACATCGGGGCTGTTTCCAGGTCCGGATCCCACCCTTGAGGGGGGCGTATGGGAGCGGAGGAAGCCGATTAGCCCAAGATTTTCATTGTTAATTTTCTGGAGAGTAGATTGGGCGGTCAGTTAGCGGCTGCAGGGTTGGGAATAGGGGCGGATCTGAAAGAAAGTGGGCCCAATTTAAACCCACCATAGCAGCTGTTACTGTGGCTGCCCATTTAGAGATTTACTTGCTGGATTACATAGGGAGCAGGAAAGGCAGAGTACTGGAAGCTGGGGCAGGGCTGCCCCTTGCTTTGCGGATGCCGCCCTGGAGGTCTTCCTCAAGGCAGTGAGGGAGAGCAGGGAGGGAGAGCAGGAGAAGGCCAACCTCCCAGACCAAGCAGGTCTGTATAGAGGTAGCTGAGACCATCAATAGACAGAGTGTGGTCCGGAGGAACTGGGTCCAGTGCAGGAAAATGTTCAATGACTTTATTCGTTCTGGTGTGAGTGCAGTACTGGACCCTCATGACAGGCCTCTAGGTATACAACCTCAGAAGACCCACAAGTTAAGGAGCCTGAGCGCACATGATGCTTCTTAACATGGGAGGAATGTGCACCCAGGACACTTACTGTCCCCCTCAGCAAGGCTCAGAGCCCTAGTGTGGACCATCCGGCATTAATATATGCAGCTTCTTATTTTCAATGAGCTTTGGCATCAGCCATAGAGGCCAGCAGTACCTATCTCTTTCTCTCTTTTGTCTTTGCAGGAGAAATGGGCTCACAATGCCCACGAAAGGGACCAGACAGGAGGAGGGGATCCCTTCCTGCACATTGTCATCACATGAGAACCATGGAGATTGCCAGGGCACTGACTACGAGCATGTCAGGGAAGGAGAGATGGGCATCTCTGGAGGAGAGGGTGAATAGAAACTGGAATGATACATTAAGGGGTGCATTGCATTCCAGCCTGTTCAACTGCATGACAAAGACTCAGCTGTATTGGGAAGCCTCAACACTGCCGAGGCTTCTGCTCTCAAAGGCTACTGCTCATGATCTCTTCTTGTATCTCCCGCAGATTCTGACGTTTTTTTAAATTCATTCATGGGATGTGGGTGTCGCTGGCCAGGCCAGCATTTATTGCCCATCCCTAATTGCCCTTGAGAAGGTGGTAGTGAGCTACCTTCTTGAACCGCTGCAGTCCATTTGGGGTAGGTACACCAACAGTGCTGTTAGGAAGGGAGTTCCAGGATTTTGACCCAGCGACAGGGAAGGAACGGCGATATAGTTCCAAGTCAGGATGGTGTGTGACTTGGAGGGGAACTTGCAGGTGGTGGTGTTCCGATGCATTTGCTGCCCTTGTCCTTCTAAGTGGTAGAGGTCGTGGGTTTGAAAGGTGCTGTCTAAGGAACCTTGGTGCATTGCTGCAGTGCATCTTGCAGATGGTACACACTGCTGCTACTATGCGTCGGTGGTGGAGGGAGTGAATATTTGTAGATGGGGTGCCAATCAAGAGGGCTGCTTTGTCCTGGATGGTGTCGAGCTTCTTGAGTGTTGTTGGAGCTGCACCCATCCAGACAAGCGGAGAGTATTCCATCACACTCCTGACTTGTGCCTTGTAGATGGTGGACCGGCTTTGGGGAGTCAGGAGGTGAGTTACTCGCCGCAGAATTCCTAGCCTCTGACCTGCTCTTGTAGCCACGGTATTTATATGGCTACTCCAGTTCAGTTTCTTGTCAATGGTAGCCCCGAAGATGTTGATAGTAGGTAATTCAGCAATGGTAATGGCATTGAATGTCAAGGGGAGATGGTTAGATTCTCTCTTGTTGGAGATGGTCATTGCCTGGCACTTGTGTGGAGCGAATGTTACTTGCCACTTATCAGCCCAAGCCTGGATATTGTCCAGGTCTTGCTGCATTTCTACACGGGCTGCTTCAGTATTTCAGGAGTCGCAAATGGTGCTGAACATTGTGCAATCATCAGCGAACATCCCCATTTCTGACCTTATGATAGAAGGAAGGTCATTGATGAAGCAGCTGAAGATGGTTGGGCTGAGGACATTACCCTGAGGAACTCCTGCAGTGATGTCCTGGAGCTCAGATGCTTGACCTCCAACAACCACAGCCATCTTCCATTGCGCTAGGTATGACTCCAACCAGCGGAGGGTTTTCCCCCTGATTCCCATTGACCTCAGTTTTGCTGGGGCTCCTTGATGCCATACTCGGTCACAAGCTGCCTTGATGTGAAGGGCAGTCACTCTCACCTCACCTCTCGAGTTCAGCTCTTTTGTCCATGTTTGAACTGAGGCTGTAATGAGGTCAGGAGCTGAGTGGCCCTGGCGGAACCCAAACTGAGCGTCACTGAGCAGGTTATTGCTAAGCAAGTGCCGCTTGATGGCACTGTTGATGACACCTTCCATCACTTTACTGATGATTGAGAGTAGGCCAATGGGGCGGTAATTGGCTGGGTTGGACTTATCTTGCTTTTTGTGTACAGGACATACATGGGTAATTTTCCACTTTGCCGGGTAGATGCCAGTGTTGTAGTACTGGAACAGCTTGGCTTGGGGCATGGCAAGTTCTGGAGCACAGGTCTTCAGTACTATTGCCGGAATATTGTCAGGGCCCATAACATTTACTGTATCCAGTGCCTTCAGTCGTTTCTTGATATCACGCGGAGTGAATTGAATTGGCTGAAGTCTGGCATCTGTGATGCTGGGGACGTCAGGAGGAGGCCGAGATGGATCATCAACTCGGCCCTTCTGGCTGAAGATTGTTGCAAATGCTTCAGCCTTATCTTTCACACTGATGTGCTGGGCTCCCCCATCATTGAGGATGTGGATATTTGTGGAGCCACCTCCTCCAGTTAGTTGTTTAATTGTCCACTACCATTCACGGCTGGATGTGGCAGGAGTGCAGCGCTTAGGTCTGATCCGTTGGTTATGGGATCACTTAGTTCTGTCCATTGCATGCTGCCTACGCAGTTTGGCATGCAGATAGTCCTGGGTTGTAGCTTCACCAGGTTGACACCTCATTTTGAGGTATGCTTGGTGCTGCTCCTGGCATGCCCTCCTGCATTCTTCATTGAACCAGGGTTGGTCTCCTGGCTTGATGGTAATGGTAGAGTGGGGGATATGCCAGGCCATGAGGTTACAGATTGTGGTTGAGTACAATTCTGCTGCTGCTGATGGCCCACAGCTCCTCATGGGTGCCCAGTTTTGCATTGCTAGATCTGTTCGAAATCTATCCCATTTAGCACGGTGGTAGTGCCACACAACACAATGGATGGTATCCTCAATGTGAAGGCAGGACTTCGTCTCCACAAGGACTGTGCGGTGGTCACTCCTACCAATCCTATCATGGACAGATGCATCTGCGACAGGCAGATTGGTGAGGGCGAGGTCAAGTATGTTTTCCCCTCTTGTTGATTCCCTCACCACCTGCCGCATACCCAGTCTAGCAGATATGTCCTTTAGGACTCGGCCAGCTCGGTCAGTAGTGGTGCTACCGAGCCACTCTTGGTGATGGACATTGAAGTCCCCCACCCAGAGTACATTTTGTGCCCTCGCCACCCTCAGTGCTTCCTCCAAGTGCTATTCAACATGGAGGAGTACTGACTCATCAGCTGAGGGAGGGCGGTAGGTGGTAATCAGCAGGAGGTTTCCTTGACCATGTTTAATCTGATGCCATGAGACTTCATGGGGTCCAGAGTCGATGTTGAGGCCTCCCAGGGCAACTCCCTCCCTACTGTGTAACCACCTCTGGTGGGTCTGTCCTGCCGGTGGGACAGGACACATCCGGGGATGGTGATGGCAGTGTCTAGGACATTATCTGTCAGGTATGATTCCGTGAGTATGACAATGTCAGGCTGTTGCTTGACTAGTCTGTGGGACAGCTCTCCCAACTTTGGCACAAGCCCCCAGATGTTAGAAAGGAGGACTTTGCAGGGTCGACAGGGCTGCGTTTGCCATTGTTGTTTCCGGTGCCTCGGTCGATGCCGGGTGGTCCGTCCGGTTTCATTCCTTTTTATTGACTTCGTAGCAGTTAGATACAACTAAGTGGCTTGCTAGGTCATTTCAAAGGGCATGTAAGAGTCAACCACATTGCTGTGGGTCTGGAGTCACATGTAGGCCAGACCAGGTAAGGACAGCAGATTTCCTTCCCTGAAGGACATTAGTGAACCAGATGGGTTTTTTACAACAATGGTTTCATGGCCATCATTAGACTAGATTTTTATTTCAAGATTTATTAATTGAATTCAAATTCCACCTTCTGCTGTGGTGGGATTTGAACTCATGTCCCCAGAGCAATACCCTGGGTCTCTGGGTTACTAGTCCAGTGACAATACCACTATGCCACCGCCTCCCCTGATGAGGCACAAAGACCGATTTCTGTACCATTTCTGTTCTGGCCCAGTGCTGCCAGAGAAGACCTCTGACCAGGCACCATCACACCTCACAAGTTCACCTTCCACTGGTGCAGATAGTCACCTTGGTGGGTCCTCGCGCGCACATGGATAGGGTGGCACTGGGTGATGAGCACATTACAAGGATGCAGAAGGAGGGAAGAGTGGCAGAGGTCGTTGTGGGCGGTCTCCCTCGGAGGATGGAGGACAGACATGGCCATACTCAGCTGGGCACAGACACAAGGCCTTGGGATCACAGGAAAGGAGGGTCTGCTTAGACCAGCAGCAGCAGATCTGCTTCCACATTTTGGAATCCCCTGAGGCAGTGTACGGTCATGGGCTGAGAATGGAGCAGTCCATCCAGCTTATGTGTGCCACTATGGTTCAGAGGCTTTGAGTGCATGAATTCCTCCATTGAGAGAGTGGCCAACCTCATGGAGAGCCATGTGTGGCAATACATGGAGTACATGCAGGAACTCTGCACTGATGTTCACAGGATGCCTGCCACACTGCAGTCTTGACTGGTCAGTGGCGCTGATGGTGCAGAGATGTTTTGAGGGGATGCCAGTGAGTAGGCGACAAGGTGGTGGATGGAGTATAATGTGGGAAGTGTGAGGTTATTCACTTTTTGTAGTAAGAATGGAAAAGCAGAATATTTTTTAAAAGGTGTGAAACTTGTAAATGTTGAAAGAGTATTGGCTAACTAACATGAAACAGAGAGTCAGCATAAATGGGTCATTTTCAGGTTGGCAATCTGTAACTAGTGGGGTGCCACAGGGATCTGTGCTGGGGCCTCAGTTATTTACAATCTATATTCATGACTTGAATGAAGGGACCAAATGTATTGTAGCCAAATTTACTGATGATACAAAGAGAGATAGGAAAACAAGTTGTGAGAAGGACACAAAAGAGTCTGCAAAGGGATATAGATAGGTTAAGTGACTGGTTAAAAATTTGGCAGATGGAGTATAATGTGTGAAAATGTGAGGTTGTCTACTTTGGCAGGAAGAATAGAAAAGCAGAATATTATTTAAATGGAGAGAGACTGCAGAATGCTGACATACAGAGGGATTTGGGTCTCATTAATCATGAATCACAAAAATGTTAGCATGCAGATACAGCAAGTAATTAGGAAGACAAATAGAATGTTGGCCTTTATGGCAAGGAGGTTGGAGTATAAACGTAGGAAGTCTTGCTACAACTGGACAGGGTGTTGATGAGATCACATTAGAGTACTGTGTTCAGTTTTGGTCTACTTATTTAAGGAGGATATACTTGCATTGGAAGCAATTCAGAGAAGGTTCAGTAGGTTGATTCCTGAGATGTAGAGATTGTCTTATGAGGAAAGGTTGAGCATGTTGGGCCTATACTCTTTGGAGTTTAGAAGAATGAGAGGTGATCTTATTGAAACATGTAAGATTCTGAGAGGCTTGACAGGGTGGATGCTGAGAGGATGTTTCCCCTCATAGGGGAATCTAGAACTAGGGGGCACAGTTTCAAAATAAGGGGCCTCCCTTTTAAGACAGAGATGAGGAGGAATTTCTTCTCTCAGAGGATTGTTAATCTTTGCAATTCTCTTCTTCAGAGAGCAGTGGAGGCTGAGCCATTAAATATATTCAAGGCTGAGGTAGACAGATTTTTGATCTTATAAGGAAGTCAAGAGTTATGGGGGGCAGGCAGGAAAGTGGAGTTGAGGCCACAATCAGATCAGCCATGATCTTATTGAATGGTGGAGCAGGCCCAATGGGCCAAATGTCCTACTCCCGCTCCTATTTCTTATGTTCTTATGTTCTTATGATAACAGAAAATTAGCATGCGGGGACAGCAAGCAATTAGGAAGGCAAATGGCATGTTGGCTTTTATTGCAAGGGATCGGAGTACAAGAATAAGGAGGTCTTGCTACAATTGTACAGGGCTTTGGCGAGATCACACCTGGAGTAATGTACACAGTTTTGGTCTCCATATGTAAGGAACGATATATTTGCATTGGAGGCGGTACAGCAGAGGTTCACTAGATTAGTCCCTGGGATGAGAGGGTTATCTAATAATCAGAGGCTGAATAAATTGGGCCTATACTCTCTGGAGTTTAGAAGAATGAGAGATGATCTCATTGAAATATGCAAGATTATGAAGGGGCTTAACAGGGTAGACACTGAGAGGTTGTTTCACCTGGCTGGGGAGTCTAGACCATGGTGGGGAGGGGAGGGGTGGGGGCACAGTCTCAGGATAAGGGGTCGATCATTTAGGACTGAGATGAGGAGAAATTTCCTCACTCAAAGCGTTATGAATCTTTGGAATTCTCTACCCCAGAGAGCTGTGGATGCTCATCGTTGAATATATCTAAGGCTGAGATAGACAGATTTTTGGTCCCTCAGGGAATCAAGGGATCTGTGAAGGGGACTGGAAAGTGGAGTTAAGGCAGAAGATCAGCCATGATCGTATTGAATGGCAGAGCAGGCTCAAGGGGGCCTCATCGTCTACTCCTGCTCCTAATTCTTATATTCTTATGTTCTTAGTCGTCCGGAGCACCAGCCAAGGGCTGAGGCAGCCACCAAGGAGGATGAGAGTGCCACCCCTCAAGGAGTACCATCATCATCATCAGTGGCCTCCTTGGTCCCCTGAATGAGGGAGCATCTGTGCAACAGGGCCCAGTGACGGGGGCTGTCCTGCAATGACACTAGTGCAGCAGCCTATGGAGGTGCCCCACTGGCACCTCCAACATGAGGAGGACCGCCATGTGCATCTCAGCCACAAGCAAACACAAGCGAGCAGGCTGCCTCCACCTCATTCAAGGCCACCAGGAGTTTACTGTATCAAAGTGGCCAATCCTTGACAGTCAGGTTCTGCCCCAAGTGCTGCACCTGAAGCTGCTGAATGATGCTGTGAGTTGTTGTTTTTGATGTTGGTGCCTGTTGTCAAGCTGCTGTAGCAACTGGTCATCGTGGTAGTGCACACCAGTCCACAAGATATGTTGCCATTTCCCTCTTTTGTCACGCTTGCAAGCATCTTGGAAGCGGAGCTTTGGGCGCCCCACTGGTTGTCTGGCCCAGGCTACCACACCATACTGAAGGTCCTTGGGTATCCGACCATCTTCCATTCTGTGGACATGTCCGATCCACCAAAGCTGCCTCTGTTTGTTTAGTGCGAACACACTTGGGAGTTCTGCCTTTGAGAGGACTGCTGCATTTGTGATTTTGTCCTGCCAGGATATACCCATAATGTACTTCAGACAGTGAAGATGGAAATTATTGAGCTTCTTTTTCTGGTAACTTTAAATTGCCCATGTTTCACAGCCATACAGCAAGCTGCTGAAAACACAGGCTTTGTAAACCATCAGCTTGGTCCCAAGGGTCAGCTTGATGTTATCCCATGCACATTTCACAAGTCAGCCAAAGCTAGTAGCTGCTTTCCCTATGCGTGTATTGACCTCTGCATCAAAGGACAGATTGTCTGTCACCGTGGGTGCAAGGTAGCAGAATTTGCTAACCACTTTCAATGGGGTGTTATTTAGTAAGATCGGGGTGGAGATGCAACACCTTGTCCCATGACCACGGTTTTCTTGATGCGTATAGTCAAGGAGAAAAATCTACAGGCACAGGAGAGACAGTCCATCAGTGTTTGTAGCTGACTTTCCATGTGAGCGACTAGTGCAGCATCATCAGCGTCGAGGAGTTCTCTGATCAGGATGTGATGTTATTTTGTCTTCGCTTTCAGCCTTGATAGATTGTAGAGCTTGCCATCTGAACTAAAGTGTGAGTCGACTCCTTCCGTATCTGCAGGGAAGGCGAAGGTCAGGAACATGGAGAAGAAGATGCCAAACAGAATGGGGACTAGGATACAACCCTGTTTCACTTCATTCTTCATTCTGAAACTGTTGGAAGTGGAGCCATCGAACTGTACAGTGCAGTGCATGTTGTCATGGACGAAGCGGATGAGACTGAGGAGGTTCAGTGGACAGCTAATTTTTCCCAAAATCTTGTAGAGCCTTGCTCTTCTGATAGTGTTGAATGCCTTAGTGAGATCTATGAGAGGAGGGTAAAGGGGTATACTCTGTTCCCTACACTTCTCTTGTAGTTGGCGTATGAAGAAGATCATATCCACAGTAGATCTGCCGGCACGGAAACCACACTGCGCTTCCAGGTACACTCAATCTGTAAGTAAATAGAGTATTTTAAGTATGACCCTAGCAAAGGCCTTCCCTGTGATGCTAAGGAGTGAGATGCCCCTGTAGTTGTTGCAGTCTCCTCTGTCGCCTTTGTTTTTGAATAGTGTGATGATTTTAGCATCACCCATCTCCTGTGGAACAGAGCCTACTTTCCAGCAGAGCAGGAGAAGGTCAGAAAGGTGTGGCAAAAGATGGGACTTTCTGTGCTTGAGCACTTCGGCTGGGAGTCCATCCTTGCTGGGTGCCCTTCTGTTCACTAAGCGGTCTATGGCCTTCTTGAGCTCCAGTGATGAGTGTTCTTCATCGAACTCATCCATGACAGGAAGTTGCAGGAGAGCGTCAAGTGCAGACTGGGAAATGTCCAACTCTCAGGAGTACAGCTCACAGTAGTGTTCAGCCCAACGGGACATCTATTTACTTCTGTCGGTGTGTAGTTCACCGTCTGCCGACTTCAGGGGAGTAACTTTGGTGATGGCAGGGCCAAGGACCCTCTGATCCATTCTTACATAGCTTGTTAATTTCCTTTGTCGCATGCAGTTTGGATTTCTTGACATAAGTTGATCCAGTGTTTGTGCAGTATCTCCCTCTCCTTTGCATGGCTGTCTTCGCTACTTTCAGGTCATGCAGTGTCATAGCTGTTGGGTTTATGTTGTGCATCATGTAGGCTTTGTTTTTTGCATCAATGACAGATATCATCTCAGCTGAGTAGGCGGCACAGTGGCGCAGTGGTTAGCACCGCAGCCTCACAGCTCCAAGGACCCGGGTTCGATTCCGGGTACTGCCTGTGTGGAGTTTGCAAGTTCTCCCTGTGTCTGCGTGGGTTTTCTCCGGGTGCTCCGGTTTCCTCCCACAAGCCAAAAAGACTTGCAGGTTGATAGGTAAATTGGCCATTATAAATTGTCACTAGTATAGGTAGGTGGTAGGGAAATATAGGGACAGGTGGGGATGTTTGGTCGGAATATGGGATTAGTGTAGGATTAGTATAAATGGGTGGTTGATGTTCGGCACAGACTCGGTGGGCCGAAGGGCCTGTTTCAGTGCTGTATCTCTAATCTAATCTAAATGTCTATCCAATGACCACTTAAATGCCCTTAAAGTTGGCGAATCTACTACTGCTGCAGGCAGGGCGTTCCACGCCCTTACTACTCTCTGAGTAAAGAAACTACCTCTCACATCTGTCCTATATCTATCACCCCTCAACTTGAAGCTATGTCCCCTCGTGTTTGCCATCACCATCCGAGGAAAAAGACGCTCACTATCCACCCTATCTAACCCTCTGATTATCTTATATGTCTCTATTAAGTCACCTCTCCTCCTCCTTCTCTCCAACGAAAACAACCTCAAGTCCCTCAGCCTTTCCTCGTAAGACCTTCCCTCCATACCAGGCAACATCCTAGTAAATCTCCTCTGCACCCTTTCCATAGCTTCCACATCCTTCCTATAATGCGGTGACCAGAACTGCACGCAATACTCCAGGTGCGGTCTCACCAGAGTTTTGTACAGCTGCAGCATGACCTCGTGGCTCCGAAACTCGACCCCCCTACTAATAAAAGCTAACACACCATATGCCTTCTTAACAGCCCTATTAACCTGGTTAGCAACCTTCAGGGATTTATGCACCTGGACACCAAGATCTCTCTGTTCATCTACACTACCAAGAATCTTCCCATTAGCCCAGTACTCTGCATTCCTGTTACTCCTTCCAAAGTGAATCACCTCACACTTTTCCGCATTAAACTCCATTTGCCATCTTTCAGCCCAGCTCTGCAGCCTATCTATGTCCCTCTGTACCCTACAACATCCTTCGGCACTATCCACAACTCCACCGACCTTAGTGTCATCTGCAAATTTACTAACCCACCCTTCTACACCCTCTTCCAGGTCATTTATAAAAATGACAAACAGCAGTGGCCCCAAAACAGATCCTTGCGGTACACCACTAGTAACTAAACTCCAGGATGAACATTTGCCATCAACCACCACCCTCTGTCTTCTTTCAGCTAGCCAATTTCTGATCCAAAGCTCTAAATCACCTTCAACCCCATACTTCCGTATTTTCTGCAATAGCCTACCGTGGGGAACCTTATCAAACGCCTTACTGAAATCCATTAACACCACATCCACTGCTTTACCCTCATCCACCTGTTTGGTCACCTTCTCGAAAAACTCAATAAGGTTTGTGAGGCACGACCTACCCGTCACAAAACCGTGCTGACTATCTCTAATGAACTTATTCTTTTCAAGATGATTATAAATCCTGTCTCTTATAACCTTTTCCAACATTTTACCCACAACCGAAGTAAGGCTCACAGGTCTATAATTACCAGGGCTGTCTCTACTCCCCTTCTTGAACAAGGGGACAACATTTGCTATCCTCCAGTCTTCCGGCACTATTCCTGTCGACAATGACGACATAAAGATCAAGGACAAAGGCTCTGCAATCTCCTCCCTAGCTTCCCAGAGAATCCTAGGATAAATCCCATCTGGCCCAGGGGACTTATCTATTTTCACACTTTCCAAAATTGCTAACACCTCTTCCTTGTGAACCTCAATCCCATCTAGCCTCGTAGCCTGAATCTCAGTATTCTCAACAACATTTTCTTTCTCTACTGTAAATACTGACGCAAAATATTCATTTAACACTTCCCCTATCTCCTCTGATTCCACACACAACTTCCCACTACTATCCTTGATTGGCCCTAATCTAACTCTAGTCATTCTTTTATTCCTGATATACCTATAGAAAGCCTTAGGGTTTTCCCTGATCCGATCCACCAATGACTTCTCGTGTCCTCTCCTTGCTCTTCTTAGCTCTCCCTTTAGATCCTTCCTGGCTAGCTTGTAGCTCTCAAGCGCCCTAACTGAGCCTTCACGTCTCATCCTAACATAAGCCTTCTTCTTCCTCTTGACAAGCGCTTCAACTTCTTTAGTAAACCACGGCTCCCTCGCACGACAACTTCCTCCCTGCCTCACAGGTACATACTTATCAAGGACACACAGTAGCTGCTCCTTGAATAAGCTCCACATTTCGATTGTTCCCATCCCCTGCAGTTTCCTTCCCCATCCTACGCATCCTAAATCTTGCCTAATCGCATCATAATTTCCTTTCCCCCAGTTATAATTCTTGCCCTGCGGTATATACCTGTCCCTGCCCATCGCTAAGGTAAACCTAACCGAATTGTGATCACTATCACCAAAGTGCTCACCTACATCTAAATCTAACACCTGGCCGGGTTCATTTCCCAGTACCAAATCCAATGTGGCATCGCCCCTGGTTGGCCTGTCTACATACTGTGTCAGAAAACCCTCCTGCACACACTGGACAAAAACTGACCCATCAAAAGTACTCGAACTATAGTATTTCCAGTCGATATTTGGAAAGTTAAAGTTCCCCATAACAACTACCCTGTTACTCTCGCCCCTGTCGAGAATCATCTTCGCTATCCTTTCCTCTACATCTCTGGAACTATTCGGAGGTCTATAAAAGACTCCCAACAGCGTAACCTCACCTCTCCTGTTTCTAACCTCGGCCCATACTACCTCAGTAGACGAGTCCTCAAACGTCCTTTCTGTCGCTGTAATATTCTCCTTGATTAACAATGCCACACCCCCCCCTCTTTTACCATCTTCTCTGTTCTTACTGAAACATCTAAATCCCGGAATCTGCAACATCCATTCCTGCCCCTGCTCTACCCATGTCTCCGAAATGGCCACTACATCGAGATCCCAGGTACCAACCCATGCTGCAAGCTCACCCACCTTATTCCGGATGCTTCTGGCGTTGAAATAGACACACTTTAAACCAGGTTCTTGCTTGCCAGTGCCCTCTTGCGTCCTTGTAACCATATCCCTGACCTCACTACTCTCAACATCCTGTACACTGGCACTACAATTTAGGTTCCCATTCCCCTGCTGAATTAGTTTAAACCCCCCGAAGAGCACTAGCAAACCTCCCCCCCAGGATATTGGTACCCCTCTGGTTCAGGTGAAGACCATCCTGTTTGTAGAGGTCCCACCTACCCCAGAAAGAGCCCCAATTATCCAGGAAACCAAAACCCTCCCTCCTGCACCATCCCTGCAGCCACGTGTTCAACTCCTCTCTCTCCCTATTCCTCGCTTCGCTATCACGTGGCACGGGCAACAACCCAGAGATAACAACTCTGTTTGTTCTCGCTCTAAGCTTCCACCCTAGCTCCCTGAATTTCTGTCTTAAATCCCCATCTTTCTTCCTACCTATGTCGTTGGTGCCTATGTGGACCACGACTTGGGGCTGCTCCCACTCCCCATTAAGGATCCCAAAAACACGATCCGAGACATCACGAACCCTGGCACCTGGGAGGCAACATACCAACCGTGAGTCTCTCTCGTTCCCACAGAACCTCCTATCTGTTCCCCTAACTATGGAGTCCCCAATGACTAATGTTCTGCTCCTCTTCCCCCTTCCCTTCTGAGCAACAGGGACAGACTCTGTGCCAGATACCTGTCCCCCATTGCTTACCCCTGGTAAGTCGTCCCCCGCAACAGTATCCAAAACGGTATACCTGTTGTTGAGGGAAACGGCCAAAGGGGATCCCTGCACTGCCTGCTGGTTCCCTCTCCTTCCCCTGACGGTAACCCATCTACCTACTTCTTTTACCTGAGGTGTGACTACCTCCCCATAACTCTTCTCAATAACCTCCTCCGCCTCCCGAATGATCCGAAGTTCATCCAGCTCCAGCTCCAGTTCCCTAACGCGGTTCTCGAGGAGCTGGAGTTGGGTGCACTTCCCACAGATGCAGTCAGCAGGGACACTCTTGGCGACCCTTACCTCCCACATTCTGCAGGAGGAACATTCAACTGCCTTAACTTCCATTCCCACTATTCCAAATTCCCAACAAATCTACTGAAAAACCAAAAACAAAAAGTCAAAACTTGTTAGGTTAGCAATCCAACGGACAGAACTTCCTAAATAAAAAGCTTACCTTATCAACACACCAGAGTCCTTTTTTTTGGTTAGAGGAGGAGGGTGGGTGGGAGACACTACACGTGTAGTGTCTCGGGTACAGCCACCACACAAATATATACCTTTTTCCTTACCCAGCAGTCCCCTGGTCCTCCGAAAACAAAAGGGAATTCACTTTTAAACTTACACTGAAATTGACTTCACAGCTGTAAGTCCGCTCCCGCACCTCCGTTACTATCAAAGCTGCAGTCACCGAAACTAAAAGAAAGAGATTTTAAACCACACAAATATATACCTTTTTCCTTACCCAGCAGTCCCCTGGTCCTCCGAAAACAAAAGGGAATTCACTTTTAAACTTACACTGAAATTGACTTCACAGCTGTAAGCCCGTTCACGCACCTCCGTTACTATCAAAGCTGCAGTCACCGAAACTAAAAGAAAGAGATTTTAAACCACACAAATATATACCTTTTTCCTTACCCAGCAGTCCCCTGGTCCTCCGAAAACAAAAGGGAATTCACTTTTAAACTTACACTGAAATTGACTTCACAGCTGTAAGCCCGTTCACGCACCTCCGTTACTATCAAAGCTGCAGTCACCGAAACTAAAAGAAAGAGATTTTAAACCACACAAGTATATACCTTTTTCCTTACCCAGCAGTCCCCTGGTCCTCCGAAAACAAAAGGGAATTCACTTTTAAACTTACACTGAAATTGACTTCACAGCTGTAAGCCCGTTCACGCACCTCCGTTACTATCAAAGCTGCAGTCACCGAAACTCTTGTCCTCTGGCTGGTGTCCAGAGGAAAGATGAAAGCCAATATGTTCAGAGCCAATGGTGATATTGTCAGTGAAAATAAGGAAATGGTGGGCATGTTGAATAATAAATAGTTTGCATCAGTATTGACAGTTCAGGAAGAGGTCAGCTTGTCAGACATCGAAGGAAACTAATAGTGAAACAGGGACAGAGACTAACATAAGAAAAGCAACAGTAATGAATAAAATAATGGCATTAAAGAGTGCCAAATACCCAGGACCAGAGGGTTTCCATCTCACTGTATCAAAGAAGCGTATAACTGAGGGGAGGGTGACTGACACCTTAAATTTTCAGAGAGCCGGCATAGATTTGTAAAGGGAAGGTCATGCCTGACAAATATGATTGACTTTTTAGAAGATGTTACTAAAATAGTGGGCTGATGAATGTCTATTGATGTTATTTATATGGACTGTCAGAAGGCATTTGATAAAGTTCCGCATATGATAAATAAAGTTGAGTTCAAAGCAAATTGCTAACCTAAAAGGAGAGGCCGAGAGCTGAGCAGTGCAGTATAAAAGGAGAGGTTGGGGAATGGAGTAGAGCAGTGTAAAAGGAGAGGCTGGGAGTGGAGTAGAGCAGTATAAAAGGAGAGGTCGGGGAGTGGAGTAGAGCAGTATAAAAGCAGAGGTCGGGGAGTGGAGTAGAGTAGTATAAAAGGAGAGGTCGGGGAGTGGAGTAGAGCAGTATAAAAGGAGAGGCTGGGAGTGGAGTAGAGCAGTGTAAAAGGAGAGGTCGGGGAGTGGAGTAGAGCAGTATAAAAGGAGAGGCTGGGAGTGGAGTAGAGCAGTATAAAAGGAGAGGTCGGGGAGTGGAGTAGAGCAGTATAAAAGCAGAGGTCGGGGAGTGGAGCAGAGCAGTGTAAAAGGAGAGGTCGGGCAGTGGAGTAGAGCAGTATAAAAGGAGAGGCTGGGAGTGGAGTAGAGCAGTGTAAAAGGAGTGGTCGGGGAGTGGAGTAGAGCAGTATAAAAGGAGAGGTCGGGGAGTGGAGTAGAGCAGTATAAAAGGAGAAGTCGGGGAGTGGAGTAGAGCAGTATAAAAGGAGAGGTCGGGGAGTGGAGTAGAGCAGTATAAAAGGAGAGGCTGGGAGTGGAGTAGAGCAGTATAAAAGGAGAGGCTGGGGAGTGGAGTAGAGCAGTGTAAAAGGAGAGGTCGGGAGTGGAGTAGAGCAGTATAAAAGGAGAGGCTGGGGAGTGGAGTAGAGCAGAATAAAAGGAGAGGCTGGGGAGTGGAGTAGAGCAGTATAAAAGGAGAGGCTGGGGAGTGGAGTAGAGCAGTATAAAAGGAGAGGCTGGGGAGTGGAGTAGAGCAGTGTAAAAGGAGAGGCTGGGGAGTGGAGTAGAGCAGTATAAAAGGAGAGGCTGGGGAGTGGAGTAGAGCAGTATAAAAGGAGAGGCTGGGGAGTGGAGTAGAGCAGTATAAAAGGAGAGGCTGGGGAGTGGAGTAGAGCAGTATAAAAGGAGAGGCTGGGGAGTGGAGTAGAGCAGTATAAAAGGAGAGGCTGGGGAGTGGAGTAGAGCAGTATAAAAGGAGAGGCTGGGGAGTGGAGTAGAGCAGTATAAAAGGAGAGGCTGGGGAGTGTAGAGCAGTATAAAAGGAGAGGCTGGGGAGTGGAGTAGAGCAGTGTAAAAGGAGAGGTCGGGGAGTGGAGTAGAGCAGTATAAAAGGAGAGGCTGGGGTGTGGAGTAGAGCAGTATAAAAGGAGAGGCTGGGGAGTGGTGTAGAGCAGTATAAAAGGAGAGGTCGGGGAGTGGAGTAGAGCAGTATAAAAGGAGAGGCTGGGAGTGGAGTAGAGCAGTGTAAAAGGAGAGGTCGGGGAGTGGAGTAGAGCAGTATAAAAGGAGAGGTCGGGGAGTGGAGTAGAGCAGTATAAAAGGAGAGGCTGGGAGTGGAGTAGAGCAGTGCAAAAGGAGAGGTCGGGGAGTGGAGTAGAGCAGTATAAAAGGAGAGGTTGGGGAGTGGAGTAGAGCAGTATAAAAGGAGAGGCTGGGGAGTGGAGTAGAGCAGTGTAAAAGGAGAGGTCGGGGAGTGGTGTAGAGGAGTGTAAAAGGAGAGGTCGGGGAGTGGAGTAGAGCAGTATAAAATGAGAGGCTGGGGAGTGGAGTAGAGCAGTGTGAAAGGAGAGGTCGGGGAGTGGAGTAGAGCAGTGTAAAAGGAGAGGTCGGGGAGTGGAGTAGAGCAGTACAAAAGGAGAGGCTGGGGAGTGGAGTAGAGCAGTGTAAAAGGAGAGGTCGGGGAGTGGAGTAGAGCAGTATAAAAGGAGAGGTCGGGGAGTGGAGTAGAGCAGTATAAAAGGAGAGGCTGGGAGTGGAGTAGAGGAGTGTAAAAGGAGAGTTCGGGGAGTGGATTAGAGCAGTATAAAAGGAGAGGCTGGGGAGTGGAGTAGAGCAGTCTAAAATGAGTGGTCGGGGAGTGGAGTAGAGCAGTATAAAAGGAGAGGCTGGGGAGTGGATTAGAGCAGTCTAAAAGGAGAGGCTGGGGAGTGTAGAGCAGTGTGAAAGGAGAGGTCGGGGAGTGGAGTAGAGCAGTGTAAAAGGAGAGGTCGTGGAGTGGAGTAGTGCAGTATAAAAGGAGTGGCTGGGGAGTGGAGTAGAGCAGTATAAAAGGAGAGGCTGGGGAGTGGAGTAGAGCAGTGTAAAAGGAGAGGTCGGGGAGTGGAGTAGAGCAGTATATAAGGAGTGGCTGGGGTGTGGAGTAGAGCAGTATAAAAGGAGAGGCTGGGGAGTGGAGTAGAGCAGTATAAAAGGAGAGGCTGGGGAGTGGAGTAGAGCAGTGTAAAAGGAGAGTTCGGGGAGTGGAGTAGAGCAGTATATAAGGAGTGGCTGGGGTGTGGAGTAGAGCAGTATAAAAGGAGAGTTCGGGGAGTGGAGTAGAGCAGTATAAAAGGAGAGGTCGGGGAGTGGAGTAGAGCAGTATAAAAGGAGAGGTCGGGGAGTGGAGTAGAGCAGTGTAAAAGGAGAGGCTGGGGAGTGGTGTCGAGCAGTATAAAAGGAGAGGCTGGGGAGTGGAGTAGAGCAGTATAAAAGGAGAGGCTGGGGAGTGGAGTAGAGCAGTATAAAAGGAGAGGCTGGGGAGTGGAGTAGAGCAGTATAAAAGGAGAGGTCGGGGAGTGGAGTAGAGCAGTGCAAAAGGAGAGGCTGGGGTGTGGAGTAGAGCAGTCTACAAGGTGAGGTCGGGGAGTGGAGTAGAGCAGTGTAAAAGGAGAGGTCGGGGAGTGGAGTAGAGCAGTATAAAAAGAGAGGTCGGGGAGTGGAGTAGAGCAGTGTAAAAGGAGAGGTCGGGGAGTGGAGTAGAGCAGTATAAAAGGAGAGGTTGGGGAGTGGTGTGGAGCAGTATAAAAGGAGAGGCTGGGAGTGGAGTAGAGCAGTCTAAAAGGAGAGGTCGAGGAGTGGAATAGAGCAGTATAAAAGGAGAGGTCGGGGAGTGGAGTAGAGCAGTATAAAAGGAGAGGTCGGGGAGTGGAGTAGAGCAGTATAAAAGGAGAAGCTGGGGTGTGGAGTAGCGCAGTATAAAAGGAGAGGCTGAGGAGTGGAGTAGAGCAGTCTAAAAGGAGAGGTCGAGGAGTGGAATAGAGCAGTATAAAAGGAGAGGTCGGGGAGTGGAGTAGAGCAGTATAAAAGGAGAAGCTGGGGTGTGGAGTAGCGCAGTATAAAAGGAGAGGCTGAGGAGTGGAGTAGAGCAGTCTAAAAGGAGAGGTCGAGGAGTGGAATAGAGCAGTATAAAAGGAGAGGTCAGGGAGTGGAGTAGAGCAGTATAAAAGGAGAGGTCGGGGAGTGGAGTAGAGCAGTATAAAAGGAGAGGCTGAGGAGTGGAGTAGAGCGGTCTAAAAGGAGAGGTTGGGGAGTGGAGTAGCGCAGTAGAAAAGGAGAGGTTGGGGAGTGGAGTAGCGCAGTATAAAAGGAGAGGCTGAGGAGTGGAGTAGAGCAGTCTAAAAGGAGAGGTCGGGGAGTGGAGTGGAGCAGTATAAAAGGAGAGGTCGGGGAGTGGAGTAGAGCAGTGTAAAAGGAGAGGCTGGGGAGTGGAGTAGAGCAGTTAAAAGGAGAGGTCAGGGAGTGGAGTAGAGCAGTATAAAAGGAGAGGCTGGGGAGTGGAGTAGAGCAGTATAAAAGGAGAGGTTGGGGAGTGGAGTAGAGCAGTGTAAAAGGAGAGGTCAGGGAGTGGAGTAGAGCAGTATAAAAGGAGAGTTCGGGGAGTGGAGTAGAGCAGTATTAAAGGAGAGTTCGGGGAGTGGAGTAGAGCAGTATAAAAGGAGAGTTCGGGAAGTGGAATAGAGCAGTGTAAAAGGAGAGTTCGGGGAGTGGAATAGAGCAGTGTAAAAGGAGAGTTCGGGGAGTGGAATAGAGCAGTGTAAAAGGAGAGTTCGGGGAGTGGAGTAGAGCAGGATAAAAAGAGAGGTTGAATGTTATTCCGGGATATGGAGCAAAGTAGGTATATGGAGTTAGGTCACAGATCAGCCATGATCTCATTGAATGGCGATACAGGCTTGAGGGGCTTAATGAACTAGTCCTGTTCCTCTGTTGCTTTGTTCCTGTGATGTTCCTGGATACCTGATCCTGAATGTTAATGGTGATGTTATCAACTGATAACTCATTTAACAGAAACTGTTGCTGTTTTCTGTTTTGGTTTTGAACTGATTTGGAGTAATTCACTAAAGTATTTGATTAAATTATACACATTTGCACATATTATGTGAATAGTTCCTGCATGTGTAACTTGGAGTTATCATGAAAAAAGTTTGGCATTTTCAAAGTTCATAACCAGTAAAGGAATCAACATTTTTAAGGTGCATGGAAGTGTGAATTGTTGTTGAATGTTCACTGCAATGTATGATTGTACCTCAGGAGTGGGAGAATTAAGGGAAGCAGGGAAAATTGGCTTTATACATTTTGCATTGAAGTGGCAGGTGCGGATTTATTTTGACTGAAATGGCATTGTTAAATACACAAGAATTTTTGAAAAGTTTAAAAAAGAAGCTTTTGCAAACTGCCATTGTGTTGTTGACTACATCCCCCCAATACCGTACCACAGCAAGAAGTCATTAACTTCTGGTTGCCAGATTGCATTGCTGGAGTTAATTATTTGTTTTACTCGTTTTATTTAAGAAGTTGGTCTCATACCTTTGGAACATCCAACACTTCAATCTGCTTTTGAGTGAAAAGGGAGGACATTTCGTGAAAGATTGCAGACCAATTCGAGGCCTCCCTCTCCTGCATTCAGGATCTAGCCATCGGAAACTTCCAGTACCAGGAGCAATGCAATCTAAAATAGACAAACTGTTGGATTTGATGACCATCGGTAACATGACTGGTACTTTTACCGGCAAACAGACAAACAAATAGCGGCGATACCCAAACTGTTAGCCCCTTTTGTCCAGAGAGAAGCTCAGTAGCCTCAATCTCAAAGCCAAAGGAGGGAGTTGACCCACCCCTCCCCAAGAGAGTCAGTAATGAAATTCCAACATGATGGCCATGTTACACCTGCAGTCTCTTGTTACTGACGAGACCAAGAACAGACTATGTTCATCGACAAAGGTTCAGCAGTGACCATCATCCGTACTTCATATTCCAAACACCATGCTTCAGCCAGAGGGAGGTGCATGCTTTTAATAGCTTTGATGGGGTTCAGCTCAACTATCATTGCAGGGTATGAAATGTAAGGCAAGATCTGCAGTGGCATTGTGAACAAATAACAGGAGACATATACTGAGAACTGATATATTAAACCAATGTGGTTTTTATTATGGATTACGCCAATAGATGTTTGTGGTTCAATACAATTGGTAGCGATTTGGTTGTGGAAATATATTCAATATTTGCCATTAGGAAAACAGAAGCATATGCTTTTCTGGTTCATGAGAACCTGAAGTACAGAATATGCTCCAAAATGGGAAGAGGCATTTGCCAAAAGAAAGCATGATTGAGCATGAATAGAGGGAAAGGAGTCTACTAACGGACCTCCACACCCAGTCACCAAACAGTATCTGATCCCCAAAGAAAGCCATCCATATGTGAAGGTTACTATTCAATCACTGGTACAACAAGGTGTTAGAGTTGGCACATTTACCACAAATTCTCTAGTTTTCCCTGTAAAGAAACTAGATAATAGTTGACATTTGAGCTTTAATTATTGTAAATTAAGTTCTGTTATGCTTGCCTGCTCATCCATGGCCAGGGAGACACCAACCAGATACTGGCTGGTTCCAGGTATTTCTCCACCCTGGGTATTGCTGATGGATTTTGCAGCGTTCCCATTATAAAAGAATATCAATATAAAATAAAAACAGAAAATGCTGGAAATTCTCAGCAGGTCTGGCAGCACATATCTGGGCTGAATTTAGTCGTGCTGGCGGGGCTCCTGGCGCCAGGCAGAAAAGGCTATGGGAACTGCGCCTCAGCCTTTCGGAAAGCACACCGCCTCCCCCCCCTCCCCCACCCCGCCCTGGAGCGATTCAACAGCATTCATGCACTTAAGCACCTGGCATTGAGATCCCTGTCCCTTTAAAAATGGGGAGCCTGCCACCAAGACCTGCTGGCCAATCAGAGGGCCAGCAGCTCAGTAGTATCGTCAGAGCCACTGGGAGCAGTGGCCACTGCCGGTAGTACAGGAGGGCTGGGACCAGGCCCAGCGCTGGAGACCTGGACTAAAGGTAAGTGAGGTGGGGCCAGTCCGGCAGGTCCTGGCAATGGCGGATGATGAGTGCGGGGGTGGGGGTGGGGGGGTTGCTGGTAGTTACAGGAGGTGGGTTGTTTGCTGCTGGGGACCCTCCATGAGTCACAGATTGCCCTTGGAGGAGGGCCCCCAACCCAAGCCTGCAGGGAGGTCATCTCATTTCACTGGGTGATCGCCCGCTTGGGGGAGGTCCTTAGCACTGCTGGCTTATTTCCAGCGGTGGTGGAAAGTGGGCCTTAAGTGGCTAATAGTAGGCCACTTAAGGGCCTCAATTGGCCTCTGGGTGGGAAGGTCGTCTTCAATATTTTCTGCCCCTGACTTAATCGCATTGAGACGGGAAGGCGACGGGCCCTCCGCCTCCTGTTGCAATTCTATGGGCCACCCGCCTCCTAGCCTGTCTCCGACGGCACATTAAATCCAGCTTGTGGAGAGAGAAACAGAGTTAACGTTTCAGGTCTGTAACCTTTCATCAGAACTGCTTGTGTGTTGGTAAGATCAACTTAAATTTGCCTTCACCTTTGAGGACCAATGTTATACATGGACTTGTCTGCCCCAAGTCTTTCATAGTTCCCCAACTATCTTTCATAAGTGAATGGCAATGACTATTAAGTGTTTTTATAAAACAGAATGCCTGCTGCAGCATTTAGGTGATTTGCTGCTAGCTCGAAAAAAACAAAGGAGGAACTTATCCAGTTGTTAGATGAGCTGCTTGAATTGTTAAGAGGGGCAGGACTAAAAGTTAACCCTCAAAAGGCTCATCTACTACAGGAGCAAGTAACATTTCTCGGCTTGACCATCTCTGCTGCTGGACAAACTCCAGATGAGCAGAGGTAAAAGTTATTCAATGGCTACCCCTGCCTGCGAATAAAACAGCCCTCTGATCATTTCTGGGCTTGGTGAAGTACAAGAGGGCCTCTATACCATGTTTTGCTGATCTCACTAAAGCGTTCTGAGTTGCTTAAAGGAAAGGAGGATGATGTGCAATCACAATAGACTCAACACACTGAGGCTGTAGAACAACTAAAGAAAGCTGTGATGCAAACAACTTGCCTTATCATTCACGGACCTGAGTAAGCCCTTCCATTTGGAGGTAGGAACAACTGATCAGAGCTGAGCAGCTCTCCTGTGCCAAGACATGCCTGCATGCAGCAAGACCTGGACAACATTCAGGCTTGGGCAGTGAGTAACATTCGTGCCACACAAGTGTCAGGCAATGACCATTTCAAACAAGAGAGAATCTAACCATTTCCCCTGAAATTCATCAGCATTACCATCACTGAATTCCCCGATCATCAACATCCTGGGGGTCATCATCGATGAGAAACTTAACTGAGTCAGCCACAAAACATGTGGTTACAAGAGCCAGTCAGAGGCTGGGTATTCTGCAGCAAGTAATTCATCTGACTCTCCAAAGTCTTTCCACCACCTACAAGGCACGAGTCAGGGGTGTGTTAGATACTCTTCACATGCCTGGGTGGGTGCAGCTCCAACAACAATCAAGAAAATCACCATCCAGAACAAAGCAGCCTGCTTGTTCGCACCCCATCCATCACCTCACACATTCATTCCGTCCACAACCGGCGTACCGTAGCAGCAGTGTGCACCATATACATATGCAGTGCAGCAACTCACCAAGGCTTCTTCGATAGCACCTTTCAAACCTGCGAGCTCTACCAGCTAGAAGAGCAAGGGCAACGGGCGCATGGGAACGCCACCATCTGCAGATACCCCTCCAAGTCACAAACCATCCTGTTATGTTTTCCAGCTTAACACAGGGGGAGGAAAGAACAAAAGGGAAGATCTGTGATAGGGTGGACAGGAAGAGAGATTAAGGGCAGGATTTCCGAAGGCAAATGGGGGCAGGACTGGAGGCAGGCCAGGAATTTCACACCGCTGGCAGGCATGCCAGTTCGCCGGCACCATGCCGCCGCCGAGCCATTTTCAAGAAGGCCGAGTCGGGGTGCAATGGCTGCCTGTCTGTAATTCGGATTATTATGGGGCCTTTTAAGGTCCCTCTCCTGTGCCAATTTTCCAGTTGGCAGGTTGGTCCCACGCTGCGGCCAAAAACACTCAGTGAGAGAATGAGGCTTCCAAGCAGCGGGGTGGGGGGGGGGGGGGGGGGGGGGTGGGTGGGGTGCGCGGCTGGTGGTGGTGGACAGTGGTTCATCCCACTAGGGAGGCCCCTTGCACCTGCTATGGCTGTCGGGCCACATTTGCGGCTGCTAGGCATCCAGTGGAGGGGTGGGCTCTTCACAATCATGGCCTAGCAGCTGTGGTCATTTTTAAATCAAGTTTTCTTTACCTGGTCTTCAGAGGGTGCCTCCATTATGAGGCTCCCTCTCTCTCTTACTGCAGGCATCGACAGCTCGTACTTCAGACAGTGGGGCTGCCAATTTTGTGATCACTAGAGGGCCTCCTATTTGCCCTCCAGGCTCAGGAGCCTGCCCACCATCCTTAAATGGATCGCAAGCACACCCTCTGGCCATTAATTGACCAATCTTACAAAAATCGTGTCAGTGCCTAATCAAAGGTTGAAGTGCTGTTCCTTAAGGTTATGTTGAATTTCACTGGAACACTGCAGGATGCTGAGGACCAAGAGATCAGAGTGGGACGAAGAATTAAAGTGACAAGCGACTGGATGCTCGGGATCATGTGGACTGAATGAAAGTGTTCTGCAAAGCGGTTACCCAATCTACGTTTGGTTTCCTCAATGTAGAGGCAACCACATTGTGAGCAGTCATACAGAATACTAAATACTTGTACTTCTTTCAGTTTAGTATACTGTATTCACTGCTCACTTGTGTACCTTGTATTGAACCAGGGATAGTCTTCTAGCGTGATGGTGATCAAAGAATGAGGGATATGCTAGGCCTTGAGGTTAAAGATGACGGTGATATATAATTGTAGTTTTACACTGCTAGGTCTGTCCTTAGTCTGTCCCAATCATCACCATGGTAGGAAGGCATGATGGAGGATGTTCTTGCAGTTGAAATGAGAGCTTGTCATCTTCAACATCTGATGCAGGCCCAGAATGGCAGCTATGTCTTTCTGGATCCTGTCCAGCTCAGTCATTGTGGCACTGCCTTGCTATTCTTGGTTATGGACAATGAAATACCCCATCCAGAGTACATTGTTTACCTTTGCACCCTCAAAGCTTCCTCCAAATGATGTCCAATGGGGAGGAGCACTGATTCATTAATTAAAGAGGGTGGGGGAGGGTGATGTGAGGTGATCAGCAGGAGATTATCTTTGCCTTGTTTGACCTAAATTCATGAGACTTTATGGGATCTGGGGTCAATCAAATATCTCCAGGGTCAGTCCCACCTGATTCTAATATAACTGTGCCAACATCTTTGGTGGGTCTATCCAGCCTGTGATGGTGATGGAGTAATTAGATGTGTTGGCTGATATAATTGTACTCACAGTCATATCTATCAGGCTGTTGCTTAACTCATCTGTGGAACAGCTTTCCCAAATTGGTGTGGAGAACTCTGCAGGGTCAGATGAGCTGAGATTGTCTTAAACTTATTGTGTTATGAATGTCCAATGAGTTTGTACGATTTTCTTATTATTGCAATTATTTACAATTGGAATGTTTGCTTCACAGAGCATAAAGAATCATGCACATAACATAAGGCAGAAGGCTCCCGTCCCTGAATCACATTAGTGAACCAGTTGGGTTATTACAATCTGGCAGCTTTCACAGTACCAGTCCACAGATTTATTAAATTCAGTTCTGTAACTTACCATGGTAGGATTGGAATTCCCACCCTCTGTGTTACTAGACTTGTACAATAACCACTAGACTATCACGCTCATGTAGACAAGTATGATAAAATTAATTTTAATTGTTCTTGGATTGTGAGCCAGCCAGACAGAAGCAGATTGGGTGAGCAGGTTGTGCAATGGGATAATGTCGTATCGTCATCCTGTGAAAATTCAGGCACATAATCAGAGTGCTGTATTTTAGATATGTTGCAAATCAGCTGCACATAAAAAATGTTGGTTTTCCCTAAAATTGTTGAACTAATAGGATGATTCCAATTCCACAGTGTATTGTTTGTATTAGGGGTTTTAGCAGTATCCAAATAAATGATTAAAATTATTTTAAAAGCTTTCAGCCTGATGTAAATAGATAGCAATTTCCCTTTAAATATAATGTGATTTAATAATTGCAATTCATGGCTGCCCTGCAGGCTAAACTGACCGTCATTCAATGGTGAAATATTGTTGGAGTATTACTTCTGGTGTGGCAGATGGACTGACTATAAACTTAAGCACTCCTGGATTTACACCATTATGGGATAATGAAAGCTTATAAATATCTATGTCTAATCCTGCAAGGGTAGAAAAGGAAAGCCAAAGGGCGGCACAGTGGCGCAGTGGTTGGCACTGCAGCCTCACAGCTCCAGGGGCCCGGGTTCAATTCTGGGTGGTGCCTGTGCGGAGTTTGGCTGTTGTAAATTGCCCCTAGTGTAGGTACGTGATAGGGAATATGGGATTACTGTACGGTTAGTATAAATGGGTAGTTGTTGGTCAGCACCGACTCGGTGGGCCGAAGGGCCTGTTTCAGTGCTGTATCTCTAAATAAAAATAAATAAATAATAAACTGGAATTCAGTTTTTATTTTGTTATAGCAATTGAAGGAGAAGCATAATCGGGAAAATAATAGTTTGAGATGACATTGCTAGGTAAGGATGACAGTTAGACAAAAATTGGAAAACAGCATAAAAGTTAAATTAAGTCCATGGATAGAATTATCTGGTACTCTAAAGCTGTTGAATTGCCTTGCTCTACAAATTTACAGGAATGTTAGTACAGGCAAAAGTAATCCATAGGTAATAAATCAATACTGAAGGGTGTACCTACCCCACATGGACTGCAGCAGTTGAAGAATGCAGCTCAACACCACCTTCTCATGGGCAATTAGGGATGGGCAATAAATGCTGGCCTAGCCAGCAACATCCACACCCCATGATAAGAATTTTAAAAAAAGTTCCACAAGCTAGTCTTGTGACTAATGATCATTGTTGGAAACTTGAAGTGCAAAGTTTGATAATTCAAACAGTTGTATGTGATCTTGGATGTAGATATGAAAAGCAATCCAGCAGTAGTCATACTAGGGATCCTTCCAAGAAGATTGGACTCCTCCACCATTGGGAACATCCTTCCTGCATCTACCTTGTCAAGTCCTGTTAGAATTTTATAGGTATCTGTGAGATCCCCCCTCACTCTTCTGAACTCCAGCAAATATAATCCTAATCGACTCAATCGCTCCTCATACGTCTGTCCCGCCATCCCAGGAATCAGTCTGGTAAACCTTCGCTGCACTCCCTCTATAGCAAGAACATCCTTCCTCAGATAAGGAGACCAAAACTGCACACAATATTCCAGGTGTGGCCTCACCAAGGCCCTGTATAATTGCAACAAGACATCTCTGCTCCTGTACTCGAATCCTTTCGCTATGAAGGCCAACATACCATTTGCCTTTTTTACCACCTGTTGCACCTGCATGCTTACCTTCAGCGACTTGTGTACGAGAACATCCAAGTCTTGTTGTATATTCCCCTCTCTCAGTTTATAGACATTCAGATAATAATCTGCCTTCCTGTTTTTGCTACCAAAGTGGATAACCTCACATTTATCCACATTATACTGCATCTGCCATGCATTAGCCCACTCATTCAACTTGTCCAAATCACCCTAAAGCCTCTCTGCATCCTCCTCACAACTTACCCTCCCACCCAGGTTTGTGTCATCTGCAAATTTGGAGATATTACATTTAGTTCCCTCATCTAAATCATTAATATATATTGTGAATAGCTGGGGTCCTAGCACCGATCCCTGCGGTACCCCACTAGTCACTGCCTGCCATTCGGAAAAAGACCCGCTTATTCCTACTCTTTGTTTCCTGTCTGCCAACCAATACTCTATCCATCGCAATACACTACCCCCAATCCCATGCGCTTTAATTTTACACGCTAATCTCTTATGTGAGACTTTGTTGAAAGCCTTCTAAAAGTCCAAATAAACCACATCCACTGGCTCCCCCTCATCAACTTTACTAGTTACATCCTCGAAGAATTCTAGAAGATTTGTCAAACATGATTTCCCTTTCGCAAATCCATGCTGACTCTGTCTGATTCTACCACTGTTCTCCAAGTGCTCTGCTATAAAATCTTTGATAATGGAATCTAGAATTTTCCCCATTACCGACGTCTGGCTGACTGGTCTATAATTCCCTGCTTTCTCTCTACCTCCCTTTTTAAATAGTGGAATTACATTAGCTACCCTCCAATCTGTAGGAACTGTTCCAGAGTCTATAGAATCTTGGAAGATGACCACCAATGCATCCACTATTTCTAGGGCCACTTCCTTAAGTACTCTGGGATGTAGATTATCAGGCCCTGGGGATTTATCTGCCTTCAATCCCATCAATTTCCCCAACACCATTTCTCTACTCATACTGATTTCCTTCAGTTCCTCCCTCTCACTAAACCCTGTGTTCCCCAACATTTCTGGTATGATATTTGTGTTTTCCTTTGTGAAGACAGAACCAAAGTATGCATTTAGTTGGTGAGCCATTTCTCTGTTCCCCATAATAAATTCCCCTGTTTCGGACTGTAAGGGACCTACATTTGTCTTCACCAATCTTTTTATCTTCACATACCTATCGAAACTTTTACAGTTAGTTTTTATGTTACCCGCCAGCTTACTCTCGTAATCTATTTTCCCCTTCTTAATCAATCCCTTGGTCCTCCTTTGCTGAATTCTAAACTGCTCCCAATCCTCAGGTCTGTTGTTTTTTTCTGGCAAATTTGTATGCCTCTTCCTTGGATCTAATGCTATCTCTAATTTCCTTTGTAAGCCATGGTTTGGCTACCTTTCCCGTTTTACTTTTGTGCCAGACAGGAATAGACAATTGCAGTTCATCCATGTGCTCTTTGAATGTTTGCCATTGCCTATCCACCATCATTCCTTTAAGTAGTGTTTCCCACTCCATCATAGCCAACTCGCGCCTCATACCTTTGTAGTTTCCTTCATTAAGATTTGGGACCCTCGTCTCGGAATCAACTACATCACTCTCCATCTTGATGAAGAATTCTATCATATTATGATCACTCATCCCCAAGGGGTCTCTCACAACTAGATTGTCAATTATTCCTCTCTCATTACACAATACCCAGTCTAGGATGGCCTGTTCTCTCGTTGGTTCCTCAACATTATTGGTCCAGAAAACCATCCCGTATACACTCTATGAATTCCTCCTCTATGGTATAGTGACTAATTTGATTTGCCCAATCTATATGCAGATTAAATTCACCCATAATTACAGATGTTCCTTTATCGCATACGTCTCTAATTTCCTATCTAATGCCATTCCCAACATCATCACTGCAGTTTGGGAGTCTATATACAACCCCACTAGCTTTTTTGCCCCTTAGTGTTTCTCAGCTCTGCCCATACAAATTGCACATTGTCAGAGCTAATATCCTTCCTCACTATTGCGTTAATTTCCTCTTTAACCAGCAATGCAACTCCACTGCCTTTTAGTTTTTGTCTGTCCTTCCTAAATACTGAATACCCCTGGATGTTCATTTCCCATCCCTGGTCACCCTCCAGCCATGTCCCTGTAATCCCGACTATATATTTTTTTTTATTCATTCATGGGATGTGGGTGTCGCTGGCCAGTCCAGCATTTATTGCCCATCCCTAATTGCCCTTCAGAAGATGGTGGTGAGCTGCCTTCTTGAACCACTGCAGTCCATTTGGGGTAGGTAAACCCACAGTGCTGTTAGGAAGGGACTTCCAGGATTTTGACCCAGCGACAGTGAAGGAACGGCGATATAGTTCCAAGTCAGGATGGTGTGTGACTTGGAGGGGAACTTGCAGGTGGTGGTGTTCCCATGCATTTGCTGCCCTTGTCCTTCGAGGTGGTAGAGGTCGCGGGTTTGGAAGGTGCTGTCTAAGGAGCCTTGGTGCATTGCTGCAGTGCATCTTGTAGATGTTACACACTGCTGCCACTGTGCGTCGGTGGTGGAGGGAGTGAATGTTTGTAGATGGGGTGCCAATCAAGCGGGCTGCTTTGTCCTGGATGGTGTTGAGCTTCTTGAGTGTTGTTGGAGCTGCACCCATCCAGGCAAGTGGAGAGTATTCCATCACACTCCTGACTTGTGCCTTGTAGTTGGTGGACTGGCTTTGGGGAGTCAGGAGGTGAGTTACTCGCCACAGAATTCCTAGCCTCTGACCTGCTCTTGTAGCCACGGTATTTATATGGCTACTCCAGTTCAGTTTCTTGTCAATGGTAGCCCTTAGGATGTTGATAGTGGGGGATTCAGCGATGGTAATGCCGTTGCATGTCAAGGGGAGATGGTTAGATTCTCTCTTGTTGGAGATGGTCATTGCCTGGCACTTGTGTGGCATGAATGTTACTTGCCACTTACCAGCCCAAGCCTAGATATCGTCCAGGTCTTGCTGCATTTCTACACGGACTGCTTCAGTATCCGAGGAGTCACGAATATGTTACTCGTTTACATCTATTTGCACAATTAATTCATCCACTTTATTGCGAATGCTCCGCGCGTTATGGCACAAAGCCTTGATGCTCGTCTTTTTAACATTACTTGTCCCCTTCCCACTATTTGTTACTGTGGCCCTGTTTGATTCTGGCCCTTGATTCCTCTGCCTATCACTTTTCTTCTTCCCTTTACTGTCTTTTGTTCTTGTCTTTGATCCCCCCTCCTCTGAGTCCTTGCAAAGGTTCCCATCCCCTTGTCATTTTAGTTTAAACCCTCCCCAACCACTCTATATAATATATTCCTCCTTGGACATCAGTCCCAATCCTGCCCAGGTGTAACCCGTCCAGTTTGTACTGGACCCACCTCCCCCAGAACCGGTCCCAATGACCCAGGAATCTAAAACCCTCCCCCTCACACCATCTCTTCAGCCACGTATTCATCCGATATATCCTGCTATTTCTACTCTGACTAGCACGTGGCACTGGTAGTAATCCTGAGATCACTACCTTTGAGGTCCTACTTTTCAACTTACTTCCTAACTCCCTATATTCTACTTTTTGGACCTCATCTTTTTTTTAAACCTATGTCGTTTGTACCAATGTGTACCACGACCACTAGCTGTTCACCCTCCCCCTTCAAAATGTCCTGTAACCGCTCTGAGACATCCTTGACCCTAGCACCAGGGAGGCAACATTCCATCCTGGACACTCGTTTGCGGCCACAGAAATGCCTATCTATTCCCCTTACAATTGAATCCCCTATGACTATTGCATTCCCACACTTTTTGCTTCTCCCCTGTGCAGCAGAGCCAACCTTGGTGCAACAAATTGGGCTGTTGCTGCTTTCCCCTGAGAGGCCATTCCCCCCAAAAGTATCCAAAGCAGTATATCTGTTTTGCAGGGGAATAGTCACAGGAGATTCCTGCACTGCCTCCCTAGTTCTCTTGCTCTGCCTGGTGGTCACCCATTCCCCTCCTGCCTGTGGAGTCTGAGCCTGCAATGTGACCACTTCTCTATACGTGCTATACACGATACGCTCCGCCTCGCAGATGCTCCATAGTGTCCCCAGCCGTCGCGCCAGCTCTGAAACCTGGGCTTCCAGGAGCTGCAGCTGGAGACATTTCCTGCACACATGCTGGTCCCGGGCACTGGAATTGTTCCCGGCTTCCCACATAGAGCACGAGGAGCACACCACGGCTTTGAGCTCTCCTGCCATGAATTAACCCTTTAAATTAAACCTTTTGGAAAATGCTTAATATCAAATAATATCAATTACTCTAGGGCCCTTCTTCCCTGGTCCTCGTTACTACAGAACTCCCTAAAAAACACGACTTACTATATATGCAAATAAACTGTAGACCTTTCTTACCTTAATTACTAAGCCAGATATTTAGAGCTATTCCCTAACTTCAGTTACTCACCAACCTTTCACCTTGCAGCTTTCCAGTGATGCCACAGTTGATGTTTTTTTTCAAACACTCTGGCGCGCCTGGACTGTGTCTGTGTTTATCCTCTCCTCCGTCGGTGATTCTCCCCGCAGGTCCGCTCCACTCCACTCGGCTCCCGGAAGGTAAGTAACCAGGCCACGATCCTCGGCCTCTATCTATCCTCTCCTCGGTTGGTGATTCTCCCCGCAGGTCCGCTCCACTCTGCTTGGCTCCGGGAAGGTAAGTAACTAGGCCGCGATCCTCGGCCTCTATTTATCCCCTCCTCGGTCGGTGATTCTCCCTGCAGGTCCACTCCACTCCGCTCGGCTCCCGAAAGGTAAGTCGGTACTCGAAATTAGAAATGATTAAAAAGCTGGACCATAGAGGGGACCAGTGTCAAACAGAAAAGATGGGAACTTGTAAATGGGTGAATTGGAAGAGAGTTGTGGGTCATTCAACATGTATCACATTATCTGCAGGGATACAACGTATGTAGATTGTCAATGAAGAGAAGTTGAAGATACTTTATTAGCTTTTGGTGTTAGGGAGGAAGAAAAAAAAGTCTATTTTTGTGGACTTCTGGTTCAAATGAAAAGTAAGCTTTATGACAAAGACACCACTTCACTGAATTAAATTGTCACAGGCTCATTGTTTCTTCTTATAAAGATATTGTTTATTATTATTGTGCATGCAACGCTGTAGGACATTCTAGAATGTGAATTACATCTTTTTTTTACATATAAAAAAAATAGGTGTGTCACCCACCATTTGAAAGAGTTGGCTCCAACACCATCATCAGGAGTATCATCGCACTCAGCAGCTCCATAAGCATCAAGGACATCCTCATCTGCATCATCGCAAACATCAACATTATCATCAGAATCACCAACAGCCTAAAAACCAACATCAACATCAGCAGCATATTCCACAGTGATATTATCATGAACAGCAACATCACTACAATATCAGTATCATCACAGTTAAGTCAACTTTGAGGTCATCATTAATACCAACGTCAACATAATCCTCGTCTGATCTTTTTTAAAACGTAAGTATCATTATCAATAGCATCATCAACAACATTATAAACACTGCATCAGTACCTGACACAGATCTCTTGGCATGTCTTACTTTCTGGGGCTCCTTTTGACCTTTTTTGTAAGCAGTTTCATTTGTCTATGTCCCCTTTTATTACATGTAAATCTATAAATCAATGTAATAGTATGATTCAGCTAAATTACAGTGTTGATCAACGTGTTTCATGTTGTCACACTAACAGCAGAAAGGTCATGTTTCAGTTCTCACTGCTGAGGCATACATTTTAGAATCTATCTTTGTAGAACCATTTATTGGTCCAGCATTTCTAAACTAAACTGAATCAATGCAGACACTTACGTGAGGATATGCCGATGCCTACCTATGCTTTGCTGCAGTGTATTCATGAACTGTCTGCAAAATAGTGCAGGACCTGACAACAGCACCCCCTGCAGGAGGTGTCAAGTTTCAACGGCAAAGAAAAAAAAGCTAAATATCCTTTGTGTTGATTTGTGTGTTAAAAAAAACAACAGATTGCGCCAATATGTTACCTTGACCCCATGCTTCTGATTTAAAAGTAATTGCCAATAAAGCAACACAAATGCTTTTTAACATGGCTCTCGGGTACAAGTGATACTTGCTGGGTTTCTGTAAACTGATGCACAGCTGCATTACACATTCCTTGATAAAAGTATGATTTCTTACACATGATTTTTCTGCTGATTAATCAATCAGTTGGTTTGACAATTCAAAATAAATGAGTTAATGATGTAATTTGGTTGTTATGCTGCTAACTTGATTTATCGTTTTGCATACAGTGAACTGTCATCAGAACTGGAAGATGCGAGAGATGCACATAAGAATGTAAGAAATAGGAACAGGGGTAAACCATTCAGGCCCTTGAGCCTGCTCCGCCATTCAACATGATCATGGCTGATCATCTGCCTCAACTCCATTTTCGCTTGAATTCTTGAGATCAAAATTCTGTCTATCTCAGCCTTAAATATATTCAATGATGGAGTATCCACAATGTTGTGGGGTAGAGAATTCCGAAGATTCACAACCCTTTGAGTGAAGAGGTTTCTCCTGGCCTCAGTCCAAAATCAACGTCCCCTTATCCTAAGACTGTGCCCCTGTGTTCTAGATTCCCCAGCCAAGGGAAACAACCTCTCAGCGTCTACCCTGTTAAGCCCCTTCAGAGTCTTGTATGTTTCAGTGAGATCACCTGTCATTCTTCAAAACTCAAAGAACAAAGAAGAAATAACAGTACAGCACAGGAACAGGCCATTCGGCCCTCCAAGCCTGCGCCAATCTTGATGCCTGTCTAAACTAAAACCTTCTGCACTTCCGGGGACCGTATCCCTCTATTCCCATCCTATTCATGTATTTGTCAAGATGCCTCTTAAACGTTGCTATCGTCCCTGCTTCCACCACCTGCCCCGGCAACAAGTTCCAGGCACTCACCAGCCTCTGCTTAAAGAACTCGCTTCGCACATCCCCTCTAAACTTTGTCCCTCTCACCTTAAACCTATGTCCCCTAGTAACTGACTCTTCCACCCTGGGAAAAAGCTTCTGACTATCCACTCTGTCCATGCCGCTCATAACTTTGTAAACCTCTATCATGTCGCCACTCCACCTCCATCGTTCCAGTGAAAACAATCCGAGTTTATCCAACCTCTCCTCATAGCTAATGCCCTCCAGACCAGGCAACATCCTGGTAAACCTCTTCTGTACCCTCTCCAAAGCCTCCACGTCCTTCTGGTAGTGTGGCGACCAGAATTGCACGCAATATTCTAAGTGTGGCCTAACTAAAGTTCTGTACAGCTGCAGCATGACTTGCCAATTTTTATACTCTATGCCCCGACCGATGAAGGCAAGCATGCCGTATGCCTTCTTGACTACCTTATCCACCTGCATTGGCACTTTCAGTGACCGGTGGACCTGTACTCCCAGATCTCTCCGCCTATCAATACTCCTAAGGGTTCTGCCATTTACTGTATACTTCCAACCTGTATCAAATCTTCTAAAATGCATTACCTCGCATTTGTCCGGATTAAACTCCATCTGCCATTTCTCCGCCCAAGTCTCCAACCGATCTATATCCTGCTATATCCTCTGACAATCCTCATCACTATCCGCAACTCCACCAACCTTTGTGTCGTCCGCAAACTTACTAATCAGACCAGCTACATTTTCCTCCAAATCATTTATATATACTACAAACAGCAAAGGTCCCAGCACTGATCCCTGCGGAACACCACTAGTCACAGCCCTCCATTCAGAAAAGCACCCTTCCACTGCTACCCTCTATCTTCTATGACCGAGCCAGTTCTATATCCATCTTGCCAGCTCCCCTCTGATCCCGTGTGACTTCACCTTTTGTACCAGTCTGCCATGAGGGACCTTGTCAAAGGCTTTACTGAAGTCCATATAGATAACATCCACTGCCCTTCCTTCATCAATCATCTTCGTCACTTCCTCAAAAAACTCAATCAAGTTCATGAGACACGACCGCCTCTTCACAAAACCATGCTGCCTCTCGCTAATAAGTTCATTTGTTTCCAAATGGGAGTAAATCCTGTCCCGAAGAATCCTCTCTATTAATTTCCCTACCACTGATGTAAGGCTCACCGGCCTATAATTTTCTGGATTATCCTTGCTACCCTTCCTTAACAAAGGAACAACATTGGCTATTCTCCAGTCCTCTGGGACCTCACCTGCAGCCAATGAGGATACAAAGATTTCTGTCAAGGCCCCAGCAATTTCTTCCCTTGCCTCCCTTTGTATTCTGGGGTAGATCCCATCAGGCCCTGGGGACTTATCTACCTTAATGCTTTGCAAGACACCCAACACCTCCTCCTTTTTGATAACGACATGACCCAGACTATCTACACTCCCTTCCCTAGGCTCATCATCCACCAAGTCCTTCTCTTTGGTGAATACTGATGCAAAGTACTCATTTAGTACCTCGCCCATTTCCTCTGGCTCCACATATATTCCCTCCTCTGTCCTTGAGTGGGCCAACCCTTTCCCTGGTTACCCACTGCTCTTTATATACATATAAAAAGCCTTGGGATTCTCATTAATCCTGTTTGCCAATGACTTTTCATGACCCCTTTTAGCCCTCCTGACTCCTTGCTTAAGTTCCTTCCTACTGTCTTTATATTCCTCAAGGGCTTCATCTGTTCCCAGCCATCTAGCCCTTACAAATGCTTCCTTTTTCTTTTTGACTAGGCTCACAATATTCCTCGTTATCCAAGGTTCGCGAAATTTGCCAAACTTATCCTTCTTCCTCACAGGAACATGCTGGTCCTGGATTCTAATCAACTGACGTTTGAAAGACTCCCACATGTCAGATGTTGATTTACCCTCAAACAGCCGCCCCCAATCTAAATTCTTCAGTTCCTGCCTAATTTTGTTATAATTAGCCTTCCCCCAATTTAGCACCTTCACCCGAGGACTACTCTTATCCTTATCCACAAGTACCTTAAAACTTATGGAATTATGGTCACTGTTCCCGAAATGCTCCCCTACTGAAACTTCGACCACCTGGCCGGGCTCATTCCCCAATACCAGGTCCAGTACGGCCCCATCCCTAGTTGGACTATCTGCATATTGTTTCAAGAAGCCCTCCTGATGCTCCTTACACATTCTGCCCCATCCAAGCCCCTAGCACTAAGCGAGTCCCAGTCAATATAGGGGAAGTTAAAATCACCCACCACTACAACCCTGTTACCTTTACATCTTTCCAAAATCTGTCTACATATCTGCTCCTCTACCTCCCGCTGACTGTTGGGAGGCCTGTAGTAAACCCCCAACATCGTGACTGCACCCTTCCTATTCCTGAGCTCCACCCATTTTGCCTCGCTGCATGACTCCTCTGAGGTGTCCTCCCGCAGTACAGCTGTGATATTCTCCTTAACCAGTAATGCAACTCCCCCACCCCTTTTACATCCCCCTCTATCCCTCCTGAACCTTCTAAATCCCGGAACATTTAGCTGCCAATCATGTCCTTCCCTCAACCAAGTCTCTGTAAGAGCAACAACATCATAGTTCCAAGTACTAATCCAAGCCTTACTTCTCGCATTGAAACAAATGCACTTCAGACCACCAGTCCTGCTGTGCTCAGCAACATCTCCCTGCCTGCTCTTCCTCTTAGTCTTACTGGCCTTATTTACTAGTTCCCCCTCATTTATTTCACCTGCTGTCCTACTGCCCTGGTCCCCAACCCCCTGCCACACTAGTTTAAACCCTTCCGAGTGACGCTCGCAAACCTCGCAGACAGGATATTTGTGCCCCTCCAGTTTAGATGCAACCCGTCCTTCTTGTACAGGTTCCACCTGTCCCTGAAGAGATCCCAATGATCCAGATATCTGAAACCCTCCCTCCTACACCAGCTGTTCAGCCACATGTTTAGCTGCACTATCTTCCTATTTCTAGCCTCACTGGCATGTGGCACAGGGAGTAATCCCGAGATTACAACCCTAGAGATCCTGTCTTTTAACTTTCTACCTAACTCCCTAAACTCCCCCTGCAGGACCTCATCAGTCTTCCTGCCTATGTCATCGGTACCGATGTGTACCACAACCTCTGGCTGTTCACCCTCCCCCTTCAGAATGCCCCCTGTCTGTTCAGAGACATCCTTGACCCTGGCACCAGGGAGGCAACATACCATCCTGGAGTCTCTTTCACGTCCACAGAAGCGCCTATCTGTGCCCCTGACTATAGAGTCCCCTATAACTATTGCTCTTCTATGTTTTGTCCCTCCCTGCTGAACAACAGTGCCAGCCGTGGTGCCACTGCTCTGGCTGCTGCTGTTGTTTCCCCCTGATAGGCCATTCCCCCAACGGTATCCAAAATGGTATACTTGTTAGCGAGGGGGATAGCCACAGGGGATTCCTGCACTGACTGCCTGCCCCTTCTGGGGGTCATCCATCTATCTGCCTGCACCTTGGGTGTAACCACTTCTCTAAAACTCCTGTCTATGACACTTTCTGCCATCTGCATACTCCTAAGTGCATCCAATTGCTGCTCCAACTGATCCATGCGGTCTGTGAGGAGCTGCAACTGGGTACACTGCCTGCAGATGTAGTCGTCCGGAACGCTGGAACGTCACGGACCTCCCACATCTCACAGGTGAAGCACTTCACCCCTCTAACTGACATTTCTAGCACTAATTAATTTAAAATAAATCAATACTTATTAAATCCTTACTAAATTGTTATAATTAACTATATGGTCCCTAGTGCTAGATTTCTACTATAAATATAAAATGCTAACTAAATACAGTAATTTCCTCCAGTTTAGTTACTCTACTTATTAATTAGTTACTTAATTAGGGTTTTAATCAATTTTTATCAATGTTTTATTTTCAAATTCAGTACAGATTCCCTACCAGCCAATCAGGACAGCTTTCATGTGACGTCACTTTTTCAGTTTTTTTTCCAGAGAGGATAGGCCCAATTTACCCAGCCCTTCATCATTGGTCAACCCTCCAATTCCAGGAACTAATCATAGAATCATAGAAAGTTTAAGGCACAGAAAGAGGCCACTTGGCCCATCGTGTCAGTTCTGGCCAAAAAACAATCCACCTATTCTGATCCCATCTTCCAGCATTTGGTCTGTAGCCCTGCAGATTATGGCACCTAAGGTGCATATTGAGACTTCTTTTGAATGAGTTGAGGGTTTCTGCCTCAACTATCCTTTCAGGCAGTAAGTACCAGACCCCCACCACCCTCTGGGTGAAAAAGATTTTCCTCATCTCCCCTCTAATTTTTCTACCAATCACTTAAATTTATGCCCCCTAGACACTGACCTCTCTGCGAAGGTGAATAGACCCTTCACCTCCATTTTATCTAGGCCCGTCAAAATTTTGTACATTTCAATCAGATCTCCCCTCAGCCTTCTCTGTTCCAAGGAGAATAACTCCAGCCTATCCAATCTTTCCTCAGAGCTGCATTTTTCCAGTCCTGGCAACATCCTCGTAAATCTAAAATAAAAGCAAAATACTGCGGATGCTGGAAATCTGAAACAAAAACAAGAAATGCTGGAATCACTCAGCAGGTCTGGCAGCATCTGTGGAAAGAGAAGCAGAGTTAACGTTTCGGGTCAGTGACCCTTCTTCGGAGTTCCGAAGAAGGGTCACTGACCCGAAACGTTAACTCTGCTTCTCTTTCCACAGATGCTGCCAGACCTGCTGAGTGATTCCAGCATTTCTTGTTTTTGTGTCCTCGTAAATCTCCTCAGTAACCTCTCTCGTGCAATTACACCCTTTCTGTAATGAGGTGACCAGAACTGCACACAGTATTCAAGTTGATCTGAGATCAAGTTGTGACCTAACCAATGAGTTATACGTTCCAGCATAACCTCCCTGTTCTTATATTCTACACCTCGGCTAATAACGGAAAAGATTTGATATGCCCTTTTAACCACCTGTCCTGCTACATTCAGGGATCTGTGGATATTCACTGCAAGGTTCCTCACTTCCTCTACACATCTCAGTATTTTCCCATTAATTGTGCGTTCCTTTGCCTTGTTTGACCTCCCCAAATGCATCACTTCACACTTCTCCAGGTTGAATTCCATTTGCCGCTTTTCTGCCCATCTGACCAGACCTTTATCCTGTCTCTCAGAATAGATTCCAATAATTTTCCCACTACTGAGGTTAGACTGACTGGCCTGTAATTATTCGGTCTGTCCCTCACTCCCTTTTTAAACAGAGGTACAACATTAGCAGTTCTCCAATCCTCCGGCACCACACCTGCATCCAGTGAGGACTGGAAAATGATGGTCAGACTTTCTGTTATTTCCTCTCTTGCTTCTTTTTACAGTTTAGGGCACATTTCATCCGGCCCTGGTGATTTATCAACTTTCAAGGATGCTATATCCCATTAATACCTCCTCTCTCCCTATGTTCATCACATCCAATACTTCACACTCCTCCTCCTTAACTACAAATCTGTATCGTCCCCTCTTTTGTGAAGACAGCCGTTAAGTATTCATTAAGATTCATACCAACATCTTCCACCCCTACACATAGGTTACTTTTAATCTAGTGAACCTTTTCTGTACTGCCTCCAATGCAAGTATATCCTTCCTTAAATATGGAGACCAAAATTGCACAGGTGTGGTCTCACCAAAGCCATGTACAATTGTAGCAAGATTTCCTTATTCTTGTACTCCGATCCCCTTGAAATAAAGGCCAACAAGCCATTTGGCCTTCCTCATTGCTTGCTGCACCTGCATGCTAACTTTCTGTGTTCCTTGTACGAGTACACCCAGGTCTCTCTGAACATCAACATTTAAAAGTTTCACACCTTTTAAAAAATATTTTGCTTTTCTTACTCTTACCATCAAAGTGAATAACCTCAGACTTCCCCACATTATAATCCATCTGCCACCTTGTTGCCCAGTCACTGAATCTGTCTATATCGCTTTGCAGCCTCTCTATGTCTTCCTCACAGTTTACATTCCCACCTAGCTTTGTATCATCAGCAAACTTGGACAAAGAGACTGAGAGTAAAGTATCTGAATCATTAATATACATTGTAAATAGCTGAGGCCCCAGCATTGATCCTTGCAGCATTCCACTAGTCACAGCCTGCCAACTTGAAAATATCCCATTTATCCCTAGTCTCTGCTTTCTGTCCGTTAATAAGTCCTCTATCCATGCTAATATATTGTCCCCAACTCCATGCACCCTTATCGCGCATATCAGCTGTTAGTGTGGAGCCTTATCGAATGCCTTTTGGAAATCCTGGTATACGACATGTACTGGTTCCCTTTATCTACCCGACTAATTACATCCTCAAAAAGCTCTATTAAATTTGTCAAACACGATTTCCCTTTCATAAAATCATGTTGCCTTTATCTGATCATACTCGGATTTTCTAGTTGCATTGTTAAGACTTCCTTAATAATAGGTTTCAGCATTTTCCAGATGATTGATGTCACGCTAACTGGCCTGTAGTTCCCTGTTTTCTCTCTCCCTCCTTTCTTGAATAGCAGGGTTATATTTGTTAACTTCCAATCTGCTGGGACCATTCTAGAATCTAGGGAATTTTGGAAAATTGTAACCAGTGCCTCCACGATCTATGCAGCGACTTTTAGTCAAAGAACAAAGAACAGTACAGCACAGGAACAGGCCATTCGGCCCTCCAAGCCTGCGCCGATCTTGATACCTGCCTAAACTAAAATCTTCTGCACTTCCGGGGACCATATCCCTCTATTCCCATCCTATTCATGTATTTGTCAAGATGCCTCTTAAACGTTGCTATCGTACCTGCTTCCACCACCTCCCCCGGCAGCAAGTTCCAGGCACTCACCACCCTCTGTGTAAAGAACTTGCCTCGCACATCCCCTCTAAACTTTGCCCCTCTCACCTTAAACCTATGTCCCCTAGTAACTGACTCTCCCACCCTGGGAAAAAGTTTCTGACTATCCACTCTGTCCATGCCGCTCATAACTTTGTAAACCTCTATCATCATGTCGCCCCTCCACCTCCGTCGTTCCAGTGAAAACAATCCGAGTTTATCCAACCTCTCCTCATAGCTAATGCCCTCCAGACCAGGCAACATCCTAGTAAACCTCTTCTGTACCCTCTTCAAAGCCTCCACGTCATTCTGGTAGTGTGGCGATCGGAATTGCACGCAATATTCTAAGTGTGGCCTAACTAAAGTTCTGTACAGCTGCAGCATGACTTGCCAATTTTTATACTCTATGCCCTGACCGATGAAGGCAAGCATGCCGTATGCCTTCTTGACTACCTTATCCACCTGTGTTGTCACTTTCAGTGACCTGTGGACATGTACACCCAGATCTCTCCGCCTGTCAATACTCTTAAGGGTTCTGCCATTTACTGTATACTTCCCACCTGCATTAGACCTTCCAAAATGCATTACCTCACATTTGTCCGGATTAAACTCCATTTGCCATTTCTCCGCCCAAGTCTCCAACCGATCTATATCCTGTTGTATCCTCTGACAATCCTCATCACTATCTGCAACTCCACCAACCTTTGTGTCATCCGCAAACTTACTAATCAGACCAGCGACATTTTCCTCCAAATCATTTATATCTACTACAATCAGCAAAGGTCCCAGCACTGATCCCTGCGGAACACCACTAGTCACAGCCCTCCATTCAGAAAAGCACCCTTCCACTGTTACCCTCTGTCTTCTATGACCGAACCAGTTCTGTATCCATCTTGCCAGCTCACCTCTGATCCCGTGTGATTTCACCTTTTGTACCAGTCTGCCATGAGGGACTTTGTCAAAGGCTTTACTGAAGTCCATATTGATAACATCCACTGCCCTTCCTTCATCAATTATCTTCGTCACTTCCTCAAAAATCTCAATCAAATTAGTGAGACACGACCTCCCCTTCACAAAACCATGCTGCCTCATGTTTCCAAATGGGAGTAAATCCTGTCCCGAAGAATCCTCTCTATTAATTTCCCTAACACTGACGTAAGGCTCGCCGGCCTATAATTTCCTGGATTATCCTTACCACCCTTCTTAAACAAAGGAACAACATTGGCTATTCTCCAGTCCTCTGGGACCTCACCTGTAGCCAATGAGGATGCAAAGATTTCTGTCAAGGCCCCAACAATTTCTTCCCTTGCCTCCCTCAGTATTCTGGGGTAGATCCCATCAGGCCCTAGGGACTTATCTACCTTAATGCTTTGCAAGACACCCAACACCTCCTCCTTTTTGATAATGAGATGACTGAGACTATCTACACTCCCTTCCCTAGGCTCATCATCCACCAAGTCCTTCTCTTTGGTGAATACTGATGCAAAGTATTCATTTAGTACCTCACCGATTTCCTCTTTTCCACACATAGATTCCCTCCTCTGTCCTTGAGTGGGCCAACCCTTTCCCTGGTTACCCTCTTGCTCTTTATATATGTATAAAAAGCCTTTGGATTTTCCTTAATCCTGTTTGCCAATGACCTTTCATAACCCCTTTTAGCCCTCCTGACTCATTGCTTAAGTTCCTTCCTACTGTCTTTATATTCCTCAAGGGATTCATCTGTTCCTAGCCTTCCAGCCCTTACAAATGCTTCCTTTTTCTTTTTGACTAGGCTCACAATATCCCGTGTTATCCAAGGTTCCCGAAACTTGCCAAACTCATCCTTCTTCCTCACAGGAATATGCTAATCAACTGACGTTTGAAAGACTCCCACATGTCAGATTTTGATTTACCCTCAAACAGCCGTCCCCAATCTAAATTCTTCAGTTCCTGCCTAATATTGTTATAATTAGCCTTCCCCCAATTTAGCACCTTCACCCGAGAACTACTCTTATCCTTATCCACAAGTACATTAAAACTTATGGAATTATGGTCACTGTTCCCGAAATGCTCCCCTACTGAAACTTCGACCACCTGGCCGGGCTCATTCCCCAATACCAGGTCCAATACGGCCCCATCCCTAGTTGGACTATCTACGTATTGTTTCAAGAAGCCCTCCTGGATGCTCCTTACAAATTCTGCCCCATCCAAGCCTCTAGCACTAAGCGAGTCCCAGTCAATATAGGGGAAGTTAAAATCACCCACCACAACCCTGTTACCTTTACATCTTTCCAAAATCTGTCTACATATCTGCTCCTCTACCTCCCGTTGACTGTTGGGAGGCCTGTAGAAAAGCCCCAACACCGTGACTGCACCCTTCCTATTCCTGAGCTCCACCCATATTGCCTCGCTGCATGCCCCCTCCGAGGTGTCCTCCTGCAGTACAGCTGTGATATTCTCCTTAACCAGTAATGCAACTCCCCCAACCCTTTTACATCCCCCTCTATCCCGCCTGAAGCTTCTAAATCCTGGAACATTTAGCTGCCAATCCTGTCCTTCTCTAAACTAAGTCTCTGTAAGTGCAACAACATCATAGTTCCAAGTACTAATCCAAGCTCTAAGTTCATCTGCCTTACCTGTTATACTTCTCGCATTGAAACAAATGCACTTCAGACCACCAGTCCTGCTGTGCTCCGCAACATCTCCCTGCCGACTCTTCCTCTTAGTCTTACTGGCCTTATTTACTAGTTCCCCCTCATTTATTTCACTTGCTGTCCTACTGCTCTAGTTCCCACCCCCCTGCCACACTAGTTTAAACTCTCCCAAGTGACGCTGGCAAACCTCGCAGACAGGATATTTGTGCCCCTCCAGTTTAGATGCAACCCGTCCTTCTTGTACAGGTCCCACCTGTCCCTGAAGAGATCCCAATGATCCAGATATCTGAAACCCTCCCTTCTACACCAGCTGTTCAGCCACGTGTTTAGCTGCACTATCTTCCTATTTCTAGCCTCACTGGCACGTGGCACAGGGAGTAATCCCGAGATTACAACCCTAGAGATCCTGTCTTTTAACTTCCTATAACTCCCTAAACTCCCCCTGCAGGACCTCGTCACTCTTCCTGCCTATGTCGTTGGTACCGATGTGTACCACAAACTCTGGCTGTTCATCCTCCCCCTTCAGAATGCCCCCTGTCCTTTAACTTTCTCCAATATTTTTTTCTCTGCTGATATCAATTACTTTTAAGATCCTCACTCTTAATAGCCCCTTGTTTTCCTATCTATTTCTGACATGTAATTTGTGACACAAAGGCCTGGATTTTCAATCCGGGGTTGGGAACCCAACACCCGAATCATTTCTGGGTCCTGACCCTGCGTCATGTCAGTGTCAGTGCCGCAACGTGATTTCATTCACAAAGGACCTAACTGACCTGGGGGTGAGTTTGGTGCTCAATTAGTGACATTGGGAGTGGCCTGGAGGCGGGATAAAGTAACTGAAGTCTCTTTGAAATGCGAATGGCAGCCGTGACGTTCACTTGCTGAGATGGAGCAGCAGGGTACTTAGAGGGCCAGTGCTGCCATGGGTAAGCGTCCACTGGCATCACCAATGTTCTCTGATGCTTCCCTTGAGGCTTTAATCGATGCAGTGGCAGATAGGAGAGAGATCTTGTTCCTGGGAAGAAGAAATGTGCCTAGAGACACAACGAGGGCCTGGCTGGAGGTGATGATGGAGGTCAGCAGCCAAGGAGTGACCAGAAGGATGTGCATCCAGCATCGGAAAAGATTCAATGACCTGATAAGTTCTGGAAGGTGAGTGGCAAGTGACACCCAGGTGACAGGTCTCCAAATCTGTATCCACCAGCATGCAGACAAGTTGAGCAGACTAAGTGTTCAAAGTTCTCTCTACTATTGTCAGATCAAGTGCCCAGTTTCATCACTGACATGTGAGCAGCCTAATTTCTGGAGCACAATGGAGCAGGAAGCATCACTGAGGACCGCAACAGCTCATGTGAATGTCATGCTGGAATAGATGAGGGAGGGCAACCTTCTCATAAGTCATTCTCCACTTATCCTGCAGGAAAAGAAAGTGTACAACTACCAGGAAATGTCTTGGATGGGTGGTGATGTGCCACAGCTCCACACTCTGACCCTGATTGAGGAGGCGGCAGTGGAAATCGCAAGGGTGCCATCACATCAGGCCGTGGGCGATGGTGAGACGGGAAGCTGTGAAGAACAGCGTAATTTGATAGCTTTATCTTCATGTGAAGGGCGTGGAGGAAACTCCTGCCCAATGCACGCTGTCATCTCTAGGGTTGGTTGTGTTGAGGCACCTGTTGAGTAGCCCGAATTCTCATCACCACCTTCTTGTGTTTTCCACAGGACCAATAGCGGAGCGGGAGCAGAGTGTCCCAGCACAGTCGTCGTTGGCCTCCTCAGTGAGGAGTGATGTTCCAGCACCTGCACCTTCACATCATTCCTCTTCAGCTTCCTTCAGCGCATTGACACTCCCCTCAACTGGGCCTCAATCAAGATTAGAATGGAGAGCACTGGGTGAGTAGCACATCATGTGGGGAGTTCCCCTTTGGAGGATGGAGGGTAGGCACAGCCATGCTCCGCTGGGTGAAGATGCTGGCCTCAGGTAACACAAACAAGGAGTGTTTTTCTGGAGCATCAGAGGCAGGTGAGTTCCCAAATATCAGAGATCCCTGAGGTATTGCGGAACCATGGGCAGACAATGGAGGAGTCCACACAGCACACATGCAGCTTTATGACTCAGGGATTTCAGCCCATGAGCTCCTCCATTGAGAGAGTGGCCAAACCCTTGGAGAGCCACATGCAACACCACACTGAGTGGATGCAGGAGCAGTGCACTGATATGAACAGAAAAAGTGACACTGTCTGTAGCATTGACTGCTCCGTGTCACTGATAGTGCTGAGATGCTTGGAGTGGCTGCCAGCTGTATCCCAGCCAGTGGCCTCATTAGCATGCATGGGCACCATGAAAGGGCTGAGGAAGTCAGAGGCTGATGAGGGGGCTACCCTCTGGGGGCACTGGCATCATCCCTCACCTCCTCGGCCACTCTGACTCCAGAATCATCCATGCTGCAAGGTCCTACACCAGAGGATGCCCCTGCAGTGATGCAGGCTTGGTAGCTTGTGCAGGAGCTACCATGGATACCTCCAAGACGAGGACAGAAGCTACAGGCTCTCAGCTGGATGCAGAGACAAGGGAGCAGGCTGTCTCCACCTCCCTCTGTCACAGGGAAGCACCCAGTAGAAGCGGATGGGAATGCAAGGATCCACACCGTTAGTTGTACCTTATGGGTTACCTGGGTGATGTTTTCTCAACTTGTATCAAGAATTGCTTATGCTTTCAATCAGACTTGTGTGTTAATATTGCTTGAGCTTAAAAGGGAAATGGGGTTGTGGGGATTGGGGGGGGGGTGTTGGTGGGGGGGGGACTTGCAGGAGCAGCTGCTGTGGTGCCACAGTCTGTGATGTGGAAGAATGTGGGCAATGGAGACCCCATTCTCAATGATTTTGGTGGCAATGGTATTCTTCTGGATAATTTCTCTCTCTGGAAGGTGAGTTACAGAGTCATCTGTCATAAGAGCTGAGATGCACTCAAGTAAAACATTGCTGAATTAGCATGATCCTTACAGTCATGCCAGCCTGCCAATCACTGTGAAGCCTGGGATGGCTTTGGCAGTCATCCACCAATGCCTGGGCACCAGGCACCTCTGGAGCACCCTCTTCGTCCTCCTCTTCCTCTTATTCCTCCTCCTCTCGATCCTACTCCGAGAAAGAGTGGCATTCCAGGTCCTTCTCTTCACCTAGCTCCAGGCCTCTTTGTATTGTCATGTTGTGCAGTGTGCAGCAGATGACCACAATTTGGGACACCCTGGCCGACTCATACTGAAGGCACCACCTGTCCAGTCAAAGCAACGGAAATGCATCTTCAAGATGCCAATGGTCTGTTCAATGCAATTTTGTGTTAGGAGATGACTCAGGTTGTAGCGCCTCTCTGCATCTGTGCCTGTGTGTCAGATTGGGATCAGGAGCCACCTTCGCAGGGAATAACTCTTATCCCCCAGCAGTCCTGGAGACTGGATGTTGGCCTAACGAAATCTGGCAACCCTGGGACTCTCGAAGGATAAAGGAATCATGACAGCTGCCCGGGAACCAAGTGTAGACCTGCAAGATGCATTTCCTGTGGTCACAGACCAGTTGGACATTCAGTAAGTGGAAGCTTTTTCTGTTCGGGAATCTGGCTGGCTGGTCTGTCGGTGCCTTGATGGCTACATAGGTACAATCGGTGACCTCTTGCACCGGAGAAAATCCATCGATGGGGCAGTCCCCAATGCCCTCTGTGCCTGCACTGGCCCATCTGTCTCAAAATGGATGTAGTCCCCCACACCCCTGGAATATGGCCTCTGTGAACTGCCTGATGGCCTGATGAGCTACCGACTGCGAAATGCCAGCTAGGTCCACAGCTGATCCCTGAAACAACCTGGATGCATAAAAATTCAGGGCGATTTTGACCTTAATGGCTGCAGGTAGGGGACTGCCACAGGGCCAACAAGGGCATTAAGTCATTGTGGATCAGTGCACAGATGTCCGAGACCATCTGCCTGGATAGGCGCCGTCTCCTACGACACAGATGCTCTACCATTTGCAGGTAGCTGAATCTTGGGTGGTACAGCCGATGCCTTGGGTAGCATCTTCTTCCCCTTATAGCCCCTGCTGTGCTCTTCTGGCCTCCTCATGGCTAGGAGGATGCATCTGCTGAAGCTCCTCCTCACTGCTTTGTCCAATGTCACAGTAGCCTGGTCCCATCTGATCTCCCTCAGCTGGCGCTCATACATTCACAAGTGCTTCCTCTGCTGCTCAAGTGATGCCAGCAGTTTCACATGCCTCTCAAGAGTCCTACCACTAACTGCTTACAAATGCAAGGCTCTCAGCTCCAGCGATGGCAACTCTGTGCCATTGGTTGAACGGCTGAGCATTAAGTTTGTTACCAGTGCATTCATTAGCCATCATGACTCCCCACTGTGTTCACAACGATACACACCAATGCATCCTGGACACTGTCTTCTTTGTGCTTCCCGATTAAAAATTTCAAACTGCTCCTCTGAAGTCTTAATGAGCTCAACAATGAACTCAACAACCACTTAAATGCAGGCATGCAGGATTCTGGCTTCCCTGCCCTCCCTTTAAAAATCGCGTCATGTTCTGGACGCATCGGACTCCAGCGATGCCTTCCGGGAACGCGATCTTGAATGCACGCCCACACCCACACTCACCTCCATGGGCAATTGTAAATCAAGCCCATGTTGTGAGTGTTTCCATATTTTTTGCTCAATTTTGAGAATTTGTGTTTTAAAACTGAGAAGGATTCCATTGATGCTGGAACTTTAGGTGTTTTTTTTTTAAAGGAGGTCACCAGAAGGTTTGGACTGAGTTTGATCTGTAAACAGTTACTGGAAGGCACCTGTTTTCAAATAAAAACCCAGCAGGGGTTGTTTTTGACTTGGAGATATGTTTACAAAGAAGTGACAAGTCAAGATCTATGGTTGTCAGGAGGCTTGCTTTCTGGAAAGTTTTAGTTTCAATTTGAGCTGTTAAAGCCAGTTGAAATTTTGCTTGCAACAGAAGAAGACCCAGCCAGCTCAGCTCTCTCTCTTGAAAAGAAACTCTGCATCAAGTGTATTTCCTAATTCCTCCTGTATTTGAAGAAACCCTGCATCAAATGTGTGGGAACGAAAACCTTGTTGCTTCAGTCCTGCTGTAAAACCTATTTGGAGCCTCTGTAGCTGCATTGCTTGGAAAGCCTACTTAAACTGATCATCAACATCGCCTGGAAAGAACTGTTCTAGGAATATCCTAGTGACAGCCGCCTATACGCATTTGGAATGCCAAACCACATCAAGGTACATCTTTCCATACATTCTTTTCAGCCTAAGTATTTTTCTCTCTTCTATTTCTTTGTAACAGCTGTAAACAAAAATCCCTTTATGCCCGGTTGTGTATGTATGTGAGGGCTAGGATAAATAAGGGATGCCAATATCATCACCCTCTATAAGAACAATGGTGACGGCAATGACTACAACAACTACCATGGAATCTCCCTGCTCAGCATAGTAAAGAAAGTCTTTGCTCGAGTCGTTTTACACAGACTCCAGAAGCTGGCTGAGCATGTCTACCCTGAGGCACAGTGCAGCTTTCAAGCAGAGAGATCCACCATTGACATGCTGTTCTCCTTTCACCAGCTACAGGAGAAATGCTGCGAATAACAGATGCCCCTCTACATTGTTTTCATAGATCTCACCAAAGCCTTTGACCTCGTCAGCAGACATGTTCTCTTCAGACTACTAGCAAAGATCAGATGTCCACCAAAGCTACTAAGTATCATCACCTCATTCCATGACAATATGAAAGGCACAATTCAGCATAGCAGCACCTCATCAGACCCCTTTCCTATCCTGAGTGGTGTGAAACAGGGCTGTGTTCTCGCACCTACACTGTTTGGGATCTTCTTCTCACTGCTGCTCTTACATGCGTTCAAGTCTTCAGAAGAAGGAATTTTCCTCCACATGAGATCAGATGGCAGGTTGTTCAACCTTGCCCGTCTCAGAGCGAAGACAAAAGTATGGAAAGTCCTCATCAGGGAACTCCTCTTTGCTGACAATGCTGCATTAACATCCCACACAGAAGAGTGTCTGCAGAAACTCATCGACAGGATTGCGGCTGCCTGCAATGAATTTGGCCTAACCATCAGCCTCAAGAAAACAAACATCATGGGACAATACGTCAGAAATGCTCCATCCATCAATATCAGCAACCACGCTCTGGAAGTGACTCAATAGTTCACCTACCTAGGCTCAACTATCACCTGTAACCTGTCTCTTGATGCAGAAATCAACAAGCGTATGGGAAAGGCGTCCACTGCTATGTCCAGACTGGCCAAGAGGGTGTGGGAAAATGGCGCACTGAAACAGAACACAAAAGTCGAGTGTTTCAAGCCTGTGTCCTCAGTACCTTGCTCTACGGCAGTGAGGCCTGGACAACGTATGTCAGCCAAGAACGACGTCTCAACTCATTCCATCTTTGCTGCCTCTGGAGAATCCTTGGCATCAGGTGGCAGGACCGTATCTCCAACACAGAAGTCCTCGAGGCCAATATCCCCAGCATATACACCGTACTGAGCCAGCGGCACTTGAGATGGCTTGGCCATGTGAGCCGCGTGGAAGATGGCAGTATCCCCAAGGACGCATTGTACAGCAAGCTCGTCACTGGTACCAGACCCACCGGCCGTCCATGTCTCGCTTTAAAGACGTCTGCAAACGCGACATGAATTCCTGTGACATTGATCACAAATTGTGGAAGTCAGTTGCCAGTAATCGCCAGAGCTGGCGGACAGCCATAAAGGCGGGGCTAAAGCGTGGCGAGTTGAAGAGACTTAGCAGTTGGCAGGAGAAAAGGCAGAAGTGCAAGGAGAGAGCCTTGTGTAACAGCCCCGGCAAACAATTTTATCTGCAATGCCTGTGCAGGAGTCTGTCACTCTAGAATTGACTTTTATAGCCACTCCAGGCGTTGCTCCACAAACTACTGGCCACCTCTAGGCGCTTACCCATTGTTTCTCGAGACAAGGAGGCCAAAGAAGAAGAAGAAGATGTATGTGAGGTCTAGGATAAATAAGGGGCTTTAAATATTTCAATTTGTGTGTATGTTTTACTTCATTATTGGTTAAGACTTCGTTTATAATAAACTGATGATTTTGTTGTTTATTAAAGAAAACTGTTCTATTCTGGGAAAAATAGCATTTTTTGATTGACGGTTTTGGTAAGTGGGAAAACTTAAATTTATGTTGTGGCCTGTGAAGAAGTGGAACTAGAATAAACAGTGCACTCCTCCCACCTTGATCGTAATAAACAAAATATCTGTTAAACGTCTCCGCCATTTCCTCATTCCCCATGATAATTTCTCCTGTCTCTGTCTCTAAGGGACCAATGTTTATTTTAACCACTCTCCTTTTTATGCACCTATAAAAGCTCTTACAATCTGTTAAATATTTCTAGCTAGTTTTCTTTCATATTCTATTTTTTCCCTTTTTGTCAACTTTTTGTTTCGAAACACTCCCAATCCTCAGACTTACTACTATTCTTTGCAATATTATAAGCCTCTTCTTTTAATCTAATATTACCCTTAACTTTCCTAGTAAGCTGCGAATGAAGCTTTCTTGCAGAGTTTTTGTTTTTTAATGGAATGTATTTTTGATGAACATTTTGAATTGTTTCTTTAAATGTTTCCCACTATTCATTTGCTGCCATATCTTTGAGTGTAAATCAACTTTAGCCAGCTGTTACGACTAGGTGAGAAAGAGGTCCAGGGTTCAATTTCAGCCTTCACCTGGTCTTACTGTAACAGGATTTTTATTTTTAAACACACTGTGTTTTTAGAGTCATAGAGTTTTACAGCACAGAAACAGGCCCTTTGGCCCATAGTGTCCGCGCCGGCCATCAAGCACCTATCTATTTTAATCCCATTTTCCAGCACTTGGCCCGTAGCCTTGTATGCTATGGCATTTCAAGTGCTCATCTAAATACTTCTTAAATGTTGTGAGAGTTCCTGCCTCTACCACCCCTTCAGGCAGTGTGTTCCAGATTCCAACCACCCTCTAGGTGAAATTTTTTTTTCCTCAAATCCCCTCTAAATCTCCTGCCCTTACCTTAAATCTATGCCCCCTGGTTATTGACACCTCTGCTAAGTGAAAAGATTTCTTCCTATCTATGCCCTCATAATTTTGTATACCTTGATCAGGTCCACCCTCAGCCTTCTCTGCTCTAAGGAAAACAACCCTAGCCTATCCAGTCTCTCTTCATAGCTGAGATGCTCCAGCCCAGGCAACATCCTGGTGAATCTCCTCTGCACCCTCTCCAGTGCAATCACATCCTTCCTATAGTGTGGCGACCAGAACTGTACACAGTACTCCAGCTGTGGCCGAGCTAGGGTTTTATACAGCTCCATCATAACCTCCCTTATATTCTTATATTCTATGTCTCATATGCCTTCCTAACCACCTTATTTACCTGTGCTGTTGCCTTCAGTGATCTATGGACAAGTACATCAAGGTCCCTCTGACCTTCTGTACTTCCTCGGGTCCTACCATCCATTGTATATTCCCTTGCCTTGTTAGTCTTCCCAAAATGCATCACCTCACACTTCTCAGGATTAAATTCCATTTGTCACTGCTCTGTCCAGCTTAGCAGCCCATCTATATCCTCCTGTAATCTAAGGCTTTCCTCCTCACTATTTACGACACCACCAATTTTCCTGTCATCTGCGAACTTACCTCCTATATTCACGTCTAAATCATTAATGTACATTACAAACAGCAAGGGTCCCAGCACTGATCCCTGCGGTACACCACTGGTCACAGGCTTCCAATTGTAAAAACAACCCTTGACCATCACCCTCTGCCTCCTGCCACTAAGCCAGTGTTGGATCCAATTTGCCAAATTGCCCTGGATCCCATGGGCTCTTACCTTCTTAACCAATCTCCCATGCGGGACCTTATCAAAAGCTTTACTGAAGTCCATGTAGACTACATCAACTGCTTTACCCTCATCTACACATCTAGTCACCTCCTCGGAAAATTCAATCAGCTACCCCTTGGTGAATCCTTGTTCACTGCTTTCCAATTATAAGGTAAAGAAATGAGCACAAAAAGACTTTCTTAGTTTTAAAGAAGGAAGGTGAAATTTTATTAAACTTAAACTCTAATTCAGTTACATGACGCGCCCACGCTAGCATACATATGCAGATAGGGACAGAAAGAGCAGAAGAAAAATAAAATGGAAAGGTTTGAGGCAATACTTGAAGAGTTGTTATGGTTCTTCAAGCTCACTGTAGAGCCCTTGCTTGTAGGTAATTCTTGCTTTTCCTTGGGGGCCCAGTATTCTTCTTAAACTTTGTTCGCTGTAGGAGACTTTTCTGTCTTGGGGGTTCATGTGTCTTCAATGGATTCTGAAGCTGGTGAGAAAGAGATGTGAGCAGACAGTTTTTTAGTTTTAGAGATACAGCACTGAAACAGGCCCTTCGGCCCACCGAGTCTGTGCCGACCATCAACCACCCATTTATACTAATCCTACACTAATCCCATATTCCTACCATATCCCCACCTGTCCTTATATATTTCCCTACCACCTACCTATACTAAGGGCAATTTATAATGGCCAATTAACCTATCAACCTGCAAGTCTTTGGCATGTGGGAGGAAACCGGAGCACCCGGAGGAAACCCACGCAGACACAGGGAGAACTTGCAAACTCCGCACAGGCAGTACCCAGAATTGAACCCGGGTCCCTGGAGCTGTGAGGCTGCGGTGCTAACCACTGCGCCACTGTGCCGCCCTAAGGAGAGAGATGTTCTCAGTCCAGGAGCAAAACTGCCTTCTGCCAGTTCAAACTGTCTCAACAATTTAAAACTCCCCAAGTTGGCCATCAGGGTAGTCACATGACTGGTATAACCACTTCTGGCTTTGTGTATTGGGTGGATCAGGGGATAGTTCCTTTGTTCCAAGAAGTGTTTGTTAATATGCAAAAATGTCTTTCTGGCTGGGAGCCTGGCAATTCCTTGTAATAGGCCTTCTCTTCTTCCCAGCAACAATTTGAAATTTAATGTCCATGTGGCGAAATTAATGTGCCTCATTCTTGCCGGTGGGGGCCTGCATGACAACTACACACCCAGGGGAATGAAATGTGATTTGAAAAAAAGGCACACTTCATTAAAAGGTTTGAGAGAAAAATATATGATACAGAAAACCATGCATTTCTCTCATTCATTTCCATTCATTCATTAATTTTAAAGCTTATTAAAATTGCGTGTCTTTTCTTGGTGCCAGTGCTGCTTTAATTGTCCCCTTTTTGGCAGCCCAGTAAACGTGGTTCTTTGGGGATGTTTTTCTTCAGTTCGCCCATTTCCATGACAGCCTAGGGCCTTTGCTCCTGCTGAGATAATTTTTTTTCAGGAGAGTTAGTAGTGGGCAGGTCTATCCTGAACTCCCTTTCAGTGCTTTGCTGAGTCATGCAAAGGCTTTTGACTTCAGGGGATGGGTGGTTCCCTTTTTCTCTGACTGTGGGGGAGGATTCTTTTTTAATCTCCCCTTTGTTCTCTGGGACACTCCTGCCTGCAGGTATGTGTGCAGACTCTATTGCACTCCTCTGTGGCACTTCGACTAGGTTAGGCATCGCTCTCATGGTTTCTCTGCCCCCTAGAGGTTTTTCTTTGTCTCTACAGGTTCCTGTAAATGCTGTCAGCAACTCTGGTGGGGTGCTTCTAGAGTCTGTATTTATGTAGGAGGATGTGAGGTCTAACCTTTAATTTTTTGGGGGTTGGCTGACTGGTCAGTAGGGGTTTTCATCCGGGATTCCTCCTGGACCTCCTTTAACCTGCCCTCTTGGTCACCTTTTCCCCTTCCCTGTCTAACTTATTGCCAGCCATGTGCCTGCCTGTCCCCTTTTGTTCTCAGCGGGGGTCCCTTACAGTTCACCAGCCCTTTGCTGGAGGGTCCTCCTAACACCGGTACAGGATTTAGGGGTGCAGGTTTCACAGTAGGTTGGGGTTTCCCCTCAACCTGGTACATGTGGCAACTCTTGCAATACTCCACCATATCTTTGTGGAGTATTGGCCAGTCAAACTACTGTCTTATACAGGCTTTGGTCTTTCATATACCAGCATGTATAGCCACTGTAGTCTCGTGGGCCCTTCTTAATATTTCTCTCTGATACCTCTGTGGCACCACTAACTGGTGAACTACTACCCACTCCTTGCTCTCAGGTCTGTGAGGTGAACTCCATTTCTTCATCAGTACCTCATTCTTTAAATAGTAGCAATCAGGGACTCCCTCTGCTTCACTTTCAGACTAGGCAGTTTGTGCTAACTCTTGTCGTACTGGGTCGGATCGGTGAGCTTCAGATCCATTTAATTCATTCCCTGGGTCTCCCAACTTTCCAAAGAAAGTCTCAGACAGGCAGACCACATGGCCATCTGCCTGCAGTGTCAATGCAGTCTCCTCTGGGGGAGCTGGTTTGATCATGGCCTGATCCACTACACATCCATGGAAACTGCAGGGGTCCGTCTGCTGCCACTGCCCTGTCTCTCTGACCTCATGTGGTCTTTCTTTCAATACCACCTTCACTCCCACCAGATTATTACCTAGGAGCAGGTCAACCCCGTCCACAGGCAAACTAGACAATCCCTACAGTCACTGATCCCAAAACTAGGTCGCACTCCAGGTGCACCCAGTGTACAGGTATAGGGCATACACAGCCCTCCAATACCATTCACCACCATTTTCTAATTAGCTTGCTTTGTAATAAAAGAGATCAGGTCTCAGCTGGCCATTTTAGCTGCCTTGCCAGTTTCTCAAAAGACACAAAAAACACTTCCAAATCTTCCTCATTGAATTTTGGAATTAATTGAGCGGGTTTTAGTAATCTTGTACCTAGCCCTGAATTCTGCTCCTCCATATTGGCCATGGTTTCACTGGGGTTACTCTGTCGCCCCCCCTAGTTAACTCAAGCCGCTTCAACTCTCTTCACATTCTTTCCAGAATATTCTTTCTCTCTCTCCTCTCTCTCTCTCATTCCTTCGCCTGTCTTTCATTTTCTTCACGTTCTTTCTGGAAGGCTCTCTCTTTCTCCCTCTCCTGCCTCTCTCTCTCTTTTTCTCTTTCCTCTAATTCAAGTTTCCGCTGTTCCAATTGTATGTTCGCTAACAATACCCTGTCAGGGTCTACTTCTAATCTGTTTCTGCTTCCTCAGGTACAAGGGAAAACTGGTTAGCCACGAGCCTTAGGAGTTCAGACTTGTGAGCCTTGCCACATACAATGAACCCACATTGCTCACCTATTTTCCTCAACTCCTCCATAGACAGTGCTTTTAACTTATCCTAAGTTACTTCACCCTGGCTTGGAGAGCCACTAGCTTCAGTTGCAGACATGTTCGTATTCAATCACACATAACCACAAGAAAACCTGTATTAATCTTGCTCTTTTTGATTGGGAACAATTTGGCTTCCCACTTCCAATTTCTCTCGTTTGTCTGTGGGTAAAATCCCAGACGAGCCTCCAAATTTCTGTTTTGACCAGGTGAGAAAGAGGTCTAGGGTTCCCTTTCAGTCTTCACCTTGTCTTACTGTAAAAGATTTTTATTTTTAAACACATTGCTTTTAGCTCCCCCTTGGTGAATCCTTGTTCACCTCTTTCCGATTATAAGGTAATGAAACGAGTGCAAACAGGCTTTCTTAGATTTAAAGAGATTGAAATTCTATTAAACTTAAACTCTAATTCAGTTAATGCCTACGGATACATGATGCGCCCATGCTAGCATGCATAAGCGATACACACATGCAGATAGGGACTGAAAGAGCAGAAGAAAAATAAAGTGGAAAGGTTTGAGGCAATATCTGAAGAGTTGTTATGGTTCTTTGAGCTCACAGTAGAGCCCTTGCTTGTAGATAATTCTTGCTTTTTGTTGGGGCCCAGTATTCTTTTTAAACTATGTTCGCTGTAGGAGACTTTTCTCTCTTGGGGTTCCTGTGTCTTCAATGGATTTCGAAGCTGGTGAGAAAGAAATGGGACAGACAGGAGAGAGATGTTCTCAGTCCAGGAGCAAAAATGCCTTCTGCCAGTTCAAACACTGTCTCTACAATTTAAAACTCCCCAAGTTGGCCATCAGGATAGTCATGTGACTGGTATAACCACTTCTGGCTTTGTGTATTGGGTGGGTCAGGGGCTAGCTCCTTTGTTACAAGTGGTGTCTGTTAATATGCAGAAATGTTCTTCCAGCCAGGGGCCTGCAACCCCTTGTAACAGCCCTTCTCTTCTTCCCAGCAACAATTTGAAATTTTATGTCCATGCGACGAAATTAATGTGCCTCATTCTTGGCAGGGGAGGGCCTGCATGAAATAGCTCTCCCCTCATACCTATATAATTGGCTTTGTTTAAGTCTAAGATTCTTGTTTGGGACTGGAATATGTCGCTTACAAACTTCATACAAAATTCAATTGCATTATAATCACTTTTTCCCGGAGAATCTTTTACTATGAGATTATTAACTAAAGCTGCCTCATTGCATAATACTAGATCTAAAATAGCTTTATCCTGAGTTGGTTCTATAATGTACTGTTCCAGGAAACTATCGCAAGATCATTGTACAAACTTATCCTCCAGACTACTTTGTCAATTTGATTTGCCCAGTCTATATGAAGGATATAGCCACCGCCCCCACAATTATTTCATTGACTTTATTACAAGCACAATTATGTCTTGCTTAAACCCCTGTCCAATGGTATAACTACTGTTAAGCGGCCTATAAACTACACCCAGTGGTGTTTTTCTGACCCTTTTTATTCCTAATTGCCACCCATACTAATTCTATTTCCTGATCTTCTGAACCAAGATCCTTTCTCATTACTGTCCTTATGTCATCCTTTACTATGAGGGCTACTCCTCTTCCTTTTCCATTCTGTCTGTCTTTTCAAAATGTTGTGTACCCCGGAAAAATTATTTCCCAACCTTGGTCACCTTGTAACTATGGGCTGAATTTTTGGGCCGCATGCCAAAGAGCCCCCGCAATTCCAAGCACGACGGCTCATTTAAATAACCGGGTCGGGCCGCCCCCACCCACAATCACATGGAGGAGGTGGGCTGTCCGTCCCTGGCAATGACATCAGCTGCCTGTGCACAGGCCCTGACGCCATTTTTAAAGGGTTGTCAGCCCTAATGGGACACTTAAATATTTTAAGTGATATTGAATTGAAATAAATAAGTACATTTCTTTTGCCCGTCCCCGACCCCCCGACCAACATCAATTAAATTATTTGTCCTTTCCCCCAAAACACTTACCTTCACAATCAGACCTCCCTTCCCGCCCAAACTGCACAAACCTTAAACTTTGGCTGCATTTGCTGACAACTCTACCGCTAGGTGGAGCTGCTGTGCAACATGCGCAAATGCAGCATGTGCCACTAAAACTTCATAGTCTGCGACTTTAGGCAGCTGCCGGGACTAAAGATGGCGCTGCTCAAATAATCACACGGAGGCAACCTAACAAACACATGGCAGCACATAATGGCCGGAGTGAGAGAGCGAGCGGGCCGGGGCCGGGAGTGGTGGGGTTGGGGGGGGGGGGGGTTGGAGGAGTGGAGCGGGCTGGGGAGGGGCAGGGAGTGGAGCGGGCCAGGGACGGGGGGAGTGGAACGGCCGGAGAGAGCAGTGAGGGGGGGTGGGGGGGGGGGGGCAGCGGAGCGGCCGGGGAGAGCAGCAAGGTGGGTGGGGGGGGGGGAGTGGAGCGGCCGGAGAGAGCAGCGAGGGGGGGGGGGGGAGCGGAGCGGCCGGAGAGGGAGGGAGGAGGAGTGCGTTTTTCTGCGCATGCGCCATAAACTTGCAACAGCAAAAGACATACCGGCCAGTCCCTGCACCCTGCGACACCAAGGTCTTCGGCCGCTCGCTTCCCGTGGCTCTCTATGGCCTCTCACTTCCTGCCCCCTCCATCCAGCCGTTCCCTCCAGCTGCAGATCCCCCATCCAGCTGCTTTCTCTCCTACTTCTCAATTGTACTTCAGGCATTGCAGCTGTCTGGTCCTTGCCTTTAGCATCCCCCTCTTCAGGCACATCTGAATCTAACTCCCGCCCACTACACCCCCACCTCCCACCCCCTCTCTACCTCCCACCCCCTACCTCCCCCTCTCCCTCCCCGCTCTCCCCCAACCCCCTCTACCCCCACCCCCCTCTACCCCTCTCTACCACCCACCCCCTCTACCCCCCTCTACCTCCCACCCCCCCCACCTCCCCCTCTCCCCCCACACCCCCTCCCCCCCACCTCCTCCCCTCTACCCCCCTACACCCTACATGAAGCATTCGAGGCACTGCTGTGCATTGATACATGAGAGTTGTGTTGCCAGCATTCCCGTGAATCAGACAGGCCGAGTCTCTGCTGTGCTGAACTAAAGAGATTGTTCCTGGAGAGCCTTGTGGTGAATGAACGCGTGGCTCTCTATTCCACTACTGTATTGTCCATGTGAAGAAGGCAAAGTCACAAGAGTCTGAGCTCAGTCTATTCTTAGTGAATGTTCCCCAAACGCATCCCAATGTGCATTCCCACTTCATCCATAAATGCAAGGTTCCTTTCCACATCGTGACAAGCTCCGCAGCATGATCCAGTTGCCTTTGTTGCTTGAATGCTGACCTTAAATCTCAAGGATTGTTTTCTCGACGGCATGTTTTACATAAAAAGAAATAAGGAAAGAACATCAGTGTCAGAGCTTCCCTCCCTCCACTGAAATTACTGTTGCGCACACCTTTTTAAGTTCTGCAGTAAAGGCACCAATTGATAAGATCGCCAATGAAGCACTTATTACCCACCTCAGATGCAGGAATCAACACATCCTTACGTCCTCTCCTGCACTGCCTCCTTTGCTTGAATGCCGTCCTTCAGTCTCAAGGATTGTTTTCTCAAGGGCATGTTTTACATGAAAAGAAATAAGGAAAGAATATCAGTGTCAGAGCTTCCCTCCCTCCAATGAAATTACTGTTGAGCATGCTTTATGTTCTGCAGTAAAGGCATGTACTGATAACACTGCCAATGAATCACTTAGTACCCACCTCAGCTGTAGGAGTCAGGATGATGTAACTGCCCCTATCTCGTGATGGTTCAATGCTGCTCTCAGGGAAAACATGAATGATGTGAGGGTGCTGGAAAAAGAAGCACATTACTTTTGGACTATGAACATAAAGCAGGCCATTTAGCCCAGCTGTTCCCTGCTAGTGGTTATGCTACTCCTGCGCCTTCCCATCCGCTCCCATTTAATCCTGCCTCCTACTATCAGCATCACCTTCCATTTCTTTGCCTTAAAGCAACATTGAGGATGGAGAACGGTGTGGCTGCACTCCCACCTCACCAGTTGTGTACGCGGCAAGAGCATTCACATTTGTGCTACCTCTGGACACGACATGCTTGTTTCTTTCAGTGCTCAGTCTCTTCTTGCTGAATGTTCCCCAAGTGCTTGACCCCTTTGGACGCCCTCTCTGCTTGACAGGCAGCAGCTGGCAATTGCGGAGTCCCACAAGGCTCTGCATGGTTGTTTCAAGGGCGGATGGGGAAACAGGTGGCTGTGTGACCATGTGCACTGCTCTGATGAGTGCAGGAACAGAGCAACTTACAACAGGGACTGGAGCACATGTACTGCCTGCACGCAGCCCCAGACAATGGAAAGGGTTTTAGTGCAGTGCTGTGGACTGGAGCACATGTAGTGCCCCAGACAATGGAAATGTTTCATAGCAACTTACAACAGGGACTGGAGCACATGTACTGCCTACACACAGCCCCAGACAATGGAAAGGGTTTTAGTGCAGCGCTGTGGACTGGATCACATGTAGTGCCCTAGACAATGGAAATGTTTTCAGAGCCACTTACCTTGGAGCAATCTCCTCTTTCTAATAAAAATGAAGCAGACTGAAATCTCCAAAACGACTAAATAATTGCGATAAAATGTTAGAAAATGCCCTACGAAACCTCTCCTCCTTCCACTTTCAGAAACTCGTGCCGAAGCTTGACGCATGCATGAATATCCGAAGGTTGACGCATGCGTGAATACACGTTGGCGTTGCATAAAGTGTATGTGCAGAGGCCGACCAGTCACGTTGCCCGAAGATGCACACGCCATGCGATGACATAATCGGCGCATGCGCTAACCAGTCATCTATCTTATTGTGAATGCTTTGCACATTCAGATAAAGAGCCTTTCATTTATTTTACTACTATTCGCATGGACCTTATTCACTGATGCACTATTACTGTTAAACTCTGTCCCTTCCTATCTCACTCTACTTGTCTTTATCCAAATTGCTTCCCTGCTCTATTGTCTCTAAAAAGTCTTTAGATTTTTAAATCTCCCTTCACTTGACCCCTTCCCCTCACCCCTCCCCCCCACCTTTATTTTAAAGCACTATCCACGGCTCTAGTTATATGATTCGCCAGGACACTGATTCCAGCTCAGTTTAAGTGGAGCCCATCCCAATGGAACAGTTGCCTCTTTTCTGAGTACTGGTGCCAGTGCCCCATGAATTGAAACCCTTATTTGCACACCAGTCTTTGAGCCATACGTTTAGTTCTCTAATCTGCTTGTCCTGTGGCAATTGGCGCATGGTTCAGGTAACAATTCAGAGAAAATTACCTTTGAGGTTCTGTGTTTTAATTTGGACACTAACTCCTCAAACACTCTCAGCAGAACATCATTCCTATTTCTACCGATGTCATTGATTCCGACATAGACTATGACAACTGGATCCTCCCCCCTCCCACTCTAAGTTGGTCTCCAACCGTGAGGAGATGTCTTTAACCCTGGCATTGAGCAGGTAACACAACCTTTGGAACTCGCAGTTGTGGCTGCAGAGAACATTATTATCCCCCTGACTATACTGTTCCCTAGCACTGCCACATTCCTTTTCACACCACCCACTTGAATAGTGTCCTGCACCTTGATGCTATGGTCAGTTTGGCCATCCACCCTGGAGGCCTTGTTCTCATCCACACAGGTAGCACGTACCTCATACCTATTGGTTAAAGTCAAGGGCCAAGGCTCCTCTATTACTACATCCTGGATCCCATACCTGCCTGATTCACAGTCACATCCTCCTGTCCCTGACCATTTACCAACTCTAAAGTTCTACTTAACATAAGGAGTCTGACTGCCTCCTGGAACAAATTGTCCAGGTAACTCTCCCCTTCCCTGGTGGCCCACAATGTCTGTAGCTCGGACTCCAGCTAAGCAACTCTGAGCCTGAGTTGATCAAGCTACAGACACGTATCATACAGATATGGTTGTACGGGAATGCAATACTTTCCACAAACTCCCACATGTTGCCATTACGGCACATCACCTGCCCTGCCATGTCTGTTTAACCTTATTTATTTATTTGGTTAGTTAACTGGTTACTAATTTAGTAAAGTAATAGCAAGATACAGTCTCCTATCTTGGAGCCAAAAGATGAACACTCACCAGCTACCAGAAGTCAAACAAAAAGACTAAAAAGCAACACCTCTTTCTCCTTCTGTAGAGAATTCCCACTTGCACCAAATTCCCGACTTTAGCACTCAATTAAATGAAATGTTCCCTTCCTCGATCACTCTGTGCTCCATATCTTTTAACCAAGAGCTAGGCAAAAGGTTGGTGGGGGCGGGGGGTTACATAAAGAACATAACAGAAAGGTCTGTGATAATGTGGAGGGCAGGAGTGGGTGGCACAGTGGTGCAGTGGTTAGCACCGCAGCCTCACAGCTCCAGTGATCTGGGTTCAATTCTGGGTACTGCCTGTGTGGAGTTTGCAAGTTCTCCCTGTGTCTGTGTGGGTTTTCGCCAGCTGCTCCGGTTTCCTCCCACAGCCAAAGACTTGCAGGTTGATAGGTAATTTGGCCATTATAAATTGCCCCTAGTATAGGTAGGTGGTCAGGGAATATAGGGACAGGTTGAGATGTGGTAGGGATATAGGGTTAGTGTAGGATTAGTATAAATGGGTGGTTGATGGTTGGCACAGACTCAGTGGGCCGAAGGGCCTGTTTCAGTGCTGTATCTCTAAATAAAAATAAATGACAAAAGTGATGATAGAGGAGTGGAAGATTTTTATGATGCTTTTTACAACCACCAAATGTCCCAAAATGCTTTACAGTCAATGAAATACTTTTGAAGTGCTGTCAATGTTGTAACGTAGGAAAAATGGCAACCAATGGGCCAGAATTTGTTCTCATCCCAATGGTGGGTTTTGCGGCCGGGGGCTGGAAAATTGGGGCAGAATTGCCCACCACGGAACCTGATGCCAGGATTTCTGCTTCCGATTCTCCCAGCGATGGGATAGGCCGATGACAACCTTTTAAATAAAGGCCTCTTGCCACTGCCACTGGGATCTTACTGGTGGGGGGAAAGGCCTCTGCCATGTGAGGAGGATACCTTGGAAAACAACCGGGAACAACTGGACCCCCTGGACCTGCCCCCCCCTCCCCCTAGACTGAACATCCACCCCCCACACCACGTCCCCTCACCGGGGCCTTCTGGACTGGGCCTAGTGACCCCACCTCACCTATCTCTTCTTCGGGGTTCCGGTGCTGGGCCTGAGCCCGAGGCCTCTGCAGTACCTGCAGTGGTCACCACTCCCAATGGCGCTGCCAATGCTGTTGAGCTGCAGCTCTGTGATTGGCCAGCAGCTCTTGGAGGCGGGATCCCCATCCCAATAAAGTTTTTAAAGGGATGGGGATCCCACCTCCTAAAATTTTGACCCACGGAGGATCGCTCCAGGGGTCTAAAAAATATGCAGAGGCGGGGTTTCTCCCCAACGTTTTGGCCTGGCGCCAGGAGCCCAGCCTGCTGCACAAAATCTAGCCCAATTTGTGCACAGCAAACTCCCACAAACAGCAATTTGATAATGAACAGATAATCTGCTTTTTTGTGATGTTGATTGAGGGATAAATATTGGGCAGGATACCAGAGATAACTTGCCTTTGATATAGTGCCATGGGATCTTTTATTTCTGCCTGAGAGGGGAGACAGGGCCTTGGTTTTACATCTTATCTAAAAGGCAACACTCTTGACAGTGCAGCACTCCCTCAGTCATGTACTGCAGTGTCAGCCTAGATTTTTGTGTTTAATTCCTGGATGGGAACTTAAACCACAAACCTCCTAACTCAGAGGCCAGAGTGCTAACCACTGAGCCACAGATGATACAAGGGAAAAGTAGAATGATAATAAGACAAGTATAGAAACAAAAGATGGGTTCAGGGGCGCTTTAGGTGGCTGTTGCAGAACAGCAATGACGGGGGTGGGGGTGGGGTGGGGGGAAGCACAGAAAATCTGGCAAAGAGAAGGCTCCTGCGGCCCACGAATGTGTAGGAAGAAAGGCAAGTGGACCCCATGTGTGCAAACCATCTCACTGGTTGTTTATTGATAGAGAATCCCCACCCCAAGCACCAGCCCACAGCATCTTTACTTCCAGTGGCTCTATTACAGCCATCCTCCATTATCAGCACCTGCTGTCTGAGAGAAAATGGGACTGGTGGTTAAGGGCTAAAGTTGGTAAGGCTGGAATATACCTACTAGTTAGATGAGGTGTGTGATTGTTGATCTCCCCAGAATGACTGAAAGCATAACATTGCAATTGGGCTGTTTCTCAGGAGTTATCTGACATTAATGTTTGTAAGTCACATATCCTGGGTATCAGATGACAATCTATAAATTGGATGAAAAACTGAGGAAAATTAAGGCTACTTTTGCAATAATCGCTACCTTGGAACAAGGTTTCAGTAACCTTCATTTACAAAATTGGAATCCATGTTTAAAATTAGCTTTATAAATACATTCACTTTCACCAGATTGGTATCTTTCTTCACAGGTGCATGTATAAGCATGTCAGCCATTAAGACCCACAGCTAATTTCATGGCCAAAATCAAATGCAAAGGCTTCTATTCAATTAATGGGTAGGTGGAAGAATGAAGAATCTTGCATGTGAATGCACAATACTCAAGACTAATGAATGATTCTTTCACCTTCAAGTGGTCATCCTTGTTTGCAGAATTTGAATATGATGCCCACCGATAAGCCTGGTTCTGTTCTGAAAATATGGTTCATGATCCTTTTGTGCAATCTGCAGAAACTCCAATTAGGCACACAAGACAATGCTTTTTTCCTCAGGTTTTGTTTTTGGCTACATCATGGAAACAGTTGCTGATCTTCAAATAGGTTGGCCTCTTGCACATCACCAAATTTTAACATTCCACCACTGGCGGCGATGCCTTCAGTTGCCTAGGCTCAAAGCTGTGGAATTCCTTCCCTAAATCTCTCCACCTCACTACTTTTCTCTCCTCCTTTAAGATACTCCTTAAAATGTGTCTCATTGACCAAGTAACTATCCTCTGTTTTGTTTGATAATGCTCCCGTGAAACACCTTTGGAAGTTTTACTACATTAAAGGCACAATTTAAATGCACATTATCAGTGGTGAATGTAGCATTGACCTTGCTGGTAGTATCCGTCCAGGCTTATTTTCAGGTATGTGGATCGAGAAGGAGCATACCTCAACTGAAATTGCTACCCTTCTGGTTGATACTCCTGCTAAAATAATTCATAGTTCAGGAAAGCTAAAAAGGACTTCTGAAAGGTTTCTAATCAGCAGATATGCATCCTATTTTTAGATATTTGATTCCTAATGAGGTCAGGAGCAGTTCCACTCTGACTGCTTTACTAAATTTTGAAATAATATGCTGTGACTCATAGGAAACTGCAGATTCTCCCGTGTTCTGTCGTTATTCATTTTCCACCAACAATTTCCTTGTTGAAGACCTTTAGTGTGAGCACACAGAAAATCATCTCCATTCAGTTTTATAAATGACTTCCATGCAAATCCAATAAGGGAATTATGACACAAAGTAAGGGCTGAGTAATTTTCACAGAGGAGGGCAGGTAGGCGAATTAACTCAAGTTGTTCTCGCACACATTTTAGAACCTAATGAAGGAGTTACATTGGCAAAGATCTCGGAACATGTGTTTGGAGAAATTTAAAGGGGGTGGAAAATGATGGATAATATTGTTGAGTATAAAAATATTTAAATAAGTTGTTCAATTTCTAAAACCCTGTTTAACATTTTGTTAGTTATGTTCTGTGAAAAATGTAAGATTTCTGTTTCAGAGACTTACCTGTTTAATGTTCTATTTCTGTACATGCTGGTAAGGCACACCAAAAAAGAATGTGCAATAGGAAACCACCAGAAATGATCATCACAATAACACAGAATTTCCATGTGTACGCTGTGGTGTGAGATACTGAGGTAGGTCACGTCTGGGGGTCGATCTGTGCTGCTGATGAAGCATCTCTTCTGTTAAAGGAAAACACTGAGTACCTCACAGTCAAACAACAAAGAACAAAGAACAGTACAGCACAGGAACAGGCCATTTGGCCCTCCAAGCCTACGCCGATCTTGATGCCTGCCTAAACTAAAACCTTCTGCACTTCCGGGGTCCGTATCCCTCTATTCCCATCCTATTCATGTATTTGTCAAGATGCCTCTTAAACGTCTCTATGGTACCTGCTTCCACCACCTCCGCCGGCAACAAGTTCCAGGCACTCACCACCCTCCGTGCAAAGAACTTGCCTCGCACATCCCCTCTAAACTTTGCCCCTCTCACCTTAAACCTATGTCCCCTAGTAACTGACTCTTCCACCCTGGGAAAAAGCTTCTGACTATCCACTCTGTCCATGCCGCTTATAACTTTGTAAACCTCTATCATGTCGCCCCTCCACCTCCGTCGTTCAAGTGAAAACAATCCACGTTTATCCAACCTCTCCTCATAGCTAATGCCCTCCAGACCAGGCAACATCCTGGTAAACCTCTTCTGTACCCTCTCCAAAGCCTCCACGTCCTTCTGGTAGTGTGGCGACCAGAATTGCACACAATATTCTAAGTGTGGCCTAACTAAAGTTCTGTACAGCTGCAGCATGACTTGCCAATTTTTATACTCTATGCCCCAACCGATGAAGGTAAGCATGCCGTATGCCTTATTGACTACCTTATCCACCTGCGTTGCCACTTTCAGTGACCTGTGGATCTGTATGCCCAGATCTCTCTGCCTGTCAATACTCTTAAGGTTTCTGCCATTTACTGTATACTTCACACCTGCATTAGACCTTCCAAAATGCATTACCTCACATTTGTCCGGATTAAACTCCATTTGCCATTTCTCCGCCCAAGTCTCCAACCGATCTATATCCTGCTGTATCCTCTGACAATCCTCATTGCTATCCGCAACTCCACCAATCTTTGTGTCGTCCGCAAACTTACTAATCAGACCAGCTACATTTTCCTCCAAATCATTTCAAATCAGTCAAAGGTGAGTTGCAAACAAAATGAATGAAATTATGTTTTAGATGACGTATCTGAACAAAAAACAAAATACTGTCAATAGGAATAATTTACAGTGGCATTTTCTCCTCAAATGTTTTGGGAAGAAACACAAATTGACTGTTGCAACCAGCCCTGGACACGTGTAGCATTTTAATTTGCTTTGGTATTTAGCTATAAATAGAGCAGTCATGACAGAAATGTAAAACTTGAAATGTGTTTTTCAATTGTACATGTGGTTAATTAGAATTAAGAGTTTCTGTGACTTGGTGTGCTGTTGTTTTTTTTATGAAACTGGCTCCATTTGCCTCAGAGTTGCTCTCTAGAGGACCCCTCTTTTCTTTCTCATCCATGATGCTACTTTGCTTCTGCATTTAAACATGGACTACTCCGTAGCTGCTGCTGCCAATGTGAAAATCCTTAGCAATTATAGTGTTAGGAGCATTATATATTCCTTTAATACCATATTACACAAACATGTGATGTAAGTAAGTACTTGGGAGGAGTCGCAGGGCTTTGGACGACCAACATGATGCTGCACAGCGTAGTGAAATACAGGTTTGATCCCCCACTTTTCTAAATTCGTGACTTTTAATATGAAAGGGGGCGGCACAGTGGCGCAGTGGTTAGCACCGCAGCCTCACAGCTCCAGCGACCCGGGTTCAATTCTGGGTACTGCCTGTGTGGAGTTTGCAAGTTCTCCCTGTGTCTGCGTGGGTTTCCTCCGGGTGCTCCGGTTTCCTCCCACATGCCAAAGACTTGCAGGTTGATAGGTAAATTGGCCATTAGAAATTACCCCTAGTATAGGTAGGTGGTAGGGAAATATAGGGACAGGTGGGGATGTGGTAGGAATATGGAATTAGTGTAGGATTAGTATAAAATGGGTGGTTGATGGTCGGCACAGACTCGGTGGGCCGAAGGGCCTGTTTCAGTGCTGTATCTCTAAAACAAAACAAAACGAAAGAGAAGTTGCTCCTGGACCACTGTCATGTGCTTCCTGAAAGCCAATCTGGAGCAGCCTGATGGTGAGCTGGAACTGAGGCCCTGTACTTGACTGCAGGTAGAGTATAAGCTGAGGAGGACGGAAGGAAGAAAAACAGGGTCAAATTGGAAGTTAAAATAATTTCAAGAAAGGCTTGCCAACATGGCAGCAACGGTATTTGAGAAGTAATTCAACTTGTGTTGGGGTTGTCACTTAGACAGTTTTCACTGACTTTGCCAAATTTTTGGAATTACCAGCTATTGCTTTTGGTTTTATTCCCTTAATATCAACACACAATATTAAAATAATGGTCAATGCACTGCTGGTTAAATCTATAAACTGGAAAGCAGAAGTGATTAGAAAAACCCATTTGGGCCAGTGAAAAAATGCAGATGGAAACCCTACTCAAAGGGCTGAATTTTACCCTCGGCGGACGGGAGTCATTCACCGACTGAAAAGTCAGTGGCAAACCCGCCTCTGCCTGGCCTGGGGATCCGATCCGCATTTTGCGGTCCACAGACCTTTAATTGGTCTGAGGCAGGACTTCCACCTCATTGAGGCAGGAAGTCCCGCATAATGGAGCTACTGGCCACTGCTGAGACTGCAACCCAGCCACCGAAAGGAAGATGTCGGGGAGCCCCAGAACGAAGGTAAGTTTTTGGGGCCTCACAGGGGGTGATTGGTTGGGCCCCAGTAAGGCAAGAGTGGTCAATTTGGGGGACAGGGGGCGTGTTGGGTGTTGGGGGTGGTTGGGGCAGCAGGGGCAGCCCTCTGTCGGGAACAGGGTGTGTGATCATGAGGGTCCCCCCCCCCCCCCCACCAGGCCATCAGAAAGCCACCTGCTTTTGTCAGATAGCTTCTCTCGGGCCTAGGCTGCACGACCTGCCACGGGTAACATTCCCGTGGCGGTGGGCGGAGTCTCTTAAGTAACCATTAGGGGCCTTGATTGGCCTGGGGTGGGCGGGCCATTTTTCACTGCTGCCGCCCTGGTAAAGTGGCAGCATAGGTGGGACTGGGTCGGAAATGGGACTCCTCGAACCTCCTGCTCCATTTATGCACCCCCCGCCACCTTCCCACTCTTTTGGGGGGGGATTTAAAATTCTGCCCAAAGAGGCAGGAAGCATGTAATCCAGTTTTCCCTCAGACAGAGTGAACGCTTCCTGAAGTCTCTGAATTAATCATTATTCATCTTCTTTCAATTCCCATCAGAAATTCTATACTTGCAACAGTCAAGTTAATAAATAACTGAACAAACTTTAAACAGAATGAATTTTTAAGGGCCAGAAAAGATACTGAAGTAGAATTAGTTGTTTATAAAGATTAAATCTGGATGTTACTGTCTATGGAATATAATTAAAACATGGCAGCTGTTGTCACCTTGAAGCTATCCGTCCTCATTTTTAGCTGTTGGTGATTGCTGTTGGTTTTGTGCCAACGTATCTATGATTTAATTTATACTGATAAGGGCATGGAAATAGGAATGCCAAGTGTGAATAAAAAGAAATGATCAAAATGATTTTACAGAATTCAGAAAAACACAAAAATGCAAAAGGGCAAATTCTGCAATAATTTATTGATTCAGTTTGTGATTTCATGAAGATTTCACTCAAAGTCTGAATTGAAATGCATCCCAGCTGCATGTGTATGGGTTGGGTTGTCACTTTATCATTGACTTTTTCAAATTGTTATTGAATTCCAGTTGATATTTGCAATATTTCTGCTCTGAAAATCATTTATATGTTTCCTTGAGTGCGTGGTTAGTTTTTTGTGGCATCACAAGAGTTGGACTTTGTTGCTGGAATAGGAGACAGAGACTGGTACACAAATGCTTTAAACAGCTTTTTTCCCTTATTACCTGCTCTGTTCCTGCATGATGGCTGTTTACTGATTGTTTGAACTGTTGTGGCACAAACTATTTGAGAACTCATGCCTGCAGGTATTTAACTTAATTTATTCTTATTCCCACTAAGAAATATCTGGAATTTTCAGACTTTTGGAAAAGTTCACAGTTGATTTATTCTGATTTGGGCTGCTGAGAATGCAGCACTTTCTTGGAACGAGTGGGTATTGGCCAGCAAACAGAAACTCTTCGTTATAACCAATTAAAGAGGTTGGATTTACATTCCCCAGGATTGGCATCTCTCACCATGGAATTGATCAAAAATATGATTTAAAAACTGAATCTGAATAGCTCACTGACTGTTCGGTCTGAGAGCAATTAGGATAATTGCAAGATTGCAGAATCAAAATGTAAAACATATCTTTGATATTTGAAGTAAGTATTTTGACTAAAGGTTTGAATGCATGGTCTATTAAATGTAATAATTTGAAAACCAATTACATGCATTTGCAAGATTTCTGTCAGTTTTCTGTGTCAATTAAAAGAAAATGACATCAATTTACCTTAGTAATTGTCCAAATAGCAGTCTACTTTCACAGCGTAGGATAAACCCCTGATAGTCAATAGTGCAATTTGAACAGAGTGCTGGGAGTTTGGTGAGTTGAGGGAATCTTAAGCTCTTTCTAAAAATCTGATTTTGTGTGCATTTAACATTTAACTGAAAGTTTTCGTTTAGATTCTAAAGTTCATCCAGGGGCCTAAGCGGGGATATCCAAGCTATCCACTGGGAAGCAGCTGTAGTTAGTTAACTAAGGAAACTAGCTTAAACTGTTTTTTCTGTACCTGGGGCCCAGCTAATCTCTTTAGTTTCAGAACATATAAATACAGGCATCTCAGTGAGACGTGGCACTGAGTGCGACTTGAATAGAGTGCTAGAAGTTCGATGAATTGAGGGAGTTGGATGAGTTGAGGGAGTTGGGTGAGGAGGGGATGGAGGTGCTCCTTTGCTTTCTCTGGCTTTTTCACCCTGAAGGATTTGGTACTTACTCTACTACAGGGGAAGAAGCCAGCTGTTTGATGAGTATCTGGTAAGTGGTTAATGTCTATTCTATCTTAAGGTTTAAAATAGCACAGGAACTGGTGTTAAGGTTAATAAAATATATAAAAAAGGAAAATAAATAATTAAATATCATAATTAAGTAGTCAATTAAAACACATTAAGGATGGCAGGACAGGTGATATATCAAAACTGCACCATGTGGGAGCTCCTGGATGCTAGTGTGATCCAGGGCAAACACGTCTTCAGTAAGTGTTTGTGGCTCGAGGAGCTTTGGCTCAGAGTCATTGAGTTGGAGGCCGAGCTGCAGACATTGCGAGACATCAGGGAGGGGGAAAGTTACCTAAACACTTTGTACCAGGAGGCGGTCACACCCCTTAGGATAGGGTCTTCTGATTTGGTCAGTGGTCAGGGGCAGGAGAGTGTGGTTGCAGCTGAAGCAGGTAAGGGAACCCAGAGTATAGGAGTGCAGGTGTCTCAACCTTTGTGATTGTACAACAGGTTTGAGGTTCTTTCAGCTTGTTTGGATGAGAGTGGGGGCTGCAGGGTGGATGAGCTAACTGACCATGGCAATGTGGCACAGCAAGCCATTCAATTGTGAGGAGCAGAAAAGAATGTAGTGGTAGTCGGGGACAGAATAGCGAGGGGAATTGACACTTTTCTCTGCAGCAAAGAGCGTCGAAAAGGCTGTGTTATCTGCCCGGTGCCAGAGTTCGGGAAATCTGCTCAGGGTGGAGAGAACCTTATAGTGGGAGGAGGAGGATGCAGTCGTCATGGTCCATGTAGGTACCAATGACAGGCAGGACAAGGAATGAGGTTCTGCATAGTCAGTATGAGGAGCTAGGCACCAAATTAAGAAGCAGAACCTCAAAGATAATAATCTCTGGATTATTACCTGAGCCATGTGCAAATTGGCATAAAACAAATAAGATTAGAGAAATGAATGCGTGGTTCAAAGACTGGTGTGATAGAAGTGAGTTCCAGTTCGTGGGACACTGGCAAAAGTACTGGGGAAACTGGGAGCTATACCGTTGGGACGGTCTACACCTGAACCGTGCTGGGGCTGGTGATCTAGCGAGCTGCATAACTAGAGAAATAGAGAGAGTTTTAGACTAAATAATGGGGGCAAGGGATCAAATTTGGGAAGATGTGGTAAATCAAAGAGTAGAGACAAGGCAAGAGAGAAAGGTATTAATATGGGAAATGATAAACAGTCTGTGACAGTACAAATCTAAGAGTAAATCAGCAGTCAAGGCTAGACCTTACAAAAGTAATAAAAGGACTAAACTAAAGGCTCTGTATCTGAATGCATGTATCATTCGAAACAAAACAGATGAACTGATAGCACAAATAGAAATAAATATGTATGATCTGATAGCCACTACTGAGACATGGCTGCAGGATGACATAGTTTGTGACCTGAATATTGAAGGGTACATGACATTTAGGAAGGACAGGAAGCTAGGAAAAGGTGGAAGGGTGACTCTGTTAATTAATGATGGTATTAGCGCAATAGAGAGGGATGACCTAAGTTTAGCAAACTAGGATGTAGAAGCAGTTTGGGTAGAGATGAGAAATGATAAAGGCAAGAAGTCACTCGTGGGAGTGGTGTACAGGCCCCCTAACAGGAACCACATGGTAGGACAGAGTATAAAGGAAGAAATAATGGGAGCTTGTCGGAAAGGTACAGTGGTAATCATGGGGGATTTTAATCTACATATCGACTGGAAAAATCAGATGGGCAGAGGTAGCCTGGATGAGGAGTACACAGAATGTTTTCAGGATAGTTTCTTAGAACAGCACATTCTGGAGCCAACCAGAGAGCAGACTATATAAGACCTGGTATTGTGCAATAAGATAGGATTAATTGATGACCTCATAATGAAGGTGCACCAAGGTAACAGCAATCATAACATGATTGAATTTTACATTCAGTTTGAGGGAGAGAAGAATGGATCCAAGACTAGTATTTTAAACTTAAATAAGGACAATTATGAGGGCATGAAAGCAGAGCTAAAGTGAACTGGCAAAGTAGGTTAAGGGATAGGTCACTAGAGATGCAGTGGCAGACATTTAAGGGGATATTTCAGAATACACAGAATAGATACATTCCGAGAAAGAAAAATTCCAAGGGGAGGACCCACTATCGGTGGTTAACTAAGAAAGGAAAACATAGAAATATAGAAAATAGGTGCAGGAGTAGGCCATTCGGCCCTTTAGGCCTGCTCTGCCATTCATTATGATCATGGCTGATCATCCAACTCAGTTACCTGTTCCCACTTTCTCCCCATATCCTATAGAAACATAGAAAAGATAGTATCAAACTTAAAGAAATAGCATGTAATTGCGCAAAGATGGGTGACAGGTCAGAAGATTTGAGAGAATATAAAAAGCAGCAAACAATGACTAAAAGATTGATAAGGAGGTAAAAATTAGAGTACAAGAGAAAGCTAGCTAAAAATATAAAAACAGATAGTAAGAGTTTCTATAGGAACATAGGAGCAGGAGTAGACCATTCAGCCCATCGAGCCTGCTCCGCCCATTCAATTCGATCATGGCTGATCATCCACTTCAATGCCTTTTTCCCACACTTATCCTCATATCCCCTTATATCATTTGTAATAGATATTTAAAAAAGAAAAGTTAATAAAGTGAACGTTGGTTCTATAGAAATTGAATCTGGTGAATTAACAATGGAAAATAAGGAGATGGCAGATGAATTGAACAGATATTTTGCATCGGTCTTCACTATAGAAGATACAAGTAACATCCCAGAAATAGCTGTAAATCAGCAAATGGAAGCGAGGGAGGAACTCAAGAAAATTACAATCACCAGGGAAGTGGTACTGAACAAATTGTTGGAGCTGTGGGCTGACAAGTCCCTGGATCCTGACATACTTCATCCTTGGGTCCTAAAAGAAGTGACTAGTGAGATGGTTGATGCATTGGTTTTAATTTTCCAAAATTCCCCAGATTCGGGGGAAGGTTCTATTAGATTGGAAAATAGCGAATGTAACTCCTTTATTCAAAAAGGGAGGGAGACAAAAGACAGGAAACTAGAGGCCAGTTAGCTTAACATCTGTCATAGGGAAAATGTTAGAAGTCTGGAAGGCCCCAGTCAGTGGGTTTGGAGGGGTGGTTCCAGAGGGTACAGTTGTTGCATGTTGGGACGTCCTCTGTGGGCCACAAATTGCCCATGAGGGAGGGACTCTCCCCAAGCCCACAGGTAGGGCGCCTCATTTTACAAGGCATCCTCCCTGCGCAACAGAGCACCACACCCTCCCCCCCCCCCCCCCCCACCCACTGGTAAGATCCTAGCGGCAGCAGGAAGAGGCCCTTAATTGGCTGTTAATAGGCCACTTAAAGGCCTCAATTGGCCTCTGGGCGGGAAGGCTGTCGTCAGCCGATCCCACTCCCGGGAGTTTCGGCAATGGGGAGGTGACGGGCCCTCCACCCTGCTGTCTTCCCGCCACCCGTCGCGATACTCTATGTGCCCCCCCCCCCCCCCCACCTCCGACCCTGCCTTTCGGGATCTCACAAAATCCCAGCCATCTTCTTATTTGTTTTGCTGATGTCTTGTGGTCTAAAATGGTCAGTTGAATATGGCTTCATGGTCTTTCTAATCCTCTCTAGAAGAGAGGGTATACGGGTAGGTCTGAATCATTAACCAAGCCCATTATTATGTGATATATCTGTATGAGTTTTGTTTTGCATTGAGTGCGCCCCTTTTGCACTCAAAAAAGAGGTGGGAGCAGAACCAAAATGGAATGTTGGTTGGTCCAATTGACCTGGAATCTCTAGGAATTACAGAGAAATCTCCAGGACATTGCTATGAGTAACATAGGAGGCAAAACATAGGGACTTAAAAAAATGGTGTGACTTTTTTAAAATTTTGTTTGAACAGTTAGTAGTTATAAAAATATTGGAGATGGATTAAAAAGGCTGTTTGACTTACAGTCAAGCAGCATGCAATTTGGTAATTAAGAGTTAGTTTGTTTTCCCATTGGTGTGAAAAGGTGGCACGCTGCAAGGATGGATGTGCCAGGCAATCAATGGAGTGTGGGTGATGGACAGTTGGAGGCAAGAGGTCATATGTTGAGACCTCCAGAAATTTGTCCAATCAGCATTGGCAATCCTAGGCAGGGGCCCACAAGTAAACGCCGTGCCTTGATAACATCATTGGCACCGCAACATAATATTAATTTGAAATTAGAGTGTGTCCTACGCTGTCTGCAGGCCAACAGCAGAATGATGGCAGGAAGTACCAACTAGCCAGAAAAGACCATCGTAAGTTTTTTAAAAATTGCCTCTGCTAGCACTGTTGTGCGCCTATTGAGGAGCAGGAATACTTCCCCCAGACCCTGCAAGGAGTTCTCGGGCCTCCCTAATCTATATTCCTGATTTATAAGGAACCCCAATCAATGATCCATGATCACCCTGGAAACCCTCCTCCCACTAACTGTTGGGAAATATTTCCACAGGTGTCTGACTGTGGCCTCCTTCCACCAAACTCCTGCTTCTGCATATTGGGTGCGACTGCAGAAACTTACATTTAAATGAGTCTTGATTGTTAAGATTGGCAAGGCCTCCACATCCCCGAACTTCCCAGGTTTGGCATCTACTACTGGGCTTGCGCGCACCATTTATACTCCCTGTAAAAATGAAGACCATCATTTATTTTAATCTTTCAAAGTGATTCTCCCTGTAAGTTGACTTAATTAGATTATATGAAATTTGGGGCAGCACAGTAGCGCAGTGCTTAGCACTGCAGCCTTACAGCTCCAGTGACCTGGGTTCGGCTCAGGGTACTGCCTGTGCAGAGTTTGCAAATTCTCCCTGTGACCGCGTGGGTTCCGCCAGGTGCTCCGGTTTCCTCCCACAGCCAAAGACTTGCAGGTTGATAGGTAAATTGGCCATTGTAAATTGCCCCTAATAGGTGGTAGGAGAATTGAGGGAAGGTGGGGATGTGGTAGGGAATATGGGATTAATGTAGGATTAGTATAAATGGGTGGTTGATGGCTGGTACAGACTCGGTGGGCCGAAGGGTCTGTTTCATTGCTGTATCTCTCTATGACCTGAAATTAATATGTTTTTGGCTGAGGGTTTCAAACAGCTTTCAATGTCATATCCTGCTGACAAAAAACATTTAGCAAAACCCATAACTTAATATTATAAGCGGTAGCATTTACTCTATCATAATGTAAATGCATTCAGGAAGTTTTTTTAAAAATATGATAACCATCTACTTATTTATCGCTTAATCTTTGGTAGTTTGTATTAAATTGCCACAGTTAAATTAAACCACATAGCGCTTACAACAATACCTCCAAAGAAGGCATCTGTTTGAGGATGATAAATGTTTGGAAAGAGAAGCTGAAGCAGCTGCCACAAGATGGCAGGAGATCCATCTCAGTCGCACGCACTTGTGAGTCTATTTGGGAGGTGGGTGGAATCATTCATCTACACAGACCCGCGTTAGGATATATCCTAATGAAAGAGTTTAAAAAGCCAAAGGCATAAATCCAGCACCGAAATCCAGTTGAAACACATTGTAAGCTAAAAGGTACATTAAACAAACCCTTGCAGCAATGCTTGACTTTACTATATTGAATATCAATCCACAACTCCACATGTATGCAACAGTGCTTTTCAAATGCTGCAAACCCGTATGCATATCAGAGTGAACTGCTGAGATTAGATTACCTAATTTTTCTTGAATAACTGAATAGCTAAACTCAAGCTTAAAGGTTAAAAAATCAATGTGCTGTATTTTCCTCTTCCCTGAACATCATTATCCACAATGTTGGCTGCAGTAGAATTTTCAGTTATATAAATAACTATATCACCACAACAGAAGTCTAAATATGTCCCTTACTTGGTTATAAGAAACTTAATTGTTTTCTGATTGTATTTTATAAAATTTGTTCTTGGGATGTGGGCAATGCTGGTTGGCAATATTCACTGCCCATCCGTAGTTGCCCTGAGAAGGTGATGGTGGGCCTTCACCTTGAACTGCTGCAGTCCTTGCATTGTTAGCACACCCACTGTAGTGTTAGGTAGGAAATTCCAGGATGCTAACCCAGTGATGACGAAGGAATGGTGATATACATTCAAGTGAGGGTGGTACGAGGTTTGAAGAAGAACTGGGAAATGATGCTGTGCACATGATGCTACATTTCTTGTCCTTCCCAGTGGTAAAGGTCATGGAGCTTGGAAATGTAATTGAAATAAGGTAGGCAAGTTTCTGTAGTGGATCCTGTAGATAAGTACATATTGCAGCCATGGTATGATAGTGGTGGAAGGGTTGGATATTGGGTCCAGGAGCAGGGACATTGATCAAACAAAGTGATCTGAGTAAATTGAAAGTTCTTGCCTAGCCCAACTGAAGGTGTGAATATCCAATCGATCTATGTCCATACTGCGGTGGAAGATCAGCAGAAACCTGTTACTCTGTGGCTCTGTTGATCTTTCATTGTTATGGCAATAGATTGAGAAAATGCCTGATGAAATTCTGGGCACTGTTGATAACCTACTTGTTGGTTTTCAAAGCAACACGGTACACAATGCACTCAACTGAATCTCCTTTCGGGGAAAGAAACTTCTTGTGCTGCTTTATCACTGGGCCCTTTGAATTACAGACTGCTCTTTAACTGCCAGTTTGCATTTCTGTTTTATAGGTAATGCTGCCACTTCTGAAGATACCTCAGCCTTCCAGATTATACCAAGTAATCTCTAAAATGCACTTTGGGCTAATCTCTTGCTCTATTAGAAGTCTGATTTCTGAAAAATGTTAATGACTAATCCTCTTGGTGTGACTAACTGCTACAGTCTCATACATTTTTTGGTTAACCAGATTGATGTGTGGAATACCATCACCATGCTTAAACGTCTCCAAACCAAACTACTGGGAAATCCACACTGGTAGAGGTTCTGTTTGTCTAATACTGAGTATACACTCAATCATGGTAGGGTCACATCCCACTCATGTAAATCCAAAGAGATCAGGGGTAAGTTGTCAAGAGCTTAGGGATTCCCAAATGGAGTTTAACCTTACAGGGTTATTTGAAGCTGAGTAGGAAGAAGCCCAGCTTCTAGTGGCAATCTATCCCTCCAGATCCAATTAAAGCAAGACTTGCTGATCAGTAATTAACACTGCCCTGGAATACTGTAGACCTGCTGACTGCTAGTTGTTAGATTACTGACTTGGCTTCAATCTTCCATCACCAGTCATGTCATCATGGAGCATATTGATCCCAAGGAGACCCCATTGAAGGAGATGTCAGTACTTGGTCATCTGCTATACAATAGACATCTACCTTCAGCTGATGGAAGGCTTGTGGCATGTTAGGCAGCTCAAAGCTACAGACATACATATCCATTGCTGTGTACAAGGGTTATTCTTCTCCTGTTGCTTGATCAGGTTTGCATGCCAGAGTCTTGGCAAAGAGACATGTGGACACTAAGGCTGACTTCTCCTCAACTATGCTCATTAACAGGTTGTGTACGCCAAAGCCATCTCTCCCTTAAACCACATATCACTTTTTAGATATGGGAACCCTTCATTTGCATATTTAAAGTTCCTCAACAATGAGGAAGAATATACATTCAGAGTTTATCTCTAAAGCCATGTAGAGCACATATTGGGGCTCTCCATTACTTCTGTGTTCAAGATGGTGTGTGAAGTGCACTAGATCGCTGAAAGAGTCTGCCAACACAGTATCATCTCTGAAAAAGAACACAATAATTATTTCAGAAATCCTTGGTCTGTTACACAAGGAAGGAGAGACAGGTGCACAATTATTAAAATTTATAAATGTGCGTGGCCATTTTAGATAATTGTGGATCACCATTCATAACCTTTCCAATTGGGATTAAGTTAAAATGATCATTATTTTTATTGCTTTACACTTTATGCCATCTCTCTTATCCAGAATTATGGGTAATAAACAAGGATGAACAGAAGTATGAATGAGTGATTCTGCCTTAGTTTGATTATTTGACTTTGACTGTTGATCTTGGCTCACTGGACCCTTGTGCCAGATCAAAACCATAGAGACTTCTGGCCAAATCCACAGTATCATTGAAAACTTGGCTCAGGACCATGTTTTACCTTCCTTGATTAACATTTTGGCCTGGACTTTGCCATCAGTGGTGAAGGAACTGCATTCAACATTCATCACTCTGACAGCTGCCCACAGATTTTTCATGGGCTTTTGAATGGAAACTTATGGTATTTGGCGATCATTTCCAGAATAGAGGGGATCTGTGAAATGTGGGACTAGGCCAATCAACAGCACGGCTTTTCAACCAATCAGATCAAAGAATCCTCACTGAGACACAAAGGGGTGAATTTTAACCCCCCCCCCCCCCCCCCACCTCCCCCCAGAAAAACAGATGGGTTGGGGTTGAGCGAGATCTAAAAATTTTAAAAATCTCAAACCCAGCCCAACCCGCACCTAACCTGCCCATGTCCAGGTTTAATGAAGTTGGGGCATGGAGCAGGCAGCCAACTTGCTCTCAAGAAGTGGGTTGGCAATTTAAATATTCTAATGAGACTGGCACCTCAGATTTAAGCTGCTTTGCAGGTTTGATACTGGTTGGCCTAGTTTCCCAGAGCTCAGGAATCCTGGTAGCGCAAGGTGGGTGAAGATAGCTTCAGACCGTTAGCTAAGTACCTTTACATCACTGCTTGTGGGGCCCCGAGCTTAAGAGGAAACATCCTATCCACATCCTGTCACGCCCTGTAAGAATTTTGTAAGTTTCAATGAGATCACCTCTCATTCTTCAAAGCTCTGCAGTATACAGGCCCAGGTTCTGCAATCTTTCCGCATAAGACAATCCCGCCATCCCAGGGATTAGTCTGGTGAACCTCCATTGCACTCCCTCTAAGGCAAGTATATCCGTCCTTAGGTAAAGAAGACCATAACTGTACACAATACTCCAGGTGCGGTCTCACCAAGGCTTTATACTATTGCAGCAGAACATCTTTACTCCGGTACTCAAATCCCCATGCAAAGAAGGCCAACATGCCATTTGCCTTCCTAACTGCTTGCTGCACCTGCATACTAGGAACATAGGAACAGGAATAGGCCATTCAGCCCTTCGAGCCTGCTCCGCCATTCTAGATCATAGCTGATCATCTACCTCGACGAAATATTCCCGCATTATCCCCATATCCCTTGATGTCATCAGCAATTAAAAATCTAGAAATACTATATTTTATTGACTCATGAACAAGGACACCCAAGTCCCTTTGGACATCAACAGTTCCCAATGACTTACCATTTAAGAAATACTCTGCCTTTCTGCTTTTTCTACCAAAGTGGATCACTTCACCCTTATTCACATGATATTTCATCTGCCATGTTCTTGTCCATTCACTTAGCCTATTCAAATCCCCCGGAAGCCTCCTTGCATTCTCCTCACAACTTACGTTCCCACCTAGTTTTGTGTCATCAGCAAATTTGGAAATATTAGATTTGATCCCCAAGGAAAGAGTTGCATGCTGTGGAGCTAAAATTCCACAGCATGCAAGGAAACCAGGCCTTCCTGGACAATTTCCTGTTCAAAATTGTGCCCCCACCTATGCAACCCACCCCTGACAATATGGAGGCTGCAGACTCTTAACAAAGAAGCATAAATCAGAACGTATAAATTAGATTTATTTCATTGTGAAATCATGTACCGAAAGAAAAATAAAGAGGGGAAGAATGAAAGAAAGATGGATTCGGAGAGAGAGATAAAAGTGGCAGAAAGAAAAAGTAAAGGAAAAATCATTTTAATTTTTTAAAATCTTCAACATAAATTAAATTCTGAAGGACTGAGACTCCATGCTTGTAAAATTAAATTTTCAGTGCCAGAGAGGTTGTTTGGCTGTAATTATGATTTATCACACATTATCTTGATGGATAATCCTTATATGAACCTATTTCCTGATTGCCAATCAATAATATTGGTAGTTGCAGGGAAGGAGGATGCAATCAAATCAGGTTTTGAAATCTCTGAAATATTCTGGTTTGATAAGGCCAAAAGCAAGCTCATTTGAACCATAACTTTCTTGAAATATGTTGGGACTGTGTATTGTGCACAAGGGCCCAGATTTTGCATTGAGAGTAATGGTAAGGCCAACAGTACTCACTATTATTATGAAGTAAGTCAGACAGCAACTTCTAATCTCCACACATGTGTAGTTAAATGTGGAAATCCAGAAGTTGATGCCCGAGCTACTCTGTTCCTCCTCAGGCTGTGCTATACCGGTGGCTCACCAATAGACTGGGCATTGAAATACATGTAAAGGTGTGAAGTTGCTGTGTTATCACATCTTTCAAAATTCACTTACATCTAAATACACCAGCCCTAACCTTTTCTGGCGAGTTTAGCAGGTAATAAGTGGATAAACACTGCAACTTCACTATTGATTGGCAGTCAGGAAATAGGTTCATGTAAAGATTATCCATCAAGACAATGAAACGTGCCACAATTGTCAGTCAGTTACGTAGAACTAGTCTCCTAGTTTACCATAGTTGCAAGAAGATGCTTTATATAATAAAGGTATTTAAATTTATGAGTGTTTGAAAATAATCTTTTCCCCTTATTACACTTGATTTTCCCATTACTTCCAATGTCATATTTAAGGTTTAAGTACATAACGGGGTAATATTAAGGGGAATTTGCTAGTGTGAACAGAGATATCACTATCTATAAATTGTTAATGAGATCAATAAAATTCCTCATCAACCTGTGGATTTGAAGAATTTATGTTGCATGTTCTTCAAACAGAAGGTCCTGCATTGATAATTAAGAGAACTGGACGTATTAATGCATTCATCCCACAAGCCTTGTACAAATAGAAGGAACAATGATTTCATAATATATGCATGGGAATGTCGACTTTCATAAAATATATGAACAGACACCTCATAAAATATATGTGAATGCACACTTAAATATACAATGGCTTCATGAACAATATATAGAATTTTCCTTCTTCAGAACCAATCAAAAAAAATTGCACTGATCACACTTTTCAATTGTACAACAACTTCTTGCAATTATATAGTATCTTTAACACAAAGAAATGTCCCAAAGCGCTTGACAACATGGGAACCAAATGTGAGCAGGAGTAGAGAGAGGAGATGGGGAATGTAATGGAGGGTGCCATCAAAGTTCAAGGAGACTTGAAAGTTGGGAGATATTTTGCAAAATATGGAGATTTAGTTAGGTAATTGCAGAGTTTCAGAGCGAGATTGCTGAAGACTATATTATTTATAGCGGAGCAAACAAAGGTGGAATCTTAGATATTTCTGAGGGGACAGTACTTTCGGTCTTCATTACAATTTTGATGTTTCAAAGCTGTTCTCAAAATTGTTTCTTCCTCATATACACAATCTCTCAACTGGGTTAACAAGGAATTTATAATAAATCTAGAGGTCAAGATACAAAATTATTTTGAACAAAGATTCAAGAACTACAAATACTATAGAATGTAGCAGTCATAGTTTTCACACTAATTGTTCATCCTTTAGAATAAAATGCACAAAACGAAGAAGGTAATCAGTAAGGAATGTATAAATCACTTTAATATGTAATTTGTGTATTATTTCCCAAATTGCTAGGAAGGATGGAGAAATCCCCAGGGAAAGGAACTAATAAAGTTCAGCTCCAAAAATGTCTTTCCAAGATGTTACAGAAGTCTTGCAAGGTCATGTATAAAGCTCTGTTGAAGGAAGTTATGTCAGTGTAAGCCCCTTTGTAGTTGCTTTCTGCAGGTGCTCTGCCACTCACTATTACTGTCTCTTTTGTAGATCATTAGAACCTGTGTAACATCTGTTACTTTCTAACTGGGGTATCTGACTGTGGCAGGTTGACCTCTAGGTTATGTGTTACCCGTCTGCTGAAGTGGGTTTGGGTGAGTTCTCTGATTTCAGTATTAGCGGCACACGCACACACATACATATCCTTCCTTTAATTGTCTTATGCATGGAAACCTTGGCACCAGGTTGGCATGCTAAATGTATTTCAAACTTGTCATGCTGAATAGTAGAAGCTCTTGCTCCATGATGACAAATTAATGTTTGTCCACCTATGTCAAATTAGCATCTGTAGACAATTAAAATTATCCTTTCAAATATTTCCAGTGGGACTACAAATAACACTTATCTCAAGCATGGCACAAATAGGAGGTGATAAAGGGAAAAATGTCTCGATCGTATTTCAGCAAGTGAAAGGAATCGTTATAGCCAAGCTACATATGATGTTAACAACAATATTTCTGTACTGTACTCCACTTCTGTAATTGTGACAGTTGTACTAGGCCTATGCCATTACTGAAAGCACTCTTGGATCTCAATTAATCTTGAGAGGTGGGGGGGGGGGGGGGGGGGGGTGGGAGGGGTGGCAGGGTGACATCCTTTTATCTGTATTAGGGTGAGAGTTGACTAGACCAAGGTTGTTTGTGCTACTGCTGACTGATAACGCTTTACACTAACTCTCTATATTTGTTTAGTAGCTGGCAGTTGTGACAATAAGCCAAACAACATTTGCCAAGTTCAGACCAGGTCTTCCCCAGGCAAGCAGCCTCATTTTGTAATGGGCCTCTGCTAGCTTTGAAATGTTCCGCCAACTCAGAATAAAGAATATGGACTCCAAATTTACTAGTGCTTATAACAACATGTTAGCACCTGTAAGGAATGAAGTAATGTGCATCATTGTCCAGACATCAAAAGATCATGACAACCTCAACTATGTGCAGCTGGAACAATGGTGTGCAACGCTGATGAGTTTAGTCAATTTTGATATGTTAGGGTGTCCAAACATCTAGAAAGAAAAATGGACACATTTGCCTGTGGTAAATTGGCATGCCGCTTCCTCACAGAGTGCCAGCTGTCTATGGAATTGGTTCTGAATTAAGCTGATGATAACACACTCATAATCCAAATTCCAAACTAAAGCAAGCATATAAATGAAGATCTGGAGTTGGGAGAGGTGGGGGGAAGTGGTGGTGGGGTCTCAGGAGACAGTTGAACAATAAAATTTGGTGAATTAAAAGTATTTTTATGTTATGTTCTTAAAGTCACTTTTCAATACTCGAGTGACACTCCTTTCTGTTAATTGTCCTTGGGGTTCACCTTATCCTAGGTCAACACAAACAGAAAGACAAGCCAATGTATGATTTCGCCCCTTTAATTTAATTTGAAATCTGAAAAAAAAACAGGCTAAGTCTAGAGAACACACATTCATGCTGTCACATTAGACATAGTTATTGCCTGAAATAGCAAACACATTAAAATTTTGTTACTACAGATGCAAGTGAGTTGATGGAAATAAATGATTTGTAATGTATCATCAATAGCACGACATCCTCTTGTTCCATCTAAGTCTTAAACATATTCTTAGTGTCCCTTGTGGATCAGATTGCTAATTGATCATTTACTACAGTGAACTGCAACAATCTTGGATAATGACATTATCATCATTAAATATTAGAGAACGATCCATACCTGGGAGTGATTAAAAGAGTTCAGCAGATGTCATGAACCATAAGATTAAATCTCAGCCAAAAGATTTACAATTGCCATCTGATCCATTATATTGGATACAGAATTTCCTTGTAATCAACTTCAAATTATTTCTTAACAAATCTGCCACAAACAAATTCCAAAATTTGAGTTAAACCTGATAAAATGTCAAAACAAAAACTTCTCAAAGCTCAACATAAATCATGATACAAAAATAATTCACCTTTTCCCTGGCCCTAAATGAATAGAGGACTCATATCACAAAGCATACAACATGCCTTTTTGCTTTAATCCTGTACTTTTCTGTTGCAATGAATACAGTGACTTTGTTTGAATAGCTGTGATGTCCCAACTAAATCCAAAGTTTTCCAATTATTAAGGTTTTATTTTGAACTTAAGTAGCATGTATTTGCTTGCGACTGAATTCACACAACTTTGTAACCCAAACTCAGTATCAAAATTAAGCCCCAAAATCAGAGGCGCTAATTATCTTGCATGAAAAACATCTAATATATTAGTAACTGACATCCAGTCACTGATTAAAAGAAATTAAAATACTATATCTTATAAGAAATAATAGATGTAAGGGATTGGAAGCCTTTTAAAGGAATAATTAAAAATGCAGTTGTGCAGCCACTTTGTGCAGCCATTTCTGTTGTGGATTAACGTCAATTTGAACATAAATCTGGAGTCAAGTCTCGATCTGACTAAATGCAATGAGTGAGACTCCACTGGGTCGGTGTCACATTTTATTCAAGTTTGACACTGTAGAATCATAGATACCATGCAGAGTATAACTCCAGAATGGTCTCCAGGTGGGGTTTAAAATCCTCAGGTACCTCTCAACTTGGACCTTGTGGGTCCTTTATAGACTGACTGCAGGGTCTTTTTTTCAATGTTTTCAAAGTGTGGACACTTTCACCAGAGCTCTCAAAAGAAAATTGATACATCTAAGCAGATCTTCTAGTCAGCCAAGTACAATTTGCACCCGCAGGCAGCCCACAATATGACTTGAGCTGCACAGAATTGTCACAGTCTGCATCTACAAGTATCAGAGTGGTAGTGTGATACAGCTGCAGACTTAAATCACAATTCAGATTACAGTGCTAAATGACCAAATCTTTGCTCTCAAGGTTTATCATAAGATTTGGACGCCTCGTATATTAGATATTGCAATGAAACATCTTCCACTTATGTGGCTTTATTCTAAATGCAGTGCGTGAGACTGTATTGGGGAAGCTGTCTCACTGTATTTTGGTTTGATACTATGCAGATGTCACGAGGCTTTATTTATTGGACCATTAAATGTCTATCAATGTTGACTGCCAATTCACTATCAATCAGTCAGTCACTGATTCCTCAAGATGTTTATGCTGAGGGATTAACAGTTGTTCTATAATTACCTCATGTTTAGACAACATGTAATTAACAATTGACCAACAGGATTGATATATATATAGGAGAGAGAGAAAGAGTGAGGGGAGAGGATAGAGCAGTTATGTGGCAGTAATCTCTTTAAGGGGTTCCAATGATTTTTTCAGTTTCTATCCATTTACTAATTCTCAAGTGAGATTACAGTTTAGAAAATATAATATTGCAATTATCTATTAATCTCTATATGATGTAATACTTTGGAGTTGTTTTAGAATGCCTTTGCTCCCTATTATTTTGTTGTGTGTACAAGTGTAATGATGGACTTTGGCAACCAGTTGATCTGTGATGAGATTTACACTGAAGACTTTATGATTCTGACATAATCACTCAGTTTATCATGCAGTAACCTACAGTTAAAAACTCTACAGCCAGCACATACTGGACTGTATTAATCCTCTAGATCCTAATTGCCTCCTACTGTGCTAAAAATGTCTGTAGCTCTAAACACGTAAATGCTCACAGGAAAGGAAAAACCTGTATCATATGAAGAGAGTATTCATTTCTTGATACCCTTGCATATTAGTGTAATCATAAACCACTTATTTTACAGGACATTTTAGAAAGAACACTTAGGCCACAAAATGTGGCTCCTTAGTGGCCAGTTTTTCAGATCTACGAGTGCTGTTTTGGCTCCAAAATAGTGTCGGCGGTGTGCGCAAACACTTCTGATACAAGCTGTGCAAGACAGCATTAGTGCACAGGCAGGGAGCAACTGCTGGAAGTATGCAGAGTTAGCAGATTGCTATCTAAATCGTCATGTAGTGCTGATGCCAGCCTTGCCATTTTGGAGCTCAACGCTCCACCTAATGCTGTCTCTTAAATAACTGAACATGCATCCAGCAGCAGGAACAATCCACCCCTCAAACCAACGCTATTTAAGGGGATCATCAACTACTTATAGGTTAGTTGCTGATTGATTTCTACAAGCTGTTGGTTCGATTGAAAAAGTGTTTGGTGGTTTCTAGAACTCTGTAAAGTTGCTAAAGTCTACAGGGACGTGTGGCATGTACTGAAGGGCTTTCTTTTGCCTTCAAGGATTCTGCCACAAGCCAGTTGCTCCCACTCATGGGTGCAGTAGTATGGAATGGAGCATGACAGGGAGAATGAGCAAAGGTGACACAGAGCAGGACAAGTGCTGGAAGAGGGAGGAGGAGGAAGGGGAGAAGTGTTCTCAGCAGGAGGCCATTTCTGCCCAGGGTCTTCAGGGAGCAACTCTCCTATCTGAACCTCAGTAAGGAACAATCTGTGAGCCATCTGTGCTTCAGTAAGATGTCCTCACTGAAATCTGCCACCTGCGACAGCCACAATTACAACCTCAGAACAGGGTGATGGCATTGCCAGTGGCTATGAAAGTGTCTGTGGCCATGAACTTTTTTCACAGGTTCCTTCTAGACTGCAACATGCAATATTTGCAACATCTCACAGTTTGCCTTTTGAGATTGCATAAGGGAGGTCACTTAGGCTCTGTATTTTAAGAGAGCTGAATGCATTTCATTTTCTTTTACCAGAGAGAAACAGGCATGCAGCTTCTTGAGGATTGCAGACTTCCCTATGGTGCAGGGTGCCATTGAATGCATGCACATTGCTTAGTGGGCACCGTTTGTCAACTCTGAGACGTACTGCAGCTGAAAGGTATTCCATTCCCTCAGTGTGTAGCTGATGCGTGACCATATGTAGCATATCACACTGTTAATGCCCAGTATCCTGCAACAGTCATAATGCCTTCACTCTGCAGCAGTCCACTGTGCTATATGCATTTGAGCCACCACGACAAGCCTGAGAGTGGCTACTGGGTGACAAAGGCTATCCTTTGGTGACATGGCTCATGACTCCAGTACACAACCCATTGTTACAGTCAAGTGAGGAGGGGGTCGAAGGGCTTCCCTCTTTTCACTCTCCTTTTTTGACTGCAACAGGTTTAATTATTTCTTAAAGTGGATGTACTGGTCAATTCAGTAGGTGTTTGATCACTTACTTGCGATGATCATAACAAGAACCAATCGGACAGGTTTTCTTGAGTTTAACAAGGAAAGAGGTTAACTTTATTTTACCTAAATAGAACTAATGAAAATAAAAACTCATGCCAACTTCCACTCACACACACACACTAGAGGTTTACACACACACAAATTGGTTACAGAGTGGGGAAAGGTAGATTGGTTGAGTTAAAGTCCATAGAAAAAAGGGGTATACAATCTGTGGAGTTTAGTGATTTGGCTGGCTTCTAGCTGAATTCAGTGGTCCTGAGACTTTTAGTTTGAAGAGGTAGATGTCTGGTTCGGTGGGCCTCTCGGAGACTGTGATGCAGATGATTTCTCCAATGGGGTTTATGATTGTTCCTAGGGTATGCAAAGGTGGTCAGTCAACAGGCAGAGTTTGAAGCTTGTAAGCTGAAATGGAGAGAGAGAGAGAGATGGACCCCCACTTGGGTCTGCATATGTCAGAGTCCAGAAGCTTCTCCTTGCTGCTGCAGAGAACATAAGCTTAAAACCACAGATGGGGAGGGGCTTGTCTGATAACAATCACCCAGTGATTCAAACATGGTAGCAGTGTTTCTCTTCTTGCTAAAAAGAACAGGTAGTTCCCCTAAATTGCCTGGGTCTTGGTTCTTGCTGGGATGTGCAGCCATTTCGTCTCCACCTCATAGGCCTTGCAATGTAGGATACAGTGTTGCAAATTAGGTGGCCATCCTAAGCTCCCTGCAAAGTCATCCTTCATCTGTTCTCTCTTAAATTTCTTCAAAAAATATAATTTCAGATTTCCAGTCAGTGGATTAAGGAAAATTATCATTCAACAAAGCAAGTTGGCGTGACACCATTCACACATGGGCAGCATACGACCATACAAATTAGGAGCAGAAGTAGGCCATTCAGCCCGTCGAGCCTGCTCCGCCATTTAATAAGATCATGGCTGATCTGTTTGTGTCTCGAATTCTACACTCCCATCTACCCCAAATAATCTTTGATTCCCTGCCTAACAAGAATCTATCTACCTCCACCTTAAAAATATTCAATGACCTCGCCTCCACCACCTTCTGAGGCAGAGAATTCCAAAGTCACACAACCCTCCGAGAGAAAAAGTTTCTCCTCATCTCTATCCTAAAAGGGCGACCCCTAATTTTCAAACAGTGCCCTCTAGTTCTGGACTCACTCACAAGAGGAACATCCCCTCCACATTCACCCTGTCAAGACCGTTGAGGATCTTATAAACTTCAATCAAGTCTCCCCTCACTGTTCTAAACTCCAGTGAAAACAAGCCCTGTCTGTCCAACCTTTCCTCGTAAGACAACCCGCTCATTCCAGGTATCAATCTAGTAAACCTCCTCTGAATCGCCTCCAACGCATTCACATCCTTCCTTAAATAAGGAGACCAAAACTGCACACAGTATTCGAGATGTGCTCTCACCAATGCCCTGTATAACTGAAACATAACATCCTTACTTTTATTTTCAATTCCTCTCATAATAAAGGATAGCATTCCACTAGTCTTCTTTATTACTTGCTGTACCTGCATACTAACTTTTTGTGACTCATGCACTAGAATACCTAGATTCCTCTGCACCTTGGAATTCTGCAGTCATTCCCTGTTTAAGAACTACTCTGCTTTTTTATTCTTCCTGCCAAAGTGAACAACTTCACATTTTCCCACATTATACTCCATCTGCCAGAGTTTTGCCCACTAACTTAACCTATCTATATTGGTCCTTATGTCCTCTTCACAATATACTTTCCAACAATCTTCAATCTTTGGCCTCCTTATCTCGAGAGACAATGGGTAAGCGCCTGGAGGAGGTCAGTGGTGTGTGGAGCAGCGCCTGGAGTGGCTATAAAGGCCAATTCTAGAGTGACAGGCTCTTCCACAGGTGCTGCAGAAAAATTTGTTTGTCGGGGCTGTTACACAGTTGGCTCTCCCCTTGCGACTCTGTCTTTTTTCCTGCCAACTGCTAAGTCTTTTCGATTCGCCACACTTTAGCCCCGCCTTTATGGCTGCCCGCCAGCTCTGGCGAACGCTGGCAACTGACTCCCACGACTTGTGATCAATGTCACAGGACTTCAGGTCGCGTTTGCAGACGTCTTTAAAGCGGAGACATGGACGGCCGGTGGGTCTGATACCAGTGGCGAGCTCGCTGTACAATGTGTCTTTGGGGATCCTGCCATCTTCCATGCAGCTCACATGGCCAAGCCAACATATCTTTGTGTTATCTGCAAATTTAGCTACCGTGCCATCGCTCTCCTCATCTAAGTAATTGATATAAATTGTAAAAAGTTGAGGCCCCAGCACAGACCCCTGCGGGACTCCACTCGTCACATACTGCCCATCAGAAAAGGGCCCATTTGTGCATCCTCTCTGTTTTCTGCCATCCATGCTAATATGTTACCCACTACACCATGAGCTCCTACTTTGCACAATAACCTTTATGTGGCACCTTGTCAAATGACTTCTGGAAATCCAAGTACAGTATGTCAACGGGCTCCCCTTTATCCACAGCGCATGTTACCCCTTCAAAGAACTCCAATAAATTAGTTAAACATGATTTCCCTTTCACAAAACCATGCTGATTATTCCCGATTACCTTGAGTTTTTCTAAGTGCCCAGCTATAGCCTCCTTAATGATCGATTCTAATACCTTCCCCACGACAGACGTCAAGCTAACTGGCCTATAGTTACCTGTTTTCTGCCTCCCCCCACTTCTTGAATAGAGGGGTTATATTTGCTACTTTCCAGTCTGATTGAACCTTTCCAGAATCTAGCGAATGTTGAAAAATTGACACCAACTCATCTACTACCTCATTAGCAACCACTTTTAAGACCCTAGGATGAAGCCAGCGATGCTCACATCCCATGAAAGAATAAAAAAAAGATGGCCTGGGAGGATGACCATGAGAAGCTGTGGACCTGGAAAGCCTGGCTTCAGATTACACCATCTTGACATAGGCTGTGGCAATCTGGGCTGTCTGGTGATAGGTAACAACAAGGGCACTGATGGGAGGACAAATGCTCTAACCCTGAGAGAGGTCATCATGTTTGTACTCCCTGGAGTCATTGCCACTTCCTCACAGTGGTCTCTCAACAATCCTAGTAATCCGTTGGAGGCCTTTACTCTCTAGAGTTTGGAAGAATGAGAAGAGATCTAATTGAGGTATATAAGATGATTAAGGGGATTGACAAAGTAGATATAGAGAGGATGTTTCCTCTGATGGGACAATCTAGAACAAGAGGTCATAATTTTAGGATAAAGCAGATTAAAACAGCGATGAGGAGAAATTACTTCTCTCAAAGGGTCGTGAGTCTGTGGAATTCACTACCCCAGAGTGCGGTGGATGCTGGGACATTGAGTAAATTTAACGAGGAGATAGACAGATTTTTAATTAGTAAAAGGTTGAAGGGCTATGGAGAATGGGCAGGAAAGTGGAGTTGAGGCCGAGATGAGATCAACCATGATCGTATTGAATGGTGGAGCAGGCTCGAGGGGCTGAATTGCCTACTCCTGCTCCTAGTTCTTATGTTCTTATATTGTTGGACTGCTGTGACACCCAGCAAACCCCTCTGAACATTGGTATCCAGTCATGATGACAGCTTCTGTGGCAACAAGCTGAGCTTGTATGAAAACAGTCTGAGCTTCCATGCAGCAAGGTGACCCTGCTTTACAGAGATCTGAGTTTCCACTGCAGCACCCAGATGTTGGGTGACTTCTGCTGGAGCTGCAATTGCAGCTGAGGCATCAGCCATTAGAGGCACCATGTGTGGGTCAGCAAGTATTCTCATGGAGTTGGCCACCATTTCAATACTGGAAAGGATAGGTTCCAAAGTCTGCACAAAGTCCCCATGCCAAGTTGGAGCTGGAGTCCTCCATACTCCTTGATATTGCATGCAGACTTTCTGGCGGGCCTACCAATGCGCTAATCATTTTGCTGTGCATACCCATCGGTCTTTTTCTGTGGCCTGCCCCATTGAAATGCTCAACTGAGTCCTCTGCAGCAGAACTCATTGTCATGCAGGCCCCCACCTGCCAAGAATGAGGAATATTAATTTCACCACAAGAACATTAATTTTAAACTGTTACTGGAGTGGTTAAAAAACCCCACAATGGATCCTTGGCTGGAGAGACATTTTTGCATATTAACAGGCAGTACTTGGAAAGGACAAAGGACCTACTCCCTGCTCCAATTTAGTCCACAATGGACTTTTGATTACCAGACGTTGAGGGTGGGGGAGCTCACATTCCAGGTTAACTGCTAAGATGGCCGAGTACACAAATGGACATGGTCACACCAGCTAGTCACACAACTAACCTGCTGGGCCACCTGAGTTTTTTTTTAATTTGAACTTGCCACAGAGGTTTGAACTGGCAGAAAGCTGTTTGCTCCTGGACTGAAAAGACCTCTCATGGCTGGCTCGCTGCAGCCTCTCCTGTCTGCTTCCATCTCTTTCTCACGGAACTGAAACTCACTGAAGACACATGAACCCCAAGAGAGAAAAGTCTCCTACGTTGAACAATGGTTAAGAAGATTATTGGATCCCAACGTAAAGCAAGATCAATCTACAAAAGGACTCTACAGCGAGCTTCAAGCACCATAACAAAAAATCCTCCTCAGAGATTGCCTCAAACTGTTCCAATTTATCTTTTCTTCTGCTTTATTCTGTCTCTTTTTGCATGTGCGGATTGCACATGCACGCTCACGTGGGGCATGGTGTGTATCTGTAGGCATTAACCGAATTACAGTATAGTTTAAGTTTTAATAAATTTTACTTTTCTTCTTTAAACCTAAGAAAGCCTGTTTGTGCTCATTTCTTTGCCTTATAATTGGAAAACAGTGAACAAGAATTCACCAAGGGGGAGCGCAAAACACAGTGTGTTTAAAATTAAAATCCTGTTGCAGTAAGACCAGGTGAAGGCTGAAAGGGACCCCAAGACACCTTTCTCACCTGGTCGTAACATCGTGAACAACCATGCCCTCCAGAAAACTGGCACCTGCACTAACCTTGTGCTCTGAGTGTGGGTTAATTGTGACCCCCATGCCCATTTTTGGGGTATTGAATTTTCCCCCTTAACATATGCCATATTTCTGCTCAAACTGCATTTCTGATGCAAGCATTTTTGTGGTCAAATGTCTTATGACTGCAATAGAGGGATTGAAAGAGATAATTAAACTCTCTTTGTACTGTAGATGGAGCAGAACGCCATCTGCACTTCTAATGGTTGTGGAGCTGCCAGTTGTGGCCAAGAATATACTCCAAAAATAATTTTTGGACTTCAAGAGAAATGTTCCATGCAACAATTTTTTATTCAGTTATTCAATGCAACGCAACATCTGCCTGCAAAACGGTTGATTAAGTGACAACTACTGCATTCATAGTATGAGAGTATTACGCCTGCTATTTTGCTAATGTCAAGAATAAAATTTGACAGTTTAAACTTGAGCTCGTAGGTTAATAGGCATTTGTCTCAATAAACACAGATGTGCAAGACCTTTTCTTCACCTTGCCTACAGGACGTGCAATTACACGCAGAAAAGAATAATTTGTGAAACTGTTAAGTCTACAATAGGTGCAAAGGATGTACAACAAATCCCTTCTTTGTGAATTAAAAAAATGCAAAATAATGCGTTAAATGGGAAGCTTTATTTATCAGACATTGTTGAATAAGTAGTCTGAATGTTCTACAGTTTGCTTTGACAGGTAGAACCTCTAATGCTGTGCTTTATTCATGGCATGTAGAGGCAAAATTAGTCAGATCCTTAATCAGAATGTTCCTTTGCACTGCACACTCTTTGTATACATTAAAGCTGTGTTATCCACTCGGAATCTAGCATCTCACTGTTAAAGCTGTAATAGCATTAAATCAAGGTCATGTTTTTTTCAAAATTGAAAAGTTGATTTCTAATATTTTATTTGTAATGCTTTTTTTTGTTGAATCATCCTTATTGTACCTTACACCACTTTTCCTAATATCTGTGCACTTTTGTAATTGGAGACCAATCTATATGCATATTATTTGAAGTTCATTAAGGTCAATAGACAAGGTTCTAATCCTAAATAATATTGCTGGCTGGGAAGACCTCACATAAAAAAAAGAGAAAGGCTTGTATTTATGTAGCACATTTCATGACCACCGGATGTTTCAAAACGCGTTACAGCCAGTGAAGCATTTTTGAAGTGTAGTCACTGATGTTATGTAGGAAACACAGCAGCCAAATTTCATATAGCAATATACCCACAAATTGCAATATGATAATGACCAAATAATCTGTTTTTTTGCGATGTTGACTGAGGGATAAATATTGACCAGGATACCAAGGATAACTCTCCTGCTCTTTGAAATAGTGCCATGGGATCTTTTACATTCGCCTGAGCAGGCAGATGGGCCTCAGTTTAATGTCTCATCCAAAGGACAGCACCTTCACCAGTTCAGTACTCCCTCAGCACTGGACTGGAGTGTTAGCCTTGATTTTTGTGCTCAAGCCCTCACAGCTATGCTGTTTTTCAGATATCAAGAATTGAAGTTATAATGAAAGGTCAACAAAATCGAGCTAGTTTTTCTGTTTTGTGGTTTTCAGCCATGTTTCAATGATTTCACATCAGCTTTTTTTCTTTTAAAATAAAATTTAGACTGTATATGGGTACATTCGTTTACTGCATGGGCACAGAGGTCATGAGTTCAAAGCTGTGAAATTGAATTCAGTAAATCTGCTAACTTAATGGCTGACTCTGGGAAAAATGTGAATGAAAGCTGCTGTAAAAAAACAACTGGTTCATTAATGCCCTTCAAGGATTGGAACCTATACCCCTGGTCTAAATTGTTTTAATCACAGAATTGTTACAGTGCAGAAGGAGACCATTTGGCCCATCGTGTCTGCACCGGGTCTCTGAAAGAGCAACTCACTCAGTTCCACTCCCCCACCTACTCCCCATACCCTGCATATTCTTCCTTTTCATATAACAGTCTAATTCCCTTTTGAATGCTTCAATTGAACCTGCCTCCACCACACTCTCAGGCAATGCATTCCAGACCTTAACCACTCGTTGCGTGAAAAAGTTTTTCCTCATGTCAGTTTTACTTCTCTTACCAAATATTTTAAATCTGTGCCCTTTCATTCTCGATCCTTTCATGAGTGGGAACAGCTTCTCTCTATCACTCTGTCCAAACCCCTCATGATTTTGAATACCTCTATCAAATCACCTCTCAGCCTTCTCTTCTTCAAGGAAAACAGTCCTAACTTCTCCAATCCATCTTCATAACTGAAGTTCCTCATCCCTGGAACCATTCTTGTGAATCTTTTCTGTACTCTCTCCAATGTCCTCACATCCTTCCTAAAGGGCAGCACCCAGAACTGGACGCAATACTCCAGCTGAGGCTGAACTAGTATCTTATATAAGTTCAACATAACTTCCTTGCTCTTGTACTCTATGACCCTATTAATAAAGCCCAGGATACTGTATGCTTTATTAACTGCTCTCTCAACCTGTCCTGACATACTCAATGACCTATACACATATACACCTAGGTCCTTCTGCTCCTGCACCCGCTTTAGAATTGTACCCTTTATTTTATATTGTCTCTCCATGTTCTTCCTACCAAAATGAATCACTTCACATTTCTCTTCATTGAACTTCATCTGCCACCTATCTTCCCATTCCACCAACTAGTTTATGTCCTTTTGGAGTTCTACACTACCCTCCTCACTGCTCACAATATTTCCAAGTTTTGTATCATCTGCAAAATTTGAAATTGTGCCCTGTACACCAAGGTCTAGGTCATTAATACATCCACTAATTCGGAACGCCAGTTGTAAAAGGACAGTACTGGAGCCAATCATTACTCAGTCTTACATTTATTTACAGAGTGAAACATTACAAACTCCTAACTCAACCACCCTACGGTTTCAGTAAGTGTCTCTTTATATGTGCTCAAGTGAACCCCCAATTAATGCCCACCACCTGCATACAATTAAACACAATTGATATACACTTGACATAGATGTTAACTCTTAATGCCTTTAGGGCAAATAGGGATGAACAATAAATGGTGCCTAGCCAGTGTTGTCCATATCTCAAGAAAAAATGTTAACAATTGATTTTTTTTTCGAGATTGACAAACATTGAACCAGGTAAATTGTTCATCAAGGCAAAGGATTGAAAAACAAAATTTATTTTATTTAGAACAGTCTTATTTTCTTAGATTTCCTTATCTTATCTTAAATAAATTCTGATTTAAAGTTGACACTAGTTAAAAAATTTGGAAATTAAGAGTAAGGAACAGAGTCACACAGAACTTTCTTTATAAAATAAAAGAGTGGCAGAAGGGAATAGGTTGCCACGGAATGCCATTAAAATAAATGGCATTAATGGGTTCAAAAGCTGACAAAATGGCTATAGTTTGATCATGGGTGAGGATTGGTCCTTGCAAAGGCCTGGTGAACAACAAGCTCACCTATTGAGGACTGGAGGTATTTTAATATGTCTCATTTTAATATTCGGTCTGGCAGAAATCACTGCCTGTTCGGCCGGTCAGAACATTGCTTCAGGCAGCAGGAGGTCACCTGCAGGGACAGTCCCTGGCAGGCAGGTAAGTAGTGGGGCGGGAGACATGAAAAGGAAGAGGGAAACCAGGTCTGAGGAGAGCCATAGTTTCCTTGTGGAGCCCGGAGGAGCACTTTGGCCCCTCCTGACCTACAAGAGAATTGGGCCTCTTCTGGCCCTTGATGGAGGTTCTGGCAGGTTTGGTCTGGAGGGGAAGCCACCACTGTTCCCCCTCTGATTAGAATAGCACCTCGCACCCCATTATCTCATTGGGGCCCACTCAGTATACCTAAAAGGGAAACTGCTGTCTTTGGGCCAGTACCCTTGCCACTTGTAACTTAAAATTGTCCACCTCATTTTAACAAGTTAAAGTTGGGGTCAATATTCTGGAGAGAGACGAGAATGAGTTGTATAGTGAGAAGGCAGGTAGATGGACCTGAAATGTTTTATAAAGAGGCATGCTTATTGGGCTAATGCCTTTTTCCTGTAGGGTATGGCCTATTAGTGATATACAAGATAACTTATGCGTGGATGCAGAAGATGTGGGCAGGCTTCTTAATGAGTACTTTGTCTCTGGCTTCACAAAGGAGAGGGATGTGCAGACATTGTAGTTAAAGAGGAGGAGTGTGAAATGTTAAATATGATAAGCATAATGAGAGGGTCTAACATCCTTGAAAGTGGATAAGTCACCAGGGCCGGATGGATTGTATCCCAGGCTGTTAAAGGAAGCCAGGGAGAAAATAACGGATGCTCAGAGGATCATCTTCAAATTCTCATTAGATACAGACGAGGTACCAGAGGATTGGAGATCTGCGAACATTGTACCACTGTTTAAAAAGGGTGTGAGGGATAGATCAAATAATTACAGGCTGGTCGGTCTGACTTCAGAGGTGGGCAAATTATTCGAATCAATTCTGAGAGATAGATAAACTGTCACTTATAGAGGCATGGATTAACCAGGGATAGTCAGCATGGATTTGTTAAGGGAAGGTCATGTCTTACTAAATTAATTGAATTTTTTGAGGAAGTGACAAGGAGGGTTGATGAGGGCAGTGGATGTGGTTCATATGGAGGCATTTGACAAGGTCCCACATGGCAGACTGGTCAGAAAAGTAAAAGCCCATAGGATACAGGGGAATGTGGTGAGTTGGATCCAAAATTGGCTCAGTGACAGGAAACAAAGGGTAATGGTCAATGGATATTTTTGCGAATGGAAAGCGGCTTCCAGCGGCGTTCCACAGGGCTCCATGTTGGGTCCCTTGCTGTTTGTGGTATATATCAATAATTTGGACTTAAATGTGGGAGGTGTGTTTGGGAAATTTGCAGATGACACAACAATTGGCCGTATAGTTGATAATGAAGAGGACAGCTGTAGACCAGAATGATATCAATGGTTGGTTGTGTGGGCCAAAAAGTGAAAATGGAATTCAATCTGGAGAAGTGTGAGGTAATGCAGTTGGGGAGGGCAAACAAAGCAAGGGACTACACAATAAACGGGAGGATATTGAGAGGGATCGAGGAAGTGAGAGACCTTGGAGTGCATGTCCACAGGTCTCTGAAGGTGGCTGGACTGGTAGATAGAGTGATTAAGAAGGCATATGGAATGCTTTCCTTTATTGGCCGAGGTATAGAATACAAAAGCAAGGATGTAATGCTGGAACTGTATAAAATGCTGGTTAGGCCACAGCTGGAGTATTGTGTACAGTTCTGGTCACCACATTACAGGAAGGACATTATTGCTCTGGAGAGAGTACAGAGGAGCTTTACAAGAATGTTGCCAGGGCTTGAAAATTACAGCTATGAGGAAAGATTGGATTGGCTAGGGTTGTTTTCCTTAGAATAGAGGAGGCTGAGGGGTGACTTAATTGAGCTGTACAAAATTATGAGGGGCCTAGATAGAGTAGATAGGAAGGACCTGTTTGCCCTAGCAGCGAGGTCAATTACCAGGGGGCACAGATTTAAAGTGATTGGTGTAAGGATTAGAGGGGACATGAGGAAAAACTTTTTCACCCAGAGGGTGCTGGGTATCTGAAATTCACTGCTTGGATTGGTGGTGGAGGCAGAAACCCTCAACTCATTTAGAAGGTACCTGCACCTGCACCTGAAGTGCTGTAACCCGCAAGGTTACGGACCAGGTGCTGGAAGGTGGGATTAGATTGGGTGACCAGTTTTCTCAGCTGGCGCTGATGCGATGGGCTGAATGGCCTCTTTCTGTGCCGTAACTTTTCTACAGTTCTATGGTTCTATTCAAACATGACAGCCTCAGCACCCAAATAGATTACACAATATGCACTGACAGATTTTCCTTTCTTTTGCAGGAGAAGGTGGCACATAACAGGAGGCAGCTGGAACTGACTGGTGGGGGAAAGGCACACCTGCATGTTCTGATCCCCATGGAGGAGACTGCAGGCCATTATGGGGAGGAGATCAGTAGGGCTGGGCCCACCAGCAGGACTGAAACCATCGAAGATGATGGTTTCCTCATACCTAATCCTTCTTCCCACTTCTCTCTCATCTCTCAATCTCTTCTGACTTACAAACTGCAGCTTATGTAAGCATGCATCTCTTACTTTCTCATCTCCCCTCACCAAAACCCACTCCTTGTTCCTTTTTCATTTCAGATATCCAAGAACTGCAATCTGGCCAGGCAGTGGTGGAATAGCAGGAAGACAGTGAAGATGAAGACACATCATCACTTGATTTCACAGTTGCAGCCATCGGCTCAGATACAGATACTGCATGTAATTTAGAGAATAGCATAGAGGTGGGCTCTGAACATGAGACAACACAGTGCACAAGTGTGCCTGCTGCCAGGGCAGAGGGAAAGGAAAGTACAGGTACCAGCTCACTGGATGGCATGGTCGGACACTAGTTCTTCTGCAGAAGACTCAGATGAGGACTTTGATGGATGAGGCTACAGAAGAAGGCTACAGGTGTATACAGTCAAATACTTGGTGCATTGGGAAGCCTGTCAGAATGCCTGCTTTCAATGTCAAGGAGTATGGAGGAAACTGACATCAACTTGGCACAGGGCTTTGCAGTTGGAGCTTGGAGCCCATTCTTTCCAGCATGGAATGGGTGGGCACCTCCATTAACACACTGTAGATCCAACCATGATGCAGCGTCTGGTGGCCGATGTCTCAGCTTCCATTGCAGCACAAGCAGCAGCCACCCAACATCTGAGTGCTGGAGTGGAAACTCATATTGCTGCCATCATGGCTCTGATTACCAGTGTTCAAAGGGCTTCCAGGGTGTCGATAGCAACAAAAACTTGCATTTATACACTGCCTTTATGTACTAAAACATCCCAAAGAGTTACGCAGGAGCATTATCAAACAAAATTTGACCCTCATCACATGAGGAGATATTGGGATAGGCGACCAAAAGCTTGGTCAAAGAGACAGGTTTTAAGGAACATCGTCAAGGAGGAAAGAGAGATAGAGAAGCAGAGAGGTTTAGGGAGGGAAATGCAGAGTTTAGGGAATTAAAAATAGCAACAAATATTCAAATCCACCCATGTACATAACCTGACTGAATGACAAAGCTCTTTTTTTCCCTCCCTGGCACTTCAACGTAGTGCAGTAGAGGTAGAGACAGGATATTCTCTTCCTTGATCTGACATTTGAGATACTTGTGGCTGACAACCTCTGCATTTTGTAGCCTGTGAGGGCACTGCCAATGACTGCTTCACCGACACGTGCGGGGTAGATTAGGCCAGTAGGAGAGGTGGCACTATGTTGGGGCTTGGGGCTTGGGGCAACAAGTGAGACATGAAAAGAGTTTGCATTTTCATCGCCCTTATCGCCATCTTCCCTACATTGGGTCAGTGGCACATCACTCCTGTTTCCCTGGTGGAGAATAGTTTGAAAGCTCACGTCTAATCTATCTGTCTAAAGTGGTAGACATATCAATGCTAGAGTTTGCAAGTCCACCATCAGAGCCTGCAAGGATTCATTCGTGCCCTGTGATTCAAGTTCCACAGTGGAGGCTAGTCTCTCACTGAAAGGTTGTATCTTCACAAGGGCTGGCAACATCACTCCATAAATGTTTCAGATGGATGCCTCTGTCCTTTGGAACATTGTGGAGACTGTGCCTGGCAGGACTGCCAGTACCTTTCATAGTTTCTCCTGTTTCTCTATCATTTTCCTGTTCATTTAGGGCACCCTCCTCCCACACCCCCCACAGGGTTCCGGATTTCTGTCTAACTGAGCAGAACTGGAAGAGGACTGTGTCCTCCGATGCAGATTCTCTACTGCTTTCCTTACCCGTTGCTCATAGTTACTTGTCAAATGCGATTTACCTGGTGACATTCCACTTAACTATTTAAGAGGACACACTGAAGTGCTCGTATCTGTGTAGTGCCAGGCACATATGTGTACTCTGATGATGCACCTTCAGCAGGAATGAGCTCCTCTGAGGATTCTTATCATCAATGGGCAGGAGTTCCTGATCTTCTGATAAGTGATGGATATGATTTAGACATTGAACTGTACAAATGTTGAAATGCACATAACTAAAGTGATCATATTTGACTTCTTGGTGAAGTCAACTCAAGATAACTTTGTCTTGTTGGAGATGTGGGTCTGAGAGATTAATTCTGTCACCCTGCAACAATGCACTACCAATCATGCTATCTCTAATCCTGAGGTCCGTAGAGATGGGGATTAGATCCAATTCCTCCTCTTCTGTTGTGCTAAGCTCCATGATCTGGTGGAGGTCCACCTCAGGTCTTCTCCCTTTCCTTTGTATTCTGTGCTCTCTTCTGCAAGGGTGGCATGACAGACCTATGAGTGACTGAGACTTATGTGCATCCCCATTAAAATCAGACATTCCCATGCGTCTCATGTTTGTGCACTTGGCGTCCGCTTTTGTTTCCCCACCTCACCCCCCCCCCCCCCCCCCACCACCACCACTGCTACGTTCCTATTTCTACATTAATATTCGGGCCAATATGTTGCATTAGGTGTGTTATTATTGTTGCACTAATTTTTGTTGCTGGTTAGGGTTGATATTTAGCGTTGAAAGACTTTTCTTTCCAAACATATTAATTACACCTATCTTGTTTTCAGCTGTAATTTTGCTTGTGGCAACCAGAACAAGGCAGCAGATTCCTCTGAGAATTCCAATGTAGATGCAAGAATTGGAACAGGAATAGCAGTTGGTAAAAAAAATCCTCCAAAAGTTATTTTTAAAAACTTACCTTTAAGAAGACCAACTAAGTGAATCTCAGAGGATTCAACCCTGGTGTACACTCTTTTTATAACCAAGGTTTGCACCGTGAGCAGAGCCTTACCTGATGTAGTAAGTTAGTAAAGAACCAAAATCAGGTTATATAAACATTGAAATGAAGTCAAGCATGCTAGCAGCATAACACAATTGTCTTTACCTAAAATTGTTGGTCAAAAAAATTACCTGCTTCATGAATCGGCTATAGTATGTTGGATGCCTGAATTCCTGAACCCTCCAGGCTGCAATCAATGCTTCACTGATGGCGCAGAATCTCGAAAGATTTCTTTAATTATTGCCCCTATATGCTGCCGCTTACGTGAGCTGCTGTTTGGAGTTTGTACATGTCTTATGTTGCCTGTTGGAAGCCAAAATTGTGCTGAGATTACATACTAATGATTCAAATGTGCCAAACCTGCAGAATTTGGCAGAGTAACCTGAGTATGATGTGGCCTCACTTAGGCTAGACAACTAGCCATTCCTTGCATAGTTTTTGCTAAATCATAAAATTAGGTCTTATGTACCATTTTGTTGTATAAGCAGAGAAATAAAAGCAAGAATCCTAGGGCACTGAAGAGCTGCCAAAAGTGTGACTTGGTGGAATATCTGCCTGGCACTTTCACTTACCAATGATTCTGTTCTAAATCCCTTGGCCTATGAGAAACATGGGGCACAATTTTAACTCTGTGTAAGTCAATGGGTTTTAAGTGAGTTATAATTGGGCCCAAGAAGTGGCACCATGCCCTTTGATAGGTGAGACCCTACTGAAGAGAACAGTATTTTTTTCCCAGCTCCATAGAAAAGGCAGGCCATTTAGCTGAAGCAATGATTCCTTCTGGGATTGTTTACCATTGCATTTGTAACTATTGGAGACTGTGTGATATTTAGAAATGCAAATGCAAAAAAAGACATGAAAAATTGGACCTGTGTTGTTAGATCAATGCAGATTATCAGGGGATATAATAGAGGTGTTTATAACTATGAAAGGATCCAACAAAATACGTAAAATAAGACTGCCTACAGTAATTCAGGCATTCAGAATGTGGCACCCAAGGTACTAGAATCAATGTAAGAGATTTAGAACAGAGAGCAAGAGAAACTATCTTACACAGAGAGTTGTGAGACTGTGGAATTCACTGCCTGGGTTAGTGGATGAGACAGAACTGCTATCAACATAAAATTCTTAGAATGTAGCTCATAATACAGAAAACCCTCACTTCAAAAAGGGCCATGAACTAAAATATGTCCTATCCTCTTTCCTCCCAATCCAGAAGACTTTTAACTTGTGGGAATCAATCATTCAAATTTTAAACCCTTTATATTATTGTAAAAATATTTACATCTTTGATTAGCTTAAGTGTTTGAAAAAATAACTCAAAACTAAAAGTAGATTAGATAATGTAAATTAAATAAGAAATTCAAAGACATGTCATAACAGACTGTCAAATTACATTTTGACCAACTGTACTTGATAAAAGAAACAAGTGTTTGATTAATGCTCTGCTTATCCATTTGTATGTGTCTCATAGTAAACTCTGAAACACTGAAGATAGATGCCATTGTGGTATTGTAAACTTGCTAAAAGAGACATTTCATACAGTTAGAATTGAATTTAGTAGTGGAACTTGGTTCAATGCTGGGATAAAGCAGAGAGACTTGGTGGTACAGATTCAAAGAATAGTTTCAGGCTGTAAAAAAAAGCTAATAAAATTCTAAGGTTTACCTCAAAAGGTATAGAATGTAAAAACAAAGAAGCAATGATGACCCTATATAAAATCTTCGCAGTTAGAGTACTGTGTGCAGTATTGAGTTCCGTATAACTGGAAGAATGCTGAGGCTTTAGAGAGGGCACAATGCAGATTCATCAGGATTCTGCCTGGTATGAGGAAAAACAAATAAAAGTCTTTAAAAATTGTTTTTTTTTTTGTTACACCAAGATTATAGGGAGATATAATGATTTTTTTTATTATTATGAAAGGATGGGACAGGACAGATCAAAGCAGACCTTTTCCAGTCAGAGAAAGAGAAAATTTAATTCCAGGGTTAGTGATTGAGACAGAAACTGTCAACATGCAACATTATTTGGATGAAGTAAATGGCATTGAAGAGAAATGGGAACAGGAAAAGCTAATGTGATTAGAACTATTTGCTCACATGGAGGGTAAATGGTGACATGGATTGGCTGGGCCAAATGGCTTGTTTCCATGTTGTAACTTCATGTTGCAACATATATGATCATATGTCTTGCAATTAAATTTTATATGATCAGTATTGGCAATCCTATTTCCAACATCCACCCAACAAGCTGGAGCTGTGCATATAGAGCAAGCAGAAGAAACAAAAGTCCCCATGCCCCTCGAGCGCAATTTCACATAATGTTATGAATGGAATGGAAACACAGCAGATTTAGTTTCCATTCCAAACTATGGGCAGTCCCACGAGAATTATGTCATAATTATTCTCCTATTATCTATGCAATTTATCTGCTATAGTAAGTGGAGACCCCATACTAAACTGATGAGAGTAAACCTATCACCATACTGCTAATGCAGGTACAAACTTCCTGCTAGACCATTACGAAATCTAATGCTGACTGCGTGAATTATTTTAGGCTCAAATATATTTATTTTTTATTTACTTCTATTTTCTGTGTTTCTAGTCACAGACCTCAATTTAATTCACCCTGAATTGGATATCAGTGCAGAAACAAATATTAAATTAAGTAAAATCACAGCATGTATCCAAAGAGAGACATTTACCCCAATTTTAACCTAACCAACAGGAAAGAGACAAAATTGGGATTTCCAACTGTTTTATATCCCACCCTGCCCAGTTTGTGCCATGCTGGAGAGGTTAAAATTACCTCCAATCTATCCTTTTGCACATGGTTGGTGCCATTTTGTTTTTTGGTATCTTTATCCTTTTTTGTCTGCTTGGCCTAATGCCTGCTGCTCCCTTCTGAACAGTGACTGCCCAGGCATGCCTCACCCTGTGACCAGGCACTGCCCAGATATGACTCTTCCTTCCGACCAGAGACTGCCCAAGTATGACTCTGACTTCTGACCAGTAACTGCTGAGGTATGGCTCTGGCTTCTGATTCCTAAGAAGGCTATTTTATATTTTTTTATATTAGAAAGAGGAAAATAAAAAATATGCTTTATGCCTGAAATATATTCTATATTTTTGCTCACACGCCCACCTTTTTATCTGCTTCTACCCTAGATTATTTCTACTGAATGGTACAATTCATAGTTTAAGATCTTTGTTCCCTCTTGTATGTACACAGTTTCTCTTAAGCAGAGGTCCTAAAATTATGGTATTGGGCCATTTCCTATGGCTTCACCTACATTAATCCTGCAGACAAATTGTTGATGCAGCAATTCATTCAGAATGGAGATTAACACAGAATTAAGTCTTAATAATGTGATAACTTAATTGCTAGTATTAGTTCAATGGCAGCATTCTTAGAAGATGGTTATGATTTCAAGCTCCCTCTAGGGACTTGAGCACATAATCCAGGCTGACATTTCAGTGCTGCACTGTCAGAGGTGCTGTCTTTCTGATGAAATGTTAGACTGAATCATGTACCTCTCAGGTGACCATTGAAATCCTATGCCATCATTCAAAGATGAGCAGTGAAGTTCTCCCAGTGTCCTGGGCAATATTTATGTCAGCCAACATCACTAAAACAGATTATCAGCCCAAATACTGCATTGAATTAAATGAAACTTGCATAGTTTCTAAAATGAGCGACCAATCCCTAACAACAGTATTGTGGCCACGTGGCCAGTTTAAAATCACCGCCATAGAGTCCTCATAACCCTGAGGACCTACACTAGATTCTGTCTTAGTCTAATGGACTACCATCAAAATGTAATTAATTCACTTCAAATATACAATAAAGATACCTTTTAAAAGAGGCATTCACTTAACAGATATGCCATTCAATTCCAGTGAAAGTTTCATTTGAAATTTTAACATTTATTTTTCATTCAGATGCTGACTAACCTGCAGTGAATTCCAGCATTTTCTGTTTTGATATCAGATTTTCATTGTGACATTGTTATTATAAATTTAAGTAAAATGTCAATTCCAATTTTATTGATACAATGCTCCTCTATACAGATCATCTCTAAGGAGCCCCAGATCTTGGATATTTTAAAATTAAAATGGTGCATTTAAAATACAGGTACTTGGCACAAGAAACCAAGGAGGGTAATGCTGGTGCTTTTTGCGATTTACAGATACTAAGCTGTTGTGATGCTGCAGGTGCGAACTGAAACCACAAGCTGTTAAAAGAAGTAGCAGTTTATACTGTCAACTTTTCTCATTTTTCATCTTTACAGAGCGGATCTTTTAGTTCTATTTCTCTGTGTTAACAAGCTGTTACAAGCCAAATTGTACAACAGCATTTAAACGTGACTATATAAGCACAGCTCCCAATAACCCGTGGTGGAATGTTTTATTTATATTGTTCTTCCTGTCAGATGTGTTGAAAGTTGCCCACTCAGTGTAACACTGCCTGCATTGTTCCTAATTCTGAAAGATTTGCTTCTGTCAAATTTTCAAGATTGTGTTTTTTTTAATTCTTCTTTCTTCCTTTAATATTTTCTCTGGTCACCTGCTATGAAGTATGACAACAAATGTGACTGACGTCTTTGCTTTTTATTCTCTCCTTCTCCACATTTCTTTATAGTTGTGGCAAAGCTTTTTTTTCCCTGAGATGGTAACATGGCCCTGTGACTAATATTGGAATTTAGCAAGAAGTCAGATCAAGTTTCACAAGGAGATATTGTAATGACTGCGGTTTCTCCTGCCAAACCAGATGATGTATGACTAAGAGGAATGAATTGTTTTTCTTTTCTTATTCAAGGTTATCTTTCACTGTTGGTTTTGTGGTGGTGATAATAGGGATTATCATACAGCATGTAACAAGCCATTCCACTTCACTGGCAGAGATAAGCTACTAAATCAATATGCTTGGTGGGAACATATGACGTCTGATATTCTGTAACATAGATTCTGTTCCTGTTCTCAGCCTATCCACAGTTAATTTAAAACATCATGTCTGTCCGTTGAACAGTTCTTCACAACAGAGTCCAGTTTTATGTCAAATTACTCTCATATTTTAGAAAAGGTAATTATTTGTCAGTCACAGGTTTAGAAGTTTCTAGAAGTAGATGTAAGCATGATTTAACTTCTATGAGGACTGGAGATAATGGGGGGAATTTTCCCAGGCCATTGGAAGCAAGTTCAGGAACTGGGGGTTGGGAAAGTTGCAAAAAATAACATTGGGTTGGGATTCTGATGTGATCTTGCCCCATTCCGACTTTCCCAGGGTGGGTTGGGAGTGCAGCAGGGAACCTGCATGGTTGAGGGGGGGAAAGCCAATTGAAGTACTTAAGAAAGCAATTAGAAGTGATTTTGTGCATGAACCCCCTCTTTCCCAACAGTGCAGGAGATCCACACTGTGGGCTGGATTTAATGGGACCTCTGGAGACAGGCTAGGAGGCGGGACGTGCACATAGAATTGCGTGGGAGATGGAGGGCCCATTGCCTTCCCATTGCAATGCGATTATGTCAGGGATGGGAAAGGCCGAAGACGGCCTTCCTGCCTAGAGGCCAAATGAGGCTCTTAAGTGGCCCATTATTCGCCACTTAAGGGCCTCGTTCCGCCACCGCTGGAATTAAGCCAGTGTTGGGGGTGGGGCCTCCATCACGCGGGGAGTTGGCCCAATGAAATGAGGTGACTTCCCTACAAGCTTGGTGGGGAGCCTCCTCCGTGTGCAATCTGAAGGCATATACCCCACCTCCCATAACACCTCTTCGCCAGCACTCATTGGCCACCCTCCCCGCCCCTCCATTGCCAGGGCCTGCTGACTGGCCCGGTGACCAAGCCTCACTTACCTTCTCTTTAGGTCTCCAGTGCCGCTCCTGCTCCCAGAGCTCCTGTAGTTCTGGCAGTGGCAACTGCCTTTGTGGTGCAGCTGATACTATTGAGCTACTGGCCCTCTTATTGACTGGCTGCTCTTGGAGCCCTTAAAGGGACAGGGATCCCGGAGATGAGCGCCAGTGAATTGCGCCGGGGTGGGGGGTGGTGGGGGGGGTTAGCTCCGAGAAGCCGAGGTGGTGTTCCCCTCATCTTATTGGCCTGGTGCCAGGAACCCCTCCGGCACGACTAAATCCAACCCTGTGTCTGCCACCTGGCAAGCTGGAGAAGGCGAATGCACAGTGGAAAGAACTTGCTCAGTGAAACTGACGCATTGTGAAGGCTTTGACCAGTCGCACTGAAGAGCTCCAGCCATGGCCAGGTGAGACAGGGCTTTTCAAAGCACTTCTTCTCTCAAAGAGTGTTATCGTTGCTGGACAGGTGATTGCTAACTGCTTGGAAGGCACTTTGCCTGCCCGGCAGTTCACCCACCTTCAGCTGTATTTCCCTGCTGCCAGACTTCAGAGCGGCACAGGAGCAGCTTATGCAGCTCCTGCATCCGCCTTTGCTGAGGATCAACGGCGGGGGACTCACCACCGTCAACTGCTCCAGCTGCAGCAGGAGCAACACTAGCAGCAGCACCAGCTGCCTTCCCCTCAGCCAAACACCCCTCCACAGGTCAGAGGGGATGGACACTGACATCCAGGAGGCAAGAGCCCCAACACAATAGAGGATCAGCTCATTGACATGTCTGAGCACTAGTGCCTCAGGAGGCTCAAGCTTTCACAGCAGGTCACTGTTGACGTCTGTATCTTCATGAACAAGACCTCCTTCCCAATGGATCAGATGGGCACATTGCTACTTGCTGACAAGGTGCCTGTCACTAGAGGCCCACCCCTGCCTCCCCCCACTCCATGTCTCTGCCTTTCGCCAAGTTGTGTGTCTGTTCTCCTGTAAGGAGAGAAAGCAGGGAGGTGTGAGTACTTGTATGCAGGGTCACTGTGAGTCATGGGCGTGAGAGGGCAATAGGTTGAGGGCAAGTGTGAGTGTTTGCTGCCCAGATGGGAATGTGAGGTGCCTGCAGGGAGAGGAATGAGTGCAGCTCTGCATGGAGTGTTGATCTGAGGTGTGCTGTGCAGAAAAATGCTGGGAAAGTTCTGGATCCTTTTGGTGCACTGTCTCCAGGTTAGAGGGAACACACGCCACCTGATGACTTCCTTGGCCACATCTGCCCCACACCTGCTTGGTTGGTGAGGCTATTCTCCTCCTCCTCCCATCCTTGAGAGAGCTCACCTCGCTGCAGTCCCTCAGCTCCCTCAGCTGGACCTTCAGGTAAGAGTGAGAGACCAGGGGAGCCTCCTTCCTGGGTCTCCTCACCATTCCTGTAGGTGCTGCAGCCTGAAAAATCCAAGCGCTGCTGAGCTTTTCATACTGTGGTCCTTTTAAACAGAAATCCTTCCTCTGACAAAATGACTGCATCCCACCCACATTCCCTCATTTGTCAGGGAGCCCAGAGCGAGCTCTTAATTGGCTTTCTGTGGTAAAGAGCAACTGGATGGCCCGCGACTTGGAGGTTTGGGTTCCCGGCCTGTAAATCGCCTCGCTGTTTTGCCAGAGACTAAGGCAGTAAGATTCTGCCCCATCTCTCCACCCATCCTGCCCAGAGAATTTTGATAGCTTATTTTGTGCAATATCCAGTATTATGAAGTATCATTTTTTTTAGCCTGTTTTATCTATTTGTCTGGTGTATTTAGCATGTGTTTCATTTGTCACATCATATTTGAAGTGTTAAACTTACTGTGTCGCACTTTGGGTGTCATGCATAGCTGTTTAAATATCACATTCGCAAAAAAGCAACAAATCAGAACTGAGCAGATAATGAATATATGAATCAAAAGTAATGATATGATTCAGGCTGTTGCTAGACTAATCTATGAAAGGAGGACTTTTCAAGGTTAACTGGACTGGCATTGCTTGTATCTAGTCCTGATATAATGCCTGGGTCTACATTTTTCCAAGTTACTGAACTTTGTAGTGATTATTTCTAACTGAGTGGCTTAATGTGCATTGAGAGTCACCACATAATGTAGCTGACTGCGAGTGAGGCAGGTAAGGGGATTGAGAAGGTACAGGTGGAGGAGCCTCAGCCCTTGCAATTGTCCAACAGGTTTGAGGTTCTTTCAGCTTGTGTGGATGGGAGTGGGAGCTGTAGGGTGGATGAGTAAACTGACCACAGAACTGGGGCACAGGAAGCCATTCAAGTACGGGGAGTAAATAGGCATGTCGTGGTAGTAGGGGACAGTGTAGTCAGGGGGATAGATACAGTTCTCTGCAGCAGAGAGCCAGAAGGCTTTGTTGTCCGCCTGCTGTCAGCATTCGGGATATGGGCTCGAGGCTGGAGAGGAACTTTCAGTGTGAGGGGGAGGATCCAGTTGTCATGGTCCACGTGGGTACCAGTAACATAGATAGGACTGGGACAGAGGATCTGCTTATGGATTATGAGCAGCTAGGGGTGAAAGCAAAGACAAAAACATAGTGTATCCTGATCAGAGAACTCCTCCACACTGATGATGCTGCACTAGTCACTCACAGGGAAACTCAACTACAAAGACTCCTGGACTGTCTCTCCCGTGCCTGTAACTTGTTTTCCTTGACTATAAATGTCAAGAAAACTGTGGTCTTGGGACAAGGTGTTGCATCTCTGCCCCTGATCACACTAAATAACACCCCACTGGAAGTGGTTAGCAAATTCTGCTACCTTGGATCCACGGTGACAGACAATCTGCCCCTTGATGCAGAGCTCGATACACGCATAGGGCAAGCAACTACCACCTTTGACCAACTCGCGAAACGTGCAGGTGATAACACCAAGCTGACCCTGAGGACCAAGCTGATGGTTTATAAAGCCTGTGTTCTCAGCACCTTGCTGTATAGCTGTGAAACATGGGTGAGTTACAGTTACCAGGAAAAGAAGCTCAATAAATTCCATCTTTGCTGTCTCTGGTGCATTATAGGTACATCCTGGAAGGACAAAAGCACAAATGCTACAGTCCTTTCAAAGACAGAGCTCCCAAGTGTATTGGCATTAATCAAACAGAGGCAGCTTCAGTGGATCGGATACGTCCGCAGGATGGAAGGCGGTCACATACCCAAGACCTTCTGTATGGTGAGGTAGTCGGAGCCAGATGACCAGTGGAGTGCCCAAAGCTCCACTTCAATGATGCTTGCAAGCGTGACATGAAGCTCCGCAATGTCAACTTTCACACTTGGGAGTCACAGGCTGGTGAAAGAGGGAATGGTCTACAAAGGGATAATAACATAGGTTAAGTGAATGGGCAAAAATTTGGCACATGGTGTATAATGTGGGAAAATGTCAACTTGTCCACTTTGGCGAGAAGAATGGAAAAGCAGAATATTATTTACATGGCGAGAGACTGCAGAACTCTACGGTACAGAGGGATCTGTGTGTCCTGGTACATGAATCACAAAAAGTCAGTATGCAGGTTCAGCAAGTGATTAGGAAGGCAAATGGAATGTTGTTGTTTATTGCAAGAGGAATAGAATATAAAAGTAGGGCAGTTTTGCTACAGCTGTACAGGGCTTTCAGTGAGACCATATCTAGAGTACTACGCACAGTTTTGGTCTCCTTACTTAAGAAAGGATAAAATTGCATTAGAAGCAGTTCAGAGAAGGTTCACTTGACTGATTCCTGGGATGAAAGGGTTATCTTACAAGGAAAGGTCGTACGGGTTGGGCCTATATGCATTGGAATTTAAAAGAATGAGAGGTGATCTTATTGAAACATATAAGATCCTGAGGGAACTTGACAGGGTGGATGCTGGAAGGATGTTTCCACTTATGGGTGAGGCTAGAACTAGGGGACACAGTTTAAAAATAAGGGATTTCCCATTTAAGACAGAGATGAGGAGAACATTTTTCTCTCAGAGGGTCATTAGGCTGTGGAATTCACTTCCTTAGAGAACGGTAGCGGCTGGGTCATTGAACATATTCCAGGCTGAGCTAGACAAATTCTTGATAGACAAGGGAGTCAAGTGATATTGGGGGGGTGGGGGTGGGGAAGGTGCTGACAGGAAAGTGGAGTTGAGGCCACAATCAGATCAGCCATGATCTTATCAAATGGCGGAGCAGGTTCGAGGGGCCGAATGGCCTACTCCTGCTCCTAATTAATTTGTTTGTTTGTTCGTATGGTACTGGAATTTCATGCAGGTCAGACTAGTTAAAGGTGGCGGACTCGCTCCACTGAACCAGCTGGGTTTGGTGTAACAATCTGGCGGGTTTCACTGCCATTTTATTTGGGCGCTAATGCACAAATTACAAGATTTATTGAATTAAATTTCACAATTAGTTATGGTGAGAGTTAAACTCATGGTTTCTGGGTTGTTAATCCAGTACCAGAAAAAAATGATAGTGAAACCTGCCAGACTGTCCTGAACACCCATTTGGTTCAGTGAAGGGAATCGGCCACCCTTACCTGGTTTGGCTAGTATTTAATTGCAGTCGCACTCTGTATACTTGAGTCTTAACGCTTAGAAAGCTAATACAGCACCATACCTAATAACAGCAACAACAACAACAACAACTTGTATTTCAGTAGCGTCTTTAACATAGTAAAACGTCACAAGGTGCTTCGTCGCAGCATTATCAAACAAAACCTGACACCGAGCCATATAAAGAGATATTAAGGCAGATGACCAAAAGAGGTAGGTTTTAAGGAGCGTCTTAAAGGAGGAAAGACAGGTAGCAAAGCAGAGAGGTTTAGAGATTAGGGCCTTGGTAGCTGAAGGCATGGGCACCAGTGGTGGAACCAGTAAAATCAGGAATGCTCAAGAGGCCAGAATTAGAGGAGTGCAGGTATCACGGATGGTTATAGAGCTGGATGAGATTGCAGAGATAGTGGGCTGGATTTTCCACTTGGGGTCAGGACCCTGATGTCAGCACCATTTCTGGGTTCCAACACTGCTCCGAGGGGGAAGCACTCACGGGTGGGTTTGGCGGCCAATTAATGGCGGTTGGTGTGGGAAGGAGGCTTAATTTAAAAGGATGACAGTAGCCGTTATTGTCGGCACCATCTTGCAATGCAATGGCGGGGAGAAGCGAGGAGGAAGAGAGGCAGAGGTCAGACTCCCATGGTAGAGCATCCCCAAGGTTTAGTGATGCAGCCCTTGAGGTGATGCTGAAGGCAGTGCAAGAAAAGCAAGATGTCTTATTCCCAGTAAGTGGAGGAGAAGGCCTCCCAGCCAAACCAAACAGGCCTGGCTGGAGATAGCAGAACAAGTGTTGTGAGGAGGACCTGGGGGGAGTGGCATAAGAGCTTCAATGACCTTCTTCATTCTGGCAGGATGAGTGCAGCATGACACCCAGATGGCAGGCCTCCAGGTCTACAGCCACCAGCAGACACACCAGCAGAGCAGCCTGAGGGTGCATGGTGCTCCTGAACATGGGAGAAATGTGTGTCCAGGATAATTACTGACCCATGAGCAAGGCTCAATTCCTTAGCACTATTGAGCAGCTGGCAGCACTGATAAATGCAGCTTCTCATTTAAATAAGCTACTGGAATTGGTGAGAGAGTCCAGCATTGCCTTAGCTCGCTCTCTCTTTTGTCCTTGCAGGAGAAGAGGGCACACTATGCCAGGGAGAGGGCTCACACAGGTGGAGGAATGTCCCAGCTCAACATCCTTACTGCAAAGGAGGAGGCGGCCCTTGATATTGCGAGGGTGGTGCCGCGTGAGGAAGTGGGTGATGGAGAAACGGGAATACCTGTAGGACAGGGTGAAAAGGTATTGAATTCTGTAGATGAAGGGGATGGAGTGCACCTCTCCCAATGTGACAGCATGTCAAAACTTCAGCTGCATTGGGAAGCCTCAGCTCTGCAGAGGTAACTGCAGTCAGAGGTGATCTGTGATCTGCTGCTGTTGTCCTACACAAAGCCAGTTATAGAGGGGGGACATAGCAGTGCCGCAGCAACATCACTGGAGTCGTCAGACGACATGGAAACCACAGAGCCAGCAACATCACATCATTCAGTGTACCCTCCACCAGTGCAGATACACTCACATCGATGGGTCCTTGAGCATGATTCGAAAGAGTGGCACTGGGTGAAGAGCACATCATGAGTGAGCAGGAAGAGGTGAGAGACTCAGAGGCAGCTGTGGGAAGTCTCCCTCAGAGGATGGAGGACAGACACAGCCTTGGGAGTCACAAACAAGGCATCTCTACTTTGACCAGCAGCATGAGTTGTGAGCCCACATGTCAGAGTTCCCTGAGGCACTGCAGAGTCATGGGCTGAGAATGGAGGAGTCCATTCAGCTCATGTGTGGCACCATGGCTCAGGGTTTTTAATGCAAGAGCTCCTTCATTGAGAGAGTAGCCAGCATCATGGAGAGTCATATGTGGCAGCACTCTGAGTGGATGCAGGAATAGTGCACTGACATGCACAGAATGCATGCTATGTTCTGTAGTATTGATTGGTCAGTGGTGCTGATGGTGCAGAGATGCATGGAGTGGATGCCAGGTGCGGCCCAGTTGGTGGTCCCCTCTAGCGATCCCGAGCACTATCAAAGGGCTAAGACTGATGAGGATGATGGTACCACCCCTTACGGAGTGCTATCATCATCATTGACCTCCTTGACCCCTCTTACTGAGGGACCATCTATGCAGCAGGGCCCAGTGATGGAGGCTGCCCCTGCATTGATGCTGATGCAGTAGACTCTGGAGGTGCCCCCACTGGCACCTCCACACCAAGGACGCCCACCATAGGAATCTCATCTGCAAGTAGACACAAGCAAGCAGGCTTCCTGCACCTCATCTGAGGCCATAAGGGGAGCACAGCATAGAAATGTCCGAGAGCAAAGCCCACCACCTCGTTCATTGCATTGAGTGGTTCACTTGATGGCTTTCATTTGTGATCATGTAAATTGTTATTTATTTATTGCATTTGAGATGTTGAGCCATGATCCCAGAGGTGTGGAGCTATTCAAAATTTTGAGTTTAATGGATGTGTCCTCACAGGCAGAACAAAGTGAGTGCCAGAGCATGCAGTCCTGCTGGATGAGTAGCACTCAGGTGAACCATGCTTGGCTCAGATGTGCCCTAGCGTTCATGCCATCCTGATCAGTTCTTTGACTCCTGTGACAGTCCCGACCACCTCCCTTCACAGAATGGGCACCGTTCTGCTTTGCATCTTCCTTCTCCTCTTCCTTCTCCTCCTCCAATGAACTGTGTTGATCCAGCGCTTCATCCTCTTCAAGGTCTACACCTCTCTGGAGGGCCATGTCATGGAGAGCACAGCAGATCGCCACAATGCATGAGACCCTTGCAGGAGTGTACGACCTGACCGGTCCAGCCACCAGAACTGCATCTTCAGAAGCCCGATGGCCAGCTCAATGGTAGTCCTTGTGAGTAGATGTCTTCGGTTGTAGCGCCTCTGTGCTTCCCTCTTGGGGTCATGTCAAGGGATAACGCTGTCCCTAGAAACCATCCATGTAGTTGGTGGGGTGGAATGAAGAGCTGCGGCACCCTGGACTACCTGAGGAAGTAGGCATCATGGCCGCTGCCAGGAAAGCGAGTTCACACATGCAGGAAGCTCTTATTGTTGTCATAGACCAGCTGAACATTTAGGGAGTGGAAGCCCTTCCTGTTGAGGGATCTCACTGGCAACTCACTCAGTGCCTTGATGGCCACATGGATGCAATTAATGATGCCCTGCACCTGCGGGAATGCAGTAATGGAGGTGAATCCCACTGCCCTTTGTGCCTGTGAGGTCCCATCTGTTTGAAATTGAATGTACTGCCCAGCTCTCGCAAACAGGGCATCAGTGACCTGTGAGTTGTAATTGTGTTCTGCTGTTTGAGAGTTGCCACCAAGATCCGCTGCTGATCCTTGAAACAAGGCAAAGAATTTTAAGGCCACAGTGACTCTTTCAATTGCTGGCATGGCATGGCGAGCAGTACTGTGAGGTCTGATGTCTTCCTCAACGAGGTCTAACCCCGCCATGGTCATCAAACCTGCAGGCAAGGGTGGTGCTGTTGTTGTATGGCGTACCGACCTCTACCTTGCAGAGGCTCAGCGCCAACTTTCAGACACTTCTTCCTACCTCCCTCGAGACCATGACCCCACCACCTAACATCAAGCTACTGTCCACAGGACTGTCACTGACCTCATCTCCTCTGGAGATCTTCCCTCTACAACTTCCAACCTCATAGTCCCACAACTCTGGACAGCCCACTTCTACCTCCTTCCCAAAATCCACAAACAGGATTGTCCCGGGAGACCCATTGTATCAGCCTGCTCCTGCCCCACTAAACTTATTTCTTCCTATCTTGACTATCTTTTCTTCGCTGGTCCAGTCTCTTCCCACCTACATCCGTGACTCTTCTGACGCCCTACGTCATTTTGACAATTTCCAGTTTCCTGGCCCCAACCGCCTCCTCTTCACTATGGACATCCAATCTCTCTACACCTCCATCCCCCACTAGGACTGTTTTGAGGGCTCTCCGCTTCTTCCTTGAACAGAGGCCCAACCAGTCCCCATCCACCACCACCCTCCTCCGCCTGGCTGAACTTGTTCTCACATTGAACAACTTCTCCTTCAACTCCTCTCACTTCCTTCAAATAAAAGGTGCTGCTATGGGTAGCCACATGGGTCCTAGTTATGCCTGTCTTTTTGTGGGATATGTCGAGCATTCCTTGTTCCAGTCCTACTCAGGCCCCCTCCCCCAACTCTTTTTCCGGTACATTGATGATTGTATCGGTGCTGTTTCCTGATCTCGCCCAGAACTCGAAAACTTTATCAACTTTGCTTCTAATTTCCACCCTTCTCTCACCTTTACATGATCCATCTCAGACACTTCCCTTCCTCGACTTCTCTGTCGCCATCTCTGGGGATAGGCTGTCTACCAATATCCATTATAAGCCCACCAACTCCCACAGCTACCTCGACTACACTTCTTCACACCCTGCCTCCTGTAAGGACTCCATTCCATTCTCCCAGTTTCTCCATCTCCAACGCATCTGCTCTGATGATGCTACCTTCCATGACAGCGCTTCTGATATGTCTTCCTTTTTCCTCAACCGAGGATTCCCCCGCAGTGTGGTTAACAGGGCCCTCAACCATGTCCAGCCCATTTCCTGTACCTATACCCTCACCCCTTCCCCTCCCTCCGAGAACCGTGACAGGGTTCCCCTTGTCTTCACTTTTCACCCCACCAGCCTCCATATCCAAAGGATCATCCTCAGCCATTTCTGCCACCTCCAGCGAGATGCCACTACCAAATGCATCTTTCCCTCCCTTCCTCTGTCAGCATTCCGTAGGGATCGTTCCCTCCGTGATACCCTGGTCCAGTCCACCATTACCCCCACCATCTCGTCCCCTTCCCATGGCACCTTCACCTGCAATCGCAGGAGGTGTAATACCTGCCCATTTACCTTCTCTCTCCTCACTATCCCAGGCCCCAAACACTCCTTTCAGGTGAAGCAGCGATTTACTTGTACTTCTTTCAATGTAGTATACTGTATTCGTTGCTCACAATGTGGTCTCCTCTATATTGGGGAGACTAAACGCAGACTGGGTGACCGCTTTGCGGAACACCTCCGCTCAGTCCGAAAGCAGGACCCCGAACTTCCGGTTGCTTGCCATTTCAACACTTCCCCCTGCTCTCATGCTCACATCTCTGTCTTGGGATTGCTGCAGTGTTCCAGTGAACATCAACGCAAGCTCGAGGAACAGCATCTCATTTCCCGATTAGGCACACGACAGCCTGCCGGACTGAACATTGAGTTCAATAATTTCAGAGCATGACGGGCCCCCCATTTTACTTTTATTTTTAGTTATTTTTTCTTTTTCCTTTTTAAAAATTTTTTTTGTGTTTATTTTATTTTATTTCATCTTAGTTTGTTCAGTTTGCTTACCCACTGTTTTTTTTTTCATGTTTGTACTTGCGGCTGTTCAATTTTCAGTCCGTTAACACTGTATCTGTACTAATGCTTTGTCTTTCAACACACCATTAACATATTGTTTGCTTTTGCTCCATGACCTTCTGGTCAGCTATTCTGTGACCTTGTCCTATCTACACCTTCTCATTTGTTATCTCTTGCCCCACCCCCACTTTACTTGCTTATAACCTTTCACATTTCTAATATTTGCCAGTTCTGAAGAAGGGTCACTGACCTGAAACGTTAACTCTGCTTCTCTCTCCACAGATGCTGCCAGACCTGCTGAATATTTCCAGCATTTCTTGTTTTTATTTCAGATTTCCAGCAACCGCTGTATTTTGCTTTTATTTATAGATACCATCTTCCTAGATAGGCGTCGTCTCCTGCGGCTCTGATTTTCTGACATGAAGGTGGCTTCTTCCTCAGTGATACACTTGATGCTGAGGCTATGGCCTTCATTTCCTTCCTATCCCTTGTTCTTCTCCTATCCCCTCCTCATGCCCAGGGCTCCAGGATGTTGATCCTTATCGCTACTCGCCTCTATCTCCGAGTACCTAAATCCCATGTCCAGCTGTTGCCTTGCTTGCGATCAGCTGCACTCACAATACCTAATGCATCCCCCACTTGTGGCCCCTCAATCCCTGGAGGGTCACGTCCCATCAACTAACTGAGCACGCACATACCACTTGCTCCGCTAGCTCTGTCACCTGATGGCAACTGTGTGTCAATGGATGAGTGCTCCCTCAGTCATGTACCCTCTTATGAGCATGACCATGACTGGCTCCCTGCTGCATTGCTGCCTCCTTCTACTTTGCCTGTTCCAGATCCAGCATGGATCCTGTGACTTCCTCAAACAGCCTTAATTGGTTATGGATCAGAATCGGGAAGGTTGCCGGATCTCGCCTTCCAACCCCATCAAAAAAAAAATCACTGTCCTTTGACACAGCATCGGGAAACCGGCACAACGGCCAGCATTGAGAAATTACCAACCTACCCGCCTCAGTTCCTGCCCCCATTTGGCCAGGTAGTGTGAGGCCATGGAGGGATTTGAAAACAAGGATGAGAATTTTAAAACCAAGGTGTTGCTTAACTGGGAACCAGTGAGCTCATGAATTCTGGGTGAAGAGGAGTTTGTGCGAGTTAGGACATGGGTAGCAGAGTTTTGGATGACCTTAAGTTTATGGAGGGTAAAAAATGGGATGCTGGCTATGAGTGCATTAGAACTGTCAAATCTAGAGGTAATAAAACATGAATAAGGGTTTTGAGCAGATGAACTAAGATAGGGGAGGATTCGGCAATGTAATGGAGGTGGAAATAGGCTGTTTTAATGATCATCTGGATAAGTGGTTGGAAAATCGTCTCAGGATCAAATGTGACACCAAAGTTGCTAACGGTTCCAGACAGTTGCCAGCAAGAGGGATGGAGTTAGTGATTAGGAAACAGCATTTGTGGTGGGGCTTAATTACAATGGGTTTGGTTTTCTCAATATTTAATTGGAGGACATTTCTGCTCATCCAATACTGCATAATTGACTTTCTTTCATGCATAATTTTAATATTGTTGTATTATTTGCTTGTTTATTTTAAAATACATTTTCTTAATATTTTAAATATAATAGTGACCAGAGTTTCTTGTTAGCCTGGGTACATTAGTATAAGCTGGTCTAGATCATGAAGGCAAGGTTAGACAATCATGAAGTTATGGGAGTTGGACTTCATTAATGTGAATGATCTAAAGTATGGATGGTGAAATACTCCAGGGAAGATGCAATATTTTCCATCCCAAGTACTTTCATCATTAATGACTCTAATTACTAAAGCCTTTGCACATCTAAAGGTTCAGAAGAAATATATAACATCAGAAATGGAGGTTCTTTCCATAGGTCTAAATATTTGTTGCAGTATTACAATAAAAAAATGATTTATTAATGACTCTGTTGCCATGTTGTGACTAGTGTACTGTTTATTGAATAGTTTTCTTATTCTAATGTGCACAAGTCAGTGTTTAATGACCAACATTATGATTTGAGCTACTAATTAGCATAAGTTAGGAAGTTTGTTGAACTAAGCATTAGAATTAGCCAACAATTCTTTATGTTTCTGTTTACATGTCCAGCGTGTTCATAAAGCAGCAACTGACAGTTAGTTGCACTTTAAATAGTGATACCACCATACTAACTTGTTCTTTGCAGATTTAGTGGTTGCTAAATTTTGCGTTCTATTGACAGAGTTCAGAAAACCAGATTTTCCTTCGTTTGAGAACACATTGTTGGGTGGACCTGGGGTGGAAAATTAAATATGAGGTGGAGAGACGTACCACTAAATCTGCTCCTCCCTCAAGTATTGTCCAGACCTATCTTGTTCTGCCCTAACGTTTGGGGATAAGGTGCTCCTGCTGACACTTGCCCACGCAATGTAAATGATGCCAGGGAATTGAGGCTTTCTATTTCCCTAAATCCCAAAACAACAACAACAATTTGCATTTATGTAGCACCTTTAACATAGTTAAACATTGTAAGTCCCTTCACAGAACCAATATTGGTCAAAATTTGCTGCTGAGCCACATAGAGATTTTTGGACAAGTAATCAAAACCTTGGTCAAAGAAGTAGATTTTAAGCAGTGACTTAATAAAAGGAAAGCGAGGTAGAGAGATTTAGTGAAGGAAATCCAGAATTTAGCATCTAGGCAAATGAAGACATGGCCACCAATGGTGGAGCAATGGAATTCGGGGGTGTGCAAGAGGTCAGAATTGGAGGAGCGTTGAGTTCTCAGAGGATATAGGATTGGAGGAGGTCACGGAAATAAGGAGAGGGTGAGGCCATGGAGAGATTGAACGCTAGCATGAACATTTTAAATTTGTGACTTTGATGGACCTGGAGCCAATATAGGTTAGCAAGCACATGGATGATAGGTGAATGGAACTTGTGCGACAGCTCCAACTCCCGCGAACAACACCCTTATCAAAGAGGTGTTCAGAGTTTTTAACACTGGGAGCCAACCGACACATTTGATAAATACTTTCAGCAAGTTTCTTTACACTTTGTTCTTCTGCTGCTTCCCACCCCTTCCCATTATGATTTTTTTTATAGCAGAGCTTTTTGTTTCCAGTGGATTCTAAATTTAATGCAGTTATTCAACTGCCCTTTGAAGGAGCTGCAACATGTGAAATGTTGCATTGGCACAGGATATCCCTCTCACACAGCTGCAGACTCTGAATGGAAGGCACACAAAATACTTAGAGCCCACCTCAATTAATTAATTGCTTCTGACCACCCTCTTTATCCTAATATTACTGTAAAAATGTTCATGTTGATTTTGATATTCCTTGTACGTTTCTTTTAATTCTCCCTTTTTGTAGTTCTTACTATCTGTATTGTCACTGTTTGCTGTACTTTATGTCTTTCCCATTCACCATGTTTTTTTTTGCATTTTTGTAAGTTTTTTCTTTTAGTTTTATGTTGTCTCCTACCTTTTTAGTTGCACATGGCTGTCTTTATTGGCAAGCAGAGCTCTTTCACCTTAGGGATATAAACTAGTTCTGCATCACATTAAATTCTTCTTTGAACACCTCCTACTGATCTGTCATTTTATCCATTGACAGATGTTCCCAGCTTACTACGGACATTGCTATGGTCAAGTGAGGAGGGGTCGAAGGGTTTCCCTCTTTTCCCTCTCCTTGTTTGACCACAACTGGTTTAATACTTTCTTGAAGTAGATGTATTGGCCAATTCAGTAGGTGTTTGATTATTTATTTGCTTTGATCATAACAAGAAGAACCGATCAGTCAGGTTTTCTTGAGTTAACAAAGAAAGAGGTTAAATTTATTGTACCTAAACCGAACTAATAAAATAATAGACAACGCACAAACCTTCATTCTCACACACACTCTGGAGGTTTACACACAAACATATAGATTATAGAGTGGGGAAAGGTAGATTGGTTGAGTTACATACGTACATACGAATTAGGAGCAGGAGTAGGCCACTTGACCCCTCGAGCCTGCTCCACCATTCAATAAGTTAATGGCTGAACTGATTACTCCACATTTCCACCTACCCCCAATAACCTTCCATCCCCTTAGAGTCCATAAAACAAAAGGTAAACAGTCAGTGGTGTTCGGTGATTTGTCTGGCTTCTAGCTGAATTCGGTGGTCCTGAGGTTTTTAGTTTGAAGAAGTAGATGACTTGTTCGGTGAGTCTCTTGGAGATAGTGATGCAGATAATTTCCTCCAACAGGGTTTCGGATTGTAGCTGCAGTATGCAAATGTGGTCAGTCAACAGGCAGGATTTGAAAGCTTTCAAGCTGGAATGGAGAGAGAGAGAGAGAGAGAGAGGGACCCCCACAAGGGTCTGCTCATGTCAGAGTACAGTTGCTTCTCCCTTTGTTGCAGAGAAAACACCAGCTTAAAACCACAGATGGGGACGGGCTTGTCACATGACAGTCATTCAGTGATTCAAACATAGCATTTAGCCATATTTCTTCTTCTTGCTGAGAGAACAGATAGTTCCTTTAAACTTCCTGGGTCTTGGTTCTTACTGTGGACTTAGCAGAAATTTTGTCTCTCTCCTTACATGCATCGCAGTGTAGGATACAGTGCTGCAAATTAGGTGATCATCTTAAATTGAAAGGATGACTTTGCTGGCAGCTTGTCTTTTTAAAATGTCTTTTTAAAAGAAATATAAATTCAGATAGAACCACAGAAAAATTATGGCAAAGAAGGAGGCCATTCAGCCCATGCTGTCAGTGTCGGCCGAAAAAACTAGCCGCCCCATCTAATCCCACCTTCCAGCACCTGGTCCATGGCCTCACAGGTTACAACACAATGAGTTGAGGGTTTCTGCCTCCACCACCATTCCTGGTACCACTGTTCCAGACACCCACCACCCTCTGGGTGAAAAAGTTTTTTCCCATGACCGCTCTAATCCTTCTACCAATCACCTTAAACTGTGCCCCTAGTAATTGACCTCTCTGCTAGGGGAAACAGGTCCTTCCTGTTTACTCTATCTAGGAGCCTCATAATTTTGTCAATTAAGTCACCCCTCAGTGTCCTCTGTTCTAAGGAAAACAACCCTAGCCTATCCAATCTTTCCTCATAGCTGCAACTTTCAAGCCCTGGCAACATTCTTGCAAATCTCCTCTGTACTCTCTCCAGAGCAATTATGTCCTGCCTGTAATGTGGTGACCAGAACTGTATGCAATGCTCCAGCTGTCGCCTAACCAGCATTTTATACTGTTCCAGCATTACATCCTTGCTTTTGTATTCTATATCTCAGCCAATAAAGGAAAGCATTCCATAGGCCTTCCTCACCACTCTTTCTACCTGTCCTGCCACCGTCAGGGACCTGTGGACATGCACTCTAAGGTCTCTCACTTCTTCTACCCCTTTCAATATCCTCGTGTTTATTGTGCAGTCCCTTGCTTTGTTTGCCCTCCCCAAATGCATTACCTCACATTTCTCTGGATTGAGTTCCATTTGCCACTTTTTCGCCCACTCAACCAAATTATTGATATCATTCTGGAGTCTACAGCTATCCTGTTCACTATCAACTGCACGGCCAATTTTTGTGTCATCAGCAAATTTTCCAATCATGCCTCCCACAGTTAAGTCCAAATCATTAATATGTACCACAAACAGCAAGGGACCCAACACTGAACCCTGTGAAATGCCACTGGAAACATCTTTCCATTCACAAAAACATCCGTCAACTACTACCCTTTGTTTCCTGTCAGTGAGCCAATTTTGGATCCCACCTGCCACATTCCCTGTATCCCATAGGCTTTCATTTTACTAACCAGTCTGCCATGTGGGACCTTGTCAAATGCCTTACTAAAATCCATGTAGATCACATCCACTGCATTATTTTATTTTATTTAGAGATATAGCACTGAAACAGGCCCTTCGGCCCACCGAGTCTGTGCCGACCAAGAACCCCCATTTATACTAACCCTACAGTAATCCCATATTCCCTACCACCTACCTACACTAGGGGCAATTTACAATGGCCAATTTACCTATCACCTGCAAGTCTTTGGTGGTGGGAGGAAACCGGAGCACCCGGCGAAAACCCACACGGTTACAGGGAGAACTTGCAAACTCCGCACAGGTAGTACCCAGAATTGAACTCGGGTCCCTGGAGCTGTGAGGCTGCGGTGCTAACCACTGCGCCACCGTGCCGCCCCTAAATTACCCTCATCAATCCTCCCTGCAACTTCCTCAAAAAACTCAATTAAGTTAGTAAGATATGATCTGCCCTTAACTGACAATCCCTGATTAATCCGTGCCTTCCTAAGTGGCAGTTTATCCTGTTCCTCAGAATTGATTCTAATAATTTACCCACCACCGAGGTCAGACTGACCGGCCTATAATTATTTGGCCTATCCCTCGCACCCTTTTTAAACAATGGTATAACCTTCGCAGACCTCCAGTCATCTGGCACCACACCTGTATCTAGTGAGGATTTGAAGATGGTCCTCAGCACATCTGCTGTTTCCTCCTTGGCTTCCTTTAACAACCTGCGATACAATCCATCCAGCCAGTGGACCAAAGAAAATTATCATTCAACAAAACACATTGGCATAACAACATATGAATTTCTGTTCACAAGAATGACTCTAATTGATCTCTTTAATGGATTCTTATATAGTAGCCCAATAAGCAACAGTGGTTCATGCTTAAAATGGCATTGGATGCTGTGCACCTGCATTAGGCAGAATTAAAAATCTGAATAGTATGTCACATGTTGCACCTGCACATTCTCAAAAGTGAGATCATAGATAATAAGGCCTGCTGGTCTGATTGAGTGGCAGGTAGGAGGATTATAAGAATTCAGCCCCATTTCACATTAGAAGACAGCCAAAACTAGATACTGAGTAGAATAAATACAAGAAATGCTGGAAATACTCAGCAGGTCTGGCAGCATCTGTGGAGAGAGAAGCAAAGTTAACGCTTCAGGTCAGTGACCCTTCATCAGAACTCCTGAAAATTACCAATGGTCAGTAATTCAGTAAGATGCACCTTAGCCATTAAATCACATTATTAATGCTTTGAGTACAACACATATTTTCTAATCCATATCAAACAGATATTGAAAGAGAGAAAGGCAAAAACAAACGAGTGGTAAAGACAGACTCTGTCTAACTGCTTAGCTCTGGTTACATTTTACTTGCTGAGTGTGAAATGAAACTTAAAAACATTCTTTGTTTTGGGCGGCACAGTGGTACAGTGGTTAGCACTGCAGCCTCACAGCTCCAGCGACCCGGGTTTGGTTCTGGATACTGCCTGTGCGGAGTTTGCAAGTTCTCCCTGTGACCGTGTGGGTTTCTGTTGTGTGCTCTGGTTTCCTCCCACAGCCAAAGACTTGCAGGTTGATAGATAAATTGGCCATTGCAAATTGCCCCTAGTGTAGGTAGGTGGTAGGAGAATTGAGGGAAGGTGGGGATGATGTAGGGAATATGGGATTAATATAGGATTAGTATAAATGGATGGTTGGCACAGACTTGGTGGGCCAAAAGGTTTGTTTCAGTGCTGTATCTCTCTATGACTCTATAACATTGCTAGCAGGACAAGGACAAAAGTGAGAAGGTGTTGGCCTCTCCACTCAATGCAGAGAAATGAAATGGCCACTGTTGTTCTTGCAATATATTGAATGACATGAAAGTACTTTTAAAGAACTGGGGATTATAGAGAAGACAGAATGAGGCACCAAACTTCTGTTTTTACTTTCAAACTGAGAAACAGAGGTCTGTATTTTGCTGATGTTTCCGTTTACTTTGTGTTCAGTTACATACACTGCGTACCATGGATTAAAAAAAAGCTGCCGTCTGCTGATGGATCAGCAATACCCAGTCACCTGTTGCCTGCAATGTGTGTTCCATTTTGCTTTGCACATAAAATCTAAAATCACTATTTCACAGAGAATCATTACGTACAATTTAAACCAGAGTGATTAAACAATAGATAACTGAAAGATTCCCCTTCAACATTACAGATTTAAAATGTCATAGCCATGGTGTGCCTTTACATGCATATGTCCCAATTTTAACTCAGGATGAGATATCAACGTTGGGTTGGCGAGGCAAGGGGCAGGCTTGCTTTGGCTCGCCAAGGTGAAGCTTGGGCCTAATTAACATTATTACCTCCTTGTTTTTTCATTCAGCACCACAATCCCTTGCAATGCTGCTTTCAAAGCTCTGTGCATTCATATTGTTTCTGCAATGGAGTGTGTAATATAGGATAGTGGTGACTACACCTTTAAGAAACTGTACCTTTAACAGACCAGGCCACTGATGCAACTGATGACATCATCATACATATATAAGGAAGACACACCATTTTGAGAGACACACTCAGCACATGGCTTACAGAGAGCACATACACATGAGCGAGGAATAGACCTGGACCTGAGATCATACAATGTCGATGAGTAATACTTAGCTCTGGTTACTTTTTACTTGCTGAGTGTGTTGAAAACATTTCCAGCAGGACGAGGACAAAAGTGAGAAAGTGTTGGCCTCTCCACCCAATGCTGGGAAAAAGTGTTTATAGTAATAGTGTTTGTGTTGAATCCAAATATTAAGCCTGTGGTCATCATTTAATGAAGACTTAAGAATACAGCACAACACTACACATTTTCTGGAGACAAGGAGAAAAAAAAGAAAAAACGAGACATTGAAGGATCCAAGGACAGAAAGCAAACACAGCATAACACTACACTTTTTGGTGATGAGGCTTAAAAAAAAATGCACAGACAACCTAGGACCATAGAGAAGACTTGCATTGAGGTTTCTAAGTTAAAAAAAAACAACCACCACGTGCGTGCAACAATTGCCAGTCTTTACGGAGACAGACAGCAACCCACGATCACACTGGAGCAGACAGCTAGCAAGATTCCAATGCATAATAGTGGCACTTGCTATTAATACACCCTGAAGAAAGAGAGCATTATGCCTAAACTATGCTGAAACAAAATTCTACGATATCTTTGATACACTTGCAGATTCCGGACACGACAATTATGATGCAGCAAAGAATGCTCTAACAAGATATATTCAACTGAGGGCAAATCCTCATTACAAAATTTATATCTTCAGGCAAGCAAAACAAGATAAGTACAAGACCCTTGACCACTACGTGACGAGACTCAGAAGTCTGAGCCAGAATGGCTACTTCACAGACGTGGACAAAGAAATTATTCCCAGGTCATTATGATCTGCCAATCATGAAGATTAAGAAGGCAAGCTCTTAAGAGAGGATGAATCGTTAAACTTGCAAAAGTTACTCAATATTGGCAGAACACTCAAAGCCAGCGAAAGACAACCCTAAGTCCTAGAAGGAAAAGAGGCAAATAACACAAGACGTGAATCCCTTGAGGCCAGGTCAAGATCGTCAACAGAATCCATGAATGCCACAAGAGAAATCCCAAAGTGCTTCACAGCCAATTAGGAACTTTTGCAATTTAGTCACTGTTCTAATGTAGGTAAACAATGCAGTCAATTTGTGCGCAGCAAAGATCCAGAAAACTGATTGAAATAAATAGCCAGATAAACTGTTTTAATGATGTCGATTGAGAGATAAATATTGACCAGGACACCAGGAGAACGCCACTGATCTCATGACAGAAATCACACCTGCCAAATGGAAACATATTAATTTTGTCATATGGGACACTACTTGAACCTTTTTTAGACATTGCACAGAACATGTTTCCAAAAATAAAACGGAACTAAGTAGCGAAAACATGGTTGCACATTTGCATTCTGAGAGACAGTCGAATAGAGGGACAATGGAAGTGCTCACTGATTCAATTAACAAGATTGGTCCAGGCAACAGTGATGATCCACATCTTGTCTGTGTGAGAGCCAGCACTCCACCCCCCACTGAGTGTGTCTAGTAAGCTTTGAAGTCCAGCAAACCCCTCCCCCCCACCCTCCAAGAACCTGCTGGCCAAACTGGGGACTGTTTGAATTGTGCCACACAGAAAGGTAACAAACTACAATTTGAAGACCAAAGAGAAGGAAGCTCTCTCTCCCTGTCTTTCTCTCCAGCAAAGTCCCAGAGACCCAAGGCAGCAGCTTAAGCCTCAAGAAAAAACACCTCTTCAGCCTTCTGGTACCAGAGAAGCAAATTGAAAATTGTGCACTGGGCCCCAGCAAGAACTCCAAGACTTCAACTTTTATCAAGAGCATTTCCATCCAGTAACTGAATTCCCTCTATTACGAACTCTACTTCAACCATCCCCCCCCCCCCCTAATTCTTTCTTCCCCTCTGTATCTATTTGTGTGACGTTTCTCTCTTATGCATGCTAGTGTGGTTGCAGTGCATATTTTAATAATTTTAACCAAGTTAGAGTGATAAGGCTAACAAACTTACATCTTTCTTGTTTAAACCTAAGAAAACCTACCTGATTGGTTCATTTGCAATTACAATTAGACTGCAGTTAGCAAATGACTCACTGAGGGGGTAAGCTAAAATAACAGTTTTAAAAGACAAACCTTGTTATGGCTAAACCAGGAAAGGGGCACGACGGGAGCCTGAGACCTCTTCCTCACCCGGTTGTAACAATCTTCAAATATTACTATGGGTTCTTTTCTCTCTGAGAGAACAGATGGGGCCTCGATTTAATATCTCATCGGAAAGACAGCACCTCCTTCAGTACTGCACTGGAGTGTCAACCTAGATTATTGTGCTCAAGTCCTGGAATGGGGCTTAAACCTGCGACCTTCATGACTCGGAGGCTGGCACCTTAGAATTCTTTGAGGAAGTTTAATTGCTTATGGATAGAGGAAACTTCATGGACATTGTTTATTTAGACTGCTGCAAGGTTTTTGATACAATGTCATATTGGAAGTTGGTCTGTAAAACAGAAATCCTCAGCATAATTGAACAGTTGCTGAAGGTCATAACTAAGACAGAGGATAGTGATGTATGGAGCTGCTTTGGAGTAGCAGGAAGTGGCATTCCACAAAGATCACAAGAGCATGGTGAATGTTTGGAATGGACTTCCCAGGGAGGCAATCAATAATATTTAGAGGTAGTTGGTCAGATTTTTGGTGAGAAAAATCACCCAACTCAATAAGACGCTTCAAAGCTCAGTCTTAACCCATTGTTTGAATTTCCCACCCATTCATCCTTACAATGATGTACCGTATATGGGACAGAGTGGAAAGGATAAAAGCTTGTACATTTTCTAACTGTGGGCTTGTGATAAACAGGTGGAGGTTGGGGGGCATATGAAAATGAAGAAAAGGATGCTGTGGGAGGCGAGGGTGGAGATTGCAGGGGCTCTGACCCTAATTTTTAATTCCTCTCTGGCCACGGGGGAGGTGCCAGAGGACTGGTGAACAGCTAATGTGGTCCCACTATTTAAGAAAGGTTGTAGAGATCAGCCAGGGAACTACAGACCAGTGAGTCTCACGTCAGTGGTAGGAAAACTACTGGAGAAAATTCTGAAGGAGAGAATCTATCTCCACTTGAAGAGGCAAAATTTGATTAGGGATAGTCAGCATGGCTTTGTCAGAGGGAGGTCATGCCTAACAAATTTGATTGAATTTTTTGTGGCCAGGTGTGTAGATGAGGGTAGTGCAGTTAATGTAGTTTACATTGATTTCAGCAAAGCCTTTGACAAGGTCCCATATGGGAGACTTATCAAGAAAGCAAATGCACATGGGATACAAGGTAACTTGATAAGGTGGATTCAAAATTGGCTTAGCTGTAGGAGACAGAGAGTGATGACAGACAGCTGTTTTAGTGACTGGAAGCCAGTGTCCAGTGGCGTACCACAGGGATCTGTGCTGGCTCCCCTATTGTTTGTCATTTATATAAATGACATAGATGACTATGTGGGGGGTAGGATCAGTAAGTTCGCGGATGACACAAAGATTGGCCGAGTGGTTAACAGTGAGGTGGAGTGTCTTAGGTTACAGGAAGATATAGACGGGATGGTCAAATGGGCAGAAAAGTGGCAGATGAAATTTAACGCTGAAAAGTGTGAGGTGATACACTTTGGAAGGAGTAATCTGATACGGAAGTGTTCAATGAATGGCCTGACACTGGGAAGTTCTGAGGAACAAAGGGACCTTGGCATGTTTGTCCATAGATCTCTGAAGGCAGAAGGGCAGGTTAATAGGGTGGTGAAAAATGCATATGGGACACTTGCCTTTATCAATCGAAGCATAGATTACAAAAGCAGGGAGGTCATGTTGGAGTTGTATAGAACTTTGGTAAGGCCACAGCTGGAGTACTGTGTACAATTCTGGTCGCCACATTATAGGAAGGATGTGATTGCATTGGAGTGGGTGCAGAGGCGATTCACCAGGATGTTGCCTGGGATGGAACATCTAAGCTATGAAGAGAGGTTGGATAGGCTTGGGTTGTGTTCACTGGAGCAGAGAAGACTGAGGGGTGACCGAATCGAGGTGTACAAGATTATGAGGGGCATGGACAGGGTGGATAGGGAGCAGCTGTTCCCTAGTTGAAGGGTCAGTTATGAGGGGTCACAAGTTTAAGGTGAGGGGTGGGAGGTTTAAGGGGGATTTGAGGAAGAACTATTTTACCCAGAGGGTGGTGACAGTCTGGAATGCCCTGCCTGGGAGGGTGGTAGAGACAGGTTGCCTCACATCCTTTAAAAAGTGCCTGGATGAGCACTTGGCACGTCATAACATTCAAGGCTATGGGCCAAGTGCTGGCAAATGGGATTAGGTAGACAGGTCAGGTGTTTTAATGCATCGGTGCAGACTCGATGGGCCGAAGGGCCTCTTCTGCACTGTATTATTCTGTGATTCTGTGATTCTGTGAAAAGTGAACTGAATTTTAAACTGAGGGGATTCAAAATTGAACACTGATCATGTCTAACAACCATGACAATGTGGAATTGCTGTAGACTATTAGATTAGAATTATTGGAGAGATAATTTGCAGTTTCAATGAATTGTGATCTTGAGTAATTAGGTTACAACATCATACTGACCTGCAATGTCTCATGCAAGAGATGTGTGCATCCACTGGAAGCCAGCTGATTCAATCTAAAAGAGTTAGAATAAAGGCAGAAATATGGTACATTTTATTTGTTTTAATCAAAGAAGTAGAAACAATTTTACAGCATAAAATCAGCAGGGTTGTATAATGGGCAGCGGACCTGTTTTCTGCTGGGTGGGTTAGCTTAAAGTTGCCGCATACTTTTATGTAGTAGCTTAAAAGATAACATCTTGTCAATCTGGAGATGATTAGACTAAAAAAATTAATATTGTTGTGAGTTCTCATTTTATTTATAATTAAACCTTCCTTTCTTGTGCAAAACCAAGAATTTTACAAAAAAAAACTAATTGATGTATGTACTGTCAGATTTGGCAGAGGTTACTGAAGAAAAGCTACCAAAACCATTATTCCTGACAAAATGGGCAAGATTTTGGGCCGGAGGTGGGGCTCCTGGCACAGGGCTGAAAAGGCAGGGGGAGCCCCCGCCTCTGCATTTCATGCCTCTCTCTGAAGTGGTCCTCCAGTGTTTTTAAATCAAAGCTACAGGAGCCGGGATTCCCATACCTTTAAAAATGAGGATCCTGCCTCCAAGAGCTCCCGGCCAATCAGAAGGCCGGCAGCTCGGCAGTATTGGCAGTGCCACCAGGAGTGGTGGCCACTGCTGGTACTGCAGAGGCCTTGGACCCAGGCCCAGCACTGGAACCCTGGACCAGAGGTAGATGAGGCAGGGTCACCAGGGCCAGTCTGGAAGACCCTGGTGATGGGGACTGGGGGGTGGTTGTGCAGTCTGAGGGAGGAGTGTCCTGGGGGCTAATGTTGTTCCCGGTGGGGGTCCTCCATGAACCACAAATTGCCTATGGAGGAGGAGTCCCCACTCCCACTAGCCTACAGGGAGGGTACCTCGTGTTGCAAGGTGTCCTCCCCACGTGGTGGAGGTAACCCCCGATAGGCCACTTAAGGGCCTCAATTGGCCTCTGGGTGGGAAGGCCGCCGTAGGTCAATTCCACCCCCGGGAAGATCGCTTGGCAAGGGGGAGGCAACAGGCCCTCCACCCCAGCAACCACCACTCCCCCACCCATCATTATAGACCATTTTCCCCAAACCCCACCTCCGACCTCACCTCAGGGGGCCACACAAAATCCTGGCCATTATCCGAGAGACAGTACACATGCACATCAGATAAGGCCCTGATTATACAGGCAGATAGCTCTGTGCAAAGTTACCACAGCAATTAAGAAATTACACATCTGTAAAACAATGTGCGATTATTAAAATAAACAGGAAGTCTCAGGACAAGCTATACCCCAATTTATCTATTCCATTTTATAGGTGTTACGACCGACCGCTCCTGTCAAAGCCCCCAATCAAAATATATGATTCTGATTGTGGTGGGAGAGACGCACTGAAAATTCAATCCTGTCGTTCCACAGATCGGCTAACATATCATTTAAAACTTTCCAAATTAAAGAAAGACCCAGCGAAATTGTACCATCTGTTAACCCCCGAATGAGGCTAACCAAACCAGGTGTCTTTAAATCAATAAATTAACTCCCTAATTAGAAAAACTAAATTCTTAAACACTATGAAGGTATAAACAACATTTAAAATAGAAAAAATTAGAGTCCTTGCAAATTTACAGTCCAATGTTGTTCGAAGTCCTTGCAGAATGTTGTTCGCAGTCCTTGCAGAATGTTGTTTGAAGTCCCCGCAGAATGTTGTTCGAAGTCCTCGCAGAATGTCGTTCGAAGTCCTCGCAGAATGTTGTTCGAAGTCCGGCGAATTTGAACAATTAACGACTTGCAAACACTTTCAACAGAATCAGTCTGACTTTATAGTTTTTGAGGGATAAAAGATTGTCACAGTCTAACTTCCCTTTCTTCAATTTAAATTACCAGAGATCTCTGTCTTGGCTTGATGTTTTAGAATTTTGAAAGATAATAATTAAAACAGATTAAAATCCTATTCCTTCAGTTTAAATGGTTGAGAGCTTTTTTTCCAGGCTCTGACAGCACAGCTGTGTCCTCTGACTGTGTCTTCTCACTCTGTCTCTGTTAGGACAAACTGTCTTACTAACTGCCAGTTCAAACTGGATTGGAACAAATGTATCGCATCAGGCTCACTCCCAGTGGCTGTTTCCATGGTATCGAGAATGCACCCTTTGAATCTCAGTCTCCAAATGGCTTTTTCTAAGGCAACGAAAATGCACCTTTGTATAACTCCTAAGGCTTGCCAGCTCTTAAAGCGATACCGATCTCTTGCAAGCCTTAAAGGCAAACCGCATATTCTAAAAAAAAACTACAGGATCATGACATAGGCAACAACAACAGCAACTTGCTTCTAACACTGTTAACATCAAACATCCCAAGGTGCTTGACAGGAAGCACTTGACAGGAAGCAAACAAAATTTGACATTGAGATATAAAGAGATATTGGGACAGACAACCAAAAGCTTAGTCAAAGAGGTAGATTTTAAGGAGCATCTTAAAAGAGGTGGAGAGGATTAAGGAGGGAATTCTAGAACTTAGAGCCTTGGTTGAAGGCATGGTTGCCAATGGTGGATTGATTAAAATTGGGGATGCTCAGGAGGCCATAATTGGAGGAGTGCAGATATCTCGAGGGTGGTGGGGCCGGAGAAAATTACAGAGATCGGGAGGTGTGAGGTCATGGAAAAATTTGAATACAAGAATAAGAATTTTAAAATTGAGGCATTGCTTAATCAGGAGCTAATGTAGGTCAGTGAGCAGCAGGGTGATGGGCGAATGGGATTTGGTGCAAGTTGGGACATGCACAGCAGAGTTTGGAATGACCTCAAATTTACAGAGGGTAAACCGTGGGCAGACAGCATTGGAATAGTCAAGTCGAGAGGTAGCAAAGATATGGATGAAGTTTTCAGCAATAGATGAGCAAAGACTGGGGTGGAATTGGGCGATGTTATTGAGGTGTAAAGAGGCAGTCTTAGTGATGGTGCACATATGCGGTCGGAAGATTATCTGAGGGTCAAATGTGACACCATGGTTGTGAACAGCCTGGTGCAGCCTCAGACAGTTGTCAGGGAGAAGGATGGAGTTGGTGCGGAACAGAGTTTGTCGCATATCCTAACATTTAGTTGGAGGAAAACTTTGCTCATCCAGTGCTGGATGTTGGACAAGCAGTCTAACAATTAAAGGACAGTGGGAGGGACCAAGAGAGGTGGTGATGAGGTTGAACTGGGTGTCATCAGCATACGTGTGGAAATTGATGCTGTGTTTACAGATGATGTTGCCGAGGGGCAGCATGTAGATGACAAATAGGAACGGGACCAAGAATAGATCCTTGGGGACACCAGAGGTAACCATGCAGGAGTGGGAAAAGAAGCCACTGCAAGTGATTCCCTGGCCACAACTGGATAGATAAGAATTGAACCAAGTGCGAGCAGTCTCATTCAGTGGGATGAAGGTGGCGAGGCAATGGAGGATGATAATGTGATTAACTTTAACTAAGGCTGCAGACAGGTCAAGAAGGAAGGGGAGGGATGGTTTGCATTTGTCACAGTCACATAGGCTGCCATTTGTGATTTTCATAAAAGCAGTTTTGGTACTGTGACTGGACAGAACCCTAATAGGAGAGATTCAAACATGTGGGAAAGATGGGCAAGGATTTGGGAGGCGACAACACGTTCAAGGACTTGGAGGAGGAAAAGAAGATTGTAGATTTACAGGAATGGTAGTTTACAAGGATGGAGGGGGTCAAGAATTGTTTTTTTTGAGGAGATGGGCGATTACAACAGATTTTAAGGAGAAAGGGAACAGTGTCTGAAGATGTAGAGCCATTAACAATATCAGCTATTATGGCACCAGGAAGGGAAGTTGAGTGGTCAGCAGTTTAGTGGGAATAGGGTGGAGCGGGAAGGAGGTGGATCTCATGGACAAGATAACTTCGCAGAGAACATATTTTATTAATCATTCATGGGATGTTGGCATTGCTGGCTAGGCCAGTATTTATTGCCCATCCCTAATTGCCCTTGAGAAGGTGGTGGTGAGCTACCTTATTGAACTGCTGCAGTCCTTGAGGTGTTGGTACACCAACAATGCTGTTAGGAATGGAGTTCCAGGGTTTTGACCCAGTGACAATGAAGAACAGCGATATAGTTCCAAGTTCCAAGTGCAGCTTGGAGGGGAACTTGCAGGTGATGGTGTTCCCATGCATTTGCTGCCTTTGTCCTTCTAGGTGGTAGAGGTCACGGGTTTGAAAGGTGCTGTTGAAGAAGACTTGGTAAGTTGCTGTAGTGCATCTTGTAGATGATACGCACTGCTGCCACTGTACATCAGTGGTGAAGGGAGTGAATGTTGAAGGTGGTGGTTGGGGTGCCTATCAAGCGCGCTACTTTGTCCTGGATGGTGTTGAGCTTCTTGAGTGTTGTTGGAACTGCACCCGTCCAGGCAAGTATTCTATTACACTCCTGACTTGTGCCTTGTAGATGGTGGACAGGCTTTGGTAAGTCAGGAGGTGAGTTACTTGCCACAGAATTCCTAACCTCTGACCTGATCTTGTAGCCACAGTATTTATATTGCTCGTCCAGTTCAGTTTCTGGTTAAAGGTAACCCCCAGGGTGCTGATAGTGGGGGATTCAGCGACAGTAATACCATTGAAGATCAAGGAGAGATGGTTATTCTCTCTTGTTTGAGATGGTCATTGCCTGGCACTTGTGTGGTGCAAATGTTACTTGCCACTTATCAACTCAAGCCCGGATGTTGTCCTGGTCTTGCTGCATCTGGACACGGGCTGCTTCAGTATCTGAGGAATCGCGAATGGTACTGAACATTGTGCAATCATCAGCGGGAAATGGGATGGAATGGTTGAGGTGCCCTGTCAACCACTGTGGAGGGAATCCTCAGTTGAATCTCTCTAGGCTATGACTCCATGACCACTGAAAGCCCCTTGATACAATGTCCAAAGTAATATTCTTCAAATGTGAGTCTAGACAGACCATTTGACACTATTCAACCATGTGGAGCAACATACCCTATAATGTTTTTGGAATGCGTGGAGGATTCAAGTGCGAGGCCCCTTTAAATTTATTGCGTGGTTGCGTATGCCTGGTAACTTAAAGGGGCTAACTTGTGCATGACTCATGCAGGAACGTTCAGGTTGCTGCATAGCAGAGCAGCTTAGAGGGAACATTGATGTGGAGCATCATGGCTGTGCCCACCCTATACTCACCTTGGGCAGAATTTTGTTTTGCCCATGAAAGTGGGCATGCAGGCATTGTGGGGGAGGGGGGGTGAGCCGTTTCTGATGCTGCCTGGGCTCCCTGCCATTTTTTCTGGTGCGGAGAAGGCCAAGGATGACCTTCCCACCCCAGGCCAATTGAGGCCTTAAGGAGCCAACTAATGGCATTTAAGGGCCTCTTCCCGCCTCCACCTCAATTTTGTGGAAGGCAAAGGGGCCTGCTGCCATGGGGAGACACTGCCAGACAAAGTCTGGAGGCCTCCTTTTGGGGTCGGGGGTCCCTTCTTTGGAGGCAATCCAGGGGCCTCGGAGGTCCACCTGGCAGCGATCACTGCCCCCCTGGGAAGTCTTCACCAACCACCACCCCCCCAACTCGTCGCCGTGGTCTACCCGAATGGCCCTGGCAACACCGATCCCACTCACCTGTCCTGGGGTCTCTGGACATCTTCATGCGACAGGGTCTCCTGCAGTTCTGGCAGTCACCACTGCTCCCAGTAGCGCTGCTGGTACTGCAGAGCTGCCAGTTTTCCAATTGTCTGGCAGTGTGGAGGTGGGAGCTTGTCCCATAAAGGGCGGAGTCCCCAACGGTGGGCAGACATTTGCCTGCCCACCATTAATTGGCTTTGGGGGTCTCATGGAGGGCTGAGGCAGGGTCTCTCCCCAATTGCCTGAGTTCTGGAGAGAACCAGAATACGTAAACTAGTTCAGTGCTTCTTATTGGCAGTAGACAGATACATTCCCCTTTGCATTCCAATCAGATAACCATAGCATCAAAATCTGGATTAAATATTTCTAGCTGAACAGTTTATATACAGTCAGAGACTGACTCCTTTCCTATCAGCTCATTTGCCCCATCCACTAATCCTATTAAAAGCAGAAGCTTCCGTTTTCTCATTGTATCCTTCCATACATCGGGATGGCACCAGTCACTTCCAAAATCTGTAACAGATTGAAGCTGAGCCATACAGACTGGTAAACTTCCAGCTGCAAGTCCTGATCATTGCTGAGTTAGCTGACTTCAACAAGGTTAGTAATGAGAACCCTATAGTGGGCCCAGTGGGGAAAACAATTTTTATTCACCTAATACTGCTTGCACCATGTAGGAAGCACTAAGTCTGTCTGTGGACTACACAATGTAATCCAACTCCTAAAATCCCAATGACTATATTATTTTAGGAAAGAAAATGATGGTGGAAGTCTTGAGGATCCAGCACATTTTTGACCAGTTTTAAAGATTCAACTACACCTATTGCCAGAGAACTCTATCAGCTCAAAAGCAAACAGAAGCAATCCTCTGTTAAAAATTATGTGGGAACCTGGCGCGATTTCCTCTTCCAAAAGAGAATCCACCAATGTCAAAGTGCAAAATCCTAGTGGTGTTGCATCAGAAGAGGTGGTGAGAGACATTAGGCAAAAACACCTTAAGTATGGCATCAAAGCTCCTGCTGAAGATTTTGGCTTCAGTAGATAAGTGCTGGACCCAGCTTGGAGGGAGAGGATGTGGTTCTCAGGCTCTTTTCCTTCACTGTGGAACTTGGGGTCTTTTCTGACACTTTTCAGGCCTACCACCACCTCTCACAATGTTGCCCATGTAAGTGGGGCAGATGAGAGGGAAATCCTTTGGTGATCTGGGCCTTGTCTTCCCTTGCTATTTTCATGTGGTTGGTGCGGAAGTGACGGCCAGCAGTGATCCCAGCAGAAGCCATGAGAGAAAAATCCTGTCCGGGGCAGCAAGGCAGTGGTACCCCTCACCACCTGAATTTTCCCTCATGCTCTGCCACAGAACCACCCACTATTGGATGGGATCACAGAGGAGATTTCTGCACCGCAACAACCACCCCACCCCCCCCCCACCCCCCCACCCACTGCCACAGCTAGAAAAGAACATATACAGCAGTGAAAGAGGTTTGAGGATCTTGTAAACATCCCCACTGACATTGGCACCAAGATCAAACCCTTGAATGACATGAAAAAATCCTCATTCCAAACAAACTGGTTAGGTCAGAATGTTTATGTAATGCTGAAACTTGTAGAAGACATTGAAACAAATTACTCGTTTCATTTTTGATGTTTTATTTGCAGCACTCACCTGTTCTAGTTGCTATTTGTGAAATTTCTGCCTCAGTGTCATTGTACACTCCAAGTAATACAGCCCCAGAGAGGCAGGGTGAAAACAACTTCCGTGGTACATCTCTCTCTCTCTCTAGCACTCTCTCTCTCTCTATTTTGCGCACACAAAGACGTATATTTCTTTTCCATAGGAATTATCTGACAATGTCCTGTGAAGTGGGTTATTGATTATCCTCTGGATACTGTAATTACATGAGCATAGGGTCGAAAGTACAAATGCCGCAATGAATCTGTCTCTTGCTTTCTTTCTCCTCACCACACCTACCCCCCCCACCCCCCCCCCCCACCCCACACCCCCGACCTTTCTCTCTCTTCTCTCTCTTTACTCTCTTTCATACACAAACACACAACATTTATCCACACAGCTGTCTGTGTGATCTTCTGTATCCTGGTTCAGTGAAATGTTCAACTCACTGACTCACCGCAGGCTGCAGTCAGAAAGTTAGCCTTATGTGAGGCAAACGACTTCAAATTGTTTCTAACATTCAGTAACCAATTTTATCGGTATATTTAGTGATATTTTTCAGAATTAAGTAGTTTTTTAATTTTTTTGTATTTCATCAATATCATTTCAAGTTGTATATTGAAAATAAAGTGAATAAATTATTTGAATGACTTGGGTAGTTGTGGTGCTTGAAAGTTCAAGGATGTTATCTTTTAAAACTTATGAAAAGATTTGATTGCTTGGCTTCTTGTTATGTACCCATTCCTTATTGGTGGCTCTTGCCACTTCTTGACTTGCCTTTATTCGTTCAGACATGTAATTGAGAATTTCGCAAATAAGTATTTCAGCCAAACATCATTTTTTTTGCCTTATTGAAGTATAAGATTTTGGAGGTGTGATATTCTGCGAATTGTGTTGCTTCTGACAACACACTTTCAGATATGATGCCATTGAAATTTGTGCGTAGATGGTCATGTGTTAAATGTAAGACTTTTAATTATGTTGATATATATAGTGGCCACTGACAGAAGAAGAATCTAACTTAAATGTAAGCAGGCAAATTAATTTCAACAGAATGAAAATGGGATAAATTCTACAATGAGCAGGTAATCTGCTCCACCAGATTAGGTTAAAATTATCCCCTAGGTTCAAATCTGCAACCATAAGAATAGAATGAACTCATTCAGTGTTTACTTGAAATCAAATTACATTTTTTGCAGCTATACTTTAGCAGAAGAATAATACACTGGGGACCAAAATTCTTCAGACACACCCCAGCACCATAAGCTGAGTGGAGTAGGAATTTTGTTGTGCCACTGATCTCTCCTTCTGATCCAGCCAGAGTATCAGGGTCAAGGGTCAGCTAACTTAAATAATCTCAACAGATCTCATGCCACTCCTACATTATAACAGTGACTACACTTCAAATGTTATTCATTGTCTATAAAGTGCTTTGGGACATCCTGAGGTTGTGAAAGACACTATAAAAATGCAAGTCTTTTTGTGATTTCTTTAGTATTATGGGGGTGAGGAAGATGCAGTAGGGCATGACTGCAAGGATTTACCACTGGTAACATAAGTTACTGAAATATAGGTAATAAGCCTCCTTTAGAGAGAACCAATATTAACATTTTCTCAGGCACAAGTCTAGGGTCTTCAAGGCAAACACCCTGACTTCCACTGATACTCAGACATGGATATTGATAGGTCATTGGCATCCAGGTTACTCAGCATAAAAAAGGCACAAGCCATTAGAAAACTAGTGGGGGAAGCCAGCCTGCTAGCTCTGTCTTCTTAAGAAGTAATGGGCCTTGTTTATGTCAGATGAAACTACTGCCCATCCCAGGGCAACTATTTGTTGCCTGCTCTTCATGGCGGAGTCTCAGTATTGTTGGTTCTTGCCTGCTGTTTCACCCCATCCAAGACTCTTACACCTGCTTTATCCTCTCATTGCATCTCAGACCCTGAGGGGTTGAATGTTAGACCTAGACTATGTTCATTCAAATGCAACAAAGGAAAATGACAGGTTTCAGTTTCTTAGGAAACTTATTCTGCTTATGTCATCTATCATCAAGCTTGTTGTATAAAAAGATGCTGGAAGAATTCCAAGCTTGCAGAGCTCACCACTTATAAAATAAGAACATTGTGAATTAAGATGGGGTGATTTGATGCCAGGAACTTCATTCATCTATCTTTGAGTCATGAATTCCTTGCATTTATATCAGATTTAATAGCATCTCCATACAGGTCCTTCACCTCCATATTAAGACAGGGTGTTATTCTTACCTTACCTTGTTGCTGTCTTTCAAGTTCCTCACAGTACCTTGCTGCAATCATGTCCAAATTCCCTTGCTCTGTTAAGTACTGTCAAGCTTCTTTGCTTGAAATTTCCAGAGATTCTCCCAATTGTCTGCTGTAACATCAGCAGGAGATCGGTAGCAATACTTGAGAAATGGTGTAAATGACCATTTACATCCTTTCCCGGGTGTTTACACTGAAGTTACGACAGATGATTGGGAAAAGCACCACGGAAAGATTATCACGCTGTTTCCATTGCTTACTTGTGGAGCCTTTGCTATATCAAAATGCCAGATAATTCCTCTATTGTGCCTTTCACAGGAATTCTATGAGGCCACTGGTGTTCTGTTCCTTGTCCACCATAACAGTGTGAAAGCCATTTTCCCAAAGGTTTCCATGGCTTTTCCACTGAAGTTATGGTGGATGAGCAGCAGAACCATGGTACAAATTCCTTCCTATGATGTGGTCATCTAAATTTTGTCGCGGCATTATTCTGAAGTTTTGTGTGCTGCATGGCTGAGTGTATGAAATGTTCATCACTTATACCAGTGAAGTGGCTCATAAGATACTTGAGATAAATGAAAGGTGTTGGAAATGGTCAGTTTCTGATGCTTCTGGTAAAAATGTCAGGTTCTGTGAAATCAGCTGCTGCAAAATAGTTCCACCTGCAAGTTAGATTTGTGATCATTGGAATTTTTCAAAAAGGTTTTTTATTAACCTTCTTCCAATAAAGAGGAAAATATAGTCTCAGCTGTTTTTCTTGTCAGTAGGCGTAATTTTAACCCCCTCAGGATGGGTGGAACAGTGTTAGATCTCAGCATGGGGAGGAGGATTATAAAATGGGAAACCTGACATCAATCCCCAGCAAAGATGTCTGCTTCCGATTTACCTAGGAAGTGGGGAGATTTGGGGTCGGATGAGTAACTCGCTCATTAAAGGCAGCTCAGTCATTTTAATATTTAAATGAAGCTGCACACCTCAGAGTTATATCAGAAATTTGAATTTAATTGCTGCGAGCCAGGTTTCCAGGGACTCAGGAAACCTGACAGCTGAAGGGAGGCAGGAGCTGCCAGAACCAATAGGTATGTGCTTTTCCAGCATTGTTTGTGAGCCTGGAAGAGCAGGTGCTTTCCCTGGCCCCTCAATCAAACCTCCAAGATCTGCCTCCCTCCTCGTGATCTTCAGATTCCCCCACCACAAGATCTCTTCCTTCCACGATCACTCCCCTCGTGATCTCTTGGAGTCCTCTCCCTGTGATCTCTCCCTCCTGTGATCTTGCCCTCCCTCTCTTCCATGCTCCCAGGACCACTGCGATTTGTCCCCACTGCAATCCCTTTCCCCTTCAACCAGAATCTCTCCCTCTCTATCACATTCCAAGTCCACTCACCCTACTCCCCACCCCACAACACCCTCCCCTCTCAATTGACTGGGGCTGCCCCTGCTGCCTTGGAGCACAGGAATCCCCAACCAGCAGCCAACCAGCTTTCAACCTGCCAGCTGCTGGGCAGGAAATGGAGTAGAAAAAATTCTAATGACATCCTGCCAGTAAATTCACAGGAGCTCCGCATTCTCGGCATTTCTGGGTTTCCCAACTGCAGACAGGTGCCCCGTTTCCTCCCCACCTCCCTGCAAATATCTGGGTTGGTGTGTTGGGACTGTAATATCATGGTTGATTAGCTTTTCTCTCAGTGTTTCTCTTTCATTTTTTGCTTTTGTTATATTTTGTTAGTAGCTACAACACAGCTGTCTCATAGCAAATGTGACTTGTTTTGGAAAAAAAACTACATTGCAAGTTTATGTTATCAGGACACTAAAATGTTATTTAATCCTGTGTATTTTCCATCTTCACTTTGGCTGCTACTAAGCTTCTATACAGCTGCAGTACCTGCAGGCACTCCTGTGAGAAATGACGGCTTCATACACAATGAAGTCTCTTTACAACAATAAAGTGGGATACATGGCCACTTAACAATATTTATTAAACAAAACCTCAGCAGTGGCAAGGATCTATTCAATCAGAGCGATTCCCAAAAAAAAACTATAGTGCAGACCAAGAGACCAATTGTTTGATGTAGTACAAGTACATACAATGACATTGTGATGGTCACCTCTTCTAATATCTCCTTATGGGCTTTGGTGTCAAAGTTTGTTCGATAACGCTCCTGTGACGTGCCATGGGACGTTTTATTAGGTTAAGGGCGCAATATAAAGGCAAGTTGGTGGTGATGTTGATGGAAAGCATTCGTATCACAATTAATTGTATACAAAATCCTTTAGCATCATCGATCCCTCTTTCTCTCTCCCTTTAACTCTCCCTCTCCTCCCATTTAACAACAATGTAAGATTTCAGTTTTACATTCCTTGTCCACTTTCTCCCATAGTATCGGACAAATCAGTATTAATTCAGCATTGCAAGTTGTGATTGTTGGAGGCCAAACATATAAGCCCAGGATATCACTGCAGGAGATCCTCAGGGTAGTTTCCTAGGACCAACCATCTTCAGTTGCTTCATCAATAACCTTCCCTCCAACGTAAGGTCAGAAGTGGGGACGTTTGCTGATGATTGCAAAATGTTCATTACCATTCACAAATCCTCAGATACTGAAGCAGTTTGTGTTCATACACAGCAAAACCTGGACAACATTCAGGCTTGGGCTGATAAGTGGCAAGCAACATTTGTGCCACACAAATGCCAGGCAATGACCATATCCAACAAAAGAAAATCTAATCATTGTCATCACTGAATGCCCCCACATCTGCATGCTGGGGCTTAACATTGGCCAGAAACTGAATTGGGCCAGCCCTATAAATACTCTGGCCACAAGAACAGGTCAGAGGCTGGGAATTCCGCGGCGAGTAACTCACCTCCTACTCCCCAAAGTTAGGAGTGTGATGCAATACTCTCCATTTGCCTGGATGAGTACAGCTCCAACAACACTCAAGAAGCTCATTGGCATCCAGGACAAAGCAGCCCCCTTGAATGGCACCCCATCCACCAACTTAAACATTCATTCCCTCTACCACTGCAGCACACTGGCAACAGTGTGTACCATCTACAAAATGCACTGCAGCAATTCACCAAGGCTCCATTGACAGCACCTTCGAAACCCGCGACCTCTACCACCTAGAAGGACAAGGGCAACAAACGCATATGAACACCACCACCTGCAAGTTCCCCTCCAAGCCACACAGCATCCTAACTTAGAATTATATCATCGTTTCTACAGTGTTGCTGGGTCAAAATCCTGGGACTCCCTTTGTAACAGCACTGTGGGTGTACCAACACCAGATGGACAATAGTGGTTTAAGAAGGCTGCTCATCACCTTCTCAAGGGCAATTAGGGATGGGCAGCAAATACTGGTTGCTAAATAACAAAGCTGTCCTGGGACAAAGGCAAAGACAATGTTCCACAGACTGTTGTTCTCGCCACATCCTGAGATCCACACTCAGTGCCATGCACCGCCACATGTACACACTTGACCTCTCTCTCCAGAAGCACCGACTCACCTTATCTCAAAGCTGTTCTACTCCGCAGTTTCATTTCATCCTTCATCTTATCCAACGCATTAACAAAAACCGTTCCTTTCAGGTGTTAAGGAATGCAAACTCCAGCAGCTGATGGGGACTAATGCCCCTCCAGATCCTTCTTTCTCTTCACTTCCATCTGACCCCATCGCTTCTGATCTGACCCCTTACCATGTATTCAGTATACCACCTGCCCGACCTATCTCTGAGGCTGAACCTTCTGTACTCAGCAAAGGACTCACTTTTATCCCCTAATGCCCCCACCTGAACGAATTTCACGTTCGGCATGACATTGAGCTCTTCTTCCATCGTCTTCACCTCCAGGCTCACTTCTTTGACCAGGAGTCCTCCCCCCGACCAGCGGACTCATTTACCTGCCTCCAGTATTCTCCCTCCACCTGGTCCCACCCTCTGGCCTGCTACCCAGTCTTGATCTTTTCATTGAGAACTGTCGGCAGGACATCGGCCGTCTCAATTTCTCCATTTCCCTCACTCACTCTAACCTGTCTCCCTTTGAGCTTGCTGCACTCCGTTCTCTCAGGTCTAACCCCAACATTGTGATCAAGCCTGCTGACAAGGGTGGTGCTGTTGTTGTCTGGTGTACGGACCCCCTACCTTGCAGAGGCTGAGCGTCAACTCTCAGACACTTCATCCTACCTCCCCCTGGACCATGACTCCACCATTAAACATCAAGCTATTGACCTCATCTCCTCCGGACATCTTCCCTCTACAGCTTCCAACCTCATAGTCTCGCAACCCCGGACAGCCTGCTTCTACCTCCTTCCTAAAATCCACAAATAGGACTGTCCTGGCAGACCCATCGTTTCAGCCTGTTCCTGCGCCACTGAATTTATTTCTTCCTTTCTTGATTCTATCTTTTCTCCCTGGTCCAGTCTCTTCCCACCTACATCCATGACTCTTAACGCCCTACGTCATTTTGGCAATTTCCAGTTTCCTGGCCCTAACCGCCCCCTCTTCACTATGGTCGTCCAATCTCTCTACACCTCCATCCCCCACCAGGATGGTTTGAGGGCTCTCCGGTTCTTCCTTGAACAGAGGCCCAACCAGTCCCCATCCACCACCACCCTCCTCCGCCTGGCTGAACTTGTTCTCATATTGAACAACTTCTCCTTCAAATCCACTCACTTCCTTCAAGTAAAAGGTGCTGCTATGGGTACCCACATGGGTCCTAGTTATGCCTGTCTTTTTGTGGGATATGTCGAACATTCCTTGTTCCAGCCCGACTCAGGTCCCCTCCCCCAACTCTTTTTTCGGTATATTGATGACTGTATCGGTGCCATTTCCTGCTTCCGCCCCAAACTTGAAAACTTTAACAATTTTGCTTCCAGTTTCCACCCTTCTCTCACCTTTACATGGTCCATTTCCAACACTTCCCTTCCCTTCCTCAACTTCTCTGTCTCCATCTCTGGGAATAGGGTGTCCACCAATATTCATTATAAGCCCATCCACTCCCACAGCTACCTCGACTACACTTCTTCACACCCTGCCTCTTGTAAGGACTCCATTCTCCCAGTTTCTCTGTCTCCGATGCATCTGCTCTGATGATGCTACCTTCTACAATAGCGCTTCTGATATGTCTTCCTTTTTCCTCAACTGAGGATTCCCCCCCCCCCAGTGTGATTGACAGGGCCTTCAACCATGTCCGGCCAATTTCCCACACTTCTGCCCTCACACCTTCCCCTCCCTCCTAGACCCACGACAGGGCTCCCTTTATCCTCACTTTCCACCCCACCAGCCTCCACAGCCAGAGGATCATCCTCCACCATTTCCGCCACCTCCAGTATGATGCCACCACCAAACGCATCTTCCCCTCCCTTTCCCTGTCAGCATTCCGAAGGGATTGTTCCCTCCGTGACACCCTGGTCCATTCCTCCATTACCCGACACATCGGAGGTGTAAGACCTGACCTTTTACCTCCTCTCTCCTCACTATCCAAGGCCCCAAACACTCCTTTCAGGTGAAGCAGCGATTTACTTGTACTTCATTCAATTTAGTTTACTGTATTCGCTGCTCACAATGCAGTCTCCTCTACATTGGGGAGACCAAACGCAGGTTGGGTGACCGCTTTGCAGAACACCTCCGCTTAGTCCGTAAGCATGACCCCGAGCCTCCGGTTGTTGCCATTTCAACACTTCCCCTGCTCTCATGCCAACATTTCTGTCTTTGGCCTGCTCCAGCGTTCCAGTGAACATCAACGCAATGTCGAGGAGCAGCACCTGATCTTTCGATCAGGCACTCTACAGCCTTGCAGACTGAACATTGAGTTCAATAATTTCAGAGCATGACTGGCCTTTTTTCAATATTTTATTTTTTAACCATGTGCCTGCTTTTAATGTAGTCAGAGCTGCTCATTATTCCACTATTAACACTCTCTCTGGACTAATGCTTTGTCTTTCACCAGAAGCATTAACATACGCTTTGCCTTTGTCCCAGGACAGCTTTGTATTTTAATCTTCCTGGGCCCTATCAAACAATTTCACCTTTGTTCTCTCCCCCACTCCCCTCCCTTTCACTTGCTTAAAACCTAATTCTCTTCTAACCTTTGCCAGTTCTGATGAAAGGTCACAGACCTGAAACGTTAACTTTGCTTCTCTCTCCACGGACGCTGCCCGACCTGCTGAGTATTTCCAACATTCTTTGTTTTATTTCAGATTTCCAGCATCTGCAGTATTTTGCTTTTATTCCTTAACAGTTCATCTGGTTTGGGGGAAGAAAAGGCTCCTTAAACAGTTATATACTTACATGGCCATTCCTCTTCAAGCCTTCCCTGTGTAATAGTATTACAGAAGGATGGTGGGAGACACTCGATTTGGAATCTAGAAATGCTGTGGATTTCTTTTGTAATATTACAACTACTTACACAATGTGCCCTCTTTTAATAGAAATGAAACCTATGTGAAGATACGGCACATAATCTCTCAAGTTTGAATTTTGATTATTATTTCATTCTGACCACCTGAGTCTTTTGCATACTTTTTTGATGTTGTACAATGCTAGGGCAGCTTTATGATGTAACCATTGGGACTTGGGTTGAGTTGAGCCTGATTCATTTCACTTAGTATCCCCAGCAGCCATGAGAATGAGGAAATTTTCATCTTAATTGTATAATCTGGATTTGGGCACAGATCTTAGATCTGAAACATTCTTGTGCAATCCTGCTACATCAAGTCCCAAGTTATTAAATCATTTCAGTAACTTGTGCATTGAAAAACAGGTGAATTATTATTAATTAAACAGAAGCAATTTATTTTGTTTTCAATTTGCAATTTGAGATTGATCTGTTGGTTTCTTCAGTTGATATTTTATGCTTTTGTGTTCAGCATTTGTTTGATGTAGTACAAGTACATACAATGACATTGTGATCACATATAAAATGTATTCAGTTATTGGCTGCTCATCGAGCTGAAATGAAGTTAAAAACAATGCTGACAATTTTACAAGAGATTGCTTGAACTGTTTTGAAAATGAATAGGAATCAAAAGTACCATCTCCATCAAACAGTCTGTTCAAGTTTAACCAATGCAAGTTATTTAAAAAAAAATCAACCAATCTGAAACCTTCTTCGGTGCCAATTAGAAATTTCAAATTTTTTTTGTAAGAACAGCAGACTACTGATTTATAAAGCTGCTTGAAATAGGAAAATAGACTAATTCAATTAAAAAAGCAATTAGCATGAAGCTAAAGTACTAAATCAGGTACCCTCTCCTCACAAGCATTTTCTTATGAGAGGAAAATAGTAGAAAGAAAGCATTCTCCTAATTGATCATGTAAGGTAACATGTCACTGAGCTGCTTTGAATGGTGCTTCAAATGTAAACTGGAGTTGTTTGCCACACATCTTCATATGTGTCTCAAATTTGTTGATAAAATGTAAGTGCAGAAGTGGACATGGTATCCAAAAGGAACTAACCTTATTTTTGCACGAATACCATCCTGACCAAACGGTCCCTGAGGTAGCATCACATGTAATTTTGCCACAGATGTCTTCAGTTATGAAATACACTTTAAAAAAAATCACAACATACACATAGATAAATCTTAAGTATAGGTCACCAACTCAGAGATACTCTGTTTACTGAATACAGACACTCCAACATGTAACTGGCTGGAACCACAAACAATGCACTTCCATCTGGTTTGGAGAACTTGGCTCCTGGTTCCATACCCTCTAATTATCCTTACCTGTAAATACTGTTTCTATTTTTTTCTTAACCTGATCAATATAAATTGATGTATTCAATCTTTTTTCAACATAATATAAATAAAGGGCCAACACAAGGTTAGAACAAGTATCAATAAGAATGGCCAAGACAACACAGTCTCATGAAGAGCTAAAACTACATTCAGCTGGATTGAAATCCCTCAAGGAAAAGAACTCCTTGAAAAATCCCTGTGAAGGGTTGGCATAGCTACAAACTGCTGGAATTTTTTATTAAATAATTTAGTCTATTCAAATAAATAACACTATAGTTCCTTGGGAAAAACGTAGAATTTATTATAATTCCCTTGAGGAGTATCCATCACTGTTTGGGATAAACACAAAGAAAATAATGGGTTAAACAAAACTTTTCACTATTAAATGAGTAGTTTTCTAAAGTTAGGTGTTCGACATGTTGATTAAATATACTTCCAGCAGCAGGGTGTCAGTTTGTCCCATTGGTCAAATATGGATACCTCCAGCTTATTCCATCGTGTTGTACACGATGGTCAAAGTAAATTTTATGTAGGCCCAATCCTGAAAATTAGAGTGTAAGTAAAATATTCGTGCTGCTAAAAGTACAGTGGAAATCATTAAACAATGATAAATGATATATTTGATAAAGCATTCAAAGTTTAGAGAAAGGATATGTTCCATTTACAGGTTTAAAAGGCTATTGGACATTTGTAATGTATTATAATTATATGATATGTTAATTTACAAAAGTGTATTCATAATTTTTATTTCACCAAATTGAATATTTGATGGATTCATTGATTTGATCAAATGAAAAATCTGAGCTATTGCAAGAGACATTATTTTTTCATATTGATGTTAAACACATAAATGTATCATAAATAATTAATTTCTAATGGTAAAATCTATTAAATGATTTAATAACTTGTCATAAAGTAACATTTTATTATTTGTTACCTGACTGCAGTAATTCTTCTTCCTGTGATTTTAACAAGATATTGAAACAGGAACAATGGGCCAGTTGGCCTCCTTCCTGCTGCATCATTCTATGCAAGCTTCATGCCTGAAGGATATTTCCATAATGCTATAGGGGTCTAATTCAAAATCAGCCATTAAAACACTTTAGACAGTTAGGGCGGAATCTTAACATAGACTGTGGTCCCTCCACCCTGGCTACAGTGCACCAAGAGGTTCCAGGTCCTCAGGAGGGCCAGAAAAGTGAGTGGTATAACACTTTCATCTGCCAACCCCCACGCTCTGACTTTCCCAGCATTCTCAGCAGGACATAACAGCCTGCTTGATTGGCACCCCATCCACCACCTTCAACATTTACTCCCTCCACCACTGATGCACAGTGGCAGCAGTGTGTATCATGTACAAGATGCACAGCAGCAACTCACCAAGGCTCCGTCGACAGCACCTTCCAAATCCGCAACCTCTACCACCTAGAAGGACAAGGGCAACAGATGCATGGGAACACCACCACCTGCCAGTTCCCCTCCAAGCCATGCACCATCCTGACTTGGAACTATATCGCTGTTCCTTCACTGTCGCTGGATCAAAATCCTGGAACTCCATTTCTAACAGCACTGTGGGTGTACCTACCCCAAATGGACTGCAGTGGTTCAAGAAGGCAGCTCATCACCACCTTCTCAAGGGCAATTAGGGATGGGCAATAAATGCTGGCCTGGCCAGCGACGCCCACATCCCCTGAACGAATAATAAAAAAAATTCTTCTGAACCACACTCCTCAGACCAACACACCTTGCAGCTGTACTCATTCCTCTCTCTGCAGGCACTTCCTCATATCCCCATCTGAACAGCCAACAGCCACACACTCTCATCTTTGTGTCACTTCACACCCATGTCTCACAGTTAACCTCCACAAATGTTGGCCTTCCCTCCTCTTCACACAATTAATTTTTCATACTTACAACTCTCTGCTTTCTCTCCTTACAGGAGAAGAGAGTACAGAACTGCAGGGAGATACAGAGACCCAGGAGAAGGGGAGGGAGTGTGGGTTTGCGGGGGCCCTTTAGTGATAGTCACCTTGGCAGCCACTGACAATGCGTGCCCTCCTGGTCTACTGGGAAGGCGGTCTTGTTCCAGGAGGCTGCAGATGTCAGCAACGACCTGTCATGAGAGCCTAACTCTCCTGAGGCAGTGGTACTCAGATGTGTCCAGTGAGCTAATCCTCTGCCTGAAGACCCTGTGTTGGTGGTCTCGCTTCCTTCCTACTAGATCTTTGTGTACTGTACTGTGGAATGACATGTGGCTGAAGAGAAGGCAGCTGGTGCTGCTGTTGGTGTTGCTCTTGCTGCTCCTTGTGCTGTTGGTGTTGCTCTTGCTGCTGCTCTTGTTCCTCCTCAGGGGTCCAGTGTAGAACTGCATAGTTGCTTCCATGCTGCAGTGACGGCTGACTGACAGCAGGGAAGTGCAGATCAATATGAATTAAGTGCAAGACAGGTGAACTGACTTTCAAGAATTTGGAAGTCACCTGGAAAGCAGTGAAAGCACACTCTCATAAGAAGTGCTGTGAAAACCAGCCTCTCACCTAAGCAGGGCTGCAGCTATTCATTTTCAATGAAGAGCTCCCCGCTGTGCTCTTGCCTGCTTGACCCTGGTGAGTTCCACACATCTTGGGAAACCCGCTCGCTAACTATTAAAGCCAGAATGCTGGGTGAAATCCTGAGTAAATTGGGAATTTAAATATTTTAATTATTTACCAGCCAGCTCCACAGGAGTTTCCCACTTGCCTACAAACCTGCCTGGGTCAATCCCCAAAGTGAGCAGGATCATGTTGGGTTTCCAACTCGATGGCACTTTTCAGGGCTTTAACAGCCCCTGCCTGCATCTGAACCTGGATCTGCCCCCCCCCCCCCCACCCCCCCCGCCCCCCCCCAACCCTGGCAGTTAAAATTCTGCTCTTAAACAATTTGGGCTGAATTTTGAACAAAGGTGCTGCTCTTGGCGGCAGTGCAGGAAGCCGTATGTGATCAAGCAGTGGCTGGACAATTAAGGAAAAGGAGGCGTGAGGCCTGTGCACTCAAAGGCCTGAGGCAGGTAATAAGATGCCAATGGCACCTTCATCTGACAGGATGGCACTTTCGTCTGACAGAATGGCAGGCACTGGCACCATATTTAAAGGGCTGTCACCCCTGCATTTACTCCTGCCTGCTGCCTCAGGACCCATTCTACTGCCTCTGCTGCCTCAGGACCACTTCTGCTGCCTGATAGGCAAGGAGCTGAATGCAAGCCTGTAGCAACCATGTCTGAAAGACTCCCTGCAGCTTCTCCTTGAGGCGGGAGGTCCTCTTCCCTGGAACAAGAGGAGGAGGACACCTGCCCACCTGACCAAGCAAGCCTGGATGGAGTTTGCGGGAAAGGTCAGTAGCTGGGGGTCACCTCCAGGACATGGATCCAGTGCAGGAAGCAGGTCAATGATCTCATCTGGGCTGCTAAGCTGAGAGCTCCAAACACTTTGGACTCTTTGGGCATTGCATGTGGCAGAGCGAGAGGGAGCATTTGGGGGAAAGGGAGTGACCACCCAGTCATGTGAATTGGGGAAGAGCAGCAGAACATGCTGTCTGAGGCTTGGCTGCATTTCGGTGAGGGGGCATGTCAGTCATTGCATAACCTCACACAGTTCCTCAAGAGGGGCCACATGCAGGAGGCATACGTATACCCCAGGCATGAACTGCTACACTATCATTGTCAGAGATCTTGGGTTTGTCCCCGCTGGGAGACTAACTTTGTTCATCATTGTGTCTGTGCACTGTCTTCTGCTGCAATCAGAAACAGCATGCCAAGACTGGCAGTGGAATGCCTTCTCTCCATGTCTTAAGCCCGTTAGAGGAGTAGGCCATGGAACTGGCAGTTCAGAAAGGCGGCCGCTCCATAGATGGTGGCAAGACATGGGTGCCTACTCGAGAGAACAAATGAGCATCTCCTGGGGCATAAGCTGCATCTGTTGCAAACGAGCCATGCTGCTCAGCTGTTCACCACTGTATAAATGGAGCTGCACAGTCAGGGTGATTGGAATGTCACAATGGCCAGACCCTAACCCTTCCAATTTCTTTGTTTTCTCATCATCCCCATGACTGATTTGTCTTGCATCTTGAGCAAATTGAAGCCCTTATAATTAATGTATTTTATTAGATTAACTGCCTTTTTTTTATATTTTTGCATTTAAGCAATTATGACACAGTGGGGAATCCAGCAATTATTGCTATCTATGATTTGCAGTGCTGTTGGAAAATACCAAGGCTTGGATTTTGTGGTCAGCGGTGAAGTAGTGCCGCTCATTTCTGACCCCAAAGAAAGCTACTCACAAAGATCTTGCGATTTCTGGGCATAGATTTTGCCTTTCCTGACATTGGTTTGAATCTGCCACCAAGTCAAGAGGATCTCCAGGCATCCAACAACAGTGAAGTCATCATGCAGAGTAAGCAGCCAATCACATTGAAAAATTCTCATAGACAGCAAACTCAGAAAGTAAAATTCACTGACTTTCTTTCACTTTTTATACATTTTACAGAGTGAAATAAAAATCAGGCATACACATTAGAAGCTGAAAGCATAAGTAAATGTAAATAATGTTATTTTATTAAAAAAGGCATAACTTTTTGGGGGCTTTTAACCACAATATTATAACATAAAGGGGGAAGTTCTTGTCAGTTCAGTGATTTCTAGAAGATTGCCGTCTATGGGAACTTCAACAGTGCACTCCAATGGAGGAGCAGGGAATCACTCCCAGCAACTTCTAGATTTCCGCATGTAACTGCGCATGACAAGACACAGGAAGTTGCTGTTAGTTTCATGGTTGTATAACAGCAAACACTGACAGTTTTGCCGTCATTACAACTGCAAAATCCGGGCCCATTTTTCGATGCGGCATGTTTTTAATTGGATCCATACTACAACTTTGTTAAGTTTGAGATGGTTTATTTTGGTAGGAGATATAAGGAAACTATTTATTCCTTGGAAAGTAATAACAGAACTAGGCCATTTAGCCTGTTCAATTATATCATAGCTGATCTGTACCTCAACTCCACTTTCATACCTTTGCTCCATATTCCTTAATGCCCTTACCTAACAGAAATCTGTCTATCTCCGTCTTGAACATTTTAACGTGGGAGAGGAGCAAAGACATCTGTGAATACTGTTACGACCAAGGCGGGAGGAGTGTACTGCTTATTCTAGCTCCATTTCTCCATGGGTCACAACATACATTTAAATCTTTTCCCACTTACTGATATGGTCAATCATAGACTCTATTTTTAATCGCAGAATAAAACGCACCAAACAGGTTTCTTTAATAAACAACAAAATTATCAGTTTATTCTAAAACAAGTTTTAACCAGTAATGAAGTAAAGCATAAACACACAGATTAAATATTAAGTTCCTTTTTCACCTTAGCCCCTCACACTCACATAGACACATACACCAGCTAACCGGAAAAATAAAAAGGATTGTTGTTTAGAGCTCTGTTACAAATAAAACATGGAAAAAACACTTGCTGGATACTTGCTCATTCTTAAAGAAACAGCAGATGAGATATGTTGTGTTCCTAAACTGGCATACAGTCTAGCCTCCGAGTACACGTACACTGGGATCTTTTAGAACAGTTCTTTTCAGGTGGCATTGAGAATTAATTTAGCAGGCTTTTCTTCAAAGACAAGAGATGAGATGAATTGACATAATGGACTTCTCAGGGTCTTTTAGAGAAGTGCTGGAAAGCTGAGCTTGGATGTGGTCTTCTCTCCTTCCTTGGGAATTCTTTCCTTCTGCAGTCTTTTTAAAGTGGTGAAACAGGCTGGGCTGAGCTGGGAGTTCTGTCCTTCAGTTTTATTTTTTTAAAGCTCCAACCCCTTTAAAACAGTTCATTCCCAACTCCAAACAATTCAAAAGTGCAACCGGAAACAGAAAGTCCACCTTCTAACCTGTCACTTCTCTGCACACATCTTCCCTAGTTACCAGGGTTTCTGTTTTATTTTTAACTTGAGTCACGTGACAACCAGTAAATGTAAGTCATTTCAGTGTCCTCTTGATGACTCTTTTGAAAAAAAACTGGTCCGTTTCTTCAGTTTGACTATGAATTCCTCACAAAATATATTTAACAAAAACAGAAGCACTTTCATAACAATACAGATACATAAGTTTTTAAAAGTAGCAACAAAGGTTGATGAGGACATAAAGAGAGCAGAAACATACTGGGTTAATTTCCAGAGTAATAGAATATACAAGTAGGGAGGTAATGTTAAATTTATATAGCGACTCAGTTAGACCTCACTTGGAGTATTGTGTGCAATGCTGCTCTCCAACTACAAAACTACACTTCAATTGCTGAAAACATTTACAAGGATATTACCAGAATTGAGCAGGTGCAGCTAACAGGAAAGATTGAGCATGCTGGGGCTCTTTACTCTGGAACAAAAGACTAAGGGGAAACCTGATAGAGATTTTTAAAATTAGGAAGGGGTTTGACATGCTGGATGTGGAGGAATTAAGAGTAGTCATTTCCACTGAGTGTATAACTGTAAGTTGGCATTAGAATTGACAGTCAATTGACTTGCTTACCTGAAGTCCGGGGCAGTGGTGGTCAGCAACGACCTGGTGGGAACCAAGACTGGAGCGGAGCTGTAGAAATAAAGAACGGGGCTCGACGCCCTCAATTACCTGAAGTCCGGGGCAGCGGCAGTCATCGGCGGATCTGGGACGTTCCGGGACTGAGCGGAGCTGTTTAAATAAAGAGCGGGGCTCGAGGCCTGCACTTACCTGAAGTCCGGGGCAGCGGCAGGGTCTCTGACTGTGTCGGGGCATGCTCTGTTTTCTTTCTTTCTTTTGGGCCTCCTTATCTCGAGAGACAATGGATACGCGCCTGGAAGTGGTCAGTGGTTTGTGAAGCAGCGCCTGGAGTGGCTATAAAGGCCAATTCTAGAGTGACAGGCTCTTCCACAGGTGCTGCAGAGAAATTTGTTTGTCGGGGCTGTTGCACAGTTGGCTCTCCCCTTGCCCCTCTGTCTTTTTTCCTGCCAACTACTAAGTCTCTTCGACTCGCCACATTTTAGCCCCGTCTTTATGGCTGCCCGCCAGCTCTGGTGAACGCTGGCAACTGACTCCCACGACTTGTGATCAATGTCACAGGATTTCATGTCGCGTTTGCAGACGTCTTTAAAGTGGAGACATGGACGGCCGGTGGGTCTGATACCAGTGGCGAGCTCGCTGTACAATGTGTCTTTGGGGAGCCTGCCATCTTCCATGCGGCTCACATGGCCAAGCCATCTCAAGCGCCGCTGACTCAGTAGTGTGTACAAGCTGGGGATGTTGGCTGCCTTGAGGACTTCTGTGTTGGAGATACGGTCCTGCCACCTGATGCCAAGTATTCTCCGGAGGCAGCGAAGATGGAATGAATTGAGACGTCGCTCTTGGCTGACATACGTTGTCCAGGCCTCGCTGCCATAGAGCAAGGTACTGAGGACACAGGCCTGATACACTCGGACTTTTGTGTTCCGTGTCAGTGCGCCATTTTCCCACACTCTCTTGGCCAGTCTGGACATAGCAGTGGAAGCCTTTCCCATGCACTTGTTGATTTCTGCATCTAGAGACAGGTTACTGGTGATAGTTGAGCCCAGGTAGGTAAACTCTTGAACCACTTCCAGAACATGGTCGCCAATATTGATGGATGGAGCATTTCTGACATTCTGCCCCATGATGTTCGTTTTCTTGAGGCTGATGGTTAGGCCAAATTCGTTGCAGGCAGCTGCAAACCTGTCGATGACTCTGCAGGCACTCTTCAGTGTGAGATGTTAAAACAGCATCGTCAGCAAAGAGGAGTTCCCTGATGAGGACTTTCCGTACTTTCGACTTCGCTCTTAGACGGGCAAGGTTGAACAACCTGTCCCCTGATCTTGTGTGGAGGAAAATTCCTTCTTCAGAGGACTTGAACGCATGTGAAAGCAGCAGGGAGAAGAAAATCCCAAAAAGTGTGGGTGCGAGAACACAGCCCTGTTTCACGCTCTGTTTGCTAACTGGGGTAAAAAACTAACAGTGACATCATTGGAATTCTGTGGGCTGATTGGTCAGTGGGTGGCAGCTGTTGTTGCCTGTGGATCGCTGAGATAGACAAGAGTAAAAAAAAGGGTTCTTTTTAAAATAAAACCCTAGGATAGCTACCTGTAATTTATTAGTGATTATCAGCTGGAATAGGGCTGTTTGCACAGGGTGAGGCTGTGAGTTGAGTGTGGCGATTTTCGTTGACTGCGGGGGGTGGGGGGGGAGGGTGGGGGGGTTGGTGGTGGTAGGTGCTCTTTAATCTCTTTCTTTACTGCCTTTTCAGCCTCAATTGTACAGGGGATAAAGCTGATTGCAATTAGTTGATAAGTTATCACACTAGCTAAATTTCATTGTAAAGCGAAGTAATGGCAGGACAGCTCAGCCAAGTGGAATGTGCCTCCTGTGGTATGTGGGAAGTCATGGACGTACCATGTGACCTTGACGAACACACCTGCAGGACGTGTCTCTGGCTGCAGAAGTTTGAGCTTCGGGTTTCAGAGCTCGAGCGGCGGCTGGAGTCACTGTGGCGCAACCGCGAGGTGGAGGACTACGTGGATAGCAGTTTTCAGGAGGTAGTTAACCCGGTGCCTAAGCGAGCACAGTCAGAGAGGGACTGGATAGCTGCCAGACGGACAATAAGGTCAGGGGAGGTAGTGCAGGAGTCCCCGGAGGGCATCTCACTTTCTAACCCGTATTCAGTTCTGAGTACCCATGGGAAGGAGGGTTCCTCTGTAGAGAATAGTGAGGGTCATGACCGGAACATCATAGGTGGCTCAGCTGTGCAGGGAGGGAGGAGAAATGACAAGAGAGCAATAGTAGCAGGGGATCCTATGGTTAGAGGAACAGATAGGCGTTTTTGTGGTTGCAGACGTGATTCCAGGATGGCACGTTGCCGCTCTGGTGCAAGGGTCATGAATATCACTGAGCAGCTACGGAGCATTCTGGAGGGCAAGGGTGCATAGCTGGAGGTCGTGGTCCACATTGGTACCAACGATATAGCAAGAAAGAGGGATGGGGAGTTGGGAAAGAGATTGGCAAGCAGGACAAGAAGGGAAATAATCTCTGGATTACTCCCAAGGCCACGTGCTAGTGAGTTTAGTAATAGGAAAATACACCTGATGAATGTGTGGCTGGAGAGATGGTGCAGGAGGGAGGGCTTCAGATTTCTGGGGGCATTGGGACCAGTTCTGGAGTAGGTGGAACCTGTATAAGCCAGATGGTCTGCACCTGAACAGGACTGGGACAAATATCCTTGCAGGAAGGTTTGCTAGTGCTGTTGGGGATGGTTTAAATTAGATTGGCAGGGGGATGGGAACCTGAGCGTAGTCTTAGATAGGACAAATTCAGGGCAGGGAATAGGATGCAGAAAATTAGCAAAATTGGCGAGTGACTCTGAAAGACAGAAGAAGAAAAGGTTAAAAATTGTGTAACACAGGAATTTGGCAGTGTTAAAGGGTATTTATTTAAATGCAAGGAGTATAGTAAATAAAGCAGATGAGTTGAGATCACAGATAGACACATGGCAACAGGATATCATTGCGAAAACGGAAACTTGGCTTAAAGAGGGGCAAGAATGGCAGCTCAACATCCCTGGATTTAGAGTATTCAGGCGTGATAGAGAGGGAGATAAAAAGGGGGGGGGGGAATGTAGCATTATTAGTCAAGGAATCAATAACAACTTTGAGGAGGGATGATATGCTAAATGAATCATCAAACGAGGCCATATGGGTGGAGCTCAGAAATAAAAAGGCAGCAGCCACATTACTGGGTTATAGACCCCCAAATGGTGAGAGGGGGATAGAGGAACAAATATGTAGGAACATTTCTGAGTGCAATATCTTTAGGGCAGTGATGGTTGGGGATTTCAACTACCCCAATATCGACAGGGATACAAACAGCTTGAAGGACACAGAGGGGACAAAATTCTTGAACTGCATTCAAAAGAACTTTTTTAGCCAGCATGTAACAAGCCCAATGAAAGGGGGTGCAATCCTAGATTTAGTTTTAGGTAATGAAGCTGGACAAGTGGAGATAGTGACCATAATACAGTTAGTTTTAGCATAATCATGGAAAAGGACAAAGATAAAACAGGAGCAAAGAGTCCAAATTGGGGGAAGACAAATTTGACAAAACTGAGAGGTGACCTGGTGAAGGTAGACTGGATACAGCTACTTGAAGGAAAATCAGTGGCAAACCAGTGGGAGGCATTCAAGAGCGAGATACTACAAGCACAGTGTAGGCATGTCCCACAAAGAAAAGGGGTGGTACTGCCAAATCTAGAGGTTATCTAGAAGCTTACAGGTTAAGTTAAAGCAAAAAAAGAAAGCTTATGATGATCACAAATATCTTAATATTTTATAAAGACTAGAGGAGTAGAGAAAGTACAGGTGTGAGGTAAAAAAGGAAATTAGAAAAGCAAAGAGAGGACATGAAAAATTATTGGCAGGTAAAATCAAGGAAAACCCAAAGATGTTTTATCAGTACATTAAGAGTAAGAAGATAACTAAGGAGCGGTTGGGCCTATCAGAGATGTACAGGGGAACTTATGTGTGGATGCAGAAGATGTGGGCAGGGTTCTTAATGAGTTTTTGTCTCTGTCTTCACAAAGGAGAGGGTTGATGTAAACATTGTAGTTAAAGAGGAGGAGTGTGAAATATTAGACACGATAAGCATAATGAGATGAGAAGTGCCTGAAAGTGGATAAATCGCCAGGACCTTATGTTTTGCATCCCAGGCTATTAAAGGAAGTCAGGGAGGAAATAGCGGATGCGCTGAGGATCATCTTCAAATCCTCACTAGATACAGGCGTAGTACCAGATGATTGGAGATCTGCGAACGTTGTATCATTGTTTAACAAGGGTGCAAGGGATAAGCCAGGTAATTATAGGCCGGTAAATCTGAACTCGGTGGTGGGTAAATTGTTAGAATCTATTCTGAGGGACAGGATAAACTGTCACTTAGAAAGGCACGGATTAATCAGGGATTGTCAGCATGGATTTGTTAAGGGAAGGTCATGTCTTACTAACTTGATTGAGTTTTTTGAGGAAGTAACAAGGAGGATTGATGAGGGTAATGCAGTGGACATGGTCTACATGGATTTTAGTAAGGCATTTGACAAGGTCCCACATGGCAGACTGGTCAGTAAAATGAAAGCCCATGGGATAAAAGGGAATGTGGCAAGTTGGCTCCAAAATTGGCTCAGTGACAGGAAACAAAGGGTAGTAGTCGACAGATGTTTTTGTGAATGGAAAGCGATTTCCAGTGGTGTTCCACAGGGCTCAATGTTGATTGCTTGCTGTTTGTGGTATATATTAATGATTTGGACTTTAATTTCGGAGGAACGATTGGGAAATTTGCGGATGACACAAAAATTGGCCGTGTAGTTGATAGTGAGGAGGAGAGTCATGGACTCCAGAATGATATCAATGGTTTGATATCACTGGTCGCCATACTACCAGAAGGACGTGGAGGCTTTGGAGAGGGTACAGAAGAGGTTTACCAGGATGTTGCCTGGTCTGGAGGGCATTAGCTATGAGAAGAGGTTGGATAAACTTGGTTTCTTTTCACTAGAACGACGGAGGTGGAGGGGCGACATGATAGAGGCTTACAAAGTTATGAGTGGCATGGACAGAGTGGATAGTCAGAAGCTTTGTCCCAGGGTGGAAGAGTCAGTTACTAGGGGAAATAGGTTTAAGGTGCGAGGGGCAAAGTTTAGAGGGGATGTGCAAGGCAAGTTATTTACACAGAGGGTGGTGAGTGCCTGGAACTTGCTGCTAGGGGAGGTGGTGGAAGCAGGTACGATAGCGACGTTTAAGAGGCATCTTGACAAATACATGAATAGGATGGGAATAGAGGGATACGGACCCCGGAAGTGCAGTAGGTTTTAGTTTAGACAGGCATCAAGATCGGCGCAGGCTTGGAGGGCCGAATGGCCTGTTCCTGTGCTGTACTGTTCTTTGTTCTTTGTTTGGTTGAGTGGGCGGAAAAGTGGCAAATGGAATTCAGTCCTGAGAAGTGTGAGGTGATGCATTTGGGGAGCGCAAATAAAGTGAGAGGATATACTATAAACGGGAGGATTTTGAGAGGGTTAGAAGAAGTGAGAGACCTTGGAGTGCATGTCCACAGGTCCCTGATGGTGACACGACAGGTAGATAGAGTGGTGATGTAGGCATATGGATTTCTTTCCTTTATTGGCCAAGGTATAGAATACAAAACCAAGGATGTAAAGCTGGAACTGTATAAAACAGTGGTTAGGCCACAGCTGGAGTATTGCGTACAGTTCTGGTCACCACATTACAGAAAGGACATAATTGCTCTGGAGAGAGTACAGATGAGATTTACAAGAATGTTGCCAGGGCTTGAGGGTTGCAGCTATGAGGAAAGATTGGATAGGCTAGGGTTGTTTTCCCTTGCATTGAGGAGGCTGAGGGGTGACTTGATTGAGGTGTACAAAATTATGAGGGGCCTAGATAGAGCAGACACAAAGGACCAGTTTCCCCTTGCAGGGAGTTCGGTTACCAGTGGACACGGATTTAAGGTGATTGGTAGAGGATTAGAGGGCACATGAGCAGAAACATTTTCACCCAGAGGGTGGTGAGTGTCTGGAATTCATTGCCAGGATTTGTGGTGGAGGCAGAGACCCTCAATTCTTTCAAAAGGTACCTGGACATGCACCCAAGGTGCTGTAACCTGCAGGGCTATGAACCAGGTGCTGGAAGGTGGAACTAGTTTGGGGAAATAGCTTATTCATCCAGCGCGGACACGATGGGCTGAATGGCCTCCTTCTGTGCTATATTTTTTCTATGTTTTATGTTCTAAGTATATTTTCAGTCCTTATTATTTACAATTATATTCATGTGATATTCAATTTGAACTCTGTCCTGTGGAGTCGATTGCAGATTAAAAAGTCAGTTGTAGAATTCAAATTAAATTGGATAAAGTAACTTACCAACCATTTATTGTGTCATCTCTTTCACTTTCTTTGTATACATTTTGTAATACTATTACAGAAAAATCATCTCTCTTCATAACACTCTAATCTTCCTCGATTGTGAAAATGATGCTTTCCTGAGTCTGTATATTTATGCGGTTTGATATTAACTCAATTAAAAATCTCAAACTCTGTTCAGAAAACAGAGATACAGTGAAAATGTTTTGCCTACAATTGTCTTCAAACTGAGGATATTTCCACTGTTGTCCTTTGATTGTTGATGATAGTTATCTTACTGTTTTTGAAACAAGGGTTTGAAAAATAAGGTTGGAATAGGACAAGTCTTTAAAATAAACACAAGACATCAAACCATAAATAAATGGGTTTAACATATAAATACAGCTTCACCAAATGACAATGATTATCTCCTTAACAGGCACTCCATGCCAGCAATAACTTTAATTAATATGATAATAGTTACATCAGAGTGTTTGTATTTCAAATTAGAAAAGTACAGTTGATTCCAGTTGAACCAGACTGTAATATATTCAGCTACACTCAGTAGAATCATGTGGGTGTCCCGAGGGCATATGTAGACTTATGGCTAAATCTGTGCTCTAGATGTAAAATATTGTTATAATTATTGGTAGTTCAAAACTCTTTCATTTTAAGTAGGTTTTTCATCAGTTTCTGATATGTTTAGAGAAACAAAATAATATGAATAAAAGGGAGAAAATCCTAATCCAACTGAATTGACATTTTTTTTCTCTTTTCTCCCCTTCTTCTCATGTGGTAATGCTATCTTTCCCCTTCTTTATGACCAAATTCCTTTAATCCTTCTCACAACCCATCAATACTCCAGAGCATATCTTCCCTCTTGCCAATGTCCTAGAACTGAAACCCTCTTTAACCAGCCCTACTGCATCTCCCTCGGCATTCCTTGCCAGGGCTACTGTGCAACCTGACACTGAGTTGCCCAGAGAAACATTCAAAATTGGATTATCCTCCAGCCCAGTAATCTGTGCATTTCTCAGAGGTTTATTTCTCCAACCCCAATTCCATCTCATTCAACTCATCCATTGCTGCCCTTGTGACCCTGCTGGTGGATCAATAATCACCCATCTTTATATCCCTCCAGCATGTTTTCTTGTTCATGAACAAGGCCCTTGGCATTTATAACCTCTTTGTGGATATCCTGGCTCTGACAGATATGTCGTGCTGGGCAGTAACTCTTTTTCCCTTACAGACACCTTCCTGCCTGGCTACACTTTCCACCTCCAGCCCTGCCCAAAATGCAACAATGTGGACTTCATTGTCAAGCCTCTCCTTCTACTCTCCTCCTACTCCTCAGACACCTTTTCCCATTTGAGTACCTCACATCTCTTTTAAAATCCTTATCATTTACACCCCCATCACTAGTTTAATTGCGTTCTTTCTTTCCTCAGACTTTCGACTGAGTGACGCATCATCCTCATTAATTTCAACATTCACCTCAACTCTTAGCTCCTTTTCCTCTGACTTCATGGCTCTCTTGTCTTCCTGGAACCTTTCTATCTATATCATGCTTTTCATAAACATCCCTGTTCATATTCTTGGCCATCCTCTCAACCTTGTCAACCCTCATAGTCATTCTTCATCCAAAGTATCAATCATTGAGAAGGCCATCTCTAACTACTTCCTCATCTCCATTATCACCCTCAATCACCTATCCTCCTCCAATCCCATTTTTCTCACAATTTGCCCATGAAAAATGTCTCCCTAGGCCCCTCACAAAAGCAATCACAAATTCTCAGTTTCCTCATCTTTAGCCCTCCACCTATGACAAATCCCCTGCTGTCAATGACCTGTTTAACCACACTCTCACCTCAACCTTCAACATCCTTGTTCCCAGCAAATTAATCAATGTTCTCTCATTTCTATAGCACCATTATTGATCCCTGAGATCAGAGAGTCCCAAACTCAAGCAGAACTGGCATTCAATCAGTTTAGTCATCAATAGTCCCCCACCTGCCAAGAATGAGGCAAATTAATTTTGTCACATAAACATTAATTTTAAACTGTTGCTGGAGTGGAGAGATGACTTGTTTAAAGAGATCAGCAGTGGCTGAAAAAAAATTGCATTCTAAGAGACAGTGGCCTAGGAAAAGACAATGGGAACTGCTCACTGACTCAACTAACAGAGATTGGTCTGGGCAATGGTGCTCCACATCTTGTCAGTGTAAGAGACAGCATTACACCCTCCCACCGAGAGCTTTGAAATCCAAAAACGCAGGAGTCTGTTTAAACAGTGAGTCACAGGACTAACCTGCTGGCCCAGGTCTGGTTTTGAACTGCTCACAGGACAGCTTGGGTCAGATTGCAACTGAACTTGGAAGAGAGCCTCTCTCCTGTCTGACTCTCTCTCTCTCTCACACTAATCTCCGGATCCACTGAAGTCATTTAAACCACAGGAAAGAAAAGACCCCTACATCAAAACAAGTTTTAAAGCATGCACCGGGCCCCAACAAAACAGCAAGACTTACGGCAACCAAAGACTCTACATCGAACTCAAAGGGACCGTAAATAAAACCCAGCTATTGCTTCAAACTTTTCCCCTGTATTCTTTCTACTTTGTCTGTCTCTATCTGCGTGTGTCTATCACATATGCATGTGAGTGTGGTCGTGTCGCATATTCGTGTTCGTTAACCGAATCAGAATTTAAGATTAATAAACCTCCACCTTTCTTGTTTAAATCTAAGAAAACCTGTCTGATTAATTTCTTTGCCTTACAATTGGAAAGCAGTGAACAAGGATTCACTGAGGGGGCGCTAAAAACAGTGTTTTTAAAATTAAACCCTGTTACGGTTAAACCAGGCAAAAGCTGAGGGGAACCCCTCGAACCCTTTCTCACCTGGCCGTGACAATAGGTACATCTGGATTGACGACCTCAAATGCTATTATTCTTCCTTTTCCTCAGCCAAAATGCCTGTTAATTCTGAATCATTCTAAAAGACAAAGACAATCCCAGGCTCTGTTTTTTTCCCCTGCCCAACCTCCTTAAACCCTTACCTCAAACATAAAAAATAGATCATGGATTTTTTTCTTTCATGGGATGTAGGCATGGTTGGCAAGGCCAGCATTTGTTGCCCATCCCGAATTGCCCTTGATAACTGAGTGGCTTTCGAGACCATTTCAGAGGGCAGTCAACAGTCAACTACATTGCTGTGGGTCTGGATTCACATGTAGGCCAGACCAGGTAAGGGCAGCAGATTTGCTTCCTTAAAGGACATTAGTGAACCAGATGGGTTTTTACGACAATCGATGATAATTTCATGGCACCATTACTGAGACTAGCTTTCAACTCTATTTTTAAAAATTAATTAATTGAATTTAATAATTAATTGAATTTAAATTCCACCAGCTGAAGTGGTGGGATTTGAACCTGGGTCGCATTGGTTCACCGTGCCATCCTGTTTCAATGCCTTGCTTATGTCAAACACCTCCATGGCCCTGCCCGGTCATAGTTTCATTTCTACCTCTTCAAATGCAGCCATGCACTTTCAACAATGGCTTCTATTCCCTCAGCCTTACCATCATATCTGGGTTCCACTAAAGATTTATACTTAGCTCCCTCTTCTTCCTTATCTACACGCTACTCCTCAGAAACATCATCCACAGGCATGGTACTCAACTTCCACATGTGTGCCAATGATACCATTGCCATTTCTACCACTTTTCTCAGTCTCTTGACTGCCTCATTGTCATCAAACCGCTGGTCTAACATCCAAGTCCTGGATGAGTCACAGCTTCCTCCAGCTCATTGTTGGAATGAACAACACCAGCATCTTTGGGCCTTGCCACACAAATTGGCACATCAAAGCAGCATCAAAAGTTTGTTGTGGAACCAAAAGTGTGAACCTTCACAGGGCATTCCAAATAGTTTAAGTTGGTAATTCTAGGAGCCAAAAGCAACTATATAGGCTTTTACACTTGCCTGATTTGAATCCAGTTTGGTGCTGTATTCTAACAATGTAGAATACCCTGCAGTTAAACAACTTAGCCTGCATGATTGTTGCCAGGCCATCTGACCATGGACAGCATGACAGCTGAACCTTATTGTATATTCCTCAATTGATTAGTTTGAAATGCATTTGCAAACTCATTTACAAATTTGATGAAACTAAAGCTCACACATTCTATAAGGGGTCATCAGATACCAATTGGGAGTGAGAATCATGACTGATTTTTCTATTTCTAGCCAAGGGGCCTGAGACCGATTGGATCACCCCAAATGCAGCTCCAACTAAGATCAGCCAACTCAGCATTTAGTACAATTCTGGGATGTGCCAGATTGATTAGTTGTTGCTGTTCTCCTATCTACATTAGAACATTGTAGGGCTGACTCCCACAGCAGGGATTTAATGAGTAATCTAGGCTGACACTCCAGTGCAGTGTGAAGTGAGTACTGCATTACAGTAGGTATTAACTTTTGCATGAGATGTTAAATCGAAGACTTGTCTGCCCACGGCACTATTTGATGCAAAACAGAGAGCTCTCTCAGTGACCTGGTCCACATTCTTTCTTAACCAGAATGGCTGGAACATTTGCTAACATAACAATATCCAATGCATTTCAAAAGGTAATTCTTTGTGTGAAGTAGTTGAAACTGTTTCAGTGACATAAAAGGGCACGATATACATGTGTTTCTGTCCTTTGTCTACTTTGCCATGATGGAAATTTTTTAATGCATTTTAAACACAGACTGACATTGTAAGTTTACATGTCACTTTGAAATACTTCTGTAGAGTATAGTGAGAGACTGTATGGAAAGACTTCATAAAACATCTCTGTATCAAAAGCAACAATTTGGCTTTGTCTGTACTAAGTACAGTGAAGTTTGGGTAAACAGAACAGATGACTGTGGTGGATAGAGAGGGGAATGCTAAACACACCCTGAAGGTCAGGCATAGCTAGAAGCAAAGTAGGTAGTCCATGATTTTATCTAACACTAATATTAGTAACCCAGAAAAATACATAAATATTTGCTGCATATTTAAAAGAAAATCATAATTAATTATTATCTTATAATTATCTTCCTCCATCTGTGATTATTTTTGCTTAGAAAAAAGTGTATTCTCTTTTTGAATTTTTCAACAAAAATAACTGGGCTGAATTTTATTTCAGCGGCGGTGTCCCAGCAATAGGCTGGGAAGTGGAGGAGCTTCCCATGATGTAGATCATAAAGTAGATAGTGCAGTAGCATTAGTATGGGTGGAAATTAGGAATAGTAAGAATCAGAAAACACTGGTGAGAGTAGTTTATAGGCCCCTAACAGTAGTTATACTGCTGAACAGAACATTAAACAAGACATTATTGGGGCTTTCAACAATGGCAATGTAATAACTCTGGGGATTTTAATCTTCATATAGACTGGGTTAAGGAAATTGGCAAGAGTGGTCTAAAAGATGAGTTTGTAGAATGTTTGCGGGACAATTGCTTGGAGCAATATGTTTTAGAACCAACTAGGGATAAAGCTATTTTAGATCTAGTATTGTGTAATTAGGGTTAATTAATATTGTCATATTAAACGAACCACTGGGAAATAATGATCATAATACTATTGAATTCCATGTTAAGTTTGAAAGTGACATACTCCAATCACAAACAAGAATCTTAAACTTAAACAAAGCCAATTATGTAGGTATGAGGGGAGAACTGGCTAAGGTAAATTGGGTAAATAGACTAAATGGTATGGTGGTAAATGAACAGTGGAAAACCTTTAAATAAACAATTCAAAATGTTCAACAAAAATACATTCCATTGAAAAACAAAAACTCAACAAGGAAGATCCATCTGTGGCACACTCAGGAAGTTAAGGATAGTATTAGACTAAAAGAAGAGGCTTACAATGTTGTAAAAAAGAGTAGTAAGTCTGAGGATTGGGAGTCTTTTAGAAACCAGCAAAGGGCCACCAAAAAGTTGATAAAAAAGGAAAAAATAGAACATGAGAGTAAACTAACGAATAATATAAAAACAGATTGTAAGAGCTCTTATAGGTATATAAAAAGGAAGAGAGGAGCTAAAGTAAATGTTGGTCCCTTAGAAGCAGAACAAGAGAAGTTATCATGGGGAATGAGGAAATGGCAGAAGCATTGAACAAATATTTTGTGTCTGTCTTCACAGTAGAAGAGATTAGTTTCATACCAGAAATAGATGGTAACCTAGGGACTAAAAAGAGTGAGGAAATTAAGGAAATTAATATCAGCAGAGAAAAAGTATTGGAATAACTTAAGGGTCTAAAATCTGACAAATCTCTGGAACCTGATGGCCTATTCCCTAGGGTTCTTAAAGAGATAGCTGCAGATAGCTGCAGCCAAAGACCTGCAGGTTGATAGGTAAATTGGCTATTGTAAATTGCCCCTAGTGTAGGTAGGTGGTAGGAGAATTGAGGGAAGGTGGGGATGTGGTAGGGAATATGGGATTAATGTAGGATTAGTATAAAATGGGTGGTTGATGGTCGGCACAGACTCGGTGGGCCGAAGGGCCTGTATCAGTGCTGTATCTCTCTATGACTCTATGACTCTAGAGATAGTGGATGCACTAGCTATGATTTTCCAAAATTCCTTAGATTCCAGAAGGGTCCCATCAGATTGAAAGTTGGCAAATGTTACACCACTTTTCAAGAAAGGGGGGAGAGAGAAAACAGAACCACAGGCTGGTTAGCCTAACATCAGTCATTGGGAAAATGCTGGAATATATTATTAAGAATGTCTTAACAATGCACCTAGAAAAGCACAGTATGATTAGAACAAGTCAGTATGGTTTTATGAAAGGGAAATTCTGGTTGACAAATCTATTAGAGTTTTTTGAGCATGTAACTATTAGGGTAGATAAAGGGGGACCAGTAGATGTAGTATACCTAGATTTCCAAAAGGCATTCAATAAGGTGCCACAGAAATGGTTAATAGGCAAGATAAGGGCTCATAGATTTGGGGGTAATTTATTAGCATGGATAGAGGATTAGTTTACGGACAGGAAGCAGAGTGGGCATAAACGGGGCATTTTCAAGTTGGCAGGCAGTGAATAGTGGAGTGCTGCAAAGATAAGCTGGGGCCTCAGCTATTCCTGTACTCTGATCCCCTTGTAATAAAGGCCAACATGCCATTTGCCTTCCTAATTGCTTGCTATACCTGCATGCTAACTTTTTGTGTTCCTTGTACCAGCACACCTATACTAATGACTTAGATGGAGAAACAGAGAGTAATGTATCTAAGTTTGCTGATAATACAAAGGTAAGTGGAAAAGCAAGGTGTGGGGAGGGCACAGAGAGGCTGCAAAGAGATATAGAAAGATAAGCGAGTGAGCAACTAGATGGCAGATGGAGTATAATCCAGGGAACTGTAAAGTTATTCACTTTTGACGTAAGAATAGAAAAGCAGCATATTTTTTAAAAGGTGTGAAACTTGTAAGTGTTGATGTTCAAAGAGACTTGGGTGTGCTTGTACAGGGATGTAGAAAGCTAGCATACAGGTACAGCAAGCAATTAGGAAGTTAAATAGCATGTTGGCCTTTATTGCAAGGGGATTGGAGTACAATAATATGGAGGTCTTGTTACAATCGTACAGGGTTTTGATGAGACCACATTGGAATACTGTGTGCAGTTTTGGTCTTCACATTTAAGAAAGGATATACTTGTATTGGAAGCAATACAGCGATGGTTCACCAAATTGGTCCCCGGAATGAGGGGTTGTCCTATGATGAGAGGCTGAGTAAATTGTGTCTATACTCTCTGGAGCTTAGAAGAATGAGAGGCGATCTCATTGAAACATACAAGATTCCAAAGGGGCTGGATAGGGTAGACACTGAGAGATTGTTTCCACTGGTCAGGGAATCTAAAACATGGGGGCAGTCTCTGGATAAGGAGCTGATCATTTAGGACTGAGATGAGGAGAAATTACTTCACTCAAAGGGTTGTGAATCTTTGGAATTCTTTACCCCAGAGGGCTGTGGATACTCCATTGTTGAATACATTTAAGGCTGGGATAGACAGATTTTTGGTCTCTCAGGGAATCAAGGGATATGGCGAGCGGGCAGGAAAGTGGAGTTTAATCCTAAGATCAGCCATAATCGTATTGAATGGCAGAGCAGGTTTGATAGGCCATGTGGACTATTCCAGCTCCTAGTTCTTGTGTTCTTGTGCAACCCCGCCTCAGCCATCTGTTGGACCCCATGGCGATTTCAATAGCAGACAGGCAATTAACTGCCTGTCCCTGGGGTTGCCGTCCCCTTTAAGTGACAGGATCCCACCTCCAAGAGCTGCTGGCCAATCAGAGCGACAGCAGCTCAGCAGTCTTAGCAGCGCCATTGGGAGCGGTGACCACTGCTGGGACTACACCTGGCCTAGAGCAGCATTGTTGACACTGCCCTGGAACCAAGGTAAGTGGGGTCGGGGGTCACTGGGGCCAGTCAGGCAGGGCCCGACGATGGGGGTGGGGGTGGTTCTTGAGGGCAGTGGTGGGGTGGCGGGGGGAGGGGGGGTTGCCGCAGGGGAGGCCATAGCTGCTGCGGGTCCCCTACATGGGCCATGGATTGCCCCTACAGGAGGGACCCTCACCCCACAAGTCCGTGGTGTCTCCACATGGCAGCAAGCACCTCCGACGTTAGTTAAATGGGAGTAGAGGTGGGAACTGTTCTTAAGTGGTCCTTAATTGGCCACTTAAGTGGCCAATTGGCCTCAGGTGGGAGGGCTGTCCTCTACCTTCCCCGCCATGTGCAAAATGTTATGGTGGTTGGAGAGCATTTAGCATGCCATCTTGTCTGTACCTGTCACTCCCCCGCCCCCAACATCCCAACCCTTCCCCAAGGACCGGATAAAATTCATCCCAGTGTTTTATAATATGTCATTATCTTTCCTTTCAGAGCATTTGATTAATTACCATTGGATAAACCTATTTCTGATGTGAAACCTCTCTAGTAATGGCCAGATAGTACTTCACAGATATGTTTAGTTATAATTACCTTGTTACCATACTGCAGCATCAGTATGCCAAGTGCTGCAACTGGCAATAAGACTTACTATCCTAATTGTAAATTCAATTTTACTTTGGAAGGGGCAACAATGACTGGAATTTTAATTTGGGTGGGAGGCCCTGCCCACCGGCCAAAAAGTCGGGGGAAACCTGCCTCAGCTGGGCCTGGGTGCCACACCAGAACGTTACCCTCCACAGGCCCTTAATTGACCTCGAGCGGGACCTCCGCCCCTCTGCAGCAGGAAGTCCCACCTAATAGAGCTGCCAGTCATTCAGCAGGCCAGCACCTCGCAGTCCCAGCAGCGCCACCAGGAGTGGTGGCCACTGCTGGGTCTGCACACAGCTTCAGCAGGATTGTGAACGCCGGTCCGGAAAAAAGGTAAATCTCTGGGGCCTCGCCGGGGACAATAGGCTGGACCCTGGTGAGGCAAGGGGGATCGGTTGGGAGTGGGGTTGGAGCGTTGTGCAGTGGGGGCTGTTGGGCTATGGGGGGGGTGCCCTCCATGGGGCACAGGGTACCTGATCAGGAGGGCCCACACAGACCGCAAGGTTTTACTGGGCAGCTTCCTGGGGGGCCTCCTGATCAGGCACCCTGTACCCTGGTAAAATATCAGTGGCGACGGGAGGTGGCCCTTACGTGGCAGTTAATGTGGCAGGGCCTTGATGGCCTGGGGCGGGTGGTCTGTTTCTTTCCTCTGCTACCCCTCGTAAAATTGCAGTGGAAATGGGAAGACATTGGGAAGAGAACCCCCCCCCCCCCCCATCACCTCCTACTCAATTTTACGACCCTCCCTGCTACCAGCCTGCTCCTGTGGGGGGAGGGGGGGTGTAAAATTCCAGCCAATGTCTCTTCACCTTTATTTTTCTCATTATTTATTTCACACAGGGTTTATATTAAACTGAAATATTTTGGTTCCTAATTATTCCAAACATTGCAAACAATGCATTTAGTAATGACAGATCATATATTTTATTAGCGATGCAGTAACATGAAGACAAATTAACAGTGGAAATGAGACTAGCAAACAGCCAAAACAAATCTTGAAAATGTTGTGCAATTTCTGTCATGTGTAATAGCATTTATTGGGAAATTAGAACTATCATAAAGCACGGAAATAGTTTATTGTGTTTATATAGTAGCATATATTTTGGAAAATTTTCCTGGAATTTTGCTTTCCAACTGCAAAATGTAGTAATTCTTAAATTGTATCCACCATGGATTATGTAATCTGTTGTTTTTCAGCAACAATAATACTTTGTCACAGTGCAGCCATTACAGAGCCTTGCCCTGCCTCTCTCTGCCATGAGAGCTACTATAACTGCATAAAATTGAATTTTCATTCTCCATTTCGTACATATATTAAAGAAAATGATTGCTGCTCTGCTTTATAATTTCATCTGAACTTTTTGATTAAACTTATTTTGGGAACTTTGGATTAGGTTGCTCTGAATTTTACTGCATTTTTCTTGCTGACGTTTACAGTGGAGCTGACCTACACTTGGCCCATGGACCAAATGCAGCCCATGTGTTTCTTTTATTTGGCTTGCTAAGCTCCTACCAGTTCATTTCATCTTGCGTGCAAAGACTATTGCAACTCAGCTTCAGACCTTCAAACCTCCTGGGTCTGAAGAACAGGAAAAGGTTGCTCCTGATTGGTAGAGTAAGACTAATCAGTGAGAAGCTTCTTCACATCAGTCAAGAGGTAACTTTTACCTCAGACCCAGGAAGGTTAAAAATTTTAGGCTGAAGCCTGCCAGTTTTAAACTTTGAAGAGAGTGGAAAGATGGGGGAGGACAAGAGGAAAGTACAGGGGGAAGGAAGTGAGGAGAATGATGTTAAGAGAGAAGATATGGATGGGAGAGGGAAAGCTAGGACATGGGAGGAGGAGGGGGAAAAGGTTTAATTTTATTTGTGTATGGGGAAAGTCTTACAATTTTAATCTATATTGAGTCTTACTCTTTTTGTATATTTGGGGCCTTGTTTTTTGTGCATGAGTGTTCTGTAATTTCCATGTATAGGAGTTTGAATTTGCTATGTATGTGGTCTTTGGATTTCTGTGTAATGGGCCTTGTATCTCTGTTTAATCATATACATTCCAGTTACTGGTTTTGACCCCATGTATTTGACCCCAGCTCCAAATGATAGAACGTCTGCATCTTAAATGAGAAAGACAGGAATTAGCGACAATTTTGTGAATTTAAATATAACCTATGCCCATTATATTCCAATAAAATGTATTATTTAGTGAGAATTGACCTTATTTTTAATGTTGTTTTCACACAACTGAGATACTAATACTCACAATTAAACTACAGAACCTCTGCTGTCATGAAGTAGACCTTCTCATCTCACGTGTACATACATATAAATCTTACATGCAAGTGACCATTTCAGACATGCACCTGGTTATTAAATACAGATACTCTGATGCTTCACATACTGGAGTCTCAAAGAATGTATGCCCACCTTATTTGCCGTCCTCGACTCCTGTCTGAACTCCTTGCGCATCCTTACCTGTAAATATTGTTTCTGTTTTTCTTAACTTCATTCAATATAAATTGATGACTTCAATCTTTTTCAATGTAGTGTAAATAAAAAAAGTCTGCACAAGGTTAGAAGAGTAAAATTGAAAAATATGACAGCACCACCCATGTCGAGATAAATCTGACTTTAACTACATTCAACTGGATTGAAAACCCCCAAGGAAAAGGAGCCCTTGAAAAATCCAACAGGAAAGGTTTTCTTAACCATAAACTAGCTGGTATTTCTACTGAATAATCCATAGTTTATAACAGCAATAAAAATTTTTTGCAACACACCTAGAGAAACAAACCTGGCAGCTTGCTTTTGTTAAATTTGAAAAATAGGTGAGAAACAGTGGGGATGAATTTTCTGAGGACCTGTCCCGCTCCACTGCTGTAACTTCAGTGGAGGTGTGGTGGACTCTCCATTAGAGTGGAGGAGTGAGAGATGTCCCGAGGACAATTCAACATTTGTTTTTCTCTTTCTCTTAAATCAATGGGGTAGAATTCTGTTTTGGGCACAATCAATGATGCTGGTGCAAATTTTGTCCAAAATTGCACTGGTTTTGAGAAGTGTTGCTTTTCTCAGGTTTCAGTTCAATCTCATTTGCATATCACCAACCATAAATTCTGCCATGAACCAGTGCTGTTGGGCAGCATTTAAACATATAATTTGAAAATATCCCTGAAGAAATCCAACACACCCACCAACTCATGGGAGTCCCTGTCCCTCGACCACTCAAAGTGGAGAAGGTGCACTTGGGAAGGTACCAAGCACCTCACGAGATTTTGACGGGAACACGTGGAGGCCAATTCTAGGTGGTGGAAGGAGCACAGAGCACCCCCCCACCCCAGTAACTCACTTATCCAACACACCTTCTAACAAAACCTGTCGCACATGTGGTAGAGACTGCAGTTCACACATCAGACTCATTAGCCATGTTAGAACTCACTGAACCGGAGTGGATGCAAGTCATCCTCAGTCCTGAGAGACTGCCTGAGAATAATTTGATAACAAAAAGGAAAATGTGGATAAGGCCCGAAAACATACATTAGGATCGCGATGTGTGACTAACCTGCGCCCGTTTGTTGCGATGCAGGCAGCATGCAAATTTCATGCTGCCTGCTAATTCAAATGATAGCAGCATGTAGTCCAGCACTAAACATGTTTGAGTGGCTGTATGCCTCAGAAGGATGTCCATGTTCTTGTGAGACTAACATCACTAATGCAACCCTAAGCACTTAAAGCCTGCCTTCACCTCTTAAAGGGGAGGTGTATTCTGGTGGCAGCAGGTGCTGAAAGTGGCTGGGGAAAAGAGTCTGAACAGAAAGAACTCAAAGTGATGGCTCAACAGGACAGACAGTCTGCTTCAAGGTTCTCCAAGGCAGCGCTGGAGGCATTGGACAGGAGGAGAGAGGCCCTTTATCCACAGGGACCAGGAGGCCCTCTGGGCAGATACTGTGAAGGCACTGGGAGTAGATAGCTATTGCAGTCAAGTCCCGGGGATCTAGGTGCAATGCCGAAAGAAGTTCAATGACCGCACACGAGTGGTCAAGGTCAGTAAATGCATCTTCAAATGCCATTTCCTACAAAATGAACCACATGCTGCTCAATACAGCACATCCCCTTCACTTAGGTCAGAGGCTGAGAATTCTGCGGCAAGTAACTCACCTCCTGACTGCCCAGTTCCTGTCCACCATCTACAAGGCACAAGTCAGGAGTGTGATGGAATACTCTCCACTTGCCTGGATGTGTGCAGCTCCAATAACACTCGAGAAGCTCGACACCATCCAGGACAAAGCAGCCTGCTTAATTGGCACCCCTTCTACCACCTTCAACATTCACTCCCTCCACCACCGATGCACAGTGGCAGCAGTGTGTACCATCTACAAGATGCACTGCAGCAACTCACTAAGGCTCCTTCCAAACCCGAGACCTCTACTATATAGAAGGACAAAGGCGGCAGATGCATGTGAACACCACCACCTGCAAGTTCCCCCCCAAGCTGCACACCATCCTGACTTGGAACTATATTGCCACTCCTTCACTGTCGCTGGGTCAAATTCCTGGAACTCCCTTCCTAACAGCACTGTTTGTGTACCTACTTCCCAAGGACTGCAGCGGTTCAAGAAGGCAGCTCATCACTACCTTCACAAGGGCAATTAGGGATGGGCAATAAATGCTGGCCTAGCCAGTGACGCCCACATCCCATGAACAAATAAAAAAAACCTCCCAACAATCTCTCAGTCATGACTCATACCTCACATTCATAGCTTCACTTCATACTCACACATATACCGTTGCTGCAAGCCTCACACCCACATCTCACACCTTGTGCACACTGCCAGCTATTCAACTATGACAAGCACATCACCCAACCAAATTGTACCACACTCACTCGCACACTTCCCTTTCTTTTGCAGGAGAAGGTGGTGCATAATCTTCTTTATCCAGAAAGTGGTTGGAATGTAGAATTCACCACCACAAGGAGTAATTGAGGTAAAAACAAGAAATGCTGGAATCACTCAGCAGACCTGCTGAGTGATTCCAGCATTTCTTGTTTTTGTTTCAGATTTCCAGCATCCGCAGTATTTTGCTTTTATTTGAGTAATTGAGGTGACTAGCACAGATGCATTTAAGGGGAAGAAAGATAAAAACATGAGGGGGAAAGGAAAAGAAGGATATGTAAATAGAGTTAGATGAAGAGGGGTGGGAGGAGGGTTATGTGCAGCATAAAGACTGCCATGGACCTGTTGGGCTGAAGGGACTGTTTGTGTGCTGTAAGTTATATGTATCCATCTATGTAACTAGGTAATAATTGCAGGCAACAGCACGTAACTGGCAGGGGACAGGCACGGCCACATGTCCTCACCCCGATGGAAGAAACAGTGCTCGATATCATTGGAGCATCCAAGAATGAGGCCTTGGTCAGTGGTGGGCCTGGAACCATTGAAAAAAGATTGTATGTTCCTAGCTAATTCTCCTTCTCACATCTCACATCCCACTTCCCCCCTCATCTCAAAATAAAGGAAACTGAGAGAGGGAAGCGAGGGAATTATAGACCAGTTAGAATAACATCAATTGTTGGGAAATCACGAGACTTTATAATTAAGGATAGGATGACTGAACACCTTGAAAACTTACAACTAATCAGAAAGAACCAGCATGGATTTGTAAAGTGTAGGTCATGTCTGATGAATCTGATTGGATTTTTTGAAGAGGTGACTAAAATAATGGACAGACGAATGTCTGTAAATGGACGCTATTTATACGGACTTCCAGAAGGTGTTCAATAAATTCCCTCATATGAGACTATTAAAGTTGAACTAGTTATGAAATTGGCTGAGTGGAAGGAGACAGAATAGGGATAATGGGCAGGTACTCTAATTGGCAGGTTATGACTAGTGGTGACCCGCAAGGATCTGTGTTGGTGCCTTAACTATTAATTGTATTCATTAATGACATAGGTGATAGGATAGAAAGCCACATATCCAGCTTTACCGATGACACAAAGATAGGTGATATAAGCAGTGTAGATGGAGGCGTAACATTACTAATTGATATTGATAGAGTAAGTTGCTACAATCAGTTGAGGAGGAGTCAGAAGGCTCCCCTCTTGTCCTTCTCCTTGTTAGACCGCAACAGGGTTTATTCCTTTTAAAACAGTGGATGTGCTTACCACTTCAGTGAGTGTTTTACCTTTCCCCTACTTGTGATCGCAAAATAACCAATCGGACAGGTTTATTTGAATTTAAACAAGAAAGGGGTGAGTTAATTGTACTTAAATAAAATAATAAAACTACGCTACACTTACATTCACACATGCACATGAGAATCATACAGACAAATAGAGTACAGAGTGATAAGAAATAGTCTGGTTTGGATTATAGTCCAGAACAAGTAAAAAATAATAAAGAGTCTGTGAGGTCGGGTAATTCCGTTGTCTCCCAGCTGAAGTTGTGATCTTGAAGTCTCTGGCTGGTAGAAGAGCACTCTGTGGCTTGCCCACCTGGTTCAGGATTTTTCTTGGAGACAGAGTTGTAATTGGCTTTCCTCCCCAGGGTCTCTGTCTGTAGCAATGGTAGAGTTGTGTGTTCCACAGTTGCAGACAGGTTTCAAACTTGCAATGTTTTCTGGAGTGAGAGAGAGACAGTCTCACTGGGGACTTGTCTGGTTAGCACTCAAAGCTTAGCTGCTTCAAAGTTTCAGGAGCTTGTCCTTTTGCAAAAGACTGCTAGTTTTCCACTGATAGGGAAGCGGTCATATGGTTGCCCAGTGTCCTCATTTGCATTTTAATTAGATTCGAGTCTAGGTGTTTTTCAATCTCTCTCAAGTCTCATTGTTTCAATGTTCACCCCCTGGAGGTATGACTCCACTGTTAATGTTCCAAGATGGCTTTGAATGTTTTGCCATTCGAAGCAAAGCTGTTAGCTGTTTCCAAATTCAAGAGGCATTGTCTTGGATGCAACCTCATTAGACATGCATCTCCAATTCGATGTCCTGGAATGTGAGGTATGTGGTGGCCATCTTGACTGCCAACTTTTTAAAAAGTTAACTGTAAGATCCCAGCTCCTTTTTAAAAGTTTAATGTGGGTTTCCAAACGATGAATTAAAAATCCTCATTTGGTATAGCATGTTTTCTTGACAAAGTGAATTGAAAAAACTGTGGCAAATGGATTGCAATGCAGGCAAATGTGAGGTCATCCACTTTGGACCCAAAAAGGATAGGACAGGGTACTTTCTAAATGGTGAAAAGCCAACCTCTGGGGACTTGTGCCAAAATTGGGAGAGCTGTCCCACAGACTAGTCTGGAAACAGCCAGACATAGCCCTAATCACAGATTCATACCTTACAACCAATGCCCCAAACTCCTCCATCACCATTCCTGGGTATGTCCGGTCCCATTGGCAGGACAGACCCATCAGAGATGGAGGCACAGTGGTATACAGTTGGGAGGGAGTGACCCTGGGAGTCGCCAACATCAACTCTGGACCTCATGAAGTCTCATGGCATCAGGTCAACAATGGGCAAGGAAACCTCCTGCTTATTACCACCTCGCGCCCTCCCTCAACTGATGAATTAGCACTCCTCCATGTTGAACACCACTTGGAAGAGGCACTGAGGGTAGCAAGGGCACAGAATGTACTCTGGGTGGGGGACTTCGATGTCCATCACCAAGAGTGGCTCAATAGCACACTACTGACCAAGTTGGCCATGTTCTGAAGGGCATAGTTGCCAAACTAGGCCTGCGGCATGTGGTGAGAGAACTAACACGAGGGAAAAACATATTTGATCTCTTCCTCATCAATCTACCTGTCACAGATGCATCTATCCATGACAGCTTTGGTAGGAGTGACCACCGCACAGTCCTTGTGAAGATGAAGCCCTGTCTTCACATTGAGGACAAACTCCATCGTGTTGTGTGGCGCTACCACCATGCTAACTGGGATGGATTCAGAACAGATCTAGCAGATCACAGCTGGGCATTCATGAGGCAAAGTGGGCCATCAGCAGCAGCAGAACTGTATTCAACCACAATCTGTAACCTCATGGCCCGATATATCTCTCATTCTACCATTACCATAAAGTCAGGGGATCAACCCTGGTTCAAAGAGAAGTGTAGCAGAGCATGCCAGTAGCAGTACCAGGCATACCTAAAAATGAAGTGCCAACCTGGTGAAGTTACAACACAGGATACAAACATAAAAAATAGTAGAAGCAGCATGCAGAAAGACCTCAGCGATGCCACAATCAACGGATCAGATCAGCATTCGGCAGTCCTGCCACATCCAGTTGTGAATGGTGGTGGATAATTAAACAACTAATGCGAGGAGGAGGCTCCATGAACATCCCCATCCTCAATGATGGCAGAACCCAACATTTCAGTGCAAAAGACAAGACCAAAGCATTTACAACCATCTTTCGCCAGAAGTGCCGGGTAGATGTTCCATCTCCGCCTCCTCCTGAGTTCCCAAGCATCACAGATGCCAGTTTGCAGCCAATTCAACTGACTCCACATGATCTTAAGAAACAGCCGAGAACATCCCAGCTGTGGAGCTGAAGAACTGTGCTCCAGAACTAGCTGCAGCACTGGCCAAGTGGTTCTGGCACAGCTACAATGCTGGCATCTACCCAACAATGTGGAAAATAGCTCAGGTTTGTCCTGTCCACAAAAAGCAGGACAAATCCAATCCAGCCAATTACCACCCTATCAGTCCAGAACAAAGAACAAAGAACAGTACAGCACAGGAACAGGCCATTCAGCCCTCCAAACCTATGCCGATCTTAATGCCTGCCTAAACTAAAACCTTCTGCACTTCCCGGGACCATATCCCTCTATTCCCATCCTACTCATGTATTTGTCAAGAGACTCTTAAAATCGCTATTGTACCTGCTTCCACCACCTCCCCCGGCAGCAAGTTCCAGGCACTCACCACCCTCTGTGTAAAGAACTTGCCTCGCACATCCCCTCTAAACTTTGCCCCTCGCACCTTAAACCTATGTCCCCTAGTAACTGACTCTTCCACCCTGGGAAAAAGCTTCTGACTATCCACTCTGTCCATGCCACTCATAACTTTGTAAACCTCTATCATGTCGCCTCTCCACCTCCGTCGTTCCAGTGAAAACAATCAGAGTTTATCCAACCTCTCCTCATAGCTAATGCCCTCCTGACCAGGCAACATCCTGGTAAACCTCCCCTGTACCCTCTCCAAAGCCTCCACATCCTTCTGGTAGTGTGGTGACCAGAATTGCACGCAATATTCTAAGTGTGGCCTACCTAAAGTTCTGTACAGCTGCAGCATGACTTGTCAATTTTTATACTCTATGCCCTGACTGATGAAGGCAAGCATGCCGTATGCCTTCTTGACTACCTTATCCACCTGCGTTGCCACTTTCAGTGACCTGTGGTCCTGTACGCCCAGATCTCTCTGCCTGTCAATGCTCCTAAGGGTTCTGCCATTTACTGTATACTTCCCACCTGCATTAGACCTTCCAAAATGCATTACCTCACATTTGTCCGGATTAAACTCCATCTGCCATTTCTCTGCCCAAGTCTCCAACCGATCTATATCCTGCTGTATCCTCTGACAATCCTCATCACTATCTGCAACTCCACCAACCTTTGTGTCATCCGCAAACTTACTAATCAGGCCAGCTACATTTTCCTCCAAATCATTTATATATACTACAAAGAGCAAAGGTCCCAGCACTGATCCCTGCGGAACACCACTAGTAACATCCCTCCATTCAGAAAAGCACCCTTCCACTGCTACCCTCTGTCTTCTATGACTGACCCAGTTCTGTATTCGTCTTGCCAGCTCACCTCTGATCCCGTGTGACTTCACCTTTTGTACCAGTCTGCCATGAGGGACCTTGTCAAAGGCTTTACTAAAGTCCATATAGATAACATCCACTGCCCTTCCTTCATCAATCATCTTTGTCACTTCCTCAAAAAACTCAATTAAATTAGTGAGACACGACCTCCCCTTCACAAAACCATGCTGCCTCTCACTAATATGTTCTACTCTCAATCATCAGCAAAGTGAAGAAAGGTGTCGTTGACAGTGCTATCAAGTATAACCTACTGAGTAATAACCTGCTCATCAGTTTGGGTTCTGCCAGTGCCACTCGGCTCCAGGCCTCATTACAGCCTTGGTCCAAAAATGGACCAAAGAGTTGAATTCCAAAGGCAAAGTGAGAGCCTGCCCTTGACATCAAGGCAGTATTTGACCAGTGTGGCATTAAGGAGCCCTAGCAAAATTGAAGTCAATGGGAAGCAGAGGGAAAACTCTCCAATCAATGATGTCATACCTAGCATGAATGAAGATGGTTGGGGTTGTTGGAGGGTGATCATCTCAGCCCCAGGACATCATTTCAGGAGCTCCTCAGGGGAGCGTCCTAGGACAACCATCTTTAGCTGCTTCATCAATAACCTTCCCTCCACATAAGTGGGGATGTTTGCTGATGATCATACAATGTTCAGCACCATTCACAACTCCTCAGATACTGAAGCAGTCCATGTCCATATGCAGCAAGACCTGGACAACATCCAGGCTTGGGCTGATAAATGGAAAGTAACATTCGTGACATATACGTGCCAGACAATGACAATCTCCAACAAGAGAGAATCTAACTATCTTCCTTTGACATTCTATGGCATTACCATCACTGAATTCCCCACCATCAACATCCTGGGGGTTACCATTGACCAGAAACTGAACTGAACCAGCTATATAAACACTATGGCTACAACAGCAGGTCAGAGGCTGGGAATTCTGGGATGAGTAACTCACCTCCTGTCTCTCCAATGCCTGTCCACCATCTACAAGGCACAAGTCAGGAGTGTGATGGAATACTCTCCCCTTGCTTGGATGAATGCGGCTCCAACAACACTCAGGAAGCTCGACACCTTCGAGGACAAAGCTGCCCACTTGATTGGCACCCCATCCGCAACCTTAAACATTCACTCCCTCCACCACTGATGCACAGTGGCACCAATGTGTACCATATACCAGATGCACTACAGCAACTCACCACGCCTCCTTCCACAGCACCTTCCAAACCCGCGACCTCTTCTACCTCGAAGAACAAGGGCAGAAGATGCATGGGAACACCACTACCTGCACGTTCCCCTCCAAGCCGCACACCATCTGGACTTGAAAATATATCGCTTTTCCTTCACTGTCCCTGGATCAAAATCCTGGAACTCCCTCCCTAACATCACTGTTGGAGTATCCACACCAGATCGACTGCAGCAGTTCAAGAAGGCAGCACACCACTCCCTTCTCAAGGGCAATTTGTGATAGGCAACAAATGCTAGCCTTGCCAGTGATGCTCACATCCCATGAAATGAATAAAAAATAAATAAAACATTTGTGTTCTACGCCAAGCTCCCAGTTTAACCACACACTATAGCCTATGGGAGAAGCTAACCAAATGAGGGCTGAGCCTACACTGGCAGCTAAGGGGGAAGTGTGAAGTCAGCATCTCACAATTAAGACATGATAGAATAATCATTTTCCACAATGAAAGTTAACTTGAAAAACGAAAAAACTTTATAAGAAACAATTTCAAACACCCGTGAATTCCCAAATATGTCGAGGTGCTTTTCTTTATACGTTTTCAAATGCATGTACAAGGTGTGACCCCTGCAATACCAGCTTTGCTGAAGGCAGGCTGCTGATCAGGCTTTCCCTTGATGTGGGATGACTTTGGCAGATGTCCTCTTGGTATCAGACTCCTAGAGTGCCCCACCTGCCTGAGGGTTTCTTGCACAGGTGCAGACTCTCCTCAGGTGTCGCGGCTACTGGAGCTGGGCTCACTGGTAGAGGGGCGGAGGAGTCGCTATCCACAGAATGCCCTGAGGGGAGTCTCCAACTGTGGAGGTGAGCCTCTTCTCCTCCCTTTCAAGGCTCACTTGAACCTCCCTGCTGACCAGAGAAGGACAAGGACCTGTTCTCGCCTGGCCACTGCTGCATTGAGCTCATGGCCAAGGCAAGTGTTTGCAGGTCTGCATGCATCAATGGAATCTGGCTCTCTATGAAGGTCGTCAACCTCTCGATGGAGGAAGCCATGCACTCACACGCCTGAGACATGGCGGCACTCATGGCATGGATGGATGCCTCCATCATCCGCTCGTGGCTGCACATGGCCTCTGCAATTTCCGCAAGATGTTGCCTTACCTCTCTCTGCAACTCCGGCAAACCCTGTACTGTCGACACCAGAGGCTCGTCTTTAGCCTGGGGCTCAGCATGGGCCTGGCCACCCACAGTAGGAGGACTGCCTCAGTCTCAGCCAGTTGCTCGGGCGCGCGTGTGGTGCTATCACCAGCTTGTGACTCTGATTCTAAAGCCAAGCGGAAACCCACTGAGATGTAAGTATCCGCACTGGTGGAAGATGCTGGAGAGTCATGTGATAGTGCATTCTCTGACTACCCCTCCTCAGAGGTTGTCGACTTTCCCCCGTCAGTTGCAGACTCCTGCAAAGCTGACCTGCATGAGAGAACACAAACATGTGTGGGTTTCTCATTGCAGATCTTGTCATGCCAACCATGGGTGATGTGGATCTCCAGAAGTGTGTTGGATGTTGAATGAAGATAATCCTCACTCTCTTGCATGGAGACTCTAGTCTCACCATCTGCTATTGAGCGACTGCCCTGGGTCCCCATTAACTTCAATGCTTCATTCTCGGCCGTCGAGAGCGGTCGTATGTCTGGAATTCCTCCACCAGTCCTTGAGGTCTCCCTGTTGTTATGGGCCCATTTCTCCAGCAAGTGGAAAGACAGACATAGTAAGACTTTGCAGGAAGAGTGAGAGAACAGTTCTGCTCACAGCTGCCCCTTGTCCCCTGCTGGGGTTTCCTACATGGCTCATCCCCATATCTGTTCTCAGGGGACATATTGGGGGTAAGTTGTGAAAGAAAATGGCCTGTGGCCAAGATACAGCCATACATCTGGCAGGATGTGGTAATGCCTAACCCCCTTTGCCAGCGCCTTTGTTGTCACTCCCTCCATATGTCCTGCTGCCTCCTGCGTAGCCACATGCAAGCCCCAAAGAGAAGAGAGGTGTGCAGCACTCAACTTGGGAGTATGAAAGAGATCGTTGACTCTTTTCCTGCACTGGGCCCATGTTTGGAGGGGGGGCCCCAAGGCTGCTGACCCCCTTGCATTCTCCATCCAGGCTTTCTTGGTCAGGCGGGAGAACCTCTTCTTGCCATCTCTTGGGAAGAGGATCTCCCGCCTTTCCTTTGCAACCTGTAGGAAAATCTTCAGGGAGGTATTGCTAAACCATTGGGCCACCCTGTGTCTTGCCTCTGCCATAGTGTGGTGTTCTTCTCCAGGGTGGTGGGATGGTACAAGAGTCACTGCCACCCCAGGTTCAGCAGCAATCAGCAAGGAGTAAATCACTCAAAGGCAGCGATGCAAGCAAGGCTGGCAGAGCTTTAAATATAGTGCCAGCACCTGCTCCGAAGTCATCTGATGCCATAATGATTTCCTCAGAGCCGCCCGCCCCCATTACATGATTGGACGCGCCTCGCGCCACCATTCTGATAATTTGCTGCCTGCCGAGTGATTGCGGTGGGCCGGCCGCACATGTGACGAGCGATGATGGCGCCTAATTCCAGGTCCGCCACCGGAATCAACAACGGGTTAACTAAATTTAGCTCTATATGATCAAATTTCGCAGCCAAAATGCTTTTGTTTTAAAAACTGTTCTTTGATATATTTTAGAGTGGTAACTTGGTGCAGTCTGATTCTACAACTAAAAATGGGTTTATCACAAACAATAAACATTGTTAATCAGAGTGTCAATTCTGTGAGTAACCCAATTTTAAATAACTGAAATGAATTTTAAAAAACCATAATGAACCATTTTCTAGTTACATTGGTGTACAGCACTCTGTTTTTCATAAATTTTAAAAGACATTCAGAAGCTTTTTATTGTGCCTATTAGTATCCTTGCAGCATAACTTTAAGAGCCTCCTTGAAGGCCTGCAAACAAGCAGAATTCTCAGAAACTCGCAATGGTGATGAATTAGATCTGTGGGTGTGGTCAGTTATATGGGCACAGCCAGCTTCAAGTGCAATGTTTTTTAAATTGGCTCAAAAGATCATGGAAACTCATATGCACTGGATATAATTTGCACTTGAAATTCCTCTATTTGCACTACTTTGGCCAATTTTGGGCGCACTGTATAGAAAAAAAGAGCATAACCTCACGGAAACTTGAGACTAATGTGTCCTTTGCAGTGATGTGAGGATATGACTGTTTGATCATTTGATCGATCACTAAAATGCAATGGTCAGCTGTAAAAAATAATGAAAAAGACTAGCGGACTGTTAGCCTTTAACAACTAGAGAGCTAAAGGGACAGAGGTTTTGCTACAGCTACACAAAGCCCTGGTTAGACCACATCTGAAGTACTGTGTACAGTACTGGGCACCACACCTTAGAAATAATATATTAGCCTTGGAAGGAGTGCAGTGCAGATTCACCAGAATTTTACCAAGGCTCCAAGAGTTAGATTATGAAGAGAGATTACATAGACCAGTCTTGTATTCCCTGGCATATAGATGATTAAGGGGCAATTTCATCAAGCTTTTTAGAATTTCTAAAGGAATTTGTAAAGTCGATAAAGAGAAACTTCTTCTGCAACTGGGGGAGTCCAGGACATGGGATATAACATTAAAACCGAAACCAGACAATTCAGGAGAGAAGTTAGGAAACACCTCTTCACGCAAAGGGCAGTAGGAGTGTGAAACTTTACCACAAAAAGCAACAGATACTAGCTCAATTAGTAATTTTAAATCTGAGATCAATAGATTTTTGCTAGTCAAGGGTGTAATGGATTTGGAGCCAAAGCGGGTAGATGGGGTTAGGATACATTCTCATTGGAATGGTGGAACAAGCTCAAGGGGCTGAATAGCATATTCTTGTACCTATGTTTTTTTGTTTGTTTGTGGGATGTGGGCATCACTGGCTAGGCCAGCATTTATTGCCCATCCCTAATTGTCCTTGAACTGAGTGGCTTGGTAGGCCATTTCAGAGGGCATTTTAACAGTCAACCACATTGTTGTGCGTCTGGAGTGACATGTAGGCTAGACCAGGTAAGGACGGCAGACTTCCTTCCCTAAAGGACATCAGTGAACCAGATGAGTTTTTACAACAATCGACAATGGTTTCATGGTCACCATTAGACTAGCTTTTAATTCCAGATGTATTAATTGAATTCAAATATCACCATCTGCTGTGGTGGGATTCGAACCCATTTCCCCAGAGCATTAGCCTGGGCTCTGGACTACTAGTTCTGTGGCATCACCACTATACCACTGCCTCCCCATTAGCATTGTTAATCTTCCCTATTAAACTTTTAAACAAAGTACAATATGATGACAGCCACTACACTATGTCATGCAGGCCCCCACCTGCCAAGAATGAGGCACATTCATTTTGCAACATGGACATTAAGTTTGAAATTGTTGCTGGGCAGAAGATAAGGCCTGTGACAAGGGGTTGCCAGGCCCCTGGCTGGAAAGTCATTTTTGCATATTATCAGACAGTGTTTGGAAACAAAGAAGCCACTCTTGGCTCCAATTCAATCCACAAACAGATGTGGTCAAACCATTTAGTCACATGACTAACCTGCTTGGCAGTCTGGGTTTTTTTTCTGAATTGTACAGTTTGAACTGAGAGCCTGCAGAAAGTAGAATGCTCCTGGACTGAAGAAGACCTCCTGTCTGTCTGCTCACATTTCTTTCTCACAAGCCTCTAAATCCACTGAAGACACATGAACCCCAAGAGAGAAAAGTCTCCTATAGCAAACAAGTTTAAGAAGAATACTGGGCCCCAACGATAAGCAAGATCTACCTACAATCAAGGACTCTATAGTGAGCTCAAAGAACCATAACAAAAACTCTTCAGATATTGCCTCAAACTTTTCCACTTTATTTTTCTTCTGCTCCTCTTTGTCTTTCTTTGCATGTGTGTATTGCGTATACATGCTAGCACGGGTGCGTTGTGTATCCGTAGGCATTAACTGAATTAGAGTTTAAGTTTAATAAATTTCAACTTTTCTTCTTTAAACCTAAGAAAGCCTGTTTGTGCTGGTTTCTTTGCCTTATAATTGGAAAGCGGTGAACAAGGATTCACCAAGGGGGAGCTAAAAACACAGTGTGTTTAAAATTAAACCCTGTTACAGTAAGACCAGGTAAAGGCTGAAAGGGAACCCGAGAACACTCTCTCACCTGGTTGTAACAATTTTGACACATTCTGCATTATAGTAACAATCAATTTTTCTCCAATGGCTAGCACCTGCAGCTTTAAATAGAGGCCTACTCTGAGGATGGCTGAGAGCTCCAGATGGATATGCCAAGAATGACTTAGCAGATGCAACCAGGCTAATAATTGAATACATTGATATTCCGTCACTCCCCAATCCAGCATGAGCCTAAATGCTTTATCACCCCATCCTGTTAAGCCTTTATCAGAATTCCTGAATCAGTATAAATATTGTTCTGCCAGTTTGAAACTTTACTCCAAGTGACCAGTTTCCACATGAAAGTCAGTATAATTTGGGTGGAAAAAAAACCCTCGTTTGATTTTAGTATTTTTCAAGAGCAAATTGAAAGCATATTCAAGAATTACATTTGCCTCATTTGTTGCATATTTTTCCTTACTACACAAATAAATGTGGTTACGAAGCATTGTAGATTTATCAGGTCTTATATTTAGCCTAAAAAAATTGGAAGACATAAGCTACAATTAATCTGAATTTGCTCCATCTTGTGGCTTACCAGCAAAAATACAAATGCTCACTTAATACCTATGTCAAAACATATAATGATAGGAATGTCAACATTTTGAATTACATTTTTTCTATCTCTTTATGTTGTTGAGATGCATCATACAGTGGCTCATTCCAGCAACATAGTGCTGGATGGTTCTTTTCCTAATATAGGGCCTTGACACATTACTTGTCCACTATTCTTTGCAATATTCCATCCATGATATTGCCTGTCTCTGCCCCAGCCCAACTGCTACTGAAACCCTCATCCATGTTTTTGTTATCTTCAGACTCGGCTACTTCAATGCTCTCCTGGCCAGCCTCTCATCTTCCACCCTCCATAAACTTGAACACATTCAAAACTTGCAACAGCTCACCCCATCACCCTGTGCTCACTGGCTTCCATTGGCTTTAGTCCACCATTCTCAAATTCTAATCTTTCCAGAATTTCACTTCACCCTATCTCTGTAACTGCCAGCAGCCCTACAATCCTCTGAAAACTGTCGTCTTGTGCATCCTTTGCCTCACTATTAATGGCAGTGCCTTAAGCCTTCGAGACCCTAAACTATGGAACTCCTTCCAGAAACCTCTTCACCCCACCTCACCAACCCCATTGCTCTCTTATCCTTTAAGATGCTGCTCAAAACCTACCTCTTTGACCAAGTATTTGCTTGTCCATTGGAATATCTCCTTATTGACCTGGGGTCAATTTTTATCAGATTACACTCCTGTGAAGTACCTTGGGACATTTCACTATGTTAAAGGTGCTATATAAATACAAATAGTTATTCTTTGGCCTATGTTGGCCCAAAGAAACAAGGGGACTTAAGTGCCCAGCAGCTGCTACAAAAAAGAAATGGTGGTAATGTTCAAGCTAGCCGCAACTTTTACTTACTGTTGATGCTCAACATGCCAGGCCCACCATCCTGACCTCTGATACTCCCAGTACATCATGTACTATGTTGTCACAGCACCAGTAAGATATTCAAAATGTTGACCTAATGTAATGGTGCAAACTTCGCTCATTTGTGTGCAAAGGACCTAGGGAGAAACTGACTTCAACATTTACTTGGTTAACTGCCTTGCTGAGAAATGCACTCATTCCTGCTCAGAAAACAAAACAAATATCTTGTGATCTCATATCTATATAATTCAATGCCATTAGTCCGTTCTGTCATCCCTATCAAAGGTGTTATATCTGAGGATTTAACCTCAGAGGTGTCACTTTAAAAATGTAGCACCTCAAAGTGTCACATGTCTATGGGGAATAAAGTCATGATTTTCTGAAATAATGAAACTGTCATCACCAGTCAGTTATCGCAACTATCAAAATATAGCAAAATATAATTAGGAATGAGTGAACAAGAATAACTTGCATTTAGATAGCACCTTTAACAGAGAAGATATCCAAAAGCACTTTACAGAGGGGAGCAAAAAAGAGGAATCGACAAGTGCATGGGGATGCTCTTAATGTCAGGATGCTCCAATATATCATAATTGCCAATCAAGCTGTGACAGAAGGGAAGAAAGCATCAGAACAAACCAGAACGAAACAAACTAGCCATACTGGGAGATGAATAGCTTGCTGGTGGTCACTGCAGAAGATGCCACAGCTAGAATCAATTTGTCTGATGCAGATGTTCCATGGGATAGAAAAACATGCCAGGCCTCTGACCTAGCCTCTCATAAACTTACACAGAGCAGGATCCTGGTATAAGGATGTAAAGGGTTAATACTGAAGACAGTGAGAGCGACCCCTCCCACTGTAAGAGTACTGATGTAACTGCCACATGCTATAGCTTTAGGAGAAGAGATAGCAGCACAGAAGATGCTAGCTTAGGAGGCTTGTGGAGAGTGTATATAGTAAATGTAAATAATAGAGTTGTTAGTTGACTTCATCCAAACTCTAAGACATTCTCCAGAATGCCCTAGCAACACTACAAATACAACAACAACACATGCTATGGTGGCAACAGTGAAACAACAGCAAAACTATAGTGAACAACAGAGAAATTTAAAGATAAATACTGGCCTGTAACAGTAAAAATAAAAACTACTTACATGCGGAAGAGGCTGTGAAGAGCTCTGCAGCTGCAGTGAGTCAGAGCACAGAAATACAGGCTGCATCACAGAAGCGTGGTGGTCTGCATGTAGAATTCAGTGATCGGGTGAGTAAAGATACCGACAGCCTTGGATCAGGTTAAAAGCCCTTTGAAAAGCTTGAAGTAAATCTCTCAAGGCATTGTGCCCTAAAAGTGAAAAAAATGGGGAAATGCAAGGGCAAAGAGCGGAAAATCCCCAAAAGGCGCAGGAACTCCTGAAAAGCATGGGACACCCCAAAAACAGCAGGGACACCTCCATTAAAACAACCAAGCCTGAAAAAAACAAACAAACTGAATTTCGCAAAAAAAGGGGAACAACCTAAAAAAGCCTATTCCAACAGAGGGGACACCACCATTAAAGCAAGCAAGCCCTGAAAACCAAACAAACAAACAAACAGAATTTCTTAAAGAAAGGGGTACACCCTAAAAAAAATTATTAAAGAGAGCAATATGGCTTCAATATTTGGAATTCCTGAAAGCTTCTATGATCAGGAAGGACCCAATCAGGTACAAAATTGGTCCTCTTGGAGGAAAAGGTTCCTAAGGTTTAGGATTGCTTTTCAACTCCATACCAAATCAGAAGTGGAACAAGTGAACACCCTTTTATATTCAATAGGTGTGATTGCGGACGACGTGATTGTTTGACAAGGGATCAACGAGGCTTCTGATAAATTTGAGGAAGTACTTCAAGCCTTTGATAAATATTTTAATCTTCACAGCAATAAAATCTTGGAAAGAGCCAAATTTAATAAGTGGGCGCAGAAGATTGGCGAATCTGTAGATTTCTAAATTAATGAACTGCATAGATTGGCAGAAGGATGCAAATATGGTGTATTAAAGGCAGAACTAATTAGAGACCGGATAGTCGTCGGCATAGCTGATGAATCCTTATCAGACCTTTTGCAATCCAAGGATGACATTAAACTGGAAAAGGCCATTCAGATTGTAAGACAGGCTGAAGTTCGCAACAGATTAGGGCCATTCTATGAGCTTAAGACAAGCCGTGGATGAGAAGAAGTACAGTTAGTGAGGCCAAAGTCAAAGAAATACTTAGTGGAAAAGAAAACACATAAAGGTGAGAAGGTGTACACAGGGAAACCATGCCAATGTTGTGGAGCCTGGAAGACCCACAGATGGGGGCAGTGTCCATCAAGTAAAGCCAAGTGTTTTAATAGTAAAAAAAACTGGACATTATGAGAAAATGTGCCGGAGCAAAATTTCTTCGCTTCAGAGTACAAAGCAGAAGACCTTCACGTAAAGCGCAGTGAATCAAGTACATCAATATCCAGATGAGAAAGGACCAGGAGATTTCCTGGGAGAAATTAATAATCCAGATCAAGGTTTCTGGACAGCAGACATCTATGTGAATGCACCCGTCACGATTTTTAAACTTGACACAGGGGCTAGTGTCACAGTACTGCCTGACTAAAAGTCATGGATGATGAGACATTGCCTACAACTGGCAGGTATACAGTTGCATGGTCCAGGCAGGACACAACTGAGAGTAAAAGGCAAACTCCAAGCAACTCTTCAACATAGAGGGAGACAACTGTATGACTTGCATAATCAAGAATTTTCCTTACTGAGTAGGAATGCATGTTTAGAACTGCAGTTGATTAAGAAGATAGAAGAAGTCAAGCAAACAAAGGTAAACTATTTGTTTCAAGCAGAACACCTGAAGCTTTTTACACAGCTCAGAAGACTCAAGACGGAGTACAGGATCACACTGAAGGAAGGGGCCAGGCCAGTGTGTATCTTCGCACCAAGAAGGATACCTAATCCATCAAGTCGAAGAACAACTGGAAGAGATGATATGAATGGGCATTATCTCTCCTGTAACACAACCAACGGAGTGGTGTTTGGCCATAGTTTTTGTCCCAAAGCAAAATGGACGTCTGTGTATTTGCATGGATTTAACACAGCTCAACAAAGCAGTAGTCTGTGAAATTCACCCAATGTTCACAGTTGAAGACAGTCTAGTGAAATTCTCTCAGAGCACCATGTTTATGAAACTTGATAGGTTTTGGCAGCGACCCCTAGATGAGATCGCAAGATTATTGATCGCATTTATAACACCTTTTGGGCGGTTTTGTTTCAATTAGTTACTGTTTGGAATAATATCGGGACCAGAGATCTTTCCATGGTCTATGTCCAACATCTTATAAGGGCTCAAAGGAGTTATATGCCACATGAATGACATCCTGATACATGAACAGTCAGTAGAGGAACACGACCAAAGAGTTCGAGAGGTTCTACAGAGACTTCAAGAAGCGGGACTAACTCTAAATGAGAAGTGTGAATTTTCCAAGACTTTGATTCATTTCTTGGGACAGATAGTGAGCAGTGAAAGTATAATGGGTAGATCCACAGAAGACAAGGGCTATAACAGAATTTCCTCTTCCTACTACCGTTCAACATCTCCAGCGATTCCTTGGAATGGTAAATCAATTAGCAAACTTTCTATCTTACTTAGCACAGATAACTGATCCACGGAGACAAACTCCTCAGAAAACAGCAAGCATGGTGTTGGAATTCCTACCAAGAACAAGCATTCCAGAAAATTAAAGAGATGCTTATTTCTCTGGACGTCTTGGCACACTACAGCCCTACGCTAACTATGACGATAGCGGTAGACGCTTCCTCAGCTGGGTTGGGTGTAGTTCTTTTTCAGGAGCAACCTGATGGTTCCCATAGATCAATATTCTATGCATCAAGAGCTTTGTCAGAAACAAAGACGTGCTATATGGTTATAGAAAAAGAAGCTCTAGCCATCACGTAGGCATGTGAAAAATTTTCAGGCTACATCATTGGATTACATGTCATCGAGGCAGACCATAAACCGTTGGTATCCTTGTTAGACAAAAAGGAAATTGCAAAGATGCCTCCACGTATACAAAAATTTCATCTAAGATTGATGAGGTATACGTATGGGACAGTATACATCCAAGGGAAGTTGCAATCACTAGCCGGTGCACGATCAAGGGCGACGGTAGGCCATCTCACACAGGAAGACTTGAATTTTGTATGCGACATAGAATCATGTTCACAACATGCAGCGCAAAATTGGCCAGCAAGCACACAGAAGCTGTGAGAAATATGACAAGCCCCAAAAGGCATTCGCATTAGACAGTATTGTACACAAGGGTGGCCACAAGAAAGTCCAGGAGGGAGAACAATGAATACATTCCATGAGTACAGGAAACACTTTACCATAATCGATGACTTATTAGTTTACAATGACAGAATTGTTATTCCTAGTTCAGTGAGATCCGATATCTTAGATAGTCTACACCAAAGCCATTTGGGAATAACCAAGTGCAGAACGAGGGCACAGTCTTCAGTCTGGTGGCCTGGAATATCTAAGGACATCAGGACCATGATCCAGAACTGTCAGACATGCACGATACAGAGGCCAGAACAGCACGAACCTCTGTTAAATACTCAATTTCTAACTAGACCTTGGCAAAGGCTAGGTATGTATTTATTCATGTTTAGTGGGAAGACATATATAATCATCATCAATTACTTTTCAAGGTGGATAGAAGTCCGAAGACTACATTCTACCACCACTGATGTAGTTATCAGGATTCTTCAAGGCATCTTTGCGACACGTGGGATTCCAGATGAAATATTATCAGACAATGGACCGTAATTCACAAATTAATCTTTTACTCGGTTTGCAGTGAGGATGGGCTTTCATCATTTCACAAGCTCACCGAGGTATCCACAGTCCAATGGTGAGGCGGAAAGAGGTGTGAGAACCATAAAGTCTTTACTAAAGAAAAATGAAGATCTTCCAATCTCAATCCTAAATTATTGTTCAACGCTGATAATGTGTGAATTATCACCAGCAGAATTATTGATGGGCAGGAAGTTAAGAACACAGTGTTGCCTCAGACATTGAGGCAAGACTATGAGAAAGTACGAGATAGGGAAAACTCCCATAGAAGGAAACAAATCCAGAATTATAATAGAAGATTTCGAGGGTAAAGCTTACTCAAATTAAATAATAGTCAAAGAAAATGGATATGTGACCTGGTAAAGGAAGTTACAGTAATCCAATAACATGAAGACTATCAGCGATCGTATGTGATACACACGAATGAAGGGGTGATATGAAGAAATCAGAGGAATGGCATTCATATTCCCCAAGAGCAACATCCAATAATTCATTTGAAAGGTGCAGAGGAAGATGAACAAACCCAAACCGAACAGAATGCTACACTCCATAGAAAAGTTCAACCAAGTCAACAATCCAGACTAAAAAAGAAGACTACTGATTGTCCCAGACAGACTACAACCAGATCGGGGAGAGTTGTCAAACCTCCTCTCAGACTAAATCTGTGAAGTCAAAGGCTTGGGGGGAGAAAGGGTAGTAGATAAGTCATGAATGTATACATGTTTGAGAAAATGATGGATAAAGACTTGTGGGGAGATGTAGCATAAGGATGTAAAGGGTTAATACTGAAGACAGTGAGAGCGACCCCTCCCACTGTAAGAGTGATAATGGTATGGTCACATGGTATGGGCTTGAGGAGAAGAGATAGTAGCATAGAGGGTGCTAGCTTAGGAGGCTTAGGAGAGTGGATATATTAAATGTAAATCATAAAGAGTGATTAGTTGGCTTCATCTGGAGTCCAATACTTTCACCAGAATGCCCTAGCAACACTACAAATAAAACAACACACAACAGATCCAACCACCTCTCATGACACCTAGCCACAACACAAGCATAGGTATTACAAAGGAACATATAGGCACCTAGGGAACACATTAGTAAGATTTACGTTTTATCACTGTTAGTGTTAAATATGTTTCACTTTGTTTTAGCCTTGCTGCTCAAGGAGATCATGAGATCTTGTGAGCGGATATTTCTATTTTGTTAATGGAGATAATTTGGGCTGCGTATTATCAGCATGCCGCCATTCTCGGCAGTGAGCTTGAAAAGCTGCATGGCGCACGCATGAGACGTGTACCGCAGAGCCACCGTGATGTTACGCATGGCGGTTCATTAGCTATATGGGGCGGAGCATCCGCCCCCGATGATGTAAAGGGGGCGGGCGCTCCGTCCCCGGCAAAGGTGCCCAGCGCCACCGTGCAGGTACCAGCGCCATTTTAAAGGGCTTCAAGCCCTGACTGCTAATTAAAATTTTTAAACAGAGCAACACTTTTAATTTAATTAAAAACAGACAATTAAACATCAAAGCCCCTCTTCCACCCCTCAACGATCAAACAAGATATTTATTTCCCTCTCCCCAAAAAAAAACATTTTTGCCGGTCCCGACCTTTCACCCCAAACTTTATAATCTTTGCCCATCAATCCCTTCCCACCATCCCCTCAGTTTTCCCCGCTCCACCCCCCGCCGCCCTGAAATTTTCACTCCTCCCCCCTCCCCACCAGTGTCATGCTTCGGATCTCTGAACGGAGATCCGAAGTTGCAGGAGTTCTGGCCACTGGCCAGAATATCGGCGTGCAATGGCCGTCACTACCAGGTAAATCACTATTCTTTAATTGTAATATCAGTTGCATATTCAGATGAAGGCTTCACCGCTGAGCGGCAGGGGGTGGCCACACCGAAGCCTCGCCACCGCCGGTAAAATGCGGCGGGGCCTTCCCGGCGTCGGGGGTCGTGGTGGGCCTCTCCCAGACGAATTTTTTGGCCCTCTCCGCTATGACCTCTGACGTCGGAGGGCTGGTAAAATTCAGCCCAATGTTTATGTATGGAATGATTGGAGTTTGCAGGAATGCTGGGGAGAAAAGGGTACCTCTTTAATCGGAGGAGAATGCTGTATTAATGATCTCCCTTTGAATGCCCCTGGCAGTTAGCACAGAAAAGTCCTCTGGGTATTGATTTGCCTGATGCAGATTTCCAGATTCCTCTGTATCTGTGCCCATCTCCTCTTGCCATTCCATTTACAATCCTTTCTGAATCACAATGTTGTGAATGGCAAAGCAAGCATCTTCAATGTGAATACATACAGCAATATCCCTCTTGGTCTTCAAGCAGTGACAGCTTGCCTTCAGATGCTCTACACTCCTCTCAATGATCACCCTAATGGATGCATGGGCCTTAACGCAATGTGGGGCTGGTGTGTTTAACAGTAAAGTGGAGTCATGAGCTTTGTTTTCCAGAAGCCACCCTGACATTTCAGTCTCCCCTGACTAAAGCTAAGAAACTGAAGTTCCTAATGACTAAAGCAATGTGACAAAGGTCTGAAAATTTGGCATTGACATGCGAGATCCTTTGTTGCTGGTTACAGAAAATGTTAACATTGAGGGAGTGGAGTTACATCTTATTCAGGAAGTTCAATGGTTCCACAGTAGAAGCAGAGAGTGAAATGTGGATGCCATTTCTAGCCCCCTTAATTCTGGGGAGTTCAGCAACATTATAGAGCGGAGCAGATCTTTCGTGCTGTTGTCATGGTGCCATCCAAAATTCCTTAGCTCTCTAAAGATGGTATTGGTGACCTAGTGCATGCAGGCTGATCCTGTGTAAGTCCCAGGTTGTGGCTTGAAAGGTTCTTGTGGCATTAAAATTGAGAATTGTATTAACTTTGACAGCCATGGACAGCTATTCTATTACATGGTCTGTGCTGCTGGTCATTGTGCAGAAGGTGCATGGCTCATCCAGCACCTCTTTAGAGAAACAAAGTCACCGAAGACAGAGTTCCTCACTCAATCCCTCATGAGATCTGTGGAGACAATATATTCATTTTTGTGGGTAATAGTGGGTTGATCTCATCCTTCTTTGATGTTAACTCATTCTCCTTTGTTCTTTTCTATTCATCTTCTCCTCCAGCAAGGTAGCTAAAAGGAGAATCCCCATAGGGGAACAAATGTTGTATGATATTGTATGGTATGTTTGTTAAAAAAATGCTGGAGACCAGAAAGTCCCTCACTTTGCCACTTTCGAGCACAGCTCAGTAACTCACTAAAGCAGAGACATTTCTCAAATTATGCAAGCAGACCTGAGAAATGGGCAAAAGTTTTCCAACAGTAAGCACCTATAAATGGAAGCAAAATACTGCGGATGCTGGAGATCTGAAATAAAAACAAAAAATGCTGGAACCACTCAGCAGCACAGATGCTGCCAGACCTGCTGAGTGGTTCCAGCATTTCTTGTTTTTAAAGCACCTATAAATGGTTCACTTGCACTGAAAGTGTCTGTTCATGAGAAGGCCATGCTTCATTTATCTGTGTGTAAGTTACACCCATCGAACTGATACCTACTGTGTGTGTAAGTGACAGGAAATTGGATGCCTTCTACCATGTTTACATTTAGATGTGTGAGCCAGTGAAGGGGTGGATGTAGTTGATGGTCCCTCCCAGGAGTCGGCAACGTGTCTGTACATGGACACCAGTGACCGTGGTAAAAATTTTGAGGTATGTGGTAATTTTAAGTGTCTTGCTCCAAGCCTTTAAAGTTGTGTTTTAAAACACCAAGTCTAAAGCCTTGGAGCAAGACATTTATAATTATCAGGAGTGAAAGTAATTACAAAGGATCGGGGCATCGGGCTAGTTTCTACAGCCCGCCAAAGTTTTGTATCCGGCCCGCCAATCAAAAACATGTATGGCTTGTCTGAGCACGGACCTCCATCAAATCGGAGCGCGGGTGAGGCAGGACTCGCTGGGAAGACTGACGCAGTCAATCAGCTGCTCCCTGCCTGTGTCTGACGTGGGGAATCGGCCATGGAGAATGTTGGTGCGAGTAGAACATATAAGATAGCGCACAGGAAAGAAAGCAATGATAGAACTGGAAAGGCAAGACTTCTTTGAGCCAAAGCAAGCTGTTTATTTTAAACAGTCACTTTCTCAGCCCTCCAAACGCCCTGGTTTCTCTCAGAGTGTAGGGCTGGCACTGAGCGGCAATGTGTTTCCACTCCTGGTTCATGGGGTGGGGTGGGGAAGAGGGAGAGAGTGAGGGGGAGAGAGGGAGAGTGGGGGGAGAGAGAGGGAGAGAGTGTGGGGAAAGAGAAGGGGAGAGTAGGGGGAGAGAGGGAGAGGGAGAGAGTGGGGGGAGAGGGAAAGAGTTGGGGGAGAGTGGGGGAGGAGAAGGAATGTGGGGGAGGGGGAAAGTGGGGGGAAAGAGAGAGGAGGAGGAAGGGGGGAGAGGGGAGAGGGGGAAGAGGGAGGGATGTATTGGGGAGAAGGAGTGGTGCTGGGGGGAGAAGGAGGAGTGCAGGAGGGAGAGGGAGGGATGCAGGTGGAGAGAGAGGGGGTAAAGAGGAGGGAGAGAGAGGGGTAAGGAAGTGGCAGAAGGAGGGGAGAGCGATAAAAGAAGAGTGGGGGGAGAAAGAGGGGGACACAAAGGGGAGAGAGGAGGGAGAGAGAGGGGAATGAGAGACAGTGGACACAGAGGGGAGGGGGATGGACACAGAGAGGAGAGTGGGAGAGGGGAGAGGAATGGCAAGAGAGAGACAAAGAGATTAAGATCACTCAATACAGATGGACATCTATCCGAATTCTCTGCATCACTCATCAAGTGTGTGGGCAGACATTGACTCCTTGTGCAAACAAAAACAATGCCAGATATATCACTAAATGGGGAGAAATGTCTTTTAAATTGGACTGTGTTTTGATGGCCTTAGGTTGACTGTACACTTTATGTACAGATGAATTGCTCCCATGTCCATGGCTGAGTCAATAATTTTGTCAAATGTCTATGGTGTAACATGTTGGTGCCTATCCCTGGTCACTCCCATCTGGACTGGAAATTATGTCAGGAAGATAAAAGGGCAAAATATTAATGCAAACAGGTCCCACGCAAATCCAACCCTCAAGATTTTGCTGCAGCATTACATTCCTATCTTGCCAAAATCAATGTGGATTTTTGCCAGCTGCACCCATCCCCCACCCACTCCTTATATTTCTCTTTTAGATGCTAGCTGATCTGATGTGCTTTTCCAGAATTATCTGTTTTTATTTTAGCTTGATGATTGAATTTCATAAACAGTCATGGCATTAATACGAGCTTAGCTCTAATAGCTTATAGCTTTGCTGGCATTAAATCCTAATGAGAACGTTTGGATTCCAATTACATTGGTCATAGTGCCTAGCTTCATTGTAGGTTTTTCAGGCCTATGTAATGCATAAACTAGGACATTCCCAGAATGGTCAATACAGAGACTGGAAAATATTTGATTCCCAAGCATCAAATAAATTCTTACCAGAGAATGAGCCAGAGAAATACTAATCCACATCTGTTTGAGAACGTCTTGTGTACAGTTATTACCAAAGTAAATATGTCATGGATATTAATTTGCAGGCTGTGTTAATGTTCCATCCAAAATTATGATAGTTGCAAGTTTTGGGTAATGACAGAAACAAGGCTGCTGTTGATGAAATGTGTTTTCCAAATTCACTGGCATTCTTAATGAGTCATGGGCATGTAAAATTTGCTTGTATATTTACTTAACAATATTTGAATATTGATGAAGGCTTGCTATTAAAACACCAAGCAGTGTATGCTTAAGATTCTTGGTTTCAGTGACTCATCATCAGCTGCGACCAGAATCTTCTCAGGTTAAAATCCATGTGCACTTAAATCCAGGGCTGCCACATTTTTATTAACTGGAATGGATGGAAATAGAACGTAAAATATGTTTTTTCAGAATTAACGAGTGTCGTCAAATGCAACATTAGAGTCCGCCTTGTCCTCACTGTCTAATCCACCTGCCTCCACATTCACCAGCTTTACTATTTTGTCCACCTCCAATCTGACCTCTTCCCCTAAAAATGAGCAAGTATTCCCCTTTCCTCCTCTCTCTGCTTAGTAAAGATTCTGGTCCCTCTGTGACACCCTGGTTCACTCATTCACCACCCGACTACCTGTTCATCCCCGAGCACTTTCCTGTCTAAATGCAGGAGACAGTTCTCCCATACCATGGCTAGGGTCCCAAACTCTCCCTGCATGTGAAACAGCAACTGATGCACACTTCTTCCAATACACTGTAACCACTGCTCATGATGTGATGTTCTCCACATTGAGGAAGCCAAATGTGGATTGGGTGATTGCTTTGTCAAATACCTCCATTCTGTCTGCAGGTGCGACCCCCAAATTTTCTCTCGTTTACCACTTCAATAACTGGTCCCACTCCCACACTGATCTCTCCATGTTTGGGCTTCTACACTGTTTCAATGAAGCCCAATGCAGCTCAAGTAACAGCACTTTATCTTTTTACTAACGACTTTGCAGCACTCTGGCCTTATCGTTGACCTTTATAACTTCAGACCTTCATGATAGCTCCCACTTTCTTAAAACAGGAGATGCTGCAATAGGGAAGATGGGTTGAAGTTTCGGGTGAGGACCCACCATTAGAACATCATGCAGGTGGGACAGTCTGCACCCTTTGTGTCGGCACCCTTTTATTCTCCTCAGACTGTTGGAATCTGATCCAACTTTTCTTTTTTACTATTTTCCTTACTTCCCATTGTCTCAGTGTCTCTTAAATATCTCTAATTTCTGTTACTACATGTCTTCCTATCATCTCATAGTATTTAATAATCTTTTGTTATCCTTTTAAATAATTTAAAGGTTATTCTACTTTTTGTACATGTCTGTTTTTGATCTTTCCCCTCCCCTATGCTCTGATCCTTTTTAGATGCTGTTTATATATAAAGTTTTCCCATTTTGATGAAGGGACCACACTCAAAATATGAACTTGCCTGTTCTGTCTATAGTCGCTGACTGATCTGCTGCGAGTTTCCAGCATTTTCTGTTTTTGTTTCTGGACATATGGTGCTTAGTATTTTCCCTGCAGTTACCATTTACAGTAATGGTTGCAGTAGAAGGTAACAAAACCGGTTGAAATTAGAACTTATTGCACTCATTTAATGCATGCACAGGACCAACATCCTATACTCCAAGGAGGCCTGAAAAACATCCTACCCAAAATTGGGTTGGGCCATTTGTCAGGCATCTCTTGCAGCTGATTAGACAGACATTAGGCCTCCTTACACGTATAAATGTGGGGCCTAATGCCTGTTTCAAGGCTTTATGCTAAGTTGGTCAGCAATGAGTGGGACAGGCATCGGGCCTCCTTGAACAGAAATTTTCGGCAGCCACTGAGGCCTAGACTGTGGGTGCTAACAAAAAGTAAGATTTTTCTAAAGTGAGTTTGCTTCTCCTGCCTCCCAGGACTTATCTGAGGACCGCGGCTCGGATGCAGAAAGTTGTTATGAACAGGAATGCACTATCTGAAAGTGGTGGAAGCAGATTCAATAGTAACTTCTGAAAGGGAATTGAATAAATACTTGAAAAGGAAACATTTGCAGGGTTGTGGGGAAAGAGCCAGGGAGTGGGAATAATTGGATAGTTCTTTGAAAGAGCCGACACAGACATGATAGGCCGAATGAATTCCTGTACTGTATGATTTTATGAGTTTATTGTTAACATCCAGAAGTACTTTCAGGACATGTCAATAGGGACATGATGATTATTATGATGGCAATAATAGCAATACAGTCAAACATATCCCTTATTAATGATGAACATCAAAGTGAAATTCAAACTTGAAGCACAATTATGGAACTCCTGTCAAGTCTTGTACCCAATTCACACATACTGCCACCCAGGATGGTATGTGGGGAGACCAGTATTATGGAGTCATATGGGAAATGTCACTGAACCTAATCACTTCTGTCTAAATGTTGAAAGGCCGCAGAGTTATTTCAAGTGCAAAAATGTTGATTTTGTCAATGTTTTCCAAGAGAAAATGTAAGAAATGCAATGTTTTTAAAAGTCAATCATAATGGTGCAAATTAACCATTTTAAAACACGTCACTTGAGTTTTAAACAGACTTGTGCCTGGATCAGGATCTTTCTCTTTCCTGTAAATTCAGTGCATCAGAACAAGAAATTGACATTCTTATGGAGGAGGCACTCAAAAATTAGAATACATTTTTTAGCAAGGGAAGTTGAGAAAGCTGAGAGGGAACACTTGCAGTGCAAAATTTTCTTCATGGACTTACATTTCAAAAAAAGAAAGCATTTCCTACTGGGAACAGTTATCTTTATTGTAATATATTTTTGCTGCTCTGGAGCTGCCCAATGATAAGTGTTATTAGTGCCCTGCATGTGTGATGAGATTTGGCACGAGAGCAGAGTGTAGCCCTAGCCAAAGGCAACTGAGTCAATCCCATTATTGTGCTCTGTGATGATCATGCTGGAAACTACTAACATATCTGATTTGTGAATTATACACCAATCACAATGTAATATATCAAAATATATTTGAGATCTTATTGAGATTTGTTTTTAATTGGTTGCTGTCTAGAAAACCATGCAAAGCTTCACAGCTTGCTCAGCATTCTTGTCAAAATTTGTGGATGACACCAAATTGGAGGGGTGGAATTAATACAGAGGAGGATTGCGACAAAATACAGAAAAACATTAATAAACTCGCAGAATGGGTGTTTGATTGGAGAATGAATATTCAACATACATAAGTATGAAGTGGTACATTTTGGTAGAAAGGATAAGGATGCACATACCCCTTGGAAAACATCTTGCAAAGCACTAAGATAGATAAGTCCCCAGGGCCTGATGGGATCTACCCCAGAATACTGAGGGAGGCAAGGAACGAAATTGCTGGTGCCTTGACAGAAATCTTTGTATCCTCATTGGCTACAGGTGAGGTCCCAGAAGACTGGAGAATAGACAATGTTGTTCCTTTGTTTAAGAAGGGTAGCAAGGATAATCCAGGAAATTATAGGCCGGTGAGCCTTACGTCAGTGGTAGGGAAATTATTGGAGAGGCTTCTTTGGGACAGGATTTACTCCCATTTGGAAACAAACAAACTTATTAGTGACAGGCAGCATGGTTTTGTAAAGGGGAGGTTGTGTCTCACTAACTTGATTGAGTTTTTTGAGGAAGTGACGAAGATGATTGATGAAGGAAGGGCAGTGGATGTTGTCCATATGGACTTCAGTAAAGCCTTTGACAAGGTCCCTCATGGCAGACTGGTACAAAAGGTGAAGTCACACGGGATCAGAGGTGAGCTGGCAAGATGGATACAGAACTGGCTCGGTCATAGAAGACAGAGGGTCGCAGTGGAAGGGTGCTTTTCTGAATGGAGGGCTGTGACTAGTGGTGTTCCGCAGGGATCAGTGCTGGGACCTTTGCTGTTTGTAGTATATATAAATGATTTGGAGGAAAATGTAGCTGGTCTGATTAGTAAGTTTGCGGATGACACAAAGGTTGGTGGAGTTGCGGATAGTGGTGAGGATTGTCAGAGGATACAGCAGGATATAAATTGGTTGGAGACTTGGGCGGAGAAATGGCAGATGGAGTTTAATCCAGACAAATGCGAGGTAATGCATTTTGGAATGTCTAATGCAGGTGGGAAGTATACAGTAAATGGCAGAACCCTTAGGAGTATTGACAGGCAAAGAGATCTGGGCGTACAGGTCCACAGGTCACTGAAAGTGGCAACGCAGGTGGATAAGGTAGTCAAGAAGGCATACGGCATGCAAGCCTTCATCGGTCGGGGCATAGAGTATAAAAATTGGCAAGTCATGCTGCAGCTGTACAGAACTTTAGTTAGGCCATACTGAGAATATTGCGTGCAATTCTGGTCGCCACACTACCAGAAGGACGTGGAGGCTTTGGAGAGGGTACAGAAGAGGTTTACCAGGATGTTGCCTGGTCTGGAGGGCATTAGCTATGAGGAGAGGTTGGATAAACTCGGATTCTTTTCACTGGAACGATGGAGGTGGAGGGGCGACATGATAGAGGTTTACAAAGTTATGAGCGGCATGGACAGAATGGATAGTCAGAAGCTTTTTCCCAGGGTGGAAGAGTCAGTTACAAGGGGACATAGATTTAAGGTGAAAGGGGCAAAGTTTAGAGGGGATGTGTGAGGCAAGTTCTTTACACAGAGGGTGGTGAGTGCCTGGAACTTGCTGCCGGGAGAGGTGGTGGAAGCAGGTACAATAGCGACGTTTAAGAGGCATCTTGACAAATACATGAATAGGATGGGAATAGAGGGATACGGTCCCCGGAAGTGCAGAAGGTTTTAGTTTAGACAGGCATCAAGATCGGCGCAGGCTTGGAGGGCCGAATGACCTGTTCCTGTGCTGTACTGTTCTTTGTTCTTTGTTCTTTAAAACAAATGTCAAAGAAGAGTAGAGGAATAGAGGGACCGGGAGTACAGATACACAAATCACTAAAAGTAGTGATGCAGGTTAATAAGGCGACAAAAAAGCAATCAGAGCACTGGGGTTATTTTCTGGAGGAATAGAATTGAAACACAGAAAAGTTATACGAAACTTGTACATACTTGGAGTCCTCTGAACAGTTCTAGTTTCCATATTGTAAGAAGGATAAAGAGGCACTGGTGAAAATGCAAAACAGATTTACGAGAATGATACTAGAACTGAGAAGTTATATGCATCATGAAATATTGAACAAGCTTGGGGCAGGTAAGAAAAGATGATGGGTGCACTGATAGAGGTCTTTAAGATTAAGAAAGAGTTTGATAGGGTTGATGTGGAGAAGATGTTTCCATTTGCAGACAAAACCTGAACTAGGGGCCTTAAAGATAAGATAGCCATTAAGAAATCTAATAGGGAATTCAGTAGAAACTTCTTTACTCATAGAATGATTAGAATGTGAACACGCTACCACAAGGAGAAGTTGAGATTAATAGCATAGATGTGTTCAAGGGGACGCTAGATAAACACATGGAGGAGAAAAGAATAGAAGGATATGTTGTTGGGGTTAGATGAAGAAGGTGGTAAAAGCTCTTGTGGAGCATCAACACTGACATGGATCTGTGGGGCTGAATGGTTTGATTCTGTGCTGTAAATACTATGGAAGCTTAGAGCAAGAACAAACAGAGTTGTTATCTCTGGGTTGCTGCCCGTGCCACGTGATAGCGAAGCGAGGAATAGGGAGAGAGAGGAGTTGAACACGTGGCTGCAGGGATGGTGTGGGAGGGACGGTTTTGGTTTCCTGGATAATTGGGGCTCTTTCTGGGGTAGGTGGGACCTCTACAAACAGGATGGTCTTCACCTGAACCAGAGGGGTACCAATATCCTGGGGGGGAGATTTGCTTGTGCTCTTCGGGGGGGTTTAAACTAATTCAGCAGGGGAATGGGAACCTAAAATGTAGTGCCAGTGTACAGGATGTTGAGAGTAGTGAGGTCAGGGATAAGGTTACAAGGACGCAAGAGGGCACTGGCAAGCAAGAACCTGGTTTAAAGTGTGTCTACTTCAATGCCAGGAGCATCCGGAATAAGGTTGCAGCATGGGTTGGTACCTGGGATCTCGATGTAGTGTCCATTTCGGAGACATGGGTAGAGCAGGGGCAGGAATGGATGTTGCAGGTTCCGGGATTTAGATGTTTCAGTAAGAACAGAGAAGATGGTAAAAGAGGGGGGGCGGGTGTGGCATTGTTAATCAAGGAGAGTATTACAGCGACAGAAAGGACGTTTGAGGACTCGTCTACTGAGGTAGTATGGGCCGATGTTAGAAACAGGAGAGGTGAGGTCACCCTGTTGGGAGTCTTTTATAGACCTCCAAATAGTTCCAGAGATGTAGAGGAAAGGATAGCGAAGATGATTCTCGACAGGGGCGAGAGTAACAGGGTAGTTGTTATGGGGGACTTTAACTTTCCAAATATCGACTGGAAATACTATAGTTCGAGTACTTTAGATGGGTCAGTTTTTGTCCAGTGTGTGCAGGAGGCTTTTCTGACACAGTATGTAGACAGGCCAACCAGGGGCGATGCCACATTGGATTTGGTACTGGGTAATGAACCCGGCCAGGTGTTAGATTTAGATGTAGGTGAGCACTTTGGTGATAGTGATCACAATTCGGTTAGGTTTACCTTAGCGATGGGCAGGGACAAGTATATACTGCAGGGCAAAAATTATTGCTGGGGGAAAGGAAATTATGATGCGATTAGGCAAGATTTAGGATGCGTAGGATGGGGAAGAAAACTGCAGGGGATGGGAACAATCGAAATGTGGAGCTTATTCAAGGAGCAGCTACTGCGTGTCCTTGATAAGTATGTACCTGTGAGGCAGGGAGGAAGTTGTCAAGCGAGGGAGCCGTGGTTTACTAAAGAAGTTGAAGCGCTTGTCAAGAGGAAGAAGAAGGCTTATGTTAGGATGAGACGTGAAGGCTCAGTTAGGGCGCTTGAGAGTTACAAGCTAGCCAGGAAGGATCTAAAGGGAGAGCTAAGACGAGCAAGGAGAGGACACGAGAAGTCATTGGCGGATAGGATCAGGGAAAACCCTAAGGCTTTCTATAGGTATATCAGGAATAAAAGAATGACTAGAGTTAGATTAGGGCCAATCAAGGATAGTAGTGGGAAGTTGTGTGTGGAATCAGAGGAGGTAGGGGAAGTGTTAAATGAATATTTTGCGTCAGTATTTACAGGAGAGAAAGAAAATGTTGTCGAGGAGAATACTGAGATTCAGGCTACTAGGCTAGATGGGATTGAGGTTCACAAGGAGAAGGTGTTACCAATTTTGGAAAGTGTGAAAATAGATAAGTCCCCTGGGCCAGATGGGATTTATCCTAGGATTCTCTGGGAAGCTAGGGAGGAGATTGCAGAGCCTTTGTCCTTGATCTTTATGTCGTCATTGTCGACAGGAATAGTGTCGTAAGACTGGAGGATAGCAAATGTTGTCCCCTTGTTCAAGAAGGGGAGTAGAGACAGCCCTGGTAATTATAGACCTGTGAGCCTTACTTCGGTTGTGGGTAAAATGTTGGAAAAAGTTATAAGAGACAGGATTTATAATCATCTTGAAAAGAATAAGTTCATTAGCGATAGTCAGCACAGTTTTGTGATGGGTAGGTCGTGCCTCACAAACCTTATTGAGTTTTTCGAGAAGGTGACCAAACAGGTGGATGAGGGTAAAGCAGTGGATGTGGTGTATATGGATTTCAGTAAGGCGTTTGATAAGGTTCCCCATGGTAGGCTATTGCAGAAAATACGGAAGTATGGGGTTGAAGGTGATTTAGAGCTTTGGATCAGAAATTGGCTAGCTGACAGAGGGTGGTGGTTGATGGCAAATGTTCATCCTGGAGTTTAGTTACTAGTGGTGTACCGCAAGGATCTGTTTTGGGGCCACTGCTGTTTGTCATCTTTATAAATGACCTGGAAGAGGGTGTAGAAGGGTGGGTTAGTAAATTTGCGGATGACACTAAGGTCGGTGGAGTTGTGGATAGTGCCGAAGGATGTTGTAGGGTACAGAGGGACATAGATAGGCTGCAGAGCTGGGCTGAAAGATGGCAAATGGAGTTTAATGCGGAAAAGTGCGAGGTGATTCACTTTGGAAGGAGTAACAGGAATACAGAGTACTGGGCTAATGGGAAGATTCTTGGTAGTGTAGATGAACAGAGAGATCTTGGTGTCCAGGTGCATAAATCCCTGAAGGTTGCTACCCAGGTTAATAGGGCTGTTAAGAAGGCATGTGGTGTGTTAGCTTTTATTAGTAGGGGGATCGAGTTTCGGAGCCACGAGGTCATGCTGCAGCTGTACAAAACTCTGGTGAGACCGCACCTGGAGTATTGCGTGCAGTTCTGGTCACCGCATTATAGGAAGGATGTGGAAGCTATGGAAAGGGTGCAGAGGAGATTTACTAGGATGTTGCCTGGTATGGAGGGAAGGTCTTACGAGGAAAGGCTGAGGGACTTGTGGTTGTTTTCGTTGGAGAGAAGGAGGAGGAGAGGTGACTTAATAGAGACATATAAGATAATCAGAGGGTTAGATAGGGTGGATAGTGAGAGTCTTTTTCCTCGGATGGTGATGGCAAACACGAGGGGACATAGCTTTAAGTTGAGGGGTGATAGATATAGGACAGATGTTAGAGGTAGTTTCTTTACTCAGAGAGTAGTCGGGGCGTGGAATGCCCTGCCTGCAACAGTAGTAGACTCGCCAACTTTAAGGGCATTTAAGTGGTCATTGGATAGACATATGGATGAAAATGGAATAGTGTAGGTCAGATGGTTTCACAGGTCGGCGCAACATCGAGGGCCGAAGGGCCTGTACTGCGCTGTAATGTTCTAATCTAATCTAATCTAATGCTATGTCAATGCCAGGGAACCATATGTCATAATAATGACTTTGTGTGAACAATTCCTTGGTGATCAATGTGTGCAAGGCCCACAGTGTAATCATGGAACATTTCAGGTATGTTAATTTTGCCTCTTTTGAGAACCGCACCATTAGTTACCGACTGGTAAGTGTTTTTCTCATTGTTAATCATCACTGTCTCTTGCATTAGTCTGGTACATTTCTTGTAACTTCAAACCATTAATGCAGCTTTTCTGCTCAAGTGCAGTAATATTAAATTCAATCATTACCCCTTCAAACCTTCTTAGCTACTCCTGCCAGCAGGTCTTAGCTGAGAAAGGTCAGAATATGTATCAAATCTGGTCAAGACATGCATTGCTGAAGTCATGGTGATAATCAACACCTGGACCATATCCATTCAGATGTTCATTTTTTTTTAAACCTTGCCTTTAATAACTGCTTTTGCCAATCCTCATCAGTAGTGTGGTGTGTAGAACTGGGTTCTGCCTAAATATGAAAAGAAACCACTCCTTTTTCAAGTCTGTGAGCTAGAAATCCGATTGCATGGCATTGCTTTGAGCTTTGATATGCTGCCAGCCACTACCTGTGCAGCCCATGCAGTGTTGCAGCAGAGGAAGGATACACGCAGGTGCATCCCCTGCATGCGCCGGAAGGCTTGGAATTGGCACTATCCTGACATTACATAGCCAACCAGATAATGTGACATCAGGATTCTAAATTTGGACCACATAGTTCCTGTATTCATTCATCACTCATCGAAGATCTGGCATGAGGTTACTTAAAGTGCCAGGCACCCAAATTGGGGGTAAGGTAATTGCTCACAACTGTTTCTATTGCAAAGTGTCTGGGGGTTCTCTGGAGTGTTTCCAGAGGTCTTTTGCATTGAGCTCCTGGATTTGCCGCAGAGTGATGCTGCACGCTCCCAGGAAGGGTAGAGGAGTAGGTGACCTGTCCACACAAATGCTGTAACAGGTAGGGGGGGGGGGGGGGGGGGGCGGGTGGGCAGCAGCTGTAGTGCCTCTGGGTCTGCAGCATGATAGGCAGATGGAGCAGAGGCTGCACACAGGACAAACTTTGTGCTACCCCTGTGCCAAATTGGAGGTAGACTCCTTCGTGCTCTTTGACAGTGAGAGGAGGCTGTATGGCAGGCCAACCAATGCAACCAGCATCTCGATGTGATGCCCATCAGCACTCTCCGGCAAGCTGCCCCATCGAGGTCCTCATCAGCATTCTCTGCAGCTTGCTCCCCGGGAGTCATCTTTTACCACTGACCTGGCTGCAGCCTACTTGTGCCTGATGACTCGCCAGGCTGAATTTTGTTGGGGTGGCGGGGGCCTTGACGACAGGCCCAAAAGCCAGAGGCAACCATGCCTCGGCTATTTCTGGGACCCCTGGCCACATTTTGGGCCCATCCTAAAACTAATTAGTTGCCATTGAGATTCTCAACCCTTTAAGGGATGACTGGAGGGCCGGCAGCTCTTCAGTCTCACCAGGAGCATTGGTCATTGCTGGGACTGCACCCAGCTGAGAGAACGCAGTGATAGATGCTGCCCTCACAACAAGATGAGTGTGGTTGGTGGTCCCCAGGGCCAGTCAGGCAGGCCCTGGCAAGGTAGGAGGTTGGGGTGGGGGTCAGTAGAGGTGTTGGTGAGGGCACGGAGGACTGTTGCTGCGGGGTGGGCATTGCCACCCAGGGGCCCCTCCGTGGGCCACAAAGTGGCCAATTAGGTGGGCTCACACCCTCTCTGAGCCTTGCAAGGAGGCTGCCAGGGTTTACCAGGCAGTCTCCCCACATGGCGGTGGGCCCACCCACCACTGGTAAAATGCCAGCGGTGGCGGGAAGAGGTACTTAATTGGCCACTTAAGTGGCACAATTGGCCTCTGGGAGGGAGAGCCATCCTCCACCTTCCCCACTACCAGTAAAATGCCATGATGGCAGGAAGGCACTGGGCACTCCTCCCTCTACCTTCCTACCACCATTTTACAGCCCCCACCCTCCCTGCCCATCCCTAGAGGGCTGGTAAAATCCAGCCCACCATGTGTTGATCCCAAATTATCTTGCCAGATAGCAAGATGAGAGTGTGCTGGGAGTTAAGAAGGGGCGTAAGGCAGAAACATACCATCATCCTCAATGTTCTTAGCAATATCAGATGCTAGGGGCCCTGTTGCAGCTGGCCCCATGATGCTGAGAGCCATCTCCTCCACAGGGCTCAGGATACACAGGCGTCAATGTCCACCGCCAGCTCTACTCTGCTCCCTTCTATTGTGTGCCACATTGCCCTGCAAGAGAGAAGGCAGAATGTCAGTGATCGTATTGCACTGTGTTTGTGTGATGTGCCTGCCATAGTTGAATAGCTGGAGGTATGTAGGGGCAGCAAGAGGTGGATGTGAAGCTGGCAGCATTGGTATGTGTGAGGGTGAAGTAGAGTATATGGATGTTAGGTGTGAGTTGAATGCCAGGGAGTGCTGCTGGTTGAATACTGGGGCTGTGGTGCATTGAGAAGAGTGAAAGGTTGGTGTTGTGCTGCTGACTAGGAGATGCCATGTGAAAATGCATTCACTGATGGTTACCACCCACACGAAGTCACTAGACCTCTGGTGGCACTGCTGCCAGGTCCTCAGGTCCAGAATCCAGGAATTGACCTCCCTGGCCATGAGGCCCTCAAGGACCACCCACAGAATCACAGAATTACAGAATTGTTACAGCACAGAAGGAGGCCGTTCGACCCATCCTGTTTGCGCCAGCTATCCGACAGAACAGTTCCAATTAGGGGTGAACCAGAAGTTGCATGAAGCAAATTTCACACCTCTCTGGCTAGAATGCTTTGAGCTTGTTTGAATTTTTGGGATTAGCTTAATTTTAATGACAGGTGATCACAAGCCACGTAATTGCCTCTCATTGGGTGCTTAGGAGCTGGTTGGGGGAGCGGTGGAGGAGCAATCACATGTTGCTGCCAAAATTAAAAGCTTTTAGCAGCTTAATGAGGCAAGCCTCCATTGTTTTAAAATTACAAAGCAGCCATATAGTTTTGCTCAAAACAACAATGAGAAGGTAATTCTGTGGAGGTTCTGCTAGTACCTTGCTGTAACTCCTGTGGAAAACTGACGGGACTAACAAAGAAAAGGCAGACTTCCATTACACTGTGTCTCCACTGTTTCTGGGAATTTCTCATTGTCTTATAAGAGGCATAACTTCCATCCATCCCTTATTTACATGGGAATTGATGGGCAAGCGACGGAGCCATAGGCAGGGACCTTAAGCTGGGAGTCCCTGCTTCTCTTTCACAATTGGAGACTCAATGGCTGGAATTTTAAGTTAGGGGTGAGCCTGCCTCCGCTGGCCAGGGAGCCACGTGGAGATTTTACATGGCCCAGGCCCTTAATTGGCGGCGGGTGGGACTTCTGCCCCTCTGCGGCAGTAAGTCCCTTTTCCAGGAACTGCCAGCCAATCAGAGGGCCGGCAGCTCCTCAGTCCCAGCAGCGCCACCGGGAGCAGTGGCCACTGCTGGGTCTGCACTCAGCTTCAGGAGGATCGTAGACACCGGCACTGATTAGGGTAAGTGGGGTTTTGGGACTTGCCAGGGACAATCACCAGGGTGGGGGTCAATCAGGAGGGCAGTGGGAGTGGTACTAACGGGAGCAGCAAGGGCTGCTGGGGGGTTGATTACGGTGCCTGATCAGGAGGGCACCCCCCCCCCCCCACTCAGGCCCGCAAGCAGGCCGCCTGATATTGCTGGCCAGCCTCCACAGTTGACAAACTGCCTGTCCGCTGCTGGTAATATACCAGCGGCGGCAGGAGAAGGCCGTTAAGTGGCAATTAATTGGTCACTTAAGGGCCTCAATTGGCCTGAGGCGGGCGGGCCATTTGTCACCTCTCCCAACATTTGTAAAATTGCAACTGGGCGGGAAGGCAACAGGAATGGCACCCACTGCCTCACACACAATTTTTCCCCCCGCCTCCAGCCTGCTCTCATGGGAGCATAATATTCTGGCTAATATCAATTTTAACTCAGTAAAATTATTGAAATTTGTCCTCGAGAATTTCTTCAAATAATTTTGAACAACAGTTGAGCAGAAAAATCTATAGGTAAAGAAAAATCTTCCCGATGTAGCTCATTGAATAGGATTGATTCCCCTTAAGAAATTAGGTACACTGTGCAAATTATCAACTCCAAGCCCAGGATGTTAGAAGAGGCTGAGGCCATTCCAGTAAAAGCACTACTAAAGGGAATAATAGACATAAATACAATTTTTTTTTAAACTTAGAGATACAGCACTGAAACAGGCCCTTCGGCCCACTGAGTCTGTGCTGACCAACAACCACCCATTTATACCAACCCTACAGTGATCCCATATTCCTTATCAGCTCCCTACACTAGGAGCAATTTACAACGGCCAATTTACCTATTACATGCAAGTCTTTTGGATGTGGGAGGAAACCGGAGCACCCGATGAAAACCCATGCAGACACAGGGAGAACTTGCAAACTCCACACAGGCAGTACCCAGAATCGAACCCAGGTCCCTGGAGCTGTGAGGCTGCGGTGCTAACCACTGCGCCACTGTGCCGCCCAAATTCACTTCATAAATCTAAACATGCAACATCAACATCCTATGGGGCTACCATTAACCAGAAACTGAACTGGAGTAGCCATATAAATACCATAGCTATAAGAACAGGTCAGAGGCTAGCAATCCTGTGGCAAGTAACTCACATCCTGACTCCCTAAAGCCTGTCCACCATCTACAAGACATAAGTCAGGAGTGTGATGGAATACTCTCCACTTGCCTGGATGGGTGCAGCTCCAACAACACTCAAGAAGCTCGACCACCATCCAGAACAAAGCAGCCCACTTGATTGGCACGCCATCCACAAACATTCACTCCCTCCACCACCGACGCACAGTGGCAGCAGCGTGTACCATCTACAAGATGCAATGCAGCAATGCACCAAAGCTCTTGAGACAGCACCTTCCAAACCTGCGACTTCTACCAACTAGAAGGACAAGGGCAGCAAATGCACCACCTACAAGATCCCCTCCAAGTCACGCACCATCTTGACTTGGAACTATATCGCCATTCCTTCACTGTTGCTGGGTCAAAATCCTGGAATTCCCTTCCTAACAGTACTGCGGGTGTACTTTCCTCACATGGACTGCAGCAGTTCAAGAAGGCAGCTCACCACCACCTTCTCAAGGGCAACTCGAAATGGGCAATAAATGCTGGCCTAGCCAGCGACGCCCACATCCCATGAATGAATTTTTAAAAATATTATTGTGAAATATGTATTTTTTTATTCTTATTTTAGTTAAACCCTTTGCTTAGGCTTTAGAAAATTGAGTTCCAGGGGAACAAAAATTTCAGAGGGCAATTCAAGAGAACTCTCAGAGGTCAGTAACCAGTTTGTGTTAAGCCTACATAGGCATTTTCCATCATAAATGTGGACACAGGAATTTATAATAGAAAAAGCTGAGAAAAACCGTGAAAAAAAACATGAAAACAGGAAGCCATGTGGTGCAGTCAGGAAGTGCTCATAGATTCAATACTTTTAATTTATTTTAGATAGAAATATGGTTTAAAGGATTGTAGACTTGCTTTGCATTTTCTGGATTTGCTTCCAAATAAATCCATATTAGTGGTGTAGTGTCATTCCTACACCACAGGAATACATTACATGAAAGGTCAGGATTATAGTAAAGCTAACATAACAAACTTTCTCTTCACTAGTGCAGTGATGTTCTAATTGATCCACGTAAACATAAAAAAAAAACCTGACATATATATGCTGGTATCTACATAATGGCATCAACATCAGACCTTAGAACTACTGAAAGTATTGCTAGAGGCCTATTTGTGGGACTCTCGGAGCACCTTGCATTGGTCAGCTATCTGACAAATGTCTATCCCTTCAATTTATCCAGAAATATTTCTTTAGGATGATATCATTACCCTCCCATGCAGTCAACTTACATCTTTTTTTCTGATTTACATCTTGTTTGTTGTTGGGATGATTAGGATGTTTCAAAGTTGTAGAAAATAAAGATGGAGATATATGAGATTCACAGAAATAAACACATTCCAGTTTATAAATAAAATTCTGCAAGTTCCTAGTGTAAAATACATTGCAGCTGCAAATCTCTCCCTCAAGAGCCCACTTTGGAATAGTTGAAAGTCATAAAATTTCAACTTTTCTGAAAATTGTTTGTCCAAGTTTTGTTTTTCCATCCCACTGTGCAAAGTTGTTTTCACTGGTAACAGCTGCCAGTTTTTTTTTAAATAGAGAATGTGGACACAGTCAAATTGACTTTTTACTTCACATATGAGGATAATTGTTGATTTAAAGAAAAATCTACAATGCTTCAACAGTGCAAGTTGGATATATATGCCCTACAAGTATATATTATACATATATTCATATATCAGACACCCTTGGGCTGCAGCATGTGAGAGAGATGGTGCAGAGCCAACAAGTGAGAAGAGAAGCTGCCCACAAAGGCAGGAGGAAGGGGAGAAGGCTTCTTAGCAGGAGGCCTCATCCACCTAGGGTCTTCCAGGAGTACTTCTCTTACCTCCACCTAAGCCAGGAGCTGTATTATTGTTATCTTTGATTCACGAAGGAGGTGCTTACAGAACTCTGCCACCTCTTGGAACCAGACCTGCAGCCTCAGAACTGAATGAAGACAGCGCTGCCGGTGGCTGCGAATGTGACTGTGGCCCCGAATTTCTACACTTCAGGATCTCACGAGGCTGGTACAGGTGATATACCTAATATCTCCCAGTTCACCGTCCACTGCTGCATCAGAGAGGTGACAGTGTCTCTTCATGCCAGGAGAGGGGACTTCATTGTGTCCTTTCTGTCCAGACAGAAGCAGGCAGAACACGAAAGTGGTTTTGTCAGGAGAGCAGGCTTCCCCGTATTGCAGGGTGCCATTGACTGCACATATTGTTGTTTTACAGATGCTGCATTCCAATGTTAAGATGTATTGTAACCACAAAGGTTACCATTCGTTCAATGTGTGGTTAGTGTGCGATTTCGCTCAGCACATCATGCTGATGAATGGCTGCTATCCTGACAACACTCATGATGCGTTCATCCCACGCCAGTCTGCTGTCCTAGCAATCTTTCAGCCAGCATGTCAAACCAGAAGGTGATTGCTGGGACACTAAGACTATCCAGTCTGCAACCCAACTTGCACACATGATCTGCACATATATATCGCGATCCACGCCACGAGAAACATCATCAAGCAGCTGATTGGGTGCTTACGCAAAGGTTTCACTGCCTTAACCACTCTGGAGGAGCCCTTCAATACTCGCTGGAGCAGATGTCTTGATTCATGGTGGTGTGCTGCATTAGGAACATAGGAACATAGGCTCTTCAAGCCTACTCCGCCTTTCGATAAGATCATGGCTGATCTGGTTATGGTCTCAACTCCACTTTCCTGTTTGCACCCCATAACCCTTGACTCCCTTGTCTATCAAAAATCTATCTAATTCAGCCTTGAATAAATTCAATGACCCAGCCGCCACTGCTTTCTGGGGAGAGAATTCCACAGACTAAGGACCCTTTGAGAAAAAGAAATTCACCTCATCTCTGTTTTAAAAGCGAGACCTCTTATTCTTAAACTGTGTTCCCTAGTTCTAGTCTCCCCCACTAGAGGAAACATCCTCCCGATATCCATTCTATCAAGTCTCCACAACTGCAATCTCCACAACTGGTCATCATGAGGGCACTGCACTTGCCACCAGGGATTCAGCAATGACCTCAGAAGGAGGCGGAAGAGAAGGAGGAGGAGGGGAAGGGAGGAGGCAGCTGGAAGATCCACATTCCAACAGTCTGTCTGTTATCGCGTAATTCAACTCTGGTTCTCGTGAATGCAATCCGAGATTCACATTGTCTAAGTGTCAGACCTGACCATCCCTCAGTTATAGACCATTACAGCGTTCTCTTGGACACATTCCTGAAATAAAAGCCACCACGAAAAAACTCATTCAATTATAGCTTTATGTAACAAAATATCCAATAATCCATAAAAAATTCAACTAATTACCCTTGTGCATTCCCTTACTACCTTCTTGTGGATACCTTTGCCTGTCCTAGTGCAGTGCTAGCCCAATGGCTGCAGCAGGGCTGGTGGAAGGCTGCTGACTATCAACGGGGAAGACTGCAGATGGCCTTGGAGGACGCCTTGAGCAGCTTTGGGTCTAGAAGGCCCGGCTTTGGACTGTACCTTGCCAAGGGTGGCGGTTGTCAGGGCTCGCTGACTGACAGGCAACAGCTAGGCCTCAGTAATCCTAGTATTTGTTTTAGAAAAGATGATTGGACTGCTCTGAGAGCCTGAAAGCCCCTTTGCACATTGGTAACCTCAGCAATGATGGCAGCAATCTGAGCCTGGATGGCAACAAGCTGAAATTTCATGACCTCCGTCTGAGCTTCCATTGCAGCACTCTGACGTTGGGTAGCTTCTGCTTGTGCTACAATGGAAGCTGAGAAAACAGCCATTGGTCACTGCAGGATGGTTGGGTCTCCAGTGGAGTTGGCCACGATTTCCATGCTGAAAAGGATGGACTGCAACCTCTGTACGATAACTCTGTGCCAAGTTGGAGCTGAACTCCTGCATGCTCCTTGACAGTGACATCAGACTCTCTGGCAGGCCAACCAATGCACCAAGCATTTCTGTGTGCATGTCAATCAGCCTTTTTCTGTCCACTGCCCCATCAAAATCCTCTGCCACAGAATCCGTCTGCAACCTTGCCCTCCAGGGAGCTGGCACCTGCATGATCCTTTTTCCCTGTCTTGGCTGCAGGCCATTTATGTCCAATGACTCATCATGTGCAGATCCCACCTCTATGCTACCTCTACCTTTTAAAGTACACACAGTGTCAGTATCTGAGCTGGTAGCTGCAGGTGTCAGATTGAGTGAGGGTCTTTTTTCCTCATCAGTCTCTTCCTCATCTAGGATCACAGCCTCCCACACCAGTGCCTGGCCAAGTGTCAGTTCTTGGCTATCTGAGAGGATAAAGGTACAAGGACAGAGTGGGGTGAGGGAAAGGGGAAAGTAAGAGGTGCATGCTTACACCATCTGTTGCTTGTAAATCATAACAGATTGTGGGATGAGGGTGAAGTGGGATGTGAGAAGGTGGATTAGGCTGGAACATACCGTCATCTTCGATAGTTTCAGCCCCATGCTGGCTACTGCCTCAGTAAATGCCGCTCCAATGTTGGCCAACACTCCTCCATGGTGGTAAACATATGCAATCATGCCTGCTGCTACCAGTTAGCTGCTGCTGCCACCTATTATGGGCCACCTTGCCTGCAAGAGAGAGGGAAGTGTGGTAGAGTGGTGCAATATGTTGAGGTGATATGCCTGTCACAGTTGAATAGCTGGCAGTGTGTGTAATCTGTAAGATGTGGTGTGAACCTTGCAGCAGTGCTAAGTGTGTGAGGGTAAGGCGAGGCGCTGAAGGTGAAGTTTGAGTTGATAAAGATTTTGGTAGGAGACTGAAGGGAGTGTGGTGAACGGAACAGTGTGTGAGGCTAGAGGTGCAGTTGGTAGGATATGGCATGTGAAATGCATTCACTGACTTTGACCACTCATGTGTGGCCATTGAACTTCTTAAGGCACTGCATCCAGATCCTCGGGGCTATACTGCTGACATTGATTGGAGGAGGTTACAGAGGTAGCAAGGGTCAAGGCCATGAAGGGATTTAAAAACAAGAATGAGAATTTTAAAATCAAGGCATTGCTTAACCAATAGTCAGTGGAGGTCAGAGACCACAGGGTGACAGGTGAATGGGACTTGGTGAGAGTAAGGATATGGTCAGCAGAGTTTGCTCAAGTTTATGGAGGTTGGACGATGGGAGGCCGACCAGGAGTGTGTTGGAAGAATCAACTCTAGAGGTAACAAAGGCATGGATGAGGATTTCAGCATCAGATGCGCGAGGCAGGGACGGAGTTGGGTGATGTTACGGAGATGGAAATAGATAGTCTTAGTGATGGTGCAGATAGGTGATTGGAAGCTCATCTCGGGGTCAGATACGGCACCAAGATTGTGAACAGTCTGGTTCAGCCTCAGACAGTTGCCAAAGAGAGGGATGAAGTTGATGGCTTCGATCTTCCCAAAATGTCGTTGGAGGAAATTTCTGCTCATCCAGTACTGGATGTCAACAAGCGGTTAGGTAATTTAGAGACAGTGAAGGATTTGTGACTGGTGGTGATGAGGTGGAACTGGGTGTCGTCAGTGTACATATGAAAACTGACCCTGTGTTTTTGGATGATGTTGCTGAGGGGCAGCATGTAGATGAGAAATAGGAGAAGGCCAAGGATAGATCCTTCGGGGACTACAGGGGTAGCAGGGGTAGGAGCCGGAAGAGAAGCCACTTCAGGTGATGCTCTGGTTACTACTGGATAGATAAGCATGGAACAAGGCGAGTGCAGTCCCACCCTGCTGGACTACAGTGGAGATTCATTGGAGAGGGTTGATGGTCAACCCTTTTAAAGGCGGTAGACAGGTCGAGAAGGACGCAGAGGGATAGTTTTCCTTTGTCACAGTTGTATAGGATGTCATTTGTGACTTCGATAAGAGCAGTTTTGGTATTGTGGCAGGGCAGAAACCTGATTGGAGGAATTCAAACATGGAATTCTGAGAAAGCTGGGCACAGATTTGGGAGGTGACAGCACATTCAAGGACTTTCGAGAGGAAAGGGAGGTTGGTGATTAGGCAGTAGCTTGCAAGGTTGGAGGGGTCATGGATTATTTTTCTGAGGAGAGGGGTGATGATGGCAGACTTGAAGGAAAGTGGTACAGTTGCTGAGGCGAGAGAACCATTAACAATATCAGCTAATATAGAGGCCAGAAAGGAAAGTTGGGTGGTCAGCAGTTTTGTGGGAATAGGGTCAAAGGAGCAACAGGTGGCTTTCCTGGACATGGTGAACTCAGACAGAGTCTGTGGAGAGCTGGGAGAGAAAATAGAGAAAGATGATTAAAAGATATTTTCTAAATAATGCTTTCAAATTGCTTGAACTGTGCTGCCAATGGCTATAAAATTTAGTTCATATTAAACTCTTCAAACTCTGAAGACCTGTTGAATACAGATTTCCTCTAACAATTTTGCTATACCCAATGAGAGAGGAAATGGTCCTCCAATATCTCCTTTACGGATTTGTTGACCATATGCTTCCACAAACTAAGTGTTTCTAACTTTGATTTTATGACTTTTCCATGGTGGTTTACATTTTTCTCTTTGCAATTAGTTTGAGGTCAATAACCTATGGTGATTATGAGGAGTTTTTGGAATTTGTTGACTTTCTCTGGAACTATCTCCTTAGGCTCTACTGCCTCTTCACCTCTCTCTCTCCCATAAGACCCTACTTACAACCTACCTCTTTGACCAAGCTTTTGGTCACCTCTCTTAATAATTCTTCTTTAACTCAGCACCCTTTTTTCATCACACCTCTGCAGATGCCTTGGGATTTTTTTCTACCTTAATGGAGCTAAATTAAATGCAAGTTGTTGCAGTTATATTATGGTCTGTGTCTGCTTTTAACTTTCTGCAGTTGCTGGAGTCAATTAAATCCAAAGTAAGAATCATTGGAGTTGATGAATTGTTTCACTAATTATAATCTGGGCAACTGTGTAAAAGATGGTTATCTTTGCATTTTAGTATTGGTCTCCATTTTAGAGCCATAACTACCTTTAGTATGTAATGTCATTTTGATAAGCCAAATTTTTTTAACTTCTTTTAGACTGCGACAGGAAATTTAAATTAGTTGAACTGAGGATGGTTAAGTTAGCAACACTTGTGAAATATTCCAGCATTATTACTGAGTCTGAAATAGAGGTGAGAAAAGGGAAGCAAGTTGGAAAAAATAATTTGCTCAAATTTTGCCATGTTATGGCACTTCTGGACAGATAGGAATGCCTACACAATCCATCCAATCCATCTTCCTTGGGTCAGAAGTAATCATATCCATGTCATAATGAGACTATTGCAAGTCAGTATGAGCATGAGCAGGCAACAGAAGTTATTTCTAAAGGGCATTAACTGTCAGAAATATATACACCTCATTCACATCCTTTAATAAATTGCCTTGTATCATTTGTATAGTGCAACACCAATTTATTACACAAATAAAATGTTTTTTTACCGAACAGTAATGTGAAGATTCAAAACATTGATCTCAGTAGTCTGCCATACTGGAGGAAATCATCCATGACATTACTAAGTCAACCCATTTACACTGACATTGTTTGAAACTATGATATAACTCCTAGGAATGTAAAGGACTATTTGTGTAACTAACGACACACATTCTCATGTTTTGAACTGTTTCTAGAGAAACATTTAAACATTTATTCCCCACTCCCTTTCTGTGATAATTGATTTATATTTGTTTTTGAACACAAGACTTAATATGCTTAGCCAAGTATGTTCTCTGTGGTTTTCTCGATTAATCATAAACCAGTCAAACATATTCCTGTCAAAATACTCCAATGGTATCATAACCTAGCCAGCAGCTAGAAGTCATGAACTCATCAAACTGTCATCAAATGTGTGCCTATACATAGTTGATTGGAAGTGGACTAAGAGATAGAAATTAATGTAATGTAAATTAAATATTTATGCACATATCAAAGTATAAGTTTAACGTGCACTATGTTACATTTGGGGATCCTGCCATCTTCCATGTGGCTCACATGGAAGATTTTTCTGCAGCACCTGTGGAAGAGCCTGTCACTCTAGAATTGGCCTTTATAGCCACCCCAGGCGCTGCTTCACAAACCACTGACCACCTCCAGGTGCTTATCCATTGTCTCTCGAGATAAGGAGGCCAAAGAAGATATTACATTTAACAGTGTGGTAGTATTCAAAAAGAAAACAGCTTGAGTGAGCATTAGGTGATCATTAAATAAAGGTAATGGAGCTGTATTAGCCACATATGAACCGTAGCGGTTATGGTACAATGCCACGTAGATGTTCCTTTTATGACAAGGTAATATGATTTTACTGAACATGCAGCCAAAATTTGAAAGGCTTCATTGCAGCAAAGTACTGTCATTTCCCAACCGTTGCTCAATGTAATGCAAATTTTATTATTTTCGTTTTACAGAAGTCTTTTGTTACCCACATGTTAAGAAAACTTGTAGTTACTGACAGCGCTGCAGGCAAGGATTGTGAATGTAATCCTGCACCTTTCAGTTTTAATTTTTTCAACAATCTAAAATGGCAACAATACAGGGTAGGGCACAGTTCAGTATTCCAGTGAGAACATGAAATCTGTATGCTATGTCCAAAAATCCTGCAGTAATACTGGAAATTCAAAGGTGATAGATGTCAGCATGAAAGAGCTTGGAAGCTTAACTTGGTATTGGGCCTATGCTTGCATCCACCAACGAAAAATAATTAGCAAGAATTCAAATCTTGTGATGCATAAATCTTATGACAATCAACGTATACTTTGTAACTTGTTTGCATAGATAGAAAAGCTTTTGCTTCCAGTTTGTTTTATAACCCCGCCAAAGTTGAAAGTTTGACTTGCTGCGTCTCTGTAAGAGTTTAATGGTCATTTGAGTGACTGGCTTCTTCCTCCTTGACAGTCCCTATGATGTGAAATACAGAGGAGCTGGTATAGCTGTGCACACAATGACAATTGCCCTTGAAGGAATAGAAGGTGGAAATACTTTGAGAAATTCCAGGAAGCTGATAATTCTGAGTTTACCCTGTCTTTACAAACCTTCTACTGCTACCTCTAATGTGTTCATTTTTACTGTCCATAATCAGTGTGTTTTTAACAAGGAAGATGCATTTGTTTCATAACTCCTGAGTGTGTGGCCAATTTGAATAACCAGCACACCTTTCATGGGTTGAAATAAAGAGGTTTATTTTTATTCACATGCTCACCTCGAAGGTCTAACGCCTTCGTCACTCACTCACCGCACACACACACACTCAAGAAAGAAAGCCATTAAAGGGGATAGTGCACTTTTACAAATTACAAACAAAAGAATAGGTTGGCTTGTCTTGGGGAAAAGGCATGTGTTGCGGGCCCAGTGAAGAAGGTGTTTTCACTCCTGAAGTGTGGTTAGGTGGATTCGATAGCCAGATTCATATATCAAAGTCATTGCAGGATTCTCTCGAAGAGGTGGATTTTCAGCCAAAATTAGTTCCCTGTAGTATTATTACCAGGAAGACAGTTTTCTGTACTGGTGGACTTGAAAAGGAACAGGCTTGGAGACCTTAGGAGGTTGTAGTCTCCAGTTTTAAGGCATAGTGTTCTGCCTTTGTTGCTGTCTCTACAGCTGTTGTTTGGAGACTGACTAGATTCTCCCTGGTGCTTTGGATAATAAGATCCGTTATCTGCGATGAGTTTCAGTCAGGTGACCACCTGATCAATATTTCTATTGTCCACCCAGAATGATTTTAAGTTCAAAGGCATTGCTACACAATGGGGGATGTACGGTGGCCATTCACACCTACTCATGAGTTAACTAGTTTCAAGCTCGGAGACAGTGAGTCTAGGAGTTCATAGATATTGAGTTTTGGGTACGACCACAAACAATAGGAAGCGAGAATTCCATAAATGATTTTGTCTTGGTATGTCCATTCAAGGGAGAGACTGCACTGATGGTCATTCAATTAGGAACTTTCTGGAGGCTTGATACTTCTGAGTCTGGGCCAAAATTGCAAAAGTCACCTGACCCTCAGCAACCATCTTATGCAGCATTTTAATGTCCATTGTGGTTCATTAAAAAGAAAAATAAGCTCCAGAAGATTCTATGCTGAATACAGTCCATGTTTAAAGTCATGAATAGGACATGCCTTTACTGGGCATGGACAGTACTTTCTGGGACGAGCTCAGAACAAAAGTTTTCTTACAAATGTCCACAGAGTTCAGACACACAGAGCTGGATTTTAACTTTCCAACCCGCTGGCTGCAGAGGAACCCAGCAGCGTGTAGTAAACCCGGAAGTTTCAGCAGTGTGTTTGTCAGTGGCTTTTTAATGCAGCCATTGCATTTGTATCTGACTTCCAGGTCTTCCGACCAATTAGAGCCAGCACGCATGATGACAACCCACATCAGTCTATTTCAGCTCAACTATTTAAAGGGACCCTGCGAGGATTAGACTTGAAGCATTGCAGAGAATGACAAACAGAGCCAAAACCATGAGCTATGGAGACACAATGTAGCAAGGTAGCACAACACTTCAATGAGGCCTCTCCAGAGATGATGCTGCAGCCTGTAAGGGCCTACAGGGCAATTCTGTTTCCTGCCAACAGCAGAAAGAAGCCTGCCTCAGAAAACAAGAAGGCACAGTTGGAAATCACTGAGGAGGTCAGCAGTGAGAATGTAGTGCCACATTCCTGGATCTATTTCTAGAAGCAGTTTAATGATCTAATCAGTACAGGAAAGGTGAGTGGCATGGCACATTCAAGTATACCTGGTGCGTGTCTCAGCCAAACCCCTTCACTCTGCCCTCCCAAGTCTTCTCCTCATACCAACACACCTTGTGGGAGCACCTGTCCCTCTCTGTCTAGGCTTTTACTCACATCCCCATCTGACCATTCACCACTGGCACTCACCCTCATTCTAATGCAATGTCACACCTAATCCTCACAGTGGCTCTCCACAAATCTCCTTCCATCCTGTTAACACATTCTATTTCTCACATTTATAGGTCACTGCTTTCTCTCCTTGCAGGAGAAGAGATCACAGGAAAGCAGGGAGAGGCAGAGATCCGAAGGTGGCCCTCCAGTCGTCTCCATTTTGACAACTGTAGAGGAGTCATCGCTGGGGATAGGCTGAGTCTTGGCATGTCTGGCCATCAGAGATGGAGAGATGGGAGTCTCCCAGCTACCTGGTGACATAATTAAATATCTCTGAGCCACATGGCATACAACACTCAGCCATCTTGACTTGATGTCAGCAGACACCCCAAGTTGATAATGTGATTATATTGATAGTTCTAATTCATGTCTTTCATTTCTCACAGGCCCTTCAAGTTTCCTTCAGGAGATGATGCAGGAGAAGAACGAAGATTCCTGAGAGGAGGTCACTCACTCTGAGGATGCACCGTCTCAAGACTCATGCACATTGCCCATCAGCTCAGATACGCAGACCTCGGTGGGATTGGCAAGACAGATAGTTGGGTTGGCACATGGTGAAGCACATTTCATAAGTGAGCAGGAGCAGGTGTTGGAGATAGGGACAGTAGTGGAGAGTCCCATCAGAGGGTGCAGGACCCACCAAGCTCTGGTAAGTTGGATGCAGATGCTGAGCCTTGGGGGTCATCAACAAAGAGGACTATTCCAGTGCAGCTGCAGAAAATGTGTGAGGTTCTGTCAGCCTTTCCAGAGACACAGCATATGATTAGAAAGAGATTGGAGAAATCTGTCTTGAACATAGGAACATAGGAGCAGGAGTAGGCCATTCAGCCCATCGAGCCTGCTCTGCCATTCAATACTATCATCGCTGATCATCAACTTCAATGCCTTTTTCCCACACTATCCTCATACCCCTTATGTCATTGGTAGTTAGAAATCTGTCAATCTCTGCTTTAAACCTGCTCAATGACTGAGCTTCCACAGCCCTCTGGGGTAAAGAATTCCAAAGATTCACAACCCTCTGAGTAAAGAAATTTCTCCTCATCTCTGTCCTAAGTGGTTTCCCTCTTATTTTGAAATTTTGTCGCCTAGTTCTAGACTCCCCAACCAGGGGAAACATCATACCTGCATCTACCCTGTCTATCTCTTTAAGTATTTTGCAGGTTTCAATGAGATCACCTCTCATTCTTCGAAACTCTAGAGAATACAGGCCCAGTTTCCCCAATCTATCCTCATAGGACAGTCCCACCATCCCGGTAACAAGTCTTGTGAACCTTTGGTGCACTCCATCTATGGCAATAATATCCTTCCGAAGGTAAGAGGACCAAACCTTCACACAGTACTCCAGGTGCGGTCTAACCAAGGTTCTATACAATTGAAGCAAGACTTCACTACTCCTGTACTCAAATCCTCTTCCGATAAAGGCCAACATATCATTAGCCTTCCTAATTGCTTGCTCCATCTGCATATTAGCTTTCAGTGACTTATTGACGAGGCCACCCAGGTCTGTTTGTACAACTACACTTTTTAATCCCTTACCATTTAAGAAATACTCTGCACATCTGTTCCTCCTACCAAAGTGGATAACCTCACAGTTTCCCACATTATATTCCATCTGCCATTTGCTTGCCCACTCACCAAGTCTGTCCAAATCCCCTTGAAGCCACTTTGCATCTTCCTCACAACACGCATTTCCACTTAGTTTTGTGTCATCCACGAATTTGGAAATATTACATTTGGTCCCCACATCCAAATCATTGATATATATTGTGAACAGCCGGGGGCCAAGTACTGATGCCTGCGGTACTCCACTAGTCACAGCCTGCCAATGTGAGAATGACCCATTTATTCCTCCTCTCTGTTTTCTGCCTGTTAACCAATCCTTAATCCATGCCAGTATATTACCTCCTATCCTATCTGCTTTAATTTTGCTAACCAACCTCCTGTGGGGGACTTTATCAAAAGCCTTCTGAAAATCCAACTGTACTATATTCACCGACTCCCCTTTATTAATTTTGTTAGTAAATCCTCAAAAAACTCCAACAGGTATGTCAAACGTGATTTCCCATTCATAAATCCATGTTGACGATGCCCAATCAGATCATTATTATCCAAGTGTCCATTTATCACATCCTTTATTATAGATTCCAGAATTTTCCCTACTACTGATGTAAGGCTAACAGGTCTGTAGTTCCCTGTTTTCTCTCTCCCTCCCTTCTTAAATAGTGGGGTGACATTTGCTACCTTCCAATCTGCAGGAACCATTCCAGAATCTATAGAATTTTGGAAAGTGTTACCAATGCATCCATTATCTCCATAGCAACCTCTTTCAACACTCGGGGGGAGGGGGGGAGGGGGGCGGGTGGGGGGAGGATGTAGAATATCAGGAGCCGGGGACTTATTAACCATCAGCCCCATTAATTTCTCCAATACAGTCTTCTTACTCATGTTAATTTCCTTCAATTCCTCACTCTCTCCAGCCCTTCGGATCTCTAATTGTGGGAGATTTCTTGTATCTTCCTCAGTGAAGACAAACACAAAGTAATCATTTCGCTTATTTGCCATTTTTCTATTCCCCATTATAAATTCTCCTGACTCTGTCTGTCATGGAACCACATTTGAGTGCCATGTTGTCTTAGGCCTCCATGCTGATGTCTACATTCATGAAAAGAGTGGCAAAACAAGTGGAGCGTCAGATGCAACAGTTGACTGAGTGCATGCTGGCCCTCACCAATTCCCTGCACACTCAAAATGCCACCTTGAACTGGGTTGATAAAAACCTAGCCTTGGCCATTCAGCACCTTACTGAAGTACAGCAAAGTGCTCTCAGGAAAATGCAGGTGGGCTGTGAGATTGAAGATGGAGAGAGGGGACATGGAAGTGGGAACTCTGCTCAAAGTATTTCCACTTCTGATCCCTTGCCACCCGCTCTGCCCCATTCAGAGCCCCACAGGCTGCCGCAAGTGTAGATGGCCAAGTGTGCCCTGAGCAGCTGCAGATTGGACAGTGCTTGGCAAAGACCTCATGGCCTTCAAAACCCAGAGGACATCCGCCAAGATCATCTGAACAGTCAGAGCTGGGGTCGAAGCAGCCTCCAGCTCTGCTGAAGCCACAAGTGTAGCACCATATGGGAGTAGTTGAAAAAGGAAGAATAAGGTATTGTAGTTGCACAAGGGTATGTACATGGGTGTTTAACACAGTGTTACATTGTTACATTTCTGTTTAATTTTTCTGTACCGTAAATTTATTTGATTGCTCCATTTTACCACATTTCCCATTTTTGCCTGCTGCCTGGCAAGTGGCCTTCTGCCTTTGAAGAATGGTAAGAGAAGAGTTAAGAATGGCCAATGGGTGGCTGTAACAGGGATGCTTTGTTGATTGTGGGACTGCTTTCTGCTGGGTGATGGGGGGTGCCAAGTGGGTTAAGAACTTGTTTATCAGCTGGTTGCACTGCCTCGGTCTAAGTGAACCGTGCCTAAATCAGGCCAACCTGGACAACCTGGAGAGCTATATGTGTCGCCACTGGTGCCATTGACACATTACAACCTTCCTCCTGCTCCTATTGTTGCTTCTTCTCCTTGGAGCGGCAGAATACTCAGCACCTTCCTGCTCCTGCAGCTCCAGTCCCTGCTGCTGTGCTATGTTGTTCAAGGTGCAGAAGGCTATTATTATTTTGGATACATGGGTTAGTAGGTGCCTCCAGATTTGTCAAAGCACCTAAATTTAATCTTCAGCATTCTGATTGCTTGCTCCATCATAGCTCTCATGGTCAGGTGGCTTCTATTGTACCTTTTGTACTCGTGTACTATTTGGGCTCCTCACAGGTGTCATCTTTGTTGCCAAGGAGCCATGTGCTAACTCTGCTTCGAGGTGTGAAGATCTCAAGGAGGCTTGACTGGCGCAAGATGAAAGTTTCATGGCAACTCTCTGGGAATCATGCACATGATCTTTCTGTAGTTGCAGATGAGTTGGGCATTGATGGCGTGGAAGCCCTTTTGGTTGTTGAAGGTTCCCAGATGATCTAGGAGTTCCTTGACTACCACATGTGTGCAGTCTATCCCACCATTATTGTCTGCAATAATCAGCAACAGTCAGTTCAACATGTATGCTGACAGCACCTGGCTCTACCTCATCACCACCTCTCTCTACCCCTCCACTGTCTTTAACTTGTCAGACTTCTTGTCCGACATCCAGTACTGAATGAGCAGAAATTTCTTCCAACTGAATATTGGGAAGACTGAAACCATTGTCTTTAGTCCCCACTACAAACTCCATCCCTAGCCATTGACTCCATTCCTCTCTCTGGCAACTGTGTCAGACTGAACCAGACTCTTTGCAACCTTGGTGTCATATTTCACCCAAGGATAAGCTTCTGAGCACATATCTGCACTCTCACTAAGACTGCCTATTTCCACCCCCGTAACATCGTCTGACTCAGCTCATCCATACCTTTGTTACCTCCAGGCTTGACTGTTCCAAATCCTGGCTGGCCTCCCACAGTCTACCCTCTGTAAATCTGAGGTCATCCAAAGCTGTTCTGCCTATGGCCTAACTCACACCATTTACTCATCTCTCCAATTGTGCTCGTTGACTTACATTGGCTACCAGTTAACCAATGCCTTGATTTTAAAATCCTCATCCTTATTTTCAAATCCCTCCATGGCCTTGCTCCTCCCTATATCTGCGATCTCCACCAGCCCCACAAACCTCTAAGATATCTGTGCTCCTCTAATCCTGGCATCTTGAACATCCCCAATATTAATCATTCTATCAATGGTGGCCATGCCTTCAGCTGCCAAGACCCTCAGTTCTGGAATTCCCTCCCTAAACCTTTGCCTCTCTACTTGTCTGTCCTCCTTTAAGATGCTTCTTAAAACCTAACTCTTTGCTTTTGGCCATCTGCCCTATTAGCTCCTTATGCGCCTGGGTGTCATATTTTGTTTTATAATGCTTCTGTGAAGCCCCTTGGGTTTTTTATAAATTTCTAAATAAATACAAGTTGTTGTTTTAAACTCAATGCTTTTTGACCAAGACTAGGAATGTGTCATAGAACAGAATATTATTTGCTTTCTGCTTTTGTTGCCTATTGCTAGTATCAGAAACTCCAGATGACATAGCAGGGTCCGAAGCAGGATTAACCTTTGTGTTGTACTTTGCCTGAACAACGTATTTTAAAATCAGCCACAGAACAAGAGCTTAACTATGTTACTTCTGATATCATCCTCTTGGCCTTTCTGAGGAAATTGGCCATGTCACTTCTGGGTTCCCGACCCAGAATTGAGGCCAAAGTTGGGATTGTGACCCACCTGGGAAAACTCGGCGCAATGGTCTGGATTTTCATCCATGGCCCCACGTAAAATCGGAGCGATCGTAGTGGAAGATGGCAGAAACTGTGGGTTGGGAAGCTTACTGCTGCCCCACAAGCCTAACTGGGATTTACCTCTCCACCCCCCCATCCTCACCAGGACTGCTCCTGGTTGCTCCTTCCCTATTCTGTTGCAGCAGCACCGGAATTTTGCAGCCAGGCAATAGCAGAAATCTTATTGTCGTATATGAAGAATCAACCCTGACCCAGTAAACTGGGTGGTAGTTTCAGCGGCGATCCTGTTTGTTGGGCGTAGGCGTGGGGGTGGAAGTCCTGCTGCACCAGAACATTGCTGTTGAGAGGACAATCCCTGCCATTATCTACCTCACTAGTCAATGTCCCTGACCATCAGGTCTGCTCAGCAAGAAATTGTAGATTTCACTTGGTTAATAAATCATCTGAGAAGTGTACCCTCAGCAATATTCTAAACAGCAGAGATGAACTATTTAGCATGTGGAATGCTATTATTTTGCACTACAGTACACTTAGATGCTTCTGTTCTTCCGTAAAGTATGATGTCTTCTTCAATGCATGAGATTGCATAGAACGTGGTTATGCTTTTGTGAGGAAATAACAACTACCATATATACATTTCAAACATTTATAAATTAACCATAATGGGTAGCTTTTTAAGACTTAGATCAGGTTATATGCACTGTACTTACTCCAACAGTGCCAGCAATTGCCAGATAATCAAAGTTTTGTGTTGCAGAATGTCAGTCAGTTTGTAATACTTTAAGTTGATGGATCTTCTAATCAAATATTAGGCTAAGGAGAAAGTTAGAGGACATCCTTGTTTGTTTGGTGCACCTGTAACAACTTTGGCAGAAAAAAAAATGAGTGTAATTGTTTGCATTATGTTTCCCTGTTAACAAAATCTCTCTAAGCTGTAGATTATGCCAAGTGTTAATTTTATAGTATGGTTGTCAAGGGCATATACAAGCTGTGTATATGGTGGACTCCACCTATACTTCTGATGTCCTATTTTAAGTTAATTTCTGCTCTTTCTGTTCTATAAAAGCCTATTGCATTAAACATTCATTTTTTTTCTATTTGTTTAGCAGTGCCTTTTCTCAAGAACCACAGTACTAAATAGTGAGTATTTGTGGGTTATTCTCAAAGATCTGCCATAAACTAACTCAAGAATGTAAGAAGAATTAAGGATGAAAAAAGGCCATTCCCTGAAAGCTCTTTCTTTTTGCCCCTTCGCCCATCAAGTCTAAGCTTCAGTAACATTACAGATCTGGTGGAGTATGTACCGAGAATCAGAGATGTGTAGCAGCAAGTTTGCTATCGGCTTGAGGGTGGTGCAGGAGGTTGCTGAGGGAAAAAGGCACTATAAGTGGTTGACCATATTATGAGTTTTAATGGTATGTCTCATGGCCTGCAAAATATAGGTGATCTTGTGGTGAAGTGATTTATGACTTTAACCCCTTACAGGGACTAAACCAAATCAGGAGTGCATCCCTATAAATCTCCTTTAATCAAGTTCAAACCAGACAAATTCTTAGACACTTATTTGGGTCCAAAGAATTGTACTAGCTTTCCCTCAAAGAAAGAAAACCAACAGAGAATATTACCATCTTTCGGATAGTCTATTTTTAATATTTATGGCTAAGTCATAAATAACCCAGATATTATAAGTGTCTGGGAAACTCTCTTCAATACATATCTCTCCACTGAAAGAGACACAGAGAGGGGGTTCTTGTACTTGTATACAGAATACTACATGAGACGATTTATTAACTTTTATAGATTAAGCAATAAACTTCTTAAGTGGATAAGTATATCACAATATCAAATATTACTGAGATATGTAACATACATTCTTATTTCTAATATAGAATCCAAAAGTGTAACCTTGCTATAATGTTACAGCAAAATTATCTTAGAATATCTAGAATATCCATCAAAATTTAAAGCAAACTTTTACCCTAAATCCTCTGAGTAAGGCATGGGATGGAAGTGTCTTTTAAGGATACAACACCCCTAAACTTTGCTTTCAAAACTTCTCATTTTTATACTATTTCTAAGGTGTCATCTGACTTCCAAGATTTATGTGACCTTCCTGTATTCCTTTTAAAATCCATGTTTGATAGTATCATGAACTAACTCTCCACTTAATGTTTTACTGGAAACTCCCTGTTTTTTGAAGTTGTAAGGCTTTATCTGGTCAAAATGTTTATAATTGTATTTACTTGACCTCTTATTCCTGTAAGTCCATTTTCTATAATTGCCTTTTTATGGTACCTTAAAGCAACCTCCAGAGCTGATTTGTCTGCATCAACAACCGCATAAACTAATTAAGTTTATTGCTACCTCTTACAGAGGTCATACAGGATATTTCAATGTGTGTGTTTATCTTCTAATTCCCTGGCAACAGAATTCTATTCTAATAGGGACCTTGAAATATTTAACTCTACCTTCTTAAAGGGGAATTTCAGTGAAGTCTGAAAACTGATCATCCATTCAATCCCTAACTCTAAAAGGCGTAATACACTATTTCCAAATTCTACTTAATTAAGCTTATTATACCTATATTCTATCACACTGGTTCTGGTGCAAAAGCAAAACATGTTTAGTGCTAGCAGATATTCTCCAGGACAACCTCAAGGGATACCCCCAGGATTAGTTAATATCTGCTTAATGTTTGCTGCTCTGAGGAAAACTATCCCAGCTTGATTAGTTCCTCTACTTAATGCTATGTACGATTAGATGCTCAAACAACTGCCATGAGTGATCCCGCTACTTGAGGAAAGGACTACCATGTTCCTGCCGCTACTTGAAATGTTTCAATTACAATTGACTTTCATGTTAATTAGAAAGTCTGTGATCAGACAAATATTTATTTACATAGATATTACCTGCTATTTTGACAAAATCTAACCTCACAAAAATTAAAAAGAAAAGATACAGTAAAATATATGCAAATATCAAAAAAGTATTAACATGTATTGGAAACTGGAAATTAGAAAGGGATAAAAAAAACTTCCATCCCTTTAAAAGTTTCATTGCATGTGAAGTTTTCCTTAGGCCCCCTCTAGATGGGCACAAGCTGCACCAAGTGTGATCACATCCTAAATGAATCGAAAACATGCTTATGAAGATTTTGCTCAGTACAAAAGTGGCATAGAGCCATATATATGGATCAATGGCCAATTTTCCTGTCCCTTGTACCCATTCTGCTCCTGTGCCACAAACCATAATGATCACTATGAAGTTCACTAATGGTGTAGGTGTAGCTCAGTCAATAGCCCTCTCATCTTTCAAGTCAAAAGGTTGTTCTGTTCAAATCCCACTCCAGAGATGTAAGCACATAATCTGGGCTGGCATCCCATTGCAGTTCTGAGGGAGCCCTACATTGTCAGAGGTGCCACCTTTCCTATGAGATGTCAAACTGAGGCCCTATCTTTCCTCTCAGATGGCTGTAAAAGATCCCATGATGCAATTTGAAGAGCTTCTCCTCAGTGTCCTATTTATCCCTCAATTAATATCACTAACAAATCAGATTATCTGTTGAATCTTGTTCACTGCTTTCTTTTATTCAAAGAACAGCTCTTAAATCTTGCATTTATTTGTCTGTTTTGGGTTTTACATAGATATTACCTGCTATTTTGACAAAATCTAATCTCACAAAAATTAAAAAGAAAAGATACAGTAAAATATATGCAAATATCAAAAAAGTATTAACATGTATTGGAAACAATCAAATTCTTGTCACAACAGTGAACCAACAATGACAAAGCATTGAAAGTGAAGAAAATAACTTCTATGCACATTTTCCAAATGTACATTCTCTCCTGCAGATCAATGTGAGTGCTGACGTGCTTCATAATTGTCCTAATTGGAGGTTCAGCAACCTTGCACCTCCCATGCTAAGGTCACTGAGGTAGCACCTCGTAGGAGGACAAGAATAGGTAGGAGAGCACTAAAGTCAAGCACTAATGACTTGCACCAGGGTGATCTTTAGTCTCCAAATTTGTACATGTTCATTATCAATAACAGATTTTTTTTTACAGAATTCTTGGTGTGCAGTGTTAGTTTGGTCATTATATGCCGACCAAGCAATACGATTTGACAGAAAGATTCATGCCGGTGTTTGGATCGAGTCCTAAGGTTTTTTTTAATTCATTCATGGGACATGGGCATCACTGGCAAGGCCATCATTTATTGCCCATTGCTAATTTCCCTTGAGCAGATGGAGGTGAGCTGCCTTCTTGAACTGCTGCAGTCAAAGTGATGAAGATACAGCCACAGTGCTTTTGGAAAAGGACTTCCAGGACTTTGGTCCAATGACGATGAAGAAACAGAGATGTATTTTCAAGTCAGGATGGTGTGTGACTTGTGGTGTGTTAATCTTGCAATTGACGGCATTCCCATACACTTGCTGCCCTTGACCTTCTACGTGGTAGAGGTTGCGAGTTTAGAAGATGCTGTCAAAGAAGCCTTGGCAAGTTGCTGCAGTGCATCTTGTAAGTAGTACACACTACAGCCACAGTGTGCCAGTGGTGGAAGAAGTGAATGTTGAAGGTGCTGGACGGGGCACCAGTCAAGCGGACTGCTTTCTTCTGGATGGTGTCGAGCTTGTTGAGTGTTGTTGGAGCTGCACCCATCCAGGCAAGTGGAGAGTATTCCATCATACTCCTGATTTGTACCTTGTAGATGGTAGAAAGGCTTTGTGGGAGTAAGGAATTGAGTTACTTGCTGCTAAATACCCAGCCTCTGGCCTCCTCTTATAGCCATATTACTTATGTGTCTGGTCCTGTTACATTTCTGGTCAATGGTGACTGCTAGCATCTTTCTAATGGTGGACTCAGTGATGGTAATGCCGTTGACTGTCAAGGGGAGGTGCTTAGATTCTCTCTTGGTGGAGAGGGTCATTGCCGGGAACTTGTGTGGCATGAATGTTACTTTCCAATTATCAGCCAAGTATGAATGTTGTCCAGGTCTTGCTGCATGCAGACAAGGACTGCTTCATTATCTCAGGAACTGCAAATGATTGCACATTGCACAATCATCAGCAAACATCCCATGTTTGATCTTATGTTGGAGGAAGGTCATTGATGAAGCAGCTGAAGATGGTTGGACCTAAAAAACTGCCCAAAGGGACTCCTGCAGTGATGTTTTGGGGCTGAGATGATTGGCACCAATAACCACCAACATCTTCCTTTGTGCTGGGTATGACTCCAGCCAGTAGAGAGTTTTCTGCCAATTCAATTGACTTCAATTTTATTAGTGCTCCTTGATGCCACACTCAGTCAAATGCTGAATTGATATGCATGTTTGGACCAAGACTTTATTGAGGTCTGGAGCCAAGTGATTCTGGAGGAATCCAAACTGAGCATCAGTGAGCAGGTTATTGGTGAGTAGGTGCCACTTGATAGCACTGTTGATGACACCTTCCATTACTTTGCTGATCATTAAGAGTAGGCTGATGGAGAAGTAATTGGCCAGATTGGATTTGTCTCACTTTTGGTAGACAGGACAAACCTGGGCAATTTTCCATATTGTTGGGTAGATGCCAGTGTTGTAGATGTACTGAAACAGCTTGGCTAGAGGCATGACTAGCTCTGGAGCAAACGTCTTCAGCATCGCAGCTGGGATGTTGTTGGAGCCCATAGCCTTTGCTGTATGCAGTGCGGTCAGCCATTTCTTGATATCATATGGAGTGGAGCAAATTGTCTGAAGACTGGCATTTATAATGGTGGGGACCTCAGAAGGAGGCTAAGATGGATCATCCACTCGACATTTCTAGCTGAAAGTTGTTGCAAACGTTGCAGCCTGATCTTTTGCACTCATGTTGCCTCTGCTATAATTGAGAATGTGAATGTTCATGAAGCCTCTTCCACACATTAGTTGTTCATTGGTAGAAGGATTGGGATTGATGTTGGGAAGGACCTTTGGTGCAGGGGAATAGGGATGGTTTAACTGAAACTCTTCAGAATGACCTGCTGTCGAAGAGCTTTTGCAGCTGTCGAGAAATGTGTACCTTGCCTTCCCTGACATTCTTGCTTTGTAGCCTCCATAGGGAAGTTGTGGGCTCTGGTAAAGAGCATGTTGGTCCCTTGCTAGATCCACAGGCAAGGGTGAGTGTGACCTGATGCTGGGCAGTAGTTGGTGGAGACGCAAGTGACATTAGTCTGAAATGGTGTCCCTACTAAAGTGGAGCCTCTTCACTCGATGCTCCTCACTGAATGGCAGATATAAAGTTCTTGGCCTGTACGCACTAGCGGGTTAAGTCTTCCTGCAAGCTTTCCTCCTTCTGCTTCACTACAAAAGCAAAATACTGTGAATGCCGGAAATTTGAAATAAAAACTGAAAATGCTGGAAATACCCAGCAGATCTGGCAGCATCTGTGGAGAGAGAAACAGAGGCCGGAATTTAACATTGTGGCGGTATCCTCGCCCACTGGCTGAAAAGTCAGGAGGGAGCCCACCTCCACCGAGCCTGGAAGGCACGCTGCTATTTTATGTGGCCCTGGCCCTTAGTTGGCCTTGGTCGGGACTTCCATCCCTCTGAGGCAAAGCGGTCCAGCAGCTCTTCAGTCCCAGCAGCGCCACCGAGAGTGTTGGGTACTGCTGGAATTGCACCCAGCCAGGACCTACAACAATGGAGGAAGCCCTGCAACAGGTAAGTGGGGGTCGGGCCTCGCCTGGGACAACCATCTAGGACCCCAGCAAGGTGGGGACGGCGGTCGATCGAGATGGGGGAAGTGTTCCAGCAGGAACAGCTTGTGTCGCTAGGGGTCCCTCCAGGGGCACAGGGTGCCCGATCAGGAGGGCTCCCTCCCCAGCCCGCAAGGACGCCGCCCGGTATTACTGGGCAGTCTCCTCAAGTGCTGAAGCGCCTGTCTGCCACTGATAAGATAACAGCAGCGGTGGGAGGAGGCCGTTCAGTGACACTTCATTGGCCACCCACGAGCCTCTTTTGGCATGGGGCGGGCGGTCTGTTTGTCACCTCCCTTGCCACTGGTAAAATAGCAGCAGGCGCAGGTAGGCAATGGGAATGGCGCACTCCGCCTCCCACTCGATTTTACCCCTCACCCCCAAAACTCCCAGCCTGCTCGCGGGGGGCATTAAATTCTGGCCAGAGTTAACATTTCCCTTCCATCAGAAGTTCTCTCTCCACAAATGCTGCCAGACCTGCTGATTTTCCAGCATTTTCAGTTTTTACTACGTCTGCCTCATCTTCCCACATCTGCAGGATTCTGGACTCTTGCCTACAGCTCCTCCTCCTCCTGCTCTTCCAATCACAATGGTACCCCAATCACCAAATTCATCAGGACCAACCAGAGGCTTTACCAGAATCCTCTGGTAGACATTCTAGTATAGATTCAGCCAAATAACATTTTGAAAAGCTTAATATTAGCTACAACTGCCTAAACAGCCTAGGCAGCACATTAGCAGTCAAACTGAACAAGCCAACATTTTTTTAGACAGCAGCTGAGCATCACTTCAACGAACGCTGGAAATGACATCCTCCTGACTGTTCTTGCCCATGATTTGTGGATCTATTGTCAAACTGTACTGATAGCTTGCCACGGTTATTCACAATGGCATTTGGGTCCTGAAAGTGATGCAGGGATCCCATTTACAGATATGAAATATCTGCCTGGTGTCTGGCAATTTCAGGCAGGCATGTTGAAAGCCTAACAAGGAGTCGTTATGAAATGATGTCTGGTGTACCTCCAGGGCTGAATGGGTGGGTGACACTGCAATGAATTTTCAAGGTCTAAACATATAGAGACTCAGTATTAAATGGGCTGATGTTCTTTGAAAGTTGTCCTAATGGCCTCTCCCTAAGGGGAGAAGTAGGGGGATTTTCAAAAAGCTACCAATCTCAGCAAATTTGGCATTGATAATGGAGAAATGGCAGACATGTTGAACAATTACTTTGCCTCAGTATTTACAGTTGAAAAAGAGGATAACTTGCTGGAAGTCCCGAAAAAATTAATAGCCAATAGGGGACAGGGACTTAATAGAATTAACGTAAGTAAAACATCAGTAACAAGGAAATTAATGGAACTAAAGAGTGAGAAATCCCGAAGACCTGACGGTTTCCATCCGAGGGTGTTAAAGGAAGTAGGGGAGCACATAGTAGATGCCCTAACTATAGTCTTTCAGAGTTCCCTGGATTCAGGAGTGGTCCCTCTGGATTGAAATGTTGCACATGTCACTCCACTTTTTAAGAAGGGTGAAAGGGGGAACCTAGGAAATTACAGACCAGTTAGCCTGACATCTGTGGTGGGCAAGTTGCTGGAGTCTATAATCCAGGATAGGGTGACTGAACACCTAGAAAAATGTCAGTTAATCAGGGACAGCCAGCATGGATTCATGATGGGAAGGTCATGCCTGACAAATCTCATTGAATTTTTTGAAGCGGTGACTAAAGTAGTGGACAGGGGAATGTCCATGGATGTTATTTATATGGACTTCCAGAAGGCATTTGATAAAGTCCCACATAAGAGACTGTTAAATAACGTAGAAGCCCATGGAATTGAGGGAAAATTATTGACATGGTTATGAAGTTGGTTGAGTGGTAGGTGAAAGAGAGTTGGGATAATGGGTAAGTACTCTGATTGGCAGGATGTGACTAGTGGTGTTCTGCAGGGATCTGTGTTGGGGTCTCAATTATTCACATTATTCATTAACGACTTGGATGATGGCATAGTAAGTCATATATCCAAATTTGCCGATGATACAAAGTTAGGCGGCTTGGTAGACAGTCTAGATGATAGCATAAAATTGCAAAGAGATATTGACAGACTAGGTGAGTGGACAAAACTGTGGCAGATGGATTTCAATGCAGGCAAGTGTGAGATTATCCATTTTGGACCAAAAAAGGATAGAGCAGAGTACTTTCTAAATGGGAAGAGGTTAAGTATAGTGGATGTCCAAAGAGACTTGGGGGTTCAGGAGCATAGATCTTTAAAATGCCACAAGCAAGTGCAGAAAATAATCAAAAAGGCTAATGGAATGCTAGCCTTTATATCTAGAGGATTGGAGTATAAAGACACAGAGGTTATGCTGCAGATGTACAAAACCCTGGTTAGACCCCACTTGGAGTACTGTGAGCAGTTCTGGGCACCACACCTTAGGAAGGATATATTGGCCTTGGAGGGAGTGCAACGTAGGTTTACAAGAATGATACCTGGACTACAGGGGTTAAGTTACGAGGAGAGATTACACAAGTTAGGCCTGTTTTCACTGGAATTTAGAAGGTTAAGGGGTGATCTGATCGAAGTCTTCAAGATATTAACAGGAAAAGACAGGCTAGATAAAGATAAACTATTTCCACTGGATGGAGATTCTAAAACTAGGGGGCATAGTCTAAAAATTAGGACCAGACCGTTCAGGAGAGATGTTAGGAAGCACTTCTTCACGCAAAGGGTGGTAGAGGTTTGGAACTCTCTCCCACAAACAGCAGTTGAAGCTAGAACAGTTGTTAATTTTAAATCTGAGATAGATAGATTTTTGTTAAGCAAAGATATTAAGAGATTTTTTTTTTAGATTTAGAGATACAGCACTGAAACAGGCCCTTCAGCCCACCGAGTCTGTGCCGACCATCAACCACCCATTTATACTAATCCTACACTAATCCCATATTCCTACCACATCCCCACCTGTCCCTATATTTCCCTACCTATACTAGGGGCAATTGCTAATGGCCAATTTACCTATCAACCTGCAAGTCTTTGGCATGTGGGAGGAAACCGGAGCACCCGGAAGAAACCCACGCAGACACAGGAAGAACTTGCAAACTCCACACAGGCAGTACCCAGAATTGAACCCGGGTCGCTGGAGCTGTGAGGCTGCGGTGCTAACCACTGCGCCACTGTGCTGCCAAAGGCAGGTATATGGAGTTAGGCCGTGGATCAGCCATGATTTCATTGAATGGCAGGACAGGCTCGAGGGGCTGAATGGCCTACTCCTGTTTCTATGTTCCTATGTTCCTATAAATCCAGCTAAGTCCTAATTATTCGAGGTATGTGCCTATTCACAACAATGATACTTCATAGATTTAAAGAGATAAGCCAGAGTTAAATTCACATCCAGGTTAACAGCCTGTTAGAAAATGGCTTTCACGCTGGAGCCCTCCTGTCGTGAGTAAATAGAGTATCCTCTTATTTACTAAGAAGCGGCACCATGAGAGGTTCATTAATACATGCACGCAGTGCCATTCCGGACATAGAGGACCAATTTCCATTTCACCACCGCCCCATTTTTAAGCATAAATCAGGTCCTAGGATAAAAATGAAAGAAATAAACCAATTGCCAACTTCCTTCTGGAGGTCGTCCTGTTCCGATTTTCAGGTGGATCTCAATTTAGGCATCCAACACACCTTCCGAATGCAGGTGGGGGCCTAATTTATATAGTTAGATTGTGATCAAATGATGCAGTTAGGACCCTGATACAATTTTGGTTCCAATCAGCACTGCCACTGCTGCTTTACCAACCCGCCCACAAACCATAGTCTATACAGGTCAGGAGGCAGCCATTTGCAGCGCTAATTAATGGAATCATAAGCTGCAGTCAGGTAAAGCTGGAAACAGGTCAGGCAAGGAGTTTTAATTCTTTTCCTTTTGGGCCTTTTAAGCTTTAAAGGCTTCCACAAGTGTAACTTTTTAGTGACAAATGGCTACTTCCTGACCTGTATAGACCATGGTTTGTGGGTGGGTGGATGATGCAGTAGTGGCAGTGCTGATTGGCAGTAAAATTATATAAGGGTCCTAAATACATCATCTGACCGCTATTTAAGTGCATTAATCAGGGCCCAATCTGCATCTGGCAGGGGTGCTCTTTGCCTAAAATGAGTTCCGCTTGAAAATCAGGTCTCCAGATAGAAATTGACATTTGTTTATTTCATTTTGGGACAATGGTGAGATGAAAATTGAAAATTGCTCTTTATAATTTCTTGCAGCTTAGATCTGTCTATCCAGCTTTTTCAGTCTTACCGTCTAAAGTGCTGCTGCACATCAGCATAAAAAAACTGGCTGTACTTAAAGTTATTTATAAGTCACCAGAACCAGATCAGATGCATCCGAGGATACTGAGGGAAGTAAGGGTGGAAATTGTGGAGGCATTGGCCACAATCTTTCAATCCTCCTTAGATACAGGGATGGTGCCAGAGGACTGGAGAATTGCAACTGTTACACTCTTGTTCGAAAAAGGGTATAAGGATAAGCCCAGCAACTACAGGCCAGTCAGTTTAACCTTGGTGGTGGGAAAGCTTTTAGACACGATAATTCAGGACAAAATTAACAGTCACTTGGACAAATGTGGATTAATTAAGGAAAGCCAGCATGGATTTGTTAAGGGCAAATTGTGTTTAACTAATTGATTGAGATTTTCCATGAAGTAACAGGAAGGGTTGATTGAGAGTAATGTGGTTGATGTAGTGTACATGGACTTCCAGAAGGTGCTGATAAAGTGCCACAAAGTCAGCAAAGTTGAAGTCCATGGAATAAAAGGGATCGTGGAAGCATGGATACAAAGTTGGCTGAGTGACAGGAAACAGAGAGTAATGGTGAACAGTTGTTTTTAAGACTGGAGGAAGGTATATAGTGAGGTTCCCCAGGGGTTGGTATTAGGACCACTGCTTTTTATATATATATTAATGACCTAGACTTGGGTGTGCAGGGCACAATTTCAAAATTTGCAGATGAAATAAAACTTGGAAGTATTGTGAACTGTGAGCAGGAAAGTGATAGACTTCGAGGGGATATAGACAGGCTGGTGGAATGGGCAGAAACATGGCAGATGAAATTTAGTGCAGAGAAGTGCAAAATTATACTTTTGGTATAACAAATGAGGAGAGGCAATATAAATTAAAGGATACAGTTCTAAAGGGGTGCAGGATTGAGAGCCAGAGGACACTGAATTTAAGATAATTGGCAAAAGAACCAGAGGTCCTTCTGCTCCTGGGGGTATATGTGCACAAATGTTTGAAGGTGGCAGGGCAGGTTGTGAAAGTGGGATCCTGGGCTTTATAAATAGAGGCACAGAGTACAAAAGCAAGGAAGTTATGGTGAACCTTTATAGAACACTGGTTCAGCCTCAGCTGCAGTATTGTGTCCAATTCTAGGCACCATACTTTAGGAAAGATGTGCAGGCATCGGAGACGGTCCAGAAAAGATTTACAAAAATGGTTCTGGGGATGAGAGACTTCAGTTATGTAGGTAGATTGGTGAAGCTGGGACTGTTCTCTTTAGAGAAGAGAAGGTTGAAAGGGGATTTAATAGAGGTGTTCAGAATCATGAGGGGTCTGGACAGAGTAGATAGGGAGAAACTGTTCCCGTTGGTGGAAGTATTGAGAACCAGAGGACACCGAATTTAAGGTGATTGGCAAAAGAACCAGAGGCGATATGAGGAAAAAATTTTTAATGCAGCGTATGTTTAGTATCTGTAATGCACTGCCTGAGAGTGTGGTGGAGGCAGATTCAATCATTGCTTTGAAAAGGAAATTGGATTATTATCTGAAGAGAAAACATTTGTAGGGCTACAGGGAAAGACAGGGGAGTGGGACTAGCTGAGTAGCTCTTAAACAGAGCCGGTACAGACACCATGGGCCTAATGGCTTCCCTCTGTGCTGTAACCATTCAATGATTCTATGATCTACCAGATCTCCTGCCCTTCCAAATGATGAATGGTCTATATGCAGTGTGATTCATGCTGGCAGCTCACCTTTCTATTTAAATGAGTCTTGACTGCGAAATGGATTGAGCCTCACACCAATGTCATCGGGTGTAGCGGAATAATCGCCCATCTGGTGTACACCAGGTACAATGATGACTCCACGCACATGAATTTTGAATAAGTTAGTCAAAATAGGAATGATAACTTAATTTAAATGTTCTTCTATTCTGTTTGTGATTGAGGTGATTTGCTTCAGTGATGTATGTGGTTGTGTGCTGAATGCTGCATTAGTTGACCAAGTTTGCAGCTTGGTGTTTACATAGATTTACATAGAATTTACACCACAGAAACAGGCCATTCAGCACAAATGGTCCATGTCAGTGTTTATACTCCACACCAGCCTCCTCCCACCCTCTTCATCTAACCCTATCGACATTACCTGCTGTTCCTTTTTCCCTCATGTGTTTTTCTAATTACTCTTAAATGCATGTGCAGCCAGGTAAATTTCAATATTCAATCAAAGCAAGCATTGTGCTGAGGACAAGTGGTGGCTTTGCATAAATACAAAACTTTCTGAGGTTCCTGCTGCCCTGTTTGGTAACCAAGTTGTTACGATCAGGTGAGGAGGGGTCGAAAGGCTCCCCTCTTGTCCCTCTCCTTGTTTGACCGCAACAGGATTTATTTCTTTTAAACAGTGGATGGCTTTACCAATTCAATGAGTGTTTAACCCTTTTCATGCGATGATCATAAAAGAACCAATCAGACAGGTTTTCTTGAGTTTAAACAAGAAAGAGGTTAGTTTATTGTACGTAAAATGTAAAACTGATCTAAGTAAAATAATAAAGCTACACACGCGCACGCACGCACGCACACACGCACGCACACGTTAAAGAGTGGTGAAGAATAGTTTGGATTGGATTAGAGTCCAAAACAGGTAAAAATAATATACAGTCTGTGAGGTCTTCTGGCTGAATTTGAGGTTCCAAAGTCTCTGGCTGGTAGAAGTACACTTGTAGCTCGTCCAGCTGGTTCAGCGTTTTCTTAGAGATAGTGATATAGGTGGCTTTCTGCCCCAGAGACTCTGTCAGTAGCAATGGTAGACTTGGATGTTCCACAGGCAGACAGATTTCAAACTTGCAATATTATTTGGAGAGAGAGAGAGAGAGACAGCCCACTGGATCTTGCACAGGTTAGCTCCCAAAATTTTGTCTGCTGTGTGTAATAAAAACTCCAAGTTTTACACAGACTGGGGAGACAGTCACATGGTTCTCTCAGTACCTTTTTTTTAATGAGTTCCAAAGTCTAAAACCCAAATCTCTGTCAGGTTGTATTGTGTCAATGTTTACCCTCTGGAAGTACGTCTCCACTAGTGAATGCTCCAAGATGGCTTTGAATGTCCCTTTAACAAGGGTAATACTAGATAATCTACACAGCTATCCAAACCATTGTCCTGGATGGGAGCCTTGTTAGACATGTGTCTCCAATTCAATGTCCTGGAATGTGAGGTATTTCAATGTAAATTGTGGTGGCCATCTTGGCAGCAAGCTTTTGAAAAGTTAAGTGTAGGATCCCAGCTTTCCTTTTTAACAGTTTAATGTAGGTTTCAAACTGATGAATTAAATATCCTCATTCAGCATTGCATGCTTTCCTGACACCTCCCCACCACGCGGAATGCAATATGACAACAGGAGCATTTCATTATAAGGTTGTAGGTAAATAAAACTGTACACACAATTTCATTCTCAAACACTCACTTCTCAAACTCACACTGCTATAGCTAGGCTCTGGTTTAATTTTCATCTGGGATGATTCTGCATTGCGTTACACTCTGGAAAATGCATCATCTATCACATTGATTTTCCCACAATGTGGATAATTTGTACGTGTTAGGGTGTAAAATTTTTGAATTGCTCCATAAAGGTTAAGGGGTTATGTTCAGTGTAGACTATAGTCTCTCTATATTCATTTTGGACATGGACCTCAAAGTACTGGAGAGCTAGCAACATTCCCAGCATTTCCTTTTCCACAGTAGAATACCGCTTTTGGTGTCAGTTTAACTTTTTGGAGAAGTACCCGACTGCTGTCTCAATCATCTTGGAGCAGGACGGGACCTACCCCTAAGTCACTAGCATCAACTGCCACTTTAAAGGGTTTATTAAAATTCGGAGCTGCGAGCACTGGTTCATTGGTTAGAATGGCTTTTAGCATCTTGAAAGCTATTTTGCACCTCTCTGCCCACAGTACCTTTGCTCTTCTTTATAGTGAGTCTGTCAGTGGGGCAGCTTTGTGCTGAAGTTTGGGACAAACTTGTGGTAAAACCCACACATCCCTAAAAATTGCATTATTTCCCATTTTGTCGTGGGGATGGGAAAATCTCTCAGCGCCTGTACTTTTGCTGCTCTGGGTAGCACTCGCCCCTGACCTACAACATACCCTAAGTAGGTTACTTGAGCTTTAGCAAACTCACTTTTTGCATGGTTTACTGCAAGGTTAGTTGACTGTAACCTTTGGAAAAGGGCTTCTAACTGGTCTAGGTGGTCCCCCCAGGTCTCACTGTACACTAACAAATCATCCAGGTACACTATACAGTTGGATAGATCTGCCACTACCTGGTTCATCAGCTTTTGGAAGGTAGCTGGGGCATTCTTTAATCCAAAAGGCATCACTCAGCACTGGAATAGGCCGTCTGGGGTGACAAAAGTTGAGATCTCTTTGGTTCGGGGAGTTAAGGGAATCTGCCAATATCCTTTTGATTTTGATTATAAAGTTGATTTTGGTTATAAAGGTGGCATTCCCTATTCTGTCAATACAGTCTTCCAGGTGGGGAATTGGGTAGGAACCAGCTCTGCTCACTGCATTAACCTTCCTGTAATCAATGCAGAGCCTTGTTGAGCCATCAGGCTTGGGCTCTAGCACAACTGGGGAACTCTAGCTGCTCTGGCTGGGCTCAATCAGCTTATTTTCCAGCATATACTGAATTTCCTACCGAACCTGGGTCAGTTTCCTGGGACCGAGGTGATCGGGGTTCTGTTTTATGGGAGGGGTCTCTCCTACATCTACGTCGTGTAGGGTTAGGATGGTGCATCCTGGTGTGCCCTGCAGATTTCTTTAAATGCTGTGAGCAGCCTTTTTAGGGTTTCTCTTTGCTCTGCATTTAAGTAGGAGAGTACAGTGTCTAATTTTTCTACCATTTCAGTGTTGGCTAAGCAGACAGTAGAGGTTCAATTTGGGAACCCTCCAGGACCTCCTCTAACTCATCCTCACTGTCCTATTTGCCCTCCTCCGTCCTAACAGACCTGGTCTTGGTTGTCCCCTTCCCGGCTGTGATACTGTTTTAACATATTGATATGACACAGCCTTTGTTTTTTTCCATGGTATGGGGTGTCAATTAAATAGTTCACCCTGCCAATTCTCTTTACTACTCTATAGGGGTCACTGAACCGGGCTTTCAGGGGATCGCCCTATATTGGGAGTAGTACTAACAGATGAGCCAGAATTTTACCGGGCTCCTGACATCAGGGGTTGTGGTGGGTGGGCCTGGAAAATACCTCCAGGAGAGGTCCGCCACGGGCCTCGATGTCGGGAAGGCCTCACCCCATGTTACTGGCGGCAGCACGACCTCTTGGCAGCCTCCCTGCTGCTCGGTAATGGGAACATCATTAAAATATGTTAATATATTGAAATTAATGAATAAATACTTACCTTGTTGCGCTGGCTGTCCCGCTACAATATTCCGGCTGGTTGCCGGAACTCCTGTTCCTTCGGATCTCCGTTCAGAGATCCGAGGTGCAACACTGGTTGGGAGGGGGAGCAGATAAGTTTTCAGGGTATGGGGGGGGCAGATGTTGGTAGAGGGGAAAACCATTGCGATTGGTGGAGGTGATGGTGGGAAGGGGTTGAAGGTAAAAGGTTACAAACTTTGGAGAGGGGAAGGTCGGGATCATGAGGTAAGTTTTTTGTGGGGGAGAGGGCAATTAATAGTGTTTAGTCATTGGGGGGGTGGGAGAAGGGATTGAAACTTTTAATAAATTTTTCATTTCAATTTCACAGGTCCTGTATCTTTAAATATTTAAATTAAAATGAGGGGCTGCAAGCTGTTTAAAAATGGCACCGGCATCAGCGCAATGACGCTGACACCGGATGCCGATGCTGGGAACGGAGCACCCATCCCCGATGATGTCATCGGGAGTGGGCAGTTCGCCCTGGACATGTAAGTGAGCCACCGCACTAAATTTTGCAGCGGCTCCGCAGAGCAAATCCCGTGTGTGCACCCTGCCATCTTTGAAGCTCACTGCCGATTCAGCCCATGGTCTCCAGGCCGAAATGTTCTGGCCTTGGCATGTTTATCTGCCTGCCTTTTCATAGTTGGCTGGGAGGTTTCTAGGTGCTTCTGAACCACTGCACAGGTACTCGAGAGCCGCTCCCAGAACATGGAGATGTAGTCTAACATGGAAGGCTCATCCCTGTTTCCCATAAACCTCTCCTTGATTAGTTTAAGAGGACCTCTCACCTTGTGTCCACAAACTAATTCAAAGGGACTAAAGCCGGTCGACTCTTTGGGTGAGTCGCTTGTGGCAAACAGGAGAAATCCCAGCCCTTTGTCCCAATCATGGGGGTATTCGTAGCAGTTTGCCCTGATCATTGTCTTTAGAGGCTGGTGGTACTGTTCCAAAGCCCCTTGTGACTGTGGGTGGTAGGTTGAGGAGTTTAGCTGGGTTATGCTCAGATTACCATGACCTTTTGAAAAATCCCTGCACTTACCTTCGGGAGCTGAGAGGGCTGGAATCGGACCTGCGAGGAAGCAGCTAGACCCGGGAGACAATACATACAGCACCAGGCTTGGGGCCTGCACTAACCTTCGGGAGGTGAGAGGGCTGGAATCAGACCTGCGAGGAAGCAGCTAGACCCGGGAGACAATACATACAGCACCAGGCTTGGGGCCTGCACTAACCTTCGGGAGGTGAGAGGGCTGGAATCGGACCTGCGAGGAAGCAGCTAGACCCGGGAGACAATACATACAGCACCAGGCTTGGGGCCTGCACTAACCTTCAGGAGGTGAGAGGGCTGGAATCAGACCTGCGAGGAAGCAGCTAGACCCGGGAGACAATACATACAGCACCAGGCTTGGGGCCTGCACTAACCTTCGGGAGGTGAGAGGGCTGGAATCAGACCTGCGAGGAAGCAGCTAGACCCGGGAGACAATACATACAGCACCAGGCTTGGGGCCTGCACTAACCTTCGGGAGGTGAGAGGGCTGGAATCAGACCTGCGAGGAAGCAGCTAGACCCGGGAGACAATACATACAGCACCAGGCTTGGGGCCTGCACTAACCTTCGGGAGGTGAGAGGGCTGGAATCAGACCTGCGAGGAAGCAGCTAGACCCGGGAGACAATACATACAGCACCAGGCTTGGGGCCTGCACTAACCTTCAGGAGGTGAGAGGGCTAGAATCAGACCTGCGAGGAAGCAGCTAGACCCGGGAGACAATACATACAGCACCAGGCTTGGGGCCTGCACTAACCTTCAGGAGGTGAGAGGGCTGGAATCAGACCTGCGAGGAAGCAGCTAGACCCGGGAGACAATACATACAGCACCAGGCTTGGGGCCTGCACTAACCTTCGGGAGGTGAGAGGGCTGGAATCAGACCTGCGAGGAAGCAGCTAGACCCGGGAGACAATACATACAGCACCAGGCTTGGGGCCTGCACTAACCTTCGGGAGGTGAGAGGGCTGGAATCAGACCTGCGAGGAAGCAGCTAGACCCGGGAGACAATACATACAGCACCAGGCTTGGGGCCTGCACTAACCTTCGGGAGGTGAGAGGGCTGGAATCAGACCCTCGAGGAAGCAGCTAGACCCGGGAGACAATACATACAGCACCAGGCTTGGGGCCTGCACTAACCTTCAGGAGGTGAGAGGGCTGGAATCAGACCTGCGAGGAAGCAGCTAGACCCGGGAGACAATACATACAGCACCAGGCTCTTCAGGATATGGCGTGCATGGCTGAGTTTGAAAAAACAATGCAAACAATGACATCACAGGAAAGCTGTAAGATGATTGGTTGGTGAGTAACTGCTGTTAAGGGGTCTCTGTAAATAGATTGGTTCACTACTGCTGGGGTGTGTGAGTAAATAGCTAGAAATTAGATGCATCGGAGATGAAGAAACTGGGAGAATGGAATGGTGTCCTTACAGGAGGTAGGTGAAAAAGTGTAGTCGAGGTAGCTGTGGGAGTCGGTGGGCTTTTAATGGATATTTGTAGACAGCCTATCCCCAGAGATGGAGACAGAGAAGTCGAGGAAGGGAAGAGAAGTGTCGGAGAAGGACCATGTAAAGGTGAGAGAAGGGTGGAAATTAGAAGCAAAGTTGCTAAAGTTTTCGAGTTCTGGGTGAGAGCAGGAAACAGCACCGATACAATCATCAATGTACCGGAAAAAGAGTTGGGGGAGGGGGCCTGAGTAGGACTGGAACAAGGAATGTTCGACATATCCCACAAAAAGACAGGCATAACTAGGACCCATGCAGCACTTTTTACTTGAAGGAAGTGAGTGGAGTTGAAGGAGTAGTTGTTCAATGAGAACAAGTTCAGCCAGGCGGAGGAGGGTGGTGGTGGATGGGGACTGGTTGGGCCTCTGTTCAAGGAAGAAGCGGAGAGCCCTCAAACTGTCCTGGTGGGGGATGGAGGTGTAGAGAGATTGGACGTCCATAATGAAGAGGAGGCGGTTGGGGCCAGGAAACTGTAAATTGTCAAAATGACGTCGGATCTCAGAAAAGTCACGGATGTAGGTGGGAAGAGACTGGACCAGCGGAGAAAAGATAGAGTCAAGATAGGAAGAAATAAGTTCAGTGGGGCAGGAGCAGGCTGAGACAATGGGTCTGCCGGGACAGTCCTGTTTGTGGATTTTGGGAAGGAGGTAGAAGCGGGCTGTCCGGTGTTGCGGGACTATGAGGTTGGAAGCTGTAGAGGGAAGATCTCCAGAGGAGATGTGGTCAGTGACAATCCTGTGGACAGTCGCTTGATGTTCGGTGGTGGGGTCATGGTCCAGGGGGAGGTAGGAAGAAGTGTCTGAAAGTTGTCGCTGAGCTTCTACAAGGTAGAGGTCGGTACGCCATGCATGATTGGTGAGTATCTCTTCCGTGGCTCTTTTTGGCCAAGCAGTTTAAATCAAGAGACATTATTACAGCTGAAGAGTACTGTTAAGAAATTCACTTTTAAAATATTTAACATCCAAATTAATTAATTAAATAGAATAGAGATGGCTGGGCAGGCGATGTGTTGCAGCTGTAGTATGTGGGAGCTGGTGGACGCCAGTGTGATCCACGGTGGCCACACTTGCAGCAAGTGTTGGCTGTTCGAGGAGTTTTGGCTCAGAGTTGATTAGCTGGAGTCTGAGCTGCAGACACTGCGACACATCAGGGTGGGGGAGTGTTTCCTGGACACTGTGTTTCAGGAGACAGTCACACCCCTTAGATTAATTACATCAAATTTGGACCGTGGTCAGGGACAGGAGGGTGTGACTGCGAGTGAGGCAGGTATGGGGATCCAGAATTTAGCTCTGGAGGAGCCTCAGCCTTATCCAATAGGTTCGAGGTTCTTGCTCCTGATGTGGACTAGGGCACAGACTGCAGGAAGGATGAGCGAACTGACCACAGCACAATGGTTCAGAGTGCCATTCAAGTGGGAGAGAAAAAAGAAATGTAGTCGTAATAGGGGATAGCATAGTTAGGGGAATAGATAGTGTTCTCTGCAGCAAAGACAGGGAGTCCCAAAGGCTGTGTTGCCTACCTGGTGCCAAGGTTAAGGACATCTCTTCTGGGCTGGAGAAGAACTTGGAGTGGGAAGGGAAGGATCCAGTTGTTGTGATCCACATTGGTACCAACGACATAGATAGGACTAGGAAAGAGGTTCTGCTGATGGACTATGAGCAGCTCGGGGCTAAATTAAAAAGCAGAACCACAAAGGTAATAATCTCCAGATTACTACCTGAAGCACGTGCAAATTGGCATAGAGTAAATAAGATTAGAGAGGTAAACGTGAGGCTCAAAGACTGGTATGTGAGAAATGGGTTCTGATTCATGGGGCACTGATACCAGTACTGGGAGAGCTGTTCCATTGGGACAGGCTTCGTTTGAAATATGCTGGGACCAGTGTCCTGGCGAATCGTAAAACTAGGGTTGCAGATAGGACTTTAAACTAATTAGTGGGGGGGAGGGTTCAATTGAAGAGAAGTTTAAAAAATCAAAAAGAAACGCGAGAGCAGAGGTGCAGGGTAGTGAAGAGGCGAACGGTAATCAAAGTGTGACAGGAAGGGGCAGAAAATATCAGCAGTAGAGTGCAGCAGAACTTAGAGCCAGAATGAGTAATAATGGTAAAAAGTCAAAGCTTAAGGCTCTTTATCCGAATGCACACAGCATTTGTAACTAGAGGAGTTGATGCACAGATAGAAATAAATGAATATGACTTGATAGCTATTACAGAGATATGGTTGCAGGGTGACCAAGACTGGGAACTCACTATTCAAGGATATTCAACATTCTGGAAAAATAGGCAAAAAGGAAAAGGAGGTGGGGTAGCTTTGTTAATAAAGGAAGGTAGCAGTGCGGTGGTGAGTAGTGATTATAGATGCAATAGATTGTGATGTGCAATCAGTTTGGGTGGAAATAAGGAATAGCAAGGGGAGGAGGTCACAGGTGGGAGTCATCCATAGGGCCCCGAAGAGTTGCCTCACTGGCGGACAAAGTATAAATCAGGAAATAACGGAGGCATGTAAGAAGGGCGGTACAATTATCATGGGTGATTTTAATCTGCATATTGACTGGACAAATCAGATTGGCAGAGGCAACATGGAAGACAAATTTTTTATTTATTTAGAGATACAGCACTGAAACAGGCCCTTCGGCCCACCGAGTCTGTGCCGACCATCAACCACCCATTTATACTAATCCTACACTAATTCCATATTCCTACCACATCCCCACCTGTCCCCCTATATTTCCCTACCACCTACCTATACTAGGGGCAATTGCTAATGGCTAATTTACCTATCAACCTGCAAGTCTTTGGCATGTGGGAGGAAACCGGAGCACCCGGAGGAAACCCACGCAGACACAGGGAGAACTTGCAAACTCCACATGGGCAGTACCCAGAATTGAACCCGGGTCGCTGGAGCTGTGAGGCTGCGGTGCTAACAACTGCGCTACTGTGCCGCCCTATTTGTAAAGGGCATCAGGGATTGTTCCTTCGAGCAATACATTGCAGAACCGACCTGGGAACAGACTATTTTAGATCTAGTAATGTATATTGAGGTAGGATTAATAAGAGAAATCATAGTTAAGGATCCTCTAGTGGGTAGCGGTCACAACACAGTAGAATTTCAAATTCAGTTTGAGGGCAAGCAACCTGGGTCTCAAACCAGTGTGCTCAACTTAAACAAGGGCAATTACAGGGGCATGAAGAAAGAATTGTCTAAAGTGGGCTGGGAAGATCGACTAAGGGGAAGGTCAGTGGATGAGCAGTGGCAGACATTTAAGCAGATATTTTCAGCAAAAATTTATCCCGGTCAAAAAGGAGGACTTGATGAGAAGGATGAAGCACCCATAGTTATCAAAGGCGGTCAAGGAGAGCATCCAATCAAAAACTAAGGCATACAAAGCGGTGAAAACTAGTGGTCGGCCAGAGGAATGGAAATGTTTTAGGAACCGACAGCGGATGACTAAAAAGCTAATAAAGAGGGAGAAAATTGATTATGAAAGTAAATTGGCAAGAAATATTAAAACAAACAGCAAGAGATTCTACGGGTATATAAAAAGAAAGAGTAGCTAAAGTGAGCGTGGGACCCTTGGAAGATGGGACTGGAGAATTGATAACGGGGAACAGGGAAATGGCAGATAATTTAAACCACTATTTTGCATCAGTCTTAACGGTGGATGACACTATAAAAATCCTACAGATATCTTATAAGCAAGGAGCTAATGGGAGGAAAGATCTTGTAACAGTCTCTATCATGAGGGACAAAGTATTTGACAAACCAATGGGACTAAAGGCAGACAAGTCACCAGGATCTGATGGCCTACATCTAAGGGTTTTAAAGGAAGTGACTGCAGAGATAGTGGAAGCATTGGTCGAAATATTCCAGAACTCACTGGATTCCAGGAGGGTCCCAGTGGATTGGAAAACCGCTAATGTGACTCCCCTGTTCAAGAAGGGTGAGATACAAAAAGCAGGAAACTATAGGCCAGTCAGCCTAACATCGGTCACTGGGAAAATGCTAGAGTCCATTATTAAGGAAGAAATAGCAGGACATTTAGAAAAGCTTAACGCAATCAAACAGAGCAACATGGTCTTGTGAAAGGGAAATCAAGTTTGATAAATTTGCTAAAGTTCTTTGAGGATATAGCAAGCAGAGTTGATAAAGGGGAACCGGTAGATGTAGAGTATTTGGATTTCCAGAAGGCATTCGATAAGGTGCCACGTAAAAAATTATTACACAAGATAGAAGCTCATGGTATTGGAGGTAATGTATTAGCATGGATTGAGGATTGGTTAACACACAGGAGACAGAGAGTCGGGATTACTGGTTCTTTTTCAGGTTGGAAAGACGTGACTAGAGTGCCACAAGGATAAGTCCTAGGGCCTCAATTATTTACTATCTATATTAATGACTTGTAGGAGGGGGCAGAGTGTAATATATCCAAATTTGCTGATGATACAAAAATAGGTGGGAGGGCATATTGTGATGAGGACATAAGGAATCTGCAAGAGGATATAGATGGGTTGAGTGAGTGGGCAAAAACTTGGCAGATAGAGTTTAATGTAGGAAAGTGTGAGGTCATGCAATTTGGTAGGAAGAATCAAAAGGCAGACTATCATTTAAATGGAGAAAACTCCAAAAAAGGTGCAGCACAGAGGGATCTGGGTGTTTTTGTGCATGCAACACAAAAAGTTAACATGCAGGTGCAGCATGAAATTAAGAAGGCAAATGGAATTTTGGCAATTATTGCTCGGGGGTTGGAGTTTAAAAATAGGGAAGTCTTGTTACAACTGTACAGGGTGTTGGTGAGGCCGCACCTGAAGTCTGTGTACAGTTTTGGTCCCCATATTTAAGAAAGGATATCCTGGCATTGGAGGCAGTTCAAAAGAGACTCACTAGGCTGATTCCTGGGATGAACGGGTTGACTTATCAAGAACGGTTAAACAGGTTAGGCCTTTATTCATTAGAGATTCTGAGGGGGCTTGACAGGGTAGATGTTGAGAAGGTAGTGGGGGAATCTCGAACTGGGGGACATAGTTACAGAATAAGGGGACACTCATTTAAAACTGAGATGCGAAGGAATTTCTTCTCTCAGAGGGCAGTGAATGTCTGGAATTCTCTACCCCAGTGAATTGTGGAGGCTAGATCATTGAAAGTATTTAAAGAGGAGGTAGATAAATTTTTGAAATATCAGGGAGTTGAGGCTAGGGGGAGCTGGCACGAAAGAGGAGTTGAGGTCTGGGGCAGATCAGCCATGGTCTTATTGAATGGCGGGGCAGGTTTGAGGGGCTGAATGGCCTACTCCTGCTCCTATAGCTTACGTTCTTATGTTCTTATGAAATTCGTGCCCTTATCCGACTGGATCTCGGCAGACAGCTCATATCGAGTTAAAAATTGGGTTAGCCCCTCCATCACTACCTTGGCAGAGATAGTTCTTGGGGAATGGTCTCTGGGAGTCAAGTAGCCACATCCCTAATGGTGAGAGGGGAGAGCCTTCTTTTGTTTTTGGCAGGGGCCCCACACAATCCACCAGCACTCTGCTGATGGGTTCCCCAAAAACCGGTATGGGATTTAGGGGCGCAGGTTTATTGCAGGTTGGGGCTTCCCCACAATCTGGCACATGTGGCATGTTTTACAGAACTCCACCACAACTTTGTGGAGTTTTGGTCAGTCAAAATGCTCTCTTTTGCGGGCTTGGGTTTCTCGTATACCAACATGTCCAGCCATTGGAAGGTCGTGGGCTGCTCTTAGTGTTTCCTTATGGTATCTAGGCAGCACCACTATCTGTTGAACCACTGTCCACTCTTCGTCTGCATGTCTGTGAGAAGGTCTCCACTTCTTCATCAGCATCTCATTCTTTAAATAGTAGCATTCTGGGACTCCCTCTGCTTCAGTTTCAGTTTGGGCAGTCAGTGCTAACCTTTTTAATACTGGGTTCACTTGCTGAGCCTCAACCAAGGAAGACTTGTTTAACCCATCCTTTAGGTCCTCTAACATCCCAAAGAAGGTTTCAGATAACCAGACAGTAGGGACATCTGTCTGCAGTGCCAGTTAAGCCTCCTCCAATGGAGCTTGTTTGGCCATGCACCGAGTCATCACACAGTGAGGGAAAATGTCGGGGACCTTCTCCTGCAAGTGCTCTGTCTCCCTGATCTTTTTCAGTCTTTCTAGAACCACTGGGGAAGCTACCACCTTTACCCCTGGCCAGATCATTACCCAGGAGCAGGTTGACTCCGTCCACAGGTAAACTAGGGACAATCCCCAACGGTTATCGGTCCTGAAACCAGGTCGCACTCCAGGTGCACCCGATATAATGGTATGGGCATATATTTTTGTGTTTTCCATCAGGGTCCTTTTCCCTGCACTGGCCTGGTGTGCCCTGATTAATCCTACAGGTTTTCCCCGTAACTTCCAGCAGTCAGCTCGAATGTGACCTGCCTTGTTACAATGGAAACACACAGGTTTTCAAGCATCACTCTTGCTCTCAGCACTGTCCTTTTTGGCCTGAGGAGGGCCCCCTGTGTATCCAGCTTTCACTTCTCGCCCATGGCTGTTCGGGCTCCTATCACACTCCCACCTTTTTATCCTTTTCGGATTTTTGAGGGTGACTAGGGAAGGATTTCCCTTGGTGTAAGGGATTGTGGACAAGCATAAATTCATCAGTAAGGATTGCAGCCTGCCTGGCTCTTGGAATCATTTGTTCCTCCCTGTGGGTTTTCTTAGAAAGAGGGAGTGAGTTTTTGAATTCCTGGAGAAGGATCACCTCTTTGAAGTTTTCATATGTGGACTGTATCTTAAGTGCCCGTATCCAATGGTCAAAAGTGAGCTGCTTAACTCTTTCAAACTCGAGGTAAGTTTGTTCAGACTGCTTTCGGAGGGTTCAGAAATTTTGGCGGTACTAGCTCATATGCACCCAGGATAGCATTTTTGGTCATCTCATAGTCTGATAAACTCTCATCTCTCATCAAGCAACAGTGAATAAACCTGTGGGCTTTTCCTGGTTTCTTGGAGACAATGATGTTGGTGGCTTTCTCCCCTGGGTTCTCTGTCTGTAGCAAAGGTAGACTTGGATGTTCCGTAGGCAGACAGATTTTGAACTTCTGATGTAATCTGGAGAGAGGGAGAGAGAGAGAGAGAGAAGGAGAGAGCCCAACTGGGGTCTTGCATGGGTTAGCTCCCAAAATCTTGTCTGCTATGTGTAACAAAAACTCCAAGTTTTACACAGACTGGGGAGACTGTCACATGGTTCTCTCAGTACCTTTTTTAAAATGAGGTCCAAAGTCTAAAACCCAAATCTCTCTCAGGTTGTATTTTGTCAATGTTTACCCTCTGGAGGTACGTCTCCACTAGTGAATGCTCCAAGACGGCTTTGAATGTTCTGCTAATGAGGGTGATACTGGATAATCTACTCAGTTATCCAAGTCATTGTCCTGGATGGGAGCCGTGTTAGACTTGTGTCTCCAATTCGATGTCCTGGAATGTGAGGTATTTCAACGAGGAGACGGTGGTGTAGTGGTAATGCCACTGGTCTAGTAATCCAGAGGCCTGGGCTAAGGTACAGGGGTCATCTCCGCAGCTGGTGGAATTAAAAATCTGGATTTCAAAGCTAGTCTCTGTAATGGTGCCATGAAACTATCATTGATTGTCATAAAAACTCATCTGGTTCAATAATGTCCTTTATGGAAAGAAATCTGCTGTCCTTACCTGGTCTGGCCTACATTTGACTCCAAACCCACAGCAATGTGGTTGACTCTTAACTGCCCTCTGAAATGGCCTTGCAAGCCATTCAGTTGTCAAGGGCAATTAGGAATGGGCAACAAATGCTGGCCTTGCCAGTGACGCCCACATCCAAGAAAGATATAAAAAATTGTGAATTGTGGTGGTCATGTTGGCTGCCAGCTTTTTAAAAGTTTAATGTAGGATCCCAGCTTTCCTTTTTAAAAGTTTAGTGTAGGTTTCCAACTGATGAATTAAAAATTCTCATTCAGCATAGCATGTTTTCCTGACAAAGTGTAGATACTAAAGTTGTTCTGTCATAATTTCTCAGTGAAGCATTTGAATGGAAATGACAGTATCTGTGGAGGTACCAGCATCTCTACAATGTCTGTCTTCCACATCTTACGCTAAATTCTCTTCGAAGCATGGCGTTTAAGAGAGCCTTGACAATGAATATGGAAAATGAGTTTATAAATATCTCTGCTTATTCACTTTGGTAGGAAAAACAGAAATACAGAATATTTCTTAAATTGTGAGAGGCTGGGAATTGGGTGTCCTTCTTCATGAGTCTCTGAAAGCTAACATGCAAGTAAAGCAAGCAATTAAGAAGGCAAATGATATGTTGGCCTTCATAAAAGGAGGATAAAGTATAGGAGTAAAGATGTCTTATTGCAATTATATGGAGCCTTGGTGAGCCCGCACCTGGAGTATTCTGTACAGTTTTGGTCTCCTTACCTAAGGAAAGATATACTTGCCAAAGAGGGAGTGCAACGAAGGTTCACCAAACTAATTCCTGGGCTGGCGGGATTTTCCTATGAGGAAAGATTCAATAGACTGGGCCTTTATTCTCTGGAGTTCAGAAGAATGTGAGGTGATCTCATTCAAACGTACAATATTCTTACAGGGCTCGACAGGGTTGACACAGTCTCAGAAAAGGGGCAGGCCATTAAGAACTGAGATGAGGAGGAATTTCTTCACTCAGAGGGTGGTGAATCTTTGGAATTCTCTACCCCAGAGGGCTGTGGAGGCTCAGTCCTTGAGTATGTTCAGGACTGAGATTGTTAGATTTCTACATATTAAAAACATTAAGGGATACGGGGATAGTGCAGCAAAATGGTGTTGAAGTAGAAGATCATCCATGATCTCATTGAATGGCGGAGCAGGCTTGAAGGGCTCCTATTTCTTATGCCCTTATGTTCTTATTCAGGATTCACAAAATGATTGTGTCAAACAGCAGATATTATATGAATGTCTGATTTAATGTTTTCAGATGTTTTGTCACTGGAAATAAAACTGTCTCAAATCAAACTTATTTTTATATGTAATATTGAATTAATGTTTATATTATACAGTTTCAGTGCACTCAATGATGATTTTTGGTGGGAATGTATATATATTTATTCTCATTAAAACTGTGGCTTCTGCACCAAATAAAAATAAATACTTCAATTCATAGTTAATTCAGTCTGGAAACTGTTGTCTAACTACAAGAAAAAGTACTGGGGAAAAATTGTCACCCAGAGCAGCTAGTACAACAGTAGCACAGCTTTTAGCAGCTACTTGTCTCCTTACACACTAGACTAAAAGGCAGTTTGGGCAGTGTGGATGCGTGCAGCAGTCAGGCATGCAGTATCTGCTGTAGATCTAACATTGCGTTGCATGTGTGGCAGCACCAGTGGAGACCTGTGCAGGACAAAGGCAGAGAAGCAATGTGAATGTTCGCCCAGTTAATATGGAGAATTTAGGGTTCAACCTCTCACATCTAGTTGAGGACAGTTTCAAATCCCTTGGAAAACAGTTCCAGGCAATTATGACCTCACAAGTGCTCACTGCTGTAAGCTTGCACAGATCAATGGGCATCGTGAGGAGATGCCCTTCATCAGTGGCACACGTGAAGTACTAAAGGAGTAACCTTTGGTATTCACTTCAGAGGCAGTTCTATGACAGTTGTCACAGCTTCTGAAAGTACTAAACTCACACTGACTACTAAAACAGTGAACCCTGGCACGGATGCACATCTATCATGATACATTTACTGGGCCTTTTGTATTGCTTGCAGCTTGGCAGTTGGTTATGTAATCATCCATCAGTGCTACTCACTTAATTCAGGGAATACTTTGTAGTACATTTGCAGCCACACCCAATAGATATACTGCACACACAGTACAATTATAGTATAAATAGATAACATCTATAAACCATAAATGAAAGTGAGTTATATACTGTTTTTGATTCTGATGAACAAAATTTGGTGGAAAGAATTGCATGAGAGTAACAGATGCTTTCTGATTTTCTGCCCATATAAATGTATTTTTTCAGAAAATTGAATCGGCTCTTTTTGGATATCTGACCATGCCAGCTTGATTTTTCCCTATGTATTATACCCAGACAATCCTTTATGCTAGGGCATGAAGAGGAAAATCAGCCCCTATAAATTAACTGAGTGATTGGCATTTATGACATTTGAACATTGCCATTGGGCTGCAGATTTTGTAATTCAAACCCATTTTTATTCTCAATACAACCTTCATGTCAAATCTGGGATTCTCTAATGACCAATCAGTGAATTTATTCCTGTGGGGAGCTACATGAGATCCCTTCAGGGTTCTGTTTGCTCCAAAATGATTCACCTAGCAAGGGGAGATTAGAGCCAAGTAACTCCTCTATGGTAATCCAATCCAAGAATCAGACAAACTGGACAATGCTATCAATGATTGACCGGTCAGCTTGGCTCATTGATGAAACTTGTCACTTGGGCTGGAGTTCTTTCCACTCAGCTCCAGATGACCTTGTAAGTAAATGCTCCAAAATTTAGCATCATCCTAGCTAGACAGGCAGTAGGAAGATTACCAGTGTTCTGTGCTGGTGAGCTGCACACTGTTAGCTGGTTCTCAATGTTGAGGTCAATGAGTTATGTACTTAACAGGGCGAGAGTGTGCTTTCCATATCAGGAAAACAGATAGCCTTCACTGGTGGAGTCCAGGACAAGGAAGTGGTCTGGATCCTGAAGAAATGGCAATTTGATTTAAGCAGATATTCCCCCTTACACAAGAGGCCCAAGGAGGGCAAGGCGCGGATTGGAGTAATAGGTGGGAAGCAACACCCACTGCACCCTCCCAACCCCGTTCCTAAACCATTTGCTGGGAAGATGCTGGAATTTCCTAGTGTATGGGGAATGGGGACCGGCATGGCTGGTTGTTTTTACTTATCCCATGCAAATTAGGTGCTCTCTACCGAACTCCATTAACTTTGGCAGGGTCAGCACTGGAGGGCACCAGCAGGTGCAATCCCAATATCGCTGCCAGGATCATGTATCAAATAATTTTGGAGTATAATCACTTCAGCACAACCAAAAAATGGCCACATTCGTCTCCCTGCCTATTCAGGCTATAGTAATTTATTGTCCCTTACATGTCAGGATCTGAAACTTCATGACAGACTGAGTTAGGTCAAAGCTAGGTTATAATTCATTTAGCTTCCCTTCCTGAATTATTGTTTCAGGAAATAGGCCAATAGATCACCTAGTATGAGGTAGGTAAGCACTGTGCAAGGGCTAAGCTGTGGCCTACTGTTGTAACAGGTTAAGGAACTGAGGTATGTTGCAGCAATAGACTGTAGAACTTTTCTATATTAGATGATGTATTGGGCTATTTCCTAAAACAATAATTCAGAAATGGTTAAACTTAGCAAGTGTTTTACAGCGACAGGGTGCAAGTTTATTGTCTGAAGCAAAGACACAATATACTTTCATGGTGCTGTTATAAAATAAGCAATTAAATTTAACCATTTCTTTTTATTTCTTCAAAGTTTTCACACTGGCCCGCAAGGTCATGTCATTTTGTTTATGCGCCATTTTCAAGAACATACGCTGTACAATATGTCTGCTGGAATACTTGTACATGCTGGAATAGAAGCATTATACACATATGGAAATATTATCTTTTAAGTGTTCAGAGATAGGTTGTAGATACTCAGGTGTAACAGTTAGCATTACATTCCCAACCTATAAAAAACAACTACCTCTGTCACCACATAAAGAATATATGTCAACCTAAATAAACAAAACAGCCGTCCATATCAATCTTGGACCAAACAGAATAAAAATGAACCTATTGTTCACTTCATTTCCCTATTCCAGATTTCATCATTCCTAACTCAATACAACATATGAACATACGAATTCGGGCCCTTGAGCCTGCTCTTCCATTCAATAAGATCATGGCTGATCTGTTTGTGTCTCGAATTCCATACTCCCAACTACCCCGATAACCTTTGATTCCCTTGCCTAACAAGAATCTATCTACCTCCGCCTTAAAACTATTCAATGAACCCGCCTCCACCACCTTCTGCAGCAGAGAGTTCCAAAGTCGCACAACCCTCTGAGAGAAAAAATTTCTCCTCATCTCTATCCTAAAAGGGCGATCCCTAATTTTAAAACAGTGCCCCCTAGCGCTGTACTCACCCACAAGAGGAAACATCCTTTCCACATCCACCTTGTCAAGACCGTTCAGGATCTTATAACCTTCAATCAAGTCTCCCCTCACTCTTCTAAACTCCAGTGAAAATAAGCCCAGTCTGTTCAACCTTTCCTCATAAGATAACCCGCTCATTCCAGGTATCAATCTAGTAAACCTCCTCTGGTCCCACCTCCAATGCATTCACATCCTTCCTTAAATAAGGAGACCAAAACTGCACACAGTATTTGAGATGTGATCTCACTAATGCCCTGTATAACTGAAGCAAAACATCCTTACTTTTATTTCAATTCCTTGCATAATAAAGGATAGCATTTCATTAGCCTGCTTTATTATTTCCTGTACCTGCATATTAATTGTGACTCATGCACTAGAACAACTAGATCCCTCTGCACCTCGGAATTCTGCAGTTGTTCTCTGTTTAAGTAATACTCTGTTTTTTTATTCTTCCTGCCAAAGTGAACAACTTCACATTTTCCCACATTGTACTCCATCTGCCATATTTTTGCCCACTCAGTCAATATATTTATATCGGTCTGCAACCTCCTTATGTCCTCTTCACAACATACTTTTCTACCTATCTTTGTGTCATCTGAAAATTTAGCTACCGAGCCATTGCTCCCCTCTTCTAAGTCATTGATATAAATTGTGAAAAGTTAATGCCCCAGCACAGACCTCTGTGGGACTGCACTTGTCACATCTTGCCAATCAGAAAAGGACCCATTTATGCATCCTCTCTGTTTTCTGCCAGCCAGCCAACTTCTATCCAGGCTAATATGTTACCCCCTACACCATAAGCTCCTACTTTGCGCAATAACCTTTTATTTGGCACCTTGTCAAATACCATCTGCAAATCCAAGTATAGTACGTCAACGGGCTCCCCTTTATCCACAGCATTTGTTACTCTTTCAAAGAACTCCAATAAATTTGTTAAATATGAAGAATCAATTTTTGTAACTCAGAGTGTATTCCCTTTTTCCCTACTCTCTGTATCCTCCCTCCCAACTAATTACCGCCCCTGGGGGCGGAATTTCCATTCTGGGGTCGGGTGCCCATGTTGCATTCACTTTTGGGTCCCGACCCCACACCACATCAGCAATGCACACGAGTTACAATTTTAATTGGCACAGCAGTTATTTGGCCCAGAGTTACGTTCACTGCCCAAAAAGGCGCAGCAGATGTGGGAAGGAGGTAGGACACAGGGAGGAGCAGGCCTGATTCAAAGGACGGGTGGCAGCCATTGCTGTGGTTGCTGGTCATCCCAAGAATGGATGCTGAAGCTGCACTGAGGGCAGTGGGCAGGGAGGATCCCTGTGCCAGGGCAGCCCCTCATACTGCTGCTGGAGGCAATGACAGCATGGAGAGGCATCCTGTTTTCTGCCAGTTGCACGAGAAAGCCTGCAAGGCTGACCAAAAAGGCATGGCTGGAGGTAGCTCCTGGGGTCAGCAGCAGAGGTGTGATGAGGAGGTAATGAGTCCAGTGCAGGAAATGTTTTAATGACCTGCTTAGGCCTGGCAAGGTGAGTTCAAAGATAGACCGAGATGGTCTGTCTCCTGGTTAGCAGTCACTAGAATGCAAAAGAGGGGGACATCCTGACCATAGGAGAGATAAGTGCACAGCAATATTGATGGCCCATAGGTATAGTTCGTAACGCTAGCACTAGTGGATGGTGGGCTAGGGGGAAGACTGCAACATCCTATGTGAATGGAAAGCTGAAAGTGGTGAGGGAGAGAGGCATTGGCCTATTGGCATCTTTCTTCAACTCACAGGTCAAATGGGAGATCAACGCCAGGAAGAGCGAGAGGACACGTCTGGATGGTAGGGTCCCCCAGCTTGCATCACTGACAGATTTCAAGGAGCTGACCCTTGATCTCGTCAGTGTGGCAAGCCACTGCGATGTTGGAGATGGAGAATTGGGAGTCCATCATAGACAGGATGAAAAGATCTCAACGTCCCCAGGTTCAGGGGATGTATGGAAATCCTCACCGCACAATGGGTCAATGTATAAACAGTCAGCTCATTATTTCATGCAGCTGAAGCAACTGTTGATTGTGCCAATTTCTCTATTATGTCTCCCACAGGGCCAGCTGCAGAGGAAGAGAAGTTAAGACACTGCCAAGGTGTTCTGGAGGAGTCAAAAGAGGAAGACACCTTGGAGCCTGCACCATCACATCTTTCTTGCTCACCATCCACCAGCGCAGACGCTTGCACCGTGGGTACATGGGTATTATTAGAGATGGCTCAGGGTGAAGTGCACATCACTTCACATCAGGAGGATACGGGGAGGCAGAGTTGGCAGTGGACAGTTCCTCTCGGATGAAGGAGGACAGGCACAATCCTGCTAGACAGGGCAGAGATGCAGAACCTAGGGAGTCACAAAACAGGCCTAGAGAACCAGTGTGAGATGTGTACCTACATGTCGGAGTTACCTGAAGCACTGCAAAGTCATGGAATGAGAATGGAGGAGTCCATTCATCTCACGTGCTTCACAACATCTCAGTGCTTTGAGAACTCCATTGAGAAAGTGGCCAACCTCATGGAGAGCCATATGTGGCATCATTCAGTGTGAATGCAGGAACAGTGCACTGACATGCATGGAATGCATGCTGCAGTCTGTAGCATTGACTGGTTAGTGGCGCAAATGGTGCAAAGTAGCATGGAGTGGATGCTAGCTGAGCCCAGCTCGTGTTTCCCACTAGTGATCAAAGGCGCAATGAAAAGGCTGAACTGGCGACAGATAAGGGGGCAACATCTCATGGGGCTCCGCCATCCACATCTGTCTCCATGGCCCCTCTGACAAGTAAAGCATCTGTACATTTGTCCTGTGATGGAGGCTGCCCATGCAGTGATGCCAGTGCAGCAGCCTTTGTAGGTGTGCCCCCAGCACCTCCACGATGAGGCTAACCACTACGGGCTTCTCAGTCCTAGCCAGGCACTAGCGAGAAGTCTGCCTCCACCTCATCCTCAGCCACAGAGGGAGCAATTCATAGGAGTGTCTGGAAGCAGAGTCCATAACATCAGTAATGTCACTTAGTGGATTGTTTGGGTGTTTCTGTTGCAAATTATATTAAACTGTAATTTGATAAAGCACTGGCATGTTGTTGCGCTAAGGCAGACTTGTGTGTCTTCATTTCATCATGGCAGAAAGTAGGGGAAGGGGAAATAAGGGTTAGTAAAGAAACGGAATGCATTGGAGAAGAGTGTGTCAGGTGGAGATTCTGGAGCCTTGCAGTGCTTATGCCATTAGAAGTTTGCTGACTTCTGTTCTTAATGGATGCTTGCTGTCACTAAGATGAAGGAGACTCTCTTCTCCAAATGTCCTGCAGATTGAGTATCGCTCAGGTAAAACATGTCTGGTTCAGAGTGGCCCTTGCGTCCCTGCCATCCTGATAAACGTTCCTCCTCCTGAGCCTTCCATGGCGACATCCCTGCAAAGCATGGCTACCATTCTTCAGTTCTCCTTCAGGCTCCTCCTTGTCCTCATTTCCTCCTCCTCTTTTTCCTACCAGTAGCTGTGTTGGTCCAGTGCTTCTCCCTTTTCACTGTCCACATCTTTCTGGAGGCCCATGTAATGTAGTGTGCAACACATCACCACAATGTACTGAAGGGCACCTCCTGACTGGTCAAGGCACCTGTACCTTATCTTTGTAAGGCCGATGGCCTGCTCAGTGATGACCCCTTTGCTCAGTTGGTATCGGTTATGGTGTCTCTCAGCATCTGTGGCAGGGTGATGCACTGGAGTCATCAGCCATCTCCTCACAGAATAAGCCCTATCCACGAAGAGCTATCCACGGGTTTCCAATGGCTCCATGAAGAGCTGCGGCACCTGTGATTGTTGAAGGATGAAGGCATCATGGTAGCTTCCAGGATAGCATGCACACACCTGCATAAAGCATTTGCTGTGGTCACAGACCAGCTGAACATTTAGGGAGTGGAATCCCTTCCTGTTGAAGAATCTCCCTGGCTGGTCAGTCAGTGCCTTGATGGCCACATGGGTGCAATCAATGACCCCCTGCACCTGAGGCAATCGGGCGACAGAGGCAAATCCCACTGCCCTTTGAGCTTGAGTGCTGTTATCCATCTGGAATTCAATTTGATCCCTGTCCTCTCAAGCAGAGCTCTGTTACTTCCGTGAAGCAATGATGTGCTGCTGTCTGTGAGATGCCACCAATGTCTACTTCCTTGGAAGAAACTGGTTGCAAAAAAGTGCAAGGCCACTGTGACTTTTTCAGCTTTGGGAAGGACAAGGGGACGGTTCCTCCGCACCTTCAGATGACCCTCAATGACAGCACACAAGTCACAAACCATCTGCCTGGACAGGCGCAGCCTTCTGTGGTGCTGACGCTCCAACATGCCCAGGTCGCTTCTCCTTTGGTGCTAGGCTCTCTGCTCTTCATTCCTGACCCCTGGCCCCTGTTGCCCGCGAATCTGCCTCTGCTCCTGGAGATGGTGCACATTAGCGCTAGTCAATCCTATCTCAGAGTGGCTTAATCCCATTCCTGTTACATCCTTCCTTCCTTTCAATTGGAATGTGCAGTCTTCCTGAATCCCCCTTTCATGAAGCTACGAATCCCATAAGCAGAGGGACCCATATAGCCCACACACCCAAAGTTATCCTCCTGCCCAAATGCCCTTGTCAAGAGTGAGGAGATATGACAGATAATTCTCCTGACTTGGTGTAACTGGTTGCTTGTGAATGAGGGCCTTTTCTGAGCCTTCGCTCTTTAATGGAGCCTCTTGCTGCTGTCCCAACTGTTATGAGCAGCTCCCCTCCTCCTCCCTGTCATGGTTTGGACTCTGCCTCCGAAAGAAAATTCAAAACCGTCCCTTAAGGAGCTGACAACAAGCTCGTTAAGTGGCTTTACTGGCCATTTCGCTATCTCGAGCAGGTTGGCTCCTCCAGCTCTCGGTGGAGCCTTTAAACTTTGAGTGTGCTAGTTTCGCAAAGGGTAGGTTTAAGTGACTGCCTGCGCCCGTTCCTGCCCTCTCATTTAAATAAAAATCCCACCCTGGGTTTCTGTCACAATTCTGCTAAAGTAATGCTGACAGAGCAGGGGCAGCTCTAAGGTACATCTCAGCCACGGTCTTTGCTTTACCATTGTAGAAACATGTGCACAGGCAAAAGGTTTCCCTGCTGCCGAATCCCAATGGTGAGAGCTATAGCAGTAAAGGTTTTTTATTTTAGAAGAGGTATTCTTACTTTGAAGTTCTCTTGCATCGCTGAATCCAGTTTTTAATTTATATTTTATGCAACACATTCCAAAAGGAAAATAATTGCTTGTCAGGATTTGAAACATACTCTTTTACCTCATGCTTGGCTGAGTGTAGCCTCTTGCAATGCAAGCTCACTAGATCCCGACTAGGGAACGAAAGGCTGCAAAATATTTCAGCTGCCTTTGCTATTGTAAAACTTCTCATCATGGTATGGTGAAGCCAAAATGAAGTGGCCCTCCACAATTGGATTATTTAGCTCATTATATCCTTTTTGCACCAAAAATATGTATTTTACACAAAAGGGCACCTTTGTATGTTTGTTTTCCTGGTGCTTTCTGCCAACAAAATGTCATGTGCACGATTTAATCTCATGAGATATTGACCAGCATGTGAAATACGCAGCATTATCTTACTTGATCGTGTACATATGCCAGTTGGAATTGATGTAATCTTGCATAAAAGCATAGCATTACTGAAAGAGACTCACAGCTGTGGTCCTGAGCACTTCATCATTTTATCTGTAAAATTTGTCCCTACTAGGATTCTCAAATTTTTTTTTATTTCTCTCTATCTTTTGTAAATTATTTTCTCCAATCCACTTAACTTTCTGTTGCATCATTCATTGGCCAAAAGTTCAGCAAGGTAGGGGGCTATTTACCTCTTGCTAACACTGCCTTTTACAACTGTGAATGGGCGGTAGTGGAATAAAAGTTGAGATAAAATGCTGGTGGTTTTCTTGTTCCAATTTTCAGGTGCACCTTGATTAAGGTGTGCAGCACTCTGACTGGATACAGACAGGGGCCTCATTAAATTATGTAAATAGAAGTCAACTAACATTGGCAGGTCCCCAAAGCCATTTTCAAATCAATCAGCACTGTCACCACTACATCCTTAACCCATCCTCAAATCATTGGTTGTACAGGTCAGGAGAGGGTTATTTCCAGCTAGCTGAAAGGGATCCTCATCTACTCTCATTTAAAATACTGAAAGGATTTGGGAGATATTTAACTGCTGGCTGATTGTGGTTTTGGCTAATTCTAGACTGCTTGCATGGACAGCAAATAGAAGGAAGCATGCTCGCAGGAATCCTTACTCTCCAAGCAGAGTTTACAGGCCCAGAGCAACCTGCAACTCTGTAGATCATAGAGGAGCAGTGCATGAGGAAGCTTTAATTCTCTAGACAGATTGCCACAGACTTATGTCTGCTCCTGTTTCAAGACCGCAATCAATTGCCACAACTAGCATAGCATTGACCATTGTAGTCAAGGCCACTACAGCCCTGAGATTCTTTGCATCCACTTCCTTCCAGGCTGCAACATGGGGGAATCAGTAGCATCAGTCAGTTGGCAGTTCAAGGTTGCATTAAGCTGGTGACTGACGCCATGTTTGTTGAAGCATAAACCTTCCTCAATTTCCCATGGCAGCATGAAAACAGAACGATAGGACTCTGCAGTTCACAGAGGGTTTTCTTATGGTCTTATTTACTGAACCCATGTTGCTATGTAGGCCACTTCACATGATCCCACTGCTTTCCTGAATTATAAGGGCTTCTGTTCCATTAATGTACAACCACTATATGATCATCAGCAGTACATCAAGCAGCTCTGTGGCAACTTTCCAGGCAGCTGTCATGATGATTTTATATTGTAGCATTCCTCTATCCTCCCACTCTTTGCCCCTGCACAAAAAGCTGGCTGCTTGGAGACACTTGGGTCATGACACCTCTTAGAACCCACGCTATGTGGCAAAACGGTTCTACAGTCAGATCTATGACTCAACTAGAGCCCTCATCAAAGAGACCATTGGAATCCTCAAGCAACAATTCTGATGTCTAGACTAGTCTGGTGGCTTCTTCCAATATAACCCAGAAAGCATATGATAGTGATTAGCAATATGCTGCAACAAAAATAACACATGAAGCGAGCATTATATCAGGACCCTCAGCATGATGAAGGAGAGAACATTGACAACATAGAGGATTGTAAGGAACCGGAAGGCTCCAGCAATTGCCTGTAGACTGAGTTCTTTAGCACAGCTTACTGAGGATACCTTTAGCAGAACAATCCTTGCTCCCCTGCGTTCTTCTGGAAACTCAATCCACCCAAGACCGACATTGATATTCATGTCATAGAGTCATAATGGCACAGAAGGATGCCATTTGCTCCATTGAGTTCATGCCGGCTCTCTGCACAGCAATCCAATCAGTCCCATTCCCTGCCTCTGACACTATAGACTTATAAGTTTATTTCCCTCAAGTGCCCATCCAATTTCCTTTTGAAATAATTCATCATTCCACCACCCTTGCAGCCAGTGAGTTCCAGGTTATTAACACTCATTACATAAAAAAATTCTTCCTCATATCCCCCATGCATCTCTTTCCCAAAGCCTTAAATCTGTGTCCCTTAGTCCTTGAACAATCAGCTAATGGGAACAGCTTTTTTTGTCTAATTTATCTCTGCCTGTCATAATCTTGTACATCTCTATCAATCTCCCCTCAATCTCCTTTGTTCCAAGGAGAACAAGCCCAGCTTCTCCAACCTAACCTTGTAGCTAAAATCCCTCATCCCTGGAACCATTCTGGTAAATCTCCTCTGCACCCTCTCAAGGACTCTCACATCTTTCCTGAAGTATGGTGACCAGAACTGGACGCAATACTCTAGTTGGGGCTAACCAGAGCTTTATAAAGGTTCAACATAGCCTCCCTGCTTTTGTACTTAATGCCTCTATTTATGAAGCCCAAGATCCCACATGCTTTGCCAACTACTCTCTCAATATGTCCTGCCACTTTCAACGATATATGCACATGAACCCCCATGTCCCTGTGTCCTTCTACGCTCTTTAGAACTGTGCCATTTAGTTATATTGCCTCTCCCTATCCCTTTTGACAAAATGCAGCACCTCACATTCTCTGTATTACATTCCATCTGCAACTTGTCTGCCCATTCTGCTGGCCTATCGATGTCCGTGTGCAGTTGATTGGTATCATCTTCACAGTCTGCCACACCTCCAAGTTTGGTATCATTGCAAATTTTGAAATTTTACTCTGTATTCCAATATCCAAGTCATTTATGTGCATTAATAAAAGCAGTGGGCCTAGCACTGAACCTTGGGGAACATTGCTGTCTACCATCCTCCAGTCTGAAAAACAACCATTGACCACGACTTACTGTTTTCTGTCCTTAAGCCAATTTCTTTATCCAAGCTGACACTGACCCTCCTATGCCATGAGCCTCAATTTTGGTAACCAGCTTTTAATGTGGTAGTTTGTCAAAGCTTTCTTAAAATCCATATAGACAACATCTATTGCACTCCCTTCATCAACCTTCTCTGTTACTTCATCAAAAAATTCAATTAGATTAGTCAAGCATGATCTGCCTTTTACAAATCTGTGCTGGCTTTCCTTAATTAACTCAAACCTCTCCAAGTGCCTCTTGATTGTTTTGCCCTGATTATTGTTTCTAAAACCTTACCCACTACAGATGTTAAACTAACTGGCCTGTAGTTACTAGGAATGCCCTTCGACACTTTCTTAAATAAGGGTGTCACATTTGCCACTCTCCAATTCTCTGGCACCTCCCCCCCATCTAAAGAAGATTGGAAAATTATGGTAAGCCCTTTGGCTATCTCCACTCCCACTTCCTTTAGCAACCTGGGATGCAAGCCATCCATACCAGCACATCCTGCCTATCAATTTTCACCTGATCCATCATCTCTGCTTCTCCCAATATTTTGTCAAACCTAATCCTAATCGTAACTAACATTGGAGGGTCATCAACTACTACAGGAACACTCTCTGCACACAAGACTTCAAAAAGAGTTATGATTTTTACTGGGTTATGCAAATACTTACACACTAATTATCATCTTTGCATAAGCCTCTACTAGTTGCTATTGTACCTACTCTAGTGCTTCTTCTACAAAATGATCCCCAGTGGTTGCAGCTTGGGAGGTGAAAGGTTGCAACTTCAGATTGGTCCTCCAGCTCAGTCTGTGAGGTTGCAAAGTTGAAGTCATCTGATGAACCTAGGAAAAGAGGAGAAGCAAAGGGTTAGAACATAGTCTCAAAGGTAAAGATCAATGCACCATCAGGTTATAATGTTAAGTGCATAACTATGAGTATATGAGTGAGCGAGGGTTCAGAAGGAAAAGTAGATGAAGAAAAGATGCCCAACTTGTAAATACTGCTAGCAACAAATTGAACCTGTTGTATCTGTGCCAGAAATGAGAGTCCTAGACGCTTTCGCTTATAGATTTATTAGAGGAACTTACTTGCAGACAATGCACACGATGATGCGAAGGCTGCATGAGAACTTGCTGAGCTAAGTTAATGTGAGATTAGCTCCTGGCTCCTAACTTCACTTCTATTCCTCGGCTAAAAGGTCATTAATTCATGTCCTGCATTTCTGAGTACTTTACCCTTGCTTTATACAAAGTACCATTAGCTCATTGTTCACATTTGCTATCAGTAGGTGAAAGTTCCTCAGGACCTAACAAAAAGCTATCTTGCCTCCTTAAATGTAAGGGGCCTTGGTGAGACCGCACCTAGAGTATTGTGTGCAGTTTTGGTTTCCTTATTTAAGGAGGGACATACTTGCATTGGAGACAATTCAGAGAAGGTTCACTAGGCTGATTCCTGAGATGAAGGGGTTGTCTTAGGAGGAAAGGTTGAGCAGGTTGGGCCTATACTTATTGGAGTTTAGAAGAATGAAAGGTGATCTTAATGAAACATATAAGATTCTAAGGGGGCTTGACAGGGTAGATGCTGAGAGGATGTTTCCCCTCATGGGGGAATCTAGAACTAAGAGGCACCGTTTAAAAATAAGGGGTCTCCTTTTTAAGACTGAGATGAAGAAGAATTTCTTCTGTCAGAGGATCATTAATCTTTGGAATTTTCTTCCCCAGAGAGCAGTGGAGGTTGTGTCATGGAATATATTCAAGGCTGAGTTAGACAGATTTTTGAACAACAAGGGAGTCAAGTGTTATGGGGGGCTGGCAAGAAAGTGGAGTTAAGGCCACAATCAAATCAGCCATGATCTTATTGAATAGTGGAGCAGGCTTGAGGGGCCGAATGGCCTACTCCTGCTCCGATTTCTTATGTTCTTATGTTCCTATGTATACGTATAATCATCAGATTGATAGGCCAGAATATCAGAACCATGTAAAGAACAAAAACAACTATCTTTACCACAGTGACTACATTTGAAAAATATTTTATCGGCTGTAAAGCACTTTGAAATGTCCTGAAGTTGTATAATATGAATGCAAGTCAGTCTTTCTGCCTTGCTTTATTGAAGAGAAAGAGCTAACAATGAAACTTTGAGGAACCCCTGAGGTGACAAAGTGAGGAGGGGAATGCGGGGAGGGGTAGGAAAAGCCATTACTTGAGCAGTGCTAAAATTTGTATTTACTATGCCAAACACTGATCTAATATCGGATGCTTGTACAAGGATCACCTCTACTCCACCAAATTAATGTGGTTTGGATGCATACTTATGATCTCACCCTAGACTGCCAACATCAACAGACTGTATGGACACATACTATTAAGCTACCATGAATCTGATATGTGAGCTATTTATTGACCGGTAGTAAAATGAAACAATCTTACATTAATACAAAAACACCTGCAGGTGAATTTCCCCAAGGTTTATCTCAATCTGTCGCTGTAACTTTCGCAGTTCCATTGAAGTTTGTTTCCACCAAAGTTACCATGAAGAGAGGGAAAAGCCTTGAGGAAATCCCTGCCACTACTTCTGTTCAGTGGTTCAATCAGAGACAGCATGGGGCAGGAAACTTTTGGCGAACTATCAATGCACAATGTAATATTTTTAGTTCTATATATATAGATTTTGCAATGACAGGAAATATTGCATTGGGCAAAGATTTTCTCTGTGAGATAGGTGTAGTGAAATCTCATTCTTTATATTAAAAAATAATGGAAATATATAGCCCGTCTATCAGCATCTGCAGACTGAAAAGGCAGATTAATGTTTTGCAAAGGCCCTTCATTTGAACACTGCTCCAGGAGTCTATACCTGAAATATTAACTTGTCTACCCTTTACAGATCCTAATGGAGCAACAGTGTACTTCGACTATTTTCTGTTTTTATTGCAAATTCTTTATAAATGTTTTGCAAGGCAAATGTCATCAGGAGGGCCGAGCCTAGGACAAGGACACCCTACACCAAGAATGTCCACTTCTCTGAATCATTCAGAACCTGGCAATACAGGAGGCTACTATACTGAGTGAGATGAGGCATACCGAAAGAAAGAAACGAAAGACTAGAGAAGCTGGATTTGCTCGCCATAGAGCAGAGAAAGTTAATTGGGGATTGCATAGAGATGTTCGAAATCTTGAAGGATTTTGTTTGTGTAAATAGGAAGAAACTGTTTCCAGTGGCAGAAGGGTTAGTAACAAGATGATACAGATTTAAGATAAGTGGCAAATGAATCAGAGGGATGGGCATTTGAGGGAAATAAACTTCCAAAAATCTGGCATGGACTCAACGGGCAGAATGGCCTCCTTCTGTGCCATAATGACTCGATGAGCAGAATTTCTTTTGCACAGCAAGTTGTTACGATCCGGAATGGACTGCCTGAAAGGGTGGTGGAAGCAGGTTCAATAGTAAATTTCAAAACGGACTTGGAAAAAACTTTAAGGAGGAACTTTTGCAGTGCTATGGTGAGATAGCAGGAGATTGGGACTACAACAACAGCAAAATGCATTTATATAGCGCCATCAACAAAGTAAAAGATCCCAAGGTCCTTCACTGAAGCAACTATCAAACAAAATGTGGCACCAAGCCATGTAAGGAGATATTAGGACAGGTTGGCAAAAGTTTGTTCAAAGAGATAGGTTTTAAGCAGTAGAGAGATGTAAAAATAAGGAGAGGTTTAGGGAGAAAAATCCAGAGTTTAGGGCCTGGCTAGCTGAAGGCACACCCAACAACTGTCGAGGGAAGGAAATCAGGGATGAGCAAGAGGTGAGAATTGGAGGAAGTCTTGGAGGGCTGTGGGACTGAAGGAAGTTACAGAGATCAGGAGGGGCGAGGCCATGGAGGGATTTGAAAACAAGGCTGAGAATTTTATAATTGAGTCATTGCTGGATTGGGAGCCAATATAACAACAACTTGTATTTATATAACGTCTTTAACATAATAAAACCTCTCAAGGGGCTTCGCAGGAGCATTATAAAATGAAATTTGATACCGAGCCAGGTAAGGAGACATTAGGATCAAAGAGGTTGGTTTTAAGGAGTATCTTAAAAGTGAAAATAGTGATAGAGAGACAGAGAAGTTTAGGGAGGGAATTCCAGAGCTTAGGGCTAGGCAGCTGAAGGCAAAGCCATCAATGATTGTGCGATTAAAATCAGGAATACTCAAGATGTCAGAATTAGAGGAGCGCGGATATCTCAGAGGGTTGTGGGCCTGGAAGAGATTACAGAGATAAAGATGGGCAAGGCCATGTAAACAAGGATGAGAATTTTAACAATGAGGTTGTTACTTAATTGTTGCAGGGGAGGCGGCGGCGTAGTGGTAATGTCACTAGATTAGTACCCCAGAGCCCCAGGCTAATGCTCTGGGGACATGGGTTCGGATCCCATCTTGGCAGATGGTGGAATTTTAATTTTTTAAAAAATTAATAAATCTGGAATTAACCATGAAACCATTGTCGATTGTTGTAAAAACCCATATGGTTCACTAATGCCCTTAAGGGAAGGAAATCTGGCTTACCTGGTCTAGCCTAAATCCACAGCAATGTGGTTGACTCTTAAATGCCCTCTGAAATGGCCTGGCAAGGCACTCAGTTGTATCAAACCACTACAAAGTCTAAGAAAAGGAATAAAACCAGACTGACCACCCGGCATTGAGCTAGGCACCGGAAAGGACAACGCAACCCTGTCGACCCTGAAAGTCCTCCTCACTAATATCTGGGGGCTTCTGGCAAAATTGGGAGAGCTGTCCCATAGACTAGTCAAGCAACACCCTGACATAGTCATACTCACGGTATCATATCTTACAGACAATGTCCCTGATACCACCATCACCATCCCTAAGTATGTCCTGTCCCACCAGCAGGACAGACCAGAGGCGGTGGCACAGTGACATACAGTTGAGAGGGAGTTGCCCTGGGAGTTCTCAACATCAACTCTGGACCCCATGAAGTCTCATGGCATCAGGTCAAACATGGACAAGGAAACCTCCTGCTGATTACCACCTACTGAGACAACAACCCCACCACCCCCCCTTCCCCGGCTGATGAACTAATGCTTCTCCATGTTGAACATCAATTGGAAGAAGCACTAAAGGTAGCAAGGGCACAGAATGTGCTCTGGGTGGGGGACTTCAATGTCTATCACCAAGAGTGGCTCTGTAACACCATTACTGGCCGAGTCCTAAAGGACATAGCAGCTAGACTGGGTCTGCAGCAGGTGGTGAGGGAGCCAACAAGAGGGATAAACCTACTTGACCTCGTCCTCATCAATCTACATGTCACAGATTAATCTGTCCATGACAGTATTGGTAGGAGTGACCACTGCACAGTCCTTGCGGAGACAATGTCCCGTCTTCACATTGAGGATGCCCATCATCGTGTTGTGTGGCACTACCACTGTGCGAAATGGGATAGATTTCGAACAGACCTAGCAACTCAAAACTGGGAATCCATGAGACGCTGTGGGCCATTATTATCAGCAGAATTGTACTCAACCACAGTCTGTAACCTCATGGCCTGGCATATCCCCCGCTCTACCATTACCATCAAGCTGGGGGACAAACCCTGGTTCAATGAAGAGTGCAGGAGGGCATGCCAGGTACAGCACCAGGCATTCCTAAAAATGAGGTCTCAGCCTGGTGAAGCTACACCACAGGACTACTTACATGCCAAACAGCAGAAGCAGCATGCAATAGACAAGGCTAAGCGATCCCACAACCATTAGATCAGATCTAAGCTCTGCTGTCCTGCCACATCCAGTCGTGAATGGTGGTGGACAATTAAACAACTGACAGGAGAAGGAGGCTCCACAAACATTCCTATCCTCAACAATGGGGGAGCCCAGCACATAAGTGCAAAAGTCAAGGCTGAAGCATTTGCATCCAGCTTCAGCCAAAAGTGCCGAGTGGATGATCCATCTCGGCCTTCTCCTGAGGTCCCCAGCATCACAGATGCCAATCTTCAGCTAATCCAATTCACTCCACATGATATCAAGAAACGGCGGACAGCACTGGATACTGCAAAGGCTATGGGCCCTGACAACATTCCAGCAATAGTACTGAAGCCTTGTGCTACAGAACTAGCCGCGCCCGTAGCCAAGCTGTTCGAGTACAGCTACAACACAGGCATCTACCCGGCAATGTGGAAAATTGTCCAGGTAGGTCCTATCCACACAAAGCAGGACAAATCCAACCTGGCCAATGACAGCCCTATCAGTCTACTCTCGATCATCAGCAAAGTGATAAAAGGGGTTGTCGACAGTGCTATCAAGTGGCACTTGTTCAGCAATAATCTCCTCACTGACTCTCAGTTTGGGTTCTGCCAGGTCCACTCAGCTCCTGACCTCATCAAAGCCTTGGTCCAAACATGGACAAATGAGCTGAACTCCAGAGGTGAGATGAGAGTGACTGCCCTTGACATGGGATGTGGGCGTCGTTGGCTAGGCCAGCATTTATTGCCCATCCCCAATTGCCCTTGAGAATGTGGTGGTGAGCTGCCTTCTTGAACCGCTGCAGGTCATGTAGGTTAGGTACACCGACAGTGCTGTTAGGAAGAGAGTTCCAGGAGTTTTATCCAGCGACAGTGAAGGAACGGCAATATAGTTCCAAGTTAGGATGGTCTGTGGCTTGGAGGGTAACTAGCGCAAAGGAAGATGGTTGCGGGTGTTGGAGGCCAATCTCTTTGGCTCCAGGACATCACTGCAGGAGTCCCTCAGGGTAGTGTCCTAGGCCCAACCATTTTCAGCTGCTTCATCAATAACCTTCTTTCAATCATAAGGTCAGAAGTGGGGATGTTCGCTGATGAATGCACAATCTTCAGCACCATTTGCGACTCCTCAGATACTGAAGCAGTCCATGCAGAAATGCAGAAAGACCTAGACAATATCCAGGCTTGGGCTGATAAGTGGCAAGTAACATTCACGCCATTCAAGTGCCAGGCAATGACTATCTCCAACAAGAGAGAATCTAACCATCTCCCCGAGACATTCAATGGCATTACGATCGCTGAATTCCCCAGAATCAACATCCTGGGGGTTACCATTGACAAGAAACTGAACTGGAGTAGCCATATAAATACAGTGGCTACAAAAGCAGGTCAGAGGCTAGGAATCATGCAGCGAGTAACTCACCTCCTGACTCCCACAAAGCCTGTCCACCATCTACAAGGTACAAGTCAGGAGTGTGATGGAATACTCTCCACTTGCCCAGATGGGTGCAGCTCCAACAATACTCAAGAAGCTCAACACCATCCAGGACAAAGCATCCCGCTTGATTGGCACCCCATCCACCACCTTCAACATTCACTTCCTCCACACCAATGCACAGTGGCAGCAGTGTGTACCATATCCAAGATGCACTGCAGCAATGCACCAAGGTTCCTTTGGCAGCACCTTCCAAACCTACGACCTCTACGACCTAGAAAGATAAGGGCAGCAGATGCATGCGAACACCACCAGCTGCACACCATCCTGATTTGGAAACTATATCGCCGTTCCTTCACTGTCACTGGGTCAAAATCCTGGAACTCCCTTCCTAACTGCACTGTGGGTGTGCCTACACCCCAAGAACTGCAGCGGTTCAAGAAGGCACCTCACCACCACCTTCTCAAGGGCAATTAGGGATGGGCAATAAATTCTGGTCTAGCCAGCGACACCCACATCCCATAAATGAATAAAAAATAAATTGGGAGGCTCTGTAGGCCAGTGAGCACAGGGGTGATTGGTGAATGGGACTTGGTGCAAGTTAAGTCATGGAGAGCAGAGTTTTGGATGATCTCAAGTTTACAGAAGATAGAATGTGGGAGGCCAGCCAGGACTGTGCTGGAATAGTCAAGTCTATAGATAACAAAGGCATGAATGAAGGTTTCAGCAGCAGATGAGCTGAGGCAAGGACGGAATAGTGTGGTGTTATGGTGGTGAAAGTAGGCAGTCTCAGGGATGGCATGGATATGTGGTCAGAAGCTCATCTCGGGGTCAGATTTGACCCCAAGGTGGTGAATAGTCTGGTTCAGCCTCAGACATCTGTCATGGAGAAGGATGGAGTCAATGGCTAAGATACTGAGTTTTCTGCAGGGATCAAAGACAATGGCTTCGGTCTTCCCAATATTTAATTGGAGGAAATTCCTGCTCATCCAGTACTATATGTCTGACAAGTGATCTGACAATTTAGAGGCAGTGGAGGGATCGAGAGAGGTGGTGGTGAGGTGGAGCTGGGTGTCATCAGTGTACATGCGGAAACTATTGCTGCACTTTTGGATGATGTCACTGAGGGTCAGCACATAGATGCGAAATAGGAGGCAGCCAAGGATAGATCTTTGGGGGATACCAGAGGTAACAGTGCAGGAGCAGGAAGAAAAGCCTTTGCAAGTGGTTCTTTGGCTACAATTAGATCGATGAGAATGGAATCAGGAGAGTGTAATCCCATCAACTAGACAACAGTAGAGAGGCTTTGGAGGAGGATAATGTGGTCAACCATGTCAAAGGCTGCAGGCAGGTCAAGAAGGACGAGGAGGGCTAGTTTACCTTTGTCACAGTCACATTGGATGTTATTTGTGACTTTGATTAGAACCATTTCGGTAGAGCAGCAGTAGTGGAAACCTGATTGGAGGAATACAAACATGGAGTTCTGGGAAAGATGGGCACGGATTTGGGAGAGGAAAACATGTTCAAGATCTTTGGAGAGTTAAGCGAGGTTGGAGATGGGGTGGTAGTTTGTAAGGAAGGTCAACGAGCACGGAGGTGATATGCAAACTGGACTTGGTGCAAGTAGGAATACAGGCAACAAAGTTTGGATAATTGGATAACTCTTTAAAAGAAGCGAATAGCCTTATTCTGTGCTGTAACATTCTATGAGCTAAATTTTTTCATTAATGGTCAAATACTACTGCTGGGGCTGACAGCGGGAGCCGACCCCACTCTGGCGGGCAGCGGGACCCTGGGACGGCTAATTAAGAGGCACTGCTGGGGCCACCATCCAATTGAGGACATCAGCTCACCCCAAGAGCTACTGGCCCAATCAGAGGGCCAGCAGCTCAGCAGCCTCAGCAGCACCACCGCTAGCATGGCCATTGCTGAGGCTGTACCACCAGGGAAGGGGTGCCTAAATGGCATGCACTCTTGAAGAGTGGTGAATTTTGTTGGGGAAGTCATGGTCAGGCAGGCAGTCCCCGGCAATCAGTTTTGGAGGGGGCGCTGGCAGGGTGGTTGTAGTGCATCGGTGGCACCATTGCTGCAGGGGTAGCCATTGCTGCCAGGAAGCCCCTCTGTGGGCCATGGAGTGCCCATCAAGGAGGGGCCCCTCCCAGAACCTGCTGGGAGACCGCCATGGTTTACCTGACAATCTCCCCATGTAGTGGCGGTCCCTCCTGACTCGAAAAATGCTTGCAGGATGGGAGATGCCCTTTATTGGCCACTTAAATGGCTCGATTGGTGGCCCAGCATACCGCTGTGCCACCAAGGTTCCCACTGTTGGCAATATGCCATGGTGACGAGAAGACATTGGGCTCCCTCCCGCGCCTTCTCCTGTCATATTGCCAGCCCTCCCACCTCCCAGCCCGTCTCCAATGAACTGGGAAAATTCAGCCCTATGATTGTATGAAAGAAAGACTTGCATTTATATAGTGACTTTCATGACCTCAGGACATCCCAAAGTGCTTTTGAGCCAATGAAATACTTCTGAAATGTGTTGCACTACAGCCAACTCAGAGAATTTTGATTGTTTATTTCACTCTGGCAGTCAACTATAATGTTATCTATTACAACATCAATTATAATTTGTTAAATAAATTTGTTTTATTTGTTTTGAAGTTCCATCCATTCTAATATCTGACAGACATTACACGTAGATGGGAACAAGGAATGACAAATGCACACCACACCAGAAAGACATTCAACACAGATCTAAACACTATCAACCATGTCACTTCAGTTCTTTCTGGCTATTGCAAAAAATAGTACAGTAATTTTGGATAACCAGGTGTTAATCTCTTGAGCTGGCATTCCTAGTACGAAAGTGCTCTCTCCTAAAGTATATATCAGAGAATTAGGACAACAATGTTATAGCTCTACCTCCAACCTGCATTTCCTTCAAGTGTGAATTCTCCACTGGGAACGCAGGATCACGGAATCCCACTATAGTTTTAATGTAGCATTTTCTACTAGTTCTTAAATTTCACTTTATTTAAGTCTGAAGGGGCAGCACTGTGCTGGTGACCCAGTACAAAATTTAGATAGTGAACAAAAAGGGTTTAAATCACTTTCTGCTTTATGAACTGAAGGAAGTTGCTCCTATGCTGGGAATAGAGTTCTGATGGTTGATGGCTGCAGCAGATTGATGGTACTTTACAATGAGTGACCGAATAATTACTGCTCACTAATTGCAATTAAGCAATAACTGAAGGTTAGGAAATAAGGCAAAAAATTTGGAAAATCGCACAGCATTGTCAAATGTTCAATTACTATTATAATTAATGTGACATTTCAGCATATATGGTTCCTGCAGGTATGTAAACTATATTTCTAAGTAATTAAAATGTTAGATTCCAGTCTAAAAGACTTGTAAACTAAGCATTTGGAATGTTATGGCTTCCTTATAACAGAAACCATTCATCTTACATTTTGATTTGACACATAATCTACATATTTGTTAATTAATTTTTTTTGAATTTACTGAGCAGTAACCTTTCCACCTCCACCTTTTCACTCAGCTCATATTACAACGCATAAAGTAGCCTAATGTACAGAGAAGCACTTATAACTGACAAATAAAATGCCTTGATGCGCTTGATTTGTAGTGGGTGCACAGCAGGAGCCAGCCTCGGACTGTTGCACATTAGTATTTTGTCTAGCTGCAGTGTGTGCACTCTGCCAAGAAACATGTTTTCAGTGCAGCGATGATCATCAAGTTACCAGTACTGGGATGAGAAACAACCTGTCATTCCCATCTGCATTAAATATATAACAAAGGGAGGCTATGTTCAAATGAAATTTACCATAAACCTGGGCACAGTGAAGAATTTTAATTGATCTTCTTGTGGCTTGGTAGCTATTATCATTTCATGATTTGAGCTGATCATAATGGCAGAAGCATATGAGAATGCCTGTTAACCTCTTGACCCCAGCAGTTTAGTTTATGTCACAAGGGTAGCAAATGCAGAGCAGAAGGCTGTCAAAGCTGGAAGAGTGTGAAAGTGGAATTCTGGGATGTAACAGAAAGCAGAAGATGTCCTAAGGGAGCAATTCTTCTCTCTGAAGAGTCCTGTGAACTGCTTTTTAGTATCAGGTGCATCATCTTGAGAAACCATCTTGAGTTCCAAGTAGAATCAGTTTAATGCCGGTCTCACATAAAAGTAGTAAAGCCAGGTGGCCAGCAAATATACGAGTATGCTGTGTGGAACTAAAGAGGTCTGCATGTTTATAGGGGCTCAAATTTGGTTAAGCTTAACTTGCTGTTTGGCATACTCTCAGACTGCTTGTTGATGTGCCAATAATGCAGTGATATTGTATTAACTCCTTTAGGGCCTATATTATATTAATCATCATCTACTCTGCATGAATGGTAGTGCTGTCTACTTAAAGGATTGTAGATAGAAGAATTGTGTTCTGGTTTTCAACAACACATACAACCCCCCAAAAATTGTTTTAAGCTGAGAACTGGATTCCCCAGATAGTTTTGAGAGCAGAAATCTGTTTGCTATTATCTAGCATCCCGGAGAATGATATTTAATAAAATTATTTACAGGATATTGCACCAGAGGTGGGAGGTCACAGGAATTCTTACACAGGTGTGAAGGGCCCATAACTTATGTATGCCACAATGCTCAAGTGAATTATGAGAAGACTTCTCAACAACAGAAAGAACAATCTCAACAAACTGCCAATGGTGTGAGTTCTAACCACTCCACTGTAACTGTGCTCAAGCACTTCCCAGAATGTGCCGGGTCCATTGCACTGTTCCATGAGAATATATTTTAGACACTGAGCAGTAACATTACCAACACAATGAAGCAAAATATTGAATATGCCAAAGAGCAGTGAAAAAAAAAAATCTTCAAGAGGAATTTCATTAGGTATATATTTAACTGAACGGGACTGCACTTACTCCTTGCATTTGATCTTCCCTCATCCATTGCTGTTTTTTCATCCATATGTGGATCATCCAATGCCAGATGTAATCTGTTTTCAAACTGTATTGTAGCCAACAATGCAAACATGTCAGCCATGCTAAAATACTTACAATAAAATGCTTGAGATCCTTCCATTAAGGATTTTAAGTTCAATAGTTTGAACAAAATACACAAGCACATTTCCTACCTTTATCAATGTGCAATCAAAAAAGAACTTTAATGGCAGAGGTAAGGAAGATTAATATTTCTGTTGATTAAATTAATGCCCAAATGTTCCAGTCACAATGGTGCTTGCTTATTTCAGATTTCAGATCTTGTCCTGAGATGCATTATTGCATTTCTATTGTTTTAGATGATGTATTCATTTACCAAATCTGTTCTCATGGATCTTGTCTAGGGCACAACTGAGATTTGAAGTAAGCAAACTCTTTTCTATTTGAATTTAGTTTTATTTTAATATCATAATTTGTTAATATTTCTACTGTCCTTTTAATCTGATAACAATAACAATCTCAACCTTGATTTTAGTTGCAAGTTTTTTCTGAATTACCACTTTTATTTGGTTTTGCATTTTCTTCTCTTGAGGATGCTGACTCAAGCATGAAAACCCTGCCCAAAGGGGCATTTTCATGTATGACCCATGTTGTTCACACATATATACTTTCAGCAGTAATCAATGAATCATGATCAGGAGCTGGAACACTATCTCATTTCTTTTCCCTCCCTAGTTAAAGGTTGTCAAAGGCAATCGTAGTGCTCCCGATGCTGTCCTTGTTAATAGGACCTTGACTCACTAAACCATTAAGGAGCCTGAATCTAAATAACTGGCAGAAGGAAAAAAAATAGAATTCAGCAGTTCCAAAGTCAGGGTCTTGGTCAGACGATGGTGTAAAGTTATTCTCAGTGAACAACACTACAGGTGGTCAGTACCCATTCAATGGAGCCATATTGGGAAATTGCAGGTGCAGGTGAGGCCCACTGGTAACACACTTTTGAAAAGTAAGCCCTTTTGTTTGGCGTGATAAGTTGAAGGAGCATATGTATAGTGACAGGCAAGTGGCGTCATGTGCCATGGGTGTCACTAAGTGACCAGGCATCATGTTATCAGGCATGCTGTTCTGATGTCCTTTGAGGAGCAAGTTGTGGAGTGACAAACATGGCAACCTGCGCATACCCATCTCATGCAGCTACACCACAAGTTTTGCAACACACAATCACTAGCCCACAGATTCAACTTCCTGCCTTCACGTTTATTCTGGCAGCCAATAAATGTTGCCATCTGCTATTTTTGCATCAAACAGCCCTAAAATGCTCAAATGTGCAGTAAAAAATATTTGCTGGCATTTTTAAGGCCAACACAAACTTTGCCCATATATACAGACATTTTGGGTGGAATTTTATCTCAAGCAACAGGGAGGCAGGTAGTGGGTTGGTAACCCATTTGTTCTGTCAGTGAGCTTTGCCATGGCTCTTTAACTCAGCCATGGCATTAGCATCACACTTCCAGGTTTCCCAACCAATCAGAAAAGGCAGCAGGATGACATGCTGCATCTTTCAAACAAAGGATTTCTAGGGATGCGCCAGAATGACTGAACTGTAGATTGAATCCTGAGGTTTCAGCAACCACAGGAATGGAGAGGAGACCTGAGAAGGCTGCCCTCCAGGTCTCGGACTCTTATCTGATGATGTTTGTCATTTGATGTGAGGAAGAGGCCAGCCTTTCAAATCAAGCAGGTGTGGATGGAAGTTGCCAAGGAAATGAGCAGCAGGAGTATGGTCCTTTGAATCTGGGGACAGTACACCAAGAAGTTCAAGGATCTCAGGAGAGCAGGAAAGGTGAGTAGAATAACATTTTCAGGGGCTAAGCCCTACATTCTGACTTTCCAAGCATTCTCCTGCACAACACTTCTCAGACCAACACTTCTTGTAGCTCCACTCATTGCTCTCTCTGCAGGCACCTCACATTCCCATCTGAACAGCCAACAGCCACAGTCACCCTCATCTTTGTGTCACCTCACCCCCATGCTTCACAGTTACCCTCCACAAATGTTGGCCTTCCCTCCTCTCCACGCAATCTATTTCTCACACTCACAACTCTCTGCTTTCTCTCCTTACAGGAGAAGGGAGTGCTGAACTTCGTGGAGAGGCAGAGACCAGGGGGAGTGCTGGTGAGGGAGGGGGCCTCCAGTGACGACCATTTTGTTGGGCACTGGCAATGTGTGCCCCCCCCCTGGTCCCCTGGGAAGGAGGTCATGCCAGGAGGCTGCAGATATCAGCAACAACCTGCCATAAAAGCCTGAGCCTCATGAGGTACTGGTGCTCACATATGTCGAGAGAGCTGATCCTCAGCCTGTAGACCCTGGGTTGGGGGTCTCGCCTGCTTAGAGTTGGATCTCTGTGTCCATTGCCTCTATCCTGTGGAGCGGCATGTGGCTAAGGAGAAGGCTGCTGCTACTGCTGTTGACGTTGCTGCTGCTGTTGCTCCTCTGTTCCGCATCGGGGGTCCCATGTAGAGCTGAATAAAACTGCTCCCATGCCGCAGTGAAGGCTGACAGCAGGGAAGTGCAGATCAATATGAGTGATGTTCAAGACAGGTAGACCAACTTCCATAATTATTATTATAGACCAACTTCCATGATGTAGGAAATCACCTGTCAAGCAGTAAGAGTACACTCTCAGAAGAAGTGCTGTGAGCAACAGCCTCTCACCTTGGCAGGGCTGCAGCTCTTCAGTTTCACTCTTTGAAGGCTTCCCAATCTGTCAGTTTCACTGAACAAGTGCTCTCTGCTGTGCTCTCACCTGGTTGACCCAAGCAAGTTCCATACAGCTCAGGAAACCTGCTCGCTGGCTGTTAAAGCCAGAATGCTGGGTTAAATCCCAGGTTAATTGATGATTTACATATTGAAATTACTTACCTGACAGCTCCACAGGGGTTCCTTGCTTGCCTGCAAATCCTCTCAGCTAAAACCTGGAAGTGGCGGGATCATGTCGAGTTCTCGACCTAATGTCACTTTTCAGGGCATCCCCATTTTCAACCATTTCCCTGCCTGCACCCAAAACCGTTCACGCTTGGCAGTAAAACTCTGTCCATTCTCTTAAGTGGCCATACCCCTGTAAATGTTCCCATCATCTCATGCCGGGAGTCAACTCTGAACACAAAATACAAGGGAATCTAACCATTCATCCATAATAACAAGGTTATTATAATAATTATGAACTGTATTGGAAACCACCAATAAACATTACTTGTACCAAACTATCAAAACTGCAAATCATTGTCAAATTCCAGCAAAGCTGACAACTCTATATTTCAACACACAGGGCTGAATTTTCACTTCAGGGTGGGAAACAGGAGTCGGGACTACTTCCAAATCCTGAACCTGCCCCCGGGGGAAGCAGTCACTCTTTGGGATTTTGACCGGGGCGCCTCCTTAGTTGGCATGGAGACAAGTTCCCTGTCCAATTAGGATGGCAAGTGGCTCTTGAAGCCAGAGGGTCAATCAGAAGCCTTCCAGCTTGAAAGGAGCAGCAGCCTGCCATACAGGGTAAATAACTGAGAGAGCACTTCAAGAAGGATCTGCCCTCTCACCAACTTTTTAAAAGTTAGATTAAAAAAGAGACAAAGAAACCAGGCACCACTGTCGGGGATGGGGGGTGGTGGGGAATCATTTACAGGGCGGCTTTTGGCTGTACCCACACCCAGGCAGGCCGGGAGGGCATGTAGGCCCACCTGGAGCAGTGGCCCACAGCTTGTAGCTTGATGCATCCCTCTGGGCAGTTAAACTGCCCCCTGTTGCGTCAGGAAACTGGAGGCTGACTGGAAAATCCCAGTCGGCCTCCTTTACCCCTGGTTAACAAGGCTCTTAATGAGTCAATGTAAGCTCGAGGAACAGCACCTCATCTTCCGATTAGGCATTCTACAGCCTTCTGGACCCAATATTAAGTTCAATAATTTCTGACCATGAGCCCCATTATTTTTTATATTTTTTTTGTTTTTTTAAAACCATACGCTAATCTTAAACTTGTTTTTCATGTTTTTGCTTTCGTACAAAGCTGTTCATTATTCTGCCATTAGCACTCTCTCTGGACTCATGCTTTATCTTTTGCTACAACTATTTAGCACTCCATTTGTATCTTGTTCCATGACATCTGTCATTTGATCTGTCCCCCCGTGTCCTAATGCAGACCTTCCTTATTGTTTTTCTTCCCCCCCTCCCCTTTCACTTGCTCAAAGACTGTTACATTTCTAACTTTTGCCAGTTCTGATGTAGAGTCAAAGACCTGAAATGTTAACACTGTTTCTCTGTACACAGATGCTGCCAGACCTGGTGAGTATTTCTGGCACTTTTTGTTCTCATTTCAGAGATCCAGCATACGCAGTATTTTCCTCTTACCTTAATGAGCCTAATTGGCAACCTGACACATGCGGGCGAGTAGTGCTGTTGGTCCTGAATCCGCCTTGGCAAAAAATGGCAGGCATGGGAAATGATGTTGGGAAACTGGCATGCCAGCCAGCACCAATATTTTTAGGTCCCATCTGTCTCTGTTCCTGCCCTTGGCGGGGCCCAAACATTCAGGCCATAATCTCCACAAAACATGTCAATACTATCTTCTCTTAAGTACTCTTAATAAAAACATATGTTGGCAAGTACATTAGTTTGTTCCTGCCTTTTACAACATAATTTATTTCACTCTAAATGATAATTAGCAGAGTAACAATCACACAGACATGAATGGACAGTACCTGATGTGCAACATTTTCACAGAGTCGAATATTTACAGCAATCTGAACCAACAGTGAGAATTTCACTGTCCAGGCAGAATATCCGGGCCCCACTGGTAGCAGGAACGGAGGCGGACACGGCCCAAGGAATACTGCCGACAGCCAGCATGCTGCTTTCCTGAACCAGTTTCCAGCGCTGGCCATTTTTGCCAAGGTGGGTTTGGGGTAGCCAAAGAGACTCTTTTTAAGAGCCTAGTTTTTTTTTTCCAAAATATACTTTATTCATAAAAATCTGTAAAAATTACATTGCCAAACAGTTTCCAAACAGCACCAAAAAATACAAACATTGCAAGGGAGATCAGTTTCCTTCAATACTGTCATGAGTTTCTTCCCGACCCTTCCGTTTCACAATTGTCATGTCAATTACAGTTTTACATTTACAGCAATTGAGAATATTAACGATACAGTTCGAGGGGTTTCCCATGGATCCAGCCCCTCAGTCCAGCTTGGTGGGGGAACCTTACACTGTGGTCTTTCCCCATTGAGCCTTTGCTGCGGCTGCCCCAAGCTTTAGTGCGTGCCTCAGCACGTAGTCCTGGACCTTGGAATGTGCCAGTCTGCAACATTCGGTGGTGGACAACTCTTTGCGCTGGAAGACCAGCAAGTTTCGGGCAGACCAAAGGGCGTCTTTCACCGAATTGATAGTCCTCCAGCAGCAGTTGATGTTTGTCTCGGTGTGCGTCCCTGGGAACAGCCCGTAGAGCACAGACTCCTGTGTTACAGAGCTGCTTGGGATGAACCTTGACACAAACCACTGCATCTCTTTCCACACCTGCTTTGCAAAGGCACATTCCAGGAGGAGGTGGGCGGCCGTCTCTTCCCCACCACAGCCAACGCGGGGGCACTGTGCGGAGGGGGCGAGACTTCGGGTGTGCATGAAGGATCTGACGGGGAGGGCCCTTCTCACCACCAGCCAAGCTACGTCTTGGTGCTTGTTTGAAAGTTCTGGTGATGAGGCATTCCGCCAAATGACTTTGACGGTCTGCTCGGGGAACCATCCGACAGGATCCACCGTTTCCTTTTCCCGTAGGGCCTTGAGGACATTCCGTGCAGACCACTGCCTGATGGACCGGTGGTCAAAGGTGTTTTCCCGCAGAAACTGCTCCACGAAGGATAGGTGGTACGGCACCGCCCAACTGCACGGAGCGTTCCGCGGCAATGTGACCAGGCCCATCCTTCGCAACACCGGGGACAGATAGAACCTCAGCACGTAGTGACACTTGGAGTTTGCGTACTGGGGATCTACACACAGCTTGATGCAGCCGCACACGAAGGTGGTCATCAGGATGAGGGCCACGTTGGGTACATTTTTCCCGCCCTTGTCCAGAGATTTGAACATCGTGTCCCTCCGGACCCGGTCCATTTTAGATCCCCAGACGAAGTGGAAAATGGCTCAGGTGACTGCCACGGCGCAGGAGTGGGGTATGGGCCAGACCTGCGCCACGTAGAGCAACAACGTGAGCGCCTCGCACCTGATGACCAGGTTCTTACCCACAATGGAGAGAGATCGCTGCCCCCACATGCCCAACTTTTGTCGTACCTTGGCTACTCGCTCCTCCCATGTTTTAGTGCACGCCCCGGCCCTTCCGAACCATATCCCCAGCACCTTCAGGTAATCTGACCTGACGGTGAAGGGGACAAAGGATCGGTCAGCCCAGTTGCCAAAGAACATGGCCTCGCTCTTGCCGTGGTTAACTTTGGCTCCCGAGGCCAGTTCGAACTGGTCGCAGATGCTCATCAGTCTGCGCACGGACAGCGGATCCGAGCAGAAAACGGCGACGTCATCCATGTACAGGGAGGTTTTGACCTGAGTGCCTCCGCTGCCTGGGATTGTCACCCCTCTTATGCTCGCATCCTTCCTAATAGACTCAGCAAAGGGTTCAATACAGCAAACAAACAAGACCGGGGACAGAGGACAGCCCTTTCTGACTCCAGATTTGATCGGGAAACTTTCAGATTCCCACCCGTTGATTGAGACTGCGCTACTGATGTTTGCGTAGAGCAGTTGGATCCAATTGCAGATTCCCTCCCCAAACCCCATTTTGGAAAGCACGTCCATCATGTAGGTGTGCGATATCCTGTCAAAAGCCTTCTCCTGGTCCAGGCTGATGAGGCAGGTGTCCACCCTCCTGTCCCGTACGTAGGTGATCGTATCCCTGAGTAGCGCGAGACTATCAGAGATCTTCCTGCCGGGTACAGTACAGGTCTGATCGGGGTGAATCACCAACTCCAGAGCAGACTTGACTCGACTGGCTATGACTTTGGACAGAATCTTGTAATCAACATTAAGCAGTGAGATGGGCCGCCAATTTCTGATTTCTGCCCTCTCCCCCTTCTGCTTGTAAATGAGGGTGATGATGCCTTTTCTCATGGTCTCTGACATGCTGCCGGCCAGAAGCATACTCTCGTATACTTCCAGCAGGTCCGGGCCGACCCAGTCCCACAGGGCCGAGTACGACTCGACCGGTAAGCCGTCGCTCCCGGGGGTTTTACTCGTCTCGAAAGACTCGACGGCCTTTGTCAGCTCGTCCAGAGTTAGCGGCTTGTCCAGTCTCTCCCTCCTGCTGTCATCTAGGACCTCTGTGATAGATGACAGGAAGGACTGGGAGGCTCTGCTGTCTGTGGGCTTCGCGTCATACAGCCCAGCATAAAAGGATTTGCTGATCCTTAGTATGTCGGACTGCGAAGACGTTACCGAGCCATCTTCTTCCTTCAGGCTGCTGATAACAGAGCTCTCTCTGTGTACCTTTTGGAAGAAGTAACGCGAGCACGTCTCATCCTGCTCGATGGAGCGGACTCTGGACCGGAAGATGATCTTGGAGGCCTCCTTGGCAAAGAGCGAGGCCTGCTGGCTCTTCACCTCTTGGAGGTCCTCCTTGACCTCGACCCCCATTGACTGCAACCGGAGTAGATTTTGCATAATTTTCTGGAGTCGGGACAGTTCCCTCTGTCTCTCTCTCGCCTTCTGAACACCTTTGTGGATGAAGAACCTCTTGATGTTCTCCTTAATCGCTTCCCACCAGTGAACTGGAGACTCAAAGAGGGGTTTCACGGTCCTCCAACCATTGTAATCCCTTTTGAGTTCCTCAACGTTCTCTGGGGTCAGCAGTGTCGCATTGAGCTTCCACGTCCCTCTGCCAACCCGCTGGTCGTCCTGTAAGTGACAGTCGGCCAGTAAGAGGCAGTGGTCGGAGAAGAACACCGGCTTGATGTCGGTGGATCCGACCGTGACAGCACGGGACACAAACAGGAAGTCAATCCTGGAACGGGCAGACCCGTCCGATCTTGACCATGTGTATCTGCGCTGCGCTCCGTCTGCAGGTTTGCTGAAGACGTCGTGCAGTTTGGCATCCTTAACTGTTTCTATTAGGAATCTGGACGTAGCGTCCAGTTTGCTGTCGTCACTGCCGGATCGTCCAGCCGCATCGATGATGCAGTTGAAGTCACCGCCTAGGATGACCGGCCTGGACGTCGCCAGCAGCAGTGGGAGCTGCTGGAAGACGGTCAGCCGCTCGCTGCGTTGTACCGGGGCGTACACGTTGATCAACCGGAGCGGAGCGTTGTTGTACATCACGTCTGCTACGAGGAGGCGACCGCCCACCACCTCCTTAACTTCGGAGATGGTGAAGTTACCTCCCCGCAGCAGAATACCCAGGCCGGAGGAGCGTCAGTCATTACCTCCCGACCAGATCGATGGCCCGTGGGACCACCATCGTGACCACTGCCTGTAGGTGCTGAGGTGTGGTATTCCACACTCCTGCAGAAACAGTAGGTCAGCTTTGACCTTGGCAAGGTAATCCAAGGTTGAAACACATCGCGTAGTAGATTTAATGCTACGCACATTAATGGAAGCAATTCTTACACCCATTTTTTACTAAAAATTAGTTGTTGCTTCCCATACCATTTGTCCTCGCTAGTCCCAGTCCTTCGGGATGTTCCTGCATACCCATCGTGTGCGCAAGCAGTTTCACGTTGGTTGGGCTCAGAAACCCCTCCTGATTTTTCATGCAGGGTTTGTGCCGCTCGGGTGACATCGGGGGGGTCTTGTAGGCAGAGAGCATTGGGTTGTCCTCAGCTGCTTCCATCTGTTCCTCCTCGAAAACATCACAGCTCCCGGTCTCCCGGAGCTCAGGTGCGCCAGACGTGTCTTTGCTCCCGCTGTCCCGGAGCTGAGATGCGTTGGCCACGTCGTTACGTGTGAGGCATTGGGGTTGGGGCACGCCGGGCCCATCACAGCTTCCAGTGCCCGGGGGCTGGGATGCCTTATCATCCATCTCGGAATTCTGCCGCCTCTTTTGAAGGGGCTGTCGTTCCAGCATTTCCCCGTCCAGTGAAGAGGAGTTGTTGCAGTCTGATTCAGAAGAGAGCCTCCTCTTGCCACTGGTTTGGGTGGTGGCTTTGGGATGTTTTTTCTTTGTGGTTTTCCTCTGGACCACTTGCCACTGACCTGTTTGTCCATCTGCTGCCTCCTCCTCCATTGATTCTGTCTGTGGAGGAGGAGTTTCCGGGCGCTGGGTAGGTGCTGGGTCGTTGGTTTCAGCTGCCTCCCCTTCCTTCTCAGGTTGAAGTTCCTCACTGCGAAGAAGGTTGCTGGTCTCCTTTCGAACAGCGGACGCCTTCGTCGAACCTTCTCCCGGCCTTTCCTTGGACCTTGCCGCCTGAGCATAGCTGAGGCAACGTTTGGGGCAGGTCTTGTAGAGATGGCCTGCCGCACCGCACAAGTTGCAACACTTTGTCTGCTTACAGTCCTTGGTCTGATGGCCTTCCTCCTTGCAGTTCTTGCAAACAACCGTGCTGCAGTTGGCTGCCATGTGACCAGATTTGCCACAGGTGCGGCAAACTCTGGGCTGCCCAGCGTAGACCAAGAAGCCTCGACTTCCCCCGATAGCGAAGCTGGAGGGAGGGTGGATGATGGCTCCACTGGGGTCTACCTTCAAGGTCACCTTGACCTGCCGCTTGCTGGTCCAGATCCCAAAGGGGTCCTTGACATCAGTGCTGCTGCCGGCCACCTCGACGTACCTGGCGAGAAAGGTGAGTACATCCACCACCGGAACATGGGGGTTGTAGAGGTGAATGGTCACCACCCGGTCCCGTTGTGACGGAAGCGTGAAGAGCGGCTCCGCTGTGAGGATCGACAGCGGCGCCCGGTCCCCTTTCTCCTTGAACGCCTTCAGGAACTTGATGCATCCCGCCACGTTCCGGAACGTCACGTCGAAGTATCCACTGCTGGGGAAATCCTGCAGGCAGAAGACGTCCGTCGCTTGAAATCCGCAGCAATTGAAGAGAATTTTCTTGATGAAGAAGGTGCGATCGACCGGTGCATCTCCTTCCTTGTCCTTCACGACCACCCGAACGGTGTTGCGCACTCCCTGGCCCGAAGCTCGAAAATTGGTTATAGCCATTTTACTCAAAGCTTCCCCAGGATCAAAAGGCAATGATCATGGTCTCTTCTCAATCAAATAAGCACTGATAAGAACAGATACCACACTTGATCTTAGCCAAAAGGCCGAGAAGAGCCTAGTTAAGCCCACATAAGGGAGGCCGACTGGGATTTTCCAATGGGTCCAGCCACATGCTACCCTGTAGAGGAGCTTCCTCTCCTACCCCTTCATAGTGGTGGTCTGGCTGCAAGAACTATCTTTTACTTAAAGTTTTTAAAAAAGTTGGTGAGAGGGCACCTCCATGTTGAAGCACCCTCTCAGTTACTTATCATCTATAGCAAGCCACTGCTGCTCTCAAGGTGGAAGGCCTCTGATTGGCTCTGCAGCTTCGAGAGCCTGTCTGCTGCCCTTAATTGGACAGGGAACCTGTTTCCGTGTCAATTACGGTGTGTCTCCGTCAAATCCCAATGAACAACAGTTTCCCCCCCCAGGGGCAGGTTTGGGACCTGCACACGGTCCTAATTTCTGTTTCCTGCCCCCATAGGGAAAACCCAGCCCTCCAAGTCTAACAAGATAATGCTTGTTACAATTTTGGGCCTGCTATAAATAACTTCTTGGGTTCAGTGGCACTGCTTCTCCTATAAGTGGATCACATGCTCATCGGAGTGCTGGACTAGACCGGTACTGTCCAATACCTACTTATACAGTAGTGTAACCCAGGAGTGTACATCATAGTGATCTGAACCAGATAGTCACATCTTCACATTTGCCACGTGTGCCTCTTCAATCTTTTTGAAGATGGGCTGGGGAAAACACCTGGAAAGACGAGGCCACGCAGAAATATATGAACAATATAGAAAATCAGACTTCTATGATCTGACTCACTCGGGGTTATTTTGACTCTGTGCAGCAATATAAAATGGGTGATCGTGAATCGGCATTTCGTGAGATGCAAAATGAGTTGCTAATTCGCTATTGACCATTTTACACTACCCCACAAAGTCAATGTTACCACCACTTTATTGAATCACTGCAACTTGTCTTGTGCAATAAGAAGAAAATAATGAAAATGCTACGCTTCCCCACATCGGTGGGTCATCTTGCTTGACTTAAACAAAGTAACTCCTAACTACCATCCTTTTCAGCCTGGAAAAAGTTCACATTTGCAGCTTTCTCTTTAAAAACCTGTCAGATTGCCTATGTCTCTGTCTCTGTCTTTTTATCTCCTGTGTTCAGAACCTAAAATGATGGCCTATGCCAGACAACTGCCGCTGAGTGCCCAAGAGAATGGGTATGAGGTATTTTTGATTGCTGAGACAGGCTAATGAATTGCTTATTATTTACAGTTTTTGGGGAAACAACATAAAAGCCTAGCATTTTAATCACTTTGTGACTTATTGCCTTTTTTAAACTGGTGTGTATACCCTTCACTCTAAAACATAAGCCTTAAAAGTAACTTTTATTCCCATATCCTTTCTGTGAAATAATGGTAAAAATAAATCCTGAATTGTGACAATATTACTTTCTGAAGTTTGGCTAGAAACCTAATAAAATATTCTGAGCCTGTTAATGAACTGGTAAAGTAACTTGTATGAACAGTCTGTTACAGTTGGTGCAGAGCCAACACTCATTTGTTCCTCAAACCCAGTGGGTCAATAATGTGATGCTTGGTGCCCTAAGTGTTGATGCACACCAATGATGACTCTCTGCATCATTGGCTATTGAATCCTAAGGCCTGCTCAATGTTCATTTATTTGGCATTGTACAATGAGGTCCAGAAGTGTCTGGCATTCAGAGGTGGTACATCTGCCTTGCACTAAACTCATTATGGCCCTATTTATTTATGTAAATGAGGGGCCCATCACCCCAGAATTACATCACATACAGAGCACCCAGACCTTCCCTTTTGTTCTTCTTCCCCCTCCCCCTTTCACTTGCTCAAAACCTACTACATTTCTAGTTTTTGCTAGTTCTGATGAGAGGTCACACAGACCTGAAACATTGGGTTGGATTCTATAGCGCCCTCGATGCTGGGATATGTGGAGGTGGAGAGGTGCATGAAGGTGGCCCTGGATGAGGCCCACCACAGACCTCAATGCCGGCAGGACCTGGCCTGATATTGCCAGTGATGGCGAGGCCTTGTGGTGGCCCACCCTCCCCCTCGCCGCTCTGCAACGGGACCGCAATTTAAATATTGAAATAAATTACAATACCCGAAGTAATAACTCTCCCATCGCCTCCGGAATCTTCACCCCAGGGGTCAGCAGCCGGCACTACCATGCCTTCGGATCCCCATCCGGGGAAACAAGATGTAACACTGGTGGGGAGTGGGGAGGAGGTATGTTTCTCAGTGCAGGAGTGGGGGGGGAACAGGGTCAAACTCGTGTCATGGGTGGAGGGGATGTTGGGAAGGGTAATAGTGTAAAGTTTGTGTAGTTGGGGGAGGGGGCGAAGTCAGATGGTAAAGGTAAGTGTTTTTGGGGGGGAAGGGCAAATAATTATTAATTGTTATTGGAGGGTGGGAGAGGGGAGAAAGAGATGTATTTATTTAAATTAATTTAATCTATCTAAATATTTAAATTTGCCAGTGGGGCTAACAGTCCTTTAAAAATGACTGACGCCATTGCCGGGGATGGACAGCCCGCCCACTCCACGTGATCAGGGGTGGGGGAGGGGGGTGGTAGGGCAGCCCGCCCCGGCTATTTAAATGAGCCTCCGCGCTTGGAATCGTGGCGGCTCTTTGGCATACATCCCGCTCGGGCGGGCCGCCATTTTTCTCGCCTGCCACCGAAATCGGCGGTGGACTTATAGAATCCAGCCCATTAACTCTGTTTTTCTCTCCACAGATACTGCCTGACCTGCTGAGGATTTCTAGCATTTTCTGTTTTTGTTTCAGATTGCCAACATACGCAATATTTTGTTTTTGTGTTTTGTGCCCATTTGTTAGGATCACTTCAGGGACCACTGCACTAAAATTTAACTTTTCGCCTGCAGTTGATCTTCTCCTTCCAAGACAGCCAAGCATTTTAACCACTTTCAGTCTTATTTCCTTTTTCAGCTTATGTGAATAGGCCCCAAGAAGAGGGTCGATCTAATTGAAGTGTTTAAGATGATGAAATGATCCGATAGGGTAGATTTTGATGGAGAACTGGAACAAGAGGACATAACTTTAAAGTTAGAGCTAAGCCGTTCATGAATAATGTCAGAAAGCATTTCTTCAAACAAAGAGTAGTGGAAATTTGGAAATGTCTTCCCCAAAAACCTGAGGCTATGTCAATTGAATATTTCAAACTGGGTTCAATAGTTTTTTTTTTAACCGTGCAAAGGTACTGAGGGTTTCAGAACCAAGGTGATAGATGGAGTTAAAATACAGATCAGTTAGAATCTAATTTAATGGTGAACAAGCTTGATGGGTTGAATGACATACTGCTGTTCCTATGTTCTTACATTCTGCTCCACTGAGAGAAATGGATTGTGGAATCACCTCTATATTTAATGAACAGAATACAGTCAATGTGCTAAAAATAAGTTGTCCATATTTTCCTTTAGACAAACAGATATGTAGATATTTGTTGTCTACAGTTTGAATAGATTTATTTAATCATTCGGAATAATGAAATAAAAAAGTAACACTTAAGCTTATCTGAAATGACAGGTTCACAAAACGTGGAATATGTTCTATTTAAAAATAAATATCCCTTTGCTTTTGTATGATATTTAGATTTGTTTATATTGGTGTAGGGACAACCTGCCCCTGCAATAAAGTTACTTTTTTCAACATTCTACATTTTCAAATACTTTGCATTGTTATGAAAGTGCTTCTATTTTTAAAATTTTTTGAGGACTTGTGGTTGAAGATTATAGAGATGGATTCATTTGGAGGACTGAGGTGATTCCACAGATGTTGGATATTGTTTTTTTAAAGGGTCACCGAAAGGACTTTGGGTCTTGAGCTTTCTGTTTTAAAACAACACTTACTGGAAGTCACATGTCTTCAGCTAAATAAACAGCAAAAGCCTTGGTGACTAGGGGGAATTGTTTACAGAGAAGTGACAGTCAATATTTATGGTGGTCAAGAGTTGGTTTCATTTTGAAGATTATTTTGAGTCAGTTGGGGGTAAGCCTGCTAAGAGAGAAGCCACCCAACTCATCTTTTTCCACCTCTGAGAAACTCTGAGAATCAAGTGTAAGAAATAGAGAAACCGAAGCAGCATTTCTCCTGAGAAGCTTCTTTACATGTCCTGAACAAACTGCTTCTGAAAAGATGCCAGTGACCCATCTACATGTACTCGGATGCCCGACTGTATGCCATCTGGAGCATAACATATCTTATCGTTTTCTTCAAGAATTAACAAGTACTTTGGCCAAAGTATCATTATTTTTCCTTTTAGCAGTGAGTGTGTGTGTGTGTTTTGGCGTATTTAGAAGGGAATATATATATTTACTGTCATATTTCAAACTGTGTGTTAAAGCTTTACATCTTTATTGACTAAGTCTTGTTTTATAATAAATTAATAATTTTCTTGGTTATTAAAGAAAGCTGGTTGGTGGATTTTATTCTAAATAAAAATGGAGTATATGATTGGCTGTATCGGTAATTGGGTAAATATTTAAATATATGTTGTGACCTGTGGAGAAGTGGAACTAGAGTAAGACAGTGCATGTGGTTGACAGCAATGTGGTTGACTCTTAACTGCCCTCTGAAATGGCCTAACAAGCCACTTAGTTCAAGGGCATTTAGGGATGGGCAACAAATGCTGGCCTTGCCAGCAATGCCCACATCCCATGAAAGAATTTAAAAAACTCCTCCCACCTCAGTCGTAACAGTATGCCTATTCTGACAAGTTAGCTATGATTATTTTAGATCAGCATTAACAAAAAAGAAACAAAACATAAATTAACAGAAAACCTCAAGTGAAGGCTGATTTAATAATCATGGAAACAGATCAAAGAAAAGATGAGCAGCCAAAAGGTTATAATCACACATCTCAAAGTGTCTTTTTGATGCATGTTTCTTCATGATAAGTGACTAAACACTTGGCCGTCAGAACCCAATACCATGTCAAAATCACTAACTGCTGTGAACGTTTGACAAACCAATATTACAAGCCATGTGTTTTCATTTGGTTACAGTGTGATGCTGGTTAGCTACTCTTCATATGTGGTATAGTGTGGTTGGTGTCTCAAAGAGGCCCACATACAAATCTGATGTGGATACAGACAGACAAGACATAGATATAATATGGCTATTATTCAAAAGAACTGTTAAATAACATACGTATAATTTTCCTGAGAATGGGACATTTTCTTGGACTTGTCACAGGCATTTGTTTCCTGCCCTGATGCCCCAGAGGAAATTGCAAATCTTCTCCAAAATAGATACACACCCAACTACATATATTTCATGTACACAGACACAGGCACAAAACACATTGGGCTGGATTTTCCCAGCCCCATGGTGATGGGCTTGGAGGCAGGTGTGACCTGGAAAATAGCGGGGAGCCTCATCGGGACGGCATCCCGATTCAGTCTCGCCACCGAGGAAGTTTCCTAGGGACAGTCTGGGAAACAGAACAGCTGCCTGCACCATGAAGGCGGGCAGTTAATTTGCATATTTAAGTCCAAATTAGGGGTGATTTAGAGGGCTCGCCGAAATTTTGCTAGTGGTGGAGCGACCCCTGCACCACATGTAGATGCTACCAGCTTAATGGAGACTACCTCCCTGCGACAGGCTGGGGGCCATCGAAGCCGGAGGCTGCATACCCAAAAGAGCGGGCTGTGGACATGAAAGGCAGCCCCTGTGGCCCAACGATGCATCTGGAGAGATTTCCCCTCGAATCCGAGGGGCCTACTGTCTTGGCCCCCTCTGATTTATTAATTTCATTTCACCTCTCTGAGGGCACCTCCATCATGAGGCACCTTCAAGCTCTCCTACCTGGCTCAACAGCGTCCACCTCTCCTGGTAGGGCTGCCAAGGTTCTGGAGCTGCCGGTTCTGTGATTGGGCTGGCAGCATCGGGACCCTGCCCACCATCCTTAATAGGACAGCATAGAAAATAGGAGCAGGAGTAGGCCATACGGCCTTTCAAACCTGCTTCATCATTCATTATGATCATGGCTGATCATCCAACTCTAACCTGTTCCCGTTTTCTCCCCATATCCTTTGATCCCTTTTGCCCCAAGAGCTATATCTAAGTCCTTCTTGAAAACATACAATGTTTTGGCCGCAACTGCTTTCTGTGGTAGCGAATTCCACAGGCTCACCATTCTCTGGGTGAAGTAATTTCTCCTCATCTCAGTCCTGAAAGGTTTACCCCATATTCTTAGACTATGACCCCTGGTTCTGGACTCCCCCACTATCAGGACCATCCTTCCTGCATCTACCCTGTCAAGTCATAGAGTCATAGAGTTATAGATTCATACAGCATAGAAACAGGCCCTTCAGCCCACCGCGTCCACGCCGACCATAATGCCTATCTATACTAATCCCCCTGCCTGCATTAATTCCATATCCCTCTATGCCTTGCTCATTCGAGTACCTGTCCAGATGTCTCATTCCAGATACCCATTATTCTTTGTGTGAAAAATGTACCCTTTTGATCGCCTTTAAACCTCCTCCCTCTCACCTTAAATCTATGCCCTCTAGTTTTAGTCACTCCTACCATGGGAAACAGACTCTGGCTATCTACCCTATCTATGCCTCTCATAATTTTAAATACCTCTATCATGTCCCCTCTCAGCCTCCTTCGCTCCAGGGAAAACAGACCCAGCCTATCCAATCTCTCTTTATAACTCAAGCCCTCCAAACCAGGCAACATCCTTGTGAATCTTTTCTGCATCCTCTCTAGCTTAATCACATCTTTCCTGTAGTGCGGCGACCAGAACTGCACACAGTACTCCAAATGCGGCCTGACCAACGTTATGTACAACTGTAACATGACGTCCCAACTCTTGTACTCAATGCCTTGGCCGATGAAGGCAAGCATGCCATATGCCCTCTTCACCACCCTGTCTACCTGTGTTGCCACTTTCAGGGAGCTATGTACTTGCACGCCAAAGTCTCTCTGCTCAAGAACACTCCCCAGGGCCCTGCCATTCACTGTATATGTCCTGCCCTGGTTTAACTTCCCAAAATGCGTCACTTCACACTTGTCTGCATTAAATTCCATCTGCCACTCCCTTGCCCACTTTCCCAGTTGATCTATATCCTGTTGTACCTTAGACAACCTTCTTCACTGTCCACTATACCACCAATTTTGGTGTCATCTGCAAACTTACTAATCATGCCCCTTACATTCACATCCAAAGCCATTAATATATATGACAAACAACCGAGGGCCCAGCACCGATCCCTGTGGCACACCACTGGTCACCGGCCCCCAATCTGAAAAACAACCCTCCACTACCACCCTCTGCCTCCTATCACCAAGCCAATTTTGTATCCAATTTGCTAGCTCACCCTGGATCCCATGTGTTCGAACCTTCTGGACGAGCCTACCATGCGGGACCTTGTCAAAGGCCTTGCTAAAGTCCATGTAGACAAAGTCCATCGCCCTGCCCTCGTCAATCCTCTTGGTCACCGCCTCGAAAAACTCAAATCAAATTCGTGAGACATGATTTCCCTCGCACAAAGCCATGCTGACTATCCCTAATCAGACCATGCGTTTCCACATGCATATAAATCCTGTCTCTCAGAATCCCTTCCAATAACCTTCCCACCACTGATGTAAGGCTCACCGGCCTGTAGTTCTCTGGCTTATCCCTGCTGCCCTTCTTAAATAAAGGCACAACATTAGCTATCCTTCAGTCTTCCGGTACCTCAACCGTAGCTAACGATGATACAAAAATCTCTGTCAGGGTCCCAGCAATCTCCTCCCTTGTTTCCCATAACATCCTAGGATACACCTGGTCAGGCCCTGGGGATTTATCCACCTTAATGCACTTCAAAACCTTCAACACCTCCTCCTTTGTAATGTTGATATGCTCCAGGATATCGGTGTTCCTTCCCTTGAACTCACTAGCTTCCATGACCTTCTTCACTGAATAAATACAAACGAGAAATATTCATTTAAGACCTTGCCCATTTCCCGTGGCTCCACACATAGATTGCCACATTGATCCTTAAGGGGACCTACTCTCTCCCTAGCTACCCTTTTACTCTTAATATACTTATAGAATCTTCTAGGATTCTCCTTTATCTTATCCGCCAGGGAAATCCCATGGCCCCTTTGCGCCCTCTTAATTTCCTTCTTAAGTGTAGTCCTACATCCCCTATACTCCTCGAGGGACTCGCTCGATCCTGTTAGAATTTTATAGGTTTCTATGAGGTCCCTCCTCACTCTTCTGAACTCCAGCGAATATAATCCTAACCGACTCAATCTCTCCTCATACGTTAGTCCCACCAACTCAGGAATCAGTCTGGTAAACCTTTGTTGCACTCCCTCTATAGCAAGAACATCCTTCCTCAGATAAGGAGACTAAAACTGCACACAATATCCAGGTGTGGCCTGACCAAGGCCCTGTATAATTGCAGCAAGTCATCCCTGCTCCTGTACTCGAATCCTCTTGCTATGAATGCCAACATACCAGTTGCCTTTTTTACCACCTGTTATATCTATATGCTTACCTTCAGTGACTGGTGTACGAGAACAGCCAGGTCTCGTTGCATATTCCCCTCTCAGTTTATAGCCGTTCAGATAATAATCTGCCTTCCTGTTTTTGCTACCAAAGTGGATAACCTCACATTTATCCACATTATACTGCATCTGCCATGCATTTGCCCACTCACTCAACTTGTCCAAATCACCCTGAAGCCTTTCTGCATCCTCCTCACAACTCACCCTCCCACCCAGTTTTGTGTCATCTGCAAATTTGGAGATATTACATTTAGTTCCTTCATCTAAATCATTACTATATATTGTGAATAGCTGGGGTCCTAGCACCGATCCCTGTGGTACCCCATTAGTCACTGCCTGCCATTCGGAAAAAGACCTGTTTATTCCTACTCTTTGTTTCCTGTCTGCCAACCAATTTTCTAAGCATCGCAATAAACTACCCCCAATCCCACGCGCTTTAATTTTACACGCTAACCTCTTATGTGGGACTTTGTCAAAAGCCTTCTGAAAGTCCAAATAAATCACATCCACTGTTTCCTCCTCATCAACTCTACGAGTTACATCCTTGAAGAATTCTAGTAGATTTGTCAAGCATGATTTCCCTTTCGTAAATCCATGCTGACTCTGTCTGATTCTACCACTGTTCTCCAAGTGCTCTGCTATAAAATCTTTGATAATGGACTCTAGAATTTTCCCCACTACTGACAACAGGCTGACTGGTCTACAATTCCCTGTTTTCTCTCTACCTCCCTTTTTAAATAGTAGGGTTACATTAGCTACCGTCCAATCTGTAGGAACTGTTCCAGAGTCTATAGAATCTTGGAAGATGACCACCAATGCCTCCATTATTTCTAGGGCCACTTCCTTAAGTACTCTGGGATGTAGATTATCAGGCTCTGGGGATTTATTGGCCTTCAATCCCATCAATTTTCCCAACACCATTTCTCTACTAATACTGATTTCCTTCAGTTCCTACCTCTCACTAACCCTATGTTCCCCAACATTTCTGGTATGATATTTGTGCCCTCCTTTGTGAAGACAGAACCAAAGTATGCATTTAGTTGGTCAGCCATTTCTTTGTTCCCCATTATAAATTCCCCTGTTTCGGACTGTATCACAGAATCATAGAATAATACAGTGCAGAAGAGGCCCTTCGGCCCATCGAGTCTGCACCAATGCATTAGAACACCTGACCTGTCTACCTATCCCATTTGCCAGCACTTGGCTCATAGCCTTGAATGTTATGACGTGCCAAGTGCTCAAGTGTAAGGGACCTACATTTGTCTTCACCAATCGTTTTCTTTTCACAGCAAACTTGGAGGTGGCCAATTAGGAGTGCGCCTCTAGGGATATTGTTGAGCCAATCTCGCTGCCAGCAAGTGCAGACCCAGGACTCTCATTTTGAAGTGATTTATGACTTTAAGCCCATATAGCGACTAAACCAAATCAAATATACATCCCTATGAGTCTCCCTTAATTAAGTTCAAACTAGACAGACTCCTACAGACACTTGTTTGGGTCTGAAGAACTGAACTAGTCTTCCCTCAAAGAAAGAAAACTATCAGAGAATATTCCTATCTTTCGGATAGCCTATTTTAAAATAATTATAGCTAAGTCATAAATATCCCAGCTATTATAAGGGTCTGGGAAACTCTCTTCAATAAGTGTCTCCCCACTTAAGGAGACACAGAGAGGGGGTTCTTGTAGTTGTATACAGAATGCTACCTGAGACGATTAATTAACTTTTATATATTTATTAAAGAATTGAACATGCGTTACACTTTAAGTGGCTAAGTATATTACAATATCAAAGATTACTAAGAGATATAAAACATAATCCTATTTCTAAAATAGAATCCAAAAATTCAACCTTGACAATGTTACAGCAAAATATCTTAGAATATCCATCATAATTTAAAGTAAACTTTTACCTTACTTTCCCCGAGTAAGCCTTCCTGCTTAACAGGACAAAACATTCTCTGTTAAGAGCAGAATTCTCTTGACATGCAGTCAGCCATATGTTGAGAAACATTGATGAGGAATTTAATACTTCTGGTTTTTTGATTCAAAACTCTCATGTTTATACTGTTTCTAATCTATCATCTCATCTTTTAGAATGTAGGTGTTATCTTTCTGTGTGTGTTTTTCCTGCTTTTGATATCCATATATGGTAATATCATTAGCTACCATTCTCACTTAATTTATTAGCTGGAAATTCCCTTCTCTTGAAGTTGTGAGCTTTTATCTCGTCAAAATGTTTGTAATTGGGTTTACTTTGCATCTGTGTTTGTAAGTATCATGCCATTTTGTAATTTATCATCTGTAATTGTCTTTTTATGGTACCTTGTACCATCCTCCTGAGTCAGTCTGTCTATATCACTAACACTATCAACTAATTAAGATTATAGTTATCTGTACTGACCTCACATAGGATGTCTTAGCGTGTTTCATCTTCTAATTCCATTGTAGCAGAGACCTTGGAAGACATTGGGATGGATTTTTTAAGTTAAATGGTGTTTCTGGTTCACATTCTGTTGTAATAAAAGCAAAATACTGCGGATGCTAGAAATCTGAAATAAAAACAAGAAATGCTGGAAATACTCAGCAGGTCTGGCAGCATCTGTGGAGAGAGAAGCAGAGTTAACATTTCAGGTCAGCGACCTTTCTTCAGTTCTTCTCTCACATTCTATTGTAACAGGGATGTTTATGGATTTTTAAACCTTCCCTTAAAAGGGAATTTCAGTGAGTCTTGAAAACAGACCATTTATTCAATCTTTAATTCTAAAAGGTATAATGTATTAATTATATCTAAATTCTACCTAATTAAGCTTAATATACCTATGTTTCATCACAATTTGGTCCCGACATTGAAGAGAGCAGACTTTGCCTTGGTTTAACACCTCATCCAAAAGACAGCACCTCTGACAGTGCAGCAGTCACTCAGTATGACACTGAACTGTCAGGCTAGTTTTTGTCCTCAATTCACCAGCTTGAAGCAACAAAATTCTGGCTCAGTGGCAAGAATGCTACTCAGAGTCTCAGCTGACACCTCACAAATATAACCTACTGATAAATATTAGGGGTAAATTTCAAAGGCTGTGTTGCCCATGAATTTCAGAGATCCATTGCCTAGTGGTCAAGGCTGCCTGTTGGCAGTGCTGCCTTGGAATATTACTCCTATTATCCCAATGGTACCCAGAACGTGTTTGTTTTCAATATAACGAACCACCATTGGGGTAATTTTCTTAACTTTATTTTCTCAGCAATGAACCTCACCTGCTAGAACTGCATATTAGAAATTTTAAATGGTCAGAAAATCATACATGACTTGCACCCGTATTTCCAACATGCGCATCCAGCAGATGAAGTTCTCCTTTGGGAATGCAAGGGTTAGAAATGGTATGCATTACACACGAATGAAAAATGGCACAACATGACAAATTTAATACCGAGAGGCCCCACACCCAGTCTGAGGCCTGGATTTTACCAGCCCCCAAGGTATAGGCTGTGAGGCGGGGTGGCCCATAAAATGGCATGGGAAGGCAGGGGTTGCAGATTGCGCGTTGCCTTCCCGCTGCCATGGCATTCTACCAGCAGTGGGAAAGTTGGAAAAAGGCCCTCCCGCCCAAAGGCCAATCGTGCCACTTAAGTGGCCAATTTAGGGCCTCTGCTTTCTGCCACTAGCATTTTACCAGTGGCGGGGAGAGCACTCCCCCGCATTGGAAGACCGTATGGTGAACCCTGGCAGCCTCCCAGTGGGCTCAGGCAGGAGGGCTCTCCTAATTGGGCACTCTGTGACCCACAGAGGGGCCCCCGGTGACAATGGCTGCCCTCACGGCAACACCCACCCTGCCCTCACCAACACCCACGTCCCTCGCCGGGGCCTACCTGACTGGCCCCAGTGACCGCTGCCCCACTCACCTTGTTCTGACGACAGCGTCATTGGTATTTCCTCCCGGCTAGGTGCAGTCCCAGCAGTGGCCACCGCTCTCGGTGGTGCGGCTGACACCCGAGAGCTGCCAGCCTTCAATTGGCTGGCATCTCTTGGAGGTGGGTTCCCGTCTTTTAAAGAGACGGGAGCCCTAATAGCAGATCATTAGCTGCCGGATGGGCCTAAAATGTGGCCAGAGGTCCCCCAAACGGTCGAGGCAGGGTTGTCCCCGGCACTCCAGCCTGTCGTCGCCCCCCTGACAAAATCCAGCACTGAGTTTGTATCCCAGCTGCCTATCTTAAACAGGCATTAGGCCCCTTGTAAATGTTAACGAGGGATCTAATGCCTGCTTAAGGACTCCTCTGTGAAATTGGTCTCCGATGATTGAAGCAGAAGCCAGGTTTGCTTCACCCAGGGTTCTATTGAGGTTTGTGGTAAGTTTTTAAAAACATATATTTTAATAAATGCTACTGTGGTGCCAGGAGGAGCAGCGGTGTTTTCTTGACACCACATTATTCCAAATGCGTTGGAACAGATGACCATGAGTTGTCCAAAAGTCAGAATCGACCTCTGAATGTTTTAGGAATCATAAAATTTAAGAAGTTGTCAAACACAAAAAGAAATGAAAAAATATTTGGGACATCTTGTTCCTGTTTTCAAGGAGAGGAAAATTTGGGGCAAGACCTGCACAAACTTACTATTTCCTGGTTCAAAAACGATAGAAGGACTACAATTCGGGGATGTTTATGATTTTTAAACTCTGCCCTTAAGAGGGAATTTCAGTGAGTTTTGAAAACTGACCATTTATTCAATCTTTAATTCTAAAAGGTATAATGTATTTTATGCTCTCCCCCGTGGCAAGTTTGGAGGTAGGGAGGGCATTTATTTAGATGGGATGGTGGCGGGTGGGGTTGTCACCTTCCCGCCTCCACCCCAATTAAGTCCATCATGGGAAGGCCAGTAGATGGCTTTTCCGCCCTGCCACCAATTGAGGCCCTAAAGTGGTCAGTTAATGCCTAATTAAGGGCCTCTTCCTGCCACTGCTGGTAATTAACCCAATGGCGAGTGGGCCTGTCGCCGGGTGGGGAGCACAACATGCAAACCCGTGTGGAGTTGCTTGTGGTCTCCTGCGAGGGGGAGGCGGGGTGGTCCCTCATTCAACGGTACTTAGTGCCTGATCAAGGGACCTGGCATCGGGAAAGGGGGAGCCCAATTAGAGCCACCCACATGTCCTTGCTGCTGATAGCACTGCAACGCCCACCCCCATGACCCCACCAACAAAACCCCTCCCGCCATCACTTACTTCTGGTCTGGGTTACTCCACGATCCTGGGCCCCCGGTGGGTGCCGTTCCAGCCTCCCTGGTGGCACTGCTGAGCAAAAGAGCTGCCAGCCTCTGATTGTCCGGTAGCTCTCGGTGGTCTGAGCTTCCCGTCCCCGGGGTCCTGATCTCAGGAAAGGCCCACAGGTAGCCTCGCAAGTGCCTGATTAGTTCATAATATGGCGGGCCTTCCCCAAAAGAACCAATGTGGTCTCTCACTGGTACTCCAGCCAGCTGCCAAGACCCCCGTCACCTCCATAAAATTCCCCCCAATATGTGTTTCAATCAGATCTAAAAGAGGACCGGCACAGTGGCGCAGTGGTTAGCACCGCAGCCTTACAGCTCCAGGGACCCGGGTTCGATTCTGGGTACTGCCTGTGCGGAGTTTGCAAGTTCTCCCTGTGTCTGCGTGGGTTTCCTCCGGGTGCTCCAGTTTCCTCCCACATGCCAAAGACTTGCAGGTTGATAGGTTAATTGGCCATTATAAATTTCCCCTAGTATAGGTAGGTGGTAGGGAAATATATAGGGACAGGTGGGGATGTGATAGGAATATGGGATTAGTGTAGGATTAGTATAAATGGGTGGTTGATGGTCGGCACAGACTCGGTGGGCCGAAGGGCCTGTTTCAGTGCTGTATCTCTAAACTAAACTAAAAAGGACCATTTAAAAGGTCATGCAGCTTAAAATCTCATTCACACAAAGAGAAGGACACCCAACTCTGAAAAAGGAGGCAATTTAGAGTTGCATGGAAGTGACTTGGGCCTATAGGAATTGGAAGATGAGTGGGATGGGGAGATAAAACTGGAAGCCCATTTGCCACATGTATTCACACACTTTCAATCCTACTGTTAGTTGAGTCTATAGAGGTAAAATCAAATAGGACATAATATCAGCAAGTGTTGTTATTTAGAACTGAACCATTACCTTCGACTGTTTCCTGTAACATTCTAGTCAATAGGTGGTATTAAATGGAAATGGGGATTTGTCTCAATTTCCATATAGTCCTTCCTAATTCTCATAAAAAGAGAGATCTTTACAGTTACTAGTATCCCTCAGTCCTCCTTAGTCTTGTTATAAGTGCTAGCCAAATCCAGTCTTGGGACAGAATTTCCTTTGCAGTGACCTCATGAAAGGGAGGGGTGCTGACTGTGGCCCAGGAGATCCTGAGTGAATTCAATTTTCCATTCTGATGTCATTGTTAGAGTAATTGTACACAAAGCGCAGTTCTCCTGACTTAACAGTGGTTTTAAAGCAGAGATGTGTGGGAAAAGGCAATAGCACCAAGAAATGTAAAATAAATGTACACATATTTCCCTTTATTATATTTAAGATCAATAGGAGATTTAGATCAGTACTGTTTCCTTTAAATTTGTCCAAAGGCTACTCCTACACTATAATGACAACAAAGGTATGACATTGAGTGATAATTCACTTAAAAATCTGGCATACTTAGCATAGGAAACTAGAACCTGCTTGTCATTATATTTAGCCCTTTAACGAGATACTTTCAATCAATTCTTTTTACATTTTGAGGATTTTATTTTGCACCACATGTCCTCGCCATTTTATTGTTTAACCCTCCATAAGATCATTTTGTCAGCTAGTCTGAGGTGAAGAAAGAATGTCAACATGGAAGCATAGTGATCACATTAAGTGGAAGATTACAGAGTTCTATGTTAAACAGCCAGCAGGAGTAATTTTTCCCATCTGGCTCATCGGCACAAGTACATCCAATAAGCAAAACATACTTCAAGCATTGAATGCTGACTGCTCTGTCCAGCAGCTGAGAGTCATTTAAAAATTATTCTCCATTACTTGAAGTAGTTTCATGCTTGGTATTCTGTAGCCACTTTCCAGTTGGCAGAATCAAAGCCACCATGTGCAATATCATATCTGACATAACTAAAAAGGAAGGGGAAAAAAGTGTATTGTAGTTGGATTTAACTTCTCTGTTTCAGGCTGATGGTTTATTGAAAATATTTGATTTAAATTCCAACAGTATTTAAGGTAAAGTCAGACTTCTGTTTGTGTTAATTGGAGATAAGATTGACAGGTTGCTGGAATGGAATGTTCCTTGTGCTATTTCATCATGACATGATCAAGCAGCACTTTGACAGCTCTGATAGTTACTCCAAAGGAGAAAGGACTTTCAGATGCAAAGGGTTCAAGTTAACATGTATCATTGGCTCTGCAATCCACAGTTGATCATTTAAATGGAAGAATAATCAGTTTAGTATTTTTCGTGAGACAAACAAATCATGCACAGAGTACCTGGGGAATTTGGTTGTGTAATGTCTGAATGTATTTCCTGGACTTTCTGGTAAAATGTTATAGAAAAACACATCACACTGAATTTCAGTTATTCTCAAAATCATTACAAGACCAAACCATGCAGGCTAATCACAACTTTCCTGGGTCAAAACTTGGGTTTACCTACAGAAACAATTGCATGCCGCTTGCACTTTAGTCAGACAGGAAAAGTCTCTACCATGTCCAAGCACATGTCATTAAAAAGAATGATTGCATGTTCTCCTGGTGGTTCTGTTGATAAGTACAGACCCAGTGTACAACCCGTACAGATCAGGAAGTGACAGTGCAGTACTTGGTTTGTATGTGCCAACTGATTCTAGTTGAGGCAGTGATAGAACCATTAAATTGGTCAGCGCAGTTAGCTTACTGAGGGGAAAATCTGCCCCATGTACAGCTGCTTTGCCTTTTTTAAGCCTTACCTCATGGAAATGAGGATTTATAAATTACTGGATATCAAGTTTATTAACATTGGATTGTCAACTAACCAGCAAGTTTTACATTTCAATTTGCTCTCACAATGTTCCTAGGATGTAATTAGCCTTTTCCCTGAATTGGAGTGTATTGTGTTTAATTCACATTCCAATTAGAATATAGTACAATGGATTCACAATCTAGAAAGGCTTCCTAAATGAAGATCTGATAACTTCTCTATTTGATAGACCTGTTTCCCAAGGGTTTAACTGGATGTTAAATCTAGAAGATCTGGCTGTTGTTCTCTCCATTGACCTCTCCATAGATAGAGCCAGTGGCAGAAATGCTAACCTAAACAGATTAAATCTTGGCAATTCACACAATGCTAATAAAGAGCTCACGCCTTATTGAATTTATAGTGTCACCAGAAACCTTGAATAAATTATTGCTCTGTAACTATATCCAGATCACCTTGCATAGAAAGTTTGGTTATTGTTTATATATCAAAAATATATTTGCTGATCAAGATCAAAGGGGCCCCAAGAAATCGAGCACATGGGGCCTTGCAAAGTGTAAGGTTGGCCCTGCCTTTTTGGCTAAATATATGTCTTAGGGATCTGAAAATTTTTAAAATATTTGTTCTTGGGATGTGAGCGACACTTACAAAGCAATTTTTATGGCCCATCCCTCGTTGCCTTGAGGGGATTAAGTCAACTATGTATGAGAGACATATTTATAAAACGTGCTTCATGTATCTGCTATGCTATTTTAAACCAGCAGCTTAGAATAGAAATAATGGGCAGAATTTCTGGGCTGGACCTGTTGTCCTCCCAACAGCGGGTTTCGTGGCTGTGGGGGGGCGGGGATGGGGGGGGCAGGAATCGGAACGGCGGCAGCCGCCACAGAATCTGTCGCCGGGATGGCCGGTTTTGATTCTCCCGCGGGCAGGCTAGGCTGACAATGGCCTTCCCGCCCAGAGGCCAAATAAGGGACTCTTACCACTGCTGCTGGGATCTTATGAGTTTCCGTCCCTGCGAGCTTGAGGGGGTCCCTCCTCTGTCGGCAATTTGTGGCCCACCGGGAACAAATGTACCTCCCAGACCAATCACACACCTCCCCTTGCCGGGGCCTTCCGGACTGGCCCCGGCGACCCAGCCTCACTTACCTGAGGTCCGGTGTTCCAGCACTGGGCCTGGATCTGAGGCCTCTGCAGTACCAGCAGTGGCCACCGCTCCCTGTGATTGGCCGGCAGCTCATGGGGGCGGGATCCCTGTCCCTATTAAGTGTTTAAAGGGACGGGGATCCTGCCTCCTTAAACTTTGACCCCCATCCTAGGGATGGGCAATAAATGCTGGCCTAGCCAGTGACGCCCCCATTCCATGAACGATTAAAAAAGACTGGAAGATCACTCTGGGGTTCAGAAAAAATGCAGAGGCGAGTTTCCCTCTGATTTTCCGGCCTGGCGCCGGGAGCCCCACCCCCTGCATAAAATCCAGCTTTTTGTTCCCAAGTCCTGATCCCGTCATTGGGATGAATTGCAAGTTGGGAATCCGGAAATGTCAGCAGCAGAACTCCAAGGGGAATTTTAGAGGAGGCAGCCATTTCGGGAGCCCCTTCCAAATGAAGTATGTAGGGAGGCATGAAGGGCGCCTCCATTCCCGGTCGCTGGCCACAAGTGAAGAATTTAAGAAGGGCCAAAATGGTTAGGGCTGTCAGACCGCATGAGGAAAGGCCCCACCAACAGTAACGGACATTGCCACAGTTGGGCCTTCATTCGCTCAGTGTCTTCCCCATTGAATGGAGCCTCCCACTCCAATGGTTACCCAGCCTGCTGCTGGGAAGGCTTCATTGTTTCAAGGGGCTTAATTGGCTAACCACCTCGACTCGTCGCGTAACCAGTCCTGCTGTCACTACTGCCCCCACCCCCCCCACCCCACAGAATCCTGTGGATGCTGGCCTGATGGAATTTCCCTCCCATTTCCAAGTACCCCCACCTCCAGTCCTACCCCCACGGACCCTCGAAAATTCTGCCCAAAAAATGTGTGTGCTTTGAAAACTGAAGCAATGATTCAGCATTCAAAAAGTTTGTGAATAAAGGCATATCCAAAGCACAGCCTTGCAAAATAACTAGCCAATAAAAATAACAGTCAATTAGACTTGCAAACTCTTTAAATGAGAGAGAGAAAGAGTAAAAGAGTCGTAGAAAATTGTAGGCCTGATTTTTTTTTTATTTGACAATCCAAAAACATTCATTATTTTAAAAACTATATGATAAATGAAAAGACAGCATTTTTTACATATTGTCAAAAAGCAGCTATTTTAAAATAATATTAGTTTAACCACCAGTTATTCTACAGAATTGGAGTTTACTGACAACACAGCTGACTTTTACATATAACTGACTTTTTAAATTATTAACAGGCAGTACTTGATGTGGTTGTATGCAAATGTGGCATGACATGTCATATGCAATGGAACCTTCAATGACTAATATTTCAGGTTTAAGACCAATCTTGCAACAAATTCCGCCTCCAGGCAATGATAAGGGCTGCTACTGTCAGCCAGTGCATTAGACAGAAGAAAAATCCCATCCCTGATTACCATCTAATGACTGCTGATGAAAATTGCACATACCGGGATTGGCAAGGACTGGATCAGAATTAGCTCTCATATCCTTCATGATCAAACAATCTGCTGACCCTTGCAGTTTCGGCTCGCAATGTAAAGAATGTCCACTTGGATAAGGTATTAGATTGAGATCAGTACCTGTGAGACTATACTGAATCACATGCTCAGGAAAAGTAGGAAGAAACGTAAAAAAATACAATGTCTTGTTTTCCTTTCAAAGGTATTGGGGCAGAAATTGGTATGTATTTCAGCCGTTTTTGAAGTGAACAATGTAGGCTGCTCCTCCCAAGTCCCCATTCAGGTAAGTGTATTTTGTGCATGTCCAAGTATACTTACCTTGTTGGTTGTGGTTTGCAGCAGTCCCTTTAAGGGCCACCTGTTAGGCCACACATAACCCTGATTTTCCTAAACGCACCCAGCCCAACTCCATTCTAGTCCAGGGTAAATTGCAGAGAGGGGTTCAAAAAGGCCCTGCATGCCAATATTTTGCCTATGCCATTTCCAGCTCATAAACAGTGTGCGCCTTCTGTCTGCGATATTGGAGGATCAGGAGCCTATTTAGCAGGCAAAAAACTGTGTGATCCAATTTATAGGCCACCATTACTAGCACGTTGAATGCTTTAAAAAATATGTACATCATCTCTTTCATGCACCATCTGCAAAAAACATTTTCTACCTACATTCAAATTTGAGTTAGTGAATTATACTTACTACATTAACAATGCCTTTATTAGTTTAGTTTAGTTATACAGCACTGAAACAGGCCCCTCGGCCCACCGAGTCTGTGCCGACCATCAACCACCCTTTTATACTAATCCTACACTAATTCCATATTCCTACCTCATCCCCACCTGTCCCTATATTTCCCTACCACCTACCTATACTAGGGGCAATTGCTAATGGCCAATTTACCTGTCAACCTGCAATTCTTTGGCATGTGGGAGTAAACTGGAGCACCCAGAGGAAACCCATGCAGGCACAGGCAGTACCCAGAATTGAACCCGGATCGCTGGAGCTGTGAGGCTGCAGTTCTAACCACTGCGCCACTGTGCCGCCAGTGGCTTGTAACTAGTCTTTTTTCCCCAGGTGACAATAAAATAATGTTTCAACAGTCAAAAGAAGAATGCTGAGAAGCTTAGAGCTCAGTCTACTATTTTCATATGAATAAATGAACATACGAATTAGGAGCAGGAGTAGGCCATTTGGCCCCTTCGAGCCTGCTCTGCCAATTAATAAGATCATGGCCAATCTGATTGTGGCCTCAACTCCACTTTCCCACCTACCCCCAATACCCTTTGACTCCCTTGTTAGTCAAGAATTTGTCTACCTCTGCCTTAAAAATATTCAATGTCCCTGCCTCCACCGCTCTCAGGGGAAGAGTGTTCCAAAGACTCACAACACTCTGAGAGAGAAAAAAAATTCTCTTCAGCTCTGTCTTAAATGGGCGACCCCTTATTTTTAAACTGTGTCCCCTAGTTGTAGTCTCTCCAAATGCAAATAATGTTAAATCTATTATGAAATGTCAATTCATATTAATTTAAAAGTAAGCAGTAAATAATTTGAACAGCTGTTTGCCTCAGGGTTTAAATCACTAAATAGAATGTAATTCAGTATATATAGAATTTTACTCTGATAGTGAAAGTTACAGATTAACATGACTGTGGCAAAGTTGAGAAAGAGTGTCAGCACTTAAGTTTTTTCTCTGAACTTTGAAAAATCATTGCAATTAGAGCAATGGGAAGGGAGAAGGGCACTCAGCAGGAGGCCGTGTCTGCAAAGCATGTTTAGGGAACAATTCTCATATTTTAACTTCAGCAATGACCAATGTTTGACACTTCTTCATTAAGGAGGGTGTCACTGAAATCTGCATCTGCTGCAGCCACAACTCCAAACTCAGAGCAGAGCAAGGATCACATTGCCAGTGGCTGTGAATGTGACTGCGGATACAAACATTTATGCATCTGACTCCTTCCAGGCTGGTGGTGCAGATATTAGCGACATGGGTTCCCATCCATCTATGAATAATAGGAGAGGCTACTGAAGTTCTATATTCAAAGACAAGATAAGTTCATTACATTCCTTCTTGCCAGAGACAAGTAGATGAAGTGGGCATGGGGGTTTGCAAGGTTTGCAGGCTTCCCCATAGTTCAGGATGCCATTGACTTCATGCATATTACCATGCAGGCGCCACATGTCAGCTCTTCCATGCACCGGAACCAAAAGGGATTCCACTCACTGAACGTCCAGCTGGTGTGTGACCATAAGCAGTGAATCGTGCAGGTCAATGCCCAGGCAGCAGTCATGATGCATTCATTCTGCAGCAGTCCATTGTGCCAGTTAGATTTCAGCCATCATGGCTGGGTGGCTATGGAGCAACAAGGGCTATCTGTTGATGTAAAAACAAGAAATGCTGGAACCACTCAGCAGGTCTGGCAGCATCTGTGGAAAGAGAAGCAGAGTTAACGGGTCAGTGACCTTTCTTCGGAACGGTTGATGACATGGCTCATGAGTCCGGTTTGTAACCCAAGCAAACATGCACAGTATTTGCACAATAACAGCCATGCTGCCATAAGAAATATGATAAAGCAGATCATTGGTGTGCTGAAACAACAATTACTCTGGCTGGGCCACTCAGGAGGAGCCCTGAAGTACTTGGCAGAACAGCTATCAACATTTGTGGTAGTCTGCTGCATGCTGCTCAATCTTGCTATCATGAGAGGATAGCCCTTACCACCACATATCACAGAATCACAGAATCATTACTGTGCAGAAGAAGGTCATTCGGCCCATTGTGTCTGCACTGGCTCTCTGAAAGAGCAATTCCCTCAGTTCCATTCCTCTGCCTTCTTCCCATAACCTTGCTGATTCTTCCTTTTCCTATAAATGTCTAATTCCCTTTTGAATGCTTCAATTGAACCTGCTTCCACCACGTTCTCAGGCAGCACATTCCAGACCTTATCCACTCGCTGCGTGAAAAAGATTTTCCTCATGTCACTTTTGCTCCTCATGCCAAATACTTTAAATTTGTGCCCTCTCGTTCTTGATCCTTTCATAAGTGGGAACAGTTTCTCTCTATACACTTGGTCCAGACCCCTCATGATTTTGAATACCTCTATCAAAGGGGCTGGGAACCTGAGGGGTAGCTCAAATTGGAAGGAAGTAAAGCTGGTAACAGGAGGTAGAAAAGTAGCAAGTGATATTAGAAGGCAGACGAAACAAAGAACATTAACTAGGCTTAGTATGCAGAATAATGTCAGGAAGACAAGGTTAAGGTCACTCTACCTGAATTCACACAGCATTCGCAAAAAGGTAGATGATTTAAAGGCCCAAATAGAGGTAAACGGGTATGATCTAATTGCCATTATGGAAACATGGCTACAGGGTGACCAAGACTGGGAACTGAATATTCAAGGATATTCAACATTTAGGAAGGACAGGCAAAAAGGAAAAGGAGGTGGTGTTGCGCTGATAGTAGGGATGGGATCAGTACTTTAGTAAGATAGGATCTCAGATCGGTAGAACAAAATGTGAAATCTGTTTGGCTGGAGCTAAGAAACAACAAGAGGCAGCAAACATTTGTCGGAGTACTTTATAGGCCACCAAACAGTAGTAGTAGTGTGGGGCATGGTATTAATCAGGAGATTACAGAAGTATATAGCATGCTTAATACAGTAATCATGGGTGACTTCAATCTGCACATAGACTGGGTAAACCTAATGAGCACTAATGCTGTGGAGACAAGTTTCTGGAGTGGGTTAGGGATGGTTTTCTAGAGTAGTATGTTGAGGAACTGATTAGAGAACAGGCTATTTTAGATCTCTTATTATGTAATGAGAAAGGGCTAATTAATAATCTTGTTGTAGAAGAACCTTTAGGGATGAGTGACCATAATATGATAGAATTTTACATTATGTTTGAAAATGAGGTGGTTCAATCTGAAGCCAGGGTGTTAAATTTGAACAAAGGAAATTATGAATGTATGAAGGGCAAATTGGCTTAGGTGGATTGGGAAAATACATTCAAAGGTATGACGCTACATAGGCAATGGATAGTCTTTAAAGAAATATTACATAGTTTACAGCAACTATACATTCCTTCAAGGCACTAAAACCTCAAAAGTAAAGGCAGTCAACCATGGATAACAAAGGAAGTTAAGGATTGTATAAGATTAAAAGAAACGTTGCCAGAAATAGTAGTAAACCTGAGGATTGGGAAGATTTTAGAATACTGCAAGGGAGGATGAAGAAACTGATAAAGAAAGGAATAGAATATGAATGTAAGCTAGCAAAAAACATAAAAACAGACTGTAAAACCTTCTATAGGTACGTAAAAAAGAAACATTTGGCTAAGGCAAATGTGGGTCTAATACAGGGAAATCAGGAGAATTAATAATGGGGAATAGAGAAATGGCAGAAAAGTTAAATGATTACTTTGGACTAAATTTACCAGCCCCTCGACATCGTGGCGGGGTGGCCCTTAAAATTCCTGTGGGAGAGGCCTGCCTTGACCCCCGATGTCGAGAGGGCTCTGTCGCATATTACCGGCAGCAGGGGGACCTCGGTGTGGCCCCCCCCACCCCGCCATTCAGCAGCGGGCAACCCAATTACCATATGTAAAGTGCTACTCACCTCTCCTAATTATGCATCCTGCCACTTCTTGCTCCACATTTCCGCATTTTACATTGAACGGGCGGCACTCATGTGCCGTCCCGTTCACGAACATAAAAGCCGATGGGACATCAGAAGCAGGAGTACTCGACAGTGAAGGTAAGTCCAGATATACAGGAGTTTCAGCCCTGCATACTTGAAGGGAGGAGGGAGGGGGGGATTACAGGGGTCTGAACACTGCATACTTGAAGGGAGGAGGGAGGGGAGATTACAGGGGTCTGAACTCTGCATTCTTAAAGGGAGGTGGGAGGGGGTCTGGGATTACTGGAGGGAAAGCGCTGCAGGTATGAAGGGAGGTACTTCGTACCCTCCCTCAGTAACTAGTGTAGGCTCTACGTTTGTTTGTGTGTGAAGGAGCAATGGCACTCTAGTCACCCTGTGTGTGGGGAGGGTGCCAGAAAGGGTAGGAGCGTTAAGGTTGTATGGATGATGGGGGCAATCGATGCAGCTGGTGTGATCATGCTGTGCCACTCGGAGTGTGAGTCAAGATGGGTAATACCATGCCATGCCACATAGTTGATCCATGAAAGCACCTGATTGACCAGCCAACACCAATCCCTGCCCTGTTAGGAACCTTCGAATAAATGAAGGATACAACTTTATTTATCACATGGAAATGGGTATGGCTCATCCTAGATTGTGTGATCCCCTTCTCCTGAGGATCCATATGCGTCAGAGGCAAGATCAGCAGGCAGGTGCGATCCATGTAGAGGCCCCCAGTCGTGAGCAGCAGCCCCCAAAGGGAGCTCGCCATTGCAGATCGCTGCGCATCTACAGGCCCCACATGACATGCCATCAGATGTCAGAGCACCAGTGTCAGAGGCGATTGTGCATGTAATGAAGGTGGTGACACATCTCTGTGCCCTGCTTAACGATGACCTGCAGCCCATGGGCTTCGGTGGACATCCTATGCCTGCGATCCTCACAGTGGCAGCAGCTCTTAAACTTTACGCCTAAGCAGCATTTCAGAGGCCCACCGGAGACCTTTGTGGGGTCACACAGTCAGCAGGTCACCGATGCCCTGCACCGGAGGGCCAGTGAGTATGTCCGCTTCAGGACGGACCCTCACAGCCAGGCCCAGAGGGCCATCGGTTTCAGCACCATTACCAGAGAACCATAGGTTGTAATGTTCACAGACTGCACTCATGTGGCCATCAGGCATCCTGCCAGGCTACCACCTGTAGACATTACCATTAAAAGAATCCTCTCAATCTAGGTGCAGCTAGTATGTGATCACCGGAGATGCTTCATGCCCTCTTCTCAGGCAGCTGCCATGATACCTGGGTTCTGCGCCAGTCCGAGCTGCCACTGTTGTTCATTGAACTGGCTCAGATAGAGGGGTGGCTTCTTGGAGACAAGGGTTATCCCTTGCAGACATGGCTCCTGCAATAGTGAGAGACCCCACCACTGCTGCAGAGGAGAGATACCATGCCAGCCACTGAGCTACAAGAGCCACCATTGAGCAGGCGATCGGCATGCTGAAAACCCGCTTCCAATGCCTGGATAGATAGGGTGATGCCTTGTACAGTGGGCCGAAAAGGCCAGCTCCTTTCTTTGCTGCTCGCTGTGCTCTGCACATCTACACACCCAACAGGGGCCAGGCCTGGCATGATGAGGAGAAACGTCAACAGGATTCCTCCTCGAACTATGAGGATACTGAGGACCTACAAAAGGAAAGGTGCATGGGAGGGCAGATGGCACCCAGGCTCTGCATGCAGGGCTAGCAGTGAGCTAGGGATGTACAGAAGTGGCTTATCAAACAAAGGTTCTCTGCTCGATAGGAACCGACATGAGTTCTGCAAGCCACACATCACCCTTGCTCACCTACTGTGCACCAGTCCACATCTGCAACATCTCTCTGTAAACCATTAAATGCAACAGCTGGCTGAGCCAATGTCCATGTCACTTCATCCGTGGAGACGCTCATGAGTACTGGTGGCATGGCAATGATGTTATTGCATACGTTGGCTCTCCTGAAGGGCTAATGGTGCAAAGGGATGTGACATTGGCACTACATGCTGGCACATATCATTTACACAGAGAAAAGGACACATATGTTGTTGAAGAACATTTAGTGAAAGACGTATTTACATTGCTGTGACACCCATGCATTCCCACTTGTGTCAGTGTGTTCTCTTTAAACGCTTGTGAGTGCCCTTTCTCGGTGCAATCTCTGCGTTAGCAGCCTGACTGGAGGGAGGCTGCTGGTCTCGTTGTCCTTTGGCTGTGGATGATTTTGGCGCTCATCCTCTGCACGCACAAGGCCTAGAGGGGCCCGGCTGGCTGGGGGAATGATCGTTCATCCTCTTCCGACATTGGACCTTTTGACGCCGGATGGCCCCATTGCTACTCACCTCCCCTGCCACCTCCAGCCAGGCTGCCTTGTTCAGGTGGGAGGGACTCTTCTGACCATCGCTGGGCTAAAGGACCTTCCACCTTGCCTGCACAGCCTGGAGGAGAATGAGCAGGGAGGCATCGCTGAACTGTGGGGCTACCCTACAGCACCCCTCTGCCGCGACCGGTGGGCACCGCAGGGACTGGAGTGCATCGTTGACGCTGAGAATGGCATTTTAATTTGAGTTTTTTTGTTTATTTATCTGGTTTTAATAAAGTTATTTTAAAACTGTAAATATGTATATAAAGGGGGCCTGAGGAATAAAGGCCCCCTCGACATGAAAAATATAAAAGGGGCCTAGGGTATAAAGGCCACCTAAAAAAAAAACGGGGTTAGATACAGAAGAAAATAAAACAGCACCCCTCTGCCATCCTTGGTTTTTGGTGTGGTCCTTTAAATGCAAAGGTGACTCCACAGTGTAACTGCTCTAACTTCTGGCTGCAAGGTTTTTCTTGCACATGTTTGAAAACCAATGCAGGACTGGTGAGGAAATCTATGCTGTTGTCATGATTTTTCATCTATTACACATTGACACATGTTCACGTACACTTTGCTTCTGCAGCAGCTGATCATAATTATTGATATTTAATATTTCTAGTTGGCAATGCAGCTAGAATATGAACATATTTCCCTGCTTCTTTACAAAGATTGTTTAATCGCAGTTACATGTATTTTCACATAACAGTTAGCAGAGAAATGAATACAGATTCCAAATGCATATTAGTCTGCGGCTTAGAAGCCCATAGTATGTAGATATTCTTCAATTATGGTTTGATTTCTGTTGTGTATTTGCCTTTTATGGTACATTTAAGTCTCACGTCCTGGTATGTGCAAAGTTAAGATTATTCACCCAGGTGAAGCACACCTACAAGAAGGAATGTTACACTTGAGTGGAAGAAAAGGATTGCAACTTCACAGGACACTGGGACACAGCAGGGTCACAGACCTGAAAGTTAACTCTGCTTCTCTCTCCACAGATGCTGCCTGACCTGTTGAGTTTCTCCAGTACTTTCTGCTTTGTTGCCAGATTGACAGCAACCCTGCTCTTCAATAGTGAGATAAGTATTTCTTTGGCAGCTGTCTGGAAGCAGGTACTGGGGCCCTTTAAATAGGGCCCAGCACCTGCAACACAGCTAACAAAAGGTCCCTCACTGTGCCAGATGTCCCACCTCTCACCACATAATATGGGGTGCGCGGCACATTGCAATGATGCTGATGAGCCTCGGCACGAAATATCGTGGGAGATCCGCGCGAAGGCTGGCAACTTCAAAGTGCACTGCTGCGATTTGCGGCGTAGTAGTAAAATCCAGCTCTTTGTATCTGTCTTCACTGAGCAAGATACAAGAAATCTCCCAGAATTAGAGATCCAAGGATTAGTGAGAATGAGGAATTGAAGGAAATTACTATTAGTTAGAAGGTTGTATTGGAGAAATTAGTCGGGCTGAAGGTAGATAACTCCCCAGGACCTGATATTCTACACCCCCAAGTGTTGAAAGAGGTGAGTATGGAGATAATGGATGCATTGGTGATCATCTTCCAAAATTCTATACATTTTGCAGATTGGAAGGTAGCAAATGTCACCCCACTAATTTAAGAAGGGAGAGAGAGAGAAAACGGAACTACAGACCTGTTAGCCTTACATCAGTCGCTGGGAAAATGCTAGAATCTATTCTAAAGGATGTGATAAATGGACATTTGGATAATAATGATTTGATTGGGCATAGTCAACATGGATTTATGAATGGGAAACCATGTATGAAGAACCTGTTGGAGTTTTTTGAGAATGTTACTAATAGAATTGATAAAGGGGAGTCGGTGTACATGGTATACTTGGATTTTCAGAAGGCTTTTGATAAAGTCTCCCACATGAGGTTGGTTAGCAAAATTAAAGTACATGGGACAGGAGATAACATACTGGCATGTATTAAGGATTGGTTAACAGGCAGAAAACAGAGAGTAGGAATAAATGGATCATTCTTGTGTTGGCAGGCTGTGACTAGTGGGGTACCGCAGGGATCAGTGCTTGACCCCAGCTGTTCACAATATATATCAATGATTTGCATGTGGGAACCAAATGTAATATTTCCAAGTTTGCGGATGACACAAAACTAGGTGGGAATGTGTGTTGTGAGGAAGATGCAAAGCGGCTTCAAGGGGATTTGGACAGACTTGGTGAGTGGGCAAGTACGTGGTAGATGGAATATAATGTGAGAAAATGTGAGGTTATCCAGTTTGGTAGGAGGAATAGATGTGCAAAGTATTTCTTAAATGGTAAGAGATTAGAAAGTGCAGATGTACAAAGGGACCTGGGAGCCCTTGTCATTAAGTCACTGAAAGCTAACGTGCAGGTGCAGCAAGCAATTAAGAAGGCAAATGGTATGTTGGCCTTCATTGCAAGAGACGTTGAGTACAGGAGTAGTGAAGTCTTGCTTCAATTGTATAGAACCTTGGTTAGACCGCACCTGGAGTACTGTGTGCAGTTTTGGTCCCCTTATCTTAGGAAGGATATTATTGCCATAGAGGGAGTGCAACGAAGGTTCACCAGATTTGTTCCTGGGATGGCGGGACTGTCCTATGAGGAGCGTTTGGGGAAACTGGGTCTGTATTCTCTAGAGTTTTGAAGAATGAGAGATGATCTCATTGAAACTTACAAAATACATAAAGGGATAGACAGGGTAGATGCAGGTATGATGTTTCCCCTGGTTGGGGAGTCTAGAAGCAGGGGACACAATTTCAAAATAAGGGGGAAGCCACTTAGGACAGAGATGAGGAGAAATTTCTTTACTCAGAGGGTTGTGAATCTTTGGAATTCTCTACCCCAGAGGGCTGTGGAAGCTCAGTCATTGAGTATGTTTAAAGCAGAGATTGACAGATTTCTAAATACCAATGACATAAAGGGGTATGAGGATAATGTGGGAAAAAGACATTGAAGTGGATGATCAGCCATGATCAAATTGAATGGTGGGGCATGCTTGATGGGCTGAGTGACCTACTCCTGCTCCTATATTCCGATGTTTCCTATGTTCCTAAATCACCTCGCAGCCTTCTCTTCTTCAAGGAAAACATTCCTTACTTCTCCAATCTAACTTCATAACCAAAATTCCTCATCCCTGGAACCATTCTTCTGAAATTTTTCTTTACTCTCTCCTATGCCCTCACGTCTTTCCTAAAGTCCGGCGCCCAGAACTGGGCGCAATACTCCAGCAGAGGCTGAACTAGTGTCTTATACACGTTCAACATAACTTCCTTGCTCTTGTACTCTATGCCCCTCTTAATAAAGCCCAGGATACTGTATGCTTTATTAACCGCCCTCTCAACCTGCCCTGCCACCTTCAATGACTTATGCACATATACACCTAGGTCCCTCTACTCCTGCACCCACTTTAGAATTGTACCCTTTTTCTATACTGTCTCTTCATGTTCTTCCTACCAAAATGAATCACGTCAGATTTCTCTGCATTGAACTTCATCTACCACCTGTCTGCTCATTCCACCAACTTGTCTATATCCTTTTGAAGCTCTACACTATCCTTCCTCACAGTTCACAATGCTTCCAAGTTCCGTATCATCTGCAAACTTTGAAATTGTGCTCTGTACACCAAGGTCTAGGTCATTAATATATATCAGGAAAAGCAAGGGTCCCAACACTGATCGCTGGGGAACTCCACTACAAACCTTCCTCCAGCCTGAAGAACATCCATTAACCACTACTCGCTGTTTCCTGTCACTCAACCAATTTCGTATCCCTGTTGCTACCATCCCTTTTATTCCACGAGCTACAAGTTTGCTCACAAGTCTGTTGTGTGGCACTGTATCAAATGCCTTTTGAAATTCCATGTACACCACATCAACAGCATTGCCCTCGTCAACCCTCTCTGTTACCTTCTCAAAAAACTCCAGCAAGTTAGTTAAACATAATTTTCCCTTATGAAATCCATGCTGGCTTTCCTTAATTAACTCGCATTTGTCCATGTGCCTATTGATTTTGTCCCGAATTATTTTTTCTAGAAGTTTTCGCACCACTGAAGTTAAACTGACTGGCCTGTAGTTGCTGGGCTTATCATTACACCCTTTTTTGAACAGGGTGTATCAGGAGAGAAGCGGAGGGGCAGGAGCACAAGGATGAGGAGGAGGAAGAGAAGGATGTGGAAGGGGAGGAAGAGGAAAGAAGGCTGCAACATAGACAGCAGTGTATGTGAAGAACTAATTCAAGTACAATTCCAGTAACCTCACCAACAGCACTCCTTACCTTCCCTCTGTCATTGACCATTGTCCAGAAATAAAAGCCAACACAAAATAAACATTCCAAACCAAACTTACAAATGAAATTATGTTATATTACATACAAACTTAAACTAATCACTCTTGTGTATTCCGTTAATGCCTGTCTTCCACATGCCTTTTTCTGTCCTAGTGCTACTACACTGCTATGCCAATGGCTGCAGCATGGCTGGTGGAAGGCTGCAGGCTTTTCAGTGGAGGAGACTGCAGATGACCTCGCAGGATGACCACAAACAGCTCTGGGCCCTGAGGGCCCTGCTTTGGACTACATCATTTTGGCATGAGTGGTAGCAAACTGGGTTGGCTGGTTGACAGGCAACAGCAAGAGTACTAGTAGAGTGGCAGGGGTGGGAGCATGAATGTTGGCATCCTGAGACAGGACAGCAGGTTTGTGCTCCATTGAGCCACTGCCACTCCCCTGATGCGGCACCTCAGCAATCCTAGTAATCAGTTGGAGGACCGATTGCTGGACTGTTGTGACACCCTGCAAGCCTCTTTGAACACTGGTATTCCGGCCATGTATGAAGATAAAATAATTTTCAATGGATTCAGCCCTGCCATGGCCTCAGCAATGGCTCTTCTGATATTGGCCATCACTGTCTCCTCCATAGGGGTTCGAGCATGCAGGCAAACCTCTCCGCCTCCAGTTAGCTCCTGCTGCCTTCAGTTGTGCACAACCTTCTCCTGCAAAAGAGAGGGAAGTGTATCAGCATTGTGCAATATGTTTGGGTGATTCGGCTGTCATGGTTGAGGAGCTGGCAGTGTGTGCAAGCTGTGAGGTGTGGGTATGAGGCTTGCAACAGTGTTAAGTCTGTGAAAGCGAGGTGAAGCTATGAATGTTAGGTATGAGTCCTGACTGATAGAGATTATTGGCAGGTGAATGATGAGGGTGTGGTGATTTGAGCAATAGAAGAAGCTCTTGGTGCAGTTGGTAGGATATGGCATTGGAAGTGGCATCCCCCAACCTTGACCACTTCTGAGTGTTGTATGATAGCCTTTAAGAGTGATGTCCCTTTAAGATCTTAGTATGCTAATGAGCTAAGTGCCAGGGGATGTATTCATGTGAGCCAGAGTCACATTGCAACTGTAACACGCAGAGGAAGGTTCTGTAAATAGTTTGCTTTGAACTGTACATAATAGTTAGCTGTAATAAACCTGTTTGAGATCTTCAACATAACTGGACTCCATGCATCTCATTTATGTTGCATTAGGCAACATAAAGAACTCATTATTTGGTGGCAGCTGTTGTGAGTAGACAAAGTCTGAGGTCAAAGACTACGGTTAAAATGGCTCTGAAAATGACCTTTCCTACAGCCACTAGAGAGAAAATTCAAGAAAAATACTGGCTCAAACTGTGAAAAAAGAAAAACTCACTTCAAGCTTTAGAAGGTGGAGCACAGAACAACAGGCTGCAAGTAAATCGGGTGAGTTATTATGCTGATGGGCAAGGGATGCTGCTTTAAAAAAGAAAGCTTTGAAGCCTTTCAAAAAATCTTCTTTTTTCAAAAGCTTTGTGTAGAAAATAAAATGGGGAAGACCTGACTCCATTCCTGAGCTGATTGAGGTTGGCACCATTACAGGAGGCATCCATTAGAAAAAATGCAGGGATACCCAGATCACTGCAGAGCCTTCAAACAATCAGGTAAAGTTTTAAAAACCCATTAAACTACTCAAGCGTGAACAAGAGCCTCCATTCATGAAGCCACAGTAAAAAAAAAGTGAAGAACATTTTAAAAAACTCTTTAAAAAACCCAAAGAACTGCTGTGTGAACAGAATAGACTTAAGTGCTGGAAGCAAGATAAACACACAACAATAGCAAACACCTGCTCCTATCAGTCAAAGCAGCTACTATAAATAACAGGGAGTCTCTTAAAGGGGAAATAGTGCAGAGTCATAGAACGTCTTAAAGCAGGTTTTAAGCAAAGAAACAGCAGAAATGGATAGCAAATTTCCCAGCATGAATTGGAAGGCCTTGGATATCCTATCCGAGTTCCAGCTGTTCAAACAAAGAATAAAATTATTCTTCACAGACTAGATAATTGGAGAATTAGAAAAACAGGTTGTAAAAATACTAATAACAGTTGGAAATGAATCAACACTTCTGTACTATCTGATGAGGACCAGAATGATCCTGCAAACATATGGAAAGTGCTAGAAGATCAGCTCAGATTACGAGAGAATTTTAGAAATCACCACTTGGAACTGATGTCCTACAGGCAACAGCCACAGGAATCAATAGACCAGTTCATCAGTAGATGCCAGAGTAAGTTCAATGAATGCGACTTCTCAGAAACTGAGCTGTTGGATCCAATAATGGAGCTGGTGATTGTATCAACACCCATTGAAGCGTTTCAGATAGACTTCTTGGGGAAAAAGAAAGGTCACAGCATTGATGCACTGCTGGAAGATGCCAGGTAATATGAAGCCACTATTGCTGGACAACAGCAACTGCAAGCACTAGGTGCAACCAACAGTACCAGCACGATAACTAGGTTGAAAAGAACAAGCAAGCTGTATGGCAAATATGGTTGGTCCCACTCACCGCGAAGTTGTCCTGAAATTTGAGACCTGAGACAAGGCATGTGCAGTGCAAAAGGACAGTGGGCCCGCCTTTGCAGGAATTCTGGCTCCAAAGACACAGCCAGAAGTCACAGTAGGACTCCAGAAAACAGATGACATACGCAGCAACAGGGCAACAGCAGCAAGGAAAGCGCAACACACCTGCGTAAATGCAAGCCGATACATGGCGTCCATAGTGAAACAGACCTGAGACAAAATGCAGAGAGAAGTAATTCTCAGTCAGAAGATGATCTGGCGTTCCACATTGTGCCCCTGACACATCACGTTGATGAAGTCAAACAACTGGAAGCTTTCTCCACTATTAACCAGCCATCTTCAGCTGCTTCATCGATGACCTTCCTTTAATCATAAGGTCAGAAGTGGGGAAGTTCACTGAAGATTGCACAATGTTCAGCACCATTCGCGACTCCTCAGATACAGAAGCAGTCCGTGTAGAAATGCAGCAAGACCTGGACAATATCCAGGCTTGGGCTGATAAGTGGCAAGTAACATTCATGCTACACAAGTGCCAGGCAATGACTATCTGAAACAAGAGAGAATCTAACCATTTCCCCTTAACATTCAATGGCATTACAATTGCTGAAACCCACACTATCAACACCCTGGGGTTGCCATTGACCAGAAACTGAACTAGAGTGGCCATATAAATACTCAGCTGCTGACTCCCCAAAGCCTGTCCACCATCTACAAGGCACAAGTCAGGAGCATGGTGGAATACTCTCCACTTGCCGGATGGGTGCAGCTCCAACAACACTCAAGAAGCTCGACACCATCCAGGACAAAGCAGCTTGCTTGACTGACATCTCATCCACAAACATTCACTCCCTCCACCACCAACGCACAGTGGCAGCAGTGAGTACAATCTACAAGATGCACTGCAGCAACGCACCAAGGCTCCTTAGACAGCATCTTCCAATCCCACGACCTCAACCACCTAGAAGGGCAAAGGCAGCAGTTGCATGGGAACACCACCACTTGCAAGTTCCCCACCAAGCCACACCATCCAGACTTGGAACTATACTGCAGTTCCTTCACTGTCGCTGGGTCAAAATCCTTGAACTCCCTTCCTAACAGCACTGTGGGTGTACCTATCCCACATGGACTGCCGCGGTTCAAGAAGGAGGCTCACCACCACCTTCTCAAGGGCAATTAGGGATGGGAAATAAATGCTGGCCTAGCTAGCGATGCTCACATGCCATGAATGAATAAAAAAAAATCACATGCCCAAAGAAAGCTGGCAAACATACACTCAGGGTGAAGATTGACACCGGTGCTAGTGCAAATATCCTACCAGTCTGAATACTCAAAGATATGTACAAGAGTCGTTGGAAATCAATGATACAACTAACAACTGCCAAGTTATCTGCATACAACGGATCACCCATCCCTTGCAGTGGCACATTAAAAATGCAATGCAGATACGGCAAGTTGGCATGGAAAACACAAACATTCTACTTGGTAGGCACGAGTGGACCAGCAGTGGCAGGACTACCAGCGTGTAAGGACCTCAACATCATAACCATCCATAAGAGCATTGTCACCAAGTACTCGTCCCCCAACAAGTCCTTGACCTTGAGCCCCAGGCCTTCAGACACAGAGGATGAGGAGAGGCGAAGGACATGCAATGTTCTGAAGAGGCAGAGGAGGAATGAGTTGAAACAATGTTTAATGGCTCTTCGAGATGAGATGCTGGAACTTTCCAAGAAACATAAGGCCCCAAAAATGGTAATCTTGAGAAAAGCAGCAGAGTATGTTAGCAGGCTGAAGGCAGAACAACAGAAACTGAATGCAGAAAGGGAGAAACCTCAGAAAAAACAGCAACAGCTGAGACACAAATAATCCGAGCAAGAGCTGTCAAGAGTTGATGTTATCCCATGTTATATGTTTTTACTTTTAGCATAGGAGACTTATCTTTGGAAAGAAGGGGGATGTTCAATAATTGCCTTCAAGACTAATGTCCCTTTAAGATCTTAGTATGCTAATGAGCTAAGTGCCAGGATGTAGTCATGTGACTCAGTGCCAGAGTCACTCTGTGACTGTAACACCAGAGTAAGGTTCTGTAAATAGTTTGCTCTGTACTGTACATAATAGTTAGCTGTAATAAATCTGTTTGAGATCTTTAACATAACTGGACACCACGTATCTCCTTTATATTGCATCAGACAACACAAAGAACTCATTACACTGAGGATCATTAAACATCTTGCAGCACTGCATCCAGGTCCTCAGGGTTTGACTCCTGGCATTAACCTCCATGGCTATCTGTTCCCACTGCCTTTTCATGATTTGTCTGGAGAGCTGCCTGGTCCACTGCAGATACAGGATGTTACTCCTCCTTTCTACCTTCTCTACCAAGACCTCCAGTGCAGCATTGGTGCCTGCCCCTCCTATATTCAGCCATTCCTTTTTCTTTTCCAGGTCAGATTCAGTTCACACAGGACTCCCAGCACCTGTTCCAGCCACAATTCACCTCCCCTTAAAAGGTGCAGGCTAGCTTTAAGCAATACAGGCTAGCTTTAATTAGTGCAAGCAAGTATCAATTTTGGGCCCCCTGCTGATGCATGCAGCCAATCAACATTGTGGTTAGTGCTGGTGGATACTGCAATCATGCCAATGAGCAGGCAGCACGAAGGTGCTGTGTTGCCTGCATTACATTAAATGGGTGCGGGATAATTGTGCATCGCAATCCCCCATTTATCCAATTTAGGTCCCCTCTGGGAAATGGAGTTTTGATATGCAGAAGAGTGAAGGAGATTTAAGGAATATAAGCATGTCAAAGGCAGTAATGGAGAGACATATTGTTTAATATTTGGATTGTTATCTATGTTTGTTTAATCAAGATAAGAATTGAGATAAATCTCATTTATCAGCAGTTTGCTGATACGATTATGTGCAAGAACATTCTGTTCTGATAAAGAGCGTGAAGGTCAGTTTTATGAATTAGATAGCAATCACAATAATGCTGGATTTGAGTTAAAATTGAAGTCATACTGCCTTCATTACAAAGAAGGAAAAGAACAGGAAAAGCCACATCACTTGTTAAGTTATGATCTGGAATGCAATGCCTGTCAGGGTTGTCTTAAATGGAGGTCTTTGGCCAGGACTTTATCCAGGCAATGGGGGTCTTGATGTCTGGCAAAAGTGACACCGAGAACCCCGGGTCGCCTCTTCTGTGGGAAGCCCGAACGAATCTAGTGCCAATTAGGTACTAAATGGGACAGCAGCAGGCCTTCCACGGGATCAATGACCCCGGTGACGGAAGTCCCACCCTCTGAGTGCTGCTGGCCAATCAGAAGCAGGCAGCTCTTTAACTGAGCAGCGCCACCGCGAAGATAGTAGCTGCTCCGCTGGAGCACACACCCAAGGCCCAGGAGCAATGCTGGACCCAGGCCACAGGTAGTGTCAGGGTGGGAAGGGTCTCATGTGATGGGTGTCATAGGGGGACAGTGGTGCGGGGGGGGTCAGCAGCAAGGACAGGGGGGTGGCTCTCAGCAGGCACCCCCCCGCCATTTACCGATGCCGGGTCCCTAATTCAGGCATTAAGTGCCTTTTAACAGGGACCACACCCGCAACCGGGTGCTGGCAAGCAGCCCACATGGATTTTCCGGCTGTGTTTCCCGTGTTGTGACAGGGCCACCCTCCGCTCAGCTAATTGCGGCAGCGGTGGGATGAGGTCCTTAATTGGGCATTAATGCCCAGTTAAAGGCCTCAATTGGCAGTGGGGCGGAAAGGCCGTTCACAAGCCATCCCGTCCCAGACTTAATTTTGGCAGAGGCAGGAAGGTGCCAGGGTCCCCCCACCCCACGTGATTATATGCTCTCCCTGACTCCAAACCCACCACAGAGAGAACATAAAATTCTTCCCTCCCTTCCTTCTGATTCAATAGTAACTTCCTAAAGGGAATTGGATTTATACTTGAAATGGAAAATTTTGCAGGACTATGGGGAAAGAGCAGGGTGTAGGACTAATTGGATAGCGTTTTCAAAGAGTCATCACAGGCACGATGGGCCAAATGGCCTCCTTCTGGGCTGTACGATTCAATAATTCTATAATTTTTGTTGAATAACTTCACACCCAATTGCCTTTATAGGGCCCATTCCCTCAATAGGCAATGCTTTCAGTGCTGCTGCATGAGCTGTTTGTGAGGCCTCTCAACTCCCCTGGATTCCATGAATTTGGAAAATTTAATTACTTTCTAAACATGAACTTGCACTTTATGGAGCAATATAGCAACTGGTGGATGGGGAATATGGAGTGTAGCAACACTTAAAGTATCCCACTCTTCAAAGGGTTCAAATAAGAACAATGGAAATTAAAATATTGGGAGCTAATGGTAATTGCCTGCTGAAAAACCTTGGTTAAGTGTTAATATGTGTCATAAGATATTGACAGCTAGTCATACTAGGTCTAAGGTGGAAGGTCCTGTGAAATAAAGGGTCAAAAGCAAAGCCAGTCAAATAAAGTGCTCTGTATCATTGTTGTCTCCTATACAAAGCTGTGTGTAAAACAAGGAACACCTATTTATTGAAATCCTCAACCTTTCTGTAGACTTTGATATGATAAACCACACCATCCACTTCCAATGACTCTCCTGCCTTGCTCAGCTCAGTGGGATTGCCCTCACTTTGTTCTACTCTTACCTATCCTATCATGGCCAGAACATCGCCACCGATGGTTTCTCTTCCTGCCCCACGCTGTTACCTTATCTACATCCTACTGTGTTGGCAGCATCATCTGAAGACACGGGGTCAGATTCCATGGGCCAGATTTTCATTTTCGGATGAGGACCCCGACGACCAGAGCAGTTCTGGGTCCTGACTCCTCAAGGCCGTATTTTTAAATGCCAAGTTAGTAATTGGTCTGGGAGCAAGTCTGGCGCCCAATTAGAGGCGCCAGACACGTTTTGGAGGTTGGAACAGGGAATTGGCTGCAATTTTTAAAGCAAGCGGCAGCCTTCACTGGGCTTGTAGTGTACCAATGAGTCACCAGGGATCTCGGAGGGGCTGTGTGGGCATGAGAATGTGACCCCAGGCAGCACCCCACTTTTCTGATGCCTCTCTGGAAGCTCTAATAGATGCTGTGTCCGAGAGGAGAGCAGTTTTATACCCAGCCTCGGGAGGAGGAATCCCCCCAACAAGACCAGGAGGGCGTGGATGGAGGTGACCACAGAGGTCAGCAGCTGGGGGCCAATGAAAAGGACTGGGTTGCAGTTCAGGAAAAGGTTTAATTATCTATTGAGGTCTGGTAAGGTGAGTGGCCATCAGAAGCCGGTTAAAAGGGCACAAACTCTCTAAGCACTAGAATGTACGTGAGATGACCTCACACCCTGTCCATACATCTCCTTCACATCATCAGTTTAAGTGCATGCTCGCTGCACAGACACGCTCAGTTTGGGACATCACTGAGGGGGACATAGGCCCACTTGAATGTCATGCTAGGAGAGATGGGGGTTGGGGGCAGCATATTTATGGATCGTTCTCATCTGACCCTGCAGGAGAAGAGAGCCCATAATGCAGGGCAGATGGCCAGAATGTGAAGTGGCATGGCCCAGCTCCACACTTTTACTTCAGTGGAGAAGGCAGCACTGGAGATCACCAGGGTGCCAACCGAGCATTCAGTGGCGGATGGCATGACAGGAGATCATGAACAGCAGGATCATTTGATAACTCTTTCTTGAGGTGAAGGGCATGGAGGAGATTTCTACCCAATGCGAACTCTGAATCTAAGACCACCGTCATATAAGGAACTGGATGTGCTGGAGCTCTTGTTGATAAGAACCACTTCTCAATATCATTGTCTTCCTTCTTCCATAGGGCCAGTGGCAGACAGGCTTCCAAGGCAATGCTCTGGCTCGGCATCAATATCAACTGCTGGGGATGAATCCATGGAAACTGCACCATCATATCCTATCTCGCATCCTCCACGAGCACAGACACACTCACCTCAGTTGAGCCAAAGTGCAGCGTAGAAAGGGGAGCACTATGCGAACCTCACATCATGTGTGAGCAGGAGGAGGAGGGTGAGGCAGAGTCACCTGTGGGCAGTCCTCCTTGCAGGACAGAGGACAGATACAGCGATCCTGCACTGGGTGAAGATGCTGGGCCTCTGGTGTCACAGACAAGGAGGGCCTTCCTCAAGAACCAGAGGAAGAGAAGTTCCCATTTCGGAGTTCCCTGAGGCCTTGAAGAGCTACGGCCAGGCAATGGAGGAGTCCTCGCAGCACCTGTGCTCTGGTCATGGCCCAGGGCTTCGATCACATGAGCTCCTCCATTGAGGGATTGGGCAATCTCTTGAAGAGCCAAATGTGGCGCCACTCTGATTGGGTGCAGGAGCAGCAGTGAAACTCTGCAGCATAGATTGCTCAGTGTCACTGATGCTGCAGAGGTGGTTGGAGTGGATGCCAGCTGTGTCCCAACAGTTGCTGCTTCCAGCATCCAGCAGTGCCAAGAAAGGGCTGAGACGGACCTAGTGGAAGACAATGGGGCAACTGCTCGGGGGGGCTCTGGTGTCACCCTTCAGCCCCTCACTCCCTCCAAATTAGGAGTCACCTGTGTGTCAGGGCAGCCCCTGCCATGAGGCAGGCGCAGCAGCCTGTGGAGGAACACCCACGGGCACCTCCAAGATGGAAGCCACAGGCGTCTCAGCCAGAGGCAGATAGTAAGGAGCAGGCTACCTCCACCTCATCCTCTGCCACGGGGGGAGCACCCAGTAGAGGTGTTAGGGAGAGTAAAGCGCCACGTCACTGATTTCAACTCTTGGGTCACCTGGCTTATGATCATTTCTGTCTTTATTTTCTAATGCCTCACAATACAAATCTCTTGTCATCACTCAGACATGTGTCCTCTGCAAAGGTGTGATGCCGTACTGTGGTGCTGGTAGTGGGTGCATGGAGATCTGAGACTGCTATTTTTCCAAGCTCCTCAATGTTGTACATATGTGGATGTAACATTTCTGTATGTTGGAGTACGAGTAGCGAGCTTCTCAGCTGCAAGATTTAGGTGGAGATCAGGTGAAGCGCAGCTGAATCAGCATTGCCCTTGCTGACATTCCAGCCAGCAGTGCACCTGCCTGTTCCTCCTCTACTTCATGCTCCCAGCCCTCCTCCGTTTGAATGGCTTTCCTGCTCCTCCTTCTCATCCATCTCCAGGTCTCTTTGCATTGCCACGTTGTGCAGGACGCAGCAGATGACCATGAAATGAGGCAGTCTGGGTGGCTCCTACTGAAGGCCACCATCTAACCGGTCAAGACAACGGAAGCGCCTAGAGGCGGGGTGTAGTGTGCAAAATTGAGTGGGAGGCGAGGGGTGGTGGGGGTGGTGGGTGGTGCTGTTTCTGTTGCCTTCCCGCCCCTGCTGTAATTTTATGAGTGGCAGCAGCGGTGAGAAATGGCCCACCCGCCTAGGCCAATAAAGGCCCTTAAGTGGCCAATTAACTGTCACTTGAGGGCCTCCTCCTGCCACCACTTATATTTTACCAGCGGCAGGCAAGCGGCTCAGGACCCCAGGAGGCTGCTCCGTAATACCTGGTGGCCTCTTTGCGGGCTGGGGAAGTGTTCCACAAAGCCGCCACCCAATCTGTGTTTGGTCTCTCCAATATAGAGCAGACTGCATTTTGAGCAGCGAATATAGTATACTAAATTAAGAAAAGTACACATAAATTGCTGTTTCACTTGGAAGGAGTGTTTGGGACCTTGGTGGAGAGACAGGAGGTAAAAGAGGAGCTGATGCAGCTCCTGCACTTGCATGGAAAGATGTAGTAGGAAGGGGAGGGGATGTTGGGGGTGATTGAAGAGTGGGTCAGAGTGTGGACGTCCATGATGAAGAGACAGTTAGGGCCAGGAAATTGGAGACTGTTAAAGTGATGGAGGGCATCAGAAGAGTCATGGTTGTAGGTGGGAAGAAATTGGATAAGGGGAAGAAAAACAGAGTCAAGATAGGAAGAAATCAGTTCAGTGGGCAGGAATAGGCTGAAATGCTTGTTGTACTAAGGCAGTGCTGTTTGTGGATCTTGGTAAGGAGATAGAAGCGGGCGGTATGGGGTTGGGTAACTATGAGGTTGGAGGCTGTAGAGAGAAGATCTCCAGAGAAGATGAGGTCTGTGACTGTCCTGGAGATGATGGCTTGATGTTCTGTGGTGGAATCATGATCCATCACTTTAACAGTCTCCAATTTCCTGGCCCTAACTGTCTCTTCATCATGGACGTCCAATCTCTCTACACCTCCATCCCCCATGAGGATGGTCTTAGGGCTCTCTGCTTCTCCACTTCTTTCTTGAATGGAGGAACAACTGGTCTCCATCCACCAGCACCCTCCTCTGCCTGGTTGAACTTGTTCGCACATTGAACTACTTCTCCTTTAACGCCACTCACTTCCTCCAAATAAAAGGTGTTGCTATGGGTACCTACCTGGGTCTTAGTTATGCCTACCTTTTTGTGGGATATGTGGAACATTTCTTGTTCCTGTCCTCCTAAGGACAAATTGTCAGAGAGTTGGTATTCGGCCTCTGCAAAGTAAAGGTCAGTTCACCAGACAAGAAAAGCACCACCCTTGTCAGCAGGTTTGTTGACAATGTTAGGGTTGGACCTGAGAGAATGGAATGCTGTAAGCTCGGTGGGGGACAGATTAGAGTGTGGGGAGCAGAGAAATTGAGAGGACAATTGTCATGCTGGCAGTTCTCAATGAAAAGATCAAGAGAGGGTAAGAGGCCAGAGGTAGGGGTCCAGTTGGAGGGAGAATACTAGAGATGGATAAAAGGGTGCACACTGCGGGAGGTGGAGAGTCCTCCTTGACAAAGAGGTGGGAGTGGAGGTGAAGACGACAGAAGAGCTCAGCATCCTGCCGAGCTCGAAATTCATTGAGGTGGGGGCATCAGGGGATGAAGCTGAGGCCTTTGCTGAGAACAGATTGATCAGATTCAGACAGGGGTAGGTCAGAGAGTTTCATGAATACACAGCAAGGGTGAGATTGAAAGAAAGAATGGGGTCAGAAGGGGAAGAAAGATCTGAAAGAGGTGTTGGTACCCATGAGTTGTTGGAGCTTGCGATCCTTCACACCTGCAAGTAAGAAGAAAAGTTTTATTGTTAAAAGGATGAAATGAACTGTGTACCGGGACAGCTTTAAGATAGAGTGAGTTGGTGCCGCTGAAGAGAGAGGTCTAGAGTATGCATGTGGAGGCGCAGGTTGAGGTGAGGTGAGAGTGACTGCCCTTGACATCGAGGCAGCATTTGATCTAGTATGGCATCAAGGAGCCCTAGCAAAACTGGAGTCAATGGGAATCAGGGGTAAAACTCTCCACTGGTTGGAGTCATATCTAGCACAAAGGAAGATGGTTGTGGTTGTTAGAGGTCAATCATCTCAATCCCAGGACATCACTACAGGAGTTCCTCAGTGTAGTGTATGAGGCCCAACCATCTTCAGCTGCTTCATTGTAAGGCGAGAAGTAGGGATGTTCGCTGATGATTGCACAATGTTCAGCATCAATCACGACTCCTCAATTACAGAAGCAGCCCGTGTCCAGATGCAGCAAGTCTTGGACAATATCCAAGCTTGGGTTGTTAAGTGGCAAGTAACATTTGCACCACACAAGTGCCAGGCTATGACCATCTCCAACAAGAGAGAATCTAAACAACTCCCCTTGACATTCAATGGCATTACCATCGCTGAATCCCCCACTATCAACATCCTGGGGGTTACCATTGACCAGAAACCTAATTGAACCAGCTATATAAATACTGTGGCTACAAGAGCAGGTCAGAGGCTGGGAATTCTCGGCAAATAACCCACCTGCTGACTCCCCAATTCTATCTACAAGGCACAAGTTAGGAGTGTGATGGAATCCTCTCCACTTGTCTGGTTGAGTGCAGCTTCAACAACACTCAAAAAGCTCAACACCACCCAGGACAAATCAGCCCACTTGATCGGCACCCCATCCACCACCTTCAACATTCACTCTCTCCATCACCAGCGCACATTGGCAGCAGCGTGTACCATATACCAGATGCACTGCCCCAACTCATAAAGCCTCCTTCAACAGCACCTTCCAAATTCAAAACCTCTACCACCTAGAAGCTCAAGGGCAGCAGATGCATGGGACCACCACCACCTACAAGTTGCCTTCCAAGTCACACATCATCCTGATTTGGAACTATATCGCCCGCCGTTCCTTCACTGTAACTGTGTCAAAATCCTGGAACTCTCTCCCTAACAACACTGTGGGTGAACCTACACCAGATGAACTGCAGCAGTTCAAGAAAGTGGCTCACCACCACCTTCTCAAGGGCAATTAGGGATGGGCAACAAATGCTGGCCTTGGTAGTGATGCTCACATTCCATGAAAGAATAAACAAAGACAAAAAATGCATATGTGGACTCAGCATGACTGCTCTTTCAAAGAGCCAGTACAGGCACAACAGGCCAAATGGCCTCCTTCTGTGCTACAAGTTTCCATAATTCTGTGACTTCTATGAAGCCAAGTTCTGAAAATGGCTCCTACAATGCCAACTTGCACTCCATCTCGGGGAACGGGAGCATATCTAATTGCAAACTACAGAGTCCAGGGTTTGGTAAGGCAATGCTGCAGGTTGCATTGAAAGTGCCCCAGTGGTTGTATTTCATGAGTCAACTAAGATGTAGAAAGTTGTGAGGGACCCAGATAGATTGGATGGGAAGGGCCTATTTACTTTAGCAGAGGGGGCATAGGTTTAAAGTGATTGGTTGAAAGATTAGAGGGGAGATGAGGAAACAATTTTCACCCAGAGTGGGTGGGTGTCAGGAACTCACTGACTGAATGGGTGGTAGAGGCAGAAAACCTCATCTCATTTAAAAGGTGCTTGGATGTGCACCTAAAGTGCCGTAACCTGCAGGGCTACAGACCAAATGCTGGAAAGTGCGATTAGGCTGGGTGGCTCTTTTTTTATCGGCCGGCACAGACATGATGGGCCAAGTGGGCTCTTTCTGCGCCATAAACTTTCTATGATTCTATTCTATGATTCTAACCTGCTATAAGTTTAAAGAAAACATTTGATGGCATCTTATTCAGCATCAGTAGAAAAAAAATATTCCTGGCAACATGAGAATAAAGTAAACCCAACTGATTGCCTTACAAGTGTTCTGTGAATGTGTGCTTGGTATTCTTTTTATCTTGGTGCTTTTGTTTGGAGCTTCCTAAATCCTAATCTGACTGCTTGCCCAGTGGAAGGGGTTCAGTGAGGTGGCTGGTTTCTGAGTGTCAATGTGATCTTCATGGGATTGAAGTGGCCTTGTACCCTCGTGTGCTGGGTTATGAGATAGCCCTGTAACTAGTGCTGCCATAACCAATACTCCTATGGCTGGCTGATCCTGCCCATCTTCTGGCACATCTGCTGTCACTTGCACAGGAACAATGGATAGGCTCAATGTGATGCTGCCCTCAGAAGACAGTAGCCTTATCTTTACCTACTTCAGGCAGATCTCTGCTGCTTAGCACTCCCTCAGCATACCCAGTGATCCATCTGGGAACAGTCTGCTGGACAGCAATGAAGCACTAGCTCATGGATCTCTCCATCCAACTTGTCAGCATATTGAAGTTGGATAAGAAAACCTGCTATAAGATGGTGTCCAAGACCATAAAGCGTCAGTCTGAACAGCCATGAGAGACAGTTCCTATCATTTTATGTCTTTGGAATTTTACCCCCAGTACCCCTAGTAGCCAAAGGCTACTCTCTACTCTCATTTCCTGTGAATTCAAATATATTTTTACCTGCCAAATACCTGTGTACAGTAGCAAGCTCAGAGGTCAAAGAGAAACCTTTATCACTGCATTCAGCTTACTGTTTCCATTATACACACACACGTGGTGCCCTTTACTTCAGTAAGTATTACGGAGTATTATAAAGTATTTACAACACTGAAACAGGACATTTGGCCCAGCAGATCCATGCCAATGTTTATCCTCCACACAAAGCTCTTCCCACTCTTCTTCATCTAAACCCATCAACAGATCCTTCTATTCCTTTCTCCCTCGTGTGCTTATCCAGTTTCCTTGTAAATGCACCTATGCTAGTCACCTTAACTACTCCTTGTGGTAGTGATTTCCAGAGATAGAATGGGTATTCCTTATGATTATGACGATATGCTACTGAATGAACATATTAAAAATAAATAGATAATAAAGCAGTATTAAAGACACACATCACATTTACAGTAATCTGCAAAAACTAGCTATTCCTTCTTGAAAAATAGGAAATAACAATAAAGTACATCTCCAATGCTCAAACTCACAATTAAACTGAACTTTTCATTGAACCTCCTGTCTCTATTTCTGTTTCTGTTGGCTTCAAAAAGTTAGCTGAGTTGGGACAAGCCTGCTTGAGATACACTTTACAACTCCTTTGAAGTTCACCCAGAAATACAGGGAATCAAATATATATCTCTCATGATTGCATCAGGCAGTTAGATACCCACAGGATGTGAATGTTTGCTATTGCAGGTGACATCTTGTACCTTTTGACAGTCCCAATGTCTCCAATCTATTCCATGTAACTGAAGTGCCTCATCCCTGGAACCATTCTTTCTGCAGTCTTTCTAATGTCTTCACACCTTTCCTAAAGTGTCACGCCCAGAACTCGATGCAATATTCCAGTTCAGGCCAAACCAGTGTTCTATATAAGTTTAACATAACTTCCTTGCTTTTGTACACTATGCCCCTAATAATAAAGTCCAGGATACTGTATATTCTATTAACCACCCTCTCAACCTGTCCTGCCCATCAATGCCCTTTAATGATTTATGCACGTATACACCCAGGTCTTTCTGCTTCTGCACCCCCTTTAGAATTGTACCCTTTATTTTATATTGTCTTGCCGCCTTCTTCCTACCAAAATGAATCACTTCACATTTCTCTGCATTGAACTTCATTTGCCACTTGTCCGCCCATTCCACCAACTTGCCTATGTCCTTTCAAAGTTCTACACTATCCTCCTCAAAGTTTACAATGTTTCCAAGTTTTGTATCATCCACACATTTTGAAATTGTACCCTGTACACCAAGGTCTAGGTCATTAATAGATATCAGGAAGAGCAAGTGTCCCAACACTGACCCCTGGGGAACTCCACTACGAACCTTCCTCCTGTCCTAAAAAATCTATTAACAACTACTCTCTCCTGTCACTCAGCCAATTTCGTATCCATGTTGCTACTGTCCCTTTTATTCCATGAGCTATAACTTTGCTCACAAGTCTGCTGTGCAGCACTGTATCAAATACTTTTTGGAAGTCCATGTACAGCACATCAACAACATTACCCTGATCAACCTTCTCTGTTACTTCATCAAAAAACTCCAGCAAGTTAGTTAACCAAGATTTGCCCTTCACAGGTCATTGCTAGCTTTTCCCAATTAACCCGCATTTGCCCAAGTGACTATTAATTTTGTCCTGAATTATCGTTTCTAGAAGCTTCCCCACCAATGAGGTTAAACTGACTGGCCTGTAGTTGCTGGGCATATCTTTGCACCCTTTTTGAACAAGTGTGTAACATTTGCAATTCTCCAGTCCTCTGGCACCACCACTAAGGAAGAATGGAAAATTATGGCGGTGCCTCCAAAATTTCCACTCTCACGTCCCTCAGTATCCTTGGATGTATGTCATCCGGTCCTGATGCCTTATCAACTTTAAGTACATCAGCCTATCCAATATCTCCTCCTTATCAATTTGATTCATGAATTGTCCCATTAGATTATAAAATTGCAAAAGTAACTCCATTATTTAATGAAGGTGTGAGAGAGAAGCCAGGAAATAATAGACCTGATAGTCTAAAATCTGCTGTGGAGAAGTTATTGGAATCTGTAATTAGGGTGAGAGTGGCTGAGCACTTTGAGTAATTTGAGCTTATTAGAATGAGGCAACATGAATTTTTTTAGGGTAGGTCATCGGGGCCATAGTTTCAGAATAAGGGGTTGCCCATTTAATACAGAGATGAGGAGCAATTTCTTTTCTCAGAGGGTTGTGAATCTTTGGAATTCTCTACACCAGAGAGTTCTGGAGGTGAGTCATTAAATATGTTTGAAGCAAGTTAGGCAGACTTTTGAACTACATGGATCCAGGGTTATGGGGAACAGGGAGGTAAGTGGAGATGAGGCCAAGATCAGATCAGCCGTGATCTTACTCAATGGAGGAGCAGGCTCAAGGGGTGAAATGGCCTATTCCTGTTCCTAAAGGAAGAAATAATGGGAGCTTGTCAGAAAGGTACAGCGATAATCATGGGGGATTTTAATCTACATATGGACTGGAAAAATCAGATGGGCAAAGGTAGCCTAGGTGAGGAGTTCATAGAATGTTTTCGGGATAGTTTCTTAGAACAACATGTTATGGAGCCAACCAGAGAGCAGGCTATACGAGACTTGGTATTGTGCAATGAGATAGGATTAATTAATAACCTCATAGTGAAGGCACCCTGGACAGCAGCGATCATCATATGATTGAATTTTACATTCAGTTTGAGGGAGAGAAGAGTGAGTCCAAGACTAGTATTTTAGACTTAAATAAGGGCAATTATGAGGGCATGAAAGCAGGGCTAGCAAAAGTGAGCTGGCAAAGTAGGTTAAGGGACAGGTCAATAGAGATGCAGTGGCAGACATTTAAGGGGATATTTCAGAATACACGGAATAGATACATTCTAATGAGAAAGAAAAATTCCAAGGGAGGACCCACCATCTGTGATTAACTAAAAAAGTTAAAGATAGTATCAAACTTAAAGAAAAAGCATATAATTGCACAAAGATGGGTGGCAGGTCAGAAGATTGGACAAAATATAAAAATCAGCAAAGAATGACTAAAAGATTAAAAAGGAGGGAAAAATTAGATTACGAGAGAAAGTTAGCTAGAAATATAAAAAACAGATAGTAAGAGTTTCTACAGATATTTTAAAAAGCAAAGAATTAACAAAGTGGACATTGGTCCTATAAAAAATGTAAGTCTGGGGAATTAATAATGGAAAATAAGGAGATGGCAGTTGAATTGAACAAGTATTTTGCATTGGTCTTCACTGTAGAGGATACAAGTAACATCTCAGAAATAGCTGTAAATCAGGAAATGGAAGGGAGGGAGGAACTCAGGGAAATTACAATCACCAGGGAAGTGGTACTGAGCAAATTGTTGGAGCTGCGGCTGACAAGTCCCCGGGTCCTGATGGACTTCATTCTAGGGTCTTAAAAGAAGAGACTAGTGAGATAGTTGATGCGTTGGTTTTAATTTTCCAAAATTCCCTAGATTTGGGGAAAGTTCTATTAGATTGGAAATTAGCCGATGTACTCCTTTATTCAAAAAGGAAGGGAGACAGAAAGCAGGAAACTATAGGCCAGTTAGCTTAACATCTGTCATAGAGAAAATGTTAGAAGCTATTATTACGGACGTTATAGCTGGGCACTCAGAAAAATTCAAGGTAATCAGGCAGAGTCAACCTGGTTTTGTGAAAGGGAAATCATGTTTGAACAATTTATTGGAGTGCTTTGAAGAAGTAGCATGTGCTGTGGATAAAGGGGAACCGGTGGATTTACTTAGATTTACAGAAGGCATTTGATAAGGTGCCACATCAAATGTTATTGTGTAGGGGGTCGTGTAGGGGGTAACATATTGGCATGGATAGAAGATTGGCTAGCTAACAGGAAACAAAGATTAGGCATAAATGGGTCATTTTCTGGTTGACAAGATGTAATGATTAGTGTGCCACAGGGATCAGTGCAGGGGCCTCAACATTTTACAATTTATATAAATGACTTGGATGAAGGGACTGAAGGTATGGTTGCTAAATTTGCTGATGGCACAAAGATAGGTAGGAAAATAAGTTGTGAAGAGGACTTAAGGAGGCTACAAATGGATATAGATAGGTTAAGTGAGCTACTGGCACATGGAATATAATGTGGGAAAATGTGAAATTGTCCATTTTGGCAGGAAGAATAAAAAAGAAGCATATTATTTAAATGGTGAGAGATTGCAGAGCTCTGAGATGCAGAGGAATCTGGATATCCTAGTGCATGAATCACAAAATGTTAGCATGCAGGTACAGCATGTAATTAGGAAAGCTAATAGAATGTTATCATTTATTGCAAGGGGAATTGAATACAAAAGTAGGGAGGTTATGCTTCAGTTATAGAGGGCATTGGTGAGACCACATCTGGAGTACTGTGGACAGTACTGGTCTCCTTATTTAAGGAAGGATGTAAATACATTGGAAGCAGTTCAAAGAAGGTTTACTAGACTAATGCCTGGAATGGGCAGGTTGCCTTATGAGGAAAGGTTGGATAGGCTAGGCTTGTATCCACTGGAGTTTAGAAGAGTAAGAGGTTACTTGATTGAAGCATGACAGAGTGGATGTGGAAATGATAATTCCTCTTGTGAGAAAATCTAGAATTAGGGGTCACTGGTTAAAAATAAAGGGCTGGATTTTAAAGCCCCTCTGCCATTGGTAATGTTGGTGGGGGGGGGGGGGGGGCAATGAAGATCCGTGTGGCAGAGGCCCGCCACCGACCTCGACGGCGACCAGACCCATGCCAATCTTGACGGTGGCGAGGCATTGTGGTGGCCGCCCTGCCGCTCAGCGACAGCCGCCCTGCCGCTCAGCGACAGGACCCCCATTTAAATATATAAACTAATTTACATACCTGATTTAATAAGGGTCCCACCGCCTCCTTAGTCACCTCACCGATCTTCATTCAGGTGGCCGCCAATGCCACGCCTTTGAATCCCCGTTAGGAAAAGCGTGGCATGACACCTGTGGGCAGGGGGAGGAGGATTTTTTTTCTCTGTGCAGGAGAGGGGAGTGGGGTTAAAATGCTGCGGATTGGTCGGGGGGGGTTATGGGAAGGGGTAAAGGGCAAAGGTGCTGAACTTTGGGGTGAGGGAGGGAAGGTCAAATATTGGGAGGAAAAAGGGCAGGAATTTTGTGATTTGCCATTGGGGGTGGGAGAGTGCATGGTACATTTATTTTATTTAGTTTTAGGAAACTTAAACTTACCTGTCTCTTTAAATTTTAAATGTGCATTGAAGGCTGTAAGCCCTTTAAAAATGGCGCCGGCACCTGCGCATTGGCACTGGACGCCATTGTCTGTGGCAGCTCACCAGCCCCCTCCACATCATCGCAGGGGGACGGGTGCTGCGGCTATGCTAATGAGCCGCTGCATTTGAAATCGCGGTGGCTCTGTGTCGCAGCGCCTGTGCAGGTGGGCCAAATTTTTTTACTTCGGCGATGGACTCTTAAAATGCAGCCCAAGGAGTCACCCATTTAAGAAAGGGAAGAGGAGAAATTTTTTTCTCAGAGGGTCGTGAGTCTTTGGAACTCTCTTCTTCAAAAGGCGGTGGAAGCAACGTCTTTTGAATATTTTTAATGCAGGCGTAGATGGATTCTTGATAAGAAAGAAGGTGAAAGGTTATCGGGGGATATGGAGTTGAGGTTACAATCAGATCAGCCATGATCTTGTTGGATGGTGGAGCAGGCTTGAAAGGGCTGGGCGGCCTACTCCTGCTCCTAATTCATATGTTCGTATTTCTTATTTTCTTATGTCTAAGAAATGTAATTAGATTTTTTGAGGAAGTTACTAAAGTAGTAGATAGGTGAATATCTGTGGATGTAGTTTATGTGGACTTCCAGAAGGCATCCAGTAAGGTTCCACAGAAGAGACTGTTAGCTGAAATTAAAGCTCATCGAACTGAAGGCAAATTATTGACCTGGTTAGCTGATTGGTTCAGTGATAGAAGACAGACAGTAGAGAAAATGGGTATGTACTTAACTAGTATCCACAAGGATCTGTGCTGGGGTCTCAATTATTCACTGTGTTTATTAATGAATTAGATAATGCAATAGTGAGCCATATATCCAAGTTTTCTGATGACACAAAGATTGGTGGCGTAGAAAATAGTGTAAACAGGAGCATAAAATTAAGTAAGATTAAATGACTGGGCAAAACTATGGCAGATGGAGCTTAACACAGGTAAGTATGAGGTCGTCCATTCTGGACCACAAAAGGAAAGATCCAAGTGTTTTTAAATGGTGAAGGGAGAGGAACAGTGGAAGTCCAAAGAGATTTAGGGGTCCATGTACACAGATCACTAAAATGTAGTAATCAGGCACAAAAATAATCAAAAAGGGCAATGGAACATTAGCCTTTATAACTCAAGCAATAAACTAGTTCTGAGTGATTCAATTCCATGAATACTACAATTAGTTGTTGCCCCTGTGTTAGGAGAAGGCCCTGCATGGGGTGCCATCACATTCAATGTGACAGTTGCTGGCTTGTCCTGTCTGTATTCCAGCACATCTTACATTGCTACATTATAGCAGTAGCTGCACATCAACAAGTACTTGATTGGCTGAAAAGCGCTTAGGGAAAGTAATGAAAGTCACTACATAAATTTCTTTCATTTATCATTTGGTGGGGGACGGGGATATAGGAGGTGGGCTTGATGTGGGGCCTCCTTAGGAGCCAGCAGCTTCTTGAATACCTACTCCAGTCACGCCCCTGTTGCTGCACACTCTTTCAGAATGTCCACTGATCTCCATTGCCGACCTCCTGGCAACTATAAAGCAGTGAAGTCTTCTTTTATGGGTTCTGTCCAGCAGATTCCACAGCCTTTTGAAGACAGTCAAGGTTGTCATTCAGAGATTGGAGCCCCACGGCTTAAGCAGCAGTCTGACCATTTATGAGAGACACTCTAATTGGGCTCAGGGCCTTTGTCACTGGGGTTTCACTGCAGATACCCTGGAGTTGTCACACACGGCAAAATGGACTATAGTTCTATTTAGTAGTCAGAAAGAAGAGAAAAACGTACATTTATATAGCGTCTTTCACAACCTCAGGATGTTCCAAAGCACTTTATAGCCAATGAAGTACTTTTGAAGAGTAGTCACTGTTGGCGGAAGTCAATTTGTGTACAGAAAGCTCTCACACACTGCAATATGATAATATATTGGACAGGATGCCAAGGATAACTCCCCTGCTTTTCTTCAAAATAGTGCAATGGGATCATTTACATCCACCTGAGTGAGCAAAAGGGGCCTTTGTTTAATATCTCTTCTGAAAGACAGCACCTCCAACAGTGCAGCACTCTTTCAGCACAGCACTGGAATGTCAGTCTAGATTTTTGTGCTCAAGTCTCTAGAGCTGTATTTGAATCGACAACCTCTGCCTCAGAGAGGAGAGTGATATTAACTGAGCCAGGGCTGACACAGTCATGCATAGCTGCATTCTTAAAAGAAATTAGTTTCTTCATAGTCACTACCAGATATTGTAAGATGCTTTTCACATGCTATTTAGTAATTAGGTGATGTTGCAGCTGCAATTTGTCATACAATGCATGTCTATTCTGCGGTATAAATATTCAGAGGTTTGTAAGGTAGCTTGACTGGGATGGATATTTTGCCTATCTAATGAGGGTAAGGTAATAGTAGGTAGCTTTACATTGACTTAGCAGGCATGCAAGTCTTTTCCACATTTGGAGCCAGGTCATCTGGATGATGAACGCTACATTGACACAGAACACCAACTCCTTCCGGGCATTCTGAATTTTTCTGCTACAGAGTGGGGGCCATGAAGAACAAAAGGTGGAAAATATTTTATGGACCATTTATTCTGGCACCACTGCTACATTCTCAGACTAATGGCTCTGAATAAACATTGCAAAACTTTTGTGTCAAATATGCATTCCCCTTTAAACACTAGCATGCCCATTACATGCTAGTTTGACTTAGTTGGTAACATGCGCACCTCAAAATCAGAAGGTTTGTGTTCAGGTCCTACTGCAAAACTTGAACACATAACCTAGGCCAATATTTCAGTATAATACTGAGACAATGCTGCAAGATTCCCTTCCCCTCTTGTCCCCTGGCAAATCATGTAGATAGGATAAAATGAGCAGCAATAATTTGTATCTTTCACATAGAAAAATATACCAAGGCACTTCACAGGAGTGTTATCATTCAAAATTTGACCAACAGGTGTAAGTAAATGAAATGCCACAGATTTAGCATATTTGCATCTGGCGATATTTAAAGACTAATTTGAAAATAAGTCTCTTGCAGTTTTTTTTCATACTTCACATGCTGAACAAGGAATTTCTCTGCTGGCTTTTTTCTCAATAAATTTGTACTAACAGTAACACTTAATTATACTTAGCTCTGTTCAGTAGAATATTATTCAGAGTTGTGTTTGTACAATGTCTTCAAATTATTACAAATATGTAAGATTTATTGTTATTTATATACAAGTACTATATAAGGATTTTTATCCTTTCACTAATTATACCAAAAAAAAGGTCCTTTTTTTTCTCTAAGTATATAAAAAAGTAAACATGCAAATAAAGCCTGGAACACAACTTTATACTTATGGTATTATAAAATGTTATTCCCTGCTGTGTAAACAGGAGTAGTTTTTTGCTAAAATTAGGAAAAATTCACAAAAAATAATCATTTTATAGTTGCTGAAACTATAGCCAAAATGGCCACAGTTGTAATTGGAATCAACCTATAATGCCTGTTCTAGTGACTGCATCAAATGCCCACTTCCCAATGTGGAGGTGATTGTAATTATTGGATTCTTAGAGAAAAGGATGAATAAGAGGCGAGTATTGAAACTAATTGGTAATGCTGGATGGATGTGTGTAAATGAGATGGTTCATGAAGTTGCTACTTGTAAAATGAGTTCAGTACTTTGTTTAATGCTGCCATGTGCTTTTTATTATTGACAACATATGGTGTATCAGTTTTATTATGAGGAAACACATTTAAGTGTAAGGAAATTGTTCCTCAGATTTCACTGAAGTATCGCTGCACATTTCACAAATAAATCTCAGCCGGAAAAGGCAGGATGGTGAAGCATCTTGGAGATCCAACACAGTGGGCCACAAAGTGCAACTCAGATGTAAATCCCCAGGTAGTGAGTTTACCATCTTATTCATGTTATCATACAAAGATCAGTGGAAGTCAGACATTTCTCCACAGGGACAGGGATCACATTGAGTGGAGTGATATTCTCGTTTGCTCATGCTCGCCTGTTAGTGGTGAGATATGGAGCTGTACTTACAGATGTCTGGGAGCACGTTCTCAGGGTAGTGTCCTAGGCCCAACTATCTTCAGCTGCTTCATCAGTGACCTTCCTTCAATCTTAAGGTCAGAAGTGGGGATGTTTGCTGATGATTGCACAATGTTCAGAACCATTCGCGACTCCTCAGATACTGAAGCAGTCTCTGTAGAAATGCAGCAAGACTTGGACAATTTCCAGGCTTGGGCTGATAAGTGGCAAGTTTGACCACACAAGTGTCAGGCAGTGACCATCTCCCCTTGACATTAAATAGCAATACGATTGCTGAATCCCCCACTATCAACATCCTAGGGGCTACCATTGACCAGAAACTGAACTGGAGTAGCCATATAAATACTGTGGCTATAAGAGCAGGTCAGAGGCTACAAATCCTGTGGTGAGTAACTCACCTCCTGACTCCCCAAAGCTTGTCCATCATCTATAATGCACAAGTCAGGAGTGTGATGGAATACTCTCCATTTGCCTGGATGGGTGCAGCTCCAACAACACTCAAGAAGCTCGGCACCATCCAGGACAAAGCAACCCGCTTGACTGGCACCCCATCCACAAACATTCACTCCCTCCACCACCGACGCACAGTGGCTGCAGTGTGTACCATCTACAAGATGCACTGCAGCAATGCACCCAGGCTACTCAGGCAGCACCTTCCAAACCCGCGGCCTCTACTACCTAGAAGAACAAGGGCAGCAGATGCATGGTAGCACCACCACCTGCAAGTTCTCCTCAAGCCACACAGCAACCTGACTTGGAACTTTATCACCGTTCCTTCACTGTCTGGGTCAAAATCCTGGAACTCCCTTCCTTAATAGCACTGTAGGTGTACCTACCCCACATGGACTGCAGCAGTTTAAGAAGGCAGCTCACCACCACCTTCTTAAGGGCAATTAGGGATGGGCAATAAATGCTGGCCTGGCCAGCGACGCCCACATCCCATGAAGCAAATAAAAAAAGTTTTACTGGCCCTGGTTACCGTCCAGACACAATGCTTATGGAAGAATGACACACGTTAAAGCCTGCCCCATATTTGGTGAGGAGTACTTTTATGAAGCTTGTTTAAATTAATTTTTGACTCACTTAGAGACTGTCAATTTATATCTACTTATTAGTTTAAAGCACATTAGGGGAACACTCTAAAAAGAATTAGACGGAAAATGAAACCAGAGAAAGAAACAAGGCCGAATTGAAGAGGGAGGGGTAACAGACTCATAGGTAGTCATTTTAATCCACCTTGACAGGGGGAATTTTATGCTTTCCCCCACGGTGGGTTTGGAGGTGGAGAGAGCAAAAAAAAAAAGTGAGATGTTGGTGGGGAAGGGGGTTCCCACCACCATCCCACCTCCGTCAAAATTTAGTCCGGGGCAGGAAGGCCTGTGAACGACTTTTGTGTCCTGCTGCATATTGAGGCCCTTAACTGGGCAATTAAACCCCAATTAAGGGCCTCTTCCTACCGCAGCCACAATTAGCCATGTGGCAGGCAGCCCTTTCACCGCACGGGAAGCACAACATGGAAAATCGTGCAGGCTGCTTCCTGGCTCCGATGGTGGGCGGAGGGGGTGGGGGCAGTCGGGGGGGTGGGGGTGGGGTCCCTTGTTAAAAGGCACTTAGTGCCTGAATGAGGGACCTGGCATTGGGAAGGGGAGTGTCTGCTGATGGCCACTCTCTTGCCTTTACTGCCTCAACCCCCCCACAACCCCCATCTTTCAAGACCTCTCCCGCCCTGACCTACCTCTGATTGGCCAGCAGCTCGCTAAAGCGACGACTTCTGGCGAGGGGGTCCTAGATCCTATGAAGACTTGTCGCTGTCCACTTAAGTGCCTGATTAGCAGTAAATTCAACGGGCCTTCAGAAAAGAGACGATGCGGGGATCTCAGTGTCAGTTTCTCCAGTCGAGACCCCTGCCGTCAGGATAAAACTCCCCCCCCCCCCCACACAAGTAGGAAACCCACAGGAACGGGTTGAATACCCATTTTACATCCTACCTAATGTGACCTCCTTTGGCTTTAACGGAGGGTAAAATTAGGCAGTGTGTAAGACCAGCATTACAACCTGAACCCATCATTTTCCCGATGGATGAGTTAAGTTAATATTGCCCCCATAGTTCCTGCAAAATGGCAAGTTTTTTTGGTTTTGAACTTGTCAAAAATGGAAAGTGACCTGCTACTACTGGATGGGTAGTGAGTGGAACTTTCCTATCATAGCCCAAGCACTCTATTGTCCTCAAACTAGGGTCTCACCCCATCCACCTTGTAGCATGCTGGCAGTCCAAGTTAGCTCAATGAGCAGTTTTATCATTGAAATTACCTCTTCAAAGACAACAGGAATGTTAATGCTTCTTCTAAACCATTTTGGAATGCAATTTCATCTGTGCACTATATGTAACAAAATTGGAAACTCATTCTTTATAAATGGAGTTAAAATTTTGTTACATAGGACACAGAGGAAGTTTTCCCTCTGTTGGTATATCCCGAAGAGGCTACCTAGTTTCTGTCTTGTTTCATATACAGTTAAGGTGATTACATTTTGGCCACTCCCTTTTTGCTCTAATCAACCAAACAGGAAGAACAGGATTAATGATCCATATATCGTTCCCATCTCCATTGGATTCTAATTATTATGAGAAAGCTATCTGTGGAAACTTTTCATGGGAGAAGGAGAATCAAATTAGAAACTATATTGTCTTACAAAATGATCCTTATTTTTTTAACTACTGATTTTCATTGAAACTGTTGACAGTGAAAGGGTGGACACCAGTAAGTTGGACTTAGAAATAACTGAGGAAACAGCAGGACTATCATACACTGCAAAATCAAACATCTAGACTTTCATCAGCAATAGCACATCTGAAAGTTGAAACTGTGAAGATAATGGAGTCTCCTTTGGTGTGTCAGATATTAATCACTACAGCATTTTTTACATTTCAAAACTGAGCTTCACTGAAAATGGACTTTATGAATGTCCCACTAGTTTTTATAAATGACACAAATTCACCTCTTTGAAAATGCATACCCATACTCTTACTATTAGATACTGTCAGATAAACTAGATTTGCATGTCTAACATGCAAAACATTGCTATTTTTCTCTTTCTTTACTAGGTCCATGTCAGATTTGGATTTGAGGACCCATTATGAAGGAAAGCAAAGACAACTTGGTGTATTCAAAAACACATCTGGTTAGCTAAAACTTTAGTGCCAGGCATTTTAATTCAACTGGAATATTTGTAAAATAAACTGTGTCTGAGTTTTACTATTGTCATTTAGTATTAGCCTCTGTGACCCTTCAGCTGTTAAATTTGGCTCCAAACATTTGCAACTTTATTTTCAGCAGTTCTCTACATTTTCTACTAATTTTCTTCACTTTGCTCTGCGTCTAAAAATTTGGTTTCAATTTTACGGTCATTTTTTTGTCCTGCTTACAGCTGTAACCTGGAGGCAGAATAATCACTCTCCCTCTTTTCAACAATCATGACTTTAAGGTGCAAAGGATACGAGGATCGTTTTATCTCCTCAGTTCTGCAAAGCCATAGAATACAGTCGCAAACTTAACACTATAAAAATAAACCAGTGCACTTTGGAGTAAAAGCATTGTCGGGACATGTATTGCAAATGGAAGTTATAGGACAGAGGAGGCTTTAGCTGAACCATCGCTGAATTCCCATGAAATTTGTAAATATTTCTTTCATTTGTTCTCCATCTCCAATTAGTTGCGGTCAGGCTGATCAAAGGCCAAAGGGACCAGTTGCATGTGAACCAGCATCCCTCATCATGACATCCGCAAAGCAGAATGAAATATGAAATATCAAGTTTCCACGGATGTATGAACTTGTAAAAATCTGAAAGAATAGGAGGTTTTTCACACTGAGTAATGTGAAACATTTGGTGGGGATTGTAAGGCTCGGAAGAGGAAAAGTGAGGTCCAGATCTATCCAGCAGTAAAAGAGAAGCAGGCAGAAGTTAAAACAACAGCTATCGCCACTCCTCTTGTGGTAAACTTTATTGAGATTTCGGACACACTGTATCAAAAAGCAACTCTCAGAGGAGTATCTGCTGCAAATTCATTAGGATGGTAAACCTTTCAATGAAAAACAAAAACATATCTTTTTGTTTCTTTGTTTTTCCTAATTTGCTCAAAGGGTTTCATCTGTGAATGGATTAAAGGGGGGATCTGCTTTTGTTGCAAACTGTGTCCACAGAGACAGGTGCTGCGGATAATTAGTCAAGTAGGCCAAAGCCTACAGCCCTTAAAAACAGCCTAGGTAAATAAATAACCTCAAGTGAAACCAGAAGGATACATCACACAAAATCTTGCAGGCCGTGTAACACAAGCCTGGAACCCTTTATCTCTTTTGCAGACCACTTTTCAGGAGTGCGAAGTGTCATCAGGGAAAGGGCTTTGTGAGCAATGCAATGTTTTTAATTGCTTCCTATGTCTTTCCCAGCTGTCAGTCTTTAAGTGGGGTCAGAGACTGGCACTGAGCATGTTTAAGGTACGTGCAAAACTTCTTAGTCTTGCTGGGAGTGCCAATGCTTCTTTTCAACACAAGTTAGTTTGTGGAACTGCTTCCTGGAGTGATTCTGCAATGCTGGTATTGCTCCCGTTGCTGTAAAAACTGCCCCATTCATATTGTGGAATGGTCTGTACAGCAGCGGGTTCTAGTTTAAAGTAAATGCAAACCTATAAGCTTTGTGCATATAGTTTTAGTTTCACTGTTGCGGCTATTTAACTGACACAGCTACTTTACTGGCACGAAGCTTGCAGCTGGCTAAAAATCAGGGTCACTTCCAATGGTAAGACCTCCTTGGTGTTTTTATTTGTATCAGCAATGCAGCATTGCCAAAGGAACAGTCCGCAACCACCTCTTTTGCCAATGTGCACTGCCTCAGACAAGGGCAACTGTGCCTAGTTTTCATCGCTAGTTTGCTGCTGCTGGGGACATACAGCGATGTTAATGCAATGTAATAGAACACTGTAAACCATGTTACTTGCTGCCAACTATAAGCACTGTTGTGTGCTGTTAATCAGTTCGAATTAAATTCTTGCATTCACTGTCTCAAAAAAGTCAGCATCCCATTTACAATAAATTAGCAACCAAAGGAATTTGACACATGCTAAGAAATTGAATACAATGATGCACAAAAGCATTTCATCCTTAAGAACATCAAAGTCTTTCTCGAATGTTTTTTGAGTTAACTTTCATTAAATATGGTTTCATAATATCTGAGATTTAGATGGAAGATGGTCATATACCATACGTTCTGTATGGTGAGGTAGTGGGGCCACACGACCAGGCCCAAAGTTCCGCTTCAAGGATGCTTGCAAGCGTGTGATACTTGCATGCAAATACTTAATTGTTCATATGGAATTCTTTCCACTGCTATTTAATGATGTGAAGGCCCTAAATGTCGACTTTCACACCTGGGAGTCACTAGCTGGCGAAAGAGGGAAATGGCAACATATCCTGTGGACTGGTGTGCACTACCACAACGACCAGTTGCTACAGCAGCTTAATAACAGATGCCAACGCTGAAAACAACAACTCACAGTGTCACTTGGCAGCTTCACAAGCAGCACTTGTGGCAGAACCTGCCTCTCAAGGATTGGCCTTCACAGCCATCAACAAAGGTGCACCAAGAGAAGACACCCCACCTGAATGGATTGTTTGCTGCATGTCCATCATCTTTCGTAGATGGAAGGCTGCCAACCAACCAGATCTCCAGTAGTTTATTATTATTTATTCTGCTAATACTATTCTAACTTCTAACATATAAGCCTAGAAACTATTCTTTACAATGCCAATGGATCATGCTTAATACATTTGTGTTACATTTTTTAACTGCTATTTGAACAGACACTTTAATCATAGAGTCATAGAGAGATACAGCACTGAAACAGGCCATTCGGCCCACTGAGTCCGCGCCAACCATCAACCACCCATTTATACTAATCCTACTAATCCTACATTAACCCCATTTTTCCTCTCACATCCCCACCTTCCCTCAATTGTCCTACCACCTACCTACACTAGGGGCAATTTTTACAATGGCCGATTTACCTATCAACCCGCAAATCTTTGGCATGTGGCAGGAAACCGGAGCACCCGGAGGAAACCCACTTTAACTCATTTAAAATAAATCCATTAATGCCTCTATTAAGACAACAGACAAAAGAATGTCATCTGAACACAGTCTAGAAATTGTATCATGTACTGCCCCTCTTGCAGGCGTATATGAGTGCCTCGGGGCCATGCTCCTGTCCATTCGTGCCAGAATTACCTCCCCCCGCCATATTGGTAAAGGATCCTACATAAACATTCTGGTTGTACATCTGAAACAGGTGCTAGAACCTTTGCATATGAAAATAAGGGATTAACACATATTTGAAACTCACTTTGCAAAATTTGTTTGTGCCTGATCATAGTATGCACTGTGAATGCAGTGGCCAATGTTCTCAGGCACCTGACCGGCATCAGTGGTTTTTAAATTGCTGGAGACTGTCTCCAAAAAGGTAAGTTTTAGATTTTTTTTACTGACCTTGCTATGTAGATAGGCCACTGCTTACCTCTCCGTCTCTTGATTGCCTTCCCCTCAAACTCTCCTTGCAACCTCGACCAGTGTCTATTACAGCATGTGATACTTGCATGCAAATACTTAACTGTTCATATGGAATTCTTTCCACTGCTATTTTAATGCTTAAAATAAGCAGGTTTATGCCTCTTTTAAAATAGCGGAGCAACGAGTTGCATACACTGGTATCCCATAGCCTTATTGTATTAAATGTCACATTGAGTAGACATCCACTACTGTTTACAACATGTTTTTGTTTCTATAATTGATGCAATTGGTCGCAGTTCATTTTGTTCAAAATGGTTATTATTCAAAATCAACTGTGTGTTGGAATGATATCTACTCTGAGTGGAACAGCATATAAACAGTAAGTAATTTAAGTAAAAATTGAATGAATTAAGACACCAGTGGCTCAAATAACATCAGCAGCTGCAGAATTGAAACCAAAGAGTTTGGAAACAAACTAGTATGTTGGCTTATTCCTTACAGGCAGTGAAGGAAGCAGATTCAAAACTCACTATGGAAAAGAATTCTTCTCATCTCCCCTCTGGTTCTTTTGCCATTTACCTTAAATTTGTATCCTCTGGATACCGATCTTCCTGCCAGTGGAAACAGTTTCTCTCTATCTACTCTGCCAAAACTTCTCATAATTTTGGACACCTCTGTTAAATCTCCCCTTAACCTTCTCTGCTCTAAGGAGAACAATCCCAGATTGTCTAGTCTGTCCACATAACCAAAGTCTCTCATCCCTGGTATCATTCTAGTAAACTGTTTCTGCACCCTCTCCAAGGCCTTGTCATCCTTCCTAAAGTGTGGTGTCCAGAATTGGATACAGTACTCCAGCTAGGGACTAACAAGTAATTTACAAAGATTTAGCATAACCTCCTTGCTTTTGCACTCTGCCTCTATTTATAAGGTCCAAAATCCTGTATGCCTTTTTAAGGCCTTCTCAAATTGTCCTGCACCTTCAAATATTTGAGTATATGACCCTCCAGGTCTCTCTGTCCCTGCTCCGCCCTTAAAATTTGAGCCATAAATATCTTTGAACTGAATACTCCTTTGTCATATTTACAGCTCAAATTACCTAGTTACCTTCTAATAACATTTTGCATGATATCTGTTATTTCCATAATATACCAAACATAGTTAAAGGCAATAACTATAAAATCATTTACATTTTAAAAATTGCTGTGCATTTTCAACAGAAAATTCTTATTAATGTTTCAGTTCATTGCTACTAAGTAAGTTTTGTTGTGACACTTAACAAGAATAGATTGTATAGGCTTTGTAGACAGGTTATGTGGTGATGTGAATAGGTGACTACATTACTGCAATATTTAAGTAGTAATGGGTATGTATTACACTAGATATTGAGGATTGGCAGGAAGAACAAGACTGAAGATTTATATGCCTTTTATATTTTAGAACTGCTTCTAGGAATAACTATTTATGTTTAATTTTGCAAATGTCGAGTTGTTTTAAGGTTGTGAATTGAAACATTAGTTTCTGGTTGAAAAAACCCCATGGAGGCCATCTATTATTATCGTTAGATATTATCAATGGTTTAGGTGTGAAAGAGCATTTCCCTGTGTACGAATCTGAAATGATCAATTTATTTCCATACATTACAAAGGAAAATTATTTATAGGGATTTATAACTTTGCTTGTCTTCTTTTTCTGAAATTGTGCACTCGTGGAATTGGCCCAAACCCATGGTCTAGGTCTTACTCAAGAGTTTGGCTGTGCACATTTCCATTGGGGTGAATGATATGATGCCATGTAGTTCTCCACAATTTGGGATACAAACATAAGAAATATTTGCAAAAATAAGCTATTTGGTCTATCACATTTCTTCTTTCTAATGGACAATTTGTAATTTGTACTGTAATCGATTATCTGCAACTTTCTGAAGAGGGCGAGTAGTCACAACTACTAATTCCAGGAAAATAGAAGAATACCCTGAATCTACCTCAAAATTGACCAAGATATAATGCTAAATAAATGTCCTTATTGCAGCTATTTTGCTCTCTGTACAATGTACCACTAATCAGTTTTCCTACTCGATAGCACTTTTGCATGAGAGACTGGATTCAGGTTCCCAGGTCTTTTACCCATGCCTGCCATGCTGAAGTGTAGTTCTGGAGCCATTTAGACGTTCATAGAAACTTCTTCATTTCACTGGCTCACCTGAACATCAAGCCTTTGATGTTTATGCACAATTTTGGGCCTTAAGCAGTAACTACAATCTTATTGATTTAAGGTCACAAGCCCACAGACACCACAGCAGGAGTTATTATGTCCATTAAATACTTGTGCAGCAAGATTTTCAATGTATAACAAAGTTGAAGTTTATCGAAGACAATCCACTGACAAAAGGGCTGTAATAATATTAATTATAAATTTTATTTTAGGTCTAACTGTGCTTTCTTACTGCTTTACTTACAATTTATTCTGAAGTGCAAGAAACTCTCTTGAAGCTGCAATGATAGATTGCTGCATTATTATTTTGCAGTTTCTGTGTGCTGTTAGTCAGGTTTGACTATTTGAATGTACTGGGACTGAAGGTTAGAAAGATCTGTTCTTGTTCTGCTCATTCATTGGAAAATTTAAGATTTATCTACCAACACTGCTAATGACCCTTCCAACTTGAAATCTCATCAACTGCAGAAAGATGAGTGAACCTCACTATCAGTTAGGAAAAATCTGAAATAGAAATGGAGCTGCAGGAAGGTGATCACATATTACCCTGGACCAGACCTATACTTCGCCTGCCTCCTGGGTGTCTGCCTGCTCACCTAATGATTGGTTACTTTCCACTTGCCTGATTTGCTGCCTTTCTCTCTCCTAGTCCAAAATTCTGGGTTAATTTTGACATCCAGTGGCTTTTCAGGAGGGCGGCGGTTGTGTGGGTGCGGGTTGGGGGGGGTGGGGGAGGGGGGGCAAAGACAAAATGCACTTACTGGCCTAAGTTTCAGGCCCAGGATATTTATACTTCTAAGTCTCAACTGTATGCCTCTGGTCAGCTGCCCACCTAAAACTGGCGGACAAACAGGAGGAAAAGAGCAAGCAGCTTAGCGCCAGTGGCCTGTGGCTGGTATCAAAGGAAATAAATCAGCAACTAACCTAAAAGTAGTTGATAATCCTTTTAAATAACACCGGTGGGGGGTCCTTCCTGCTGCTGAACGCATTTTCAGCTATGTGTGTTTAGGAGAGGAGGTTAGCTGGAGTGGTGAGGTCGGAAATGGCAGTGCTGGCATCAAGTTAGAGTTACCCTCTGAATGATATCATGATCTGGCTACTCTGCTCGCCAGCAAGCAGGTAAGACATGGGAAGGCATTCTCTAGTAGAAGGGAAGAGAGCAGTTTCGGAGTAGGGAAGGTCATGAATTTTCTTGTGTGGCACAGAGGAACACCCTGCTCCTCATGACCCACGAAGGAAAGTTTTTTCACTTACCTTGGAGGAATTATTTGACTGACTTACTTTAACCCAGCAGGATAGCTGCTGCAGTTTTCCCACTCAGAACTGGGATATAATTCAATTGAGGTCTCACTGATGTAATACAACTCCAACTTGCATAAATTCATGAGTCCTTGCCTATTTTAGGCAGTTGCTTCAACCACCTGCAGAACTATACGGATTCAGATACAGTCAAGGACTGCAGCAGTTCGAGAAAGCAGCTCACCACCACCTTCTTAAGGGCAATTAGGCTGGGCAATAAATGCTGGCCTAGCCAGGGACGCCCACATCCCATGAACAAATAAAATACTGGTACAAGGGACTGAAAATTGTGGCAAGGCCCGAGGTCCTGCCGCTGGGCCCAGAAGTGGGAACCGCTGCCACTGTGGCAGTTCGAGGGGGGTAGGGCAGTGGGGGGGCTGCTGGGGAGCCTTCGGTTGTGCACCACCTTGTCCTGCAAGAGAGAGGAAAGTATATCAGTGAGTGAGATGCAATCTGTTTGCGTGATGTGCCTGTCATAGTTGAATAGCTGGCAGTGTGTGATATGTGGGTGTGAGGTTTGCATATGGGTGCTAAGTGCATGAGGGGGAGGTGAAGCTATGAACTGAAGTATGAGTTATGGTTGTTAGAGATTGTTGGTTGGTGAGTGAAGTTGGGGGTGGTGGTGAATGGAGCAGTTTGTAAGGCTAATGGCTCAGATGTAAGGATATGGCATTTAAAGATGCATTCATTGACCTTGCCTACTTCTGTGAGGCCATTGGACTTCTTGCGACACCGCATTCAGGACTTCGGGACTACATTGCTAGCATTGACTTCAATGGCTATCTGCTTCCAGTCCCTTCAGAGAATTTGTCTGGAAGTCTTCCTGGCTGTCTGTGAATATACGACCTCTCTCCTGTGTACCTCCTGCACTAAGGCCTCCAGTGCTGAATCTGAGAACCTTGGAGCCCACTTTCTGTCCTGTTGCACATTAGTCAGTGTTCTTCCTGCTCAGAATGCCATTTTCAGCCACTTCCAGCATCTGTTGTAGCAAGAATGCAGCTCCCCTTTCAGAGGTGCAAATTGGCTTTAATTAGTGCAGGCTATCTTTAAGTGGTGCTACCCTCTCACAAACTTGGGTCCCATGCTGAGGCAAGCAGCCACTGAACAGCGCATTTAGCACTGAGCTGCATGCTATTATCAGTTAAATGATCAGGCAGCAGGAAGATTGCATGCTACCTGCGTCAGAAGAAATGGGTGTGAGTTAATTACACATCGTGAAAACCTTGCCTATCCAATTTTTCCTAAAACTGTGGTAAAGTCACTGTGCTTTTGGCCAGATGAATCACTAAGTTATCTGTATGCAAAACAAGCTCCTGTTTAAAATTAAGTCCTATTAATCGAAGTATGGATTGATTCTCAGTTTCTAGTTACAATATTAGATGGTAACTTCTATCCCAGGCAGGCAAGTGGGTTGTCAGAGTGGGAGCACTGGGAAGTTGTTAAGATACACAGAGTATTAGATAGATGGGAAAAAACAGCAAAATTGGATTCAGTGGCATGTGCACATGCATAAAATCATAGAGTTATGAGCAGGTGAGAAAGAGGTCTAGGGTTCCCTTTCAGCCTTTACCTGGTCTTACTGTAACAGGGTTTAATTTTTTAAACACACAGTGCTTTTAGCTTCCCCCTTAGTGAATGCTTGTTCACTGCTTTCCAATTATAAGGCAAAGAAACCAGCTCAAACAGGCTTTCTTAGGTTTAAAGAAGAAAAGTTGAAATTTATTAAACTTAAACTCTAATTCGGTTAACGCCTACGGATACGCAACGCGCCCACACTAGCATGCATACGGGATACATACATGCAAATAGAGACAGAAAAGAGCAGAAGAAAAATAAAGTGGAATATCTAAAGAGTTGTTGTTATGGTTCTTCGAGCTCACAGTAGAGTCCTTGATTGTATGTAGATCTTGCTTTTCCTTGGGGCGCAGTATTCTTCTTAAATCTTGTTCACTGTAGGAGACTTTTCTCTATTGGGGTTCATATGTTTTCAGTGGATTCAAAGGCTTGTTTGACAGAGATGGGAGCAGGCAGAAGAGATCTTCTCAGTCCAGGGGCAAACAGCTTTCTTCCCAAACTGTTTGTACAAATTCAAAAAACTACGGTTGCCCAGCAGGTTAGTCATGTACCATTTAATTTATATTATCTCTCCTCATTCTTCCTACCAAAATGTATCACTTCACACTTCTCTATGTTAAACTGCACCTGCCAAGTGTTTACTAATTTCACCATCTGTCTGTGTTCCCCTGAAGACTATACTTTCTTCCTCATTGTTTACATTTCTAAGTTTTACATTATCTACAAACTTTGAAATTATGCCCTATATACCCAAGTCTATATCATTAATATATATCAAGAAGAGCAGTGATCCCAACATCAACTCCTGAGGGACAGCAATGCACATCTCCCACCAGACTGAAAAACAACCATTCACTTCAGCCAATTTCATATCTGTGTGGTCGCTACCCCTTTAATTCCATGGGCTTCAATTTTGCGAACAAGTCTAGTATGTGATACTTTATCAAACACCTGTTGAAGGTGCATACACATAACATCAACCACACAACCTTCATCCACCTTCTCCATGATTTCATTCAAAGAACACAATCAAGTTATTTAAATGTGATTTTCCTTTAATGAATCTGTGTTGGTTTTCAGTTATTGATCCATATTTTTCCAAGAGCCAATTAATTTTGTCCCAGATTTTTGTCTCTGAAACTTTCCCCAACATTGACTAAAGGCTTTAATTGCCAGGATTATCATTATCCCCTTTTTTGAACAGGGCTGTAACATTTATGATCCTCCAGTCCTCTGGCATCACTCCCATGCCTAAGGAAGACTGGAAGGCTGTGGTCAGAGCCTCTGCAATTTCAATATAAAAGCAAAATACTGCAGATGCTGGAAATCTGAAATAAAAACAAGAAATGCTGGAAATACTCAGCAGGTCTGGCAGCATCTGTGGAGAGAGAAGCAGAGTTAACGTTTCAGGTCAGTGACCCTTCATCAGAACTGGCAAATGTTAGAAATGTAATAGGTTTTAAGCAAATAAAGTGGGGGTGGGGCAAGAGATAACAAAAGGCAAGATGTTGATAGGACAAGGTCACAGAGAATAACTGACCAGAAGGTTGTGGAGCAAAGGCAAACGGTACGTTAATGGTGTGCTGAAAGACAAAGCATTAGTGTAGAGAAGGTGTTAATTGACAGAAAAATGAACAGCCCTGGCTCATAGCACAAACATGAAAAAAAGAGTGGGTAGGCACGTGGTAAAAAAATGAATGATGAAGCAAACTAAAATAAAATGAACAAAGAAAAAAGAAAAAAATAACTAAAAATAAAATGGGGGGCCCATTATGCTCTGAAATTATTGAACTCAATATTCAGTGCGGCAGGCTGTAGCCTGCCTAATCGGTAAATGAGATGCTGTTCCTCGAGCTTGTGTTGATGTTCACTGAAACACTGCAGCAAGCCCAGGACAGATATGTGGGCATGAGAGCAGGGGGTGTGTTGAAATGGCAAGCAACTGGAAGCTCGGAGTCATGCTTTCGGACTGAGCGGAGGTGTTCCGCAAAGTGGTCACACAATCTGCGTTTGGTCTCCCCAATGTAGAGAAGACCATATTGTGAGCAGAAAATACAGTATACTAAATTGAAAGAAGTACAAGTAAATCACTGCTTCACCTGAAAGGAGTGCTTGGGGCCTTGGATAGTGAGGAGAGAGGAGGTAAAAGAGCAGGTGTTACACCCCCTGAGTTTGCATGGGAAGGTGCCGTGGGAAGGGGACGAGGTGTTGGGGGTAATGGAGGAGTGGACCAGGGTGTCGCAGAGGGAACAATCCCTTCGGAATGCTGACAGGGGAGGGGTGGGGAAGCTGCATTTGGTAGGAGCATCACGCTGGACATGGCGGAAATGGCGGTGGATGAGCCTTTGGATGTGGAGGCTGATGGGGTGGAAAGTGAGGACAAGGGGAACCCTGTCACGGTTCTGGGAGAGAGAGGAAGGGGTGAGAGTAGAGGTGCGGGAAATGAGCCAGACATGGTCGAGGGCCCTGTCAACCACTGTGGGGGGGAATCCTCGGTTGAGGAAAAAGGAAGACATATCAGAAGCGCTGAAGTCATGGAAGGTAGCATCATCAGAGCAGATACGTCGGAGATGCAGAAACTGGGAGAATGGAATGGAGTCCTTACAGGAGGTAGGGTGTGAAGAAGTGTAGTCGAGGTAGCTGTGGGAGTCAGTGGACTTATAATGAATATTAGTAGACAGCTTATCCCCAGAGATGGAGATCGAGAAGTCGAGGAAGGGAAGGGAAGTGTCGGAGATGGACCATGTAAAGGTGAGAGAAGGGTGGAAATTGGAAGCAAAGTTGATAAAGTTTTCCAGTTCAGGGCCGGAGCAGGAAATGGCATCGATACAGTCATCAATGTACCGGAAAAAGAGTTGGGGGAGGGGGTCTGAGTAAGACTGGAACAAGGAATGTTTGACATATCCCACAAAAAGACAGGCATAACTAGGACCCATGGGGGTACCCATAGCAACACCTTTTACTTGAAGGAAGTGAGTGGAGTTGAAGGGGAAGTTGTTCAATGTGAGAACAAGTTCAGCCAGGCAGAGGAGGGTGGTGGTGGATGGGAACTGGTTGGGCCTCTGTTCAAGGAAGAAGTGGAGAGCACTCAAATTGTCCTGGTGGGGGATGGAGGTGTAGAGAGATTGGACGTCCATAGTGAAGAGAAGGCGGCTGGGGCCAGGAAACTGGAAATTGTCAAAATGACGTAGGGCATCAGAAGAGTCATGGATGTAGGTGGGAAGAGACTGGACCAGGGAGAAAAGATAGAGTCAAGATAGGAAGAAATAAGTTCAGTGGGGCAGGAACAGGCTGAAACAATGGGTCTGCCAGGACAGTCCTGTTTGTGGATTTTAGGAAGGAGGTAGAAGCGGGCTATCCTGAGTTGCGGGACTATGAGGTTGGAAGCTGTAGAGGGAAGATCTCCAGAGGAGATGAGGTCAATGGCAGTCCTGTGGACAGTAGCTTGATGTTCGGTGCTGGGGTCATGTCATGGTCCAGGGGGAAGTAGGAAGAAGTGTTTGAGAGTTGGCGCTGAGCCTCTGCAAGGTAGAAGTCGGTACGCCAGACAACAACAGCACAACCCTTGTCTGCAGGTTTGATGACAATGTCGGGGTTTGACCTGAGAGAACGGAATGCATCAAGTTCAGCGGGGGACAGGTTAGAGTGAGTGAGGGAGGCAGAGAAATTGAGACGGCCGATGTCTCACCAACAGTTTTCAATGAAAAGATCAAGAGCGGTTAAGAGGTCAGAGGGAGGGGTCCAGGTAGAGGGAGAATGCTGGAGGCGAGTGAATTGGTCTGCTGGTCAGAGGGTGAACTCCTGGTCAAAGAAGTGAGCCCGGAGGTGAAGGCAATGGAAGTAGAGCTCAACGTCTTGCCGAGCGCAAAATTCATTGAGGTGGGGCACAAGGGAATAAAACTGAGTCCTTTGCTGAGTACAGAACATTCATTGTCAGAGAGGGGAAGGTCAGAGGGTTTGGTGAATACACAGCAAGGAGTCAGATCAGAAGGGTGGGGTCAGAGGAAAGTGAAGGGAAAGAAAGATTTGGAGGGGCATTAGTCCCCATCAGCTGCTGGAGCTTGCGTTTCTTAACACCTGAAAGGAAGAAAAAAAGTTTTTTGTTAATGCGCCAGAGAAGACGAAGGATGAAATGAAACTGCAGAGTAGAACAGCTTTGAGATAAGGTGAGGTGGTGCTTCTGCAATTTCAATCCTTACTTCACTCAGCAACCTAAGATGCATCCCATCCGGGCTGGGGAACTTCTCTTACTTTGAGCGCTGCCAACCTTTTAAGTACTACCTCTTTATTTATTTCTATCCCATCCAATTTCTCTACTACATCCTCATTTACTGTGACATTAACAGCATCTTCTTTAGTGAAGACAGATGCAAAGTATTCATTTGGTACCCCAGTTGCACCCTCTCTTCCCCATTAGATTATTTCCTTTTTGGTGCCTGATCAGCACCACCCTTCTTCTGATTACACCTTTACTATTTATATCTTAATAAAAAATGTTTGTGTTCCTTTTATATTACCTACTAGTCTAGTATCATACGCTCTCTTTGCCTGTCTTATCTTCAGCTTTTTCAGTTCTCCCCTGTGCTTTTTGTATTCAGCTTGGTTCTCTACTGAATTATGAAATGAACATTTATCATAAGCTTCCTTTTTCTGTTTCATTTTAATCTCTATATTTTTGGTCATTGAGGGAACTCTAGCTTTGGATGCTCTTCCTTTTCCCCTCACGGAAATATGTCAACACTGTACCCAAACCATCTCCTGTTTGATGGCTTCCCATTACTAATTTACTGTTTTACCTACCAATCTTTGATTCCAGTCCACCTGAACCAGATCCCTTTTCAATTCACTGAAATTAGTCCTCCTCCAGTTGAATATTTTAACCACATATTATGCGTGCATTGGTAGAACTTAATACAATGAATGAATTCATTTTAACATATTACTCATTATTTTGTCCATTTTATTACACTTTTTGGGGTTTTCTCATTCTACTGGTCAGAGAACTCATCATTTATTTAAGCCATTTAGATTATTACAACTTTTTCTCCTCCTTAGGATTGATGGTTACATTATGTTACTGCAAATTCATATTTTTGATGCAGGGCTTACGTCCTTTGGTATAATTTGCTTTTAAATTATGAAACTGATGTTCTGGGGAGTTTTTATCCAGGAACAATGTATGCTGAATTACATAATTTACCATAATTATTGTCAGGAAAAGATGTCATGAAAACCCAGGTGGCCTAAATAAGTGATCATAGTGTCCTTCAACTATTTGGATCGGAAACACCTGAGAATCATTCACAGCAATTATGCCAAGGAGAAAAATGAGTAATGTACTGAAAGGAATAAGTTCACCCCTGACAATTAGGTCCCTATTAAACAATAGAACAACCCACAAAATGAGATAGTATGATATAAATAGGCTGATAACACATCTTGCCTAAATATAGGAAAGTTAAAGAAATGGAAGAACCTTTCTATTGATGCATGTTATGGAGGAATATAGCAGTTGTGTATGGTCATTATGTAGTTCTATGACATTGTAGAATATTGGTGATCATTTGAATCCAGTTGGTTATTTGGGCTGGATTTTATTCCAGCGACGGAGTACCTGCGGCGGGCTGGAGGTAAAGGGGAGAACCCACCTCAGCCCTCCATCAGATCCCCGTTGAAATTTAATGGCAGGCAGTTAATTTGCTGCCTGCTGTTGGGGGTGCCATCCCTTTAAGTGATGAGCTCCCACCACAAGGGCTGCCAGCCAATCAATTGGCTGGCAGTTCAGCAGTACTGGCCACTGGAAGAGGTGGACACTGCCAGTACTGCAAGAAGCCTGCAGAGGAAAAGGTGCCAAAGACCCTGGGACAGGTGGGGCCACTGGGCCAGTCAGGCAGGTATCAGCAATGGGGTGGGGGGGGTGGGAGGTTGGTGAGGGTGGGGGTGTCTTGCCATGGGGCGGCATCCACCACCACTGGGGGGGCCCTCTGGGGACCTTGGATTGCCCCCAAAGGAGGGACACCCTGACCCTGCTAGGAGGCTGCCAGGTCTCACCAGGCCCTTCAGTCGACCATAAAATTGGAGTGGAGGTGGGAAGAGCCCCTTAAGTGGCCATTAATTGATCACATGCCATATGGTGCTTAGTTATATTGACTTGATTTCATTAGTGAGTGAAATATGACCTATTTAACCATGATAAGTTGCAACATTCTTACCTTGTCAGTTCTAATTCGTCTTTTAACTCCACCACGTGCAGCAGAGGTCGGTAGAGGTCGCAAACAATGATTCTTCACAGGAGCTGAACCCTTCTGAGGGTGCACCCTCACAGGATTCATGCAGGCCAAGCACCAGTTCAGATACTGCCCACACTTCACAAGTGAGCAAGAGCAGACGGTGGTGCAGGGACAGCTGTGATGGTCCACATCAGAGGACTCTGCCCACTCCATGCTCTGCTTAGCTGGACACACATGCTGTACCCCTGAGGCCATCAAAGAAAAGGCCATCATTGAGCAACAGCACAGAATGTGGGATGTATTGACAGTCTTCCAAGCATACTGACCATGATTATAGAGAGAATGGTGGCACACAGCACAAGCATGAGTGGGTTAATGTAGGGCATTGCAATGATGTCTTCTTGCATGGACAGAGTGACCAACTCCATGGAGCATCAAATGCTGCAATCAAATGCAGACCTTGACTACAGCCATGTAGAATTTGAATGCCAACATATCTGCCGTCTTAAATAAGATGACAGAAATCTTCGGCTTGACCTTACAAAGCTGTAGTGATCTGCACCAGCGTGCTCTCCAGCACACTGAAAGCAGTGAAATACAGCTGACCATTAGAGGGATGATGGACGAAGGGGACATAGAAGTGGGGATTTCACTCAAAGTGCTTCACTTCTGACCCATTACGCTCCCTCAGTCAGAGCTGTCTCCTCTCCTGAGGGCTGAGTCTGCCTCTGCACAGATACAGGTGGAGCAGTCTTTGGCAGGGCCCTCACAGGCTCCAAAACCTAGATCATCGTCAGCCAAGAGCATCTCAACAATGAGCGCAGGGATGTGAGCAGCCTGCCTCTACCTTCGCTGAAGCCACAGGGATTGCACCATGCAGGAGAGCAAGAAAAAGGAAGAAGAAAGCTTTGTAATTGCACAAATGTGCTCACATGGGTATGTGAGAAAATGTAATTTTTAGATTAGAGATACAGCACTGAAACAGGCCCTTCGGCCCACCGAGTCCGCGCCGAACATCAACCACCCATTTATACTAATCCTACACTAATCCCATATTCCTACCAAACATCCCCACCTGTCCCTGCACTTCCCTACCACCTACCTATACTAGTGACAATTTATAATGGCCAAATTACCTATCAACCTGCAAGTCTTTTGGCTTGTGGGAGGAAACCGGAACACCCAGAGAAAACCCACGCAGACACAGGGAGAACTTGCAAACTCCACACAGGCAGTACCCGGAATCGAACCCGGGTCCCTGGAGCTGTGAGGCTGCGGTGCTAACCACTGCGCCACTGTGCCGCCCTAATGTCGTTAAGTTTTTGTTGTCTAGGTAAAGCACATAAATATTATTCTTTTGCACTGCTATCCCCTCTTGGCCCTTCTTTCTTGCTGGGTGGCGAGTTGGCTTTTAACTTATTTGATGAATGAGAAGGCAGGAATTGACAGTAGAGCATGGCTACCCGACCCGAACCCGACCGGGCCCAACGGCATATGTCGGGTTTGGATCGGGTTGGGTCGCTCTTCCGGGTCCAGCATTGGGTCAGATGTGATTCTGTCGGGCTCAGTTCGGGTTTCATTTGCAGACCTGAGCAGGCCTTTAATTGACAGGGTCTAAAGGGGAGGATGCAAGGCATGATTGGTTTTTGCAGGACTGCTTTGTGTTCGTGGCAGTGAGGGGTAGGGCAGGGGTAGAGGGGTCATTGCATGTGCTTCTGACGTCAGTGCACTGGTGGAGCCTAAGTGAACCTTGCATCGATCAGGGCATCCCCGGCAGCAATGTGAGCATCTGGTGGAGCACTGCATTCATCACGTTCTTCCTCCTCCTTCTCCTCAGAATTGTCTAAAGAGGGTTTGAGCTCTGTGCCTTGTTCCTTCTGCAGGTCCAAACCTTGCTGTTGTGTAATGTGCAGGATGCAACACTCCATGATCTTTCTGGACACACTGGCTGATGCATACTGAAGGATGCCTTCAGATCTGTCATGGCACCTTTTTGTTATTCATTCTCGGAATGTGGGTGTGGCTGGCAACATGGAGGAGTACTGATTCATCAGTTGAGGGAGGTAGGTGGTAATCAGCAGGAGGTTTCCTTGTCCATGTTTGGCCTGATGTCATGACACTTCATGGCATCCAGAGCCAATACTGAGAATTCACAAGGCCACTCCCTCCTGACTGTATACCATTATGCCGTCACCTATGGTGGGACAGGACATAACCAAGGGGTGGTGATGGAGGCATCTGGGGCATGGGCTGTAAGGTGTGATTTAGTGAGTATAACTATGTCAGGCTGTTGCTTGACTAGTCTGTAGGATACTTCTCCCAATTTTTGCAGCATTGACTGGGCTGGGTGTGACTAGGTCAATGCCAGGTGATCCATCCAATTTTATTTTTACTATCGTTTTTTGTAGTAGTTTGATGCAACTGATTGGCTTGCTGGGCTGTTTCAAAGGGTAGTTAGGAGTCAATCGCATTGCTGTGGGTCTGAAGCCATATTTACATCCCTAAACGAGTTTAGTGATCCAGATGCATTTTTACAAAAATCCGGTAGTTTCTAGTCACCAATACCGATACTAGCATTTTTATTCCAGATTTATTTAATTAACTGAATTTAAATTCCCCCAGCTGTTGTGTTGGGAATTGAGCTCATGTATTTTGCTCATTATTCCAAGACCCTGGATTACTAGTTCAATGACATAATAACTAGGCTACCATATCCCTTGAAGTGCATCTTCAGCATGCTGATGGCTTGTTTGATCACGTGTCTGGTGGTCATATGGTATTCATTGTAATGTTTTTGGGTTTCATTGGTCAGATTTCTGACAGTGTCATCAGCCAAGTTTGAAGTGGGTATCCCTTGTCTCCTAATGGCTGCCTCTCAAGTCTGCTTGCAAGTCCAAAGACGTCAGGGAGCTTGGACTGCCACAAGATGGAGGTGTCATGTCGGGGTGCCCGGGAGTCTTTCACACTGCTGCAGAAAGATCTTTTTGTGGTTACACCTTGATGGAGTAGAAGTCCTTATGGTTCATGAATACTCCTGGGTGATCTGGGGATACACGGATTATAATGTGTGCAGTCGATGATGCCCTGCACCTGTGGGAAGCCAGCCAGTAACACAAACCCAAATGCCCACTTATTCTGGCTGGCATCATTGCAGGTGAAGTTCACATAATTGCCAGCCCTGACAAACAAGCCATCAGTCAACAATCTTCTGCATTTTCAGGCTACCAGCTGGCAGATCCCTGGTAGGATCCGGAGGATAAAAGGTTGAGGGCAGTGGTGACTTTGGCAGCCCCTGGTAAAGCATAGCCACCAGACCTAGCAAGCAGCAGGTTTTGTTCCATCAGACTGCAGATTCTGCCAGGCCTGAGCCTCATAAAACATTACTGTTTGAACATAAGAAATAGGAGCAGGAGTAGGCCATTCAGCCCCCCAAGCCTGCCCCGCCATTCAATAAGGTCATGGCTGATTTGTCCCAGTCCTCAACTCCTCTTTCGGGCCTGCTCTGCATAACCCTCGACTCCCCGAAATTTCAAAACTCTATCTACCTCCTCCTTAAATACATTTAGTGACCTAGCCTGCACAACTCTCCGAAGTAGAGAATTCCAGAGATTCACCACCCTCAGAGAAGAAATTCCTTCGCTTCTCAGTTTTAAATGTGTGCCCCCTTATTCTGTAACTATGTCCCCTAGTTCGAGATTCCCCCACCAGTGGAAACATATTCTCAACATCTACACTGTCAAGTTCCCTTAGAATCTTATATGTTTCAATAAGATCACCTCTCATTCTTCTAAACTCCAATGAATAAAGGCCTACCTGTTGAGCCATTCTTGATAAGACAACCCCTTCATCCCAGGAATCAGCCTAGTGAACCTTTTCTGAACTGCCTCCAATGCTAGTATATCCTTCCTTAAATACGGGGACCAAAACTGTACACAGTTCTCCAGGTGCGGCCTCACCAATACCCTGTACAGTTGTAACAAGACTTCCCTATTTTTAAACTCTAACCCCCTAGCAATAAAGGCCAAAATTCCATTTGCCTTCTTAATTACTTGCTGCACCTGCATGCTAACTTTTTGTGTTTCATGTACAAGAACACCCAGATCCCTCTGTACTTCAGTATTTTGTAGTTTTCTCCATCTAAATAATAATCTGCCTTTTTATACTTCCTACCAAAGTGGATTACCTCACACTTTCCCACACTGAACACCATCTGCCAAGTTTTTGCCCACTCACTTAACCTATCTATATCCCTTTGCAGATTCTTTGTGACCTCATCACAACATGCCTTCCCACCTATTTTTGTATCGTCAGCAAATTTGGATACACTACACTCTGTCCCTTCCTCCAAGTCATTAATATAGATAGTAAATAGTTGAGGCCCTAAGACCTATCCTTGTGGCACCCCACTAGTTACAGCTTTCCAACCTGGAAAAGACCCATTGATCCCGAGCCTCTGCCTTCTGTGTGTTAGCCAATCCTCAATCCATGCCAACACATTATCCCCAATAACTTGAGCTCCTATTTTGAGCAATAACCTTTTATGTGGCATCTTATCGAACGCCTTCTGAAAATCCAAATACACTACATCTACCAGTTCCCCTTTATCCACTCTGCTTGTTATATCCTCAAAGAACTCAAACAAATTTTTCAAACATGACTTCCCTTTCATAAAATCATGTTGGCTCTGTTTGATTGCATTATGTTTTTCTAAATGTCCTGCTATTTCTTCCTTAATAATGGACTCTAGCATTTTCCCAATGACAGATGTTAAGCTAACTGGTCTGTAGTTTCCGGCTTTCTGTCTCCCTCCTTTCTTGAATAGGGGCGTCACATTAGCGGTTTTCCAATCCGTTGGTACCCTACCAGAATCCAGTGAGTTTTGGTATATTATGACCAATGCCTCCACTATCTCTGCAGCCACTTCTTTTAAAACCCTTGGATGCAGGCCATCAGGTCCTGGCGAGTTGTCTGCCTTTAGTCCCATCAGTTTGTCCAGCACCTTTTCCCTCGTGATAGAGATTGTTTCAAGTTCCTCCCTCCCATTTACACCTTGCTCATCTATTATTGTTGGCATGTTTATAGTGTCCTCCACCGTTAAGACCGATGCAAAATTTTATTTAAATTATCTGCCATTTCCCTGTTCTCTGTTATTAATTCCCCAGTCTCATCCTCTAAGGGTCCCACACTTACTTTTAGCTACTCTCTTCCTTTTTTTTACCCGTAGAAGCTCTTACTGTTGGTTTTTATATTTCTTGCCAATTTACTCTTGTGATCAATTTTCTCCCTCTATTAGTTTTTTAGTCATCTGCTACTAGTTTCTAAAAAAATTCCCAATCCTCTGGCCTACCATTAGCTTTCGCCGCTTTGTACGCCTTTGTTTTTGATTTGATACTCTCCTTTACTACCTTTGTTATCCACGGGTGGTTCCTCATTCTCTTCAAATCTTTCCTTCTTACCAGAATAAATGTTTGCTGAGTGTTATGAAATATCTGCTTAAGAGTCTACCACTGCTCCACTACTGACTTTCCCTGTAGTCTATTTTCCCTACAATCCCTGATGCACTCCACAAATTCGTCTTCCATGTTACCCTTGCCAATTTGATTTGTCCAGTCTATATGCAGATTAAAATGACCCATGATAATTGCAGTGCCCTTCTTACACGCCTCCATTATTTCCTGATTAATATTTTGTCCTACAGAGAGGCAGCTCCTCGGGGGCCTATAGACCACTCCCACCCATGATTTCTTTCCCTTGCTATTCCTTATTTCCACCCAAACTGATACTACATCATGATCTATTACACCTATATCATTACTCACAACTCCACTAATCCCTTCCTTTAATAACAAAGCTACCCCACCTCCTTTTCCTTTCTGCCTATTCTTCCGGAACATTGAATATCCTTGAACATTGAGTTTCCAGTCCTGGTCATCCTGGACATGTCAAAGAAGCTCAGCCTCTGCCTGTACACCCTATGTCACAGATAGTGCCTCTTGCGAGCTGATCCTCCCACTGCTGCTGCCTTCTCTGCTGCTCTCATCTCTGCTATCCAGCTGCAGACCTCTTAACAGCAGACTGCTAGTCTTGATCATATTGCTCCTTGCCAAGGTCCAATCTAAGACAGTCATCTTGATGTGATTCAGAAAACCTCCAAAGTGTAGAAGTAAACTCAGTATTAAAGTATTTCCATGAGTTCGATTCAGCCAGCACAATTGCCATTGTATTCACAACTTGCTTTCACTGGCAAGTTTCAGGAAGCCTGGGAAATCCATGGATACACCGCTAAATATAAAAGTCAGTTGAAATATTGTTGCAATTGAGAGCTTAGCATATGTTAATAGGCTACCCGCCTGTCACAAGCAGTTGTGCACAAGCAGCCTAACACGCTCCAGTTAAATGCAGACGTTTGCTGGTTGGAGACAGCTTCCTGACACGTTGATACTTTTGTCAATTTTAATGCCCCTACCCACACCAGAATAAATGCAAAGCTGTTACGACTGGGTGAGGAATGGGTCTCAGACTCCCCTCTTGCTCCTTTCCTGGTTTGGCCATAACTGGGTTTATCTTTTAAACCACTGTGATTTTACCTTACCACCTCAGTGAGTCTTTGCTCACTGCTCTCATTATAATTGCAAATGAACCAGAGAGGCAGGTTTTCTTAGGTTTAAACAAGAAAGATGTATGTTTATTAGCTTTATCACAATAAACTCGGTTAAAATTACAAAAATACACGACGCAACCTCACTAGAATGCATGTGAGAGAAACGCACATGCAAATAGATACAGAGGGGAAAGATAATTGCGGGGGGGGGGGACGCGGGGATTGAAGTAGCGTTCATGATCAGTCTTTTGTCTTTGATATAAGGTCCTTGATTGAAGTTGAGGTCTTGGAGTTCTCGCTGGGGCCCAGTGCACAATTTCAGACTTGCTTCTCTGGTACCAGAAGGCCAAAGATATGCTTTGTCTGTAGTCTTGAAGCATAAAAACTGCCACCATGGTTTTCCTGGGACTTTGCTGGAAAGAGATACAGAGAGAGAGGTCTTCTCTTTGGTATTTAAAATTGCAGTCTGTTTCCTTTCTGTGTGACACAATTCAAAAAGCCCCCGGTCTGGCCAGCAGGTAGGTCATGTGCTCTTCTCTTTGTGTGAAACAGCAGCTTCTGGGAGGGTTGTTGATTTCAAAGCTTTCCAGACACACTCGGTGGGGTGGGGTTCTGGCTCGTACACAGACAAAGGATGCTGGTCATCACTATTGCCCAGACCAGTCTTGTTAATTGAATCAGTGAGCACTCTCATTGTCTCTCTATTGTCTCTCTATTCAACTGTCTCTCAGAATGCAAATGTGCAACCATGTTTTCAGCTGATCAGCTTTGTTGTTTTTTTTAAACATGTTATGTGCAATGTCCAGTATAAAAGGTTTGAGTAGTGTCCAACATGACAAAATTAATATGTTTCCATTTGGCAGGTGTGATTTCCGACACAAAGCACATTGTTTAAAACAGTGCATATAATTTTCTTTTCCTGTCCGAGAACAACTGCTAGTTAAGTGAATGTTTAATTATAAGCTTAACCGAGCAATATAGTATAGAATTTGGTATATTGTAATAGAAAACAAAAATCTTGAAAGATTTCCAGTTCACTATAGCATTAGATGCTGCACCCTGATTTTATTTTTAACTGATCAATAACTATTATTCATATATTAATATTAACCAAAATAACAATTAGTGACTTCTAAATACTATTTAAAAACCAGTCCTGCTTTATACAGACTTCAAATTTGGACATAATTTAAAGAATTTGAAACCAATATTCTAAGTGAAAATAACTATAGTTTATAATCCTATGATAGCCAATTATGTTGCTATCACAGAGCGTAAATGTTTGTACCTTCCACTTGTCGTTTAAATACATCTAAATCTGCTAAGTTTGTCTCCCCTTTATCCTTTTTTTTTTATCATGTAGACCTCACATTTCATGAATCAAAGAACGATCTTAGATTGTGACAGAGCAGTACAACAACGAGATCTGCTTACTAGTCTCTATGGTGAAATAATGAAAGCTAAAACAGCAGGAGAGTTTTGACATTAATATCATATTCTCAGAAGTTATACTAAATTGGAAGAATAAATCTTACTCCAACCTTTGGTCAGGGTCTTTTTCATATCAAGTCCCAAATATTAAGAAAGGTTTTCAATGTTTGCTTCATGCCAAAGGCCACACTTCTGAAGATGACTGACTCCTGTAGCTTGCCTCACCAAGTTTCTAAATTGGTCTCCTGATTACTCTTCCAGCTGCAGTGTTATTTTGAAGCAGCCCCAGGGGATCAGCTAGGATTAGTTTAATTTTTCAATTTGCAGCCAAAAAACAAAAGTGAGTTTTTTTAGTATCCCAAATGGGGGAAAGAATTGGATAAAAGTTTAAGTTGGCACTGAAGAAACTCATGTGTGTGATCTGAAAAAGCTACATTGGGACAACATTAGAACACATTATAACATTAATCAAGATAGCTGGCAACTTATTTCAACCTCATTTCTATGGTCATCTCCGATGACTGAATTTACCTTTAGTTTCCTAGCCATTAAAAGGAGCAACTTTAGAAGATAATTTAGCCTGAATTTCTTCCATTCTTCCATTCGATACCTGATCAATCCCTATCTCTCCTTACACCTAATAACTGACAATGAATGCCACATTCATTGTTCTGTATTTATGATCATGTTCTCCTAATTCCTTTTTGTGCTTTACTGTTAACCCTGCTGAATTTTACCAAAAGAACATTTATACAAATTTTACCCTAAACTAAATCTTTCAGACATTTAAATTCCTCTTTTGAAATCTAACCTCATATGCTTTAGACATGCACATGTGTTTCAAGATAGATGTGTAGTGGTCAGTGCATCAGGATGAGTTTGTGAATAAGTAGTAGTGCTTCTGTCAGTAGTTAGAGGCCAACCTGCTGCCACAAGTCTCTGGTGTAGACCAGGTCTTGGACAAGAAACGAGTATGCCTGCTTCTGGAGAATGCAAAAGAGCCAGAGAGAGCTGAGAATACAAACATCTTTCAGTGTAGCAGTGCTATATTTCAGTCTTCTAATCCATCAACTGTTTGAACAATCTTGCTGTGACTTGAGCAATTCAAATGGTATCATGCAGGATTTCCCTTTTGTGCAGCTTTAATTATGTGCACACCAGCTTGGCAGCAACTGTTCACTTATTTCCATGTAGTTGCTGCCCAACTAATATATCATTTGCCACTTTTTCCTCAGGTAGATTTACTGCCAGTGCCAAATAAAACCATACAGTTGAGAATAAGATCTAATAACACAAATATAATCATCTAAAAACTGAAAAAGCTCATGTGATCGTTGCAAATAGGTAAACATTTCACTGACAGTGGAAGAGTTTACCAAGCTTTGGTTGGATGTTTTATGGGGTATGATATTCATATTTCAATGCACAATTTATTTAAAAGAAAAGAGAGAGGATATTATGGCAAAATGCATTTATCCAGAACAAGTGGTTTTCCAACTCCTCAAGCTGATATAAAAATTAATTCAATCTCCAGAATCAACAAATCTTGCAGCAAATGGCTATGTGAATTCTAAATGATGGCAAGGATGAAGGTGCTTCCTTTCTACTCTGATGGGGAAGCAATTATGCAGCAACGCAACTGAAAAAAGCTACTGCTCCAGAAAGAAGGGTAGTAAAACACTTCCAGCACATGAGGGGTGAACATATCCAAGTCCTGGGATGCTATGAAATTGTGTTTTTGAACATTATAAATTAAATTACATCATTGACAGTATAGAACTAAAAGCCACCATGAGATGGTCATAAAATGTTACACTGCATCTAATAACATATTTTATGATTTTATGACTGATTTTATGGATTCACACTTCAGTGCAGGGGCTTTCTGACTGGAAGCACATGTCAGTAATTAGTGGGTGCGTTCTCCATGCTTTTTTATCCATAATAGATGGAAAATCATGGGAGCACATGAGTGTATCCAGCAGTCAGGGGTCACCCTTGGGAATGTGTTAGGAGTGATATTTAAGATTAGTAAGGGTGACGTAGTTTGCATTTAAACAGGGAGAGTTTTACTAATGCGTGCTTCTGGCAGGGAGCCTCCCAAGATTGGATATTTGGAAATTAGGACCACCACTCCCCTTGATTAAAATGAATTAATGGAGAATCATAGTCAGCAAGGCCACAGTATCCTGATATCCATCCTATTGAGCCAGGTTACCAACTGGATGAGTGAATTCATAAAATAAGCCGTATAGCTTCTGTTAATTTTAAGATGTGCATTAGTCCCAGGGAATAATATAGGCAAGCGAACAGCAAGTCTGGAGGATGATACCTCATTTGCAAGATCTTCCACATAAGGCATGCATCAGCAACAAGGTAACTTCCTTCAAGATGTTCTCTGCTCAACCTACCTGAACTAAGGCAGTAAAAGATGGAGAAGGAACAAAGGAACACAAAACAGGTCAGATTTTTAAATTAAAATTAAAATGAGTGATTGTCAGTTGAAATGAGTGCCATTTGATGGGTCTCTTTTATACCCGGATCCTATTTCTTAACAGCATGTATGTAGAATGTGAAATTCCTCATGCCAGAATAATTAACATAAGAGTAGGATACACAAATCTCAATTTATTTTATACTTATTGCAGTCGTTTTTCATTAAAGATATAATGTAATTATTTAGCTCAGTTTTAAAACTCCCAAAAGGTCTTACAGCTGGCAGAAAGGGAAATTCTCATCCCTTCAGTTTGGGGTGGGCTCAAACACAGGTACCAGTTTTGAATGGACAATATAGACTGCACAATGTTCTTTGGGTAACATTAGCTGCTCAATTTTTGCATGACATTGTGTTGACTATTTTGGTTTCTTATATAATATGGGATGGTACAGTTCATATAACTCCACAATCTGAATAAAGCAGATTCCAAATACTTAAAATACTTTTAAAATGTAATCATGAGACTGAAGCCCAGTAACTCTGTGGGCCAGTGATCCCAGCAATTATGTCAGGACCACACCCACTGGTGGCTTCGATCACTGACCTCAGGAGCATAACATGGGTGGTTGTCCACCTGCCTGCCCAAGTTGCAGAAAATCCCAACAAATGCATCCAGGTTCAAAGATCACTAGCCATTCCCTCCAGGAAAAAATATTAACCTGCTTCTAACAGTCACCTTTATAAGAGGGCTACTTAAAATACTGCCAACATTTTTTTTCTTATTGGGGCATCCAGACCTAAATCATGGCCTCATTGGTGTAGGGTAAATAAGGTTAGAGAGGTAAATGCATGGCTCAAAGATGTGTGGAAGAAATGGGTTCCAATTCAAGTGGGAACTGGCACCAATACTGGGGAAGGAGAGAGCTGTTCCGTTGGGACGGGCTTCGTTTGAAATATGCTGGGACCAGTGTCCTGGCAAATCCTATAACTGGAGTTGTATTTTTATATTTAGAAATACAGCACTGAAACAGGCCCTTCGGCCCACCAAGTCTGTGCCAACCAACAATCACCCATTTATACTAACCCTACAGTAATCCCATATTCCCTACCACCTACTTACACTAGGGGCAATTTACAATGGCCAATTTACCTACCACCTGCAAGTCTTTGGCTGTGGGAGGAAACCGGAGCACCCGGCGAAAACCCACACGTTCACAGGGAGAACTTGCAAACTCCGCAGAGGCAGTACCCAGAATTGAACCCGGGTCCCTGGAGCTGTGAGGCTGCGGTGCTAACCACTGCGCCACTGTGCCACCTAACTGTAGTTAGGACTTTAAACTAATTAGTGGTGGGGTTTCAATTGAAGGGAAGTTTAAAAAATCAAAAAGAAACTAGAGAGCAGAGGTGCAGGGTAGTGAAGAGGCGAATGGTAATCAAAGTGTGACAGGAAGGGGCAGAAGTATAAGCAGAAGAGTGCAGCAGAAATTAGAACCAGAATGAGTAATAATGGTAAAAAGTCAAAGCTTAAGGCTCTTTATCTGAGTGTATGCAACATTTGTAACAAGACAGATGAGTTGATGGCACAAAGAGAAATCAATGAATAATACTTGATAGCTATTACAGAGACATGGTTGCAGGGTGACCAAGATTGGGAACTCAATATTCAAGGATATTCGACGTTCTGGAAAAATAGGCCAAAAGGAAAAGGAGGTGGGGTAGCTTTGTTAATAAAGGAAGGTAGCAGTGCGGTGGTGAGTCGTGATATAGATGCAATAAATCGTGATGTGGAATCAGTTTGGGTGGAAATAAGGAATAGCAAGTGGAAGAAGTCACGGGTGGGAGTTGTCTTTAGGCCCCCGAGGAGTTGCCTCATTGGAGGACAAAGTATAAATCCGGAAATAATGGAGGCATGTAAGAAGGGCGTTACAATTGTCATGGGTGATTTTAATCTGCATATTGACAGGCCAAATCAGATTGGCAGAGGTAACATGGAAGATGAATTTGTAGAGTGCATCAGGGATTGTTACTTAGAGCAATATATTGCAGAACCTAGCCGGGAACAGGCTATTTTAGATCTAGTAATGTGTAATGAGGTAAGATTAATAAAAGATCTTAGTTAAGGATCCCTGGGGGTAGCAATCACAACATGGTAGAATTTCAAATTCAGTTTGAGGGCAAGCAACTCGGGTCTCAAACCAATGTCCTCAACTTAAACAAGAGCAATTATGGAGGTATGAAGAAAGATTTGTCTAAAATGGGCTGGAAAGATCGACTAAGGGGAAGGTCAGTGGATTAGCAGTAGCAGACATTTAAGCAGATATTTCGTTATGCTCAGCAAAAATTTATCCCGGTCAAAAAGAAGGACTCGATGAGAAAGATCAGCCACCCATGGTTAACAAAGGAAGTCAAGGAGAGTATCCAATCAAAAACTAAGGTATACAAAGCGGCGAACACTAGTGATAGGCCAGGGGATTGGGAATTTTTTAGGAATCAGCAGCGGATGACTAAAAAGCTAATAAAGAGGGAGAAAATTGATTATGAAAGTAATTTGGCAAGAAATATAAAAACAAACAGCAACAGCTTCGACGGGCATATAAAAAGAGAGTAGCTAAAGTGAGCATGGGAACCTTGGAGGATGGGACTGGGGAACTGATAACGGGGAACAGGGAAATGGCAGATAATTTAAACCAATATTTTGCATCGGTCTTCACGGTGGAGGACACTATAAACATCCCACAGATATCAGATAAGCAAGGAGCTAATGGGAGGAAAGATCTTGTAACAGTCTCTATCACAAGGGGCAGAGTATTTGACAAACTAATGGAACTAAAGGCAGACAAGTCGCCAGGACCTGATGGCCTGCATCCAATGGTTTTAAAGGAAGTGGCTGCTGAGATAGCAGATGCATTGGTCAAAATATTCCAGAACTCACTGGATTCCAGGAGGATCCCAGCAGATTGGAAACCACTAATGTGACACGGCTGTTCAAGAAGGGAGGGAGACAAAAAACAGGAAACTATAGGCCAATCAACCTAACATCGGTCATTGGGAAAATGCTAGAGTCCATTATTAAGGAAGAAATAGCAGGACATTTAGAAAAGCTTAACACAATCTCAAACAGAGTCAACATGGTTTTGTGAAATGGTTTTTGACAGATCTGCTACAGTTCTTTGAGGATATAACAAGCAGAGTTGATAAAGGGGAACTGGTAGATGTAGTGTATTTAGATCCCCAGAAGGCATTCAATAAGATGCCACATAAAAGATTATTGCACAAGATAGCAGCTCACAGTATTGGGAGTAATGTATTAGCATGGATTGAGGATTGGTTAACTCACAGGAGACAGAGAGTCGGGATAAAGGGTCTTTTTCAGGTTGGAAAGACGTAACTAGTGGAGTGCCACAAGGATAAGTCCTCGGGCCTCAATTATTTACTATCTATATTAATGACTTGGACGAGGGGGCAAAGTGTAATATATCCAAATTTACTGATGATACAAAAAGGGGATATAGATAGGTTGAGTGAGTGGGCAAAAACTTGGCAGAAGGAGTTTAATGTAGGAAAGTGTGAGGTCATGCACTTTGGTAGGAAGTATTAAAAGGCAAACTATTATTTAAATGGACAGAGCCTCCAAAAGGTGCAGCACAGAGGAATCTGGGTGTTCTTGTACATGAAACACAAAAAGTTAGCATGCAGGTGCAACAAGTAATTAAGAAGGCAAATGGAATTTTGACCTTTATTGCTAGGGGTTTGGAGTTTAAAAATAGGCAAGTCTTGTTACAACTGTACAGGGTGTTGGTGAGGCCGCACCTGGAGTACTATGTACAGTTTTGGTCCCTGTATTTAAGAAAGGATATACTGGCATTGGAGGCAGTTCAAAAGAGATTCACTAGACTTATCAAAAATGGCTAAACAGGTTAGGCCTTTATTCATTAGAGTTTAGAAGAATGAGGGGTGATCTTATTGAAACGTACAAGATTCCGAGGGGGTTTGACAGGGTAGATGTTGAGAAGATGTTTCCACTAGTGGGGGAATCTCGAACTATGGGACATAGTTACAGAATAAGGACACTCATTTAAAACTGAGATGCGAAGGAATTTCTTCTCTCAGAGGGCAGTGAATGTCTGGAATTCTCTACCCCAGAGAGTTGTGGAGGCTAGATCACTGAAAGTATTTAAAGAGGAGGTAGATAGATTTTTGAAATATTGGGGAGTTGAGGGCTATGTGGAGCTGGCACGAAAGAGGAATTGAGGTCTGGGGCAGATCAGCCATGATCTTATTGAATGGCAAGGCAGGCTTGTGTGGCCGAATGGCATATTCCTGCTCCTATTTCTTATGTTCTTATGGCCTCAGTTGAGCCCCACTTTGCCACTTGGCAACTTGTACACCTGTTTTCATCAGGAGTACCACTGTCAAGGATATGCGAGTCCCCTTGAGGGTGCAGGTCACAGAAACTCCCAACATAGAAAGTTTCTGTCTGCAACTCCATCTCCTATGATGTCACTGACATTGTAAGGTCAGAGGGAACTCTGAAATTGGGCCATGACCTGGTGTATCTGAGTTTTGGCCCTGTTGACACATTCCCACTGGCGTTAAGGCAGAAGTACACTGGAAAGGTCATCCAAAGGAGCTTTTGCACCTGGTTATGTATTTAGGTTGAAGACATCATTATCAGATTATTTCATCTTGAGGATAATCTATCCTTGGTCAAAGTCACGGTATAAATACTGGCAGGACTGCCAACATTACAGTAAGATAGATGTCATCACTCCATGCAGCAGAATGACAAAGGATGGAAATTTGAGAAAGATATTTACACATGGCATAAAACACATAGATTATGTGAGATAGACATGGCATGTGCATGCAAAACACAAAATGAGTTCACTTACCCTATTATACTGGTACCTATGCTGCAAATTTGAATCCAAACATGCTTTACTGAAAAATGTCCAGACTGAGCAGGAGGAACAACTGCAATATTTTCTGACAGCACTATCACCTTTTGATTTTTTTCTGATATATATTTACCTACCATTAATTCAGGGTATACAACCATCTGAGAGTATTGTTACATAAATGCAGTTTATAACATTCATGTGTATGGATACAGTTTAAATAGGTTTTAACACAACCTTTTCACCTCTACAACCTGGATTTGTATCTCAACTAAATCAATAATAAAGTCTTTACTCACTACTAATTATAAGGATCCTACATGAAACAAGGCTGTACCAACCCAATTCTTGATAACACAATATAACATGCATATAACATAAATTACCCCTTATTTTATATTAATTGGCACTAAATTGGAAATTGCACAATCAGAGGTCATAAAGATAGCTGTTTGAGAAATAGAAATATTCACAGTGGTGTCATATATCATGTTCTTTTGAGATGGGGTGAAAATGTTTAGAAAGAATTAAAGCGGGTTAATGCTGTTTAGAGTAAAGCACATTCACTTTAATCTACCCCACAATGTCTTGTGGTTGATAATGGCACTGGGTCCCAAATGTTCTATTCCCCTGCACTGACATCCCTCATTCTGATAAACACAAAAAAATCAACAGAAACTTAAATGTGTAAATCTATATTCTCTAGTATGAAACCATCCAAACCCCACTTTCCTGCCATGAAAAAAGTAATCAAAATAAAGAAATGTTTTGTCTTCCAAACTGCGAAACAGCTTTACATCTGCGTGCATGTGTACATCTGCCTATGCCAGTGGTGTCACTGTAACTGATCCAATTACCAGGTAGAATCAGAGGTAATCGGTACAGTTATACCTCCATAACAAATAGTGTCTACAAAAATACAACATGAAATCATTAAATCTGTTTAAAATATACTTACCATCAGCAAAACCCAATAGAGAAAAGTATTATAAAAAGTAAATGCTACGGGGAGATCCTAAATTTAACTCTACAAGTGAGTGACTTCATAACTGTGTGCAAAGATATCACTGTGAGGTATCAGGTGTGAGTAATGTAATTTAGGAGTTTGTGATAATGTAGTTTTTTTTCATAGCAGGTGTTTTGAAATGCCTGTAGTTCTTTTCCTCTAGTTCTGGACATAACATTTTTCCCCATGCAGGTTGGTGATACAACTGATAGAGGAAGCTCAACTTTAAGCCACTTTCAATCGATCACAGCTTGTTGTGCTTGACAGTGTCAGCATGAGGGTGAAAGAACCAACACCACCCTCTGTGCTGTAGGAAGAAGAGCTGCTGACAACCCAGGAGCTCAGAGAGCATTTCAGAAGAGGACAAATACACTGCTACATGAACCATAGAATCCATTGCCCCAGAGTCAGCTACCTTGCATTTTTGCACAACAGTGCCTAAGAAGGCTCAGATTAAGTAGGGAGATTGTCACTGACATATGACATCCAATACAATAAGACATGCAGGCACCGTAAACTTATGGGACTGCAATCCTATTGGTAGCTTAAGTTTACCACAGCCCTGAACTTCTGTGTAATTGTGTTTCATGTTCCTCAGGGTATATCTATAGTCTCAGCCAATTTACAGTCCATTGTGATGCGTTGGATGTGATAGATTTCTTGTTTTCACACACAGCCTCCTACAAACAATTCCCCAAATGCAGTAGCAGCAGGAAAGTAAGGGCAGTTCATTTTTAGAAATCAAAGGTGGCTTTCTTAAGGTCCAAGGGTTTATTGACTCTACCTATAATGCTTTCTTCATAACAATAATCATGAATGCTCAGATAGCACATGATGTTCTGATGAGGACCACATATATGAAAGCCAGCTGTCTGGGAAGTTAAAATGATTCTTTCATCCTGAGACTATCGTGCGTGTCACAATTCTTCAAGGGAGAACAAAGATTGGGGGGATTTGTTATGCCCTATCTGCTACAACACTGGCTTTTCATATCAATGTATAATCCATTGAACTCAACTGAGACTAGCTATAACAAAGCTTATGTGAGGACAAGGAAAGTTATCAACCAGACATTTGGGGTGCAAAAGCAACATTCTGATGCTTGGACTGTTTTGGAGGAATTTTCAGTAAAGAATAATAGTAAAATTGTTGGGATCTACTGTACCGATGTTTCACAGTATGATGCTCAATAGAACCATTTTACTCTGGAATTACTGAGAAGCAGCAGCTATAAGAAGGAGAGGTAGAAAAATGTTACAATCACTGAGTATCAAATAAAATAACTGCACCAAGAGAGATTGGTGCAACGAACACTCATTGTTAATTTTTCACAGATTCAACCATGGAGCCAACAATAAAGTGATTTTTTTATTCTTTCATGGGATGTGGGCATCGCTGGCAATGCCAACATTTGTTGCCCATCCCTAATTGCCCTTGGGAAGGCGGTGGTGAGCAGCCTTTTTGAACCGCTGCAGCTCATCTGGTGCGAGTATACCCACAGTGCTATTAGGGAGGGAATTCCTAGATTTAGATCCAGTGACCATGAAGGAACAGTGATATATTTCCAAGTCCGGATGGTGTGTGACTTGGAGGGGAACTTGCAGGTGCTGGTGTTCTTATCTGTCTGCTCTCCTTGTTCTTCTAGGTGGAGGAAGTTGCAGGTTTAGAAGGTGCTGGTGAAGGAGGCGTGGTGAGTTGCTGCAGTGTATCTTGTAGATGGTACACAGTGCTGCCACTGTGCAAGGCTGTAATAAGATCAGGAGCCGAGTGGCCCCGGTGGAACCCATTGCAACAATTGTCTTCATTATCTGGGCATCTCCTAATTTAGAAGGATCATTTCCTTGGCCGATGGTGGCACAAATGCAGTGAACAAATAATATAAGAATTTAATGAAAACATGAGTGGTATTTGTAGTAACAGTGAGTTGGGCAATTTTGGCTGAATATTTTAGGTGCTAATGAGGTAAAGAAGTGGCCAAAATGGGGTCTTAAGCTGTGTGCTCTCACTCAATCCCTGAGCCATCGTGCAATCTTCCTCTGTGTGTCGGCCAGCTTACTTCACAGTGCAGTCCACGTTCCGTGCCATAAAAATCGTATCTAATCAGCACTTGAGTGCTAAACGTGCCGGTGTCTGCCTTAGCACCTCCAGGCAAGTTCAAATTATAGCAATCAGCAATTAGGATAAAAATTGCAAGCTAAAACCAGACATTCATAAAGGAGTGTCTTATTAACACTCCCTGAAGGGTGTCCTGTGTACAGCTTTGGGATTCTGCTGGCACCTTATGTCTAACTGCTTCTGTCATTAATAGCCAGGGGGATGTCTCCTGTTGGCCTAGGAACAGTACTGTTTTTTGGAGCATCTTGTGGTATTTGGGCAGGGCCCAATGCTAGCTCAATCCTGGCATCTACACTAGAGACAGAAGTTTAAATTGATTGAGGCTGTCCTCATGTGCCCAGTATACTGCCTTTGAATCCTAGCTGTTAATTTTCTGCAACTTGTCTACAAACTTACTAAAGCCATCTCTATAAAGCTTTTGAATTTATTCCTCTGCACTTTGCGACAACAAGGAGGGCATTTATGAACATCTGCAAGCTGCAAGAAGCTAATGGAGAGTGTAAAATGAATGAATAACATGGACTTTTGCCTCAATCGGAGTGATTGGGAGTTGTATGAAACGAGTAAGAGGAGTTTTGATTCTAGCAAGAGTTTGGCCAATCTGAGGACTGTTTTTGCCTTAATTGGGTGGGGCTAGTTACCAGAACATGCCAGTTCCCAGCCTACATTTTTGCAGCCCAGTACATCATCAGATTCAAGATTGAAGATTTGGGAAACTGAATCATCAGTCACCAAGGTTTCTTCAGAAAGTTTGAGTATGGTGATTAAAATGGTGGCAAAAGCAGTTAAGTGGGTTGCAAGTTCTACCAAAGATCCATGACGCAACTGAGGTAAAGACTACTAGGGTGGGCTTGTTCTCAGAATTTGCCAGTGCGTCTACTTTTTTTTTTAGAGATACAGCACTGAAACAGGCCCTTTGGCCCACCGAGTCTGTGCCGACCAACAACCACCCATTTATACGAACCCTACAGTAATCCCATATTCCCTACCACCTGCCTACACTAGGGGCAATTTACAATGGCCAATTTACCTATCACCTGCAAGTCTTTGGCTGTGGGAGGAAACCGGAGCACCCGGCGAAAACCCACGCGGTCACAGGGAGAACTTGCAAACTCCACACAGGCAGTACCCAGAATCGAACCCGCATCCCTGGAGCTGTGAGGCTGCGGTGCTAACCACTGCGCCACTGTGCCACCTGTCTGAGTTAGCAGGTTGAGCTAGTTATAACAAATAAGGAAACAGACAAGTGGACAGAGGGAACTAGGCACATCAGCAGCTAGAGGCCATCCATCAGAAAACAAATGGATGGGAAGAAATGGAGCCTCAGGAATGAGGCAGACAGATAGGGAGTTCTCCATGCTATTTACGTTATTTATCTGGAGTTTTTGCTGAAGTTATGAGAATCCCGCTGAAATTCCAGGTGCATGAATCAGCCAGGCATGTGGCAATAGGCAAATTACTAGGACCACCTATTGAGTCTGATGTACATCTGCAGAGGTTTGAGTTTTGCTTTTCCATAGGTTTTTGTTCCTGCTCCCCCAGTTCTCATAGGAGTCAATGGCTATGATGATCGTAACCACCAAAAGGACAAACTTCAGTCTTCTAAAAATGTCATCACAATCGTCCTAGTTGTCAACTGTACTTATAGACAGCACACCTTCTTAAGTGTGTGGAGATTTAATCAATCACCCATGCTTTAATTTGTGTTTTCCTGGTGCTTTCACCAACTTGTTTCCAATGATAGAAGTAAGCATTGGAAACCTATATCTGACATCTTTGATCAAGAAAAATGTCAATCCATTCTCCACAGAACTTTCAGGTGTCATTCTGTTATCTGATAACTTTCCCAACATGTTGTATTTCACCTCCTTTGTGTTTATAAGGTATGAGTATAGGCGTAGTAGGCTGAAGGAGTAGAATTTTTGCCATGGTTCTCCCAGCCTCCCACTGTAACTCCGGGGAAACCCTCGAATGTATGATGTAAGCAGCCTTTTTCATTGTTTCTCTGGGATTTCTTCTGAGGTCACAGTGAAAGATCGGGGAAACCCTGCAGAAAATCTACCCCACAATGTTTTGAATAGCCATTTGGCAAAATCAATTTTGTCATTTATTACCCCGTACAATATAGATGTAAAATATAGATTACAAAAATTGAGACACTTAGTGCTTACTTCATGAACTTTTTTAAATAACTGGTTTATTGTAGAAGGGGAGAAAGGACTGTGTCGTTTTAATTGCATGCCAGTAATGCAGTGAAGTGTTTTAATGCCCCTTTGTATGTTTTGAAATTTAAAAAAAAGAATGGTTTCTCATAAGTGTGGTGCCCCTTTAAAAATAGAACTGCAGCAAAAATTTTCAACGGCCCTTTTGAGTACTCATCAGCTCCAGGGCCCATTTTGTGAGATGTCTATCTTTGTTGTAGCTGCCTCCGGCTGCACCCTGTTGTTGTGCCATCTAACGTATAACAAAACAAAGGAACAGATGGAGTTTAGATAGGTTACGATGTAGATTGATTGTGACAAAACTGTTTCCTTTTTCTGATTTGTACACTTACCAGGTTACATGTACATATGAATGTAAAATGCAGAGTATTTAATTCAATTTGGTAAATTAGATTCCTGTGGCTGTTTGGTCACATATATAGAAAAAAATGAGTTGGAATAATGCCAGCCTGAGTCTAGGCTTAAAAATGCGAATCTTTTTCTCATTCTCTTTCCACTTCTTTCCATCAGTTTCTCTCATTTGGGGCATCTTTTATCCTCATTATTCGCTGTGGTTTTTGAACTCTACCTGGGCCATATGGCTTCATTTATGTCTGATCACTATTGGCTTATTATAGACTAAATATGACATGCAGCATGAGCTCGAGGCCCAACCAGATCTTGTTTTTCCTTTCCTAAAACCTCCGCATTTGTGAATTGTGATTCACCCAATGCTCCTTCCTCAAACTCACTAATTGGGCTGAATTTTACTAGCTTGCCATTGGGATCGGAGGCGAGCTTCTAAGATGGTGGACCACACACGCGGCTTTTACTCTGCGGAGCCGCCATGATATTTGACACGGTGGCTCATTTACATGGACGGGGTGGACTGCCCCCCCCCCACACCCCGATGACACGGAGGGGACTCCCTCCCCAGCATCCGGCACCACTGTGCAGACACCAGGGCCATTTTTAAAGAGCTTCCAGCCCTTACATTTAATTTACATTTTTAAGGGAATAGTCATTAAAAATTTAATTTGAAAAACTTAATAAATGTTTCAAGCCCCTCTCCCACGCCAACCCCCCCCCCCATGACTAAACACTTTATTAATTGCCCTCTTCCCCCAAAAAAACAACTTGTGATCCCGACCTTTCCCCCGCCAAACTTTATGAACTTTCGCGTTCAACCCCTTCCCACCATCCCCTCCGCTAATCGCAATAGCTTTCCCCGCTCCCCACAACACCTGCCCTGAAAACTTGCCTGCTCCCCCCTCCCAGCCAGTGTGCCGCCTCGGATCTCCGAATGGGAGTAGGTAGGTCATTAATTCTTTAATTTACATCAATTTAAATATCCAAATCCTGCTCCCATCGCCGAATGGAGGGAGGGCCGCCACGGGGCCTCGCTGCTGCCGATAAATGGGGCGGGGCCTTCCTGGCATTGAGGCCCGCAGCGGGCCTCTCCCGGAGGCATTTTCAGGACCCCTCTGCCACAATCCCCGATGTCAGGGGGGCCTGTAGAATTCAGCCCATTACATTCTGCAGGGTGTTGCTATTTATGCTGATACTGTGCTGGCGAAAGGGAAGAGTTCATGATGTAAACTGCTGATATTTAATATTATTTTGTTTAACAAAACGTTGGGGCTGAATTTTCTTGATCCTTTGGGTTGGACTGAGATGGGAGGGTTGAAATATCGGGACGGAAGCCCGGCGCCTTCAGCACAGCCAGATATTCCGAAGCGCGGTCGGCATGGCAAAGGACCTCACGCTCACATGTGGCGGACAGGTAATTAAGCTTGTTAAACAAGCAATTAACTTCAATTTTACCAGGGTTTTCTGAGTTTTGCAGAAGTGCATGGAAACCACAGGGCTTCAGAGCCTCACCAGGTATTAGGAGGCAGTGAGCTAGCGGGAAGTCAGTTCTGGCTCCAGACAGCAGCCATTGTGAATACTAGCATAGCTTGGCAGGTAGGGTGGTACAGCACGGGCATTGACACTGTCATTGCCAGAACTGTGGGGGCATATCACAGTTGGCACTTGTGTGGGTAAAGAAAGGGTTGTACAAGGCCATGAAGACTGAGTGCACCTACCTGCCATGGGCCTTATTCACTCAGGTTTCGGGTCTCCCAGTGAGGAGGAGCATCAGAGAGGGACGGAGCTGCAGCCAGAAGGAGAGAGCTGCAGCCAGAGGCAGCGGGGCAGCAGCAACCAGAAGGGCAGCAGGAGCACCAGACTCATGGTGGGGGACGGGGGAGGGTGCAGAGGAGAAAGGCACAGAGGGGCATGCAACCAGCCTCCTGTGCAAAGAAGAGGTTACCCACCAAAGGGGTCTACCAACCAATGTTCAGCTACATTCAAATGCCAGAGCCGCAGTAATGTTGAAGACTCTGCCTCTCCAAGGAGGCTGTCACAGAGCTGTGTGTCATGTGGAGGACAAGCTGAGCCCTATGGGAAGTGGTGACCACCCAATGTCAGTGGCACTGAAGATCACCATAGCACTAAATTTCTATGCCTCAGGATCATTTCAGGGATCCACTGGAAATATGTGTGGGCTCTGCCAGACTGTGGCTCATTGCTGCATCAAGATAGTCACCAATTCCATCTTCACAGGGCCAGCCAATACATGCACTTTAGTACCAATCTGGACAGTCAAGCTGAGAGGGCCATAGAGTTTGGAGCCATCGCTGGATTCCACCAGGTGCAGGGTGTCAACGACAGCAGGCATGTGGCCATCAAGGCTCCCTCAGAACAGGAAGTGGCCTACCTCAACAGGAAGGGCTTCCACTCGCTCAATGTACAACTGATCTGCGACCACCGCAAACACTATCTGCAGTTGTGTGCACGGTTCCTGGGAAGCAGCCATGACACCCACATACTAAGGCAGTTCCAAGTGCCAGAACTTTTCAGAACACCCCGCCCCCCCCCGAAGTGGCACGCTTTCAAGGATGGATACTGGGTGACAAGGACTACCCACTGAAGACATGGCTACTGAGGAAAGATACAATATCTGCCATGGAATAAATCATGTGACCATCGAACAGGCCATAGAGCTTCTGAAGATGCAGTTCAGATGCCTAGATAGATCTGGTGAAACCTCTTGCCTTGCCACATCACACATTTATTGGTGAAAAAAAAAATTTCATGGCAGCCTAATTCAACAAAATATTAGCCTGTGAACCCCGAATGCAGCTACATGCTCTTCTTAAATCTCTTACGTTGCTTCCATATTGTGCCCACCTGGCCCCCACACTGTCAGCTGAAGTGGAGGCAGGCCGCTGACCTTGCTGAATTTGTTTGTCATCTTCTGGCTACCTAAGGATTGGAGGGCCCCATCCTATCGAGGAACTTCGGCACAAGTATCATCGTGGCTAGGTGAGGCGCTTGTGTCGCTGATGGAGGGGCTGAGGAGCCACTGCCCACGCCAGAAGCACCCTGAAAGGAGCCCCAGATGCATCAGGCTGTCATTCCTCTTCCGTTTCACAGCACACCTGTACCTCTTTGCTCACCTGAGGAGTGCAATGACCTGGCAATGAGTCCAGGCTCCTTACCACCAACCCCCCCCCATCCCAACTCGCCGAGCCATTGCTGCACAAAACCCATAGAGTTGGCGATGGCTTGTAGATCCGCGTGCATCACCGAGCATCCACTGAGTGGTTTGCTGGATATGGCTGTCCATGAGAGTTACCAATCTCTTGATGGAGGAAGCCAAGCATGAAAATGCTAGAGACATGACAGTACTCATGGCCTGGATGGACTCCTCCATTGCCCATGCCAGGGCGCACGTAGCCTCTGGAAGCTCCACCAGATGTTCGCTTAACTCTCGTTGTGGCTCCAGCATCTGCCGCCTTGCTGATACCTCCAGAGACATGTCATCAGCCTGAGGCTGAGCATCGCTGGGTCCTCCAACAGTCCTCCAAGTGTCAGTGGGCGATACTGTCACAGTTACGTTTGTGGTGTGCTCACCGGACTATGATCCCAGATCTACTCGCAAATGGGTACTCACCAACATGAGAGTGAGTGGGGTAATGATATGACAATGCGTCCACTGAAGCTCCCTCCTGCTCCTCAAAAGTGGATGGCTGCTCCATGATCTCTGGAGCTGTCTGCTCCTGTCTTTGCCCTGTGTGAGAGGGATGATTAATTAGAGGATAATGCGGATTCCATCTCTCCCTTCAGTCCACTCCAAGGGCTAGATATTGTAGCGCTAGTGGGGCTCCCAAAGCCAAGCCAAAAAGGTGGGGAGAGCCCCGTCTTGGTCTTTTCGTGCCCCCCAGTATGATCCTACATTGGTCCGGAACCTAAGTGCTCGACGTCGGGATCTTCGTCCCTTTAAAGTCGGGGATCCTGCCTCCAAGAGCTGCAGCCAATCACAGGGCCAACAGCTGAGCAGATTGCCCATGGATGATGGACCTGCCCCCCAAGCCTGCTGGGAGGGTGCTTCACATTTAGAGGTGACCCCCCTGTGTGGTGGAGGCACCCACCACTGGTTAAATCCCAGTAACGGAGGGATGGGGCAAAGAGGCCCTTAAATGGCTGTTATTAGGCCACTTAAGGGCTTCAATTGGCCTCTGGACAGGAAGGCCATCGTCGGCCTATCCTGCACCTGACAAAATCACTTAGCGACGGGGAGGTGACAGGCCTTCCGCCTCCTGTCGCGATACAATGGCAACCCCCCCCCCCCCCCGCCCCCCCGCCCCTCCGCCGCCTCCAACTCCATCTCAGGGGGCCCCATAAAATCCAGCCCTAGTGTGGAGCTTCATGTGACCTGTGGTGGACACATGAGCACTAAGCTTCGTGTTCACCAGAGGCTCTCTTCTGCCCAACCATGCAGCCACTCAGGCTCTCATGTTTCCACTGCCATCTCACCATCTGCGATGGAACTACCCCCACATTGTCCTCCAAGGTCTAGTGCCTGTTCCTCCATCAGGGTCAGGATTGCAAGGTTCAGGACACCAGTACCGGTCTTTGCCTGTTCCAGCATTTATTGCCCATCCCTAATTGCCTTGAGAAGATGGTGGTGAGCTACAAGGTGGATAGTGCAAGAGTGGATTGCATCTATTTTAACGCAAAGAGTCTTACAAGTAAGGCAGAGGAATTGAGGGCATTGATTAACATATGGGAATATGATATTATTGCTATCACAGAGACACAGTTGAGGGAAGAGCAGGAATGGGAGCTTAATATTCAGGGTAAAGAATCTTCAGGTGTGACAGACGGGGGTGTAATAATCGTGGAAGTGTTAGTGGGGGAGCATTTCGGGGATAGTGACCATAACTCTGTAAGATTTAAGGTAGTTATGGAAAAGGACAAAGACGGACCGGAAATAAAGGTACTGAATTGGAGGAAGGCCGATTTCAATATGATTAAACAGGATCTGGCCAAAGTGGACTGGGAGCAGCTACTTGTAAGAAAGTCTACATCAGACCAGTGGGAGTCATTCAAAAAGGAAATAGTGAGAGTTCAGGGCCAACATGTACCCCTAAAGATGAAGGGTAGGACCAATAAGTCCAGGGAACCTTGGATGTCAAGGGATATCGAGGATTGGATAAGGGAAAAAAAAACAACGGAGGCTGTAGAGGAGTATAGAAAGTTTAGTGGGGGGGTTACTTAAAAAATAAATTAGGACAGCGAAGAGGGAGCATGAAAAAACATTGGCGTGCATGATAAAGGAAAATCCCAAGGCGTTTTATAAGTATATTAAGGGCAAGAGGATAACCAGGGAAAGAGTAGGGCCCAGTAGGGACCAAAGTGGCAATCTGTGTGTGGAGCTGTAGGATATAGGTGAGGTTTTAAATGATTACTTTTCATCTGTGTTCACTATGGAGAAGGATGATGTAGGTATAGAGATCAAGGAGGGGGATTGTGATATACTTGAACAAATTAGCATTGAAAGGGAGGAGGTATTAGCGGGTTTAAAAATAGATAAATCCGCAAGCCCAGATGAGATGTATCCCAGGCTGCTATGTGAGGCAAGGGAGGAGATTGCAGGGGCTCTGACACAAATTTTCAAATCCTCTCTGGCCACAGGAGAAGTGCCAGAGTACTGGAGGACAGCAAATGTGGTACCATTATTCAAGAAGGGTATAGGGATAAAACAGGTAATTACAGGCCAGTGAGTCTAACGTCAGTGCTTGGGAGACTATTGGAAAAAATTCTGAGGGACAGGATTAATCTTCACTTGGAGAGGCAGAGATTAATCAAGGATAGTCAGCATGGCTTTGTCAGGGGGAGATCATGTCTAACCAATTTGATTGAATTTTTCGAGGAGGTGGCTAGGTGTGTAGATGAGGGTAAAGCAGTTGATGTAGTCTACATGGACTTCAGAAAGGCATTTGATAAGGTCCTGCATGGGAGATTATTTAAGAAGGTAAGAGCCCATGGGATCCAGTGCAATTTGGCAAATTGGATCCAATATTGGCTTAGTGGCAGGAGGCAGAGGGTTATGGTTGAGGGTTGTTTTTGCGAGTGGAAGCCTGTGATCAGTGGTGCACCACAGGGATCGGTGCTGGGACCCTTGCTGTTTGGAATGTACATTAATGATTTAGACGTGAATATAGGAGGTATGATCAGTAAGTTTACTGATGACATGAAAATTGGTGGTGTCGTAAATAATGAGGAGGTAAGCCTTAGATTATAGGAAGATATAGATGGGCTGGTCAGATGGGCAGAGCAGTGGCAAATGGAATTTAATCCTGAGAAGTGTGAGGTGATCCATTTTGGGAGCACTAACAAGTTGAGGGAATATACAATGGATGGTAGGACCATAGGAAGTACAGAGGGTCAGAGGGACCTTGGTGTACTTGTCCATAGATCACTGAAGGCAGCAGCACACGTAGATAAGGTGGTTAGGAAGGCATATGGGATACTTGCCTTTATTAGCTGAGGCATAGAATATAAGAGCAGGGAGGTTATGTTGGAGCTGTATAAAACGCGAGGCCACAGCTGGAGTACTGTGTACAGTTCTGGTCACCGCACTATAGGAGGGATGTGATTGCACTGGAGAGGGTGCAGAGGAGATTCACCAGGATGTTGGCTGGGTTGGAGCATTTCAGCCATGAAGAGAGACTGGATAGGCTAGGGTTATTTTCCTTAGAACAGAGAAGGCTGAGGGGGAACCTAATTGAGGTATACAAAATTATGAGGGGCATAGATAGGGTAGATAGGAAGAAACTTTTTCCCTTAGCGGAAGTGCCAATAACCAGGGGGCAATAATATAAGGTAACAGGCAGAAGGTTTAGAGGGGGTTTGAGGAAATAAATTTTCACCCAGAGGGTGTTGGAATCTGGAACACACTGCCTGAAGGGGTGGTAGAGGCAGGAACCCTCACAAAATTTAAGAAGTATTTAGATGAGCACTTGAAATGCCGTAGCATACAAGACTACGGACCAAGTGCTGGAAAATGGGATTCGAATAGATAGGCTTGATGGCCGGCACGGGCACGGTGGGCCGAAGGGCCTGTTTCTGTGCTGTATAACTCTGTGACTCTATAACCGCTGCAGTCCATGTGGGCTAGGTACACCCACGGTGCTTTAAGGGAGGGAAGAAGAACAAATATGTAAGCAAAGAAACGGGACACGTACCATGATACTTCTCTGGATTCCAGGCAAAATGTTCCGCATTGGACAGTGGACCTGGGAGACTTCATTCATTTTCTCTGCCAGCTCCCTCCCTCCTGATGATATTCTGCTCCAAACAATCCACAAGGCATCCTGAATAAAGAAGGACAATTTGCTCACATTGCTCCTTGCACCCAAATCCTCATAATTTGTTTGCAGGGCCTAAAATCATCTCCTTTAAGAGCCAGTGGTAGATCTTCAAGAGATGTTAATCACCTGGAATTTAAAATCAATGGCGAATAATGCTCCTGGCCTGACTCCCTGTGTAAAGAGCCTATTAGAATAAAGGGGATGAGTTACCTGACAGAATTCAGCAAGGCTAGTCTTCACTGCCAGTGGAACCTTCTTGTTCCATGGGTGAGTGCAGCTCACATTTTTCTGATCTCAGAAGATTAAACACCAAGTTGCCTGTGTCACGAATATGATCAGCATGTTTCTAGTGCACTCGAAAATAAAGCACTTTATTTACTGACTACTCCCTGTGGTTTCTCGAGGCATTTGGATAAAATATTCAAATAAGGTGCATATAGTTTTTAAGTACATATGTACTTTGAATACATGCTATCAGAAGTTAAAGGGAGGTCAGCAGTTAGTATCACATAGACTTGAGTCTAGATTTTAATTTCAGGACTCAATTTTACTGCATTGTTATCTGTGTTGAAACGGATAGTATTCTTATACATGTTTCTTATTATAAGCAAAACAACACTTTGAATTATGGTTCAGAGGTTCTTCGGATAAGTGTGCCATGTGGTGTGGTACTGAATCACAGACCAGGAATCCCAGCTTCAATTCATGAACCTTGCTGAGTTATTCCATCTCAGGTGGAAGTGAAGACATAACTTGATCAGGTATGGAGTGGGGTGGGCAGGGGTGAGGGGTGGATAAATATATTCCAAGAGGTTAGAGCTTTCCTGATCTTGATCATCTTGGCTGTTTTCATTAGAGCAAAGAATGTTTAGAGGTGATCTGCTAGAGGTGTTTTGATAAGGTAAATAAGGAAAATCTATTTCCAATGTTCAGAAACCGCAAGGCAGAAATTTAAGATTAATATCTAGAAAATGAAGGGATATGTTTGAAGAATTTTATTTGTACAGAGGACTTTTAGAACATTGGGGGTTCGGGGGAGGGGGAGAGGTGGGGCAGGGGGAGCATGTGGGGAAATCTTCTGGTCTATCCTCTGTATCAAGGAGAAATTCCACCCATTCTGCCTTTATAAGAACTCAAGGACGAGCCGAGAGCCGGTGTGTTTTTCTCTAATCACCCTACGACAGCCCCAGAGGGATCAACTACCTTCCCTAAGAGGCTCACTTGCTCCATTGAAACCAGATGTTTCAGAAAATAGAGTTCATGATTGGGCCCTTGCCACCCTTCATCTCTTTCATTCCAGCCAGCTGCCCTTGCAGGTGTGATATGCTCACCTGGCCATGCAAAAAATTGCTTCTTTGAGCCACGCTTGTGCCCCCAGGAATTTGAGGGTAATTTTCACCTTCACCAGTCAGATAGCAAGCTGCTGAAGCAGATTACCTGTCTGTTATAGAACCTGCCTGGTATTCATTTCAATTGAAATCAGAAAAGATTGTAATACCTTTATAGCTTTTTCTAAAAACTGTATGGTGAGAAAGAAATGATGGGCAAGGCCAAAAGAATGAACAACTCAATGTGGAGAAACAAAATAGCATCAGTGTGCAAATGGCAGAGTGGTACTGCCCCTAGCTGGCAAAGTGCTGTTGAATGAGGAACAAGGAATTGTCCTGTTTGGCATACCTGGACATCCTCGGAGGGGAATGGGGGCCATATTTGTTCTGACAAGTGGTGGTGGTCAGGCTCAACATTGTCTATGATACCTGTAGCATCTGGGAACAGGTGAAGGAGAGGGCAATACACTTTAGGGGCTTTGGCAAGCTAAGACTTCCCAACTGCACAATATCCCAGGTAAAGGGCCAAAGATTCCATACCTCACAATATTGGCTGTCAGCCTGATCTATGTTTACTACTGTCCCATGCCAAGCCCTCATTTAAATTTATTACTCATTTATCACATCTTTGCATACCTATACATCAAGTAAAACAGAGTCAAAATGTAACATACCATTCAAAACTTTTCCATCATCCACACCATATCATTGTAACACAAACAGGATCTCTTACTAACCCAGAATGGGCTTGAATAAAAGCAAAAAACTGCGGATGCTGGAAATCTGAAATAAAAACAAGAAATGCTGGAAATGCTCAGCAGGTCTGGCAGCATCTGTGGAGAGAGAAGCAGAGTTAACGTTTCAGGTCAATGAGTCTGTCATGCCAAGCTGCTCAATGAGAAAAAGAGTTGAAAGTGCTGGCCATGCTTGTCAACATATCATTCACTAGATTGATCAATATGTGGTTGGCATATTACATCATATGAAGGTGACAGAGAGGAGAAAGCCACAAGTGTAACAGTTAAGAGCAAGAACACAAGAAATAGGAGCAGAAGTAGACCATATGCCCCATCGAGCCTCCTCCACCATTCAATGCGATCGTGGCCGATCTTGGGCTTTAATTCCACTTTCCTGCCCACTCCCCATATCCCTTGATTCCCCGCGAAACCAAAAATCTATCTATCCCAGCCTTAAATGTATTCAACGATGGAGCATCCACAACCGTCTGGGGTACAGAATTCCAAAGATTCACAATGCTTTGTGTAGTCATTTCTCCTCATCTCAGTCCTGAATGATCAGCCCCTTATCCTGAGACTGTGCCCCCGTGTTCTAGATTCCCCAACCAGCGGAAACAATCTCTCAGCTTCTACCCTATCAGAATCTTGTATGTTTCAATTAGATCGTCTCTCATTCTTCTAAACTCCAGAGAATATAGGTCCAATTTACTCAGCCTCTCATCATAGGACAACCCCCTCATCCCAGGGACCAATTTAGTAAATCTTCACTGCACTGCCTTCAGTGCAAGTATATCCTTTCTTAAGCACACAGTATTCCAGGTATGGTCTCACCAAAGCCCTGCACAATTTTGGTAAGACTTCTTTATTCCTGTACTCCAATCCCCTTGCAATAAAGGCCAACATGCCATCTGCCTTCCTAATAGCCTGCTGCACCTGCATGTTAACTTGGTGTGTTCCTTGTACAAGTATCCCCAAGTCTCTCAACATCAACACTTACCAGTTTCACACTTTATAAAAAATACTCTGCTTTTCTATTTTTACGACCAAAGTGAACAACCTCACACTTCCCAACATTATACTCCATTTGCCATCTTGTTGCCCACTCACTTAACCTGTCTGTATCTCTTTGCAGCTTCTCTATGTCCTCCCCGCAGCTTACTTTTCCACCAAGCTTTGCATCATCAGCAAACGTAGATACATTACTGTCTGCCTCTCCAAACAAGTCATTAATATAGTGTAAATAGCTGAGGCCCCAGCACTGATCCTTGCAGCATCCCACCCTTCACTGCCTGACAACTTGAAAATGCCCCATTTATGCCCACTCTCTGCTTCCTGTCTGTTAACCAATCCTCTATGCACACTAATATATTACCCCCAACACCATGAGCCCTTATCTTGCCTAATAATCTTTTATGTAGCACCTTATCGAATGTCTTTTGGAAATCCAGGTATACTAAATCTACTGATTCCCCTTTATCTACCCTACTAGTTACTTCTAATTAGCTATTTTATATCTCCACATTGAGTTGTTCATTCTTTTGGCCTTGTCCATCATTTCTTTCTCACCATACAATTTCTAGCTGTAGTGACCTTACCAACCACTGCCAGTGCCATTCATATGTAGCTCGTTAGTTGCAGATGTCACTGTTGCAGATTGCAATGCTCTGAATGAGCAAGCTAAGCCAATTGTTTTCAATCATTGACAGGTAGATGAGCCAAGGCCTCGGGTATGGTGATCTTTCTGGCAAACCTTTTTTTCATTTTCTACCAACTGAATCATTAAATGCTGTGCTTGAGACACATTAAAAACAAACTTCAAATAAGAAATTAAAAAAGATCCCTAAAATTTTTTCCCAAAAAATACTCATAAAAATTTCAGAAATTTTAAAACTATCAAAAACAAGAACAAACCACTAACACATACAAAGACGATTTATGAGCTCCTTCACCCTTCGAGCTTCCCTTGTTCTCATTCCAAATGGGTGCTCAAGGAGGGGGAAAGGAAACAGCCCAACTGTTGCTGAATTGTTACAAAATTCTGGAGCTTTAATAAAGCTAGCATGCATAATGGATGCAGAAATTTCTGTTCACTAAATGCAAAAGAGCGTGGATTTACAGACCCAGAAAAAATTGGCATTGGGCCTGCCCTCTCAATTGATTGGTCCCTCTGCACCAGTTGCACACCTGCTTTTCTGGCTGAATCAGCACTTTACTGTTTATCTTTTGCAGAGCTGCCTTTTGCAAGATGGGTTGCATATAAGAATTTGATTGATGCCTTACAGTCACACTCGTAATTACGTATTGAACAACAGATGGCCACAAGGACACATGTACAAGATCTGGAGTTGATCTGTTGGTGAAATGTATAAAAGTGTTGAATTGAAGAATAGACTTTCCACTGTAGGCTCAAGGCGCACAAGGTACCTCGTTGTGTGCGAGGTTCGTACAATCTACCCAGGAGTAATTCCTCAAACAACAATATAACTCATAGATTAGGGCCATCACAAAGTTGGTCAATGGACCAGTCCCCCTCTCAAGCCTTGCCAATCCAGCCCACAAAGCCCAGATAGTTCCATATTATTTGTGTTTATAATTTCTTATTGTCCAGTTTAGTGTTTGAAGCTCATAAACATGGAGATTTGAAAAGTTCTGCTCTTATTGCTGTTGCCTGACAGGTGGATAAATCGTAAATTGGAACTTCCAAGATTTGTTAGTTTCAGCAATTTGAGATATAGGCTATGAATGGGAATATTAACTGTGATAATTTTCTGACTTTGCTCCACATGTAGGGAGCCTCACCTGCCGGAAGCACATGTCAGAAATTCAGACAGGCACTGCGCATAATGTTCCAATTAGTCATCTAAACGGCAGCACAAAGTTAGAAAAAGAACCAGAAATGACCTGTGAAGGCAAAAAATTTCAACATTCTTTTAACGGATACTTATAATTTATCCCCAACAAAATAATAGTTTATATATATTGCACTCGTCAAAATGTTTTTTCTTCCTATTTCAGAGAAGTAAAATCAAAATATTGGTCCACCAGGTGGGTTCTACATCTGCCAATGCTGTGCCAGGTCCTGACTGAGGAATCAAAACTTGGGAAGCTATTGTCCCTCCATACCCTCCTCCACATCAATGGACCTTGATGGATGATGGTGGCTCCACCACCCACCACCCACCCCCGCCCCCCCCCCTCCTCCCCCCCAAGGCCAGGACCAGTGCATCTAGGTTTCCCAACCAATTTATGCCATTCTGGTAGAACCCTGCTGAAGTTACAGAATGAATCCATCAGAACGGCGTCAGATTTACAGCTGTATTGCAGGGTAACAAAGCTGACCAAAATTTGACAGTAATTGACATTAAACTGTCAATCGCCCTCAGAAAAACCACACATATGTTTGGTATACTAAAGTAAAAGTTCATCTGGTGTAGTGGAGATGTTGGGGTAAAGGCACATTGTTCAGTCAGATAAGAGAGTTTCATTTTACATTTCACCTGACCAGGGATTACTTGATACTGACACTGACTGGCACAAGTTTAAAAGTTCTTGTTCCTGAGCACTGACATGCCTTTGATAATATTCACCCCGCATGGTTTCAAAAAGACACTTTCTGTTTGGAAAGCAATACGTTTCAGAAAATATGATAGCTGAGGTTGTTTGTACATATATGTTATAAGTTCTTGGTTTGATTTGCACTTAGGAGAAGAAGTATCCATTGTCTGGCTTCAACTCCACAATGAAGAGGGGCTCAACTCCATGGCTTGTATTTTACTGGTTTGCAGCCAACTCAGCAATCTTCATTTTGGAATCTGAAGCCAAAAAAATTTCAGCTAGAGCCAAATTGGCTCCCTGCCTCCAGTTTGCCTGTAAATGGAATGTTGCTTTGTAAGGTTATCTTTTTTCAAGTGTATTGTTCAGCCACCAGAGACTAAATTCGATACCCCAGAAAACGGGCGTGGAGGTCACAATGCGGGATTAACCCACGGCCGTTGATTGCGATGCAGGCAGCATGCCAACTTCATGCTGCCTCTTGATTTCAATCATTTCAATGTCCAACTGTTGGACATTGGTTGGTCAATTCAGCAAGGAACCAATAGCGTGAGTGGCCAGCACAACTTAACATTAGCTTGCACTGTTTAAAAGCTAGCCAGGAACCTTTAATGGGGAGGTACATTGCCACTGGAGCAGGAGCTGGCAGTCGTGCAGGAAGTGATTGACCTAGGAACCATTGAAGAATGGCACAACATGGGAGAGCACAGGCTCCAAGGTTTTCAAAGATGGTAGTGGAGGCCTTGGTGAAGGAGGTGGAGAGAAGAGATGTGTTATATCCATGGAGGCCAGATGGCCCTCCAGACACACACTCAGATACAACACATCTCTCGTCCTTTCCACCTCCTCCACCAAGGCCTCCACTTCAGCGCTCAAAAGCATTGGAGCCTTTGTTCTTCCAGGCTCAGAAGGCAGTGGGAAGAGGTAGCTGTGGTGGTCAATGCCAGGAGTGAAACCCCGAGGACCTGGATGCAGTGCCCAGAGAAGTTCAATGATCTCACACAAGTGGCTATGGTCAATAAATACATCTATAAGTGCCATATCCTACCAACTGTACCACTGGCCTCAGACACTGCTCAGTTCACCATGTCACTCACCTAACAACAGTCTCTATTAATCAGGACTCATACCTGGCATTCATATACTCCACTGCACTCTCACACACTTAGCACTGCTGTAAGCCTCACAACTACATCTCACAGGTTGCATGCACTGCCAGCTATTCAACCATGGCAGCCACTTCACCTAAACAGAATGCACAGCAATCACTGATACGCTTGCCACTCTCTTACAGGACAAGGTGGTGCACAATCAGAAGCTGCAGGAACTAACCAGAGTCTGTCCAGTGGTCGGGTTGAAACTATCAAAGATGACTATTTCCTCATACCTAATCCTCCTACTCACAACCCACTTTCCCCTCATCCCACACTCTATTCTGATTTACAAGCTGCAGATGGTGTAAGCATGCATGGCTTTCCCCAACTTTCTGCTCCATAACCTTACCCTCATGCCTTTCTTCTTTCAGACACCTAAGAATTGCAACCTGGCCAGGCAGTAAAGCAACAGCAAGAAGACAGTGATCACAAAGACACATTATCACGTGATTCCACACTCTCATCCATCAGCTCAGATACTAGCACTACACCTGATTTAGAAGATAGCTGAGAGGCAGGATCAGCATGTGGTGGCACACTGGGCATGAGTGGTCTGCAACCAGAACAGGGTGCAAGGATAGTACAGGTGCCAGCTCTCCAGATAGTAAGATTGCACATGGGTTCTGTTGCAGAGAACTCAGGTGAGCACTTCAATGTGTTTGCCTACAGAAGAAGGTTGATGGGTATGCAGAACAAAATCCTCAGTGCATTGGGAAGCCTGTCAGAAAGCTTGCTGTCAATTTCAAGGAGCATGGAGGAGCCCAGCACAGAACTTTGCACAGAGCTTGCAGCCCATTCTTTCCAGTGTGCAAATGGTGGAAAGTCCATTCGTACACTTGTGAACACATCCATGATGCAAGGTCTGATGCTCGATGTCGCAACTTCCAATGCAGCACAAGCAGTAGCCACCTAACATCTGAGTTCTGCAGTGGAAGCTCAGACTGCTAGGTTGTTGAGGTGGCGGCCTGGGGGAGTGGCACTAGCTCCATGGAGCACAAATCTGCTGTCCTCTCTCAGGAAGTCAACATTCGTCCTCCCATCCCTGGAAAATCTTTGCCTCAAGAGTGAGTCCTGGTGCCTTTAGTGTTTTTGGAAGTTCCTGAAATCTCAAGAAATGTTTTATTGTTAGACTGCTACTTTAAAATGTAAGTAGACCTGTTGCTACAATCTTTTGCTGCAAGATCTGTATGATGCCTGCTGCAGATGAATTGCCTTGAATGCCTACCCATCACAAACTGTTCATTAATCTCATCTGGAAAGACTTTGAGTGGCATCTGACTATTCGACTCTGGGAGACTTCACCAATCCGGAACTGTCCTACCAGACTGCGACAATTGATTATTTTATTATTCCTAGGAAAACGTTACAACTCAAAACACCTTTTTTGTGCTATTCTGTTCTGTGTATAGTTAATAAGTATTATAAGTTAATAAGTCTCAAATAAGTTTATACTATTAAGGTTAACTAACCTGTTAAGTTGAGAAAAACTTTTAAATGTTTATTGACGTGAACTGGAATTTGGAATCAACTTGGTCGTATAAAAAAAATCCTTGGATTAGAAACCTCTTACAAAAGTTTGGAAACAATGGGAGTTTAATCTAAACTACTGTTTTCTCTAATGGAGATGGTTTCCTTTGAAGTTGATAATGTTACTAATGATTTTGTTGTTTTAAAACCCTAAGGATACCAAAAAAAAGTTTAAAATGGAGTTTAGTTCTTTTCGATCAGGGAAAATAAAAAGGATACACAAAGTGACACAGCTGAGAATATTTTGCTCCGCCCCCGAGGAGACAAGCAAAGAAATTAACCTTGCTGCAGTTATTGTTTTTCCATTTAATTTTTGCATTGCTGAAAGTAAAGTTAACCCATTGGGCTTTGGGACAGAGCCACAATGGATTCTGATGCCACAGCAAGAGATCCAGCAGCTTTAAGAATTTAAGAACATAACTGCAGACAACAAATGTCACAGCATCTTTATCAATGAGACAAAGTGCTTGAGAAGGAGAGATAGTTGCAAGCACTTCTATCTTTAATGTAAAACAAAATGCATTTTTGTTACCCACCAAGTCTGGGTATAAGAAATTGGAATCGATAAACAAAATTAAATTGATATGAGTGGTTATTTAAAGCACTCAAAGGGAACTTTATCTGACATTTAACAGGGCAATCAAAGTTTTAGAAAACAAAAAACAAAAACAGTCTAGGTGGTTCCTAATTATAAAAAACAAAGTTTCTTTTGGGGAGATATTAAATGGAACATTAATAAAACCTGTCACTCCAGCAACACTGTTATTTGAATTTGGAATAATCTGAGATGTCGAAAATCCAGTGTAATTTAGCAAATTACTTTTAAGTAATTAAAATGTCATCTAGGATAGAGAAAAAAAACAAACAAAATATAGTAATGCCTGGAATCAAATGGGAATGTTTGATTTCTGTTTTAAAGTATTATGACTATACAGTTTCTCCAGGGTGAATGAATGAAATAGAATTATAATTAATGGGAATTGGCAATTAGATTGGGCTGATGCAAGAGCTAATAAAGGAATATCTGGGGATAAAACAGAAATTCCACATTTCCTATCATCTTCAAAGTTCTGGAATGGTAGAAAGAATGAATAAGACTTTAAAGACCTCTATAGCTAAAGCAATACAAGAAACAGGGAATAGCTGGGCAACAGTTTTACCCAGCATTCTGATGCGCCTACGGGCCACCCCAAATAAGAATACAGGATTTACTCCATTTGAGCTAATGACAGGACGGGCAATGCAGTTACCAGAAGGAATAATGGTCAGATGGATGGACGCAGGCCCGCTTAAAGGCAGAATCTGAGAGTATGTCAGAGAAATGAGTAAACAGCTACACAAGCTCAGACATGAGGTTAAAGACAGACAGGCGGCTAAGGACATAGAATTGGATCAGCAGTTGGAAAAACAGGAGGTTCCACAGGTATGAGATTAGGTAACAGTCAGAACATGGCAGACTTCAACCCTGGTGGCATGGACCACATGAGGTAATTATGACAGGTGATACGTGTGTGCTCATAGATATGATTCATAAGGACTAACTGCGTTCCGGAATTACCAGGGCGAATGTCTCTACAGGTTATCTATAAATGTGGGACGTGGGTGAGATCTCAGCCTGGGAAGTCCCAAAAAGACACATCAACCAAGCACCTGTTTACACCCAGGCCAATATGTACAGCTGCCGAAAGGAGGGACGGGATAATGGATCAGGAAGCCGACAACATGGATCTCCGACATTGTTACCAGCAATAGCCATCAGACCCAGACGGTTACAGCACAGGATGGGACAATGATCACTGTTACCTTGACAAAGCCAGGTAAACCCCTACAATTGTGAACCCTGGGTGTGCATGGGCAAACGACTTCGGCTACACAGCAACCCCGACTAGCGGTCTAGGATGGCAGTTGGAACACCCATCCTTCAATCATGATATGCTGATCCCCATACAGTACACCCAAGTAACATACACCATGGACTCTGATGGTAATTTAGACCTCAAGGGGGTTTACAACAAGGACACCGGGCTGGGGAAGTGGTGGTAGGTATGCAAGTTAACACATCCCACGTACAGCCCATTACTGACAAATGTAGGAATCAATGTAACAGCAGGGTGGATAGATTTGCCCCCCCTTTGTATGGGAACCTGGTTTCGACGGACAATATTGTCAAGGGATGTGTATTAATGTTATAGAGCGATATGGATGTGTAGATGTTAGATGTTATAATTTAAGCACCTGTGGATTTCAGAAACCCACCCGATGCCCCGAGGTAGTCGATCCACCTATTAGACGGGTTAATTAGGATAGGGAGTAAGAAACCGCTATTGCATGACGTAACTATGGTCACTATAGAGGCATCTTATAACCTCACCGGGCTGGCCCCGATACTAAATACCCACTGCAAGGAACATCCCAGTTCAGGGCGTTGGGCAGCCCACCAGATGGCGAAGTTAGAACGGGATTATAAATTCCAGATTGCCCTGGGGATAAAAATCAACCTGTGGGTTCACGAAGGGAGGAGTAAAAGAAGCATACTGGTGGATTTTGGCGGAATATTCGGGAATGCCAATTCAGCCATAAACTCCTATGAACCTCTGAGTTAAACGGGTAAGCCTCCTGGGTGGCAACTGAAACTGCAAGGGGAATACGATTCGCAGCAAAGGGAACTGAGTATGCCTTAACCTCTATAGACGTCTAAGGGGAAGGCTTGCTACAGACATTAAATAAAACTGCTACAAGTATCCTAAACATAACGGATTCACAGGCGAAGGGCACGGGCCTGCGATATGTTAGCTAGAGACCTTATAAACGGTGTCTGATCCGATATAGAGGACATCCGATTTGGGGCAATCCCTGAACACATGTTTGAATCCATCCATCGGTTGAACCTTATAAATCTACATGGAGACCAGCAAGAACTGGTAGTTACACACCCCCAGGAGGGAGGAGTGGAAGGGATTATTAAGTTTATCATGGTTGTCCCACAAGAACACCATCCAAATAGGACCTTCACTAAAAACTATCAGTTCGAATCCCTGGGAGTTCCCCAGGGAGGCCGGGTGTATCGAATAGTACATATCGTACATCAATAACTCCCTCCTACTAAGCACCCAGGGTGTTGTGCCGAGTCCAAAAATTATATCGTGTGCTCCTGCGGTACCTTGATGCCCCTAACTACGGTCAGTAGGGTTACCCTATCAGTAATACCGATAAAAGACACTTTCTGAGCCACACAAGTCTCACCCACTCAGTGGTGCTTCATTACTAGTGAACCCGAATTTGCATACAGCGACCTAATTTGCACCGCCCTGACCAGCTTCTGCTTACAAATTACCGACCTGTTCACAATAGGGGAATTCCACTTACCCGGTGGAATGTCAGGGTACATGTTCGGGGCCTGGTGGGATGACAACATTTCTATCAACCAGACCCCGGGGAGAGTGGCTAGGCAAGCAATTCAAGAAGCTATCCGAATAGCCAACGATATGTAGCCACCTCTCACAAGCTGGATGAGAAAGGCCGAGGACAGGTTAATTTGGCCACGGGGTCTGCCAAGAGGTTGATTAACTCTGCCACTAGCTCTGCCACCACCCGGAGATTGACAGGGTGGTGGGAGATAGTGAGGACAACACCATCCATGTTATCAATTGTGGTATTGTTGATCACGATAGGGTTATGTTGCTACCAATGATGGACATTCAACCACATGAAGATATTATTCGCACAGAAGGGATGTATCGCAGCGACCACACAAATTCAGGGGATAGAAAGGACAGGGATGATAGGATACAATAAATACAATTTAACGGTTTAGGCAAATTACCTGGATCTGGAGGACTGGCCATCCAAAGGATATATGTGGGTAAGATTCCTCAACAGTTGGCCAACTTGGCTTCTGCCAAGGGCCAACAGGGGGATTGAAAAAGAAAAAAAAATAAGCTAAAAAGATATATGACACAAAGAATAAGCTAAAAAGATAGATGACATGAAGAATAAGCTAAAAGGATACATGAAACAATGAACAAGCTTTAAAAGACCTTGGATACATGAAATTGCTGAGACAGACAGACAGAATCGGGCAAGCAGGGGGGAGGTGTAGCTTTCTGATAACAAACTGGTGCTCAAGAGATGTGTGTGTGTTGATCTCTAATTGGAGTCTTTTTATCAGTATGTACGTGCAGCCCCTCGGATAGGCTGTCATGCTGACCACCGAGGGGCCCCTCTAACTAGTTCATTATGACCATGTTAAAACAAAGTTAAATGTGGCATGGGGATGTACGAGTCGTGATTGGCTCATTTAAATCATTCTGTGCAATCTGCTTTGTGTATGTAGACAATGTGTGATAAGTAATCCTATAAACCTGTAGAGTCATAGAATCATAGTGTTATACAGCACAGAAATAGGCCCTTCGGCCCATTGTGTCTGTGCCGGCCATCAATCACCTGACTATTCTAATCCCATTTCCCAGCACTTGGTCCGTAACCTTGTAAGCGATGGCGTTTCAAGTGCTCATCTAAATACTTCTTAAATGTTGTGAGGGTTCCTGCCTCGAGCACCTCTTCAAGCAGTGTGTTCCAGATTCCAACCACCCTCTGAGTGAAAAAAATTTTCCTCAAATCCTCTCTAAACCTCCTGCCCCTTACCTTAAATCTATGCCCCCTGGTTATTGACACCTCTGCTAAGGGAAAAAGTTTCTTCCTATCTAACCTATCAATGTCCCTCATAATTTTGTATACCTCAATCATGTCCCCCCCTCAGCCATCTCTGCTCTAAGGAAAACAACCCTAGCTTTTTCAGTCTCTCTTCATAGCTGAAATGCTCCAGCCCAGGCAACATCCTGGTGAATCTCCTCTGCACCCTCTCCTTTACAATCGCATCCTTCCTATAGTATGGTGCCCAGAACTGTACACAGTACTCCAGCCGTGACCTAACTAGAGTTTTATACAGCTCCATTATAACCTCCCTGCTCTTGTATTCTATGCCTCAGCTAATAAAGGCAAGTATCCCATATGCCTTCTTAACCACCTCATCTACCTGTGCTGCTGCCTTCAGTGATCTATGGACAAGTACACCAAGGTCCCTCTGACCGTCTGTACTTCCTAGGGTCCTACCATCCATTGTATATTCCCTTGCCTTGTTAGTCCTCCCAAAATGCATCACCTCACACTTCTCACGATTAAATTCCATTTGCCACTGCTCTGCCCATCTGACCAGCCCATCTATATCGTCCTATAATCTAAGGCTTACCTCCTCATTATTTACGACACCACCAATTTTCACGTCATCTGCAAATGTACTGATCATACCTCCTATATTCATGTCTAAATACATGAAGTGTATGTAGTGTACATTACATTAATGTACACTACAAACAGCAAGGGTCCCAGCACCGATCCCTGTGGTGCACCACTGGTCACAAGCTTCCACTCGCAAGAACAACCCTCGACCATCACCCTCTGCCTCCTGTCACGAAGCCAATATTGGATCCAATTTGCCAAATTACCCTGGATTCCTTGGGCTCTTACCTTCTTAACCAATCTCCCATGCGGGACCTTATCAAATGCCTTACTGAAGTCCATGTAGAGTACATCAACTGCTTTACCATCAACTACACATCTAGTCACCGCCACGAAAAATTCAATCAAGTTAGTTAGACACGATCTCCCCCTGACAAAGCCATACTGACTATCCCTGATTAATCCCTGCCTCTCCAAGTGGAGATTAATCCTGTCCCTCAGAGCTTTTTCCAATAGTTTCCCAACCACTGATGTTAGACTCACCGGCTTGTAATTACCTGGTTTATCCCTGCTACCCTTCTTTAATAATGGTACCACATTTGCTCTCCTCCAATCCTCTAGTACCTCTCCTGTGGCTAAAGTGATTTGAAAATTTGTGTCAGAGCCCCTGCTATCTCCTCCCTTGCCTCACATAAGAGCCTGGGATATATTTGATCTGGGTCTGGGGATTTATCCATTTTTAAGCCCACTAAAACAGCTAATACTTCCTCCCTTTCAATGCTAATGTGTTCAAGTATATCACAATCCTCCTCCCTTCTCTCTACACCTACATCGTCCTTCTCCATAGTGAACACAGATGAAAAGTAATTATTTAAAACCTCACCTATGTCCTACAGCTCCACTTTGATCCCTAATGGGCCCAACCCTTTCCCTGCTTATCCTCTTGCCATTAATATACTTATAAATTGCCTTAGGATTTTCCTTTATCTTGCCCGCCAGTGTTTTCTCATGTCCCCTCTTGGCTCTCCTAATTACTTTTTTAAGTACTCCCCTATACTTTCTATACTCCTCTAGGGCCTCTGCTGTTTTCAGCACTCTGAATCTGCCATAAGCCTCCTTTTTTTTCCTGGTGCAATCCTCTATATCCCTTGACATCCAGGGTTCCCTGGCCTTGTTGGTTCTACCCTTCACCTTAACAGGTAGATATTAGCTCTGAACTCTCACTATTTCCTCTTTGCATGACTCCCACTGGTCTGATGTAGACTTTCCTACAAGTAGCTGCTCCCAGTCCACTTTGGCCAGATCCTGTTTTATCATATTGAAATCTGCCTTCCCCCATTTCAGTACCTTTATTTCTGGTTCATCTTTGTCCTTTTCCATAACTACCTTAAATCTTAAAGAGTTATGGTCACTATCCCTGAGATGCTCTGCCACTGACACTTCTACCACTTGTCTGGCTTCATTCCCCAGGATTAGGTCCAGTACCACCCCTTCTCTTGGAGGACTTTCTACATGCTGGCTCAAAAAGCTCTCTTGGATGCACTTTAAGAATTCCTTTAAACCTCTTGCACTGAGACTATCCCAGTTGATATTGGGGAATTTGAAATCCCCTATCATTATTATTACCCTATTATTTTCACACCTCTCTGAGATTTGCCTACATATCTGCTCCTCTATCTCTCCCTGACTGTTTGGAGGCCTATAGTACACAATATGGCCATTGTGTTTTGGAGAGTTTGCACGTTTCGACTTGATTCGTGTGGCTCCCCTGCATGCTTGAATAAACCGGTGTTCAAACAAAGAAACTTGAGTCTTGAGTTTGCCTGGCATAGACTTGCATGTGGAGAGGGAGAACGAACTCTCATGGGTAGCAGAACAAGGGAGGGTGACTGAACTCCCAGAAGTACCAGGGATAAGAGAGGGTGATTGAATTCTTGCACGGGTTGGAAATAAGGGAGGGTGATTGAACTCCCGAAAGGCAAGGGAGGGTGACTGAACTCCCGCCTGGGGAGGATGATTGAACTCCCCGCAACAAGCATTAGTACAGTTTCCCACCTACCGGACATTAGCCAAATTAAACAATTTATTTATCCCCCAGAATAAAACACGCCAAACCAGGTTTCTTTAAACAACAACAAAATTAACTATTTATTAATTAACCAAGTTTTAAGTGATAGAGATAAATCTATATTTCTGAAAAGATTTTAATACTTCTTATTCTTCCTAACCCTCATGCACACACACTTACATTCATATATCAGTTAATCAGGGGGAAAAATGGTGTTTTGAGTTGTAACGGTTTCCTAGGAATAATAAAATAATCAATTGTCACAGTCTGGTAGGATATTTCCAGTTTGGTGAAGTGTCCCAGAGTCAAATAGTCGGATGCCACTCAAAGTCTCTCCAGATGAGATTAATGAACTGTCCGTGATGGGTAGGCATTCAAGGCAATTTGTCTGCAAGCAGGCATCACACAGATCTTTCAGCAAAAGATTGTAGCAACAGGTCTACTTACATTTTAAAGTAGCAGTCTAACAATAGAAAATTTCTTGAGATTTCAGGAACTTCCAAAAACACTAAAGGCAACAGGACTCACTCTTGAAGCAAAGATTTTCCAGAGACTGGAGACAATAGGAATTTTGCTACCTTCAACAATGTAGGCTTTCTCTCAGCAAAGGAGCCTTTCTCCACAAAGAGCTGCAACCCCTCTTTCTATGGGTCTTTTCTTCTTCAGGGGTCTTTTTCCTCTCTCCAGGCAGGGCACAGCCCCACCTCAAAAGTAAGATTCCTTTTTGACACATCACAGACAAGTCTTCCTTTCATGGAGAGTTCTTTTTCTGATCTGCAAACCCAGGTCTCCAACAGCAACTGTTTTTTTGCTGCTCACAGGTCCCTGGTCTATTTCACTTTGCCAAAACTGAAACTAAAAGCTTTCAACAGTGACCAAGTCACAAGACAGTCATAAATCTTCCTGTTGCTTGGATAAGAGTTTTACAGCCTGCATATTTCAAACACGAAGTCAACATTCAGTCACTGTTCACAGAAAGTCCTTTTTCTTAGTCTTAAAGGCACACAGACCTCTTAGTTTAAAGAAAACTCTCATGACAAATGTTTATTTTGTGGTGGCTTTTATTTTTGCATTGTAGCCTAGCAGTTGCTGTGAGGTCAGTGATCGAGGGAAGATGAGGTTTTGGGACTGTTGGGGAATTGGGGTTGCAATAACTGGTATCATAATACATGAGTTTTTCACAGACAACACTCGCAATAAAGGGTTGTCTAGTTTGGGTCCTCATTTCTTCTTCCTCTTCTTTTATCCTCCTCCTCCTCATGCTCCTCTCCTCCTCATGCTCCTGCTCCTGCTCCTTAGCTGCTCACCATATAGCCAGTGGTAAGGGCTGTCCCCTCATGAAGTGAGATTGTGCAGCAAGCAGCAGATCACCAAGAATCTTGACACTTGCTCTGCCAAGTAGTGTTGGGTGCTCCAGAGCGGTCCAGACAGCAGAAGCATTGGCCAGAATTTTCCAGGCCCTTTGGGGATTGCCTGGGTGGTGGGAAGGCTGGCAAAAAGGCGTGGGAAGGTGTCTTCTCACAGTCATGCCATTTTGCCAAAGGCAGGAAAGATGACAGAAGGTTTAACCACCCGGAGCCCAATTGAGCCTCTTAAGTGGCCAATTAAGTGCCTGTCTCCACCTCTGGGTGTGGGGGCCCCCTTTTTGGGCATTCTTTTGTCCATGGAGGGGCTCTGCATAGCAACAATGCCGCCTGTCCTCAGCGACTGCCCCCCCCCTCCTCATTGGCAGGACCTGACTGACTGGCCCTGGCACCCCCAGACCCCGCTAACCTGACTTTGGATGTATGGCCATCAATGCGCCCTCGTCCTCCAGGTGCAGCCCCAGCAGTGGCCACTGCCAATGGTGACGCTGCTGAGGCTGCTGAGCTGCTGGCCTTCTGATTGGGCTGGAGCTCTTGGGAGCAGGCTGCCATCCTTAATAGGGATGGCAGCCCCAGCGGCAGCCACTTAATTGGCTGCTGCCAGCAAAATGTGGCCCTTGGCCCCGCTGCCAGCCAAAGCCCCACCCCCACCACTTTAGGACCCGGCGACGGGACTTCTGCTGCCTCTGCAGAATTCTGATATTGTTTCAGGATACGGATAGTTTGTTTGATCACATTTCATGTGGCAGTATGGTTTTCATTGTATGCATGTTGCATACATGTGTGTGGTTGCACGCCATGTCATTCAACAGCCACCTTTTGGTCCACCGTGGTGGTTCAAGTGCAGCTGGCACAGCAGATTTCTGCAAAGTGAAGGCATCATGACAGCTGCCAGGGTACTGGCCATTGATCAGCATGGCTCGCTGCCTATGTTCACACACCAGCTGGATGTTGAGGGAGTGGAACCCGTATAGGGCACAACTGACATGCAGCACCGACAAAGCGATGTGCGTGTAGTCAATGGCATCTTGCTCCCTGGGGAAGCCTGCAATCCTAGTGAAGCCACATGTTCACTTTCTGCTTGCTTATTTTTTGCAGCAAGAATAACATGTCATTAGCTCTTGAATAAAAGGCCTCCTACCTCAACCTCAGTGATGAACAGTGTATAGATGTCTCCACTTCACTACAGAGGCTTCATAAGGCAGTCCTAACTGTAATCTGTCACCTGCTGCAGCCATAGCTGCAACTTCAGAGCAGGGCAAGGACGGCATTGGCAGTGACCGTGAAGGTAACCATGGCTACGAACTTTTATGCATTGGGCTCCTTCCAGGCTGGAGCAGACAATATTTGCAACATCTCCCAGCCACTATTCACTGTTGCATGAGGAAACTCACTGAAGCTCTGTATTTCAAGAGAGCTGAATACGTTGCATTATTTCTTACTAGAGAGCAGCAGGCGGAGTGAACGCGTGGCTTTACAAAGATTTCAGGTTTGCCATGGTACAGCATATGATTGATTGCATGCACATTGTTTGTGCGCATTGAATGTATACTCTCAGATCTACCAGAACTGAAGGGGATTCCACGCCCTCAACATCCAGCTGGTATGCAACCACACACAGTATATCATGCAGGTCAATACCTGAGATCCTGGCATCTGTCATGATGCCTTCATTCTGCAGTAATTCACTGTGCCATTTGCATTTGAGCCACCACGACAAAACACAGGGTGGCTATTGGGTGACAACGGCTCTCCTTTGACAACATGACTCATCAGAGCATAAGAAATAGGAGCAGAAGTAGGCCATTCAGCCCCCAAGCCTGTTCTGCCATTCAATAAGATCATGGCTGATCTGATTGTGGCCTTAACTCCACTTTCCTGCCTGCACCCCCATAAGTCTTGACTCTCTTGTAGATCTAAAATCTGTCTAACTCAGCCTTGAATATATTCAATGACCCAGCCTCCACTGCTTTCTGGGGAAGAGAATTCCAAAGATCAACAACCCTCTGAAAGATGAAATTTGTCCTCATCTTTGTCTTAAAAAGGAGATCCCTTATTTTGAAACTGTGCCCCTTACTTCTAGATTCCCCTATGAGGGGAAACATTCTCTCAGTATGTACCCTGTCAAGCCCCCTCAGAATCTTATATATTTCTAAACTCCAATGAGTATAGGTCCAACCTGCTCAACCTTTCTTCATAAGACAACACCTTCATCTCAGGAATCAGCCTAGTGAACCTTATCTGAACTATTGACAATGTAAGTATATCCCTTCTTAAGTAAGGGGACCAAAACTGTATGCAGTACTCTAGGTGCAGTTTCATCAATGCCCTGTATAGTTGTAGCAAGACTTGCAATAAAGGCCAACATTCCTTTGGCCTTCCTAACTACTTGCTGTACTTGCTTGCTAACTGTTTGTGATTGATGTACAAGGACAGCCAGATCCATCTGTACTGCTGCATTCTGCAGTATCTTTCTATGTAACAATATTCTGCTTTCCTATTCCTCTGGCCAAAGTGGACAACCTCACATTTTCCCACATTATACTCCATCTGCCAAATTTTTGCCCACTCACTTAACCTATCTATATCTCTTTGCAGACACTTTGTGTCCTCCTCACAAGTTGCTCTCCTACCTATCTTTGTATCATCTGCAAATTTGGCTACAATACACTTGGTCCCTTCATCCAACTCATTAATATAGTGGAGGCCCCAGCACTGATGCCTGTGGCACTCCATTAGTTACGGTTTGCCAACCTGAAAGTGCCCCACTTATCCTGACACTCTGTTCCCTGTTAATTAGCTAATCCTCCATCCATGCTAATATATTATGCCCAACATCATGAGCTCTTACCTTGTGTCGTAACCTTTTGTGTGGCACCTTATTGAATGCCTTTTGGAAGTCCAAGTACACTGCATCTACTGGTTCCCCTTGATCCACCCTGCTTGTTACATCCTCAAAGAACTCTAACAAATTTGTCAAACACGATTTTCCTTTCATAAAACCATATTAATGCTGCCTGATTGCATTATGATCTTCTAAATGTCCTGCTACTACTTCCCTAGTAGTAGCATTTTCCTAATGACAGTCTCATCCTCTAAGGAACCAACTTTAGCTACTTTCTCTTTTTATATATTTGTAGAAACTTTTATTTCTGTTCGTATATTTCTTGCGAGTTTACTCACATACTCTAATTTCCTCCTCTTCATTTTTTTTTTCGTCATCTGTGCTGGTTTCTAAAGTTTTCCCAATCTTCTGGCCTACCACTAATCTTGGTAGCATTGTATGCCTTTTCTTTCAATTTGGTACCATCCTTAAGCTCCATAGTTAGCCACAGATCATGCATCTTTCTCATAGAGTCTTTCTTTCTCAATGGAATATAACTTTGTTGAGAGTTATAAAATAGTTCCTTAAGGGGGAGTTTTATGCTCGCAGCAGGGGTCTCAATGTCGGGGGAAACCGAGGCCCAGATTTCCGCAACTCCTCATCTATGGAAGTCCCACTGAATTTAGTGCTAATTGGAGAGGTGGGGTTGGTGGTCCCTTATTCAAAGGCATTTAGTGAGACCCCTCCTGCCCTGACTTAACTGGACAGTGGTGGGCCTTCCATAGGATTTAGGACCCCGTCACTGGAAGTCCCGGCCTTGCAGAGTCGCTGGCCAATTAGAGGCTGGCAGCTGCAGTGCGACCATGGAGGCAGTGGCTGCTGCTGTAGCTGCAACAACCTGACACCGGCGCTGGAACCAGGCTCAAGGTAGGTCAGGGCAAGAGAGATCTCACGGGGTGGGGCCATGGTGGGGAGAGGGACCCAATGCCGGGTCCCTCATTCAGACATTAAGTGCCTTTAAACAAGGCAGCAAACCCCCCACCCAGAGCCGGGAAGCAGCCCATGTGGTTTCTTGTGCTGTGCTTTCTGTACAATGGCAGGGCCGCCCGCCGCGTGGGTAATTGTGGCTGCGGCGGGAAGAGGCCCTTAATTGGAGGCTAATTACCCAGTTAAGGGCCTCAATTGGCAGTGGGGCAGGAAGGCCATTCACAAGCCTTCCCACCCCAGACTAAATGTCGGTGGAGGCGGGATGGTGGCAACACACCCTCCACCCCACCCCCTGGCACTATTACCATCCCACACAAGTTTATGCTCTCCCCTGTCTCCAAACCCACTGAGGGGAGAGCATAAAATTCTACCCTAAATGTCTGCCACTGCTTCTCTACTGTCTTACCTTTTAACTTATTTTCCCAGTCCACTTTAGCCAACTCTGTCTTCATATCCTTGTAATTGCCTCTATTTAAGGTTAAGTCACTAGTTTCAGACCCAAACTTCTCATCCTCAAACTGAATGCAAACTTCTTTCGTGTTATGATCAGTCTTGCCTAGAGGATCCTTTACTATAAGGTCATTTATTAATCCTGTCTCATTACACATTACCAGGTTTAAAATAGCCTGCAACTGGGTTGATTCCAGAAAGTATTGTTCTAAGAAACTGTCCCTAATACACTCGATGAACTCATCCTCCTTTACCAATTTGATTCGCCCAATCTATATGAAGATTAAAATTGCCCACCATTATTTCCTTAAAGCCCCCATTGTTTCCTGATTTATATTCTGTCCTACAATGTAGCTACTGTTAGGGGGCCTATAAACTACACCAACCAGTGACTTCTTCCATTTGCTTTTTCTTATCTCCACCCAAAATGATTGTACATCTTGTTCTTCTGAGCCAAGATCATTTTTCACTACTGTACTGATCTCATCCTTTATTAACAGAGCTACTTTTCCTTTCTTCCTATCCTTCCAAAATGTCAAATACCCTTGAATATCTAGTTCCCAGCCTTGGAGACCTTGTAACTAAGTCTCTGTAATGGCTATCATTTCATATCCATTTATTTCTATTTGTGTTATCAATTCCTCCATCTTGTTACGAATGCTGCATGCATTCAAATAAAGAGCCTTCAATTCTGTCTTTTTAATATTGTTCCATACTCTGACCTTATTTGCTGGTGCACTGTTAGGCTTGTACGCTCTTTCCCTTCCTGTCACTTTCTGGACATCATTGCCCGTATCACTACCCTGCACTATTGCCTTTTCCTTTCTTGCTAACTTTCTAAATTACCCCTCAGCTGAACTCCCCCCCCTAACAGTGTTTAATTTAAAGCCCTCTCTACAGTCCTAGTTATATGATTCACCAGGACTGGTCCCAGTGCAGTTCAGGTGAAGGCCGTCCCAACCGTACAGCTCAGCTCCCTTGTTCCCCAATACTGGTGCTGGTTCCCCATGAATTGAAACCCGTTTCTTCCACACCAATCTTTTAGCCAAGCATTCAACACTTTGATCTTATTTACCCTATGCCAATTTGCTCGTGGCTCATGTAGTAATCCAGATATTATTACCTTTGTGGTTCTGCTTTTTAATGTAACCCCGAGCAGCTCATACACCGTCAGCAGAACTTCTTTCTGAGTCCTACTTATGCAGTTGGTACCCACGTGGACCAAAATAACTGGATCCTTCCCCTCCCACTCCAAGTTCCTGTCTAGCCCCGAGGATATGTCCTTAACCCTGGCACCGGGCAGGCAACACAATCTTTGGGACTCATGCTCTCAGCTGCAGAGAACAGTATCCATTCCCCTAACTATACTGTCCCCTACTACAGCTACATTCCTTTTTACTCCCCCAACTTGAATGGCCCCCTGCACCATGGTCAGTTTGCTCATCCTCCCGACAGTCCCTGCTCTCGTCCACACAAGCTGTCAGAACCTCAAACCTGTTGGACAAGTGCAAGGGCTGAGGATCCTCTATTGCTACCTTCTGGATCCCCATACCTGCCTCACTCTAGTAACACCCTCCTGTCCCTGATTACAGACCAAATCTGAAGTACCTTGCCTAAGAGGTGTGACTGCCTCCTGGAACAAAGTGTCCAGGTAACTTTCCCCCTCACTGATGCATCGCAGTGTCCAAATCTCAGACTCCAGCTCATCAACTCCAAGCCAAAGTTCTTCAAGCTGCAGACACTAATTGCAGATGTGGTTTCTGTGGATCACACTGGTGTCCACCAGCTCCCACATGCTACAGCTGCAACACATCACCTGCCCTGCCATCTCTATTGTGTTTAATTTAACTAATCATGGTTCAAGTTTAGAAATATTACTGATAATTTGTAGTTATATTAACTATTTTAACTTGTTAAGCTACAAATTAGTACAATACTTATATCTCCCCAGTACCAGTTTAAACTCATGCTCCAGTTTAGAAAGGAAAAAAAACTTTAAAACTCAACAACCAATCACCTGCCTACTCGCTAATTAATATCTCTGGGCTTCAGCTGTCAGGACACACTGGCCGGAATTTTATGATCCCTCCGAGAGCGGGCTGGAGGCGGGGTGGTGGGCGTAAAATTGAGTGGAAGCTGGGGGATGGGAGGAGGGTGTGCCATCCCTGTCACCTTCCGAACCCCGCTGCAATTTTATGAGCAGTGGGGGAGGTGACAAATGGCCCGCCTGCCCCAGGCCAATTGGGGCCCTTAATTGGCTAATTAATTGTCACTTAGGATATTACCAGTGGTGGACAGCAACTTTGCCAGCTGAGAAGTCTGCCCAGTTAAACCTGATGGCCTCCTTGCAGGCTTGGAGGTGCGGACCCCTCCGATAGGGCACCCTGTACCCCACGAAGGACCCACCGCTCAAGGCACAAGCCGCCCCCCGCTGGAGCACCTCCTACCCCTGTCTCGACCGACAACCCCCTCCCCCCACCCACCGCTGCGCCAGGGACCAGCCAATTGTCCCCGGCAAGGCCCCACACACTAACCTTAATTCCGGGGCTTCCTCCATTGCTGCTTCTCTCCCTGGGTGCACTCCCAGCAGTGCCCATCGCTCCTGGCGGCATTGCTGGTACTGAAGGGTTGGCACCCACTGATGGGCCAGCATCTTGGAGGTGGGACTTCCTCCCCCAGAGGGGCGGATGTCCCACCTGAGGCCAATTAAGGGCCTGAGCCATGTAAAATTACAGTGTGGTTTCCAGGCCTGGCGTGGGTGGGACCTCTGCCCCGATGTAAAATTCTGGCCACTGTCTTCAGCTCCCTCTCTTGGATTGCTGCTTGTTCTGTAAAAGACCAGAAGAGCATCTCCTCCCTCACTACAGAACTTCATGACTCCAGTGTGCAACCCATGCAGAAGTGGACAGCATGTATATAACAAATGGCATGCTGCCACACAAAATGTGATCGACCAGACCATTGGATGCTTAACCAATGCTTCCACTGCCTGAAGTGCTTGGAAAAGCCCTGCAGTACTCAGCAGAGCACATGTCAAGATTTGTCATAGTTTGCCACATGCTGCACAATCTCGTCATCATGAGGGCACAGTCCTTGCTATCAGGTAAATAGTAACCAGCTATGGAAGAGGAGGCAGTGGGAAAGGAGGAAGAGGTGGATGTGGAGGAGGAGGTGGAAGGGAGGAGGCAACCTACAGAACTTCTTTCTTCTCGTCTGTCCATGATCAACTCGTGATAGTAGTGAACGCAAGCCAATTCCCCATTCAGCAACAGTCACATACCTTCCCTACCTCTGTCACTGACCCTCACAGTATCCTCTTGGTCACAATGCTAAAATAAAAGGCACTACATATCAAACATTCCAAACCTAAATTTATAAATCAAAATTGCTATATTGCATATAAAAATCAAGGATCACCATTGTGCATTCCCATCATACCTGTCTTCCCTGTGCCTTTGCCTGTCTTAGAGCTCCTACACAGTGCTCCCTCAGTGGTTACATCATTGACTGGTGGAAGGCCACTGACATTCAGTTGGGGAGATTGCAAATGGTCTTGCAGGACAACCTCAAGCAGCCCTAGAAGTCTAGTTTGTTTGCTGCTCCATCTTGGCATGGACAGCAGAAGTCTGGACAGGCCAGCTGATGGGCAACAGCAGGGACACTGGCAGAGTGCCAAAAGTGGGAGGACAAATGCTGTCATCCTGAGAGAGGACAACAGGTTTGTGCTCCACGGAGCCACCGTCAGTCCCCAGGGTGGTGCCTCATCAATCCTAATAATGTGCTGGAGCATGTATTGCTGCACTGCTGTGAGACTCTGCAAACCCCTTTGTACACAGCTATGATGACAGCAGCCTGAGCCTTCTTGGCAGCAAGCATAATAGCAGTCTGAGCTTGCAGGACTTCAGTCTGAACTTACACTGCAGCACCCAGGCGTTGGGTGGCTTCTGCTTGTACTGCAATGGAAGCTGAGACATTGGCCATTAGATGCTGCATCATGAATGGTTCCCCAAGTGTTCTCATGGGGTTGGCCACCACTTCCATGTTGAACAGGATGGGCTCCAAGCTCTGCACAAAGCTCTGTGACAAGTTGATGCCGGAATCTTGCATATTCCTTGATATTGAACACAGGCTTTCTGGCAGGCCTGCCAATGTAGCAAGCATTTCAGTGTGCATATTCATCAGCCTTCTTCTGTACACTGTACCATCAAAGTCCTCATCTGAGTCCTCTGCAACCGAGCCTGTGTGCAACCCCTTGTTCCCTGTCCTAGCTGCAGCCCACTTGTGCACAGTGTCTCACCAAGTGTTGATCATGTCTCTGGGCTATCCTCAAAGCACAGTGTCAGTATCTGAGCTGGTGGCTGCAAGTGTGAGAGCGAGTGTTGGTGTTTCTTCATCATCACTGTCTTCCTGCCTTTCCATCTCTTTCTCTGCCACCACTGCCTGACCAGTTTGCAGTTCCTGGGAATCTGAAGGGAGAAAGGCACAAGGGTAGGGTTGCAGTGAGGGGAGAGGTAAGCAAGAGGTGCATGTTTACACCATTTGCAGCTTGTAAATCAAAAGAGCTTGTGGAATGAGAAGAAAGTGGGATGTGAGATAGTTTCAGCCATGCCATTGGTCATGGCCTCAGTTGTGGGTGCTCAAACAATGGTAACTAGTGTCTCCTCTATGCAAGTAAGGGCATGTAGCCATGTGTGTCCCCTGCCAGCTAGGTGCTGCTGTCTCCATCTTGTCCTGCAATCGACAGGGAAGTGTCAATGAGTGTGGTGCAATGTGTTTGGGGGAAGTGGCTGTCATGGTTCAGTAACTGGCAGTGTGTGCATGCTGTGAGATATGGGTGTGAATCTTGCAGCAGTGTTAAGTGTGTAAGGGTGAAGTAATGTTAGTGTTGGAAGTGTGATGCATTAAGAGGTGCAAGCTAGTTTTAAGTAGTGCAGGCTAGCTTGTACTCATGCTGGCTTCCCATGATTTTGTGTCCCCACTCAGGCATCCAGCCATTTAGCAATATTCTTAGTGCCGGTTGGACAGTACAATTATTTAAATGAGCGGGCAGCACAAAGTTTGCGTGCTTCCTACACCAGAAGCAATGTGTGCAGGTTATGCTCACTACTATTTCCATGCCTGTTTCCCAATCTTATCAAATTTCATAGCCAATATGTGGTAGCTTCTCTCTAACATTTCATTATTATAATATGAACCATTGATCTGTTAAACATGTAACATGTTTAACTCTTTGAGTTCTGAAAAGCTTTTTTAAAAATGTGTTTTTACACTAATTAATCTGTTAAGTGCTTTTCTAGAATTACATTTTTTGAAAAGCAAAGCATTGAGATAATTGCTGCCCTTTAGATATAATTGTGTTATGGATTATTAAATGACTGAAAGGGGTAATGGACTACCTCTGGGAGCTGAAGTTTCTGCTCGGATGAATAACTGAGCAGAATTATGGCAGGACACCATGCATGTCTCCTAACTTAGGTGTGCTGACCTAATTGTAACTTCCGGAGTCACCCTAATTTTGATATTTGTCTCTTGCTCCCGGCTGTGGTAATGCCTCTGAATATGAGCTGGTCATATGGAAGACTTGGAACTTGCCCGGGGTGGAAACCATCAGGACCTAAAGATTTGTCTATTTTAAGTCCCATTCTTTTTCCATTACCATTTTTAACTTGTATTAAATCTACTAAGTTCTTCCATTGAAATATTTCCTGGCGTAATATCTTGACACGTGGCCCTCTGCAATAACCTCCTTGAACTTGGCCCCTGCCTCACATGCTTTTTCACTCCCAAACACAAGCTTAGATACTGTCACTTGGGGAGAATAGATAGTAGTAGTGAGGATGTGGTGACAGTTGTTTCCTAGAGCACAAGGGAACTGGAGGAGTGGGGAGGAGGTGAGGATGTGTCATCTTACCATTGAAGACTGAAGAGAAGATTGCTCTTGCCAATAGAATTATGGGAGCCAATACTCATGGGTATTTGCCAGAACAGAAAGATGTTTGAAGGGCATCACACCTTTATGCGGACTCTGAAGTCTCTGAGGATAACTGTGACAACAGATAACTGTAACTCTAGAGTCTACAGTCCTCATTTGTTGCAATATCAGGGAAGATTTCTCATTGCATAAATCAATGCAGCATGTGGCAGCTTTATTGGAATCTGCAGTAGCTCCCCAACTAATAAGCAACCCATGTAACCCTTTGATACCCTCTGCTCCACAGAAGGACTGACTGAAAGTTTAGTGGCATAAGTGGGCAGAATAGATCCCCAAAGGCTGGCATGCAGATTACTCCCTACTAGGGCTTTCAGGATCTGAAAAAAGCCATTAGATCAGCCATCCTGCTGATCAGTGGGATCACTTATCCTGTGCTCAGTGGAATGGCTTTCCTTTCCAGAGCACTATGTCGGTGGCATGAAGCAGGCAATATTAGGCTCTCCTGGCACAAGATTCCAAAATGCAGCTAGTAGCAGCTTGCTTGTAGGAGCAAGCAACCATGAGAGGAAGGCCATCTCAGTCCATGAGCCCTTTGCAAAATGTGAACAGCCAAACACCTGTCAGGATACTGGCCCTCAGGATGCACCTCGGAGAAAAACTACAATATGAGAAAGGAAGGCATGATTATACAAACGAGGGTAACATGGTATGAGGAAAGAATAGGCTTGCTTCTGCTTATATTGGAGTTTGTTGTATTAAAGGAGAATGTGCTGTCATTCATGGAGATTTATATTTTTAGTAAAGGATATACTTATTTCCTTTGACTTATTCAATTAGTTACTATTAGCTTGGTCATGTCAGGCAAAGTGGTCTGACGTTATAAAAACAAGAAATGCTGGAAATACTCAGCAGGTCTGGCAGCATCCGTGGAGAGAGAAGCAGAGTTAACATTTCAGGTCAGTGACCCTTCTTCAGAACTCATCTGACATGTTGCAGTGTTCTAGAGTGAGCCCAGACTGAAGAATTAGCTCTTTATTTGAAGGTGGAGGAGATTGAGTTAGGGCAGTGGTGACAAAGATGGACTAAGTTAAGCAGAAAAGAAAACTTCAGAGATTAATTGTGACAAAGTGATACACGATCAGCACTTTAATGATTTCATTTCCTATGGTTACAGCATCATCATATGATATATGCTGTGTATTGTCAAAACCCAATTGCCAGTAAAAAATCTTAATGGTAACAAGTTTTAATTTTTGAATTTCTCTTCTATGTTATGAACTTCATAATTTTATTGCGACCTCTAAGGTGGCTCAAACTTTTAATTGTAATTGTGATTTTATTATGTTGGCTGGGGCTTTTTCTTTTCCTACTGTTTCCTCCCTTTATCTGGGGACATTTTACATTTTGTTCTGATTTTACCTTTTCACTCATTTACACCTTTTTTCCTTTGTATTCTTAAAAAAATAAAGAAAAATCTCACAAATGAAATTGTGGAAAGATAGGACCCCTCTTTGTTTAAACTGATGCATGGTGCCAATTGCTTAATTGATTCATTTGTAGGAAAAGCATCTAGCCAATTTACAATAATATATTGCAATTCCGGCAGATAGAGCACAGCAAAATGTTTTTACTTTCACGTTAAGTATTTAATGCGCTATAAGAATACAAGGCCTGGCTGTGACATATGGGATTGATGCTCAGATGTATATAACACTGATGTTTTGGCATTTATTAGCGGCTGTTCCAAAAAATAAGTATAAAATTAGATTTTTAAAAAGATCGTAATTATATATTTTAACATGCAGATGGAGAATGTGCCATGTATAATAAAAGTGCAACATTGAATTTTGTTCTTAAAAACTTTGATGATAATGGACACAAAACTTTGAGCAGTTTAAACTAAACCAAATTCCCAGTAGATTGAGAAATGCAGGGATTAGTCCTGTGTGTCTGAAGAGAGTTGTTGATTGCAGTATGTCTGAGGATATAAATTTACATTCCAAAGTGGAGATTTGGAAAGTCTGCAATTGGTGTTTCTTATGATTAGTTACTCTTGACTGGATGGTAACGAAACACTATTGTGCTTTGATGCCTTTCTTTTTTTCCAGAGTTGACAGTGCAGCATTTGGACACAGGTTCTGCACATCTGTAAGCTGACGGAAATACCAAAATCTTGCACAGTTCTTTGATTGTTACATTTAAGATATCATGTGCTACTGGCTCTGCTGCTGGTAAGCATTAAGGACACTAACGCTTTCTTGTAAAATACCTTGGAGATACTGTAGTCAAGAAAGAAAGAAGATGATTATTCCACGTGATTTGAGAAGGTAGGACACTGGAATTCCAATGGGAGAATAAGTTATTAGGGTGCAAAGAGTTTACATTTTTATTTCAAATATTTATGGCTTTTATTACTATGTTATTTTGCATAAGTGCTGGAGACTTCTTTTTCTGTTTTTTTTATTAGTTTTGTCTTTCCTTCTCTGTTCAACGAAAATTAACTACTTGCATAACTGAGAAAGGGCGAGATAGGTTTTTCAAATGCTCTCCTAAGCTTGTTATGTAGAGTAGTAAGCCACCAATTTAATTACTAAAATGCATGGAAAAGTTTCAAGTTTAAATGAAAGAAAAGGTTAGAAGTTGAAGGAAAAAAGCAACAACAACTTCTAACAAAAGTAAATGTTATATGTTTTTCTTTCTGTGAAAATGTTTAAAACTTTACTAACACACAAACTTTATAGCATGTGTGGAATTCTCAATTGTGTAACTACATGTTAAAGTGCACTTTAGACCAAAAATAATGTTACTTTAATTTGGAAAACCTAATTATAGCTTCCATTACCTAATATCTCTAAATATTGCATTCTTCCAAAATAACAATGTTAAGTATTATGTGTCATTAACTCTACAAACCTTAAAAGTACTGTCAGATGCATTCAGTGCACCACAGAAGCACTCCCAACCCTCTTTTTATCATTTTCATTTAATCCTTCTTCATGTTTGCAGAGCAATACATGCTTTGGACTAGTATAGACTGAACACTGTATTCACACAGCAACACTGGAAGAGTAGTGCCTTTCAAAAGAGTTCTCTATGGAAATAGACTTAGAGAATGAGAATCAAAATATAAAATACAAATGACATTATGCTATTTATATATTCCTGTGCATACGTTAGATAATTATAGTTAATGCAGCATGATGAAGACTTCTATATTTCCACATCCAAAATTACCTGATGTCTGTCAAGTCCCACTTCACTGAGTCCTAGCCTACAGTATTGCTGTCACTCCCCAGAATCATTTTACAGCGTTAGCCATCAACCACTTTGTAAGATTCTCTTAGCGTCACTCTGTACTTCCTTTTAATTCATTCTCACTAGCAAGGCTGGCATTTATTGTCCATCCCTAGTTGCATATGACTGAATGGCTTACGAGGTCACTTCAGAGGGCCAGTAAGAGTTAGTGTGGGACTGGGGTCATATACAGGCTAGACAAGATATGAACAGTAAATTTCAGTCCCTAAAGGACATTATTAAACAAGTTGTTTTTACAGCAATCCAACAGCTTCATGGTCACTTTTACTGTTACCAACCTTTTATTTCCAGATTTTTAAAAACTGAATTCAAATTCTCAACTGTAATAATGGGATTTGAACTAAAAAAAAACTGTAACTTGCATTTATGTCAGACTTTTCATAGAATAAAACATCCAAAAGCACTTTGCGGGAAGCCAGAGGAAACAAGGCCAGAAGTTTGAGAGAAGATACAGAAAGAAGAAGACCAAAAATGTTATTGAAGAAGTAAGTTTTGAAGAGAGATGTGGCAAGGCAGAGGGGTTTAGGGACAGCATGCCAGAGTTCAAGGATATGGTAGATGAATTCTTTGTCACTGATGGTGAAGAGTAGCATAATGGAATATAGTGGACATTGGCTTGTTACTGAGCAGATTATGTAAATAGACTGTGTGCAGCATCAAAGGAAGTGATGTAACGTAATCTGTACAGAACCTCATGGAGAGTTGTAGAGGAAACCATAGATGCAAGACGTGTTCAATAAACTCCTGTTATTTCAACTGTCAGCCTTATATATTTTGTACTAAGCCTTAATAGTTATCAGAATATTACAAAAGAAGGAGGAGTCACACAGAGTAGACATGAGTCAGAAGAGCAGAGCACATATGTTGGAGCATAGTGCTGGAGCAGAGCAATTAAGTTATTTGAAAATGAGAAAAAAGGCTTTGAAATAAATATATTTGGGATGGCAGTAAATAACATTTGTGATGACAGAATTGATAGGTGAGCAGAACTTAAGCACATTATAAGTTAGGAGCAGCTGAGTCATGAATGAGTTGGAATCTCTGTAGGGTGGAGCTCAGGAGTCAGGCACGGACAGTGTTGAAGAAATCAATATACAAAAAAATCGGTGAGGGTTTCGGCAGCAGTAGGGTAAGATACGTATGTAAGCATGCAATCTTACAGAGGTAGAAGAAGTCAATTTTGGTGACAGAACAGGTTTAAGTTTATCTTAGAGGTCCAACAGCATACCAAGGTTGTGCAGGGTTCAGCCTGAGTATGCAGTTCAAAACATAGGTGGAATTGTTACCTGAGGTATGAAGTTTCTTGTGGAAGCCAAGCAGGATGACTTTGGTCTTGCTGGTGTTGCACTGGAAAGGCTTTTTGAGAAGGAATGCAAGATCTCCTTACATTGGGTGGCAACGAAGGCGATGAGAGAGGAATGGGGTCAGAAGCAGTAAAACATCATGGCAACAATCATAGAGTTAAAGCTAGTGGTGGAGAGGTAAATTTGGAGTGTCATCATCATGCACATTGGAAGCTGGTACCATATTATGAATGATGTTGCTGAGAGGTAGCAAATAGATAAGGAGGGGTGGAGGAGGGCCAACAGTGTAGCACAGGTGTACACACTAAATCAAGCCTTAGCAGGAAATGTACTGACTGCTGAGACAGGTGGGAATGAGACCAAGTTGGGGCAGTGCCTTGGAAGTGGGCCACAGAGATGATGGAGGATTGAGTGATTGACAGTTTTGCAGTCTGCAGAGAGGTGGAAAAGACAAAGACGGATAACATCACAGTTGCAAAGGATGTACAACAGAGTATCGCAACCAAAGTACAACTTTAATAAAAATGTTTTTTCTTCATTCAAAACAATGAACAATTACGAGCTAAATCTCAGTGACAGCTTTACAAACAGTAATACAATATCTGGGTTCAACTGACGAACAAACTTCCCAAGTTTTGCTTTGTGATTTATGACATTTTCTGGTTTGGATTATTTCCTTCTAATCCACTGTCCATCATCAAGTATCCTTTATGTAACCATATTTTAATTCCATACTAAGTTACAGCAAGGCTACCATAGGCTAAGGAACTTATTCATTTTTGTACCTACACTTTTAAATGTGATTTTCATCCAGTGTATCCTTACACCTTAGCACCCTGCTCTATTTTCCTTCAGCTGTAGCCAGGAGAGCAATATGGTCCATTTAACAGGGTTGATTTTTTTGTTGTTAAAGCAAATCTGCACTATCAGTGCTTAGTAAGGTAGCAGATGTCAGCATTAGAGAACGGATATATTTCCAGGGTTGATTTTCCAAGTACACATTGTCTGCATATCAGAAAATCACATGGGCTGCCCATGATTTTCTGTCCATTGATGGAATCAACTACTTGGAAAATTGGTTCCTCAATGTCATCATAAGGCACTCTTAAGTCAAGCAAGGCATGGGTCATATATTGAATAAACCTCTCTACCTTACCCCACCTATCAATGAGGAAAATTTCCTCATTGTCCATTTATAGTGAAACTATAAGTATGTTTTCCATACTGGCATTTACAATTTACAAATTACAAATAGCGAACAAGAAGAAATTTTCCCCCAAATTACTTTAACAATAGCCTCTGGAGAGCATTCCATTTACACTAGTCTAACATTTTAGTTTCTAATCTTTGCAGCATTTCAGACTGAGGTTGCCAAATCGTACCAGGATAAAAAGGGTTGTATTGTGGAATTCAATCTCCTGGGAACTGGGATGAGTGTCCCAAACTTAATTCACTTAAGACAATAATCGCGAGCAGAGGAGACTTTCATCCCATTAGTCCAGGATGGATACAAACCCAGGTACAAGCGGTGGGGAGGAGAGTGCTGTAATCCACTGCAGCAATTAGTATCTCAAAATGGAGAGTTCTCAACGGCCATTGTCAATGTCACTTGTGAACGACTGATCAGATGTGGAGGAGGATTGGAACTGTACCAGCCTACCCCCGTGCTGCAATAGAATTCAGGATTGATAGCTGAGACCAATTGTCACTCCAAGCTGGAATTCAAAATCTGGCTGTCTAAATGGTAGTCCAATGTCAGCTGAGATTGAGACATTGTGGGATCAGATTTTCAAAACGGGGTTGGAAACTCAACGTCCGGATAATTTCCAGGTCCTGACCCTATGCCTCACTCATGCAATGCTATTTTGAAATGTAAATGCCCTAATTGGACAGGAGGCGAGCCTGGTGTCCAATCAGTGGCGCCAAGCATCTCCAGGAAGTGGGAGCTACCTGTAAAGTGTGAGTGGCAAAGGCTGACAGCAGCCATGATGGGTCCTGCCACTGCCTTATGAAGAGAGCAAGAAGCTCCTGAGAGGGCCAGCAGCATAAAGCAATAAGACTGTGTTCAAACATCCAAAACTGAGGTAATGTTCATGATCCCCGAGGGCCCCATAATTTTTAACATTCACCCACTGTGAACCCCACAGCTGTGCATTAACATGCACCAGACTGTTCGGGCTCGCCGGAATCCTGATTGAAAATTCCAGTCTTGACGTCCCCAGCCCCTTAACAAGCTCCTTTAGAAGTTTAATGGGCCGTTAATTGGAGGCGAGTGGGTTCCCCATTCCCTTCCTCCCACCATCCTCACTTTAAAAATTGGAGTCTGTCCCAGAGGTGTCGGGATTCAGAAATGCCCTCTGGGACTGCAATTTTTAAATCACGTCCACACCTGGTCCTGACTTCGCCTGCATTTGAAAATCCAGCCCGCATTCTCCAAACGTAAATATAAAGTGACTGAGTTTGCTCAAAATGACTTGGGAAGGATGGCTTCGTAAATCGAGCATTATGGGCATAATGGCTTAGTGCACCAAAAAATCCAGGCCTGACCATGAGCCTAAACGGTGCACATTCTGGGTCAGCAGCGTGAAAGCACCAAGGTGGCAATGTGTCCAACAAGACAGGAAGCTAGTTTCAATTGCTGAGCAGTTGTTTTTAATGAATTTACATCTAATTATCCTTGATTTAATGGCTGGCTCTTGATTTAGTGGACAGCGGGCAGCTTTCATGTGCCTTTGGGTTCACGACCACTAAAACCTAATGGCACCGAGGCAACTTTACTGACTTATGCACCCTGCTGCAGAACGAGTTGCAACCTCTGGAATTTGGGGGTCACCCTATGCCAGTGGCTCTGAAGATCACCATGGCACTAAACTTTCCAGGGATCCACTGGGGACATGTGTGGCGTCTCCCAGGCAGCAGCCCACTGTTGTATCAAGGAGGTGACCAATGCCTTGTGTTGGTAGTTTTGGGGTGGTGAGAATAAATTTTGCTTTATTCTTTAATCTGATACAAATACATTAGTCAGAAGAGTCAGTTTTATACCAATGTATTAAAACAAATCAATCAGCCCCAATTAATCCTAAAACTTTGAGTTCTATATGTATTAAATTGTGCATGCGTTGATTATGTAGCTTTAATGATGTAGATGTATAATGTATAGTGATACTGTATTGCCTGTGTCAATGCAAAAGAATGGTGAATCCTGACAACTTTCAGCAAGCCTAGCTAACAAAGAATCAGTTTTTGTACACTTTCATATTGTCTGTGTCAATACAAAGGGATGATAACCAAAATTAATAGACCCTTTCACAGCTGCTGGCAGGTATCCTATCACTTCAAGTTCCAACTAAAATAGGCTAGCAACTGACATCACAAGGTCCGAGCCAACCATCAGGCCGAGCACAAGGTGGCCTGATGGTCGGAAAGGGTTAAAGGTCAGTGTCCACAATGGCTCAGTGTGCAGAAAACAAGAAGATTCTGAGAAGTGAAACCACAGACGTAGAAGAACTCCAGAACATGGCGTGGAGAGAACTAAAGACCAGATTGACAGAGAGAGACTTAGCGTTGCCTGCGACCAAAACTCAATCAGAAAGCGTAACCGTAAGAGCTGTAAAGCCACTACCTGAATTTTATTAAGGAGAACTCATTATTTCTTAATGAAGTTTTTCTGAATTGCTACATCATGTATCCTGTTACCATATTGGTCAAAGTCTTGTTGGGACAAGAGTTAAGAGTGAGACTCCAAACAAAAAGAGAAACTCACTTATACCTGTTCAGGAGGACCAGCGACTGTGTGTGCTACCTGACAGACTCTGACAGTCAAGCCGAGAGGGCCATCGGATTCGGGGTCATTACTGGATATCCCCAGGTGTGAGGTGTCATAGATTGCATGCATCTTCAGCCAGAAGTGCTGAGTGGATGTCAGACTTCAGCCACGGTATTTATATGGCTACTCCAGTTCAGTTTCTGGTCAATGGTAACCCCCAGGATGTTGATAGTGGGGGATTCAGTGATGGCAATACCATTGAATGTCAAGGGGAGATGGTTAGATTCTCTCTTGTTGGAGATGGTCATTGCCTGGCACTTGTGTGGCGTGAATGTTACTTGCCACTTATCAGCCCAAGCCTGGATATTGCCCAGGTCTTGATGCATTTCTACACGGACTGCTTCAGTATCTGAGGAGTCGCGAATGGTGCTGAACATTGTGCAATCATCCGCGAATATCCCCACGCTGACCTTATGATTGAAGGAAGGTCATTGATGAAGCAGCTGAAGATGGTTGGGCCTAGGACACTACCCTGAGGAACTCCTGCAGTGATGTCCTGGAGCTCAGATGCTTGACCTCCAACAACCACAATTATCTTCCATTGTGCTAGGTATGACTCCAACCAGTGGAGAGTTTTCCCCTGATTCTCATTGACTCCACTTTTGCTAGGGCTCCTTGATGCCATACTCGGTCAAATGCTGCTTTGATGTCAAGGGCAGTCACTGTCACCTCTCCTCTCCTCTTGAGTTCAGCTCTTTTGTCCATGTTTGAATCAAGGCTGTAATGAGGTCAGGAGCTGAGTGGCCTGGCGGAACCCAAACTGAGCGTTACTGAGCAGGTTATTGCTAAGCAAGTGCCGCTTGATAGCACTGTCGATGACACCTTCCATCGCTTTACTGATGATTGAGAGTTGACTGATGGGTAATTGACAGTAATTGGCCGGGTTGTACTTGTCCTGCTTTATGTGTACAGGACATACCTGGGCAATTTTCCACATTGCCGGGTAGATGCCAGTGTTGTAGCTGTACTGGAATAGCTTGGCTAGGGGAGCGGCAAGTTCTGGAGTCTTCACTACTATTGCTGGAATATTGTCAGGGTCCATAGCCTTTGCAATATCCAGTGCCTTCAGTCATTTCTTGATATCATGCGGAGTGAATCAAATTGGCTGAAATCTGGTATCTGTGATGTTGGGGACTTCAGGAGGAGGCCGAGATGGATCATCAACTCGGTACTTCTGGCTGAAGATTGTTGCAAATGCTTCAGCTTTATCTTTCACAATGATGTGCTGGGCTCTCCCATCATTGAGGATGTGGATATTTGTGGTGCCACTTCCTCCAGTTAGTTGTTTATTGTCCACCACCATTCTCAGCTGGACGTGGCAGGACTGCAGAGCTTAGATCTGATCTGTTGCTTACGGGATCGCTCAGCTCTGTCTATCACATGCTGCTTACGCAGTTTGGCATGCAAGTAGTCCTGTGTTGTAGCTTCACCAGGTTGACACCTCATTTTGAGGTATGCCTGGTGTTGCTCCTGGCATGCCCACCTGCACTCTTCATTGAACCAAGGTTGGCCTCCTGGCTTGATGGTAATGATGGAGTGGGGGATATTTTATTTATTTATTTATTTAGAGATACAGCACTGAAACAGGCCCTTCGGCCCACCGAGTCTGTGCCGACCATCAACCACCCATTTATACTAATCCTGCACTAATTCCATATTCCTACCACATCCCCATCTGTCCCTATATTTCCCTACCACCTACCTATACTAGGGGCAATTTATAATGGCCAATTTACCTATCAACCTGCAAGTCTTTGGCATGTGGGAGGAAACCGGAGCACCTGGAGGAAACCTACGCAGACACAGGGAGAACTTGCAAACTCCACACAGGCAGTACCCAGAATTGAACCCGGATCGCTGGAGCTGTGAGGCTGCAGTGCTAACCACTGCGCCACTGTGCCGGTTCATGACGTCACAGATTGTGGTTGAGTACAATTCTACTGCTGCTGATGGCCCACAGTGCCTCATGGATGCCCAGTTTTGCATTACAATATGAAAGGCACAATTCAGCATAGCGGTGCCTCATCAGACCCCTTTCCTATCCTGAGTGGCGTGAAACAGGGCTGTGTTCTCGCAGCTAGACTGTTTGGGATCTTCTTCTCACTGCTGCTCTCACATGCGTTCAAGCCTTCAGAAGAAGGAATCTTCCTCCACACAAGATCAGGTGGCAGGTTGTTCAACCTTGCCCGTTTTAGAGTGAAGACCAAAGTACGGAAGGTCCTTATCAGGGAACTCCTCTTTGCTGACGATGCTGCATTAACATCCCACACAGAAGAGTGTCTGCAGAGACTTATTGACAGGATTGTGGCTGCCTGCAAATGAATTTGGCATAACCATCAGCCTCAAGAAAACGAACATCATGGGACAGGACGTCAGAAATGCTCCATCCATTAATATCAGCAATCACGCTCTGGAAGTGGTTCAAGAGTTCACCTACCTAGGCTCAACTATCACCAGTAACCTGTCTCTTGATGCAGAAATCAACAAGCGCATAGGAAAGGCGTCCGCTGCTATATCCAGACTGGCCAAGAGAGTGTGGGAAAATAGCGCACTGACACGGAACACGGAAGTCCGAGTGTATCAAGCCTGTGGCCTCAGTACCTTGCTCTACGGCAGCGAGGCCTGGACAACGTATGTCAGCCAAGAGCGACATCTCAATTCATTCCATCTTCGCTGCCTCCAGAGAATCATTGCATCAGGTGGCAGGACCGTATCTCCAACACAGAAGTCCTCGAGGCGGCCAACATCCCCAGCATATACATACTACTGAGTCAGCGGCGCTTGAGATGGCTTGGCCATGTGAGTCACATGGAAGATGGCAGGATCCCCAAGGATGCATTGTACAGCGAGCTCGTCACTGGTATCAGACCCACCGGCCGTCCATGTCTCCGCTTTAAAGACGTCTACAAATGCGACATGAAGTCCTGTAACATTGACCATAGTCGTGGGAGTCAGTAGCCAGTGATCGCCAGAGCTGGCGGACAGCCATAAAGGCGGGGCTAAAGAGTGGCGAGTCTAAGAGACTTAGCTGTTGGCAAGAAAAAAGACAGAAGCGCAAGGAGAGAGCCAACTGTGGAACAACTCCGGCAACCAATTTTATCTGCAGCGCCTGTGGAAGAGTATGTCACTCTAGAATTGGCCTTTATAGCCACTCCAGGTGCTGCTTCACAAACAACTGACCACCTCTAAGCACTTACCCATTGTCTCTCGAGACAAGGAGGCCAAAGAAGAAGAAGAAGAGGAGATCTGTTCGAAATCTATCCCATTTAGCATAGTGGTAGTGCCACACAACACGATGAAGGGTATTCTCAATGTGAAGACGGGACTTTGGCTTCACAAGGACTGTGTGGTGGTCACTCCTACCAATACTGTCATGGACAGATGCATCTGCAGCAGGCAGATTGGTGAGGACGAGGTCAAGTATGTTTTTCCCTTTTGTTTGTTCCGTCACCACCTGCTGCATACCCAGTCTAGCAGCTATGTCATTTAGGACTCGGCCAGCTTGGTCAATAGTGGTGGTACCGAGCCAGTCTTGGTGATGGATATTGAAGCCCCCCACCTAGAGTACATTCTGCGTCCTTGCCACCCTCAGTGCTTCCTCCAAGTGATTCATCAGCTGAGGGAGGACAGTAGGTGGTAATCAGCAGGAGGTTTCCCTGCCCATGTTTGACCTGATGCCATGAGATTTCATGGGGTTTGGAGTCGATGTTGAGGACTCCCAGGGCAACTTCCTCCCGACTGTATACCACTGTGTCGCCGCCTCTGTTGGGTCTGTCTACCGGTGAGACAGGACGTACCCAAGGATGGTGATGTCGGTGTCTGGGACATTGTCTGTAAGGTATGATTCCGTGAGTATGACTATGTCAGGCTGTTGCTTGACTAGTCTGTGGGACAGCTCTCCCAACTTTGGCAAAAGCCCCAGATGCTGGTAAGGAGGACTTTGCAGGGTCAACAGGGCCGTTGTCGTTTCTGGTGCCTAGGTCGATGCTGGGTGGTCCATCCGGTTTCATTTTCTATTGACTTTGTAGCGGTTAGATACAACTGAGTTGCTTGCTAGGTCATTTCAGAGGGCATTTAAGAGTCAACCACATTGCTGTGGGTCTGGAGTCACATGTAGGCCAGACCAGGTAAGGACAGCTGATTTCCTTCCCTAAAGGACATTAGTGAACCAGATGGGTTTTTACAACAATCGACAATCGTTTCATGGCCATCATTAGACTAGCTTTTAATTCCAGATTTATTAATTGAATTCAAATTCCACCTTTTGCTGTGGTGAGATTCGCACCATGTCCCCAGAGCAATACCCTGGGTCTCTGGGTTACTAATCCAATGGCAATACCACTACGCTATCGCCTCCCCTTGTGGTCCTACAAATAATTAAATATTGAAATCAGGCTACCATCCATAGCAGGTCATTGAGGCCCATGCGACAAAGCCTTGAGCAGCAATGGATAATACCTGAATACACTGGGATAGAAATTAAATTTGGGCAGGAGTGCAAATCCAGCGCCATCATATGGGGTTTACATTATACTCTCACTTGATATTCAATTTAATTGACCTCAAAAGATAATGCACCTTTACTGCTACTGGATGTGATAAATGGACACTTGGATAATAATGATCTGATTGGGTATAGTCAACATTTATGAATGGGAAATCATATTTGACGAACCTATTGGAGTTTTTTGAGGATGTTACTAACAAAATTGATAAAGGGGAGTTGGTGGACGTGGTATACTTGGATTTTCAGAAGGCTTTTGATAAAGTCCCCCACAGGAGGTTGGTTAGCAAAATTACAGCACATGAGATAGGAGGTAATATACTGGCATGGATTAAGGATTGGTTAACAGGCAGAAAGCAGAGAGTAGGAATAAATGGGTCATTCTCGCATTGGCAGGCTGTGATGAGTGAGGTACTGCAGGGATCAGTGCTTGGGTCCCAGCTGTTCACAAAATATATCAATGATTTGGATGTGGGGACCAAATGTAGTATTTCCAAGTTCGCGGATGATACAAAACTAGGTGGGAATGTGTGATGTGAGGAAGATGCAAAGTGGCTTCAAGTGGATTTGGACAGACTTAGTGAGTGGCAATAACGTGGCAGATGGAATATAATGTGAGAAAATGTGAGGTTATCCAATTTGGTAGGAGGAATAGATGTGCAGAATATTTCTTAAATGGTAAGAGGTTAGAAAGTGTAGATGTACAAAGGGACCTTGGAGGCCTTGTCAATAAGTCACTGAAAGCTAACATGTACGTGCAGCAAGCAATTAAAAAGGCTAATGGTATGTTAGCCTTTATCGCAAGAGGAGTTGAGTATAGGAGTAGTGGAGTCTTACTTCAGTTGTAAAGAACCTTGGTTAGACTGCACCTGGAGGACTGTGTGCAGTTTTGGTCCCCTTACCTTAGGAAGGATATTATTGCCATAGCGGGAGTGCAACGAAGGTTTGCCAGACTTGTTCCTGGGATGGCGGGACTGTCCTATGAAGAGAGATTGAGGAAACTGGACCTGTATTCTCGAGAGTTTCGAAGAATGAGAGGTGATCTCATTGAAACCTACGAGATACTTAAAGGGATCAACAGGTTAGATGCAGATGAGATGTTTCCCCTGCTTGGGGAGTCTAGAACCAGGGGACACAATTTCAAAATAAGGGAGAAGCCACTTAGGACAGAGATGAAGAGAAATTTCTTTACTTAGAGGGTTGTGAATCTTTGGAATTCTCTACCTCAGAGGGCTGTGGAAGCTCAGTCATTGAGTATGTTTAAAGCAGAGATTGATAGATTTCTAAATACAAATGACATAAAGGGATATGAAGATAATGTGGGAAAAAGGCATTGAAGTGGAAGATCAGCCGTGATCATATTGAATGGTGGGGCAGGCTTGATGGGCTGAATGGTCTACTACTGCTCCTATGTTCCTTTGTTCCACCTAAGATGTATTTCTACCGCACTTCCTCTTCCACAGCTACGTGCATCAGAAGACATTTTGTACCAAAGAGGTTGTATGGATTCAGCTGTTTGACAAGTGATGTAACAAGATTCTGTCCTGCTGTCAGTTTCTTAGTTAAGAATGAGTGGGCTGAAATAAACAGTTTTTTGACTGGATCGTTTAATCAACATTTTGCCAGTGCATGAATAAAGCAGTTTCATAAGATTGTGAATGTCTTTGTTTGATGGTTTTTATAAATGGCAGTCAAATGTGAGTTCTTCAATATATTACACTACTCGCATTTTTGTACTTAAGGTACTTATGAGGGCACAGCTTCAAAATAAGAGGTCTCCCTTTTAAGACAGAGATGAGGAGGAATTTCTTCTCTCGGTGCGTTGTTCATCTTTGGAATTCTCTTCCCCAGAAAGCAGTAGTTCATTGAATATATTCAAGCCAGAGTTAGACAGATTTTTGATCTACAAGGGACTCCGGAGTTATGGGGGGCAGGCGGGAAAATGGAGTTAAGGCCACAGTCAGATCGGCCATGATCTTATTAAATGCCAGGGCAGGCTCGAGGGACTGAATGGCCCACTCCTGCTCTTTTTTCTTATGTTATTATGTTTCTAGCCAAAACCTCTACCTCAGTTCTGCTTTAACATAATGTACATTTTTTTAAAATTGTGAAATGCCAAAATTTAATTATGTCTTTATTATATTACCATTTACTATTCCTACAGACTGGTTATACCAAAATACCCAAATGTTTCTGATCTTTATTCGGATAGTAAATCCCTATGTAAGTACAAGTTGCAGAGATAAAAGGAATGGAGCAAAGCTAACATGCAGCTAATTGACTTTTATGGATCGTGAATGAGACTGGATATAGAGCATGCGTACTTAAGATTGTTGATTTAAACTTCTGGCCTTTCCCACCTCTTTCTCCCTGAGATCCAACCTTATGCCCTTTCCTAAGCAGGAGGCGTGAAACTCACACTAATGTACATAGCTTGCAAGCACACTCGCTGAGTGGGCTGGCATTTAGTACTCTCCTACTGGGCTCTCTTCAGTTTAACAACTTCAGCCTACTGGGATCACTAAGGTCTAATTAAGCAAATAATCTGGAAGGGAGCAATATCAGTCAATGGTAAATTTAGTTAATTAAATAGTGTTGCATTTCCACTTGTTTTTTCATGTCAAAAATATTGAATTTACTAAGAAACTAACCTGGTCGTGTGCCCAAAGCAGAAACTCCACCATTTTTGATATAAGAAAACTTATAAAACGTGCCGACTACTGCCTATGTACCTGGGAAAGTGAGTGCATTTTGAAGAGCGTTCCTGAACCAGTGCAATCGGCAAAACTTTGTAATTTTGACGTGGGGGCATGACCAGTTTTGTGGACATGGTCATATTCATGCAAATTGAATTATGAGTCTTATAAAATCATGGAAAACATGGCATAAGTTTTGACCATAAATCACCTACATTTAAAATTCTCAACCTTTTGCACTGGTTCAGCCAATTCCACCTGGATTGCATTGTTATCACGAATGGAAACTTGGCCCCATTATCTGTATATTACTTAGGTGGTCCAATACCAGAGCAAGAAACCATTACACTAATACACCAATCTTTTGCAGATCATTCTATTTTTCAACATACATTTTGCAAAAGCTATTTAAGAAGATTTTTGTTAGATATTTCTAAAGATATTGTGGCAAAGCATCATATGCAGAACTTTTTGATAGGCACAAATATTCTACATTTACACCTTGACCAGTGCATTTTTTCAAGTGCGCAGCCCATAACGATTGGGATTCTTGCAGCTTAATGTTTCCATCGATTGTACTGTCAGAGCAATTCGGACAGGCGGCAATGGGCTGAACGACCTCCATCTGTGCTGTAGAATTATATGAACCAAGAAGGGATATGGATAAATGGATGCTTGCACCACTTTCCAGACATTGCAAACACATTCTTTGCTGCTTTATGTCACGAGCTAGAAATTCCACTCCACGGTTGCTCTACTTCAGTTACAAAAGCAGAGAAATTATTAAATAAAATAACTTGTGTCTTAGTATTTTAGTTGTAACTTTCTTCTTTCTTCTTTCTTTTGGGCCTCCTTATCTCGAGAGACAATGGATACGCGCCTGGAGGTGCTATAACCAATATATATTCATAAACCTAGAAATTGCATCACTATGTGAACATTTAAGGTTCCAAAATGGTGGGCAGAAGGCTTGTATACACTGCTGTCTAGAAGTGTGTTGACTACCATATTGGGGTAAGGCAAACAAGAGGCATACTTTACCCACACTTAAGACAGACATTATTCACTTAGCACATGCAAATAAGGGACTTAATGCCTGGATAATGTTACCTCCCCAAGATTGGTTGGCCCTGAGGTGGCCAGCGCTATCACGGACTATACACAAGGAAACCAGATTTTGGGATCAACTGCAACAAAAAAGCAAAGTAACAATCTCTATATGGAGCCTTGAGGAGCAGGTGTGTTCCTGCTCACCCCACATTTAATGATCCTCTCGATTGCTGCTATCCCAACCACCAGTCCTACGCCTTCCCATGGCCCCTTGTCTCCTCTCCCAATCCCCAAGCGTGGATCCCCTTGGCATTCTCTCCCAATCTATGATCACCCATGGGTCTCAGCCCTATGTCACCCATGGCGCCGGCCTCAACATCCCTTGTCACCATTCTGCGACAGGCCCCAACCCCGATCAGCTATGCTGCCAGGGCCCATTTTTTCCGCAGTCTTCACTGGAGGGCTGTTGAGCCACACTGACTATTACAATGAGGTACAAGGACCAATATATTGGGAGCCAAATACCTCACTATTCAGGCACAGGTTATTTACCCTTTATCCCCTGCATGCCTAAAAACACATGCTCCTGAATTTTTGGGCCATAGAATTATCAAGAAGGAGGCCATTCAGCCCACCGTTTCAAAGAGCTGTCCAATTAGTCCCACTCACCTGCTCTTTCCCTGTAGCCCTGCAACTATTTCCTTTTTTGGGGTATTGTTACAACCAGGTGTGAAAGAGGTCTAGGGGTTCCCTTTCAGCCTTCAGCTGGTCTTACTCTAACAGGGTTTAATTTTAAACACACTGTGTTTTTAGCTCCCCCTTGGTGAATCCTTGTTCACCGCTTTCCAATTGTAAGGCAAAGAAACCAGCACAACAGGTTTTCTCAGATTTAAAGTAGAAAAGTGAAATTTATTAATCTTAAACTTAAACTCGAATTCGGTTAACATCTACAGATACACGACGCGCCCACGGTATCATGCATACTCGATACACACATGCAAATAGGGACAGAATGAGCAGAGGAAAAATAGAGTAGAAAAGTTTTAGGCGATATCTGAAGAGTTTTTGGTTATGGGTCTTCGTGTTCACTGTAGAGTTCTTGATTGTAGGTCGATCTTGCTTTTCATTGGGGCCCAGTATTCTTCTTAAACCTTGTTCACTGTAGGAGACATTTCTCTCTTGGGGTTCATGTGTCTTCAGTGGGTTTTGGAGTTCCCTAAGAAAGAGATGGTCTGACTAACTGGTCTGACCACATCTGTTTGTGGATTGAATTGGAGCAGGGAATAGCTCCTTTATCTACAAGCACTGTCTGCTAATATGTAAATGTTTTCTTTCAGCCAAGGTCTGGAAATTCTTGTAACAGGCCTTCTCTTCTTCCCAGCAACAATTTGAAATTTAATGTCCATGTGGCAAAATTAATGTGCCTCATTCTTGGCAGGTACAGGCCTGCATGACAGGTATACATCCATTACCCTTTTGGAAGTTACTATTGAATCTGCTCCCATCACCTTTTCAGGCAGTGCATTCCTGATTTTAACCACAAATATTCCTTTCTAAACCCATAACTGCAACTATGAAAAGGGCTATCCTGTTTTAGTACCTCTGCAGCTAGAGTGAGAAAGTGAAACATGGGGAAGAGCATTTTCCCTCATAAAAATCCAAGACTTGGTCCTCATTAAATGGAGCAAGTTTTGGTGAATTGTTGTTCAGTTTGCGTTCTTTTCTGATTAAGTAAATTCTGTCCTAACAAATTCCACCCTTGTTCCAAGCATTCCCTATTTTGAAGCTCAGATATTTAAGTGCACAATTCTAGCAATCCTTTCTCACCATGACAGAACATACGTAGAGTGGGAAATATAGCTGACGTGTGCTTCCACAACTCAGCGATCCCCCGAGCTAGCAACATGCCACTCAACTTAGTCAGCTGTAAGACTCAGCTCTTCCGTCAGTGGGAAACAGAGGTGAAACACTACAACAACATATGCATGACAGTAAAGCATAGAACCATAAAACCATAGAAAAGTTACAGCACAGAAAGAGGCCATTCAGTCCATCGTGTCTGCACCAGATGAAAAAACTAGCTGCCCAATCTAATCCCACCTTCAAGCATCTGGTTCGTAGCCTTTCAGATTACAGCACTTCAAGTGCAGGTCCAGGTACCTTTTAAATGAGTTGAGGGTTTCTGCCTCCACCACCAAACCGAGCAGTGAATTCCAGGCACCACCACCTTCTGGGTGAAAACGTATTTCATCATGTCCCCTCTAATCCTTCTACCAATCACCTTAAATCTGTGCCCCCTGGCAGTTGACCTCTCCGCTAGAGGAAACAGGTCCTTCCTGTCTACTCTATTTAGGCTCCTCATAATTTTGTACACCTCAATTAAGTTACCCCTTAGCCTCCTCTGTTCTAAGGAAAACAACCCTAGCCTATCCAATCTTTCCTCATAGCTGCAATTTTCCAGCCCTGGCAACATTCTTGTAAATCTCCTCTGGACTCTCTCCAGAGCAATTGTGTCCTTCCTGTAATGTGGTGACCAGAACTATACGCAATACTCCAACTGTGGCCTAACGAGTGTTTTATACAGTAAACCAGATGAGGTTCACAACTGAGTGAAATACTGCATGGTTTTGGGAGATTGCTATTTCAGTAAAATTACAAATAGAACACTTTATTCCAAGAGTCAACTCTGTTCCAATTCCTGCAACTGCAATCTCCCAGTGTTTTAATATGTTATGAGGATTCAGCCATTGTGCCTTTGTGCAAATAACAAAAACTTGTCATAGAAAAACATTCCAAGGTGATTCATGGAGGTGTGCTCAAAAACTGACACCAACCCAAAGAAGGAGATAAGAAGAGGAGTAACTTAAAAACTGGTCAGAGAGGTAGGGCTGAATTTTGTTTACCCGCTGCCGGAAAAATGGTGGCCGGCACGCATGGACTGCGCGCTCCACGCTGCCATGATCTAGAACCCAGCGGCTCATTAAAATTTGGTGGCCTTGGCAATGCCGTGAACGGCGTCAGCTGTCTCCGTGCAGGTGCTGCCGCCATTTTTAAAGGGCTGCCAACCCTGCTCAGATAATGTAGAGTTGAACCCCATACCCCACCCCCACTTTACCAAAAATAAATGTTGGCCCCGTTCCCACCACCCGCCTCTCCCCCATACACCGAAATTGCAGAGCTGACCCCTTCTCACCCCAACTGAGCAAAGTGCAGATTTCACCCCTTCCCCCCCACACGAAAAATGCAGCGATGACCCCATTTTCTGCCACTCCACCTCACTACACTAAATTTCCTGAGGTCCCCCCTGCCCCACCTCTGTGGCGCCAGCTTTCCCTGGACAGGAAAGTGAAGATGCGTGAGTGCCACCTGTCACACTGAAGATCCGGAACCGAAGGTAAGATCGCTGCAGGGTAGGTTTTAATATATGCGAACACCTCATTTAAATATTTAAATTTGGGTCCTGTCGCCGAACGGCGGAGGGGCTGCCATGGAGCCTCGCCGCCATGGAGACTTGCTGCCGCCGGGTAGATTGGGCCCGGCAATCCCGGTGTTGGGCTTCGTGGCGGGCCACCGCTGTCCCAGTCTTCTGGTACCCCCACCACAGAGCCCGGCATTGGGAACAGAACACAATTCAGCCGGTAACTTTTAAGGAGAGTGTTAAAAGAGTAGAGAGACGTGGAGAGGTAGGGAGGTTTATGAAGGGAATTCCAGTGCATGCAGATCTTTAATATCTCAATCGTGGCTCCCATCCTTTCCCAGTTGGATTGCGTCAACATGAAAAAAAGCCAAAAAAAAATGAAGTCAAGAAAAGTAAGAGCCATGTGTTTATTGTGGCGATAAAAAGCTAATAATATGCTGCACGTTACAGATTCTAATGATTACTTTAACAAAAAGCTATTTGAGTGGTATAGCTACACCATGGTTATAGATAATGCCTTTGGTTCGAGGAACAGGTTTTATGGTTGTGACCATTATTGTTTCTAATATAGCTGAGGTAATAAATTATTTGGAATTTGCTATGAAAAGCTATTTTTCTATCGTGAGATCAATATCTGGAAATATTGTCTTAATTCTACACATCTTAAGTTATAGTTTGTTTTAAAGATGACTTTGACAAAATTATAGTTTCAAAAGAGGCCAAAAAATTACAATTCAGAGTTAGGTCTGTTTTAACTTTGATTTTTGCTTTCTTATTGAAACATAAATTCAAAAAAATACATATATTTTATTTATTATATATGCAAATTATGCATTCTACCAGAAACACTTGGCAATTTGCCATGTATTTGGAAGAGTCTGTCACTCTAGAATTGGCCTTTATAGCCACTCCAGGCGCTGCTCCACAAACCACTGACCACCTCCAGGCGCTTACCCATTGTCTCCCGAGACAAGGAGGCCAAAGAAGAAGAAGAAGATTTGGTTTAGAAATGCCAAAATTTTGTCTTGCAGCTCACAATAGTTTTTAATTCTGGTAATTCTGTTTCAAAAGACTCTTCAGGTACAAACGGTTGCTGACCTTGGCCGAGATGGTTGGAGACATAGCCACCAATGGTAGAATGACAGCAGTGGGGGATGCGCAAAAGGCCAGAGTTGGAGGAACACAGAGTTCTCAGAGAGTTGTGGAGGGACCAGAAGGAGGTTATAGAGAAAGGAAGGGACATGACCGTGAAGGGATAGAACTGAGTCTCACATCTGACTGTTCTGATTGTAATCGCTCCACCATTGGTGGCCTCACTTTCAGCTGCCTTGGTCCTAAGCTCTGGATTTCCCTCCCTAAAGCACTCAGCCTCTTGACTTTTCTCTCCTCTTCTAAGACGGTCCTTCTTCTTCTTCTTCTCTTCTTCTTTGGCCTCCTTGTATCGAGAGACAATGGGTACCCGCCTGGAGGTGGTCAGTGGATTGTGAAGCAGCGCCTGGAGTGGCTATAAAGGCCAATTCTAGAGTGACAGACTCTTCCACAGGTGCTGCAGATAAAATTGGTTGTCAGGGCTGTTACACAGTTGGCTCATCCCTTGCGTTTCTGTCTCTTTTCTTGCCAACTGCTAAGTCTCTTCGACTCACCACTCTTTAGCCCCGCCTTTATGGCTGCCCGCCAGCTCTGGCGATCACTGGCAACTGACTCCCACGACTTGTGATCAATGTCACAGGACTTCATGTCGCATTTGCAGACATCTTTAAAGCAGAGACATGGACGGCCGGTGGGGCTGATAGCAGTGACGAGCTCGCTGTACAATGTGTACTTGGGGATCCTGCGAACTTCCATGTGACTCACATGGCCAAGCCATCTCAAGCGCCACTGGCTCAGTAGGGTGTATATGCTGGGGATGTTGGCCGCCTCGAGGATTCTGTGTTGGAGATACAGTCCTGCCACCTGATGCCAAGGATTCTCCAGAGGCAGCGAAGATGGAATGAATTGAGATGTCGCTCTTGGCTAACATACGTTGTCCAGGCCTCACTGTCGTAGAGTAAGGTACTGAGGACACGGGCTTGATACACTCGGACTTTTGTGTTCCGTGTCAGTGCGCTATTTTCTCACACTCTCTTGGTCAGTCTGGAAATAGCAGCGGACGCCTTTCCTATGCGCTTGTTGATTTCTGCATCAAGAGACAGGTTACTGGTGATAGTTGAGCCTAGGTAGGTGAACTCTTGAACCACTTCCAGAGTGTGGTCGCCGATATTGATGGATGGAGCATTTCTGACGTCCTGTCCCATGATGTTCGTTTTCTTGAGGCTGATGGTTAGGCCAAATTCGTTGCAGGCAGCTGCAATACTCTGCAGACACTCTTCAGTGTGATATGTTAATGCAGCATCATCAGCAAAGAGGAGTTCCCTGATGAGGACTTTCCATACCTTGGTCTTTGGTCTTAGACGGGCAAGGTTGAACAACCTGCCACCTGATCTTGTGTGGAGGAAAATTCCTTCTTCTGAAGACTTGAACGCATGTGAGAGCAGCAGTGAGAAGAAGATCCCAAACAGTGTAGGTGCAAGAACACAGCCCTGTTTCACGCCACTCAGGATAGGAAAGGGGTCTGATGAGGCACCGCTATGCTGAATTGTGCCTTTCATATTGTCATGGAATGAGGTGATGATACTCAGTAGATTTGGTGGACATCCGATCTTTTCTAGTAGTCTGAAGAGACCACGTCTGCTGACGAGGTCAAAGGCTTTGGTGAGATCAATGAATGCAACATAGAGGGGCATCTGCTGTTCGCAGCATTTCTCCTGTCGCTTGCGAAGGGAGAACAGCATGTCAATGGTGGATCTCTCTGCTCGAAAGCCACACTGTGCCCCAGGGTAGATACGTTCAGCCAGCTTTCGGAGCCTGTTTAAAGCGACTCGAGCGAAGACTTTACCCACTATGCTGAGCAGGGAGATTCCACGTTAGTTGTTGCAGTCACCGCGGTCACCCTTGTTCTTATAAGGGGTGATGATATTGGCATCACGCATGTCCTGTGGTACTGCTCCCTCATCCCAGCACAGGCAAAGCAGTTCATGGAGTGCTGAGAGTATAGCAGGCTTGGCACTCTTGATTATTTCAGGGATAATGCCATCCTTTCCAGGGGCTTTTCCGCTGGCTACAGAATCAATGGCATCACTGAGTTCCGATTTTGTTGGCTGTACGTCCAGCTCATCCATGACTGGCAGAGACTGGGCTGCATTGAGGGCGGTCTCAGTGACAACATTTTCCCTGGAGTACAGTTCTAGGTAGTGCTCCACCCAGCGGTCCATTTGCTTGCGTTGGTCAGTGATTGTGTCCCCTGATTTAGATTTGAGGAGGGGGGGCGATCTTCTTGATGGTTGGCCCAACAGCTCTCTTAATGCCATCATACATTCCTCTGATTTTAATCGCTCCACCATTGGTGGCCTCACTTTCAACTGCCTTGGTCCTAAGCTCTGGATTTCCCTCCCTAAACCACTCTGCCTCTTGACTTCTCTCTCCTCTTTTTAAGATGGTCCTTAATAGCTACCAATTTGACCAAACTTTTGGTCATCTGCTCCGAACTCTCCTTCTGTGGCTCAGCATCAGAAATATTTTTACTGATAATGCAGTTTAAACACTTTGGCACATTTTGCTACTTTAAAGGCACTACATAAATGCAACTCGTTGTTGTTACATTTCCATCAGTTGTGCGAGCCAAAGGAATGACAATATTTAACCAAAAGTTGCTAGTGATCACAGTCTGCACCAGGGATTGGGACCAGTCAAACAACAAGTGGTACCATGTACTATCCAATGAAGTAAGACCAGAATGCCAAACTTGTTGACTTTAGCTACACTTTAGGATAGATATCAAATGGTTTATAAACCATTGGTTACAGAACTATTAATGGAATAAAAAGGGGAAAAAAAAGTATTTTAAAAAAGATAAGAACACACAGCACTTTTTAATAGCTTTTTATTTCTTTTCCTCTTTATTCAATTTAATAAATCTGTAACCTGTGCCATATCGGTCATTTTGTGTACTCTTTAACTTGTCTTTGCCATTTCCTGTTATCACAAACTAAAAAATGAACAAGAATATTCAAGTGTCAGGAGCATTTAACATAAGTGGGAAAAAGAACAGTATCCTTTCTCCCACCTCTGTCACACTGCTTCGTCCTTCACTCCCCCATGCTCTTCCCAATGTCTCTTACAATTTCTGCCATAACTTTCCTTAACTGCCTATTTCTGTCCACCTTTCACCCCTTAATTATCTTCCTCTAATGCAATTAATGAGCCAGTTAGCGGAGACCATACAACTCCCTCAGTTTATGGTGAGTCAATTACAAAGCTATCACTGATGGCAATGAAAATTTGCGTGGGACCAAATTCTCTGGGAGTGGGTGAAGCACTGGAGAGCGTACGGAGGAGATTCACCAGGATGTTGCCAGGGCTGGAGCATTTCAGCTATGAAGAGAGACTGGATAGGCTGGGGTTGTTTTCCTTAGAGCAGAGAAGGCTGAGGGGGAACCTGACTGAGGTATACAAAATTATGAGGGACATAGATAGGGCAGATAGGAAGAAACTATTCCTCTTAGTGGAGGTGTCAATAACCAGGGGGCAAAGATTTAAGGTAAGGGGCAGGAGGTTTAGAGGGGATTTGAGGAAAACCTTATCACCCAGAGGGTGGTTGGAATCTGTAACACACTGCCTGAAGGGGTGGTAGAGGCAGGAACCCTCACAACATTTAAGAAGTATTTAGATGTGCACTTGAAACGCCCTAGCTTACAAGGCTACAGGCCAAGGCTGGAAAATGGGATTAGAATAGATAGGTACTTGATGGCCGGCACAGACACGATGGGCCAAAGGGCCTGTTTCTGTGCTGTATAACTCTATGACTCTATGACTGTATGACCTCTTATTGGTAGCATGAAGTTTTGATTGACAAGCCGGAGCATGCTATGAGGTATATAGCAGCAAAAAGTACTAAAATAAAGCGGGACCTTTAGTAACTGTAGTTATAGTAAATATAGTTATAGAAAAGAATAAAGTCCCCTATATCTGCCAAGAATAAACTAACACTGCATGCAACTGAGTATTTGCCTGACTCCAGTTGTTCAATCCAATCCTTTCTCTGCTGCTGTAAGCAGAGTGGAACCACTGCTAAGGAACATGTTCTGGGCCAGCAGCATTAGGTGACATGGAACAGGCATGTGATGGCTGGGAAATTGAGAAGGGATCCATTTCTGTCCAAAAACTTTCTTATGTTAATGAGTGGAAATGACCCTAGTGTGATTTAATGGCTGTTTAGTACAGGATTATTCAAAGAGTTTTAAGGATAGTTTTATTTCCATTTCTTTTCAGTAGCTTTTGAGCACGTTCTAAAATATTTTTTGTTATCAGAACGGTTATGTAGAAATAAAAGCAGTTGAATATTTGGTGAAAGAAATCACCAAAAAAGCTGACTGATTGAAGTATTTACAAAATTTCAGCAGAACAGGGAGATCGTAAAAGAGGAGTGGAAAGAATACAAGTTTCACTCCACCTCAGGGAGTGACAAGTCTTCTAACTGCAAGTTACGCATTCTTCTGCCAGTTGGCAAATCAATGTGAAACTAATGGTGGAAGTTGTTATGAAGTGTTCAAATTCCATATTTGAAAGTTGAAGCAATAAAAGATGAAGGAGAGCAAGCCAGGGAGATCAACAGCCACCAGATCCAGACCATCTGCATCACTAACTATACCACTAACTATGGGCTGGATTTTGTTCCCAGCCTGACGTCGGGTTCTGTGGTGATGGGGCGGGGCGGGGGTGGGGGGCCGGAAAATCAGAGCTTCAGCAGCCGCCATGGAATGCAATGCCGGATTGCCAGGCCCAATCTTCCCGGCAGCGGGGAAGCTCCATGGCGGCCCCTTCACCGCTCTGTGACTGGTCCCAAGTTTGCATATTTAAATTATATTTTTGCATTAATTAAAATGTAATGCGCAGCAATCTTATCTTCAGTTCCCAACCTTCAGCGCGTCATGTGGCACTCATGCGCCTTCGCTTTCCCATCCAGGAAAAGCTGGTGCCATCGTGGTGGGGAAGGAGTCAGCTCTGCACTATGTAATGTATGGGGGGGTGGGGGAAGGGGTCAGCTCTGCACTATGTAATGTATGGGGGGGGGAAGGGGTCAACTCTGCACTATGTAACGTATGTGGGGGGAGGGAGTCAACTCTGCACTATGTAATGTATGGGGGAAAGGGGTCAACTTTGCACTATGTAATGCACGGTGGGGGGGGTAGAGGTCAACTCTCCACTATGTACTGTATTGGGGGGAATTGGTCAACTCTGCACAATGTTTTGTGTGGGGGGGGTGAAGGGTCAACTCTGTGCTATGTTTTTTGTGGGGGGGTGAAGGGTCAACTCTGTGCTATGTTTTTTGTGGGGGGGTGAAGGGTCAACTCTGTGCTATGTTGCGATGTTTGCAGGGTTGGCAGCCTTTTAAAATTGGAGCCAGTACCTGCTCCGTCAACAGGTGATGCCGTGAACAGTGTCGCTGAGACCGCCCCCACCACATGATTGCTGGGGGCGGCAACCATGCATATGCAAAGTGCCTGCCAGACTCAATATCGCGATGACGCGACGGCGCGATGGCACAGGACCCATATGTGGAGGCCACCATTTTCTGCACCCGCCGCCGGGGACAAGATCTAGCCCTATATCTGGTAATAACTGAGGACAAATGTATCTGCAGGCTCCAATTCAACATGGAAGTAACTAAAGAGCACTGCCACCTGCTGCAAGGACAATGTCAGCCAACCTGCAACACAGAGACAAAAGCTATCAACGTCAAGTAAATTGCACTAGTGACTGCTGTGACGAAACCACAGCTGCCAAATGAAAACATATCAATTTCGTCCTATGGAACACTATTTGACCTTTTACTGGACATTGACCATAACTTGTTTAAAAAGACCACAGAGCTGAATAGCTGAAAACATGGCTGCACATTTGCATTCTGAGAGACAGTTGAGTAGAGAGACAATGGAAGTGCTCCCTGATTCAATTAACAAGATTGAGCTGGTCAATAGTGACGATCAAAAGACATTGTGGGCCATTGTCTATGTAAGAGCCAGCGCTCCACCACCCCCACCAAGTGTATCTAGTAAGCTCTGAAGAATCAACAACCCTCGCTGGCGATGCTGTTTCAAACCAAGAGCTGGTCACATGACTAACCTGCTGGACAACCTGGTAATTGATTGAATTGTGCCTCACAGAAAGGTTTGGGGCAGACTGAAATTGAACTTCAGGAAGAAAGCACTACTCTGTCCCTGTATCTCTCTCTCCAGCAAAGTTCCAGGGACCCACGGAAGCAGCTTAATTGGACTTCTTCAACCTTCTGGTACCAGTGAAACAAGTTTGAAAATGTGAACTGGGCCCCAACGAGAATTGCAAGACGTAACTTCAATCAAGGACTTTACATCCAAACTAAAAGCAGTAACTGAATTCCACTTACTACTCCAACACCACCCCCCCCACTTTATTCTTTCTTCCCCCTCTGTATCTATTTGTGTGTGTGTTTATTGCGTATGCATGCTAGCATGGTTGCGTCGCTTATTTTTAGTAACTTTAACTCAAATCTACATCTTTCCTGTTTAAACCTAAGAAAGCCTGTCTGATTGGTTCATTTATAATTACAATTAGAGAGCAGTGAGCAAGGACTCACTGAGGTGAAGCTAAAAACACTGTGTTTTTGATGAAAGATCACTGACCTGAAACATTAACTCTGCTTCTCTGTCCACAGATGCTGCCAGACATGCTGTGTATTTCCAGCACCTTTTGTTTTTACTTGAAGCTGAAAGCACAGTGTTTTAAAAGTTAAACCCTGTTACAACCAAACCAGGAAAGAGGTGAGAGGGGCGCCTGAGACTCCTTCCTCACCCGGTCGTAACACTGCAACATTTTTGTCTTAAGGGGATCATTTCATAGTATGTTACGGTCAAGTGAGGAGGGGTCGAAGGGCTTCCCTCTTTTCCCTCTCGTTATTTGACCACAACAGATTTAATTCTTTCTTAAAGTCGATGTACTGGCCAATTCAGTAGGTGTTTGATTACTTACTTGCTATGATCATAACAAGAACCAACTGGATAGATTTTCTTGAGTTTAACAAACAACGAGGTTAACTTTATTGTCCCTAAGCTGAACTAATGAAAATAATAAACTGTGCGCTAACTTTCACTCTCACACACACACACATACACACACACACACACACATTAGAGGTTTACACATACACAAATAGGTTACAGAGTGGGGAAAGGTAGATTGGGAAAGTTAGAGTCCATAGAAAAAATGGGTATACAGTCTGTGGCCTTTGGTGATTCAGCTGACTTTTAGCTGAATTCAGTGCTCCTGAGGCTTTTAGTTTGAAGAGGTAGTTGACTGGTTTGGTGATCTGTCGGAGACAGCGATGCTGATATTTTCCTCCAACAGGGTTTCTGATTGTAGCCAGAGTATGCAAAGGTGGTCAGTCAACAGGCAGAGTTTGAAAGCTGAAATGGAGAGAGAGAGAGGGACCCCCACATGGGTCTGCACGTGTCAAAGTCCAGAAGCTTCTCCTTTCAGCTGCAGAGAATGACAAGCTTAAAACCACAGATGGGGACAGGCTTGTCACATAACAGTCACTCAGTCATTCAAGCATAGTAGTTAGCAGTATTCTTTCTTGCTAAAAGAAAGTGAAAGAATTCCTTTCCTGGGCCTTGGTTCTTGCTGGGGATGAGCAGACATTTTGTCTCCCTCTTCAGAGTCCTTGCAATGTACGATACAGTGTTGCAAATTAGGTGGCTCTCTTAAGCTGCTAGCAAAATCACCTTTTTTATCTGTTCTGTTTTAAATTTCTGCAAAAAATATATAATTTCAGATCTCCAGTCAGTGGATTAAAGAAAATTATCATTCAACAAAGCAAGTTGGCATGACAAGTATTCGTGTTGTTCACAGGTAATTAATGATGTACTGTTGAGCATGAACAACATTTCAGCTCCTTTCCTACTGAATAGCAATAGGAGTTATGGCTGCCCAAATCACTACACTGCTGGATTTCTCAAAAGTACAGGCGGTCACTGATGGCAGCTACATGGCATGTGCTTAGCCTGGGCCAGATTACGGAATCATTCAGATTACCAGTAGCACAATGGCTTTGTTCTAAACAATTGTGAACATTGCTATGATTTTGTCTTAATGCAATAATATTCTTGTATTTGTATCGGTCACAAAATGTGTAAAAAAAATCTTTATTCGTAGTATGCAGAATGTTCTACAGTATGATGTGCAGATCTGATTTTTGATAGTTTAAGAATTAGTTATCGTAACTCAACAAAAGAAATACTTTACCTTTAAGATATTAATCATACAGCAGGCATTGCCCTCTAAGCCCTTCCTTCTTTATGCAGTGATAGAGAATTATATGAGTCACTGAGGTCTGAAGTGTTCACAAGCACCAAATTCTTTCCAGTTGTTAGGTTGTATCTGCATACTGACTTTTCCAAAGTGCAACATTCCATTAAAGCTTGTGACTAGTGCAACACCTGCATCCATTGTAACCAGATTATACCTTGAGCAAGTTCAGATGGGTGTAGTTAATGCTTTTTATTAGTATTTGATCTATTGCACAAACTTCTGAGGGGTCTGAAAAGTACACAGACATCAATCAGCTATGGTAAAATATAGGCAGTTAACATGTTAGCAGAGGAACTGTATTAAATTATAATCAGACTCAGTGCAGAAGCTGAAGTGGCTGTAGTGCATAGAGATATTTCAAATTAAAATTACATTTATTAGTCAATTTGTGAACCCTTCAACAGTACAGATAGTAATTGTGATCATGTAATCGCAATATGTCTGAGGTATATCATAGTTTGTGAACAATTTGCAATGTTCTCCATTGTTTTGAGATATGTTGTGCAGAAGTTTAACTTTTGGCCATAATATTTCAGTCTTCCTTAGACTCGGGGGGTGGTGCCAGAGGACTGGAGAATTGCAAACGTTACACCCTTGTTCAGAAAAGGGTGTAATGATAAGCCCAGCAACTACAGGCCAGTCAGTTTAACTTCAGTAAAAGCAAAATACTGCGGTTGCTGGAAATCTGAAACAAAAACAAGAAATGCTGGATTCACTCAGCAGGTCTGGCAGCATCTGTGGAACGAGAAGCAGAGTTAACGTTTCGGGTCAGTGACCCTTCTTCGGAACTGACAAATATTAGAAAAGTCACAGATTATAAACAAGTGAGGTGGGGGTTGGGCAAGAGATAACAAAGGAGAAGGTGCAGATTGGACCAGGCCACATAGCTGACCAAAAGGTCACAGAGCAAAGGCAAACAATATGTTAATGGTGTTTTGAAAGACAAAGCATTAGTACAGATTAGGTGTGAATATACTGAATATAGAACATCAGCAAGTGCAAACCTGAAGAAAAACAACCTGAAAAAAACAGTGGGTAAGCAAACTGAACAAACTAAGATGAAATGAAATAAATGCAAAAAATGTAAAAAGGAATGCAAAAAAAAGGAAGAAAAAATAACTAAAAATGACTAAAAATGAAAGTAAAGTGGGGGGCTGTCATGCTCTGAAATTATTGAACTCAATGTTCAGTCCGGCAGGCTGTAGTGTGCCTAATCGGTAGATGAGATGCTGTTCCTCGAGCTTGCGTTGATGTTCACTGGAACACTGCAGCAATCCCAGGACAGAGATGTGAGCATGAGAGCAGGGGGGAGTGTTGAAATGGCAAGCAACCGGAAGCTCAGGGTCCTGCTTGCGGACTGAGCGGAGATGTTCCGCAAAGCGGTCACCCAGTCTGCGCTTGGTCTCCCCAATGTAGAGGAGACCACACTGTGAGCAGCGAATACAGTATACTACATTGAAAGAAGTACAAGTAAATCGCTGCTTCACCTGAAAGGAGTGTTTGGGGCCTGGGATAGTGAGGAGAGAGGAGGTAAATGGGCAGGTATTACACCTCCTGCGATTGCAAGGGAAGGTGCCCTGGGACGGGGACGAGGTGGTGGGGGTAATGGAGGAGTGGACCAGGGTGTCGCGGAGGGAACGATCCCTTCGGAATGCTGACAGGGGAAGGGAGGGGAAGATGCGACTGGTAGTGGCATCACGCTGGAGGTGGCGAAAATGGCGGAGGATGATCCTTTGGATATGGAGGCTGGTGGGATGAAAAGTGAGGACAAGGGGAACCCTGTCACGGTTCTGGGAGGGAGGGGAAGGGGTGAGGGTAGAGGTGCGTGGAATGGGTCGGACACGGTTGAGGGCCCTGTCAACCACAGTGGGGGGAAATCCTCGGTTGAGGAAAAAGGAGGTCATATCAGAAGCACCGTCATGGAAGGTAGCATCATCAGAGCAGATGCGTCGGAGACGGAGAAACTGGGAGAATGGAATGGAGTCCTTACAGGAGGTAGGGTGTGAAGAAGTGTAGTCGAGGTAGCTGTGGGAGTCAGTGGGCTTATAATGGATATTGGTAGACAACCTATCCCCAGAGATGGAGACAGAGAAGTCGAGGAAGGGAAGGGAAGTGTCAGAGATGGACCATGTAAAGGTGAGAGAAGGGTGGAAATTGGAAGCAAAGTTGATAAAGTTTTCGAGTTCGGGGCGGGAGCAGGAAACGGCACCGATACAGTCATCAATGTACCGGAAAAAGAGTTGGGGGAGGGGGCCTGAGTAGGACTGGAACAAAGAATGCTCGACATATCCCACAAAAAGACAGGCATAACTAGGACCCATGCGGGTACCCATAGCGACACCTTTTACTTGAAGGAAGTGCGTGGAGTTGAAGGAGAAGTTGTTCAATGTGAGAACAAGTTCAGCCAGGCGGAGGAGGGTGGTGGTGGATGGGGACTGGTTGGGCCTCTGTTCCAGGAAGAAGCGGAGAGCCCTCAAACCATCCTGGTGGGGGATGGAGGTGTAGAGCGATTGGACGTCCATAGTGAAGAGGAGGCGGTTGGGACCAGGAAACTGGAAATTGTCAAAATGACGTAGGGCGTCAGAAGAGTCACGGATGTAGGTGGGAAGAGACTGCACCAGCGGAGAAAAGATAGAGTCGAGATAGGAAGAAATAAGTTCAGTTGGGCAGGAGCAGGCTGACACAATGGGTCTGCCGGGACAGTCCCGTTTGTGGATTTTGGGAAGGAGATAGAAGCGGGCTGTCCGGGGTTGCGGGACTATGAGGTTGGAAGCTGTAGAGGGAAGATCTCCAGAGGAGATGAGGTCAGTGACAGTCCTTTGGACGGTGGCTTGATGTTCGGTGGTGGGGTCATGGTCCAGAGGGAGGTAGGAAGAGGTGTCTGTGAGTTGGCGTTGAGCTTCTGCAAGGTAGAGGTCGGTACGCCATACAACAACAGCACCACCCTTGTCTGCAGGTTTGATGACCATGTCGGGGTTAGACCTGAGAGAACGGAGTGCCTCAAGTTCAGAGGGGGACAGGTTAGAGTGAGTGAGGGGGGCAGAGAAATTGAGACGACCAATGTCTCGCCGACAGTTTTCAATGAAGAGATCAAGAGCGGGTAAGAGGCCAGGGTGAGGGGTCCAGGTAGAGGGAGAATACTGGAGGCGGGTGAATGGGTCTGCTGGTCGGGGGGAGGACTCCTGGTCAAAGAAGTGAGCCCGGAGGCGGAGGCGACGGAAGAAGAGCTCAACGTCATGCCGAGCGCGAAATTCATTGAGGTGGGGGCGTAAGGGGATAAAACTGAGTCCTTTGCTGAGTACAGAACGCTCAGCATCAGAGAGGGGGAGGTCAGAGGGTATAGTGAATACACGGCAAGGGGTCAGATCAGAAGGGGTGGGGTCAGAGGGAAGTGAAGCGGAAGGAGGATCTGGAGGGGCATTAGTCCCCATCAGCTGCTGGAGCTTGCGTTCCTTAACACCTGAAAGGAAGAAAAAAAGTTTTTTGTTAATGCGTCGGATGAGACGTAAGATGAGATGAAACTGCGGAGTAGAACAGATTTGAGATAAGGTGAGACGGTGCTGCTGGAGAGAGAGGTCCAGTGTGTGCATATGGCGGCGCATAGCACTGAGTGTAGATCTCAGGATGCGGCGAGAGTAGCAGTCCGAGGAACGTTGTATTTCTCGGAGATACCTGTGATCCTGGGTGGTTTCAAAGCATGATGGGTGAAACTGCAGTTGGAATCCACGTGGAATCAGTCGGAGCCGGAGACAGTCACTGAGGAAGGAGATGTGGCTGTGAAAACGAGTTTTGGTAGATACCTTATCAAACACCAGGAGGGAAATAGAAAGCAATGAAGGTGAACAAGGTAAAAGAGACAAACGAAAATCCCGTCGGAGAGAAGAGCAGAACTTCTTCAAGGTAGGCATTCCTGGAACTTCAGTGGTGGGAAAACTTCTAGAAAAAATAATTTGGGACAAAATCAGTAGTCACATGGACAAATGTGAGTTAATTAAGGACAGCCAGCATGGATTTCTTAAGGGAAAATCATGTTTAACTGACATGCTGGAGTTTTTTGAGGAGGCAACAGAGAGGGTTGATGAAGGCAATACTGTTGATGTGGGGTACATGGACTTTCAAAAAGCATTTGATACACTGCCACACAACAGATTTGTGAGCAAACGTGTAGCTCGTGGAATAAAAGGGACAGTAGCAACATGGATACGAAATTGGTTAAGTGACAGGAAACAAAGAGTAGTGGTTAATGGATGTTTTTTGGGCAGGAGGAAGGTTTGTAGTGGGTTTCCCTAGGGATCAGTGTTGGGACCCTTGCTTTTCTTGATGTATATTAATGACCTAGACCTTGGTGTACAGGGCACAATTTCAAAGTTTGCAGATGATACGAAACTTAGAAGCATTGTGAACTGTGAGGAAGATAGTGTTGAACTTCAAAAGGACATCGACAGGTTGGTGGAATGGGCAGACAGCTGGCAGATGAAGTTGAATGCAGAGAAATGTGAGGTGATTCATTTTGGTAGGAAGAACATGGAGAGACAATATAGAATAAAGGGTACAATTCTAAAGGGGGTGCAGGAGCAGAGGGGCCTCGGTGTATATGTGCATAAGTCATTGAAGGTGGCAGGACAGATTGAGAGAGCAGTTAATAAAGCATATATTATCCTGGGCTTTATTAATAGAGGCATAGAGTACAAGAGCAAGGAAGTTATGTTAAACTTGTATAAGACACTAGTTCGGCCTCAGCTGGAGTATTGTGTCCAATTCTGGGCGCCGCACTTGAGGAAAGATGTGAGGGCATTGGAGAGAGTACAGAAACGGTTCACGAGAATGGAATCTAGGGATGAGGAATTACAGTTATGAATATAGGTTGGAGAAGTTAAGACTGTTTTCCTTGGAGAAGAGAAGGCCAAGAGGTGGATTGATGGAGGTTTTCAAAATCATGAGAGGTCTGGACAGAGTAGATAGACAGAAACTGTTCCCACTCGTGAAAGGATCGAGAATGAGAGGACACAGATTTAAAGTATTTGTTGAGAAGCAAAAATGACATGAGGAAAAACTTTTTCACGCAGCGAGTAGTTAAGGTTTGGAATGCGCTGCTTGAGAAAGTGGTGGAGACAGGCTCAATTAAAGCATTCAAAAGGGAATTAGACAGTGATATGAAAAGGAAGAATGTGGAGGGTTATGGGGAAAAGGCAGGGGAATGGGACTGAGGGAATTGCTCTTTTAGAGAGCCTGTGCGGACACGATGGGCCGAATGGTCTCCTTCTGCACTGTAACAATTCTGTGATTCTGTGATTCCGGACCTGCTCGCGGCAGGAGAGACCGGCAGTAGGTCAGGAATCCAAAAGCTCTTGGAATGGGCTTTGCTGTGGCTTTTAACTCCGCCAGGGCATTAACATCCCGCTTACAGTCGGTCGGTGTAGGCGGGTGTGATCATGACTCGCACTTGACAGTTCAAGCCTCACTATTTAAAGGGACCCTGGAAGGGGTTAGAATGGATCCATTCCACAATTATCAAAACTGAGACAGCTACCATGCTGATGGAGTTTCAATATGGGAAGGCAGCACCCCGGTTCTCTGCGGCATCCCTGGAGGTAATGCTTCTGGCTGTAAGGGTCCACAGAGAAATATCCTTCCCAGTGGATGGGAGGAAGAGGCCAGCCTATGCGACCAAGCTGGCATGGCTGGAAGTAACTAAGAAGGTGAGCAGCAGTGTGTGATGACTTTCTCATGGATACAGTGCCATAAGACATCATCAGGGCAGGAAAGGCGAATAGCATACCACATTCAAAAGCCAACCCCCTCACTCTGACTTTTCCAGCTTTCTCCTACATAGCATTCCTCAAACAATCTCACCTTGCAGCTCCACACATTCCTTTCCCTCAAAGCAACTCCTCACATCCCCATCTAAACAGCCAACACTGACACTCTCCCTCATCTTTATACCATCTCACACTCATCTCTCACAGTCATACATCACAAATATTGTTGTTCCATCCTCTCAAAATATTCCATTTCTCACACTTACAGTTCTCTTCTTTCTCTCCTTGCAAGAGATGAGAGTTTCCAACTCCAGGGAGAGGCATAGAACCAGGGGTGAGCCTCTTGCCATTCTGACTGCTGCAGAGGAGGAGGCAATGAAGATCAGCAGAGTGGCAGAGTGTATGGGTATTGGAGATAAAGGAATAGGTGTCTTCCAGATGTCTGGTGACAGAATTACATATCGCACAGCCAAATGGCACACAACAACTGCTCATGTAGACTTGATGTCGTGAGTAACTGAAATATGATCATCTGCGCAATGATGACTTTGAGCCTTGTTAGTTCTAATTCATGTCTTTCACCTCCCACAGGTCCTTCAAGCGTCATGTAGAAGTTGGAGCAAGTGGAGTTCCAGGAGTCCTCAGAGGATGTTGTGCACTCTGAGGAAGAATTGTCACATGACTCATGTGCGCCTTCTCCCAGCTCAGATACACATATCTAGGTTGGGCTTCCAAGTCCGGGTTGTGACACATTATGTAAGCAAGACCAGGTTCTGGAGACAGGGACAGCAGTGAAGTACCCGCCAGAGGATGCAGGACCCTCCAAGTTCCACACAGCTGAGTGGGGTTCATCAATGAAGAGGACTATTCTGAAAGCAGTAGCATATCTGTGTGATTTTGTCAGCATTTCCAGAGGCACTGTGCACCATTGGAGAGAGACTGGAGAAGTCTGAGTCCAGCATGAGTGTCATGATGTCTCAGACTTCTGCACTGATAACCATCTCTATGGAAGAATTGGGGACCTGTGTGCAGCATCAGACACACAGGCGACCAAGTGCATACTGGACCTCACTAATGGCCTGCAAACTCAGTCTGCCTGTTTAAACAGGATGGAGGAAAGCCTCGCCTTGGCCATTCATCACCTCATTGAAGTGCAGCAAAGTGCTCTCCAGCTCTTGGCTAGCTGGGATGTGTAGGTGCATCAGAAGCAGGAAGATGGAGAAAGGGCACATGGAAGTGGGGACTCTTCTCACCCCTTCAGCTGGAGCCCGACATGCTGACTCCTGCCCCAATGACTAAAAGTCTCCCCCTGCACAGGTGCAGTTAGGGTAGTCTTTGGCAGGGTCTTCATGGGCTGCAAAACCCAGAGGACGTCCACCATGAGCATCTCATGTGTCAGAGCAGGGGAATGAGAAGACTGCCTCCAGCTGTGCTGGAACTACAGGAGAAGTACGTAGAAGTAATAGGAAAAGGAAGAGAATGAATTTGTAGCTTCACAAGGGAAATCATTTGTGTGTCTAAATGTCTGTTAATGCGTCAATTTTATTGTGAATGTTTATGCACTATCAACTTTATTTCAAGTCTCTATTGTCCAGTCATCTCCATTGTTGCCTCTCACCTGCCCACAGGCCATCAGCCTTGAGGAAATTGGTATAACAAGAGTAGAAGATAATCAGTGGGCATTGTCACAGGTGTCATCAGCCAGGTCCTCAGAGGGTAGCCCTTGTCTCCAAGGAACCATTTGTTGACTCTGCTTAGAGGTACAAATATCTGTGGGAGACTTGACTGGCACAGAATGAAGGCATCATGGCAGTTCCTGGCTATCTTGCACAGATATGCATGATAATCTACCAAAGATTACATACATTCCGAGCATTAATGGAATGGAATCCCTTTCAATTAATGAACAGTCCTAATTTTTTTTTTTATTCGTTCATGGTATGTGGGCATCATTGGCTAGGACAGCATTTATTGCCCATCCCTAATTGCCCTTGAGAAGGTGGTGGTAAGCCACTTTCTTGAACCGCAGCAGTCCATGTCTGAGGGTTCATTGAGTACCACGTGTTCAATCTATGACTCCCTGTAGCTGTGGGAATCCAAGGGCCTCATCAGCTGCAAAATGGGCATAGTTGACACCTCTGGCAAACATGGTGCCATGTATTTTGTGCAATCCTGCAGATGTCACCAACAGGTCCCTAGAAGGAGGCAAAGAAATTCAGGGCTGTGGTGACCTTGACAACCACAGGCAATGCATGCCCACTTGATCCACTTGGGAGGAGGTTTTGTTCCAGGAGGCTGCAAATATTAGCAATGACCTGCTGAGAAACTGAGTCTCATGAGGCAGCAGTGCTCAGTCATGTCCAGAAAGCTGAACCTCTGTCTGTATATCCTGTGCTGGGGGAGCAGTGTCACCTGCTGTGAGCTGCAACTCTGTGTTCATCCCCACTGTCCAATGAAGTGGCAGGTGGCTGAGGAGAAGGCAGCTGCTATTCCAGCTCCTGCTGCTCCTGGTGTTGCTCCTGCTGCTGATGCTGCTGGTGCTGCTGCTGATGTTGCTGTGCTGCTCCTCTTGTTCCTCATTGGAGGGCCTAAGTAGAGCTGCTTAATTTGCCTCCATGCTGCTGAGCAGACTGACAGCTGGAAAGTGCAGATGAGAGTCAAGAAAGTTCAAGGTAGCAGAAATGACCTCCAAAGTCTTGGAAATCACTTCTATGGCAGTGAAACACACTCTCAGAACAAGTCCTGTGAGCATAAGCCTTTCAATTAGGCAAAGAAGCAATGTCATGGTTCAGTATTTGGAGGTTTTCCAGCCTGTCAATTTCATAACCACATTAATCCCCGTTGTATTCTCACCTTGTTGACCCTTGCAAGTTTCAGATGGCCAGGAAACATGGCACTGGCAGTTAAAGCCAGAATCCAGGATTAAATCTTCAGTCAATTGACTTTTTGCATATTTAAATTGCAGGCCCGCCTGTCCCACAAGGGATTCTTACGGACTTTGAAATGCACAGCAGTTAAATGAGGAAATTGTCAGGTTCCTTTCGGCTTCCTAATACCCTGGCATTGTTTGATGTTTTACCCCCATCCCAAATGCACTGGCACCCAATACCCACTCCTGCAGGTTAAAATTACCCCATTCAGTCAGCTCCTTGAAAGGGAAGAATCTAATTGCTAAAAGATCTGATTAAAACCAGTCCAGTCCTGAACATTCAGAAATCAAGAACTCACAGAGGATGTTAGTAAGAATTTTCTGATGCCCAATTTGTTTTATATTTAAAGATATGTTAAGTGTAACCTTTTTCATGTTATTAATTTTATTTTATTTTGCTTGCTGTTTTATATTTTCTCTTTTCCTTGTTGCAATCTCTCTCCATGTTGCACCAACATGTGGATTGAATGGAGACCTATTCCTGGGTGTCCACTAATTCTGGTCTGCAGCTGGTCAGTACAAGGTATGTAACAAGATGGACTTCCCTCTGATTTTCCATCCTTTCATTATAGAGTTCTCAGCAGAAGTTCACTGTAATCCAGTCCACTTTGTGTGCATGTTTTCTCATGTCCATACTTTTGGTCTATGCCTTTCTGTATGTTTCTGTCTGTTTAATGGATTGAAGTAATTTCTTTTTGGGTGGGGAGGCATAACCCATTCCAAAATATTTTTTTCCAAAAGTATACTTTATTCATAAAATTTGTAAAAAATACATACAAAACAATTCAAACTGGACATTTCAGGAACAGCAATAAAGATCAATTTCTTTCAATACAGAACATGAGGTGCCTCATAACTCTTGCCATTCCAGGTTATATTTACACTGTTCATTTGCATTGCATACCAAAAACCATACACGGGTTCCAGCCCCTCATTATACTATGGTGGGACGACCTGACACAGTGTCCTTTCCCCATTGAGCCTTTGCGGCGGCTGCCCCAAGCTTTAGTGCATCCCTCAGCACGTAGTCCTGGACCTTGGAATGTGCCAGTCTGTAACATTCGGTCCTCGACAGCTCTTTGCACTGGATGACCAGCAAGTTTCAGGCAGACCAAAGTGTGTCTTTCACCGAGTTGATGGTCCTCCAGCTGCAGTTGATGCTTATCTTGGTGTGCATCCCTGGAAACAGCCCATAGACAGAGTCGTGCATTACGGAGCTGCTCGGGATGAACCCAGACAAAAACCACTGCATCTCTTTCCAGACCTGCTTTGCAAAGGCACATTCCAGGAGGAGGTGGACAACGGTCTCTTCCCCACCGCAGCCCCCTCGAGGGCATTCCAAAATATTACAGGTCTTCTTCAGCAATTGAAGCCATGATGTGAACTGAATATGTGGAGCAGCGTATGCATGAACCCACATCACATCACTCCTAACACTATGCTGAAGTTCAAATCACCGTGTCGTTCCCCAACATTGTATTACTGGTTTTAGTTTTTTGTATGTCAATATATTCTAGAAGTAACAGAAGTTTTGCAATATGATTTAGAGAAGATGTTAGAAAGAGTAATAAGTCTTTATGTAAAATTAGTCAATTGACAGAAGGGATTTGCCACTCAGTCGAGACATACTCTGACAGAGGGCAAATTTACATGTGTTCATTTCCCAGGATCTATCATTCTCATTTGTAGCAAAATCATGAACACAAGTATAAAGAATGCATTTATATCATTACAAATAATGAACAGAGGAAATTTTTCTTGAAAATTTATTTTGTCAGGGTTCTCTATATGCATTTTACGAAACATTGTCAAGTAGTTAGTATATGGGATACATGTGTCTACAGAGCTTTATTCATAAAAGTCACTGACCTCATTTCTCGATCCATCCTTTTTGCACCTGTGTTAGTAAAGGTCAAAAATGTCTGGCCTGTTTCACATAATTCAGTGATTGATGTGAAATATAAATATACTGAAAATAGTAAATTACAGAGGAGATACAAGAGAATTTCATGCACCTTTTGGCAGAGAGTGAGAAAACAGATACTGCTGAGGTCTGAGAACAGAATGCCTGCACTCAGTCAGTAAGGAAATGGTGCTTGGTGTAAAGGAATAGTGGGCAGGGGGTAGTGGTAATGTTACCGGACTAGTAATCCAGAGGCCTGGACTAATCCACTGGAGACATGAGTTTAAATTCCACTATGGCAGCTGGTGGAATTTAAATTCAATTAATTAATAAATTTGGAATTAAAAGCTAGTCTCAGTAGTGGTGACCATGAACATATGAACTAGGAGCAGGAGTAGGCCATTTGGCCCCTCGAGCCTGCTCCTTCATAAGATCATGGCTGATCTGTTTATCGACGCAACTCCACTTTCCTGCCTACCCTCAATACCCTTTGACTCCCTTCTTTGTCTAGAATCTGTCTACCTCTGCCTTACAAACATTCAATGACCCTGCCTCCACCGGTCTCGTGGGAAGAGAGTTTCACAGACTCACGAACCTCTGAGAGAAAAAAATTCTTCTCATCTCTGTCCTAAATGGGAGACCCCTAATTTTTAAACTTTGCCCCCTAGTTTTAGTCTCTCCCACAAGGGGAAACATCCTTTCCACATCCACCCTGGCAAGTCCCCTCAGGATCTTATATGTTTCAATGAGATCACCTTTCATCCTTCTAAACTCCAATAAATACAGACCCAACCTGTCCAACCTTTCCTCATAGGATAACCCTCTTATCCCAGGAATCAGTCGAGTGAACCTACTCTGAATTGCTTCCAATGCAATTATATCCTTTCTTAAGTAAGGAGACCAAAACTGTACTCAATACTCTAGATGTGTTCTTAACAATGTCCTGTACAACTATAGCAAAACATCTCTACTTTAAATTCCATTCCCCTTGCAATAAATGACAACATTGCATTTGCTTTTTAATCGCTTGCTATACCTGCATACTAACCTATTGTATTTCGTGTACTAGGACACAGAATCCTCTGCGTCTCAAGAGTTCTGAAATCGCTCTCAATTTAAATAATATGTTGCTTTTCTATTCTGCCGGCCAAAGTGGACAAGTTCACACTTTCCCACATTATACTCCATCTTAAAATCTTTGCCCACTCACTTAACCTATCTATATCCCTTTGCAGACTCCTTATGTCTTCTTCACAACTTACTTTCCTACCTATCTTTGTGTCATCAGCAAATTTAGCAACCATACATTCTGTCCCTTCATCCAAGTCATTGTTAGAGGGCTGAATTTTACAGAGCCCCTGACATCGGGGCTTGTGGCGGCAGTGGGAGTGAACGGAAAATGCTTCCGAGAGAGGGCCATCACACACCCTGATGCTGGGAGCACCGGCCCAATATTGTCGGTGGTGGCGAGGCCTCGTGGCAGACACCCGCCGCTCAGTGACAGGACCCCCCAATTACATATTCAAATAAATTAAAATTAATGCATTAATTATACTTAAGCCGCCACCTACAGTCCCGGTGAGATCTTCCTGCCGCTGGCCGGCGCACCCATGCCTTTGGATCCCAGACTGGGGAAACAAAGCGGAACACTGGGAACACTTGTGAGGAGGGGGGAGGAGGTAAGTTTCTCAGTGCGGGAGGAAGGGGAACGGGGTCAAAGTGACATCATTGGTGTAGGGGAGGGTGGGAAGGGTTTTAGGTTAAAGTTTATGCACTTTGTGAGGGGAGGGGGAGGTCAGGTGGACAAGGTAAGTGTTTTGGTGGGGGAGAGGGCAAGTAATTAATTTAACTGTTATTGGGGGTGGTAGAGGGGCAAAATAAATTTATTTAATTTTTTTTCATTCACTTTAGCTTTAAATATTTAAATTTAATGGTAGGGCTCAAAGCCCTTTCAAAATGGCGTCAGCGCCTGCACACAGACAGCTGACGCCATTGCTGGGGACGGACAGCACATCCACAGGTTCCCCTTTATCCATGTTGCTTGTTAATTCCTCAAAGAACTCCAAAAAATTAGTCAAACACAATTTCCCTTTCACAAAACCATGTTGACACTGCCTGATTGCATTGAGATTTTCTAAATGACCTGCTATAACCTCCTTAATAATCGATTCGATCATTTTCCCTCTGACAGACGTTAAGCTATCTGGCCTGCTAGTTTCCTGCTTTCTGTCTTCCTGCATTCTTGATAGTGGAGTTACATATGCTATTTTCCAATCTGATGGGACCTTTCCAGAATCTAAGGAATTTTGGAAAATTAAAAGCAATGCATCCACTATCTCAGCAGCCACTTCTTTTAAGAGCCGAGGATGAAGTCCATCAGGACCTGGGGACTTGTCAGCTTTTAGCTCTAATAATTTTCTCAGGATGTGGTGTAGCTGGATTTCCAGAAGGCATTTGACAAGGTGCCGCATCAAAGGTTACTGAACAAAATAGAAGCCCATGGTATAACGAGTAATATATTAGCACGGATAGAGGAATGGTTAGCTAACAGGAAACAGAGAGTAGGCATAAATGGGTCATTTTCGGGTTGGCAAGTCAAAGTGCCACAGAGATCTGTGCTGGTGCCTCAACTATTTACATTCTAGGGGCTGAATTTTAGAAACCCGCTGACAAAATCAGGGGCTGGCGAAAACAATGGTGGCCCGCCCTTTCCCTGGTAATGGTAATTGTTCTAAGTTCCTCCATCCCTTTCAACTCCTGAATCACATTTATTTCTGGGATGTTATTTGTATCCTCTACAGTGAAGACAGATGCGAAAAATCTGTTCAATTCCTTCTCCATTCCCTTATTTTCCATTATTAACTCCCCAGATTCACTCTCTAGAGGACCAACACTCACTTTACTTACTCTTTCCTTTTTAAATAGCTGTAGAAACTCTTATTATACATTTTTATATTTCTAGCTAGCTTTCTCTTGTACTCTAATTTCGCTCCCCTTATTATTCTTTTAGTCATTCTTTGCTGTTTTTCATATTCTGTCTAATCTTCTGACCTGCCACTCTCTTCTCTCTCTTTGGCCTCCTTGTCTCGAGAGACAATGGGTAAGCGCCTGGAGGTGGTCAGTGCCACTACTGCCACTACTCTTCATTGAATTGTACACTTTTTCTTTCAATTTAATACTATCTTTAACTTCCCTAGTTAGCCACCGATGGTGCGTCCTACCCATAGCTTCTTTCTTTTTCACTGGAATGAATCTTTTCTGAGTGTTATGAAATAGCTCCTTAAATGTCTGCCACTGCATCTCTACTGACCTATCCCTTAACTTAATTTCCCAGTTTACTTAAGCTAGCTTTGTCTTCAATCTCTCATAATTACCCTTATTTAAGTTTAAAATAAACTACCTGATTATTGTAAAAATAAAATCTAATTCACTCATGCCCTTTAGGGAAGGAAATCTGCCATGCTTACCTGGTCTGGCCTACATGTACCTCCAGTCCCACAGCAATGTGATTCACTCTTAACTGTCCTCTGAAATGGCCTAGCAAGCCATTCAGTTGTACCAAACCACTACAGAAATTGATACAGCATTGATCTAGGCACTGGAAACAACAACAGCCCACCCTGCCCAGTCGACCCTGCAAAGTCCTGCTTACTAACATGTGAGGACTGGTGCCAAAATTGGTAGCGCTGACCCACAGACTAGTCAAGCAACAGCCTGACATAGTCATACTTACCGAATCATACCTTACAACCAATGTCCCACACTCCTCCATCACCAGAGGTGGCAGCACAATGGTATACAGTCAGGAGGGAGTTGCCTTGGGTGTTCTGAATCCAGACTCTATGAAGTCTCATGGCATCAGGTCAAACATGGGCAAAGAAACCTCCTGCTGATTATCACTTACTGCCCTCCCTCAGCCGATGAATCAGTGTTCTCCATGCTGAACACCACTTGAAAGAAGCACTGAGGGTAGCAAGGGTATTCTGGGGTTAGTGGGGGACTTCAATGTCCATCACCAAGAGTGAATCGGTAGCACCACTACTGACTGAGCTGGTCGAGTCCTAAAGCCATATCTGCCAGACTGGGCCTGCGGCAGGGTGATGAGGGAACCAACAAGAAGGAAAAAGCTATATGACCTTGTCCTCACCGATCTACCTGTCGCAGATACATCTGTCTATTACAGTATTAGTAGGTATGACTGGTGCACAGTCCTTGTGAAGACCGAAGGCCCGACTTCTCACTGAGGATACCATCCATTGTGTTGTGTGACACTACCACCATGCTAAATGGGATAGATTCAGAACAGATCTAGCAGCTCAAAACTGGGCATCGATGAGGCGCTGTGAACTATCAGCAGCAGTAGAATTGTATTCAACCATAATCTGTAACCTCATGGCCAGGCATATCCCCCATTCTATCATTACCATCAAGCCAGGGATCAACCCTGGTTCAATGAGAACTGCAGGAGACCATGCCAGGAGCAGCACCAGGCATATCTAAAAATGAGGTGCCAAACTGGTGTAGCTACAATACAGGACTACATGCATGCGAGTCAGCAGAAGCATCATGTGATAGACAAAGCTAAGTGATCCCACAACCAAGGGATCAGATCAAAGCTATGCAGTCCTGCCATATCCAGCCATGAATAGTGGTGGACAATTAAACAATTAACCTGAGGAGGAGGCTCCACAAACATTCCCATCCTCAATGATGGGGGAGCCCAGCACGTAAGTGCAAAAGACAAGGCTGAAGCATTTGCAACCATCTTCAACCAGAAGTGCTGAATGGATGATCCATCTTGGCCTCCTTCTGAAGTCCCCAGCATCACAGATGCCAGTCATCAGCCAATTCAATTCACCCCACATGATATGAAGAAATGGCAGAAATCACTGGATACAGCAAAGGCTATGGGCCCTGACAACATCCCGGCAGTAGTACTGAAGACTTGTGCTCCAGAACTAGCTGCGCCCCTTAACCAAGCTGTTCCAGTACAGCAACAACACTGGCATCTACACGACAATGTGGAAAATTGCCCAGGTATTGTAGTATAAGGGTTTGAAAGGGTTAATGTTTGAGACAGAGTGAGGAATACCTCCCACCATAATGAAGTAAGAGATCACATCAGAGAGGGACTGGAGGGAAAAGCAGCATGGCTTCAGAGGAATCACAGAGACTTATGTAAAGCTGTATATGGTTAAAATGTAATAAACGAGTTAATGTTAAAATTACTGAAGACTCAGTAATCCCTCCTAGATAGATTAACCAAGTCTACAAATGGTGGCAGACTAACAAAACATACGATATGGTGCACAGTGGTGGTTCTTAACATACAGCACCCAGAAGAATTTGAAAAATACTTTAAACAAAGCTGACCTGAAAAAAAGGCGCCAAAACTGCAGAATTTGAGAAGAGGCTGTGAAAAAGCTCCAGAGCTCCTCCGTTTTATTTTGGATGAAGGAGGCGTGGCGAGTTAGGGAATCGGCTTGCAGAGGCATTCAGGCTGCACCATAATGGCATGGTGGTCAGTGAAAAAATACCGGTCCAGCGATCACAGGCTTCGAGTCAGGGAACCAAGCAACAGTCGGGGATCTGGTGAGAAACCTGTTAAGAGGGTAAAAATTTGTTCCTAATGGCACTAGGCTAGCAGCACCGGGAAAATCAATAGTCCTTAGTGAGGGCAGATCTGTGAGGTAGAAAACAAAACAAAGAGGCTGCAAATACTCAATACTCTAAATGAAGGGAGTAAAAAGAGTATTAAAAAAGTTGCAAATCTGCATTTAAAGGAAGAAAGAAATACAGAGTCTAGCAGCGACGTTTCACAGGGAGAAATGGTGACCTTAGCGGGAGTCAGCGCGAGGCTGAGAAGCACAGGAAACTTCCAATACTGGAGGGAATTTTTTTTTTAAGTAAACCAATGTATCTCTAAATAAATAAATAAATAAAAATACAAAGCCATGAATCTTAATTTCACAATGCCAGAGAGGTCTGGACACAAGGAAGGACAAAATCAAACTCAAAAGATTTTTGAGATATAGAATTGCTTCCAAATTAGACAGCCAGTCTGAAGCAGAGCAAGTTAACACATTGGGCTGTATTCCATCAGAGCAAAATCAGATGATGTTATTGCAAGACAGGGCATTAATGAATATCAGACAAATTTGATGAAGTTTTAAAAGCCTTTGATAGTTAATTCAACCTGAGGAGCAATAAGATTCTGGAAAGGGCAAAATTTAACAGAAAGGTCCAGAAACCAGGTGAAACAGTTGATGCTTTTATTAATGACCTTTACAGACCAGCTGAAGTATGAGAATATGGAGACCCAAAAGCAGAATTAATAAGAGACTGCATTTGTGGTAGGTATTGCTGATGAATCCCTATCAGATTTATTGACCCCACCCTCGACAAAGCAATTCGGTTGGTGAGACAAGCAGAGGTCCGAAAGAACAACTGAGCAATCCTGAGAGGTGAAGAAAGACTTTGGTTCAGGAAACCTCCAGTCCAGTTCCTTAATCACAGGGCTGTAAAAGAAACACCAGAAAAGTAGATACACTAAGGCAGGGATTGGGGGGACGGGGGGGGGGGGGTAGTCGGGGGTGGGGGGGGGGGGTGATGTTAAGTGAAAGATGCCATCAAAACACCACAGGTGCAAACAGTGTCCAGCAAACAAAGCAGAATGCTTCCAATGTAAGAAAGTTGACCATTTTGGGGAGATATGCCAAAGTAAAATCTCGACTCCCACAGGTTCAAAAGAAAAAGTCTTTTTGCATAGAGCTGTTAATGAAGTTGAACAAACTTCATCATAGAGAAATCAGAAAACTTCCTTGGTGAGATCAATGTCCCTAATCAGGCATTCTGCAGATATATATGCCAATGGACATATCACCAATTTTAAACTACCCACTGGAGTAAGTGTTCTATCAGACAACGAACCGTGGTTATCAACGCATGACCTGCAACCAACAGAAAATCAGTTACATGACCCAGGAGGGATTGAACTGAAAGTCAAGGGAAAGCTACAGGCTACACTCCAGTACAGGGGAAAGCAAATATTGGATACACTGTATGCTCTACAGAATCAGAAATTCTCTCCTTTCATTCAGAGCTGGTATTGACCTTCATCATTTCAGAAAAGTGGAAGAAGTTAAGCAACAAGAATCCAGGAGTCACTTCCAAAAAGACTTTCCAAAATTATTTACAGGTCTGGGAAGACTGAAGACTGAATGCAAAGTTACGTTGAGAAAAGATGCTGTATGTCTTTTCATGCCTAGGAAGATACTACATCCACTAATGAAGCAAGTTCAACATCAGCTTGAAGAGATGACCAGGATGGGAGTCATTTCTCCTGTCACTGAACCTACAGAATGGTGTTCGGGAATGGTTCCACTTCCTAAACCTAACGGTACTTTTCGCATTTGTGTTGACATAACTCAAGTTCATAAGACAGTAGCCAGAGAAGTTCATCCGATGTCCTCAGTAGCGTGGCAAGATTATCCAAAAGTACCATGTTCACAACGCTTGATGCTAATAGTGGCTTTTGGCAAGTTCATTTGGATAAGAAGTCAAGGTTATCGACAACCTTCATTACTCCGTTTGGAAGATTTTGTTTTGATTGTTTACCATTTGGTATAACATCAGCATTAGAAATATTCCAAAGAACTATGTTGAAAATTCTACAGGGCCTTAAAGAAGTAGTATGCCATATGGATGACATCTTAGTCCAAGGGGAATCCATCGAAGAAAATGACCTGGGGGTTAGAGTGGTTTTGAATCGTCTACAGAAAGAAGGTGTGACACTTCATGAAAAGTGCAAATTGTCGAAAATGTCGATTGTTCCTTAGTTACAGTTACAGTTACAGTTACAGAGATACAGCACTGAAACAGGCTCTTCAGCCCACCGAGTCTGTGCCGACCATCAACCACCCATTGATACTAATCCTACACTAATTCCATATTCCTTAGGACACATTGTCAGTAGCAACGGCATAATTGCAGACCCGCAAAAGACGAGAGCCATTAATGAACTCCCACTTCTGTCCAAGATCTTCAACGAGTCCTTGGAATGGTTTCTCAGTTGGAAAAATTTTTACCTAATCTAGTACAAGTTACTGAACCCTTACCACAACTATTAAGGAAAGCTTAAGCATGGTGTAGGGATGTACATCATGAGCAAGCATTTGAAAGGATCAAGCAGATGTCAGATTTCTTAATGCATTATAACCCCTCGCTACCAACCACAATTGCAACAGACATCTCATCTACAGCGTTTGGGGCAGTCCATTTCCAGGAACAGCAAGATGGATGTCTCTCTCTTTGGCCTCCTTATCTCGAGAGACAATGGGTAAGCGCCTGGAGGTGGTCAGTGGTGTGTGGAGCAGCGCCTGGAGTGGCTATAAAGGCCAATTCTAGAGTGACAGGCTCTTCCACAGGTGCTGCAGAAAAATTTGATTGTCGGGGCTGTTACACAGTTGGCCCTTCCCTTGCGCCTCTGTCTTTTTTCCTGCCAACTGCTAAGTCTCTTCGACTCGGTCAAGGACCAGTTTATTATGCATCATGAGCATTATCTGAGACTGAGACAAGGTACACTGTCATAGAGAAAGAAGCTCTCGCATTCACGTGGGCTTGTGAGAAGTACTCAGATTATATTATCAGTTTAAAGGTTGTCATAGAGACAGACCACAAACCCCTAGATTCCTTACTTGATGAAAAGGAACTCATTAAGATGCCTCCGAGAATCCAGAGATTCTGGTTGAAGCTAATGAGGTTCACGTATGAAACGGTATATCTACGGGGAAAGCAACAAACGATAGCAGATTCATTGTTCAGAGCTACTGTTGACCATCCTGCACAACAGGATGCTAACTTTATTAATGAGATTGAGTCACATCTCAGTTTACTGCATCACAATGGCCGGTAAGTTCAAAAAAGCTCCAAGAAATTCATCATACTCAGATACAAGATGAGGAATACATCTATATCTACCAATATTGCAAGCAAGGCTGGCCGTGGCAGTGTCCTAGTGGTAAGAGGATGAAAATCTTTTCAGAACACAGAAGGCACTTTACTACTGTGGATGATTTGCTGGTATATGATGAGAGACTGGTGATGCCAGACTCACTCCGGGTAGACATCTTGGAGAAAATACACCAGGGCCACATGGGTGTAACGAAATGCAGAGCATGGGCTTAGTCACCCATGTGGTGGCCGGGAATATCAAAAGACAATAAAGAATTGATTTCTAATTGCCCGGTATGCGCAGTGCACAGACAGGATAAGAGGCAAACCCTTATCTTGACCCAATTTCCAAACAGACAGTGGGAATGTCTGGGATGGATATATTCATGTTTAATGGAAAATCCTACCTGATTGTCATCGACTATTTTTCAAGGTGGATTGAGATCAAATGTTTGTACACAATGACTACTGAGACGGTCATTCGAGCTTTATTGGAGATCTTTGCAACACATGGTATACCTGACCAGATAGTTTCTGATAATGGACCACAATCTGCAAATGACAACTTTATGGAAAACTGTGGCTTTGTACATCTTACAAGCTTCGAACACAACTTTGCTTCCTACCCAAAAAGTTACTTCCAGGGCTGCAAGTCCTGGATTATCAGAGAGTTCAAGACAGAGAAAAAAGTCTTACCAAAAGCAACAAGCCTATAATTATAATAGGAAATCACAGAATCAGAATCACAGAATCAGAATCACAGAATAATACAGTGCAGAAGAGGCCCTTCGGCCCATCGAGTCTGCACCGATGCATTAAAACACCTGACCTGTCTGCCTAATCCCATTTGCCAGCACTTGGCCCATAGCCTTGAATGTTATGACGTGCCAAGTGCTCATCCAGGCACTTTTTAAAGGATGTGAGGCAATCGGCATCTACCACCCTCCCAGGCAGGGCATTCCAGACCGTCACCACCCTCTGGGTAAAAAGGTTCATCCTCAAGTCCTCCTTAAACCTCCCGCCCCTCACCTTAAACTTGTGACCCCTCGTAACTGACCCTTCAACTAAGGGGAACAGCTGCTCCCTATCCACCCTGTCCATGCCCCTCATAATCTTGTAAACCTTGATCAGGTCACCCCTCAGTCTTCTCTGCTCCAGTGAAAACAACCCAAGCCTATCCAACCTCTCTTCATAGCTTAACTGTTCCATCCCAGGCAACATCCTGGTGAATCGCCTCTGCACCCCCTCCAATGCAATCACATCCTTCCTATAACGTGGCGACCAGAATTGCACACAATACTCCAGCTGTGGCCTTACCAAAGCTCTGTACTACTCCAACATGACCTCCCCGCTTTTGTACCCGTCAGGAACCTATCCAAGTTGAAGGAAGGAGAAAAGAAATGGGTACGTGACCAAGGCAGAGAAGGAGTAATCGTCCAGAAAGATGAGAATCAACAGAGATCTTATTTAGTACAAACTTCAGAAGGTACCATAAGATGAAACAGGAGCAATCTTATTTCTATTCATCAAAGATGTCAATCAGTCATACATTTCAGCGAACCAGAAAGCACCGGATACTCCAAACCTCAATGACGGCCATCCAAGTCAAGAAGCAAGAATTCAGAGAAAGATTACTAATCTTCCAAGTCTAGTAACAACACGATCAAGGAGGGTTGTGAAGCCTCCTGACAGATCGAATCTGTGATGTCAGAGACTTGGGGGGAGATGAGGTAGTATATAAAAATAAAAAAAGGAATGTATAAATATATAAACCGATAAAGACTCAAAGGGGAGATGTAGTATAAAGGTTTGAAAGGGTTAATGTTTGAGACAGTGTGAGGAATACCTCCCACCATGATAATGTAAAAGATCACATGTGAGAGAGACTGGAGAGAGAAGTAGCATGGCTTCAGAGGAGTCACACAGACTTATGTAAAGCTGTATATAGTTAAAATGTAATAAATGAGTTAATGTTAAAATTACTGAAGACTCAGTAATGTCTCCTAGTTCGACAAATGAGAAGCTTTTTTTATGCTGTCTGAGAAGCTTTTTTTATGTTGTCTGAGATGTGTGGGGTTCAGGTTGTTTGAAGATCTCAAAACAGGTTTATTAAACAGTGCATTAATATATACAGTACAGAGCTAACTATTACAGGACTTGCCTCTTGGTGTTACAGTAGCAGAGTGAGACTGGCATGTAGTCACATAATCACATCCTGACACTTAGCTAATTAGCACACTAAGATCTTAAAGGGACATCACTCTTAAGGGCAATCACATAACCTCCCCTTTCTTTCCAAAGATAAGTCTCATATGCTAATGGTGAAAGTATATAACGTTAGATAGCATCAAAATTATTTACACATGACTAGAAAATATGAAATTTACAAGAAAATGAGCTCAAAAGTCCATAGGTTGTCTTGGTGGTTTGACAAATCTTGCTCGGAGACTTTGCGTCTCATCTGTTGCTGTTCTTTCGGAGGTTTCTCCCTCTCTGCATTCATTTTCTGTTGCTCTGCCTTCAGCCTGATGACATACGCTGTTGTTTTTGTCAAGGTGACCACTTTTGGGGTCTTGTCATTCTTGGAAAGTTCTGGCACCTCATCGTGAAGAGCCAATAGACAATGCTTCAACTCATTCCTCCTCTGCCTCTTCAAGACATTGCGTGTCCTTTGCCTCTCCTCATCCTCCGCGACTGAAGGCTTGGGGACTTGTTGGGAGAACAGTACTTGGTCTCATGAAGATACCTGTCCATTCTGGCTCTTTGTGTTGCTGGTGGTTCTCTAGAGAGCAGAAGTGAAGGCATAGCATAGTTGTGCTGTTGCTGGGTTTCCAGACTGCACCACTGGACAGAGTCTGTGAGCAGGTTCTGGGCCTTGGAGATTTCTCTTTGGCAGCACTCTCGTGAATAGTTATGATGTTGAGGTCCTTATGCGCTGGTCGTCCTGCCACTGCTGGTCTGCTCCTGTTTACTAGGTAGAGCATTTGTGGTTTCTAAGCCGACTTGCCGTATCTGCATTGCATTGTTAATGTGCCACTGCAAGGGATGGGTGACCTGTTTTATGCAGATAGCTTGGCAGTTGTCATTGTATCATCGATCTCCAATGACTCTGGTACATATCTTTGAGGATTCGGACTGGGGTAGGATATTTGCACTAGCACCAGTGTCAATCTTGACCTTGAGTGTATGTTTGCTAGCTTTCTTTTGGCATGTGATGTTGATGGTTCAGGTCTGTGACCTTTCACCATTAACCAGAAACTGAACCGGACCAGCCTTGTAAATACTGTGGCTACAAGAGCAGGTCAGAGGCTGGGAATTCTGCAGTGAGTAACTCACCTCTTGACTCCCCAAAGCCTCTCCACCATCTACAAGACACAAGTCAGGAGTGTGATGGAATATTCTCCAGTTGCCTGGACGGTTGCAGCCCCAACAACACTCAAAAAGCTTGACACCATCCACCATTCACCACCTTCAGCATTCACTCCCTGCAGTGGCAGCAGTGAGTCCCATCTACAAGATGCACTACAGCAACCCGCGAGGCCTCCTTCCAAACCCGCGACCACTACCACCTAGAAGGACAAAGGCAGCAGATGCATGGAAAGACCACCACCTGCAAGTACCCCTCCAAGCCACACATCATCCTGACTTAGAACTATATTGTCATTGCTTCACTGTCACTGGGTCAAAATCCTGGAACTCCCTTTCTATCCACACTGTAGGTGCACCTACCCCACATGGACTACAGCGGTTCAAGAAGGCAGCTGACCACCACCTTCTCAAGGGGAATTAGGGTTAGGCAACAAATTCTGGCCTAGCCAGTGGTGTTCACATCCCAGAAAAGAATTTTAAAAATCCATACCGGTGTCAGGAACCCACATCGCGGTCACTTCTGGATCCCAACACCACACTGCATCGGCAACGCACACGTGTTGCAATTTTGTTATAGAAATGAGCTTATTGGCCTAGAGTTGCATTTGCCACCCAATTAGCAGGTGTGGGCACAGGTAGGAGGTGGGACATAGGCAGCGGCCGCCTAATTTAAAGGGCAGCCGGCAGTCATTCTTGAGGTTACCATTCGCTCAAGGGGTGGAGGAAGGAGCAGAGCAAAGAGCAGTGAGATGGGAGGCCCCCTCTGCCAGGCAGCCCCCCATTTTTCTGATGCCTCATTGCTGGAGGCAGTGACTGAGCACAGAAGCATCCTCTTCCCTAGCACTGGCAATAGAAAGCCTGCATGGCTCACCAAGTGGGAATGGCTGGAAATGGCTAACGAGGTGATCAGTAGAGGAGTGGTGAGGAGGAACTGGCTCCAGGACTGGAAGAGTTTCAATGACCTTCATGGGTCTGGAAAGATGAGTCCAAAGATAGACCCAGAAGGCCTATCTCCTGGTCAGGAGTCAGCAGAATGCAAAAGAGAGGGACAACCTGAGGGCGCATAGAGTTCTCCTGACCATGGAAGAGATGTGTGCTCAGCAACATTGATGATCCATAAGCATAGATAAGAAATCTAGTGCTGTTGGACAAGACACTGGAGTGGAGACTGCAGCAGCGTATGCAAATGAAAAGTTGCTCTTCCCTCCAGCGATCAAGGGTGCCCTGAAGAGGCTGAGGAGGCAACAGACGGTGATGAGGGGGGCTCCATCATCCTCGATGGCCTCTCTGACAGGCAAAGCATCTGTAGAGTCATGCCCTGTGACAGAGGCTGCCACCGTAGTGATGTCGGTGCAGCAATCTTTGGAGGTGCCCCCACCCACCCCTGTCAGCCGCCATGGGTATCTCAGGCCCAGACAGACACTAGTGAGCAGTCTGCCTCCAACTCATCCTCAGAAACAAGGGGAGAACCTCGTAGGTGTGGCTGTGAGCACAAGTCACTGTGTCAGTAATGTGATTTTGTGGGTTACTTGGGTGTCTCTGATGTAAATAACTTCACTCTGTACTTGGATAAAGCACTGGGCATTTTATTGCACTAAGGCAGACTTGTGTGTCTTCATTTCATTATGGCAATGTCTGCCACGAATCCTCAGATAAGCCTCAACAAGGACACACATGGACAGGCGCAGTCTTCTGCAGCACTGACTCTCCGACATGTCCAGGTAGCTTCTCCATTGGTGGTAGACCCTATGCTGATGGTATCACCTTCGTTGCCTTCCTGCCCCTCGTTTCTGACCCCTGCGCCCCTGTTACCCCCGTGTCTGCCTCTGCTCCTGGAGGTGCTGCTCCTCGTCGCTAGTTGACCCTTATCTCGGAGTAGCTTAATCCCATGTTCTTTTATGTCCTTCCTTCCTTTGCACTGGAATGTGCAGTCTTCCTGAGCCTCCCTCACATGAACCTGTGAGGCCTGTAAGCAGAGGGACCTGTCAAAGACCGCAAAAATGCCCTTGCCAACAGTGAGGAAAGATGACAGATATTTCTCTAAACTCTGTACAACTGGTTGCCTGTGACTGAGGGCCTTTTCTAAGCCTTCCCTCTTTGATGGAGCCTCTTGCTGCTGTGCCACTGTTCTGACTGGCTTCCCACTTTGTCTGCACCTCCTCCTCCCTTTCATAGTTCGGACCCTGCATGGATCCCGTGCCTCTGAATGAAAATTCAAAACTAGCCCTTAATGAGCTGACAACAAGCTCATTAAGTGGCTTAAATGGTCATTTAGCGATGTCATAAGAACAAAAGAAATAGGAACAGGAGTAGGCCGTTTGGCCCCTCAAGCCTGCCCCACCATTCAGTAAGATCATGGCTGATCTGCCCCAGACCTCAACTCCTCCCTCATGCCAGCTCCTCATAGCCCTCAACTCCCGATATTTCAAAAATCTATCTTCCTCCTCTTTAAATACTTTCAGTGGTCTAGCCTCCACAACTCTCTGGGGTCGAGAATTCTAGATATTCACTACCTTCCGAGAGAAGAAATTCCTTCACATCTCAGTTTGAAATGTGTGCCCCCTTATTCTGCAACTATGTCCCCTAGTTCGAGATTCCCCCACTAGTGGAAACATCTTCTCAACATCTACCCTGTCAAACCCCCTCAGAATTTTGTGCGTTTCAATAAGATCACCCCTCATTCTTCTAAATTCCAATGAATAAAGGCCTAACCTGTTTAGCCATTCTTGATAAGTCAACTCCATCGTCCCAGGAATCAGCCTAGTGAATCTCTTTTGAACTGTCTCCAATGCCAGTATATCCCTTCTTTAATATAGGGACCAAGACTGTACATAGTACTCCAGGTGCAGCCTCACCAACACCCTGTACAGTTGTAACAAGACTCCAACCCCCTAGTAATAAAGGCCAAAATTCCATTTGCCTTTTTAATTACTTGCTGCACCTGCATGCTAACCTTTTGTGTTTCATGCACAAGAACATCCAGATCCCTCTGTGCTGCACTTTTTTGAAGTCTCTCTCCATTTAAATCTTTTGATTCTTCCTACCAAAGTGCATGATCTCACACTTTCCTACATTAAACTCCATCTGACATGTTTTTGCCCACTCACTCAACCTATCTATATCCCCTTGCAAATTCCTCATGTCCTCATCACAACCATGCCCTCCCACCTATTTTTGTATCATCAGCAAATTTGGATATATTACACTCTGCCCCTTCCTCCAAGTCATTAATATAGATAGTAAATAATTGAGGCCCGAGGACTGATCCTTGCGTCACTCCACTAGTTACATCTTTCCAACCTGAAAAAGACCCATTAATCCTGACTGACTGTCTTCTGTGAGTTAACCAATCCTCCATCCATGCCAATACATTACCCCCAATACTGTGAGCTCCTATCTTGTGCAATAATCTTTTATGTAACACCTTATCAAATGCCTTCTGGAAATCTAAATATACTACATCTATCAGTTCCCTTTATCAACTCTGCTTGTTATATCTTCAAAGAACGCAAGCAAATTTGTCAAACATGATTTCCCTTTCACAAAACCATGTTGACTCTGTTTGATTGCTTTAAGCTTTTCTAAATGTCCTGTAATATATTCCTTAATAATGGACTCTAGCATTTTCCCAACAACCGATGTTAGGCTCACTGGCCTATAGTTTCCTGCTTTTTGTCTCCATCCTTTCTTGAACAGGGGCGTCACATTAGCGGTTTTCCAATCCGCTGGGACCGTCCCAGAATCCAATGAGTTCTGGAATATTTTGACCAGCACCTGCACTATCTCTGCCTGCCTGATGTAGGCCATCAAGTCCTGGTGACTTGTTTGCCATTAGTCCCATTAGTTGGTCAAATACTTTGTCCCTTGTGATAGAGACTGTTACCTCCCATTTGCTCCTTGCTTATCTGATATCTGTGGGATGTTTATCCTCCACTGTAAGCACCGATGCAAAATATTGGTTTACATTATCTGCCATTTCCAGGTTGTCTCTTCTGGCTCTCAGCAGAGCCTTTTAAACTTGGAGCGTGCCGGTTTCGCATTGGGAAACCAACATGACAATGCGAGGGGTGAGTTTAAGTGCCCTCCTGCCCCAAACCCACCCTCTCAAACAATTAACTAACCGCCCACTAACTAGGTGAAGAAATAAAAAAATGAAACCATGGGGGCTAAATATGATAACCCTCGCAGGGATCGCGATGACCATTTATCCCGTGCCTGTTGATTGTAATGCAGGCTGCATGGCAACATTGAGCAGCCTGCTCATTTCAAAGGTTTCACCATCCAGTCAGCACGAAGTGCACTTTTGATTGGCTGGACACATCAGCAGGAGCCAATATCATGAGTGGCCAGTACCACTTAAAGCTAGCCTGCACTGCTTAATGCTGGCCTGCATTGTTTAAAGTCTAGCCAGCACTGCTTAAAGGTTTGCAGTGCAGCATCTGAAAGCCTGGGGTGCTATGTTATCCCATGTTATACCATTTTTCAATGTTTCCCAGGACGGAGTCATTTCCTGCAAAACTGCCAGGACTTGCTCCAGCCTTTGGGGAGGAGATGAAAAGGAGGAGAGATGTCCTGTATTTGTAGTGGGCCAGGAGGCTCTCTAGACACATTTTCAGCAGCAGTGGGAGCAGATAGCCATGGAGGTCAATGCCAATAGTCAAGACCTGAGGACCTGGATGCAATGTCAAAAGATGTTCAATGACCTCACATAAGTGGTGAATCGCAGTGAATGCATCTTCAAATGCCATATCCTACCAACTATGTCACTGGCCTCAGACACTACACAAATTAGCATATCTCCAGCGCTCCTCTACCAATAATCTCTATCAATTAGATAATTCATTTGCTTCACCTTCCCCTTATACAATTAACACTGCTTGCAAGCCTCACACCCACATCTCACAGCTTGCACACACTGCCAGCTATTCAACCATGAAAGCCACATCACCCAAACAGATTGCACCACACTCACTGACATACTTCTCTCCTTCTTGCAGGACAAGGTGGTGCACAATTGGAGGCGGTAGGAGCTAACCAGAGGGGGACACACGTGCCTTCATAAACCTGTGGAGATGGTGCTGGCCAGGATTGGGGTGACCATTGCTGAGGCTGTGGCCTTCAGCGAGGCTGAAACCAATGAAAACGATGGTATCCTTATACCTAATTCTACTTCTCACATCCCACCACCCACTCATCCCACACTGCCTTCTCACTTATAAGCTGCAGTAGGAGTAAGCATGCACCTCTTGCTTACCCTTCCTCTCCGCACCACAGCTTTACGCTGGTACCTTTCTCCCTTCAAACACTCAAGAAGTGCAACCTGACCAGGAAACAGAGGAACAACAAGAAGACTGGGATGATGTAGACGCGCCGTCACTCAATTTCACACTCACAGCCACCAGCTCAGATATTGGCACTGCGCGTAATTTAGAAGAGAGCAAAGAGGCAGGATGGTGAGTTTGTGCAGCATGCAGCAGGCCACCATAAATCTTGACATGTGCTCTGCCAGGTACTGCAGGGCTCAACCAGCGCGGTCCAGACAGCTGAACTATTGTTTCAGCACACCAATGGTCTGTTTCATGTGGCATGGCTTTCACTGTATGCATGCTGTACACATGTGCGTGGGTCATGGACAGCAGTCATGAGCTATGTGATCAGCAGATAGTCCTTGTCACCCAGCAGTCACCCTTTGGTTTGCCATGGTGGCTCAAATGTAACTGGCACAGCAGATTGCCGCAGAACAAAGGCATCATGACTGCTCCTAAAATAATGGGCATTGACCTGCATGATTTGTTGCATATGGTCACAGACTAGCTGGACATTGAGAGAGTGGAATCCCTTTTGGTTCTGAAATAGGGCAGAGTTAACATGCAGAGCCCGCAAAGTGATGTGCGTGCAGTCAATGACACCCTGCACCATGGGGATACCTACAGTCCGAGCGAAGCTGTGTGCTCGCTCCACCTGCTGGTCTCCAGCAAGAGAGAATGATATGTAGTTAGATCTCATTATATAGAGAGCATCAGTGACTTCCCTTCCTCAATAGTGGATGGCAAACTGTGAGACGTTGCAAATATCTCTAACTCCAGCCTGGAAGGAGCCAAACTCATAAAAATTCATTGCCATGGTCCCCTTCACAGCCACTGGCAATGCAGTCTGTGTGCTACTCTGATAATGTAGTTATGACAGCTGCAGGTGACAAATGTCAGTGAGGATGTCCTTACTGACGTGCAGACATATCATACATAGTTCCTCTCAGAGGTTCAGATAGGAGAATTGCTCCCTGAACACTCTGGATGGATATGACCTGCTGAGAGCCCATTTGTCCCCCTTCTCCTCCCTCTTTCAGCAACTTGTCCTGCTCTGTGTGGTCTCTGTTCATTTTCTAAATCAGGCTGTATTCCAAGGGGAATGCCTGCTAGTGTACCCAGGTCTGCAGCAACCTTGAAATTAGCAAAAACTCTTTCAGCAACAGACACACCACTCTTTGGAGACTTTTGAAGTTTGAAACAACTATAGAAAGCACCAAACACTTGTTAAATCGAAACAGCAGCCGGAAGAAACCAGTGGAGGTGGTGTCGTAGTTGTAATGTCACTAGATAGTAACCCAGAGCCCCAGGCTAATGCTCTGGGGACATGGTTTTGAATCCCTCTGGAATCAAAAAGCTAGTCTAGTGATGATCAAGAAACCATTGTAAAGTATTGTAAAAACCTATCTGGTTCACTAATGCCCTAAAGAAATATGCCGTTCTTACCTGGTCTGACTTGCATGTGACTCCAAACCGACCGCAATGTGGTTGACTCTTAAAATGCCCTCTGAAATGACCTAGCAAACCATTCAGCTGTATCAAACCACTACAAAGTCTAAGAAAAGGAATGAAATTGGACGAACCACCCAACATCGACCTAGGCACTGGAAATTACAATGGCAAACCCAGCCCTGTCGCCCCTATAAAGTCCTCCATGACAGTATTGGTAGGAGTGACCACCACACAGTCCTTGTGGAGATGAAATCCCGTCTTCACACTAAGGTACCTACCAGCGTGTTGAGTGACACTACCACCATGCTAAATGGAATGGATTTCGAACAGATCTAGCAACTCAGAACTGGGCATCCATGAGGTGCTGTGGGACATAGCAGCAGCAGAATTGTATTCAACCACAATCTGTAACCTCATGGCACAACATATCCCCCAGTCTACCATTACTATCAAGCCGGGGACCAACGCTGGTTCAATGAAGAGTGCAAGAGGGTATGCCAGGAGCAGCACCAAGAAAACCTCAAAATGAGGTGTCAGCCTGGTGAAGCTACAACACAGGACAGCATGCATGCCAAACAGCAGAAGCAGCAAGCAATAGATAGGGCTAAGCGATTCACAACCAACGGATCAAATCTAAGCTCTGCAGTCCTGCCACATCTAGTCATGAATGCTGGTGGACAATTAACAACTGTAACCTCATGGCACAACATATCCCCCAGTCTACCATTACTATCAAGCCGGGGACCAACGCTGGTTCAATGAAGAGTGCAAGAGGGTATGCCAGGAGCAGCACCAAGAAAACCTCAAAATTAGGTGTCAGCCTGGTGAAGCTACAACACAGGACAGCATGCATGCCAAACAGCAGAAGCAGCAAGCAATAGATAGGGCTAAGCGATTCACAACCAACGGATCAAATCTAAGCTCTGCAGTCCTGCCACATCTAGTCATGAATGCTGGTGGACAATTAACAACTGACAGGAGGAGGAGGAAGCTCCACAAACATTCCCATCCTCAACGATGGGGGAGCCCAGCACATCTCTGCAAAAGACAAGGCTGAAGCATTTGAATCCATTTTCAGCCAGAAGTGCAGAGTGGATGATCAAGCTCGGCCTCCTTCTGAGGTCCCCAGCATCACAGATGCCAGTCTTCAGCCAATCCGATTCATTCCACGTAATATCAAGAAATTGCTGAAGGCACTGGATACAGCAAAGGCTATGGACCCTGACAACATTCCGGCAATAATACTGAAGACTTGTGCTCCAGAACTAGCTTGCACCCCTAGCCAAGGTGTTCCAGTACAGCCAAAACACTGGCATCTACCCGGCAATGTGGAAAATTGCCCAGGTATGTCCTGTGCATAATAAGCAGGACAAATCCGACCCAACTAATTACCATCCTATCAGTCTACTCCCGATCTCAGCAAAGTGATGAAAGGGGTCATCGACAGTGCTATCAAGTGGCACTTGCTCAGCAACAGCCTGCTCAGTTTGGGTTCTGCCATGGCCACTCAGCTCCTGACCTCATTATAGCCTTGGTCCAAACATGGATAAAAGAGCTGAACTCCAGAGGTGAGGTGAGATAGACTGCCCTTGACATCAAGGCAGCATTTGACTGAATATGGCATCAAGGAGCCCTAGCAAAACTGGAGTCAATGGGAATCAGGGGGAAATCTCTTCGCTGGTTAGAGTCATAACTAGCACAAAGGAGTTCCTCAAGATAGTGTCCTAGGCCCAACCATCTTCAGCTGTTTCATCAATGACCTTCCCTCCATCATAAGCTCAGAAGTGGGGATGTTCACTGATGATTGCACAATGTTCAGCACCATTCGCGACTCTTCAGATACTGAAGCAGCCCGTGTAGAAATGCAGCAAGTCCTGGACAATATCCAGGCTTGGGCTGATAAGTGCCAAGTAACATTCGTGTCACACAAGGGCCAGGCAATAACCATCTCACAAAAGACCATCTCCCCCTGACATTCAATGGCATTCCCATCACTGAATCCCCCACTGTCAACATCCTGGGGGGTGACCATTGACCAGAAACTGAACTGGACCAGCCACATAAATGTTGAGGCTACAAGAGCAGGTCAGAGGCTGGGAATTCTGCAGCAAGTAACTCACCTCCTGACTCGCCAATGCCTGTCCACCACCTACAAGGCACAAGTCAGGAGTGTGATGGAATACTCACCAGTTGCCTGTATAGGTGCAGCTCCAACAACACTCAGGAAGTTCAACACCATCCAGAACAAAGCAACCTGCTTGATTGGCACCCCATCCACAACCTTCAACATTCACTCGCTCCACCACCGACGCACAGTGGCAGCAGTGTGTACCATCTACAAGATGCACTGCAGCAACTCATCAAGGCTACTTTGACAGCACCTTCCAAACCCACAATCTCTGCCACATAGAAGGACAAGGGCAGCAGATGCATGAGAACACCAATACCTGCAAGTTCCCCTCCAAGCCACACACCATCCTGACTTGGAACTATATCGCCGTTCCTTCACTGTCGCTGGGTCAAACATCTGGAACTCCCTTCCTACAGCACTGTTGGTGTACCAACACCCCAAGAACTGCAGCGGTTCAAGTAGGCAGCACACCACCACCTTCTCAAGGGCAATTGGGGATGGGCAATAAATGCTGGCAAAGCTAGCGATGCCCATATCCCCCCGAATGAATAAAAAAAACTAACCTGTAAGTAATTGATCATTTCTTTAAATAGCAGCTTCTTGCTGCTGAACACTATTTTAGCTGTGCAGGCTTTAAGGAGCATGTTAGCTGGAGTATTAGGCCCCAAAATGGCAGCATCAGCTCAACAAAAATGTACAGATATTTGGACGTGACATGTGTTCTGTGTCTGCACAATCAGAACAACAATAACTGACCTCAAGGAAAATTGTAAGCAGACCAACAATTTATAGGAAGAATATTTGCAGGGCTGGGCAGACTTGTGTGGAGGCTCTAAAACAAAATATCAATAACTTCTGATTGTTGAAATTGAATTAGGAATGATGCTGGAGAATGGAGTGAACAAGTTATTTCTGTTAAAAGGTGGCAATAGAAAAGCGTCTAAGAACAACAAACAGTAAAACCTAATCGATCCTGTCAGTGGGCTTATGTTGCAAGAAGGAGGAGGCCACACCCACAGAGTTCTCCAACTCTATCTTCTTAAATAATTTAAGTATATAAGGTGCCACATGGTAGGTTCATGATAAATGTTAGAGCATGTGGAGTCAGCCGAGAAATAGCTGAATGGATAGCAAATTGACTAAAAGTAGAAAGCAGAGAGTAAGGAAAGGGTAGCTATTCAGATTGGAAAAAGATAGAAAAAGCTCTTCGTCAAGGATCAGAGCTGGGACCGCTGTTATTCACAATCTACATTAATGACTTGGACTTAGGAATAACTCAACGTCCAAATTTGCAGATGATACCAAACTGGGTTGTATCACTAATACTGAGGAAAAATGCAACATAATACAATAAGACATTTGAAAACTTGTAGACTGGGCAGTTAAGTGGCAAATGAACTTTAACATAGAATACTGTGAGGTGATGCAATTTGGTAGAAAAATCAGAAACATTACCTATGTCTTAAGAAAATATAAAACACTGAATAGGGAAGAAAAGCAAAAGGGTGTAGGGATACAGGTGACCAAATCATCAAAAGCAGTATTGCAGGTCAGCAAAGCAATTAAAAATGCTTGCAAAGCACCTGGATTTATTTCTTGGTGTATAGAATTCAAAAGAAGTGAAAATATGTTAAACTTGTATCAAACCCTGGTCAGGCTGCACTTACGCTACTGAACACAGTTCTGATCTCCACACTATAAAAAGGACAGAGAAGTACTGGACTAAGTGTGAAAACAATTTACAAGGGTGGTCTCAGACGTGAGAGATTATAGCCATCTGGAAAGATTGAACAGGTTGAAGCTTTTATTTTAGAAAAGTGAAGACCTAGAGAAGACCTGTTAGAGGTTTTAAAAATTCTTGGACAGGGTAGATTTGGAGAGCATGTTTCAACTTGCAGGAGAATCCAAAACTAGGAGTATTAAATACAAGATAGTTATTAATAAGTCCATAGAGAAATAAGGAGAAATTTCTTTACTCCAAGAATGGTTAGAATGTGGAACACTTTACTACAGTAAGTGATTGAGGCAAATAGCTTAGATGCTTTCAAACGGAAACTAGACAAGTACCTGAGAGAAATGGGAATAGAAAGATATGCTATAAGGCTGAGATGAGGTAGCTGGAATGGAAGGAGATCTGCGTGGAATGTAAACAGCAGCACGAGTTAGTTGGGCCAAATGTTTCTGTGCTGTATATTTTATGTATATTCTAAGCAAATTGTACCATAGCAAATTTTTAGGAGAAAGAAAAAGTCATCAGTCACGACAAGCCAGTTCCTTTTTATTAATGACATTCACACTGTAAAGATTTTGACCACATATAATAGATTATCACTTCATTATTTTTTTAAATTGAGAAGATCCTTTCTATGAGGTAGGCTTATTTCCAGAACTTTATCTTTCCAGTACTTCTGACATGCTGTTGTGCTTTTATCTTCATTTGGTGTCTTCATTTTGTTGATATGTGTACATGGAAGGTGATTTTCTTTGTGTCACGTAAATAATAAAAATAATTTAATAGAGTGCATGTCCATTTATATAATTATTGTAATGTCACTTTAAATCAATAATATGGTTATTGTTTTTTTTATTCTTTCATGGGATGTGAGCGTCACTGGATAGGCCAACATTTGCCCATGAGAAAATGGTGGTGAGCTGTCTTCTTGAACCACTGCAGTCCATCTGGTGTAGGTATATCCACAATGCTGTTTGGAAGGGAGTTCCAGGTTTTTGACCCAGTGACAGTGAAGGAACGGTGATATAGTTCCAAGTTAATATTTTGCTTTGTTGAATTTTTATGCTTTTCAATGTGACAGATGTTAGTAACAGGCAATGGTGTACATTTTCTGGTTTCAGGAACCCAATATCAGCATCAAACAGTTCCAGGTCAGGCATAGCACAGCTACAAGCAGATTAAAGCTCCCTTTAACCCTGCCCAACCTCAGAAAAGCACCCCCTACCGCATCAGTGTGACACTCTCTATTTTCCGCACCAACACTCTTTATGAACTTTCTGAGTCAGATGCTGATTAGTGGCAGTTGTATATCCACTTGGAACTGGATAAACTGTCTGCAACTTGTTTTACATAAAACCCTTACAGTGGACAGACTGAAAAGGCATCAATCTATACTAGACTTAAACACAGATCCCAAAAATGAAAGGCCAGTGTACTATCCCACCTTATTTCCCTTTTCATTCCTGTTCTCCTTATGGTAGGCAATTTTTAAATGTCATATGTATTGTTCTCAGATATTTTTAAAAATCCTATGTGACTGTATTATAGTTACATTAATGAATCTCCATACTTAAATAAATCACAGCAGTTTAAAATGTAAAGAATTATGTATGAAACAGTTAGCATTTAGCATAAGATACATTAACTAAATTATGAAAATGTTTTACCCCCTCAATTTTTTACTACAAAATCTGTCATCTTGATTTATTTTAATTGGGTTTGATGCTTAAATTGTTTAATTATCTTAGTCATTGTGCACTAATCTATCATAGTGCATTTATTTCAACCAGTACCCTTGGGGTATTCATGCTAGAATTAGAATGACTGCCAAAAAATGACACCTCTTTTATGGAATCTGGGTAGAAATTTTAGCAGTTACAATCACTATTGCGGCACAGTGGCGCAGTGGTTAGCACCGCAGCCTCACAGCTCCAGGGACCCGGGTTCGATTCCGGGTACTGCCTGTGTGGAGTTTGCAAGTTCTCCCTGTGTCTGCGTGGGTTTTCTCCGGGTGCTCCGGTTTCCTCCCACAAGCCAAAAGACTTGCAGGTTGATAGGTAAATTGGCCATTATAAATTGTCACTAGTATAGGTAGGTGGTAGGGAAATATAGGGACAGGTGGGGATGTTTGGTAGGAATATGGGATTAGTGTAGGATTAGTATAAATGGGTGGTTGATGTTCGGCACAGACTCGGTGGGCCGAAGGGCCTGTTTCAGTGCTGTATCTCTAATCTAATCTAATCTATTCATGAGAAATTATCTTTACTTCAAATGGGTTATCACCTCCATTAAAATAGCAGAGACATATACAAGCACCAAAATTGCCAACTGCAATTTCTAGCCTAAGTCATTAGCTGACACGGTGCATCATACAGATAGCCTGCATAAATGTTGCCACAATATTCAATATGGGTGATTTTTCCTATTTATTAACCATATGAAAGAATACAATAACAAATTAGATAAAGTTTTGATGTTTTTCTATCATTAAAATTAAAGATATAAATTAAATTAACAAGATCCTGTAGAAGTTAGGCAGGAATAATCTTTTTACAGCTCGTGTTTCCGTCCCATCATCTTAAGGATTGCCGGTGAACCATTTTATGAGTCAATAATATGCCACATACACTCAGAAGAACCAGGTTTGATTACTTAGTCAGGTTTCTTCATCTTGAATGAAGAATTTTCCAGTGCTCCAGACATTACACAGCTCTCTATGGAAGTCTGGACACTGCACTGTGATGGCCATGCGAGGTCACACGCCAACAGAACATCACTCATATACACGAGGAGGGAAAAATCTGTTAATAATTAGTATCTTCCCAGGTTACGGATAACACATCTAAGTAGCTTGGGATTCTTTACTGCCAGCTTCCTGCTGAGCCCAGGAGGTGTCTTGAGATGGTATGTGGCTAGCTGATGGAGGAGCTTTGTGCGTCCTCTCAGTGCTACACTATACTTTAAAAAAAAATCAGGATAACAAGTGCAGCTGTCACTAAGAAAAATCATTAATTAGAGTGCATGAGTTCCAGCCTAACACTGAAAATTGTATGTTTAGCAAAGCTTATGTCTTTATATTTGTAATCAAATTTATTCATTTTTACACTCAGATGTATGTTTTATACAAGACATTGTAAGTAAAAGTATGGAAAGAGAATAGTTGTAAATGAGCAGTAAAAAAGTGCCATCTAAGTATGCTGGTTTCTGTTAATTGTAACAGTCATTTGCCCTTAATAAAATTATATAACCATTTTTTTAAACTGTAAATTATTGATTTTCCTCTCCTTTCTGAAGTGTCCCTAACATTATTTACCTTTCCCAGTTGATTGGGTGGGCTGGACACCTTCAACTGCCTATAACAGTCCTCTAGAAGGTAGGAAAGATGGGCCTTTTGCAATTTTTTTCATCAGATTTCTGTGCATCTCTGATTTAATTCGGTCTCTGAGTTGTTGCTGGTACAGTTGTAGTTGTTGTTGATGTAAAGGTTTCTACCTCTTCAATAAAGGATACTTGCTCAGGTCTTGCAACTGGGATATGAGACAACACGTCTGCTCTGATTTGCTGCTTTCCTAGAACATATTCTGTCTTTGCATCAAACCTCATCATCCTCAGTCTGAATTTTGGTACTTGTGGAGGCATCTTTGCTAATTCCTTTGCATATTAGCAAATTACCAATGGTTTGTGGTCTATCTCTATCTTAAAGTTAAGACCGATGACATAGTCTGCAAACTTTTCACGAGCCCATGTAGCCCCAACTGCTTCTTTTTCCAATAGTGCATATCTCTGTTCAGTTTCTGTCAGTGAATGGGATGCGTAGTAAACTAGTCTGCACTTTCCATCTGTCTGTAACTGAAACAGTACAGCTCCCAATCCTGTAGAAGATGCATCCACAGCAATGATAGTGGGTAGCTGTGGGTCATAGTGAATTAACACATCTGGTGATATCAGCATTTCTTTGATTTTTTCAAATGATCTCTGTTCCTACCCAACACCATGTATTGTTCTGTCTTAACAATTGACATGGTGGCTCACTGACTACTGCTAGGTTGGGCAAAAACCTTCCAACTTGATTCACCATTCCCATAAATCTCTGCAGCTTGGTCACATTCCTAGGAGCTGGAAAATCTTTGATTGCCCTTGTCTTCTACGGATCAACTCTTACACCAGAACCATCTACAATATGTCCAAGGAATTTGGCAATCGCCGACGAGTATTCACATTTGTTACTGAGTGTAAGTCTTGCTTTCTCTAAGCATTGCAGTCTGCTCTCTAGTGTCATGTTCTGCCCAAGTGGATCCATGGATCAGGACATCATCCATATGACATAAGACTCCATCTAGTCCTTCTAGAATGCGTGACATTGTCCTTTGGAAAATTTCAGGCACTGACATGCTACCAAATGGTAGTCTGTTGAAACAAAACCTTGCAAATGGGGTGACGAAGATTGTGAGCAACTTAGACTCTTCATCGAGGGGTAGTTGCTAAAAACCACTATTTGCATCCAGCTTCGTGAAAACTGACCTCTTCCCCAGTTTGGCCAAGCACTCCTCTACAGACAACATTGGATGGACTTCACGTACAACTGCTTTGTTTAACTGAGCAAGATCAACGCAAATTCTAATCGATCCATTTGGTTTTTGTACTGGGACCATACCTGAACACTAGCTTGTAGGCTCTGTCGCAGGTGAAATAACTCCTTGCTTCACTATAGAGTCAATTTCTTTCTTTACCTTTGGCAAGAGTTGGTGAGGAACTTACCTGGGTGTAAACAGGCACACTGGCTTTGCTTCTAGCTGTAGGGTTAGATGGTACACTGTCTTCAGCTTCCCTAGTCCTGTGAATAGCCTTGGGAATTCAGCTCTAAAATTGCTAGGCTGATCTTCCCTGCTTTAGAGTTCCTTCCTTCTGCAAATCAAATGCAAGTTGGAGCAAGCTTTCCTGCTCAAGAGTGAACAATTTTGATTTTGAATTACATATAATGTTTCTGTGATTTCTCTTTCCCGATATTTGAGGGTTGCCTTCAGTTCCCCTAGGACTTTTAGTTCTATTCCTCCCAGCCCGTATAATTTCTTGCCTGATGGTTGAATAATGTTCTTCTCTAACCACGGTTCGGCATCGGAAAGAATCGAAACTGCTGCTCCAGTATCCAATTTAAAGTGTGTCTTGTTTCCTTCTGCAAGAATTTCTGCACTCCAACAGCTGCCACTTGGTTCCTGGATCTCTCCCAAAAAGGTATCTCAACATCGTGGATATCCTCCACTTTGTGGATTTTTCCACTTTTCAAAGGTTTCCCTTTCTGTCCGATCCGTACTAGCTTTTTGCTATGGAACACCGGTTGGAAGTGGCCCTTTTTACCACACGAATGGCATTCGGCCTCTTTGGTGGGACAGTTTTCCTGCCTGTGTCTCTCTCGACCACACCTACTGCTGTTAGCCTAGGGTGCCGCTAGAAATTACTCCTGTTTCCCTTGCTTTTTGCTGCCATCTTCCCCTTTCTTATGCCAACAAACTCAACTGAATCGCCTGCCCTCGTGGTGGGGCTCTCCCTGTCACCTCGGACCATGGATTGATTCTGTTTTCTGACTTCCGCTTGTCTGCTCAGTTGGATTGCTTTTGCTAGGGTTAGATCATCTCTTGACTGCAAGTGGTCAGACAAGGCATCATCAAACACTCCAACAACAATTCTATCCCTGATCAGCTCGTCCTTCAAGCTGTCAAACTCACAGTCTTCTGTAAGTTTGTATAAATCCTTTATAAATGCATCCACGCTTTCCTCTTGACGCTGTGTGCATTTGTTAAATTTGGCGTGCTCCGCGATGATATTTTTTCTCAAATTAAAATATGCATCACCGTCATACATAGCTTTCTCCGTGTTGATACTTTGCGTTATGAGAATATCACCAGCTTGGTGGGGGGACCTTACACTGTGGTCTTTCCCCATTGAGCCTTTGCTGCGGCTGCCCCAAGCTTTAGTGCGTCCCTCATCACGTAGTCCTGGACCTTGGAATGTGCCAGTCTGCAACGTTCGGTCATGAAAACTCTTTGCGCTGGAAGATCAGCAAGTTTCGGGCAGACAAAAGGGCGTCTTTCACCGAATTGATAGTCCTCCAGCAGCAGTTGATGTTTGTCTCGGTGTGCGTCCCTGGGAATAGCCCGTAGAGCACAGACTCGTGTTACAGAGCTGCTTAGGATGAACCTCGACAAAAACCACCGTATCTCTTTCCACACCTGCTTTGCAAAGACACATTCTAGGAGGAGGTCGGCAACCATCTCTTCCCCACCACAGTGATGCCCTGGAGCTGAGATGATTGATCTCCAACAACCACAACCACAGTAACCCAGTAACAACCCAATGTCTAGTCTTCTTTTTCTTTTGGGCCTCCTTATCTCGAGAGACAATGGATACGCGCCTGGAGGTGGTCAGTGGTTTGTGAAGCAGCGCCTGGAGTGGCTATAAAGGCCAATTCTGGAGTGACAGGCTCTTCCACAGGTGCTGCAGAGAAATTTGTTTGTTGGGGCTGTTGCACAGTTGGCTCTCCCCTTGCGCCTCTGTCTTTTTTCCTGCCAACTACTAAGTCTCTTCGACTCGCCACAATTTAGCCCTGTCTTTATGGCTGCCTGCCAGCTCTGGCGAATGCTGGCAACTGACTCCCACGACTTGTGATCAATGTCACACGATTTCATGTCGCGTTTGCAGACGTCTTTATAACGGAGACATGGACGGCCGGTGGGTCTGATACCAGTGGCGAGCTCGCTGTACAATGTGTCTTTGGGGATCCTGCCATCTTCCATGCGGCTCACATGGCCAAGCCATCTCAAGCGCCGCTGACTCAGTAGTGTGTATAAGCTGGGGGTGTTGGCCACTTCAAGGACTTCTGTGTTGGAGATATAGTCCTGCCACCTGATGCCAAGTATTCTCCGAAGGCAGCGAAGATGGAATGAATTGAGACGTCGCTCTTGGCTGGCATACGTTGTCCAGGCCTCGCTGCCGTAGAGCAAGGTACTGAGGACACAGGCCTGATACACTCGGACTTTTGTGTTCCGTGTCAGTGCGCCATTTTCCCACACTCTCTTGGCCAGTCTGGACATAGCAGTGGAAGCCTTACCCATGCGCTTGTTGATTTCTGCATCTAGAGACAGGTTACTGGTGATAGTTGAGCCTAGGTAGGTGAACTCTTGAACCACTTCCAGAGCGTGGTCGCCAATATTGATGGATGGAGCATTTCTGACATCCTGCCCCATGATGTTCGTTTTCTTGAGGCTGATGGTTAGGCCAAATTCATTGCAGGCAGACGCAAACCTGTCGATGAGACTCTGCAGGCATTCTTCAGTGTGAGATGTTAAAGCAGCATCGTCAGCAAAGAGGAGTTCTCTGATGAGGACTTTCCGTACTTTGGACTTCGCTCTTAGACGGGCAAGGTTGAACAACCTGCCCCCTGATCTTGTGTGGAGGAAAATTCCTTCTTCAGAGGATTTGAACGCATGTGAAAGCAGCAGGGAGAAGAAAATCCCAAAAAGTGTGGGTGCGAGAACACAGCCCTGTTTCACACCACTCAGGATAGGAAAGGGCTCTGATGAGGAGCCACCATGTTGAATTGTGCCTTTCATATTGTCATGGAATGAGGTGATGATACTTAGTAGCTTTGGTGGACATCCGATCTTTTCTAGTAGTCTGAAGAGACCACGTCTGCTGACGAGGTCAAAGGCTTTGGTGAGATCAATGAAAGCAATGTAGAGGGGCATCTGTTGTTCACGGCATTTCTCCTGTATCTGACGAAGGGAGAACAGCATGTCAATAGTCGATCTCTCTGCACGAAAGCCACAATGTCTAGTATAGCACATTATACTACACCCGCAACCTTACCATCCCCCATGTGACCTATTTTCCTTCTCATGTGTGGTCATAATGGCAGTAAGAATAGACACTCACTTTGATTCCCACTTTTTCAAGGCATTCTCCCATCAAACATGACTGGAGTCTTTGTTTGAGTGGAGTAAAAGTCCAGTAGTAATCAGTGGGGCCCCGAAGAAGTGTGTTTCAAGACTGATCTTCTTCTTTGGACTCCTTGTCTCGGGAGACAATGGGTAAGCGCCTGGAGGTGGTCAGTGGCTTGTGGAGCAGCGCCTGGAGTGGCTATAAAGGCCAATACTAGAGTGACAGACTCTTCCACAGGTGCTGCAGAAAAAATTGGTTGTCGGGGCTGTTACACAGTTGGCTCTCCCCTTGCGCTTCTGTCTTTTTTCCTGCCAACTGCTAAGTCTCTTTGACTCGTCACACTTTAGCCCCGCCTTTATGGCTGCCCGCCAGCTCTGGCGAACGCTGGCAACTGACTCCCACGACTTGTGATCAATGTTACAGGACTTCATGTCGCGTTTGCAGATGTCTTTAAAGCGGAGACATGGACAGCCGGTGGGTCTGATACCAGTGGCGAGCTCACTGTACAATGTGTCCTTGGGGATCCTGCCATCTTCCAAGCGGCTCACATGGCCAAGCCATCTCAAGCGCCGCTGACTCAGTAGTGTGTATAAGCTGGGGATGTTGGCCGCCTCGAGAACTACTGTGTTGGAGATACAGTCCTGCCACCTGATGCCAAGGATTCTCCAGAGGCAGCAAAGATGGAATGAATTGAGATGTCGCTCTTGGCTGACATACGTTGTCCAGGCCTCGCTGCTGTAGAGCAAGGTACTGAGGACACAGGCTTGATACACTCGGACTTTTGTGTTCCGTGTCAGTGTGCCATTTTCCCACACTCTCTTGGCCAGTCTGGACATAGCAGTGGAAGCCTTTCCCATACGCTTGTTGATTTCTGCATCGAGAGACAGGTTACTGGTGATAGTTGAGCCTAGGTAGGTGGACTCTTGAACCACTTCCAGAGCGTGGTCGCCGATATTGATGGATGGAGCATTTCTGATGTCCTGTCCCATGATGTTCGTTTTCTTGAGGCTAATGGTTAGGCCAAATTCGTTGCAGGCAGCCACAAACCTGTCGATGAGACTGTGCAGACACACTTCAGTGTGAGATGTTAATGCAGCATCGTCAGCAAAGAAGAGTTCCCTGATGAGGACTTTCCGTACTTTGGTCTTCGCTCTTTGACGGGCAAGGTTGAACAACCTGCCACCTGATCTTGTGTGGAGGAAAATTCCTTCTTTTGATGACTTGAACGCGTGTGAGAGCAGCAGGGAGAAGAAAATCCCAAACAGTGTAGGTGCGAGAACACAACCCTGTTTCACGTCACTCAGGATAGGAAAGGGGTCTGATGAGGCGCCGCTATGCTGAATTGTGCCTTTCATATTGTCATGGAATGTGGTGATGATACTTAGTAGCTTTGGTGGACATCCGATCTTTTCTAGTAGTCTGAAGAGACCACGTCTGCTGACGAGGTCAAAGGCTTTGGTGAGCTCAATGAAAGCAACGTAGAGGGGCATCTGTTGTTTGTGGCATTTCTCCTGTAGCTGACGAAGGGAGAACAGCATATCAATGGTCGATCTCTCTGCTCGAAAGCTGCACTGTGCCTCAGGGTAGACACGCTCGGCCAGCTCTGGAGCCTGTTTAAAGCGACTCAAGCGAAGACTTTCCCCACTGATCTATACTTAACAAATAGACTGATTCTTCTGCCATCTCCACTACACTGACAACAGGCAAAAACAATCAAAGTCCTTTGGGTATAAATTTAAATAAAAAAGCATGGCAATTAATCCCAGCAGGAAAAAGCCCAAAAGTTGAAAAGGTGCCTGATGAGTTAAAATCCAATGCATTGTTATTCATGATCAGAGCAGTCGGAATATCAAAAACCACTGTCAAGAACAACATGACAGACCAACAAAAGTGCAGGATTCCTTTTAAGGAAAAGAGCTTTTGTGAGTAACAGAGTTTTCCTGTTAAAATTGTAATGTCATTCGGCCTTTATCATGTGACTTATCCATGGGCAAAGGGCATTATGAAGTTGTGACTATATTGTGAGTCTTCTTATTCCACAATTTTAAGAAATTTTTCCCCAGTCTGTCACATCAATGGGTCAAATGCTCATGGGCTTTTAGGTTCATTGGCCATAATTTCCTCAAGGCTCACAGAAAATGCTGAAGTAATGTTTGAAAGCTCAGAAATAAAATATTCACTGTAATAAACATTGTCAAAATATTTTTGTTACTGGTAAGGAAAAACTGATTTGACTGATTTGTTCAACAGTTCTGCCTTATAAATAGCAATTTTGAACACCGATTGATTTTTTTAATGCTTTATCACTGGCAAGGCCAGCATTTGTTGCCCATCCCTCATTGCCCTTGACAACTGAGTGACTTGCTAGGCCATTTCCGAGAGCAGTTAAGAGAATCTGCAGCCATATGTAGGCCAGACCGGGTCAGGACGGCAGATTTCATTCCTTAAAGGAAATTAGTGAACCAGATGGGTTTTTATGGCAATCGATAATAGTTTCATATCACCATTACTGAGACTAGCTTTCAATTCTAGATTTTTTTGTTAATTAATTGTATTTATTAATTAATTGAATTTAAATTCCACCAGCTGCCATGGTGGGATTTTCACCCGTGTCGCCAGGGCAGTAGCCTGGGCCTCTGTATTTCTACCCCAGTGATATTACACTACACCACCATCTCCCCGCTATAGCAAATTATATGGCACAGATTATACATAGGAATACAGTGGTAAAACAATATTACACTAGTTAAACAGCTACTAAATAACTTTCGTCGTAAGATAATATTAGCAACCCTGCTTAGCATTCGTGGCAATCTGAACAAATCCTCTTTAACTTTCATTCTCAGGCCTTATTGACAACAAGGCCCCAATTTTAATTGCCTCCACTTGATAGAAATGGGATGGGAGGCAGTTAAAATAATGGGAGTCATTTACCCACCTCCTTCCCATTGTTACCCTATATTAACTTGCTATTTTAAGCAGGTGAGCAGGAAGGAAGTGGGGTCCTACTTTAAATATGCCAATCCGGTCCAATTATATCATCGGGAACCAAAATCTGCAATTTCAACCAGAGGCCTAAGTGGGGGATAGTGCCGCCTCCTCCATTAGGCAAACCTGCCACCAGCCAGATCTTAGGCCAAAAGAGGCCCAGAAGGGCCAAGAGAAGCAGGACAATCCTGCAGTCCACAGGAAGCTTTAAAACCTCCCTTGCACTGAGGTACATCACCTCCTCCCAATCGCAGCCCATCCACCCACTGACCATGGGAAGAATTCCTGATCATGGCCAAACCCCCGATCACAGGCAGACCCCTCACTAACTGCAAGGGACTCTTCCATGGGTTCCCAGCTGTGGCTTTCAGTTGCAAATTCCTGATCCCATTTGCTGGCCAGGCTCTGAATCTGGCCACTTTTGGTGTAGGACTCTACATTCTTTTATTTGTGTAGGCCATACCATTAAGATTGGCAGGGCATCCATGTCCCTGACCTTGAAGGGTTCATTGTCGATTATGATGTTTCTCCGCACGCTCCTGGCCTCCCCATTAATATTGGAGCCTAGAGCATCCCATGGTTATAACATTTATTACAAGAAAGATACATAGAAAGAATATGCAGGAGATGTAGGATCACAGCATGGGATAATGTCATAATCAACTTAAAGAAAAGAAGTTTCAACGCAGATGAGGAGAGCATCAATGGAACAAAATACTTTTTATCAATCTGTAAATTTATTCTCAGCCAGGTTTTACTTTTTTCCTAAACTCAGGTCAAAATATTTGATGAAATTATTTGTGAGTTATATATTATCTAGGTTTCAACTATTATGTTTCCTTTGTATACTTTTTAGACAAAATTAGGGCTCATGGGATTGAGGATTGGTTAACAGAGAGAAAATGGAAAGAAGGAGTAAATGGGTAATTTCCGGGTTGGCAGGTTGTAACTAGTCGGGTGCCACAAGGATCAGTGTTGGGCTTCTGTATGAAAAATAGAAAAACAAAATTTTTTTTTAAATAGTGAGAGATTGGTAAATGTTGAAATTCAGAGAAATCTGGGTGTCCTTGCATGTGAATCCCAGAAAGTTAAGATGCAGGTACAGCAAGCAATTAGAAAGGAACATAGCATGTTAACCTTGGAGAAAAGAGTAAAGAATTCTTGCTATAATTATATTGTGCTTTGGTGAGACCATACCTGGAGTATTGTGTACAGTTTTGGGATCCTTAGCTAAAGAAGGGTATACTTGTCTTAGAGGGGGTGCAACAAAGGTTCACTAGACAGGTTCCTTGGATGAGGGGATTGAGTAGACTAGGGCTATATTGCCTAGAATTTACAGAGGTGTTGTCATTGAAACATAAAAAATTATTAAGGGGCTTGACAAGGTAGATGTTTGGAGGATGTTTCCTCTGGCTGGGAAGTCGAGAACTAGGAGCTACAGTCTCAGAATAAGGGCTCACCATTTAGGAACTTAAGCAAGGAGTCAGGAGGATTAAAAGAGGTTATGAAAAGTAATTGGCAAACAGGATTAAGGAAAATCCCAAGGCTTTTTATAGGTATATAAAGAGCAAGAGGGTAACCAGGGAAATGGTTGGCCCACTCAAGGACAGAGAAGGGAATCTATGTGTGGAGCCAGAGGAAATGGACGAGGTACCAAATGAGTACTTTGCATCAGTATTCAAAAAAGAGAAGGACTTGGTGGATGATGAGCCTAGGGAAGGGAGTGTAGATAGTCTCAGTCATCTCATTATCAACAAGGAGGAGGTGTTGGGTGTCTTGCAAAGCATTAAGGTAGATAAGTCCCCAGGGCCTGATGGGATCTACCCCAGAATACTGAGGGAGGCAAGGGAAGAAATTGCTGGGGCCTTGACAGAAATCTTTGCATCCTCATTGGCTACAGGTGAGGTCCCAGAGGACTGGAGAATAGCCAAAGTTGTTCCTTTGTTTGAGAAGGGTAGCAAGGATAATCCAGGAAATTATAGGCTGGTGAGCCTTACATCAGTGGTCGGGAAATTATTAGAGAGGATTCATCGGGACAGGATTTACTCCCATTTGGAAACAAATGGACTTATTAGCGAGAGGCAGCATGGTTTTGTGAAGGGGAGGTGTGTCTCACTAATTTGATTGAGTCTTTTGAGGAAGTGACGAAGATGATTGATGAAGGAAGGGCAGTGGATGTTCTCTATATGGACTTCAGTAAAGCCTTTGACAAGGTCCTTCATGGCAGACTGGTACATAAGGTGAAGTCACACGGGATCAGAGGTGAGCTGGCAAGATGGATACAGAACTGGTTCGGTCACAGAAGACAGAGGGTAGCAGTGGAAGGGTGCTTTTCTGAATGGAGGGATGTGACTAGTGGTGTTCCGCAGGGATCAGTGCTGGGACCTTTGCTGTTTGTAGTATATATAAATGATTTGGAGGAAAATGTAGCTGGTCTGATTAGTAAGTTTGCGGATGACACAAAGGTTGGAGGAGTTGCAGATAGTGATGAGGATTGTCAGAGGATACAGCAGGATATAGATCGGTTGGAGACTTGGGCGGAGAAATGGCAGATGGAGTTTAATCTGGACAAATGTGAGGTAATGCATTTTGGAAGGTCTAATGCAGGTGGGAGGTATACAGTAAATGGCAGAACCCTTAGGAGTATTGACAGGCAGAGAGATCTGGGCGTACAGGTCCACAGGTCACTGAAAGTGGCAACGCGGGTGGATAAGGTAGTCAAGAAGGCATACAGCTTGCTTGCCTTCATCTGTCGGGGCATAGAGTATAAAAATTGGCAAGTCATGCTGCAGCTGTACAGAACTTTAGTTAGGCCACATTTAGAATATTGCGTGCAATTCTGGTCGCCACACTACCAGAATGATGTGGAGGCTTTGGAGAGGGTACAGAGGAGGTTTACCAGGATGTTGCCTGGTCTCGATGGCATTAGCTATGAGGAGAGGTTGGATAAACTCAGATTGTTTTCACTGGAACGACGGAGGTGGAGGGGCGACATGATAGAGGTTTACAAAATTATGAGCGGCATGGACAGAGTGGATAGTCAGAAGCTTTTTCCCAGGGTGGAAGAGTCAGTTACTAGGGGACATAGGTTTAAGGTGAGAGAGGCAAAGTTTAGAGGGAATGTGCGAGGCAAGTTCTTTACACAGAGGGTGGTGAGTGTCTGTAACTTGCTGCCGGGGGAGGTGGTGGAAGCAGGTACGATAGCAACGTTTATCTTGACAAATACATGAGTAGGATGGGAATAGAGGGATACGGTCCCCGGAAGTGCAGAAGGTTTTAGTTTAGGCAGGCATCAAGCTCGGTGCAGGCTTGGAGGGCCGAATGGCGTGTTCCTGTGCTGTACTGTTCTTTGTTCTTTGACAGATGTGGAGAAACTTCTTTACTCAAAGATTTGTGGCTCTTCGAAATTCTCTACCCCAGATTTCTATGGATGCTCAGTCGTTGGATATTTTCAAGACAGAGGTCAATAGATTTTTGGACACTAAGTGAGTTAAGGGATATGGGGATAATGCGGGAAGGTAGAATTGAGGTAGAAGATTAGTCATGATTGCATTGAATGATAGAGCAGACTCGAAGGGTCAAATGGCCTACCCCTGCTCCTATTTCTTATGTTCTTATGTTCTTACCGAATATATTACTCCGTAACTATTTCTGCAAAGCATAAAATTTTAATGGCACTGGAATACTGTTGCAAATATTATAAAGTATGTGAACTGCTTCAAACTTTAAACATTCTTGGGGAGTCCTATGTTAAAATGAGTAGTATTTAGTTATGGAGGAGCCCCAATAGATTGTGGGTCAAAGGCAAAAACAACTATACATTCCTGAAGAGTTATGAATTTGATGCTTTTGGGTTTTATTACGTGGTGTAAATTTGCAGTACAGACATATAGGAAATAGGGGAACACCATGGGAAAAACGCCTGTCAAGATAAAACTCTAAAAAGATAAGGTATGCAAATATGTCTAATGAACAACAGTCAAGAAGGACATTGAAATAAAAACAAAACGGCAGCATCTGTGGAGATAGGTTAGTGGAGTTAACATGTTATAGACTAACAGCTTATAAAGAGAAACTGAGCCAGGGAAAAGGAGGCAGGGGAAGAAAAGAATTTTCTGGAATTAAGAGGAATACAGGAGATGATTAAATAATAGAATCAAAAATGGTGTTATAAAAAAATGCAACAATGAGAGAAATTCGAGAAATAAAAGATGTATCCAAGACCCAGATGATGTGTGAATAGTAACAGCAACAAAGGAAAGAAAGGCTTGCATTTATATAGCGTCTTTCATCATCTCAGGATGTCCTAAAGCGTTTTACAGCCAATGAAGTATTTTTGAAGTGTGGTCACTGTTGTAATATGGGAGACGCTGCAGCCAATTTGTGCACAGCAAGCTCCCACGAACAGCAATGTTATAATGACTAGATAATCTGTTTTTGTGATGGTGATTGAAGGATAAATATTGACCAGAACACCTGGGATAACTCCCCTGTTCTTCAAAATAAATAGGATCTTCCCCATCCACCTGAGAGGGTAGAAAGGGCCTCAGTTTAATATCTCATCTGAAAGATAGCACATCTGACAGTGTAGCACTCAGTACTGCACTGGAACATCAGCCTAGATGTTTGTGTAAAAGTCCTAGTGTGGGACTTAAACCCATAAGCTTCTGACTCAGAGGCAAGAGTGCTACTGACTGAGCCAGAGCTAACAGCAGAAAGGGAAGGAAGTATGGTATTTATGGCAATCCAAGAAGGCTCCAGTAGCCCAGGCAGATGAAAATGGTAGGTGAAACCAGGGGTGAAAGCCACCTTGCTGTTGTGTACCAATAGAGGATCCATATCCAAAGCACCAACCCACAAACTTTACCATTCCAAGAAGCGCTGGTGCACCAATTCTACATTATCAGCAGCCTCTGTCCAAGAAAAAATGGGAGCTGCCGTTAAGCCCTGAAGCAGCCAAAGAATTCCCAAGGAACTAGTTTGGAACTAGAGCACAAGATGCTTATGTAAGATGCCTGCATAATAACTGTGACTGCACTTAAAAGAAATCAATTTTGTGAAGCACATTGACAAATGAAATATCACATTATTAAAAATGCAAAAGTGGGAACAATTTCAGATCTAAGATCTACAATGTTATGAAGTCTCTCACTGAACAGGAGAGATCATCAAATAATACCAGATGATTCAAAAGTTAATACTTCATGCTTATTGTGGGTGGGATGCCCAATATGCAAGCTGCAAAGACCATGAGATTAGATTAAGGTAAAATTTTGCTGAGAACCTCACAGTCAGCAAATGACATTATTTAGAAGTTTCTAAATCTTCCAATCAATAGTCCGCAAGTTAAGGATTATGGAGGTAATGGGCAGTTTGTGATGTTACCAGGTAGAAAGAGGAGATTCTCCTTTGGTCAATCACTATGAAAGCATTCCTGTGGGTTGTGAAGCGTAGTAGAGCACAAATCTCAGGACATTAGAGCATGTTGATGAAATAGACAGATCTAAGGTCAGATTATCCCATGAGTACCACAATTTTTCCACAGATATTCTTTCCTACAGAAAGGGCATCTGCTACTACATTCTAACTCACTGGAATTTATGTTGCTGAAAATATGTGGTGTGAATTATTATCTGGACAGAATTAGTGTCTCCTCCCTCTCGAGGCAAGTGTGCACTCAACATTTGTCAAGATAATCTGCTTATGTATACCACAAAGAGCAAGATTGCTGCTTGTCCAAAGCTCCTTCTCCTGGGAAGGGAAAGCATATCCTCTTGAAAATGGAATTCCTATCAGGACATTCCAAACATCATCAGTGGTGTCAATTTCAGGACATTTGGAGAAGGAAGAGAAAGAAAGAACACCATAGTAAATATTGGTTTAGTGATGTTTAATGTCTTTGCTCAGAAACATTTATTTTATTACTTCAAGAAATACTTTTCTATTTTATTTCTTACTTACATATTTTCCAGATCGGAAGACTGAGACTGAAATTAATGCTCATTAAGAACCACTCATGGATATTCCAAACATATTATTGCAAAATATTTAAATTTGTATTGTACACAAGTTTAAAGGAGTAGTAAGTCCTTAGGCAAATCATTTAAAATACTTAACCATATATATTCCATATTCTTACTTTATAACTTTCTTCACAAACAAATTCAAGTTGAAGGACTTAAAACTGCTATAGAACTTACAAGAGAGCAATTTCAGTCGAACATAAGTAAGATCAATATGCTCCATTCTTATGAGACAGGGAGAAGCAGCATCAGTTTGTCATTAAAATCTCCACCAGGTAGGAACATGAAAATATTAAATGTGGATGGTAAAAAAACTAAATCTTGAAATTGAAGTGTTTAGCCAATTTATTGAAATAATTCTAATCTAATCAGAAGTAAGTCCAATTTTCCATCTTAAGCATTCAATGACATGTACAATTTAGACCTTCTCAAAGCAGATTCAGAAGTTTCTTTACAGATGCATTTTTGCTATTGTACAATTAGTCTTTTATTAAAGTAGTCAGTATTTTTCTCTGATAAGGAGAATGGGATGCAACAGGTTCAATGATTGTCAAATAATCAAGTCAAGCAAGGTAGACCCCAAGTAGATGAATATACAAGTTGTCATGATCTTGTTTTTTTTTTCTCTCCAGGAAATACGTGGTGTGTCTTTAAGACAGCAAAGGATCAGCACTGCTTTAAGAACAAGCACGCCTCAGGAGTACCGAGAAGGTGCATTTTGGTTGCCATTGGACACAACCATACAGAAAGGATACCAACCAGCTTCAAAGGGTGCATCCTGGTTGCCTTGGATACAGCCACTTGGACTGAGCATCGAGAGATACTTTGTTACAATTTAATTTTGAACTGGCTTATAGTGGAAACAGACAGTTCTAACTCAGAGGACACAGACAGACAGTTGTGTGTTAGCACCTGAAAGGAGACCTCTCAGACCATTTAAATTGAAGGAAGAGAATTAAGTCTGTTTATTTATTATTCTCTCTCAAAATTCTAAAAAAAAGTCAAGCCACACAGAGAACTCTGATAATTTAAACTGAAGGAAGGGAAGTTAGACTGCGACAATCTTTTATCCCTCAAAAATTCTAAAGCCAAATTGATTCATTAAGAAGTGTTTGCAAGTTGTTAATTGCTAAAATTCATCGCTGGAGAAGGAAAGCAACAACTTCGACGTCTGGATTAGACTACGGACTGTTCTATTGTTGAAAATCCTTTTTTGTCCCATCGAACGGCTGTGAGGACTTTAAGCAACCTTGGACTGTTCCACAACCAGCAGGAGCGTAAATCTACAAGGACTCTATTTTTTTCTATTTTAAATGTTGTTTATGTCTTAGTAGTATTTAAGAATTTAATTTTTCTAAACAGTTAATTTGTTGATTTAAAGACACCTGGTTTGGTTAGCCTCATTCGGGGGTTAATAGATGGTACAATTTGGCTGGATCTTTCTCTAATTTGGAAAGTTTAAAATGATATGTTAGGCAATCTGTGGAGGGACAGGACTGAATTAACAGTGTGTTTCTTCCACCATAATCAGAATCGTATCTTTTGATTGAGGGCTTTGACTGGAGCAGTCGGTTGTAACATAGAGAAGAATTACCTTGCTCTCTTGGAAGGACAAAATATGAGAACCTTCAGACTGAGCTGGAAGATCATTTGAACGATCTGTGAGTTGGATATGTCAGATGTAAGCACTACTTCAGTCAATCCCACACTGTACTAGGCTAACGAACCAGGTAGGTTTTCCCCAGAGAGCCCTTCCCAGCTCAAAGTGTACATATCGAGGAACCACATTCAAGTGTACTCAAAATGTTATTGAAGCCTCCATGATGCTTTCTTCATAATTAATTCATGTTTCTGTCAAAGCAGCAATGATTCAAAAACATTGCAGAAATCCAAAAGTGAAGATGTGCATGGGTAGACACACATCACAATAAGGGTGTCTGGATAGAAAGGACTGAAACAAATAATGTGCTGAATATTTGTGAAATATTTGATTGTATAAAGATGTTTTTTTCTCCTATAATCCTCAAACATTTACTCTCTGAGGTCCACTAGCAATAGATTATCACTTTTGACAGAAACTGTCATAGCAGTACCAGTTAAATCATAATTATGAACACAAGTAAATGTGCAATTTGTTCATTGTCTATAGCAACAGGGAAATTAATGCCTAAAGCCATTTGAATGGAGATCCCACCTTGAGTTAGATCTCATAATCTTCACTTGAGGTAAAAATTAAAGACAATTCACTATTAAAAATTCAGTTGCCCTGCCTTTGCTGTCCCAAATTTTATTTCACTGTTGTTCCATGTATTTTTTATGTCAGACATTTCTCAACAGAATTTTGGGGCACTTGTTTCAATTTTTCAAAGACACAGGGTGGAATCTTAACAAAACTGAATCGCATACAGCAGGGAGTCCAGCAGTGGGCTGGAAACCCATTAGCAATTGAAGCAGGCTTTGTCCTGGCTCTTTAACTGAGCTGTGGTATTAGCATCCCACTTTCAGGATTCTCAGCCAATCAGAGAGGGTGGCAGGATGATGCGCTGAATCTGTCAAAGGAAGAATTTTTAAATAAAGGGAACCCGGCAGTGGTCAGAATGCCTGAACTGGACATTGATTCCTGTTGCTTCAGCAACCAAGGAATGGAGAGGAGACCATGGGAAGGCTGCCCTCCAGGTCTCAGACTCTTACCTGGAGGTCTTGCTGTTGGATCTGAGGAACTGAAGTGAGGTGATGTTTGCCAAGGATGGGAGGAAGAGGCCGGCCTCTTCAACCAAGATGGCATAGATGGAAGTGGCCAAGGAAGTCATTAGCAGAAGTGTGATCCCTCCAACCTGGAGACAGTGCCCTAAGAGGTTCAAGGACCTCAGGAGGGCAGGAAAGGTGAGTGGCATAAAATTTTCAGGTGCTAAGTCCTACACTCTGACTTTCCCAGCATTCTCCTGCACAACACTCCTCAAACCAACACACCTTGCAACTCCACTCATTCCTGTCTCGCCATTCACCTCACATTCCCATCTGAACAGCCAACATTCACACCCTCATCTTTGTGCCATCTCACTCCCATGTCTCACTGCCACCCCCACAAATGTTGTCCTTTCCACCTCATCACACAATCCATTTCTCATACTCTCTACTCTCAGCTTACTCTCCTTACAGGAGAAGAGAGTGCAGAACTCCAGGGAGAGGCAGAAAACCAGGGCAGCCTCCAGTGATAGTTATCTTGATGGCCACTGGCAATGCATGCCCTCCTGGTCCACTGGGAAAATGGCCATGGTCCAGGAGGCTGCAGATGTCACCAATGACCTACCATGAAAGCCTTAGCCTCCCGAGGCACTGGTGTTCAGACATGTCAAGGGAGTTGATCCTCTGCCTGTAGACCCTGTGTTGGAGGTCTCGCCTCCTTTGAGCTGGATTTATGTGTACATCCCCTTTGTCCTATGGAGAGGCATGTGGCTGAGGAGAAGACAACTGGTGCTCTTGCTGGTGTTGCTCCTGGTACTGTTGGTGTTACTGGTGCTGCTCGTCTTGATCCTTATCAGGCATCCAAGGTACAACTGCATATGTTGCTTCCATGCTTCAGTGAAAGCTGATAGCAAGGAAGTGCAGATCAATATGAGTGAAATGCAAGGCAGCTGAACTGACTTCCAAGAAGTTGGAAATCACCTGTTAAGAGTAAGAGCACACTGTCAGAAGAAGTTCTGTGAGCAGCAACTCTCATTTAGGCATGGCTGCAGCAATTCAGTTTCACTGTTTGAAGGCTTCCCAGCCTGTCGGTTTCACTGAACAAGCACTCCCTGCTGTGTGCTCGCCTGGTTGACCCTGGCGATATGCAGCGAGCCCGGGGAACCAGTGTGCTGGCTGTTAAAGCGAGAATGCAGGGTTAAATTTAAAGTTATTTGACTGTTTGCATATCTTAATAACTTCATAGAATCATACAACACAGGAGGAGGTCATTCGACCTGTTGCATCTGTGCTAGCTCTCTGCAAGAGCAACATAGCTAGTCGCACTCCCCCACTCTTTCCCGACAGCCCTGCAAATTTTTCCTCTTCAGGTGCTTATCCGATTCACTTTTGAAAGTCACAACTAAATCTGCCACTACCATACTCTCAGGCAGTGCATCCCAGATCCTAATCACTTGCTGCATAAAAAAGTTTTTCTTCATGTCACCTTTGGCTCTTTTGCCATTCACCTTATATCAATGTCATTCTATACTTTCCACCTTGCCACCAAGACCAGTTGGGTGTCACATGATCTGAGGTGACACATAGCACACCAGTCTTAATCAAATCACAGCACGGCACAACAGCAAGCATGAAAGATAATTCTTCTGGTAGAAATGGTAAATGTATTGTTTATGTGCATGTCTTTGTCCCTTCACGAGGCAGATTTCTGTAATCATCTCCACTCCTGGAATACAAACTGCATCAGACCATGTAGGCTTCTCTAATATATTGGTGCATTTTCTAATTTTGATGAAATTTTACCAGGTCAAAGACATGTAAAAGACTTTAAAGTTTTTGCTACATACATCACCCGTCTTTGAAAGTCGTGCTCCTTGTGATTTTCTTTTGGTGAGTGAGCCATAAACAAAGTGTGTTATATTAGAGCTTATATTACTTATCCAGTAATCAACAAGTGATAATTATGGCTATAAAATTGACTGGGCTTGTCTCTGATATTTCGCACTTTTGCCACTTATCATTCATGCAGTAGAGAGGCCAACATCTCCCTTGCTCCTGTCTAGGTAACAAATCAAGCAGGGTGATTGGTAAAGTTCATTTTTCAAAAGTAAATACAGTAAGATGAAAGCAGTTGAAAAGAATCCTGTATATTCTGAAGATGGGATAAAGTTGACCACATGTGTCACTACAAAGGGAAGTTTTGCAGTTTTATGGTGTTTAGTGTTAAACAAATGGATAAACTACTTATGACACAGAAACCTTGGGGATGTGGATTAATTTCAATCTTTTTTCAGATAGGATACTTCCTTAAATCAACCCCTTTACTTAAAATGTGCCTTTCAGGATTATATTTTGCCACTCTACATAAATCTTTTGCTTCCATATTATGTGTTGCCCCTCTGATGTCTTTAAAGCAGTCTTGTGCAGTCCGTTCCAGCTGAACGGCATATGTTAACCTCCTGCAAATTTTCAAAGGCAATCATAGTAAATTCAAACAGATAAGTATTTCGTGAGGGACTGCAGCATTTTCCTGGTCATATATTCATCAGTACTTCAGTCACTGGTCGTGCAGAATAAAGGCTTGTGCGTGGTCTCAAGGAGCCTCAATAGGAAAGGGACAGAAGTGTCGGGAATTGTAAAATTGCAGTCTGTTAAAATTGAACTAAGCATTAGAACTGCAGTATTATATTGCCAAAAAGACACCAAAATGTTGCAACTATATTATTTTCTTTTAGAAGGTGATGGTTGAAAAAGAGATTTGCATCTTTGAAAGACAAAATGGGTGGTGAGTAAAAGTAAAAATACTCTAGTCCCAATTTTAACCCCTGTGTCCAATGAAAACAGGGCATATAGGGTTAAAAAAGAGGCAGCATGGTACTCATCTGGTAAATGCTGCACTCTTGATCTACACTATTTTATCAGGCACGTTTCTGGCCAGCCTACAAGGCCCTCGCCTGTCATTAAAATGGAAAAAGTGAGGTCCAATGACTGCAACTCGATTTTATCCCCGGACTATGTGGGTCATGTGGCGGTTGTATATAGACTCCCAAACTGTAGCGGTGATGTTGGGAATGGCATTAAACAGGAAATTAGAGATGTATGTGATAATTATGGGTGAGTTTAATCTGCATATAGATTGGGCAAATCAAATTAGTCACAATACCGGAGAGGAGGAATTCTTGGAGTGTATACTGGATGGTTTTCTAGACCAATACATTGAGGAACCAACTGGAGAACAGGCCATCCTAGACTGGGTATTGTGTAATGAGAGAGGAATAATTGACAATCTAGTTGTGTGAGACCCCTTGGGGATGAGCGACCATAATATGATAGAATTCTTCATCAAGATGGAGAGTGACGTAGTTGATTCTGAGACTAGGGTCCTGAATCTTAGTAAAGGAAACTACGAAGGTATGAGGCGAGGGTTGGCTATGATGGATTGGGAAACGTTACTTAAAGGGATGACGGTGGAAAGGCAATGGCAAACATTCAAAGAGCACATGGATGAACTGCAACAATTGTTTATTCCTGTCTGGCGCAAAAGTAAAATGGGAAAGGTAGCCAAACCATGGCTTACAAGGGAAATTAGAGATAGCATTAGATCCAAGGAAGAGGCAAATAAATTCGCCAGAAAAAACAACAGATCTGAGGATTGGGAGCAGTTTAGAATTCAGCAAATGAGGACCAAGGGATTGATTAAGAAGGGGAAAATAGAGTACGAGAGCAAGCTTGCGGGGAACATAAAAACTGACTGTAAAAGTTTCTATAGGTATGTGAAGATAAAAAGATTAGTGAAGACAAATGTAGGTCCCTTACAGTCAGAAACAGGGGAATTTATTATGGGGAACAAAGAAATGGCTGACCAACTAAATGCATACTTTGGTTTTGTCTTCACAAAGGAGGACACAAATATCATACCAAAAATGTTGGGGAACACAGGGTTTAGTGAGAGGGAGGAACTGAAGGAAATCCGTATGAGTAGAGAAATGGTGTTGGGGAAATTGATGGGATTGAAGGCCAATAAATCCCCAGGGCCTGATGGTCTGCATCCCAAAGTACTTAAGAAAATGACCCTAGAAATAGTGGCTGCATTGGTGGTCATCTTCTAAGATTCTATGGACTCTGGAACAGTTCCTACAGATTGGAGGGTAGCTAATGTAACCCCACTATTTAAAAAGGGAGGTAGAGAGAAAGCAGGGAATTATAGACCAGTCAGCCTGATGTTGGTAGTGGGGAAAATTCTAGTGTCCATTATTAAAGATTTTATAGCAGAGCACTGAGAGAACAGTGATAGAATCGGGCAGAGTCAGCATGGATTTACGAAAGGGAAATCATGCTTGACAAATCTACTAGAATTCTTCGAGGATGTAACTAGTAGGGTTGATGAGGGGGAGCCAGTGGATGTGGTTTATTTGGACTTACAGAAGGCTTTCGATAATGTCCCACATAAGAGATTAGCATGTAAAATTAAAACGTATGGGATTGGGGGTAGTGTCTTACGATGGATAGAAATTTGGCTGGCAGGCAGGAAACAAAGAGTAGGGATAAATGGGTCTTTTTCTGAATGGCAGATAGTGAATAGGGATCGGTACTAGGACAGCAGCTATTCACAATATATATTAATGATTTAGATGAGGGAACTAAATGTAATATCTCCAAATTTGCAGATGACACAAAACTGGGTGGCAGGGTGAGTTGTGAGGAGGATGCAGAGAGGCTTCAGGGCGATTTGGACAAGTTGAGTGAGTGGGCAAATGCATGGCAGATGCAGTATAATGTGGATAAATGTGAGGTTATCCACTTTGGTAGCAAAAACAGGAAGGCAGATTATTATCTGAACGGCTATAAACTGACAGAGGGGGATATGCAATGAGACCTGGGTGTTCTTGTACACCAGTCGCCAAAGGTAAGCATGCAGGTCCAACAGGCGGTAAAAAAGGCAAATGGTATGTTGGCCTTCATAGCGAGAGGATTCGAGTACAGGAGCAGGGATGTCTTGCTGTGATTATACAGGGCCTTGGTGAGGCCACACCTGGAATATTGTGTGCAATTTTGGTCTCCTTATCTGAGGAAGGATGTTCTTGCTATAGGGGAGTGCAGAAAAAGTTTACCAGACTAATTCCTGGGATGACGTGACTGACGTATGAGGAGAGATTGAGTCGGTTAGGATTATATTTGCTGGAGTTCAGAAGAGTGAGGGGGGATCCCATAGAAACCTATAAAATTCTAACAGGACTTGACAGGGTAGATGCAGGAAGGATGTTCCCGATGGTGGGGGAGTCCAGAACCAGGGGTCATAGTCTAAGGATATGGGGTAAACCATTCAAGACTGAGATGAGGAGAAATATCTTCACCCAGAGAGTGGTGAACCTGTGGAATTCGCTACCACAGAAAACAATTGAGGCCAAAACATTGTATGTTTTCAAGAAGGAGTTAGATATAGCTCTTGGGTTTAAAGGGATCAAAGGATATGGGGCGAAAGCGGGAACAGGTTACTGAGTTGGATGAACAGCCATGATCATAATGAATGGCGGAGCAGGCTCGAAGGGCCGAATGGCCTACTCCTACTCCTATTTTCTATGCTCTGTGCTGACTGTGACCAGGGAAGCTGTCAGGAAGGAAATCCAGAGCCACAAGAGGCAAAACATGAAATAGAGTGAGTAGTTAGTTTGTACTCCAACCTCAGCAATAAGTTAACTGACTTTTCAAAGTTTAAAATCCAACCTTTAAAGTTTTTTAAATATTTCCTTGTTGTCCAGGAGGTGCAGGAGTATTCCTCCCCTTCCCCAGGCTTCCTACGTGCACTGCAGACACTGCCACCTTCACTTAACTTGTCACGGACTGTTCGCACGGATCCTGCCATGCTTGTTGACTCCTGAGCACTGACCTGACGTCATTAATACTGGGTTCAGGCAGGTGCTGGGCTTGTGTATTTAATCAGGCTCGGGAGATAAAATGGCCTGGGCTTCATGCCAGTGAGCCTGATGCTTGACCCTCTGGTTTCATGTTTATCACTCACCCCAAGTTAAAATTGTGGCTTCTGTTAAGGAGTGTTTCCCATTTCCCAAATATTTAGGGCTGATTTTAACTTCCCCCCAACCCAACCCATCATCAGAAGGTGCCCTGTGCCCAATGTGAACAGGGCATTTGGGAGATTAAAATAGAGGCAGTGTCCTGCCCTTCTCCTGCAATAATTTTAACTCCAGGTTTCAGGCAGGTGAGGTGGTTGATATGGAATCAGCATTTAGATATATTTGAATAATCTATTCAACTAACAATCAATTTGCATAAAATGACAATACAACTCAGTGGATCCAGTCACTAAAGCACCTTTGACTTAATCGGTTTCCGAACTGATGCATTGATTGCTTCCCAGAGAAACATCACAGTAGTTTTCCCAACTAACAGTGTTAGCATTACCATTGGAACTAAAGTGTTTGGGAACTGGAAATTTGTACTTATCACTCCTGCGCAATTGCTGCTGCAAACTTTCCTGTTAATATTTTCCACTTGGATTGTATACCTGTGTTATTTACTCCCTTTCTGCCTGTTAATGAGGATGTTTAATAGGTTTTTTGGATCTCCTGTTTTTGGTGTGGAACTATGTAGAATCAGACCAGGTATTATTTATAAACTGCATGGGTATAGCAAACTTAAAGGAATACAGTTTTTTTTTAGGTCAATTATCTTGGTTGCACTTTACTGTTTCTGTGGATTGGACCTTAGAGGAAATTCTTGACAAGAGTTCAGCAGAACAGGATCCTTAAAGAAGAAAAGATCTGTACAGTGGCTGTCACAATAACATCATTCATTGTACCTCAAAATGTGCCAAGACATCTAACTGGAAGCTACCAAATCCAGTTGGACCTTTGGAATGCCACTGTTAACTTAATGATGGAGGTTGCAGTACAAACTAACCAATCACACTGTATTTCATGCTTCGCTTGATACAAGATGAAAGTGGGCATATGCTGGCACCTTAATTTGCCACAACAGGAATAATTCTCTGGACAAAGTGATTATAAATTAAAGATAATTATTTCCATATTGTATTCAGTGTACATATGGGCAGTGTGTCTTACCCTGGTGCTTCCCTTTGATAGTAGCATATGTTTTCTGTGTTCTACATACTAATCGTATGCTCCTTTGTTGTATTATCGCTTTCTAGATTAATATAAATGAAGCTGAAGGGCTGGCATAGAGGATTTTAGTAAGCTGTACATGGATTTTAGTAAGGTATTTAACAAGGTCCCACATGGCAGACTGGTCAGTAAAAAGAAAGCCCATGGGATACAGGGGAATGTGGTGAGTTGGATCCAGAATTGGATCAGGGACAGGAAGCAAAGGGTAGGAGTCAACGGATGTTTTTGTGAATGGAAAGCTGTTTCCAGTGGCAGTCCACAAGGCTCTGTGTTGGGTCCCTTTCTGTTTGTGGTATACATTAATGATTTGGACTTAAATGTGGGAAGCATGATTGGGAAACTTGCTGATGACACAAAAATTGGTCATGTAGTTGATAGTGAAGAGGATGGCTGCAGACTCCAGAATTATATCAATGGTTTGGTTGAGTGAGTGGAAAAGTGATGAATGGAATTCAATCTGGAGAAGTGTGAGGTAATGCATTTGGGGAGGGCAAATAAAGCGAGGGAATACACAATAAATGGGAGGATAGTGAGAGGGGAAGAAGAAGTGAGAGACCTGGGAGTGCATGTCCACAGGTCCCTGAAGGTGGCAGGACAGGTAGATAAAGTGGTGAAGAAGGCATATGGAATGCTTTCCTTTTTTGGCCAAGGTATAGAATACAAAAGCAGGGATGTAATGCTGGAACTGTATAAAACATTGGTTAGGCCACAGCTGGAGTATTGCGTACAGCTTTAGTCGCCACATTACAGTAAGGACATAGTTGCTCTGGAGAGAGTGCAGAGGAAATTTACAAGAATGTTGCCAGGGCTTGAAAATTACAGCTATGAGGAAAGATTGGATAGGCTAGGGTTGTTTTCCTTCGAACAGAGGAAGCTGAGGGGTGACTTAATTAAGGTGTACAATATTATGAGGGGCCTAGATAGAGTAGACAGGAATGACCTGTTTCCCCTAGCGGAGAGGTCAATTACCAGGGGGCACAGTTTTAAGGTGATTGGTCGAAAGATTAGAGGGGATATGAGGAGAAACCTTTTCACCCAGAGGGCGGTGGGTGTCTGGAATTCACTGCCAGGAATGGTGGTGGAGGCAGAAATCCTCAAATCTTTTAAAAGGTACCTGGACATGACCCTGAAATGCTGTAACCTGCAAGGCTATGGACCAGGTGCCGGAAGGTGGAACTAGATTGGGCGGCTAGTTTTTTCAGCTGGCACAGACACGATGGGCTGAATGGCCTCCTTCTGTGCTGTAATTTTTCCATGTTCTATAGTTGAACATAGAGCTTTAATGAAGACTTGTTGCTTCAGCTTACACGTGCTAACTGTGCAAGAGAATAGAATCAAATGATATCACTTCCTGTGATGACATACATATTAACATAAACATGTATTTAAATAATTATATTTAACATACTGACAAATACACTATCACCACATCCCCTTCCCTTAAATGACGATCCTATATATTATAATATTAATATGAATATGAATAAGCAACCCTTATGAAGTATAAGAAATGTGATAACTATAACACTATTTACATAAAACATTCAACTGAAACACTCCTTGGAACACTCCTCTTTGGTCGTCAGCTGAGTCGACCAGACCTTGTGACAACGACATGTGAGTGTGTTCTCGAACTGAGGTCATCCACTTTGGTAGCAAAAACAGGAAGGCAGATTATTATCTGAACAGCTAGAAACTGAGAGAGGGGAATATGCAACAAGACCTGGTGTTCTCGTACACCAGTTGCTGAAGGTAAGCATGCAGGTTCAACAGGCGGTAAAAAAGGCAAATGGTATGTTGGCCTTCATAGCGAGAGGATTCGAGTACAGGAGCAGGGATGTCTTGCTACGATTATACAGGGCCTTGGTGAGGCCACACCTGGAATATTGTGTGCAGTTTTGGTCTCCTTATCTGAGGAAGGATGTTCTTGCTGTAGAGGGAGTGCAGCAAATGTTTACCAGACTGATTCCTGGGATAGCGGAACTGACATATGAGGAGAGATTGAGTCGGTTAGGATTATATTCGCTGGAGTTCAGAAGAGTGAGGGGAGATCTCATAGAAACCTATAAAATTCTAACAGGACTTGACAGGGTAGATGCAGGAAGGATGTTCCCGATGGTGGGGGAGTCCAGAACCAGGGGTCATAGTCTAAGGATACGGGGTAAACCTTTCAGGACTGGGATGAGGAGAAATGTCTACAGCCAGAGAGTGGTGAACCTGCGGAATTCGCTACCACAGAAAGCAGTTGAGGCCAAAACAATGAATGTTTTCAAGAAGGAGTTAGATATAGCTCTTGGGTTTAAAGGGATCAAAGGATATGGGGCGAAAGCAGGAACAGGTTACTGAGTTGGATGATCAGCCATGATCATAATGAATGGCGGAGCAGGCTCTAAGGGTCAAATCGTCTACTACAGCTCCTATTTTCTATGTTTCTATGTTTCTGTGCATCCTCTCCTCCTGAAGATTGTGTTTGGGAGGATTGTCCTCAGTTGTCACTGTGTTGCTTGTTGTTTCTTCATCTGCAAAAATATACATGGGTACACGTAGGCGATGCGGGTTGGCCACCTTGTGCATGGCTAGCAGAGAATCCCCTGAGATGAAATCAATTCCTTCGCATTATCGCTCCATTTGGTGTTAACATCTCATACGAACATGGCTCTTTGTACACCTTGGATACCTCTGTTGGGATCCACGTCTGTTCTTGTGGGTGTTGTACCCTCACCTTCTGGCTAACATATAGTGGTGGCAATTCTGTACCTGCATGCACGTTATGTGAGTCTTTCATCTAATCTTGTTTCTGATGTAACCGGTCTGTGATCAAGGACGACTTGGTGAGATGATAACTTGGTAATGTGGTTCTCGCTGGTCGACCAAACAGAATCTCTGCAGGTGATGGCAATCCGGAGTCCAATGGCATTGTGCGAAGATGCAATAATGCAACTTGGATATCTTGTCTAATTTCGGAACACTTTTTGATCAGTGATTTAACTGTCCTGACCATATGTTCAGCCATCCCATTTGAACAAGGATGTCAGGGTGATAATGTGACATGGTTGTTGGACCATCGTTCACACATATCCTGGAACAGTTTTTTTGTGCACTGCAGACTGTTGTCAGAAATCACTTCTACTGGGGCACCAAAAAGACTAAAGATGGCACTAACATTGTTAGCCACTGCTGTACTCAATGTGTCTCGAAGCTTCTGCACAATAGGAAACTTGGAGTGATAGTCAATCACTAGCAGATAGTCTGCCCACAGAGCACAAACCTTTTGCTATCTTTATCCATGATCATGATGGTATGTCATGTGGTTGGAGAGGCTCTTTCTGTTGACTATCCTGGTGTTCCTGGCCCGCATCACAACATCTCACCATGTGGTCAATGTCCTTGCTGATGCCGGGCCAGAACACTGACTCACGAGCAGGCCATCCTCTCTATTCCCATGTGTCCTTGCTGGAACTGTCCAAGTATGTCAGACTGAAGTGTCGTTGGAATGACAACTTGGCGTCCTTTGAATAGTACACCATTGGATATACCGATTTTGTCTCGATCTGGCCAATAAATTCTTAGATCCATAGAGATCTCCTGAATGGTCTCGGGCCAATACTCTACAATGATCAGCCACAGAGCTCGGAGTTTGGGATCTTGAGAAGTCTACCTCTGGAGTTCCTCTCTCTTGTTTTGACCGAAGCACATGAGATCTACGTTGTAGACATCCTCCAAGCTTACACAGTCTTCATCCATCTGGAAGTCGAGTGGTATGTCTTGCGTCTTCCTAGGGTTGGGCAGTCTGCTAAGAGTGTCTGATAGGACCATCTGACTACCGGGTTTGTATTTGACATCACAGTTGTAGCCCTGAATCTTGATGAGTAAATTCTGGAGTTGAGCTGGTGCACTCGTGAGCAGTTTTCTCCAGATCATCTTCAACAGCTTATGATCTGTTTCGACCTTGAACTCTTTCCTGAATAAGTATATGTAGAACCTGGTGATCCCGAAGACAAGAGCGAGAGTTTTTCATTCGATATTAGAGTAGTTTGCTTGTGCTGGCAATAGACTTTTTGAACCAAATGCAACAGGCTTGCTATCTTGAAGACGACATGCACTGAGGCTTTTCTGTAAAGCGCCCACTTCTAATGCTGTTGACTTCCGAGGGTCATAGTATTGAAGACATGAGACATAAGAATGGCGTGTCTTTCTTCAGCAATTCTCTTAGTGGAGATGCCTTCTCTGAGAAGCTCGGTATGTATGCAGCAAAGAAGTTGAATAGACCTAGACACCTTTGGAGATCATTCTTGTCCTGCTGTGTTGGTATTGACAGGCTGCCTTCAATCTTCCCAGGATCTGGGCAGATACCTGAGCTTGAGTAAATGGCACACAAAATGTTTAAGGTGAGCCTTAATGGAGCACTTTTCGCTCTTAAAAAGCAAACCTTTGTGTCTGGTGGTCTCCATTAATAAGTGTAAGTTTCTGTCACGCTCTTCCTCCATGTGTCCTACTACTGCAATGTTGTCCACAATACACACAGCCCAGGACTTGTTCCGTTATCCAGTCCATATGCTGTTGAAATATATCCTGGCTGACCAACAACCCGAATGGTAAACAGAAGAAACATTACCTGCCAAAGGGAAGCTTTTGCGACTCTCTTGACAAGTGGTTAGCACCGCAGCCTCACAGCTCCAGCGACCCGGGTTCAATTCTGGGTACTGCCTGTGTGGAGTTTGCAAGTTCTCCCTGTGTCTGCGTGGGTTTCCTCCGGGTGCTCCGGTTTCCTCCCACAAGCCAAAAGACTTGCAGGTTTGTAGGTAAATTGGCCATTATAAATTGCCACGAGTATAAATAGGAGGTAGGGAAATGTAGGGACAGGTGGGGATGTGGTAGGAATATGGGATTAGTGTAGGATTAGTATAAATGGGTGGTTGATGGTCGGCACAGACTCGGTGGGCCGAAGGGCCTGTTTCAGTGCTGTATCTCTAAACTAAACTAAACTAAACTAAAAAGTTTGGCCCAGTACCCTCTAAGCCCACATGCATTTAATTGGAGAGTCAGCAGTTACTACACACTTTTTCTGCCTGGGTGCCTTGGATATTGTACCAACAGGCATTTTAGACCCTAAGGCTTACAAACACTGTCTCCCTCATATCTGCGTCTGTCCTGCAGTATGCTGTCCACAAAGCATCTCTTCAGCTTTTCCAGGAGGTCTTTCTGGAACACCTCAATAGGAGCGGAAGTGATAACCAAATCCATAACTCATTCCGAGAGTTCAGTATCAGGGAAGTCGCATTCTTTTGCTTTTTCTCTGCATCGGTTAACAAAATCGTCCAAGCTCTCATTGGCTTTCTATCTATTCCGATTGAGTTCCAGACGGTGTACTCTGAAATTGACTCTAATCTTAAGCTGATTTTCTAATGTTGCCCATAGCTTTGATGGATCCTTCTGGTCAGCATCAGATAAACCAGAGATATCAATCCTACACAGAACTTCGTTTCCCTGCATCCACAACCTCGTGGTCTAGGAAGCATAGTACAATTCTCTGCTTAAACAGTTTGAATTCACCTGGGACATCAGATACTTTCCAGTACATCTCTGGAAATCTGGCTGCCATTGCCTAAGCCTTCTACTCTTTTCTCCTCCTGAGAAGCAAACCTCACATTTAAAAGTTGCAGCAAGCTGTAATGTCTGCAGAGCTGAGCAGGCGCCACACCTTGTCAGGTTGTAGATGGGAGGGGCCCTGTTGCCAGGGTTGGCTAATGGTTTGCAAGTGCGACGACAGCGGGAAGGAATCCGCATGAAAACACTACATTGCACTGATCTCTGCAGATGAAACTACCTGTAATTTTTGTTTTGCTGGCTTGGGGCAAAACCGGGAGTGTACCCAAATTACCTTCAATCTCTACTCACACCGTTGCTGTCCCGATGTGAGAGCTATGATCCGGTCGCAACACTTCAGGTAGGGCTTCTGACTTGAGTTGTCATTTTCAGCTGCTGATCAAAACTGTCGACTCACTACCACTGCCATCATGTTATATAATCTCTTTCTAGACGAATACAAATGAAGCAGAAGGGGCAGGCATAGAGGTTGCAAAGAGAGCTTTAATGAACATAGAACATAGAACACAATGTTGTGCCGAACCTTTAACCTACTCTAAGATCAAACTAACTACCTACCCTTCATTCTACTATCATCCATGTACCTATCTAAGAGTCGCTTAAATGTCCCTAATGTATCTGCTTCTACTACCACCACTGGCAGCGCATTCCACGCTCCCACCACTCTCTATGTAAAGAACCTACCTCTGACATCTCCCCGAAACCTTCCTCCAATCACCTTAAAATTATGCCCCCTGGTGATAGCCCTTTCCACCCTGGGAAAAAGTCTCTGGCTATCCACTCTATCTATGCCTCTCATCATCTTGTACCTCTCTATCAAGTCACCTCTCATCCTTCTTCGCTCCAATGAGAAAAGCCCTAGCTCCCTCAATCTATCTTCGTAAGACATGCCCTCCAGTCCAGGCAGCATCCTGGTAAATCTCCTCTGCACCCTCTCTAAAGCTTCCACATCCTTCCTATAATGAGGCGACCAGAACTGAACACAATATTCCAAATGTGGTCGAACCAGTGCCTTATAGAGCTGCAGCATAACCTCGCGGCTCTTAAACTCAATCCCCCTGTTAATGAAAGCCAACACACCATACGCCTTCTTAACAACCCTATCAACTTGGGTGGCAACTTTGAGCGATCTATGGACATGGACCCCAAGATCCCTCTGTTCCTCCACACTACCAAGAATCCTGTCTTTAAGCCTGTATTCTGCATTCAAATTCGACCTTCCAAAATGAATCACTTCACACTTTTCCAGGTTGAATTCCATCTGCCACTTCTCAGCCCAGCTCTGCATCCTGTCAATGTCCCGTTGCAACCTACAACAGCCTTCCACACTATCCACAACTCCAGCAACCTTCGTGTCATCGGCAAACTTGCTAACCCAGCCTTCCACTTCCTCATCCAAGTCATTTATAATAATCACAAAGAGCAGAGCTCCAAGAACAGATCCCTGCGGAACACCACTGGTCACCGAGCTCCATGCTGAATACTTTCCATCTACTACCACCCTCTGTCTTCTATGGGCCAGCCAATTTTGTATCCAGACAGCCAACTTTCCCTGTATCCCATGCCTCCTTACTTTCTGAATGAGCCTACCATGGGGAACCTTATCAAACGCCTTGCTAAAATCCATATACACCACATCCACTGCTCTTCCTTCATCAATGTGTTTTGTCACATCTTCAAAGAATTTAATAAGGCTTGTGAGGCATGACCTGCCCCTCACAAAGCCATGCTGACTGTCTCGAATCAAACCATGCTTTTCCAAATAATCATAAATCCTGTCTCTCAGAATCCTCTCCAATAATTTGCCCACTACCGACGTAAGACTGACTGGTCTATAATTCCCAGGGTTATCCCTATTCCCTTTCTTGAACAAGGGAACAACATTTGCCACCCTCCAATCATCCGGTACTACTCCAGTGGACAGTGAGGACGCAAAGATCATCGCCAAAGGTGCAGCAATCTCTTCCCTCGCTTCCCGTAATATCCTTGGGTATATCCCGTCTGGCCCCGGGGACTTATCTGTCCTCATATCATTCAAAATTTCCAGCACATCCTCCCTCTTAACCTCAACCTGTTCGAGCATATCAGCTTGTTCCACGCTGTCCTCACAAACGATCAGGTCCCTCTCACTAGTGAATACTGAAGCAAAGTATTCATTTAGGATCTCCCCTACCTCCTCCGACTCCAGGCACAAGTTCCCTCCATTATCCCTGATCAGCCCTACCCTCACTCTGGCCATCCTCTTGTTTCAGCTTACACGTGCTAACTATGCAAGAGAACTGAATCACGTGATGTTGCATCATTTCCTGTGATGACATATATATTAGCATAAACTATTATTTAAATTATTATATTTAACATACGAACAAATACACTATCACCACACCTTAAATGAGTTCCACCAGTGGCAGGAGTGTGTGAGGTGGCTGACAGCAGAATGTCTCATGATTGAGGTTGCCCTCTGCTATGCTAGGTCATGAGATGGTCTTGTAGCTGGCTCTGCCATGCCTTCTACTCTCAGGGTTACCTTATCCCACCTTCTTTCCAACACATTTTCTGTCACATTTTGGAGAAGCCAGGAGTGGCATCGCCCTGAGAAGCAGCAGCCTCGTTCATGACTTTTCAAACCATGCTCATGATGCCAAGCATTCCTTCAGCATTGCCAGAGATCATTTTGGAGCATACCTTGGTATAGCAATAAGGGATCTTTCCAGCCAATCCACCAGATTGTTGGAGATTGGATCCCAAGGCATCTCTGCCAACAGTCTAATCATCCACAAAATTGTCCAACAAAGCTTAGGAATTTTAGCACTGAGGGGGTTGTGAGGGCCAACTGCGCAAGTTGTCAAATGCTCTGGGTAGACCATTATGCTGAAATACCTTTGTACGTAACAGCACAGTTGCAGTTAGTGGACTCCTCCACACTTGCTATCAGACACATTGGGTGCTTGGCACATCCTTTGATGACTGCATAAAATGCTTGTTCTCATTTAGTGCCCTTCTTGCAAATGAAAATTCTGTAAGTTAAGGACTCTGCGGCATAGGATAGGCATGATCTGACCTCTAATCAGCAAGTTCCTGTTCTTTGATTTTTTTCCTGCTCATTCATGTTCATACTTGCCTGGTAATCACCCTTGACACTCAGTATATAAATCCTTCAGGTGGATGGACTCATGATAAGATTTCTGCCAGGAAGGCATAATAATGTAGGGTGCACTAAGGTGCGCAGTTCATCTGATACACTAGAATCTGGCACTATTTCTTGTGTCATACCTGTAGGGATGAATTTTACCAGCCTTTTGGAGATGGGTTGGGAGGCAGGAGGCCTCATAAAATGGTGGCCTTAAGTGTTGGGAGGGGAGCTCCCACCGCTGTGGGATATTATCAACGATGGGAATGTCAGCGGCGCGGCCACCCACTGACCGGAGGTGGGTGGCCAATTAAAGCAACTAATTGACCAATTAACAATCAATTGCCACCCCCACTGGTATTTTACCCCCATCGCGTGGGGAGACTGCCAGATAAACCATGGCAGCCTCCAAGCAGGTTCACGGGGGTCATTCCTTTATGGACACTTTATGGCCCACGGACAGCCCCCCAGGTGGCAATGGCTGCCCCTGCAGCTCCGACAGTGCCGCTGGAAGGTTCATCCCTCTCATTGCCGGCGCCCACCTCATAATTTAACAAAAAAAAGGAAGCACTCATAGCATCATTAACTGATGGTACAAGGACTAGGGAACATAGACTGAATGTTTGGGCAAGAGATGCAGCGAGAATTTGAGGAAGAACTTTTTTACGCAGGGGTGGGAATGACCTTGAACTCACTGCCCATAAGGGTGGTGGAAGGAGAGACAATCAAAGAATTCAGAAGGAAATTGGATGGCCACTTGAAGGAAGTAGACTTCAGCAATCGAGCGGGGGAGTGGGGTTGACTGGTTTGCTCTGTGGCGAGCTGGCATAGACTCGATGGGCCAAATGGCCTTCCTTCTGTGTTGTAAATGACTCTATGACTCCATAATAATTTGTACATCTGAAGTACAACTTCCTCCCCTTAGTATTCCAGGCCCCTTGAGATAAAGGCCAATCTTTTTAATTACTTTTTAAATCTGTGCTCTAGCCTTTAGTGACCTGATTACCTAGACATGCAAATTCCTTTGCTTCTCCACAGTTCCTAGTACCTTGCCATTTAGAAATGTTCTGATTTGTCTTTCTTCCTGCTCCTATCTACACAATTTACTGTTCCTCCTAGCATAATGCCATCTGCATATTTCGATATGCAGCTTTCTATTCTGTCATCCAAATCATTGATATACATGATGAAAAACTGAAGTCCCAGTTCAGGTCCTGGAAGAACACCTCTTGTTACATCCTGCCAATAAGAGTGCATATTTTGTTTTACAAAGTCTATGAGAACACAATAAAGTATAGAGGAATTACAAAATGAATGAAATATTCACCTTGAAATTTGTTAATGCAATGCCCGTTTTACAGGCGCTAGTGGCATGCATGTACACATTTTGCACCAAAAGTGCACCACCCACTTCACAGTAGCAAGGTGAATATCGCAGAGCACCGTTTACCATCTCTTTCCCACTGTCACTCTAGCCCCCACCATTTTGAGGTCCTATGACATCAATAAAACTCCAATGCAAGTTTGAAGCACTAATATGCAAAGAATGTGCCAGGCATTTGCTGGCCTAACCAAGTTAAAGTGAAAATCAGATGTGAAGTTTGGCATTACTACTAAAGACCAATTTCACCCCAGTATGTCCTTGTTTATAAGTTTCTATTATATGAGGAGCTAGTTAAGCTTAATACTTATTGTAAAATTATCTGTTACATCACTATTACTATTTACTTGTTTTTTGAGGGGTAAGTTTCTGCATGCCCACTTGCATTGGAAATGATGTAAGTGTTGCAAGCCTCTCGCCTGCCCAGTGGAATCAGTGCAAGAACTGAACTAATTTATGGTTGGGCCTCAGTTCAATATGTAGAGCAAGCTGCCAGTGCTGACTGAGCAATGACAGGCAACTTACCCATCAAGGATGGGACAACAAATCCAGCAGCTACTCTGCAGAACTGAGCCAAAGTTGGAGGGAGGGAGACAATTCTAACAGCGGAAGAAGAGAATCTGGTAGTGGGTGGGAAGATTTTTATGGTGCTTTAAAGCTGGATTTTAATTTATTTTGGCACAGCCTGCAGCTGCCCTTTAAGGACTACTCGGCCACTTGATGCTCAGTTTCATTTACTCTTGAATAAATTTGTTCAACAGTCAAAGTATAGAGCTGTGTTATTCTTCTATCTTCTAAAGATAGGAAGAGTCACATGAAGATATAGGATAGAACCAGTAGCTGACTACTGAAATGAACTCTCTGTTCTTTCTCTTGACATGCTACAAATTTGCCTAGCTATCTGATTAAGTGAAAACACTCTTTCTGGGACATGAGGAACTAGGATTCAGCTACAAGAGTAAACAGTGAAATGAAAAAATCTAGCATAAAAAGAGTATATAAATATCCTAAAAATGTAGAACTTGCATCCTCTAGTATTATGTTCATGATCCAAACTGAGTAAGTGCTTGCTTATCTCAACATTATCTGTATTTTTCATCTTTTGAAAGAATTGAATTGTGTCTCCCTTCAGGCTTGTTTTCTCCAGTTTAACACAGTTGTATGCTTCTCAACAGATTGACAAAGATCGCAACCACATTTCTCAACAGTGAGATGTCCTGTGCAAAATCTTTAATGTTACCTTAACCAAACATTCATGCCTTAAAACTTGTTCAACCTGAAACTATCAATTTAGCGAGTACTTTTTAGTGCAGGTTAGCATTATGAACTCAAGGTAAGTTGAGACTCCTGGAGACTTACTCCCAGTCTGACCTTTACCCCAGGTTTCCAAATGATAACAATGATTGGACTATTTGTAGCCAATTTTCTTAAGCTATATATTATTAATATCCTACAAATACAAGATGACTTTTTTGCTTCATTGCTCTTAACTATGAAAATATGGGGTTAACTGGTGAACTATAAAATTGAACAAATTCAGTAAAACAGTTCAAAAATAAAAACCCAGGTAACTGGCAGTGCCATAAAAATGGAATGGAGATGAGCTCATGGTTTATTGTTCAACTGAAATGATCTATTGTACAAATGTCCTCTCTCTGCATGGTACCACCTGCTATTAAACTGACAGAAGAAATACCACCTGTGGACAATGAGTAATGTCTGTTTCATGCCTTGCCTAGAACAGTTGAAGATGGCGTATGGATTAGTTTAGTAACAGCAGTCTTCAGATTTTCAGGCAGAGTGTCTTCTTAAATTATATACTTCATACAACCTGGAAGGTCATTATAGCTCATCATTTCTTTCTCGCTGGAACGTTTTAAAGGCAGATTAGTCACAGATCGCAAATTCCAAGTTTTTATTGGTGAATGATACTCCTTAAAGTTACAGAGATTCTCCTGGGTATACAATTATTTTATACATCTGCTGCCGTTTTACCTTTGTGTTTGATGTTTCCCGTTTGTAGAGCAGATATTTGTTTCACATCTTAATAGCAGAAAGAGACTGTTTGAATAATTTGCTAGCAATGCCAAAGCAGTCACTTCTTGCACTTAATAACAGAGAACTGGCAAACTTGGAAGACAGATTATTTTAAGTGTCATATAAATGAACAATAATTGGGATGTACCCAATCTGTCCTTTAGGGGAAATGCTCTATGGTATTTAAATGGAAAAGGCAAATGGAATATTGGAAGGTTTTAGACCTATTTGTTACTTTTATTGAGATAACTGAATCAGAAATTTGGAAGCATCACAGATAACCACCCATATTAAATACAACTTTATGGAATTGATAGCAATGTTAATGACTCAATTTAGAAAGTTAAACAGTTAAGAATGAGAATAGGTTATTCAGTCTATCTGGATGTGGTGGTTTGATCCCTGAATGGAGCTTGCAAAAACCTTTTTCCAATACCTTCCTTCCTTAGCATTAGACCCAAACCCTTCTACTTCATACTTTACCAGTTAATTTCCTGTTCACCATTTCCACCATTATCTTCAGTCAAGCTTCAGAACCTGTCCACAAGCACAGAAACCACCCCAGCCAAAGTCAGCAACAACCTTTATTACTTTGTTACTTTGAATTGTCCTCCTTAAGCTCTACACAGTATTCAATGGTCTCCCATTGTATCCTGGTCTACTGCTTCTCCTCTGAGTTACTTCCTTTGCCGGGTTCCACACCTACCTGTCCCAATGCAATCAGTACTTCTTTCACAATTGCTTCTCTTCACATACCTGCACACACATCAGTTATTCCATTCATAGACCCCTCCTATTTCTCAGCTCTGTACTGTCACTCAACATTATCCATAAGCATAGGTTCAGTATCCATGTGTAGGCCGATGACACCCAACGTTAACTTTCTAACACTATCCTTGAATTCATAACCACCATTATGCTGTCTGACTGCTTGTTTGACATCAAGTACTGGATGAGTCAACATTTTTTCCAGCTCAACAATGGGAAGACTGAAGCCCTCCTATTCAGCTCTTGCCAACAGCCCCACACCCCGTTTCCATCCCTGCTGTTCATTGGGGCTGAACCCAATAATATGCAATGGTGTCCTATTTGACCCTAAAATGAATTTCAAACTCCATATCCCATGTACCCTTAAGACAACCCATTTCGAACTCTATCTCTGCCCCTCTTCACTCCAATCAACACAGTTATCCATGATTTCATTAGTTCTAGCCCTGACTTTTTTATTTGTTTCTGGGTTGTGAATGACACTGGCAAGGTCGCATTTATTTCCACCCCTGGTTGCACTGGGAAGATAGTGGAGGGCCTGTACCTTCAGCTACTCCAATATGCTCCCCGTCTGAATCTCTATTTTCATCCTATATATGCAGCAACTTATCCAAAATTTTGTCATCTGCTTTTTAAATCACTAAGTCTTGCTCATTTATCAACCCTGTCCTGCTGCCCTCCATTTGTTCCCTATATCCCTACTCACTTCCTCTGCTCTTCTGATTCTGATCTACTGCATATCCCCTGTCCTTCTATGCCCCCATTAGTGATGCAGCCATCAACTATCTCAATCCTATATTTTCAAACTCTCTTCCTATACACTTACACTTTGCAATTTCTCCCCCCAAATTCAATAGCTTGTTCAGAACCTATCTCTTCAACCATGCCTTGGTGACCTCTCCGAAATATTTTGTATTACTGCTTACTATTCACTTCCACCCTTGCCCTATTTCCTCTGTACAGTGCATTGGGATGTTCACTAATTTATGCAAGTTGTTGTTGAATCACAAATCTCAAATGTTTTAATGAAGTCTATATTTACTGTGTTATATGGTTGTCAATTAACATCTCTGAATGAAAATTAGATTATATAAAACTTAACACCTCACTACAACTATGTCTCTCAGTCTCTTTTCTTAATTCTACTTAAGAGTTTCCCTATCCAACAGACTAAATTCCAGTACAATATTAAACAAAAATCATGTCACCATCTAAGGAAGGAGCACTTTTTTTCTCTTTTTTATCCATCCAGTTTCAGATTCCATAAGCTGTTTGTATTTGTAAAACTGAATTGAGATCTGATCTTGCGATTACAGCTGGGTGTAAAAGCCTACCTCAACTGCCTGGGAGTATGGTTTGGTGCAATATGGACAAACACTTCTCTCTCCCCCAGTAGAAATCTGACAGAAATATCACTAAAAGAAAACAAGTGTACATCTCACCTGAACAGCAAGAAAGAAATATACTTCTACCAGACTACACAGGAGTGTGCCCAGTAACACTAGATGAACAAAACTTGAATTATATTCACCTTCACTAAATTGCTGCAACAATCCCCAACAGTGTCTGTTCAGCTTCCAGCCTCCATTGCAACAGAAAACCCTGGCAAGATATGGATAAGCAAGAGACCAGTGAATGCATAACAATTGTTCTCAAATGGCTAACTTACATCAATTTGAAGCTCCACTCATTCAACAATGATTGGTGGTGTAGTTCTGACAGTAATTTAGACTACAATAAATTGTATGCTAAATGTATGTCCGAATTGAAGTAAAAGTCCATCTAAAGGTCAAGCAGAAATTGTTAGTGTCAAGACATTCTTTTCTCTTCAGAGTAACATTAATTTAACACTAGAGTGGATATACAATGCAACAAACACTTATATTTATATCGCACCTTTAATGTATTAAAAGGTTCCAAGGCACTGACTACTGTAGCCCAATCTAACTAGAAAATAATTTTGTATATATTTTAAATGGTATTTTCAGTAATTTAAAATCAAATTACTCTCAGGTAGATTGTCAATGTGATTTAAAATGCTTATTTTTGTGATAAACCATGCTCAATCTTATTAATCAAACTTTACCAAGTTGCCACTTTTAAATAGATCAAGGAATTTTTTAAAGCAATTTTTTTCTTAAATTGCCTTTTAAAACACTGCCCGATTAGAGTCATGGAATCATAGAGTCTTACAGCATAGAAACAGGCCCTTAGGCCCACCGCTTCCATGCGGACCATAATGCCTATCCCACCTGCCTGCATTAATTCCACACCCCTCTATGCCTTGCTCATTCAAGTACCTGTCCAGATGCCTCTTAAATGTTGCTACTGTTCCTGCCTCCACCACCTCCTCTGGCAGCTCATTGCAGATACCCACTATTCTTTGTGTGAAAAATTTACCCCTTTGATCACCTTTAAACCTCCCTCTCACCTTAAATCTATGCCCTCTAGTTTTAGTCACCCCTACCACGGGAAACAGACTCTGGCTATCTACCCTATCTATGCCTCTCATAATTGTACTGGTTCATAGCAGGTGTTGCATTCAGCGATATGCAAATGAAAACATACTCTTATTCCTACGTCTTTTAATACCTTTGTTATACTTTTTTTCCTTCAAGATCTTAGTCTGTCTCAAAAGCTGGGGCTTTCTCTGAATATTTTCCCTCACCCTAATTAATAAAGAGCTTTCAGCCACAAACACATACTCTGAACATGTGCAATTTTCAGAATTTTGCAGCATGTAGTCTGCGCATTCTTAAAATTCTTATGTTGCAGAACCAACAGGAGTTGAAGAATCCTTTGATCCTAATAGGATTTGAGAATTTCTTCACTTTTTCCAGAAGATTTGGAAAGAAACAAATGATTTGAATTCGCAAAGCTTTCATTTCAGGCAAGCGTTGAGTTTACTTAAATATTTTAACAACTGTGTTTTTAAGTTATGAATTCCATGCAGACAAACAGTACCTGTGAGTGGCAACTTATGTGAATAGTAACTGCAGTGATTGTTGTTTCTTTGATGATTGGAAAAGACGACAGATATTTTTCGAGAATTTTATTAGTCAATAATTTCTTTTGGTTACACACATTCTCTGTTCTGAACAATTTTTGAAGTTAAAGACTATTTTTATATACAAACTTTGAAACTACATAAACAATGAACTTTTGAGCATTCTCTGTGATAATTTCTGTTTGATTATGGAAATTTGTGCTTATAAGTTGGCAAATCCATTGAGAGTTCACTAAATCTTTGACTTATGTAGACCTGGTGTATTGGGAAATTACATACACACACTTCTAGCCCTGGAAGTAACTTCTTGAGTAGAATTAGAAGTTGTGTTCTAAGCTTCCTTCCCACCAAAAGTTGTGATGGTGCTAATCTGCATAGCAATGGAGTAATTCCACAGTTTCTGTAGTTCAGGAGTGCCGTTTGAAAATCCTCATTTTTCTTTAACAGTGCTTTAATAGTTGTGATTCCTCTCTCAGCTTCACCATTAGATTGTGGATATCTGGGGAACTTGTAAGATGTACAAATCCACAGTCTTCCGCCAAGTGCTTAAAGTAGTCGTTTGCAAGTTGTGGTCCATTATTGCAAACTGTCTGGTCAGGTATACCGTGTATTACATAGATTTCTTCTAACACTTGAATGACTGTCTCAGTTGTTGTTGTGTACGAACGTTTGACCTTAATCTACCTTGAAAAGTAGTCGATGACAATCAGGTAGGATTTCTTATTAAACATGAATAGATCCTAGATGTTTCTATGGTCTGGTTGGGAACTGGGTCGAGATAAGGGGTTCCCTCATATCCTGTCTGTGCACTGCGCATATTTGGCAATTAGAAATCCTTTCTTTTATATCTCTTGATATTCCCACACAGATGCCTGAGCCCGTGCTCTACATTTAGTTATACCCATGTGGCCCTGGTGTATTTTCTCCAAGATGTCTACCTACAGTGACTCTGGAATCACCAGCCGCTCCTCATATACCAGTAAATCATCCACAATAGTAAAGTGTCTTCTGTTTTCAAAGAAAATGTTTATCCTCTTACTACTGGGACGCTGCCGCAGCCAGCCTTGCTTGCAATATTGGTAGATATAGATGCATTCCTCATCTTGCATCTGAGTATGATGAATTTCTTGGAGATTTTTTGAACTTGCCGGCCATTGTGATGCAGTGAACTGAGAATGTGACTCAATTTCTTTAATAAAGTTAACATCCTGTTGTGTAGCATGATCAACAGTAGCTCTGGACAATGCATCTGCTGTCATTTGTTGCTGCCCTGTGTGTATACCATTTCGTAGGTGAACCTCATTAGCCTGAACCGGAATCTCTGGATTCTCGGAAGCATCTTAGCGAGTTCCTTTTCATCAAGTAAGGAATGGAGGGGTTTGTAGTCTGTCTCTGTGGCAACCTTTAATCTAATAATAGGATCTGAGAACTTCACACAAGCCCACATGACTGCGAGAGCTTCTTTCTCTATGACGGCGTACCTCGTCTCAGTCTCACACAATGCTCATGATGCATAATAAACTGGTCTTTGACATCCATCTGGCTGTCCTTGGAAATGGACTGCCCTTAACCCTGTAGATGAGGCGTCTGCTGCAATTGTGGTCGGTAGTGAGGGTTTATAATGTGCTAAGATATCTGGCAATATCAGCATCTCCTTGATCCTTTGAAATGCCTGCTCCTGATGTGCATCCCAACATCATGCTTGAGCTTTCCTTAATTGTTGTCATTAGGACTCAGTGACTTACACTAGATTAGGTAAAAATTTTGCCATTGATTAACCGTTCCAAGGAATCATTGAAGACCTTGGACAGAAGTAGGGAATGGGAATTCACTCATGGCTCTCATCTTTTGTGGGTCTGCCATTATTACTAACAATGTGTCCTAAAATTTACACTTTTCATTGGGTTGGATTTTACAGCCTCCCCCACCCCCGACATTGGGAGCATGGCAGGGGGGGGGCTGAAAATTGCCTTCCAGCAGAGGCCCACCATGGACCTCGACGCTGGGAAGGCCTGGCCTGATATTGTTGGCGGCGACAAGGCCTCGTGCAGGCCCTCACCACTCTTCGACAGGAGCAGAAATTACATATCCTTTCCACTCCGATATTGGTGCTGGTGGCCGGCACACCCACGCCTTCAGATCTCCATCCGGAGATCCGATGCAGGACACTGGTGGGGAGAGGAAAGCAGGTAAGTATTTCAGTGCAGGAGGTTGGGGAGCGGGGTCAAACTCCTCCGATTGGTGTAGGGGATGGTGGTAAAGGGTTTAAGTTAAAATTTATGAACTTTGGAGGTGGCGGGGGGGAAGGTCAGGTACACAAGGTAAGTATTTTGGGGGGGGAGAGGGCAAGGAATGTACGGTATGGTTATTGAGGGGGTGGCAGAGGGACTAGAAACATTTATTTAATTTTTAAAAATAAATTTTAAAAGCCTATATCTTTAAATAGTTAAACTAAATGGAAGGGCTCGAAGCCGTTAAATGGGGGCAGTCCACCCTAGCCATTTAAATGAGCTGTCACATTTAAGATCGCGGCGGCTCCACGACATGTGGCCTGCGCATGCGGACCATCATTTTTGAAGCTCGCTGCCGATCTCGTTGGCGAGCTCATAAAATCCAGCCCTTTAAGTGTGAGGCCTTCTTCTTGTAGACGATTCAAAACTGTTCTAACCCTCAGGTCATGTTCTTCAATGGATTCACCATGGACCAAGATGTCGTCCATATGGCATATTACTCCTTTAAGGCTCTGTAGAATGTTTGACATTGTTCTTTGGAATATTTCCAGTGCTGATGTTATACCAAATGGTAAACAATTAAAACAAAATCTGACTTCTTATCCAATTGAACTTGCCAAAAGCCACTATTCGCATCAAGCTTTGTGAATATGATACTTTTGGATAACTTTGCCAAGCTTTTGTCCACTGAGGACATCGGATGAACTTCTCTTGCCACAGCCTTATTAAGCTAAGCCCACACAAATGTGAAGATCACCGTTTGGTTTAGGAACAGGAACCTTTCCCGAACACCACTCTGTAGGTTCAGTGACAGGAAAAAGACTCCCATCCTAGTCATCCCGTCTAGCTGATGTTGGACTTGCTTCATTAGTGCATGTGGTATCTTCCTCGGTGTGAAAAGCCATATTGATTTAGTATCTTTTCGCAAAGTATGGGCTGAATTTTACCAGCCCCTCCACATCATGGGTCATGGCAGGGGAGGCTGTACAATTCTGCGGGGAGAGGCTGCCAAGCGGTGGGGCCTTCATCTATATATTCAAATCAACCTGAATTATATGTAAATGCACTTACCTGCTGGCTGCGGCAATCTGACACCAATTTTACGTCCGCTGCTCGAACCTCGCGCATCTTCGGAATTCCGTACGGAGTTCTGAGGCAAGAACCTGGTGGGGAATAAAATTTTCAGGGCGGGAGGGGTGGGGAGCAGGGAAAACAATTTTTATTGGATGTGGGGATGGTGGGAAGGGGTTGAGGGTCAAAGGGAACAAATTTCAGGGGAGAAAGTTCAGGATACTAATTAAAGTTTATTATGGGGGGGGTGGGCAATTAATGTATAAATTACCCATTGCAGGGGTGGGAGATGGGATTTAGAGTTGCAGTAACATTTTATTTTTATTTCCCGGAAATTGGGACCTTTAAATTTTCAAATGTAACTGAAGGGCTTGAAGCCCTTTAAAAATGGCGCCAGCGCCTGTGCGGTGTCACCGGACGCCGTTGCCAGGGACACAGCAGCCGCCTCTTCTACATCATCGGGGGCGGCTGCTCCGCCCCTTCTATTTAAAGCAGCCCCCATGTGTAATATCACGGGTACTGTGCGGCGGCACTTCCATGTCGGAAGGCTGCTGAGTTCAAAGTGCGCCACCGCGGAGCGCAGCACGCGAATAAAATCTAGCCCTATATTAGGTCTTCAGTCTTCCTAGACCAGTAAATAATTTCCGGAAGTCTTTTTGGAAGTGACTCCTGGATTCTTTTTCTTAACTTCTTCCACTTTTCTTATAAGATGAAGGTCAATACAAGCTTCTACGTATGAGAGAGAATTCTTGATGCCATAGAACATACAGTGTTTCCAATATCTGCTTTCCTTAGTACTGGAGTGTTGTCTGTAGCTTTCCCTTGACTTTCAGTTCATTCCCTCCTCGGCCTTGTAACTGAGTTTCTGTTGGTTGCAAGTAATGTATTGATAACCACAGTTTGTTATCTGATAAGACTGTTTCACTTCTCCCAGTGTCTAGTTTAAAATTAGTGATATGTCCTTTGATAGGGATTCATCAGTAATACCTACTACAATGCGGTCTCTTATCAATTCTGCATTTAGGTCTCCATATTCACATCCTTCAGCTAGTCTGTAAAGTTCATTAATAAAAGCATCAACTGTTTCACCTGATTTCTGCGTGCTTTTGTTAAATCTTGCCCTTTCCAGAATCCGATTGCTCCTCAGGTTGAAATAACTATCAAAGTCTTTTAAAACGTCATCAAATTTAATTGATATCTCATTAATGCTGCCAAAGCCACATTTACTGCCTATTTCTAGTTGCCTGAAATATTGATGGTGGGCCTTCTTATTGAATGTTTGCAGTCTCAGTGCTATCAGACCCTGGGACCCCTTCCCACTGCCCCAGATTCCCAGGCAATCTCAGTTCCGATAAGTCAGATTCCCTCGTAATATTATTTGTCACAACCATATAAAATCTCTGATTCACCAGAACATCATCAAAGATCTGATTGTATTTAAAATTAATATAGTTGAAACAATATTAATAATGTAATTACTACCAGTAATAATATTTTGAAGTTAAAGATTGATTTCATTAAATCTGTTCAATGGTAATTAAATTTGGAATACAAGCAAATGCTGATGAACAATTATAAGAAGCTGACAGCTAAAAAAAAAAAGCCCTGTAAATGTGTACCTTCGGACACAAGCGGGGTGAGAAATTGGGATTGGTAGCATCTGTTTTTTGGGTGCTATGTTAGTAATAGTATGGTATGGTACATTATGGTAGTGCCTTTACAGCTCCAAAATGGCATCTACAGTACAAGCACACATACATTTGTGGGGCGAAATGCATCGGATGTGATATTGGTGAGGGCATAAGCGCGCACACAATGAACAATCGTAGGAAGTATACAAAAGAGGCAAATCATGACATTAAACAGTGTGCAATTCTGATTTGATGATAGCAGTGCCATTTTAAAGCTCAATGCTCCAGTGAATGTCCTCTCTTAACCTCGGCACAGCTGAAAACACATTCAAAACACCTCTCACCAGCACTACTGAAAGGGATCATCAGCTACTTACAGGTTAATAGCTGTTGATTTCTACTGGCTTTTGCTATGATTCTTTAAGTGTTTAGCACTTTCTATAGTTGTTTCAAGTTCTCAAAGTCTACAGGGAGTGGTGCAGAAGGTGCTGAAGGAGTTTTTGCTGACTTCAAGGCTTCTGCACAAACAAGTTGCTCCCAGACATGGGTGCACTAGGAGGCCCTCCCCTGGAATACAGCATAACTTGGAGAATGAGCAGAGGCCACAAAGAGCAGGACCAGCTGCTGGAAGAGGGAGGAGTGTGAGGGGTGAAGGGATCTCAGTAGGAGTTCATATCTGCCGAGGGTGTTCATGGAGCAATCCTCATACCTGAACTTCAGAGAGGAACAATGTATATTATGTCTGTGCTTGAATAAGCACATCCTCACTGAAATCTGCCACATGCTACATGCACAACTGCAACATCAGAGCAGGGCAAGGACTGCATTGCCAGTGGAAGTGAAGGTGACCGAGGCCATGAACTTTTCTTTAAGTTGAAGCTGGAGATATTTGTAACATCTCACAGTTTTCCATCCACTGTTGCATAAGGGAGATCACTGAGGCTCTCTATTCAAGAAGAAAGCTAACTACATTTCATTCTCCCTTGCCAGAGACCAGCCGGTGACTTGAGCACGTGGCTTCACTAGGACTGCAGGTTTCCAGGGTACCATTGGCTGCATGCACATTGCATTATGGGCTCTGCATGTCAACTCTGCCCTACACTAGAACTGAAAGGGATTCTACAGCCTCAACACCCAGCTGATGTGTGACAATAGACAAGAGAATCATTCAGGTCAATGCCTGGTATCATGGCAGCAGTCACTATGCCTGCATTCTTATGCAGTCCCCTGTACCATCTGCATTTGAGCCACCAGGAGAAATGAAAGGTTACTGGATGACAAAGGCTATCTGCTGACAACGTGGCTGATGACCTCTGTGCGCAACCCATACGCACGTACACAGCATGCATATAATAAAAGCCATGCCGCCACATGGACTGTGATAGAGCAGACCATTGCCATGCTGAACAACACTTTTGCTGCCTGGACCGCTCTGGAGGAGCCCTGCAGTACTCAGCAAAGTGGGTGTCAAGATTTGTGGTAGTCTCCCACATGCTGCACAACCTCATCACCCTTAGGGGAGATCCATTGTCACCAACTATATGCTGAGCAGCTGAGGACCAAAAGCATGCAAAGGAAGAGGAGAAAGAGAGGAAGATAAAGTGTGTGGGGTGGGGGGGCGGTGATGGTGAGGAAGCTGGGACAGTCCCATTCAGCCCAGCTGAGGAGCATTAAGAGGAGGAGCAGGAAGAGAAAAAGGAAGAGGCAATTTAGACATCCCCTTTCTGTCTGGGCTGTCCATGAAGAACTCACCAGAGTTTAATAGCAGTAACTGCAAACCCATTTCACCATTCACCAACGGTTCCTTACCTTCCCTCTGTCTCTGACCATCACAGTGCCTGCTTGGCCACAATGCAAAAGTAAACGCCAGCACAAAATAAACATTCCAAACCAAAATTATAAATGAAAACATGCCATATTGCATACAAGAACATTCCTTTAGTGCTTGCCTTCCACATGCCTTTGCCTGTCCTAGTGCTCCTATACAGTGCTACCCCAGTGACTGCAACATGGCTGTTGGAAGGCTGCTGACTTTCAGTGGAGGAAATTGCACATGGCCTTAGAGGATGGCCTCAAACAACTCTGGGCCGAGAAGACCCGGCTGTGGACTGCACCATCTTGACATGGAAAACAGCAGCCTGGGCTGGCTGGCTGACAAGCAAAATCAGGGACACTGACAGAGTGGCAGTGATGGAAGGATGAATGTTGTCTTCCTGAGAGAAGAAAACAGGTTTGTGTTCCATGGAGCCACTGCCATAATACTGTGGTGGGATCTCAGCAATTCTAGTAATCTCTTGGAGGGGATTGCCGGACTGCTAAATACCCTGAAAGCTCTTTTGCACACTGTAATCCACAACCATGATGGCAGCAGTCTGATCTTGCATGACTTCTAGGTAATCAGGCAGAGTCAACGTGATTTTGTGGAAGGGAAATCATGTTCAACCAATTTATTGGAGTTCTCTGAGGAAGTAATATGTGCTGTGGATAAAGGGGAATTGGTGAATGTACTGTACTTAGATTTCCAGAAGGCATTTGATAAGGTGCCACATCAATGGTTATTGCGGAAAATAAAAGCTCATTGTGTAGGGGGTAACATATCGGCATGGATAGAAGATTGGCTAGCTAACAGAAAACAGAGAGAAGGCATAAATGGGTCATTTTCTAGTTGGCAAGATGTGATAAATGGTGTGTCACAGGGATCAGTGCAGGGGCCTCAACTTTTTAAAATTTATATAAATGCTTGGATGAAGGGACTGAAGGTATGGTTGCTAAATTTGCTGATGACACAAAGATAGGTAGGAAAGTAAGTTGTGAAGAGGACATAAGGAGGCTACAAAGGAATATAGATCGGTTAAGTGAGTGGGCAAAGATCTGGCAAATGGAGTATAAATGGGAAAATGGGAAATTGCCCATTTTGGCAGGAAGAATAAAAAAGAAGCATATTATCTAAATGGTGAGAGATTGCAGAGCTCTGAGATGCAGAGGGATCTGGGTGTCCTAGTGCATGAATCACAAAGGTTAGTATGCAGGTACAGCAAGTAATTAGGAAAGCTAATAGAATGTTATTGTTTGTTGCGAGGGGAATTGAATAGAAAAGTAGGGAGGTTATGCTTCCGTTATACAGGGCATTAGTGAGACCACATCTGGAGTAGTGTGTACAGTATTGATCTCCTTTATAAGGAAAGATGTTAATGTGTTGGAAGCAGTTCAGAGAAAGTTTACTAGACTAATACCTGGGATGGGTGGATTGCCTTATGAGGAAAGGTTGGATGGGCTAGGCTTGTATCTGCTGGAGTTCAGAAGAGTAAGAGGTGACTTGATTAAAACATATAAGGTCCTGAGGGATCTTGACAGGGTGGATGTAGAAAGGATGGTTCCTCTTGTGGGAGAATCTAGAACTAGGCATCACTGTTTAAAAATAAAGGGTCGCCCACTTAAGACAAAGATGAGGAGAAATTTTTTCTCATAAAGGGTCGTGAGTCTTTGGAACTCTCTTCCTCAAAAGGCAGTGGAAGCGGAGTCTTTGATTATTTTTAAAGCAGAGGTAGATAGATTCTTGATAAACAAGGGGATGAAAGGTTATCAGGATAGGCGGGAATATGGAGTAATCAGTTCAGTTATTAATTTATTGAATGGCGGAGCAGGATTGAGGGGCCAAGTGGCTTATTCCTGCTCCTATTTCATATGTTCATATGTTCATATACTTCTGATGGAAGTTGCTAGTGCTGCAATAGAAGCTGTGAAACCGACCATCAAGCGCTTTATTATGGGTGGTTCAACATGTGTGCAAACAAAGGGTTGAATTTTGTTCAGCTCCTAACATCGGGCTCTGTCGCGGGGGTGCCAGAAGATCGCAGTAGCAGAGGTCCACCACGGAGCCCAATGCCGGGATTGCCGGGCCCAATCTTCCCGGCGGCGGTGAGGCTCCGTGGCCACACTGCTGCCACCCCACCACACCCCCCCAAGTACCCCCGCTGCTTGGTCATATATACATTTCCCCATGATCTTACCTGCAGTTTGGGATCTTCCTTGCGATGGGTGGCACTCAAGCACCTTCACTTACCTGTCCAGGGATAGCTGGCACCACCGAGGTGGAGAAGGGGGGTACTTAGGAGTTTTAGTGTAGTGGGCAGGGGTGGGTCAACTCTGCATTTGTAGTGTGGGGGTGGGAAGGGGTGACCTCTGCATTTTGTGCAGTTGTGGTGGGGGAGAGATCAAATCTTCAACGTAAGTGTTTTGGGGGCGCAGAGGGAAACCCTGCAATCTAAGCGCTTTTTTGAGCGGGCGGGGAAATGGGGCGTACAAATATTTGCAGTGTAGTGGGATGGGTATGAGGTTCAACACGGCATTCTCTGGGCAGGTTTGGCAGACCTTTAAAAATGTAGAGGCTACTGATGCTGTTCACGGCAAGAGCGCGGCGGCATGGTGGCATGCAGCCTATGTGTGCAGGCCGTCATTTTTTGGGGGCGGGAAAACAAGATTCAGCCCAGTGTTCACCACCACCCCCATGCTTAAAAGATGGGCTCCAGGTTCTGCACAAAGCCCTGTGCCAAGCTGGTGTTGGACTCCTCCATGCTCGTTGACATTGCACGCGAGTTTTCTGGCAGGCCTGCCAATGCAACAAGGATTTTGTTGTGCATACCCATCAACGTTCTCTGTAGCCGGCTGCATCCAAGTACTCATCAGCAGAACCCCAGTGCAACCTCACCCACTGGTGAGCTGGCACCTATCCAATCCTTGCCCTCCACCCTGGCTTTAGGCCACTCGTGCCCAGTGTCTCACCACATGTAGATCCTCTATGCTCTCCTCTAAATTAGGTGAAGTGTCAGAAACTGAGCTGGTATCTGCGAGTGTGAAATCGAATGACACTGTGTTTTCATCATTGTTACCTTCTTGTTATTCCTCCACTCCTTGTTGGCTCTTCTTCGGTATCTGAAAGTAAAAGAAGCATAAGGTTGAGGTTGTTGTGCAGGGAGTGGGAAAATTAAGAGATGCATGCTTACACCATCTGCAGCTTGTTAAGTGAGAAGACAATGTGGAACGTGAGGGAAGTGGGATGCGAAAAGGATGATTAGGTATGAGGATACAATCATCTTTATTGGTCTCAGCCCCAACACTGGCCACGGCCTTAGCAATGGCCATTCTAATAATGGTCAGTACTATCTCCTCCATGGGTGGTTAGGACATGTGGGTGTGGCCCTCCTCCTCCACTTATTTCCTGCTGCCTCTGGTTGTGCATCACCCTGTCCTGCAAGAGAGAGAAAAGTGTGTCAGTGAGTGTGATGCAATCTGTTTGGGTGATGTGGCTGACATGGTTGAATAGCTGGCAGTGTGTGTAATCTGTGATATGTGGGTGTGAAGCTTGCAGCAGTCCTAAGTGTGTGAGAGTGAGGTGAAGCTATGAATGTCAGGAATAAGTCCTGATTGATAGAGATTGGGAGTCCACCGAATTGAGCAGTGTGAGGCCAGTGGTGCAGTTGGTAGGATATGACATTTGTAGATGCATTCACTGACATTGACCACTCGTGTGAGGTCACTGAACTTCTTGCAACACTGTTTCCAGATCCTCGGGTCTTGACTCATCTGCTCCCACTACTTTCTGAACCTGGATCCGGAAGGCCTCCTGGCCCCCTGCGGATACAGGACATCGCTCTTTTCCACCTGCTCCACCAAGGTGTCTAGTGAGGTGTCCGAAAACTTGGAGCCCAGTCTCTCCCATGTTGTGCCATTCTTCAAAGTTTCCAACATCAGAGTCACTTCAACCGTGACTCAGCACCTGCTTCAGCTTCAATGCACCTCCCCTTTAAAGAAGCAGGCTAGCTTTAACTGATATTAGCCATTCACGATTTTGGCCGCCCAATGATGCATCCAACCAATCAACAGCATGGTTAGCGCTGGCTGGATTCTGAAACCATTCAAATCAGGGAGCACGAAGTTCAAGTGTTGTGTGCATTGCAATGAATGAACATGGGATAATCATTGCATTGCGATTCCTGAGCTCAATTTCGGAGGCTATCCAACTTAGACCCTAAGGAATCAGACTAAAAGTGCAGTGGAACAGTGGCTTGTCTCGACTTAGCTGCAAGTAATGTCTAAAGACTTTGATCATTTTTATTGCAGTACATGTAGCAGTGGTGGAGTTATAAATTATTGCAGAGGGATGTAAGTGCCAAGGAAAGTAGATTTGTTTTTTCATTAAGGTATGGCAACATGCCTCGTGGCTGAACCCTTTCATTTTTGACAGCTGACTTGGTTTAATTACTGGCATTTGGAACCTACTATTATTCTGTGTGTCCAGATGCAGAAAGACCTGGACAACATCCAGGCTTGGGCTGATAAGTGGCAAGTAACATTCACACCACACAAGCACCAGGCAAAAACCATCTCAATCAAGAAAGGATCTAACCATCTCCCCTTGATGCTCAGTGGCATTGCCATCACTGAATCCCCCATTATCAACAACCTGGGGGTTACCATTGACCAGAAACTGAACTGGACCAGCCACATAAATACTGTGGCTACAAGAGCAGGTCAGAAGCTGGGAATTCTGCAGCGAGTATCTCACCTCCTGACTCCCCTATGCCTCCCCAAACCATTTACAAGGCACAAGTCAGGAGTGTGATGGAACACTCTTCCCTTGCCTGGATGGATGCAGTTCCAATTACACTCAAGAAGCTCGATACCATTCAAGACAAAGCAGCCCACTGGACTGGCACCCATCCACCACCTTCAACATTCATTCCTTCCACAACTGACACTCAGTGGCAGCAGTGTATACCATATACACAATGCACTGCAGCAACTCACCAAGACTCCTTCGACAGCACTTTCCAAACCCGCGACCTCTACCCCTAGAAGGACAAGGGCAGCAGATGCATGGGAACACCAACATCTGCAAGTTCCCCTCCAAGCCACACACCATCCCAACTTGAAACTATATCGCCGCTCCTTCACAGGTCAAAATCCTGGAACTCCCTTTCTAACAGCACTGTGGGTGCACCTACCCCACATGGACTGCAGCGGTTCAAGAAGGCAGCTTACCACCACCTTCTCAAGCGTAATTAGGGATGGACAATAAATACTGGTCTAGTCAGCAACACCCACATCCCCCAAACAAATAAAAAAACAGATACTTTCACCTCAGTGGGTTTACACTCGGCTTTAGAATCAGGGTCTCAGCTGGTGAGAGCACTGCATGTGTGCCCAAGAAGCTGGCTGAGGCTGAGACAGCCGAGGCCACTAACAGTCAGACAACTGCGGGTGGCCAGGCCCATGCTCAGCCCAGGCTGATGACATGCCTCTGCTGTCGACACCACAGGGCCTTCTGGAGTTGCAGAGAGAAGTAAGGCAACATCTGGCGCAGCCAAGAACAGATGATGGAGGAGTTCATCCATGCCATGAGTGCTGCCATGTCTTAGGCATGTGAGAGCATGGCTTCTTCCCTCGAGAGGTTGGCTACCCTCATGCAGAGCCAGAGCCACAGATGTGCACCTGCACACCATCACCTTGGCCATGAGCTCAACGCAGCACGGGCAAGGTGAGAGATGGGCGTGGCGCCTAGAATCTCCTCCAGTTCCTCGTCCTTCTCTGGTGAACAGGGAGGTTCAAGTGAGCCTTGAAAGGGAGGAGATGCTGACCTTCACAGCTGGGGGCTTCCCACAGGGCGCTCTGAGTGTGGACACGGGCTACTCAGCCCCTCTGCCAGTGAGCCCAGCTCCGGTAGCCGTGACACCTGAGGAGAGTCCTGTACCTGTGCAGGAAACCCTCAGGCAGCCGGGGCCCTCCCGGCCTCAGGCAGCGAGAGGAGGCCCGTCAACATCATCAGAGACCAAGGGGCAGCCTTATCTACAGCTTGCCTCCAGCCCATCTGCTAGTGCAGGAGTCACACTACATAGAAGAAATCATAAAAACATAAAGAAAAGCACCTCGATATTCTTGGGGTTTCACAGGTGTTTGAAATTTGACATTTGCTTCATCATATAAATTTGTTGTTTTTGAAATTAACCTTCATTATGGAAAAGTGATTATTCTATCATGCATTAATTGTGAGCTGCTGACTTCACCCTTCCCCTTAGTGGATGCCAATGTAAACACAGCCCTCATTTGAATAGGTTGTCCCATGGACCATAGTGTGTGGTTAAGATGCGTGCTAGGCATGGTATGCAAATAGAAAGGAGGCGACTGACTATATGCATTAAGGTGAGTCTTTATTGTTTTTACTCTGCGAGGCCATCATGGTGGCTGGAAGCGGGTAAGTATGAGATTGTCTCTTGCCTCCTTGCCCTGTCGCTCAATCTGCCTGGCCTCAGGTTCAAAGGCTTCAACATCCAGTGCTGCCTCCTCATCACCCTCCTCCACATCCTCCTTGTCGGTGGAGGAGTGTCATCCAATCATGTCCTCATCATGCAATGTCCTCTGCAGTACAAGATCATGCAGAGCACAGCAAACCACAATGATACCCAAGACCCTCACTGGGGCATACTGCAGGGCTCCACCTGATCGATCGAGGCAACAGAATCTCATCTTCAGCAGCACAATGACCTGCTCAATGGTCACTTGGGTGGAGCCGTGGCAAATGTTGTACCTCTCCTCTGCTGCATTGCGAGGGTTCTTCATAGGCATCAATAACCATGTCTTCAATAGGTAGCCCTTGTCCCCAGAAATCCAATCCTGAAGGCGAGCAGGGGGCTGGAAAAGCTGTGGCACCTTGCACTGTTGAAGTATGTAGGCGTCGTGGTTGCTTCCTGGGAAGTGGGCATACACCTGCAGGAAACACTTTTGGTGGTCACAGATTAGTTGTACATTGATGGAATGGAAACCCTTCCCGTTGATGAAGGTGGCTGGCTGGTCCGTTGGAGCCTTGATGGCCACATGTGTGCAATCTATTACACCTTACACCTGGGGGAATCCAACAATGGCCTTGAGTCCAATAGCCCTCCGGCCTGACTGTCAGTGTCGGTCTGGTAGTGCACAAAGTTGCCAGCCCTCTTGATCAGGGAATTGGTCACCTCCTTAATGCAGCGGTGGGCTCCTGCTTGGGAGACCCCACACATGTCCCCAGTGGATCCTTGGAATGATCCAAATGTGTTAAATTTTAGTGCCACTGTGATCTTCAGGGCCACTGGCATAGGGTGACCACCAAATCCCATAGGTCACAACTCATCCTGCAGCAGGGCATAACATTGTTTTCGCAGGAACTGAGCATAGTGGTTTTTGCCACCATCGCTGGATTCCCTTAGGTACAGGACATCATTGATTGCACCCATGGGGCCTTCATGGCACCTAGCAACTGCCCACTCAGATCCATCAGCAGAAAGGGCTTCCACTCCCTCAACATCCAACTGGTCTGCAACCACAAAAAGAGCTTCCTCCATGTGTGTGCTCACTTTTCTGGCAGGTGCCATTACTCCATTATTCCCTCACTGGTCCAGGCTGCCTCTGATCTTCATTCCAACTCCCAAAGTGCGTGGATATATGGTAGTGGACAAGGGAAGGCCCTTGAAGAGATGGTGTTACGCTCAGGTGAGGAGGGGTTGAAGGGCTTCCCTCTTTTCCCTCTCCTTGTTAGACCGGAACAGCTTTAATTAGTTCTTAAAGCGGATGTACTGGTCAATTCAGTAGGTGTTTGATTACTTACTTGCTATGATCATAACCAGAACCAATCGGACAGGTTTTTTTGAGCTAACAAAGAAAGAATTTAACTTTATTGTACCTAAACGAAACTAATAAAATAATTAGCATGCCAACTTTCACTCTCACAGACACTAGAGGTTTACACACGCACAAACAGGTTACAGAGTGGGGAAGGGTAGATTGGTCGAGTTAGAGTCCATAAAAAAGGTATACAGTCTGTGGAGATTGGTGATTGGGCTGGCTTCTAGCTGAGTTCAGTGGTCTTAAGGCTTTTAGTTTGAAGAGGTAGATGACTGGTTCAGCGAGTCTCTTGGAGATTTCTTGCAGATGATTTCCTCCAACGGGATTTTTGATTGTAGCTAGAGTATGCAAAAGGTGGTCAGTCAACAGGCTGAATTTGAAAACTTTCAAGCTGGAATGAAGAGAGAGAGGGACCCCCACTTAGGGTCTGCTCATGTCAAAGTCCAGTTGCTTCTCCTTTGCTGCAGAGAAAAACATCAGCTTAAAACCACAGATGGGGAGGGCCTTGTCACATGACAGACACTCAGTCATTCAAACATAGCATTTTGCAGTATTTCCTCTTCTTGCTGATAGTTCCTTTAAACTTCCTGGGTCTTCGTTCTTGCTGGGGACATAGCAGTCATTTTGTCTTTCTCCTCACAGTCCATTGCAATGTAGGATACAATGTTGCAAACTAGGTGATCATCTTAAGCTGAAAGGATGTCTTTGCTGACAGCTTGCCTTTTTAAAAATGTCTTTTTTTAAAAATATAGATTCAGATCTCCAGTCAGTGGATTAAAGAAAATTATCATTCAACAAAATACATTGGCGTAACACCTCCCCACCACACGAAATGTAAAGTGACAACAGGAACATTTCATTATATGGTCACAAATTAAAAAGAAACTGTAGACACACACTCATCAGTCTCACTGTCATGGCCATACACTAGTTTATTTTTTTTATCCGGGATTGTGCACGAGCACAACAGTGGAACTCCAATTGCTCTGACTGGGCTCAATCATCTTATGCTCAAACATACACTGAATTTCCTCGTGTATTTCTATGGGGAAGGGGCGGACTCTCCGCTTACTATATTGGTGCACCGACCCTGAAGGATTATGAGAAAATTACTAATCGGTTTTTCCAATGCTGGCTCCTGAGTATCCTTCACTCTCATGGCAATAACTTCAAGGCGGAAAGTCGGATCTCTACCCACCTTAGTAAGTACAACTCTTGATTAACCAGAATGTTTGCTTACTTGACACATCTCTGGTCTGGCACATGACACATAACTAAGCTGTAATCTGCATGTCACTACTGGGAGCCGGGAAAGAAGCTCCACCGTCAGCCTGGGGGACGCTGATATCGAGGAGGCCGTGCAGGCTGTGGGCTGGCCCGCTCGCCAGGGTCGCGACCCCAGCCGGACACCTCTCCCCTTCCCCCTACACCATCCTAGCACCCCCTTCCCAGCTCAGCCCCCGCACCCCACCCGCTGCATGGAGAGTAAAAGGCATTAAAAGCCCCTGCTCCTCAAAATTCTTGGTGCAGCAAGTGAGGGGTAGACCTGGCAAGATCCATTTCATCCCATGAATCCTAGAAGAAAATATCGCAAATAAATCACGGTAGTTTTAAAATATTTTTTAAATTAGACCAGCAAAATTTTGTGTCGAGGTTGAAGCTACACAAGGCAACCCCAACTTTACATGGGGACCGCATTGTGAGGGAGCTGATGAAATTTTTTATTACCTGCAGCCCCTCGCACCATCTTCCCCTCGCACCCTCTTCCCCTGCACCCCCTCCACTACCCCCCCCTCGTACCCCACCTTCCCAGTTTCCCCTCGCACCCCCTTCCCTCCACCCCCTCCCCCGCACCCCTCCCCTCGCAAAGCCTCCCCCCCCCACCCCCCGCACCCCCTTCCCCCCACCTCCTCCCATCGGCATCCACCTATCCCTGAGCAGGGGCCCTAACAGCTCCACTGCCTTGTGGGCATCTCGGGAGAGACCAAGGCTAAGGGAGTAAACCCTAACAGAAAATCCGGAGCGGAACCCCGAAGGCAGTCATGTGTCACCTTTGGCATGTTTGCGGCAGTTCCTGTAGCCATACCGGTGCCAAACGTCATGCTCTGCACTCCTTTGGACCCCATCAGGAAGGCCGAGAGGGGGTATTGACGCTTGGGCAACTCACAACCTCCATACATCCGCCCAGGCATGAGCCATGGAGAGGTCACTCCATAGTCGCCTCACAGCAACCAAAACAACACGGAAGGCAGCAGTTACGGGTAATAAGTCCAGCTCAATTGGCGTAGAGATTGGGCGCCAGGGTTGCCTTTGTCAGTGGGAGAGTTCATCGCATCTCACTGGACAGTGACCACCCGCCTCAAACCGGGCAGCCCCCAATCAGTAAGGTTCTGTCCCGCCACAGTCCACCTGCTTCAATGGGTGCTTGTAGCTCAGGGTCATTGCCCGACAAGTGGACTGTAACACCGCACCAAACAGCACGACAAAAAAAGGAAAGAAGGTACCAGCCCTTCATTTTGCAAGCTGGAATGTCAGAACTATGCGTCCTGGCCTGTCGGAAGACCTTACACAAATCAACGATTCTCAGAAGACCGCCATCATTAACAACGAGCTCAGTAGACTCAATGTGGACATTGCAGCACTTCAGGAGACACGCCTCCATGCGAGCGGATCTCGAAGAGAGCAAGACTACACCGTCTTCTGGCAGGGTAGGGATCCTGAAGAACCAAGACAGCATGGAGTGGGCTTCACCATCAGAAACTCCTTGCCCAGCTTGATAGAGCCACCTTCAAATGGCTCAGAACACATACTATCCATCCGACTGCTCACCGCCTCTGGTCCAGTACACCTACTCAGCATCTATGCTCCAACACTCTGCTCCCCACCTGAAGTTAAAGACCAGTTCTACGAGGAACTCCATAATATCATTAGTAGGACCCCCAACACCGAACATCTGTTCCTGCTGGGGGACTTTAATGCCAGGGTTGGGGCCAACCTTGACTCATGGCCCTCCTGCCTTGGGCACTATGGCATTGGAAGGATGAATGAGAACGGACAGAGACTGCTTGAGTTGTGTACCTATCACAATCTCTGCATCACCAACTCGTTCTTCCATACTAAACCCTTTCACCAGGTTTCTTGGAGGCACCCAGGATCATGTCGTTGGCACCAGCCGGACCTTATTGTCACAAGGCAAGCCTCTTTAAACAGCGTTCAAATCACACGCAGCTTCCACAGTGCGGACTGCGACACCGACCACTCTCTGGTGTGCAGCGAGGTTCGACTCAAACCAAAGAAGCTACATCACTCCAAGCAGAAGGGCCGCCCACGCATCAACACGAGCAGAATTTCTTATTCACAGCTGTTACATAAGTTTCTAAATTCACTTGAGAAAGCCCTTCAAAACACTCCTGCAGGGGACGCAGAGACGAAGTGGGCCCACATCAGAGATGCCATCGATGACTCAGCAATGACCACCTTTGGCAAATGTGTGAAGCAGAATGCAGACTGGTTTCAATCTCACTTTGAAGAGCTGGAACCTGTCATAGCCACTAAGCGCATTGCACTGTTGAACTACAAGAAAGCCCACAGTGAATTAACATCCATAGCAATTAAAGCTGCCAGAAGCACTGCACAAAGAACAGCCAGGCGCTACGCAAATGACTACTGGCAACACCTATGCAGTCACATTCAGCTGGCCTCCGACACCGGAAACATCAGAGGAATGTATGATGGCATCAAGAGAGCTTTTGGGCCAACCATCAGGAAGATCGCCCCTCTCAAGTCTAAATCAGGAGACACAATCACAGACCAACGGAAGCAAATGGACTGCTGGGTTGAGCACTACCTAGAACTGGACTCCAGGGAAAATGTTGTCACTGAGACTGCCCTCAATGCAGCCCAGCCTCTACCAGTCATGGATGAGCTGGACGAACCACCAACAAAATCGGAACTCAGTGATGCCATTGATTCTCTAGCCAGTGGAAAAGCCCCTGGGAAGGACGGCATTACCCCTGAAATAATCAAGAGTGCAAAGCCTGCTATACTTTCAGCACTCCACGAATTGCTTTGCCTGTGCTGGGACGAGGGAGCAGTACCAAAGGACATGCGCGATGCCAATATCATCACCCTCTATAAGAACAAGGGTGACCGCGGTGACTGCAACAACTGCCGTGGAATCTCCCTGCTCAGCATAGTGGGGAAAGTCTTTGCTCGAGTTGCTTTAAACAGCCTCCAGAAGCTGGCCGAGCGCGTCTACCCTGAGGCACAGTGTGGCTTTCGAGCAGAGAGATCCACCATTGACATGCTGTTCTCCCTTCGCCAGCTACAGGAGAAATGCCACGAACAACAGATGCCCCTCTACATTGCTTTCATTGATCTCATCAAAGCCTTTGACCTCGTCAGCAAACATGGTCTCTTCAGACTACTAGCAAAGATCGGATGTCCATCAAATCTACTAAGTATCATCACCTCATTCCATGACAATATGAAAGGCACAATTCAGCATAGTGGTGCCTCTTCAGACCCCTTTCCTATCCTGAGGAGTGTGAAACAGGGCTGTGTTCTCGCACCTACACTGTTTGGGATTTTCTTCTCCCTGCTGCTCTCATATGCGTTCAAGTCTTCAGAAGAAGGAATTTTCCTCCACACAAGATCAGGTGGCAGGTTGTTCAACCTTGCTCTTCTAAGAGCGAAGACCAAAGTACGGAAAGTCCTCATCAGGGAACTCCTCTTTTCTGACGATGCTGCATTAACATCCCACACTGAAGAGTGTCTGCAGAGACTCAACGACAGGATTGCGGCTGCCTGCAACGAATTTGGCCTAACCATCAGCCTCAAGAAAACGAACATCATGGGACAGGAAAGCAGAAATGCTCCATCCATCAATATCGGCGACCACGCTCTGGAAGTGGCTCAAGAGTTCACCTACATAGGCTCAACTATCACCAGTAACATGTCTTTTGATGCAGAAATCAACAAGTGCATGGGAAAGGCGTCCATTGCTATGTCCAGACAGGCCAAGAGGGTGTGGGAAAATGACGCACTGACACGGAACACAAAAGTCCGAGTGAATAAAGGCTGTGTCCTCAGTACCTTGCTCTATGGCAGCAAGGCCTGGACAACGTATGTCAGCCAAGAGTGACGTCTCAATTCATTCCATCTTCGCTGCCTCCAGAGAATCCTCGGCATCAGGTGGCAGGAGCGTATCTCCAACGCAGAAGTCCTCGAGGCGGCCAACATCCCCAGCATATACACCCTACTGAGCCAGCGGCGCTTGAGATGGCTTGGCCATGTGAGCCGCATGGAAGATGGCAGGATCCCCAAGGACGCATTGTACAGCGAGCTCGTCACTGGTATCAGACCCACCGGCCGTCCATGTCTCCGCTTTAAAGACGTCTGCAAGCGCGACATGAAGTCCTGTGACATTGATCACAAGTCGTGGGAGTCAGTTGCCAGTGATCGCCAGAACTGGCAGACAGCCATAAAGGCGGGGCTAAAGTGTGGCAAGTTGAAGAGACAGCAGTTGGCAGGAAAAAAGACAGAAGCGCAAGGGGAGAGCCAACTGTGTAACAGCCCCAACAACCAATTTTATCTGCAGCACCTGTGGAAGAGTCTGTCATTCTAGAATTGGCCTTTATAGCCACTCCAGGCGCTGCTTCACAAACCACTGACCACCTCCAGGCGCTTACCCATTGTCTCGCGAGACAAGGAGGCCAAAGAAGAAGAAGAATTTCTACAATATATCTTCCATTTCCAGTTTCTCTATATCATTGAACTCAACCCTGGATTCAAAGTTGTTCATAACTTTGTGAAGATCATCCAGTGCTTTTTGTACATGTTTTTTCCCGTGCTCATCCAGCCTGGCCCACAATTCCTCCTCCATTAGGATACTTGACCTGCAGTCACCACCACCATCACCACCCTCCAAATTAGCCACAAAAACTTTTTTGGTCTTCGGGTTTTCCTTTGGCTTATGAACTTTTCTGTGTCTCCCTTCAGGATTTAAATCTTTAATTTCTAGGTCTTCATTCTGAATTTCCTCCCGATCCTGGGTCAGTTTCCTGGGACCTAGGCGATAGGGATTTTGTTTTTTGGGAGGGATCTGTCCTATATCCACAAGGTGTAGAGTTAGGGTTGTGCACCCTTGCAGATCCCTTTAAATGCTGTGAGCAGCCTTGTTAGGTCTCCTCTCTGTTCTTCATTTAAATAAGAGAGTACAGTGTCTAATTTCCCTAACATTTCAGTGTTAGATAACCGGACAGTGGGGGTTCGATTTGGGAATCCTCCAGGTCTCCCTCTAACTTGTCCTCACTGTCCCTTTCACCATCCTCTTTCCTGACTGCCTGACAGACTTGTGCTTGTTTGTCCCTCGGCTGTGATACCATTTTAACATATTGATGTGGCTCAGCCTTTGCTTCTTCCTACGATCTGGGGTGTCAATTATATAATTCACATGGCTAATTCTCTTTAGTACTCTATACGGGCCAAGGAACCGAGCTTTCAATGGTTCTCCCTGTATTGGTAGTAGCAATAACTCATGGTCTCCGGGCTGAAATGTTCTGGCCTTGGTATGTTTATCCACCTGCCTTTTCATAGCTGTCTGGGAGGTTATTAGGTGTTCCTGAGCCACCGCAGAGGCTCTCGTGAGCTGTTCTCGGAACATGGAGATGCAGTCTAACAGGGAGGATTCGTCCCCGTGTCCCAAAAACCTCTTCTTGATTAGTTTTAGAGGACCTCTCACCTTGTGTCCATAAACTAATTCAAAGGGACTAAAGCTAGTGGACTCATTTGGTGAGTCTCTGGTAGCAAACAGAAGAAATTCCAGCCTTTTGTCTCAGTCATGGGGGTACTCATAGCAGTATGCTCTGATCATTGTCCTTAGGGTCTGGTGTTACCGCTCCAAAGTCCCTTATGACTATGGGTGGTAGGCTGAGGACTTTAGCTGGGTTATGCCCAGATTACCCATGACCTTTTGAAAAATATTGGACATAAAATTTGTGCCCTGATCTGACTGGATCTCAGCAGGCAGCCCATATCGGGTGAAGAATTGGGTTAGTCCCTCCGCCACTACCTTGGCAGAGATAGTTCTTAGCGAGATCTGGAAATCAAGTAACCACATCTATAATGGTGAGAGATACTGGTAGCCCCCTTTTGTTTTCAGCAGGGGCCCCACACAATATACCAGCACTCTGCTGAATGGTTCCCCAAAAGCCAGTATGGTGCAGGTTTTATTGCAGATTGAGGCTTCCCCACAACCTGGTATGTGTGACAAGTCTTACAGAAATCCACCACATCCTTGTGGAGTTGTGGCCAGTGTAAATGCTGTCTGATGCGAGCTTGGGTTTTTCTGATACTGACATGTACAGCCATTGGAATCTCATGGGCCATTCTCAATATTTCTCTAAGGTACATCAGCGGCACCACTACCTGGTGAACAACTGTCCACCTGTAGTTCTGTGAGGAGGTCTCCACTTCCTCATCCGCAACTCCATCCTTTAATAGTAACAGTCTGGAATTCCCTCTGCTTCAGGTTCAGTTTGGGCAGTCTGTGCTAAACTTTTTAGTCCTGGATCGACTTGCTGAGCCTCGACCAAGGAAGACCTGTTTAAACCCATCCTCTGGGTCCTCTAACTTCCAAGAGAAGGTTTCAGGTAAAGAGATAGAATGGCTATCTGTATACAGTGCCAGTTCAGCCTCCTCTGACGAAGCTTGTTTGGCCATGGACCAGATCACCACACAGTCAGGAAAAGTGCCAAGGACTTTTTCCTGTAACTGCTCTGTCTCCCTGACCACTTTTGGTCTCTCTAAAACTACTTAGGATGCTACCATCTTCGCCCCCACCAGATCATTACCCAGGAGCAGATCGACCCCTCCAAAGGTAAACTAGGGACAATCCCCATGGTTACCTGTCCTGAAACAAGGTTGCACTCCAGGTGCTCCCTTGTACTTGAACATATTAGCATTGAAAGGGAGGAAGTATTAGCTGTTTTAGCAGGCTTAAAAGTGGATAAATCCCCAGGCCAAGGTGAGATGTATCCCAGGCTGTTAGGTGAGGCAAGGGAGGAGATAGCAGGGGCTCTGACACAAATTTTCAAATCCTCTCTGGCCACAGGAGAGGTATCAGAGGACTGGACGACAACAAATGTGGTGCCATTATTCAAGAAGGGTAGCAGGGATAAACCGGGTAATTGCAAGCCAGTGAGTCTAACATCAGTGGTTGGGAAAATATTTGGAAAAAATTCTGAGGGACAGAATTAATCTCCACTTGGAGAGACAGGGATTAATCAGGGATAGTCAGCATGCCTTTGTCAGGGAGAGATCATGTCTAACTAACTTGATTGAATTTTTCGAGGCGGTGACTAGATGTGTAGATGAGGGTAAAGCAGTTGATATAGTGTACATGGACTTCAATAAGGCATTTGATAAAATCCTGCATAGAAGATTGGTTAAGAAGGTAAGAGCCCATGGGATCCAAGGCAATTTGGCCAAGTGGATCCAAAATTGGCTTAGTGGCAGGAGGTAGAAGGTGATGGTCGATGGTTGTTTTTGCGAGTGGAATCCTGTGACCAGTGGTGTACTGCATGGATCGTTGCTGGGACCCTTGCTGTTTGTAGTGTACATTAATGATTTAGATGTGAATATAGGAGGTATGATAAGTAAGTTTGCAGATGACACAAAAATTGGTGGTGTCGTAAATAGTGAGGAGGAAAGCCTTAGATTACAGGACGATATAGATGGGCTGGTAAGATGGGCGGAGCAGTGGCAAATGGAATTTAATCCTGAGAAGTGTGAGGTGATGCATTTTGGGAGGACTAACAAGGCAAGGGAATATACAATGGATAGTAGGACCATAGGAAGTTCAGAGGGTCAGAGGGACCTTGGTATACTTGTCCATAGATCACTGAAGGCAGCAGCACAGGTTGATAAGGGGGTTAGGAAGGCCTATGGGATACTTGCTTTTATCAGCCGAGGCATAGAATATAAGAGCAGGGAGGTTATGATGGCGCTGTATAAAACGCTAGTTAGGAAAAGTAGCTGGAGTACTGTGTACAGTTCTGGGCACCACACTATAGGAAGGATGTGATTGCACTTGAGAGGGTGTAGAGGAGATTTACCAGGATGTTGCCTGGGCTGGAGCATTTCAGCTATGAAGAGAGACTGAAAAGGCTAGGGTTGTTGTCCTCAGAGCAGAGAAGGCTGAGGGGGACATGATTGAGGTATACAAAATTATGAGGGGCATTGATAAGTAAGATAGGAAGAAACTTGTTCCCTTAGCGGAGGGGTCAATAACCAGTGGGCATAGGTTTAAGGTAAGGGGCAGGAGATTTAGAGGGGATTTGAGGAAATATTTTTTCACCCAGAGGGTAGTTGGAATCTGGAACGCACTGCTTGAAAAGGTGGTCGAGGCAGGGACCCTCACAACATTTAAGAAGTATTTAGATGAGCACTTGAAATGCCATAGCATACAAGGCTACGGGCCAAGTGCTGGAAAATGGGATTAGAATAGTTAGGTGCTTGATGGCCGGCATGGACACGATGGGCCGAAGGGCCTGTTTCTGTGCTGTATAACTATATGACTTTGTGACTCTATGACTCACCCAATATAAAGATTGGGCATATACTTTCCTCCGATATCATTTACTAGCACTCTAGCATTCAATGCACTCATTGGGAAAGTAATGCCTTTTCCCAGCAGAAGGGATTGGGTGGCCCCCTGTATCCCTAAGTATGACTATGGGCTTACTCACCTCACTCAAGGGGTATGAGTCACTTTTCCTGTGGACACAAAATCCTGGTAACTCTCAGGAATTTTGTTACATTTTCCCACACTCTCAGCTGTAGGTTTACTGGGTTTTACTGCCACAGTTAAAGCCATGGCCTGATCTGCTGTGCTTTCCATCAGGGCCCCTTTTATGATCTGGTGTACCCTGACTAAACCTATAGGTTTTCCCCATAACTTCCAGCAGTCAGCTCGAAGGTAACCTGCCTTGTTACAATGGAAACATACAGGTTTCCGAGCATCACTCCTGTTCTCAGAATCTTTCCTTTTGGCTGAGGACAGCCCCCTGTGTTTCCAGCTCTACGTTTTGGCTCATGTCTATTCATCCTCCTTTAACTCTCCCACCTTCTATCCTTTTCAGGTTTTTGGAGGTGACTAGGGAAGGGTTTCCTTTGGGGAAAGGGCTTGTGAATAAGTGTATTAAGCCAGCCAGGATTGCTGCCTGCCTGGCTCTTGGAAACGTTTGTTCCTCCACGTGGTTTCTTATGGAAAGGAGAAGCGAGTTTTTGAACTCTTCAAGGAGGATCACTTCTCTGAGGTTTTCATAGGTGGACTCTATCTTAAATACCCATATCCATCGGTTGAATGCGAGTTACTTAACCCTTTTGAACTCAATGTAAGTTTGTTGTGGCAGCTTTTGCAGAGTTCGAAATTTTTGGCAGTACGCCTGCAGTACTATCTCGTACTCAGGATAGCATTTTTAGGCATGTCATAATCTGATGAACTCTCATCAGGCAACAGTGAATAAACCTCATGGGCTTTTCCTGTTAGTTTGCTTTGCAATAACAGTGTTCAGCTGTCTACTGGCCACTTCAACTGTTTTGCAAGCTTTTCAAAACAGATAAAAATGCTTCCACATCCCCCTCATTGAATTTTGATATCAACTGAGAGAACTTTAACAGCTCAGCACTCATCCCTGAGGTAGGGGTAGTTCCCTCACTAATGGTTCCTTCACTGGGTACATTGGGTCTTCCTCGATTCAGTTCAAGCTGCCTTAAACTCCATTTGGAAAGCTCTTTCTTTTTCCCTTTCCTCTCTTTCTTTTTCCCTTTCTTCCCTTTTTTTTTCCCTTTCCTCCATTTCTTTTTCCCTTTCCTGGAATTCTCTTTCCACTCTCTCTAGAATTCTTAGTCTCCTCTGTTCTAGCTGTATCTTAGCTAATGTTACTCTGTTTGTTTCAAATTCTATGCCTGTCTCTGGTTCTTCAGTGTCAATTTTAAAATGATTGGCCACATGTTTTAGGATTTCGGGCTTACTAGCTTTTGGATGGATAATACATACAAACATATAAATTAGGAGCAGGAGTAGGCCTCTCGGCATCTCGAGCCTGCTTCGTCATTCAATAAGATCATGGCTGATCTGATTGTAACCTCAGCTCCTGCCTACACCTGATAACCTTCCACCCCCTTGCTTATCAAGAGTCTATCTATCTCTGCCTTAAAAAATATTTAAAGACTCTGCTTCCACTGCCTTTTGAGGGAGAGTTCCAAAGATTCACAACCTTCTCAGAAAAAAATTTCTCCTCATCGCTGTCTTAAATGTGGGACCCCTTATTTTTAAACAGTGACCCATAGTTCTAGATTCTCCCACAAGGGGAAACATCCTTTCCACATTCACCCTATCAAGACCCCTCAGGATCTTATATGTTTCAATCAAGTCGCCACTTACTCTTCTAAACTCCAGCAAATACAAGCCTAGACTGTTCCACCTTTCCTCATAAGTCAACCTGCTCATTCCAAGTATTCGTCCAGTAAACCTTCTCTGAACTGCTTCCAATGCATTTACATCCTTCCTTAAATAAGGAGACCAATACTGGACACAGTGCTCCAGATGTGATCTCACCAATGCCATGTATAACTGAAGCATAACCTCCCTACTTTTGTATTCAATTCCGCTCGCAATAAACCATAGCATTCTATTAGCTTTCCTAAATATTTGCATACTAATCTTTTGCGATTCATGCACTAGGACACCCAGATCGCTCTGCATCTCAGAGCTCTGCAATCTCTCACCATTTAGATAATATGCTTCTTTTTTATTCTTCCTGCCAAAATGGACAATTTCACATTTTCCCACATTATACTCCATTTGGCAGATCTTTGCCCACTCACTTAGCCAATCTATACCCTTTTGTAGCCTCCTTATGTCCTCTTCACAACTTATTTTCCTAATTATCTTTGTGTCATCAGCAAATTTAGCAACCATACCTTCAATCCCTTCATCCAAGTATTTATATAAATTGTAAAAAGTTGAGGCCCCAGCACTGATCCCTGTGGCACACCATTCATTACATCTTGCCAACCAGAAAATGACCCATTTATGCCTACTCTCTGTTTCCTGTTAGCTAGCCAATCTTCTATCCATGCCAATATGTTACCTCCTACACCATGAGCTTTTATTTTCTGCAATACCCTTTGATGTGGCACCTTATCAAATGCCTTCTGGAAATCTAAAGTACAATACGTCCACCGGTTCCCTTTTATCCACAGCACATGTTACTTCTTCAAAAAACTCCAATAAATTGTTCAAACATTTCACAAAATCATGTTGACTCTGCCTGATTACCTTGAATTTTTCTAAGTGCCCCGTTATAACGTCTTTAATAATAGCTTCTAATATTTTCTCTAAGACAGGTGTTAAGCTAACTGGCCTGTAGTTTTCTGCTTTCTGTCTCTTTCCCTTTTTGAATAAAGGAATTACATTCAATATTTTCCAATTTAATGGAAACTTCCCCGAATCGAGGAAATTTTTAAAAATTAAAACCAATGCACAACTATCTTACCAGCCACTTCTAGGATGAAGTCCATCAGGACTTGGGGACTTGCCAGCTGCAGCTCTAACAATTTGTTCAGTACCACTTCCCTGGTAATTGTAACTTTCTTGAGTTCCTCCTCCCTTCCATTTCCTAATTTACAGCTATTTCTGGGATGTTACTTGTATCATTTATAGTGAAGACCGATGCAAAATACCTGTTTAATTCATCTGCCATCTCCCTATTTTCCCTTATTAATTCCCCAGACTCTCTTTCTTTAGGACCAATGCTCATGGTGTTAATTCTTTTCTTTTTTAAATATCTATGGAAACTCTTACGATCTGTTTTATATTTCTAGCTATCTTTCTCTCGTACTCTAATTTTTCCCTCCTTATCAATCGTTCAGTCATTCTTTGCTGTTTTTTATACTCTGTCCAATCTTCTGACCTGCCTCCCACCTTTGCACAATGATATGCTTTTTCTTTAAGTTTGATACCATCTTCAACTTTTTTTAGTTAACCACGTGAGTGAGTCCTCCCCTTTTAATTTTCTTTCTCGTTGGAATGTATCTATTCCGTGTATTCTGAAATGTTCCCTTACATGTCTGCCACTGCATCTCTATTGATCTATCCCTTAACCTAATTTGCTCTGCTTTCATGCCCTCATAATTGCCCTTATTTAAATACTAGTCTTGGACCCATTCTTCTCTCCCTCAAACTGAATGTAAAATTCAATCATATTATGATCGCTGCTACTTAGGGGCACCTTAACTATGAGGTCATTAATTAATCCTATCTCATTGCACAATACCAGGTCTAGTTTCGCCTGCTGTCTGGTTGGCTCCAGAATGTGCTGTTCTAAGAAGTTATCCCAAAAACATTCTATGAACTCCTCATCTAGGCTACCTTTGCCCATCTGATTCTTCCAGTCTATATGTAGATTAAAATCCCCCATGATTACCACTGTACCTTTCTGACAAGCTCCCATTATTTTTTCCTTTATATTCTGTCCTACCATGTGGTTACTATTAGAGGGCATGTACACCACTCCCACGAGTGACTTCTTGCTTTTATCATTTCTCATCTCTACCCAAATCGCTTCTACATCCTTTTTCCTGAACTTAGGTCATCCTTCTCTAATGTGCTAATACCATCATTAATTAATAGAGCTACCCCTCCACTTTTTCCTAGCTTCCTGTCCTTCCTAAATGTCATGTACCTTTCAATATTCAGGTCTGAATCTATGTCATCCTGCAGCCATGTCTCTGTAATGGCTATCAGATCGTACTTATTTATTTCTATTGGCGTTATCTGTTCATCTGTTTTGTTTCGAATGCTATGCGCAATCAATTACAGAGCTTTTAGTTTTGTCCTTTTATTATTTTTGTAATGTCTAGCCTTGACTGCTGATTTACTCTTGGATTTGTACTCTCTGTCCCTTCCTGTCATGGTCTCCTTATCAATTCCCATATTAATAGCTTTCTCTCTTGCCTTGTCTCTACTCTTTAGTTTACCACATCTTCCCAAATTTGATCCCTTGCCCCCACTATTTAGTTTAAAACTGTCTCTACTTCCCTAGTTATGCGGCTCGCTAGAACACCAACTCCAGCACAGTTCAGGTGTAGACCATCCCAATGACACAGCCCCCACTTTCCCCAGTACTGCTGCCAGTGCCCCAGGAACTGGAATTCACTTCTACCACAGTCTTTGAGCCACGCATTAATTTCTCTGGTCTTATTTACCCTATGCCAATTTGCACGTGACTCAGGTAATAATCCAGAGATTATTACCTTTAAGGTTCTGCTTCTTAATTTGGTGCCTAACTCCTCATGCTGACTATGCAGAACTTCTTTCCTTATCCTGCTGATGTTGTTGGTACCTACATGGACCACGACGACTGGATCCTCACCCTCCCACTGTAAGTTCCTCTCCAGCCCTGAGCATATGTCCCAAACCCTGGCAGTCAATACAAATGCCTGGACTCATGCTTTTTGCTGCAGAGAACTGTGTCAATCCCCTTCACTATACTGTCCCCTACTACCACTACATTCCTTTTTTCTCCCTCCACTTGAATGGCTTCCAGTACCATGGTGCCATGGTCAAGTTGCTCATCCACCCTGCAGCTCCACTCTCATCCAAACAAGCTGAAAGAAACTCAAACCAGTTGGACAATTGCCAAGGTTGAAGCTCCTGCACTCCTGCCCTATGGGTCCCCTTACATGCCTGAGCTGTAGCCATACTCTCCTGTCCTTGAACACTGACCAAATCAGAAAGCCCTATCCTAAGGGATGTGACTGCCTCCTGGTACACAGTGTTCAGGTAACTTTCCCCCCTCCCTGATGCATCGCAGTGTCTAAAGCTCAGCCTCCAATTCACTGACACAGAGCTGAAGCTTCTCGAGCTGCAGACACTTACTGCAGACATGTTTGCCCTGGATCACACTGGCAACGATGAGCTTCCACATACTGCACCTGCAACACATCACTTGCCCTGCCATCTTTATTGTGCTTTAAATATTTAATTATTAGGAAATACCAGCCAATCTATTAGTAAGTAGGATCTAATTACTGCAATTACCCAAGTTTTTGAAAGATAAATGAGAAAAACTCAGCAACCAATCAACTACCTGTTTTTCTGCGACATCATGCGAAGTTTTCTCTCAGAACGCGGTCATTCCGCTCTGGTGGCTTGGACTGGCCTGGACTGGCTTGCTCTTTTATGTTACTGCCGGTCTCTGGGTCCTCCTCTCTCCCGATCTTTTATGCCACTGCCGGTCTTTGGGTCCTCCTCTCTCCCGATCTTTCATGCTGCTGCCGGTCACTGGGTCCTCCTCTGTCCCAATCTTTTATGGTCACTGCCGCCAGTCTCTGTGTCCTCCTTTCTCCCGCTCTTTTATGGCCGCCGTCGCCGGTCTAACGATCCAAAAGACTTGCAGGTGATAGGTAAATTGGCCATTGTAAATTGCCCCTAGTATAGGTAGGGAATTTGGGATTACTGTAGGGTTAGTATAAATGGGTTGTTGTTGGTCGGCACAGACTCGGTGGGCCGAAGAGCCTGTTTCAGTGCTGTATCTCTAAATAAATAAAATAAAATAAAAATTGCCCAGCTACATTCCTGAACTCTTCAACAGATAGGGCTATTAACCTGGCCCAAGTTATTTCACTCTGTTCTAGGAAGATACTGGCCTCCAATGTGGACATTTTAGCACTCTCGCAATGAAAACCACAAGAAAACCTGTAGTGAAGTTTTTAAATTATTGCTAGGGATCAATCTGGTTTTCCGCTTCCAATTCCCAATTTGTCTTTTTGGGTTTGATCCCAGATGTGAGCCCCCAAATTTCTGTTAAGGTCAAGTGAGGAGAGGTTGAAGGGTTTACCTATTTTCCCTATCCTTGTTAGACCACAACAGGTTTAATTCTTTCTTATAGTGGATGTACTGGCCAATTCAGTAGGTGCTTGAATACTTACTTGTGATGATCATAACCAGAACCAGACAGGGATACAGTTTGTGAAGTTTGGTAAATTGGCTGGTTTCTGGCTGAATTCAATGTTCCTGAGGCTTTTAGTTTGAAGAGGTAAATGACTGGGTCGGTGAGTCTCTTGGAGATAGCGATGCGGATAATTTCCTCCAATGGGGTTTCTGATTGTCACCAAAGTATGCAAAGGTGGTCAGTCAACAGGCAGGATTTGAAAGCTTTCAAGCTGGAATGGAGAGAAAGAGAGAGAGAGACCCCCACTTAAGGTCTGCTCATGTCACAGTCCAGTTGTTTCTCCTTTGCTGCAGAGAAAAACACCAGTTTAAAACCACAGATGGGGAGGTTCTGGTCACATGACAGTCACTCAGTGATTCAAACATAACATTTAGCAGTATTTCTTCTTCTTGCTGAGAGAACAGGTAGTTCCTTTAAACTCCCTGGGTCTTGGTTATTGCTGGGGACATAGCAGACATTTCGTCTCTGCCCTCACTGTCCTTTGCAGTGTAGGATACAGTGTTGCAAATTAGGTGATCATCTTAAGCTGAAAGGACGACTTTGCTGGCAGCTTGTCTTTTTAAAAATGTCTTTGAAAAAAATAATAAATTCAGATCTCCAGTAAGTGGATTAAAGAAAATTATCATTCAACAAAGCACAGATGGCTACTCACCCCTCTATGAGAGCCCCAAACAGAGGCACAGAGGCGATACAACCAATGCCAACTGCTTCGTAGGAAAACCATTGAGCAGGCCATTGGACTTCTGAAGATGCAATTCTGGTGGCTGGTGTCCTCCAATACCCTCCTGTAAGGGTCTCTGTCATTTTAGTGGTCTGCTGCACTTTCCATTACATGGCCCTCCAGAGAGGTGTGGACCTTGAGGACGATGAGGCCCTGGAGGGGGACATGAAAGAGGAGGAGGAATTGGAAGCGGAGGGAGATGACGCTGAACAGAGAGGTGCCTCTGCTGCACAACAAGCATGGCTTGGGCGCCAAGGGCTCGTGAGGATGCCATGAATGTCAGGAATCTCCTGATTTATGAACGTTTTAATTGAACCCTTTTAACCCAGGTTGAGGGCCATGGCATGGAACAGAGCCTGAGATACCTCTGTGAACACATGCACGGAAAACACAGCCGGGAACATCTAATCACTTATCGCCAATGAAGGAAGCACATCTGGCCAGAGGCTTTGTCGTCACCATGGACGATCTCGTTAACTCTTTCACCACCTCATACCACTGTCCCTGTCATGGCAGCAATAAAAGGAGTCCCAGACATGTGACATAAAGATGTCATCATTTATACAGTGCAAATAAAGGTAAATAGTAGACAGAGATAGTAAGAACACACACCAGTGATCCACGCAATGCAGTGGCCTCCTCCTGCCAACCTCTCAGAAGAGGACTTCCCACCTCTCTCTCACAGCCTCCTACATTAGATCCAGGTCAGCATCAATGAAGCAAGGGTCTTCCCTGCCCTGGGTGTCAGGCCTCCTGCTCCCCTGTGACATTTTACTTCCTCTGGTGCTGTGGAAGGCTGTGGCACAATCAGTAGATCTTTCCATTAGGACAATCCGCAGCCCAACAATGGCTGCCGTGGGAATTCTAAATCAGTCCCAATCCATCTGACCCACCTCCATTCCTGCCCCGACTGTTCTAATTGGACAGGGAACCCAACTCCATATCAAGTAAGGGTTCATCCTCGTGAAAATCTTCACTTTAATCAGTTTCCCACCAGAGGCAGATTCTTGACCCGAAAACACACCCGGCTCCTGTTTTCCAAAAATTCAGCCCATAATCTTTGTTTCTCTCTCCACAGATGTGGCCTGATTTGCTGAGGATTTCCTGTATTTTCTGTTTTTATTTCAAGATTTCCAGCATCTGCTGTACTTTGCTCTTGTTGAACTCAAAAGGCTGTAAAGTGCCTAATTGAAAAATGAGGTGCTGTTCCTCAAGTTTCCAATGAGCATCATTGGAATGGTGTAGGAGGCTGAGAACAGAAAGGTCCAAGAGGGAGTGGGCCGGAAAGTTAAAATGACAGGCAACCAAAAGCTCCAGGTCATGCTTGCAGACTTAATGGAGGTATTCCACAAAGCAGTCACCCATTCTGCATTTGGTCTACCCAAAATAGAGGAGACCATATGGTGAGCCCTGAATATAGTGAACTAAGTTGAAAGACATGCAAGGAAATCGTTGTTTCACCTGAACGGAGTGCTTGAGGTCCTGCATGGTGGGAAAGCAGAAGGTAAGCAGTCAGGTGTTGCATCTTCCATGGAAGGTGCCATGGGAAGGGGAGGGAGTGTTGGAGGTAATTGAAGAGTGGAACAAGGTTTCATGGAGGGAACCATCTCTTTGAAATAGTGAAAGAGAAAAGAAAGAAAAAAAGGCATTTCTTTAATGCCTTTCACAAACTCAAGTTGCCCCAAAGCACTTTGCAGCCAATGCAGTACTTTTGAGTGTAGTCAATGTTGTAATGTAGGAATCCAGCAGCCAAATTGCACAGTGCAAGTTCCCACAAACAGCAATGTGATAATGATCATATCATCTTTTTTTTTAGGTGTTGATTGAGGAATAAATATTGGCTCGGAAACCAGGGATAACTGCTCCTCTTCAGTGCTATGGGATCTTTTACATCCACGTGAGAGGGCAGACAAGGCCTCAGTTTAACATCTCATCTGAAAGTTGGCACCTCCAACAGTGCAGCACTCCCTCAGTACTGCACTGGAATGTCAGCTGACATTTTGTGCTTCAGCCCCTGGAGTGGAACTTGAACCCACAATCTTCTGAGTCAGAGACAAGAGTGCTACCAACAGAGACACAGCTACCACTGGAAATGGCACTGATACAGTTATCAATGTACTGGAAAAAGAGGTGAGGGAGGGGACCTGAGCAAAACTGGAACAATGAATGCCCCACGAAAAGACAGGCATAACTAGGACACATACTGGTCCCCATACACTTTTTATTTGGACGATGACAGAAAATCAAAGGAGTGGTTCAGTGTGAGAACAGGTTCAGCCAGGCAGAGAAAGGTGGTAGTGGATGGGGTTTGGGAGTGGAGGATAAGACAGAAGTGCAGGAAATAGAACGGACACAGTTGACCATGTCAACCATGGTCGGGGGCGACAGCACTGCCAATATGAGGTCCTCTGGTTAGTATCTTAGCTGAGAACCAGTGAAGGCTGCTCACAGAGGGCAGCCAAGTTTGAATAACAGGTATAGTCACTGAAAGATGAACCTTTAGCTTACAGAATCTAATCCCTGCCATACAGAATTCTATTGTTTTGCTCATATTGCCCGTGACTAATTTTCCTCCTCCATGATACGTTCTATATTGACTGTTTGAATACAAAATGAAAAGGGAGAGAGCTTTGTAAGAAGATCAACCATCACATCTTAAAAATTGCAAATTAGGAATGGGGTCTGTATTCCATATACCCACCGCTGGTTACTATATACCTTTTCTTCAGTACTTAAACCTAATAGCAATAAGAAAATTAGTTCACTCCACATATACATGTCTAAAATTTTAATGTCTGGCTGTTGATTTGACATCACATTAGGTCAAACAGATGAAAAATGGCCCCTTGCACATGCACTGTTCTATTCTTCTTGAAGCATTGTTTAGGTAATAATTTCTGTGTACTCAATATGGAAAGTCATGGCAGAAATGGAGAGTTAATAGTGTATATCACTTCATAGATGCAACCCTCTGCATCAAGCTTTGGTGAATTGAGATGGTGTTGGCGAACTGCCCTGTACACTGCATTTTGATGATATTTCCATTTCTGAGTAACAGCCATTAAAAAATAATTGCATTGTCATTGAAGATGTCTGCATTTGACTTTGAAAACAATTTTAATTAGGCTTTAACTCCATGTTGCAAAAAAAAGCATTTGGCTATAACAAGTGAAATAATTTGTTACAGAGTTTTCAACACTGCTGAACATCATTTGGGGATACAGTTTATGAGTAATTTAAGACATGATTTGTGTAAAGTGTAACATGTTTGGGGGGATAGGTGACTTTGGACCTATGGTTCCCAAAGCTTGTCACCATTAGGGTTTTCCTTGTGTTATTTCTGGGTCTGTTGTAGATTCATTGGCAGAGATTAGTTGCTATTATTAGTCAACAATTCTATTATCAGTGTATCATGTGATAATCTGGATGGTAGAAGGTTTTGGTTGTTTTTCATCCGCAATTTCTATATTCCTATCTATCTATAAATAGATTTGTATTTCCAATGAAGTTCTCTAATATATAAACATTTTATGATCAAATTGTTGGGGTCGCAGTTACTGCAGGGGATCATCAGATTTGTTGAACTATTGCGGTCTACTGCATAGTATTTAAGGATTTTAACCAGCTAAAGTTGAGTAAATTCAAGTTTCTGCAGTGTTGTGCAGGTCAGCCACCTGTAGGCAACATACATTTGCTTTCTGTAAGAGTTTTGCCTGAGAGCAAATCACATTGCTTTGTTGTGTTGCTTAGATTATCAACAAAACAAATTCTTGGCCCAGATGAGTGAGGTGACTACTTGCTGCTTTTATATCTGTTCACTTTTAGCGTTTAAACTGCTTGGAATTGTGTAAACCACACCATAAAACCACAACAGTTTTTGAGATATCTGAGCCCTTGGAGAAATAGTAAAATGTTGTATGGTTTTGAGATTTCCAGGTGGAATAGTGGGGTTTCAGAATGAAAAGGACGTGAAATGAAATTTCATTATCAAACAAAGAGGTACAAAGTGATTTCATTTACAATCAGAAGGATACATTGGATCTCCAGGAGAAGAACTCTAATTGTACTAGCTTCTAATAGTTGTAGATGAGAATGGAAATTGAGCATAGGTGACTACTTTTTGATAATGTCATTTCACAGGATAATTGCACTTTGCTGATGTGGTTTGTGATGTTATTTGAACCCCCCGATAAGATTAACAGTCAGTATTTTTCCCAGATATCCATAATTCTCTACACAAAAATTCAAATTACATTTCAGCCAATAAAACTGCTCATTCCGCTGGTAATTATCATCACTTGAAAACTGCAGTCTTCCACTACTTAACATACAATTACAACATTGGTAAATATTGTATCCCGGTTTAATATATGTATGCAATGTCTATGCTGTGTCTTGGTATAAGAAAGTATGAAACGAGAAAAGTTGATTGTTCTAACAGCTTGCGACTACTAACATATGCTTTACAATTTACATTGTTCTGGGTCCTCTGCAATTTATATATAAGAGAGATTAATACATGTTTCTTGAATCTAATAACGCACAATGCAGGTAGTTTGGTTATTCATCAAGTTTTGATTACCTATCTATAACTATTTAAAGTTCAGGGAAAAATATGGTGATCTCACAAAAAATAATAAATAAGATGGGTTAAGCCTATGAAAAAGATGTGATCAGTGGTTGTTCAATCATCCTCCAATTGTATTAAACACTGAGGTATTGTGTGTCCTAGTAAAAGCTACTTTGTTCAGTAATTAGGTAATAAAATCTCAAATATTGTGCTAATCCAAGCCTCTGGCACATCATGACTGTTTTGGCATGACATGAAGCCATGCTAAAATGGATTCTATTGTTCTGAATTATACTCATATAGAGTACACACCTGTGAATGTATCATTCATACAACATTACCACTACATTATGAACATTCACGGTGTTGCTGTTGGGATTCTCTTGCTTCTAATCTAGAACAATGAAATATTTCTGAAGTGGAAACCAGGGACAACAAATTCAATGATGCTACCGAAGCCAAGAGCCCTCTTGGCGGTGTGTGCTGCTTAGCTAGGTGCTTCCGGTGCAGAAGGCCCTACCCACCAGGGACTTATTTCTCATACCTATATCTCACCCAGGAACAGTAGCTAAGGCAACTCAGGTTCAGCAAGGAGGTGGTCACTGATCTGTGCCACCTCCTTCAACCCGACTTGGAGCCTCACAGCAGGGTGAGGACGGCCCTGCCAGTGGCCTCAAGGCCACCGTCACCCTCAATTTCCACACCTCCAGGTCCTTCCAGGCAGGAGCAGGAGACATTTCCCAGTATTCCGTCCATTGCTGCATCACAGAGGTAATGGAAGCCATCTATTCCAGATGAGGGCAGTTCATCATCTTTTCACTAAGGAGGGATAAGAAGGATGAAAGGACACATGGCTTGGCCAGGATGGCTGGATTGGCAATGGTATAGGGCATCATCGACTGTATGCTCGTGGCTCTACGGTCCACCCACCCCCACCCTTGCCCCCATGCCAATGGAGCATGTTTAGGAACTGCAAGGGCTTCCATACCAAATGTGCAGTTAGTGTGGAACCCTGCCAAGACCAGAATTTCAGTGAATGCCTGCCATCCTGGCAGACATGATGCAATCATCCTGTGCCAATCAGCTCTACCTACTGAATACCCCACTGTCTTTGTCCCTCCTAGATGAACCAGAGGCTGGTACTGGGGGTCAAGGCTAATCCCTCTGCTGTAGCTGATGACTGCCCACCCCCCGCCATCCCACCATGTGAGCCAAATGGGCGCATAACGAGAGCCATGGAGCCAATCGGAACATCATCGAGCAGCCAATCGGCCTCCTCAAAAGGCAGATCTGCTGCCTTGACTGCTCGGGAGGTGCAGTGCAGTACACACCAGAGCAAGTCTCAAATTACATGGTGGTCTTGCCTTTTTGAGGGCACAGCCATTACCTCCAGGGCTCCAGAGGCCAACTTAGTAAGAATCATAGAATCATAGAAAGTGTAAGGCACAGAAAGAGGCCACTTGGCCCATCGTGTCTGTGCCAGCCAAAAAACAATCCACCTATTCTAATCCCACCTTCCAGCATTTGGTCCTTAGCCCTGCAGATTACAGCACTTGAGGTGCATATCCAGACTCCTTTTGAATGAGTTGGGGATCTCTGCCTCTACTACCCCTTCAGGAGGTGAATTCCAGACCCCGACCACCGTCTGGGTGCAAAAAAATTTTCCTCATCTCCGCTATAGTTTTTCTACCAATTACTTTAAATCTATGCCCCCTCATCACTGACCTCTCAGCTAAGGTGAATAGACACTTCACTTCCACTCTAATATAAAATAAAAACAAGAAATGCTGGAAATACTCAGCAGGTCTGGCAGCATCTGTGGAAAGAGAAGCAGAGTTAACATTTCAGGTCAGTAACCCTTCTTCATCACCTCCACTCTATCCAGGCCCCTCAAAATTTTGTACATTTCAATCAGACCTCCCCTCAGCCTTCTCTGTTCCAAGGAGAACAACCCCAGCCTATCCAATCTTTCCTCATAGCTGCATTTTTCCAGTCCTGGCAACATCCTCGTAAATTTCCTCTGTAACCTCTCTAGTGAATGACATCCTTTCTGTAATGAGGTGACCAGAACTGAACACAGTACTCAAGTTGTGGCCTAACCAATGAGTTATACAGTTCCAGCACACCTCCCTGCTCTTATATTCTATATCTCGTCTAATAAAGGAAAGGATTCCATATGCCTTCTTAACCACCTTATTGAACTGTCCTGCTGCCTTCAGGGATCTGTGGACATTCACTCCAAAATTCCTCACTTCTTCTACACTCCTCAGTATATTCCCATTTATCGTGTATTCCTTTGCCTTGTTTGACCTCCCCAAATGCATCACCTCACACTTCTACAACTATCCTCCTCGCAATCTACCACATGGCCAATCTTGGCAATCGTGTCATCTGCAAGAGGAGGAGGAGAAAAGAAGGAAGAGAGGAGGAAGGGAGGAGGCATCCTGGATTCCTTGTAATTCAACGGGCTGTGAAAGCACTGTGAGGGAAATGACACCTGCCAAAATGAGACATATTAATTTTGTCATATGGAACATTATTTTTGAACTGTTACTGGACTTGAAATAACTTGTTTAAAAAAGACCACAACAGTGGCTGAAAACATGGCTGCACATTTGCATCGTAAAAGACAGTTGCCTGAAGAAGACAATGGGAGTGCCTCCCTGATTCAATTAGCCAGATGGGTTTGTCAATAAAGATGATCAAGAGACATTGAATGTGTAAGAGTCAGCATTCCACCCCAGCACCCCACCCCACCTCTGACAGTGTCTAGTAAGCTGGGGGGAATTCACAAACCTCACAGGAGAGGTAGTTCCAAATAAGGAGCTAGTCACATGACTAACTTGCTGGCCAACCTGGGGGTTGTTGAATTGTGTCACACAGAAAGGGACATAGAAACATAGAAAATAGGAGCAGGAGTAGGCCATTCGGCGCTTTCAGCCTGCTCCGCCATTCATTATGATCATGGCTGATCATCCAACTCAGTAACCTGCTCCCGCTTTTGCCCCATAGCCTTTGATTCCTTTTGCCCCAAGAGCTATATCTAACTCCTTCTTGAAAACATACAATGTTTTGGCCTCAACTGCTTTCTGTGGTAGCGAATTCCATAGGCTCACCACTTACTGGGTGAAGAAATTTCTCCTCATCTCAGTCCTGAAAGGTTTACCCCGTATCCTTAGACTGTGACCCCGGTTCCAGATTCCCCCACTGTTGGGAACATCTTTCCTGCATCTACTCTGTCAAGTCCTGTTAGAATTTTGTAGATTTCTATGAGATCCCCCTCACTCTTCTGACCTCCAGCGAATATAATCCTAACCGACTCAATCTCTCCTCATACGTCAATCCCGCCATCCCAGGAATCAGTCTGGTGAAGCTTCACTGCACTCCCTCTATAGCAAGAACATCCTTCCTCAGATAAGGAGACCAAAACTGCACACAATATTCCAGGTGTGGCCTCACCAAGGCCCTGTATAATTGCAGCAAGACATCCTTGCTCCTGTACTTGAATCCTCTCGCTATGAAGGCCAATATACCATTTACCCTTTTTACTGCCTGTAAAACAGGGACAGACTGCAATTTGAAGATGAAAGAGAAGGATGACCTCTCGCTGTCTCTCTCTCTCTCTCTTAAGCAAAGTTCCAGGGACCCATGGAAGTAACTTAAGCTTCAAGACAGAAGACCAGCGAGACAATTTTGAAAATGTGCCCTGGGCCCCATCGAGAACTGCAAGACTTCAATCAAAGATTTTATGTCCAATCCAAAACCAGTAACAGAACTCCAGCTATTACTTCAAATCTTTCCCTTCTTCTCCTCTGTCTCTATTTGCGTGTGTGTTTATCGCGTATGCATGCTAGTGTGTTCGCGTCGCGTATTCTTAATAATTTTAACTGAGTTAGAGTTTTAAAATTAATAAACTTCCACCTTTCTTGTTTAAATCTGAGAAAACCTGTCTGGTTGATTTCTTTGCCATTACAATTAGAGAGCAGTGAGCAAGGACTCCATGAGAGGGAAGCTAAAACACGGTGTTTTAAAAGTATAACCCTGTTATGGGCAAACCAGGAAGAGGCTGAGAGGGGAGCCCTAGATCCCTTTCTCACCTAGTCATAACAGTGTGGATTATCAGGTTCCAATTTCAGTGAAACAACTTTCCTGCACCAACATGGATCCACCATTGCCCACCATTACATCCATCTGTGATCCCCCATCACAGCATCCCCTTGGCCACCATCCAACAATAAAAGCCAACAACAACAAACACTCCGTAACATCTTTATCGAACAATACATCCAATTATAAAAACAGAAGTAGACTATTCACCCTGTGCATTCCCTTAGTGCCTGGCTTGTGGGTATCTTTGCCTGTCCCAGGGCTGCTAGGGAGTGCTACACCAGTGGTTGCAGCATGGCTGGTGGAAGGCTGCTGACTTCCAATGGGGCCGACTGCAGATGGGCTTGCAGTATATACTTGAGCCGCTCTGGGTCTTGTGGGAAAGGCTTTGGTCTGCAGCACCTTAGCAGTCTGAACTGGCTGGCTGAGAGACAACAGCAGGGTCACTGGCAGAGTGGCAGCAGTGGGAGCATATTGCTGTCATCCTGAGAGAAGGCAACAGATTTGTGCACCATGGAGTCAGTGCCACCTCCATGGGGCGGCAACTCCGCAATCCTAGTAATCTGTTGGAGGACAGATTGCTGGACCGCTGTGAAAGCCTGCAAGCACCTTTGAGCACTACTATCCACAGCCATTATGTCAGCAATCTGAGGCTCCATGGCACCAAGCATGAATCTCATGACCTTAGTCTCAGCTTCCACAACACTGACACGTTGAGTGGCTTCTGCCTGTGCTGCAATGGCAGCTGAGGCAGCGGTCACCAGACACTGCATCACAGTTAGGTCTGCTAGTACACTCATGGTGTTGGCCATCCCTTCCATGCTGGAAGGGATGGGTTCTAAGCTCTGCTCAATGCCCTGTGTCATGTTGTAGCCAGACTTGTCAGGCTCCTTGACAGTGACAGGAGACTGTCTGGCAGGCCTGCCAATGCACTAAGCATCTCGTTGTCCATGCTCATCAGCGTTCTCCTATATGTCATCCCATTGAAGTCCTCATCTGAGTCCCCAGCAGTGGAACTCATTTCCCTCCTCGGCCTCTGGTGAACTGACACACAAATCTTTCCCCTTGGCCTGGCTACAGTCCACTCAGGCCCAGTGACCCACAACATGCAGATCCTAACCCTATACTACCCGCTAAGCTATGTGCAGTGCCAGTATCTGAGCTGGTGGCTGTGAGTGTCAGATCAACTGACAGTTCTTCATCATCACTGGTGAGCGTTTGCTCTCTCTCCTCCTCCTTTCTGTGCTATAATTCGGCAGGCAAGAGTTCTTGGGTATTTCAAAGCATAAATGCAGAAGGGGAAGGTTGGGGTGAGGGAACAGGGTGCGGAGGGGAGAAGTAGGACCATGGTCACATCATCTGCAACTTTCAATTCATGTCTGATTTCAGGATGAGGTTGAGGAGGGAGTTGGGAAGAAGCATCAATGAGTATCTTGCCTTCTTCCACGATAGCTACAGCAATGCCTGATGCCATAGGCTCAGTTGCAGCCAGCCCTATGATTTGGAGAGCCATCTGCTCCATCAGGCTGAGTGAATGGAGTCATGGTGCCCCACCTGCCCCATGCCAGCCGCCCCCCCACACCCCACCTCACTTCTCTGGTTCTCTCTGCAGTTATGGACACCTTGTCCTGCAAGAGAGAGGGCAAAATGTCAGTGATTGTGCAGCATTTGTTTGATGTGCCTACCATAGCTGAATAGCTGGAGATATGTGTAGGCAGAGAGGTGGTTTGAAACTGTCATCATTGGCAGGTATGTGTGGGTGAGGTGGTGTAGGTGAATGTTAGGCGTGAGTCCTGAGTTCTAGTGAGTGCTGCTGCGTGAGTGATAAGGATATGGTGCATTGAGCAGCGTGAGAGGCTAGTGGAGCGAGGGGTATGAAATATCATATGAAGATGCAATCACTGACATTGGCCACGCGTGTGAGGTCATTAAAATTCTTCCGGCATTGCTGCCAGGTGCTTGCATGGAGCCAGATTCCTGAGGCAGAACTTTATGCTTGTGGTAGGGGTCTCGACATCAGGGAAAACCAACATCAAGATTCCCGCATCCCCTCTTCTGTGGAAGGCCCACTGAATTTAGTGCCAATCAGGCACTTAACTGGACAGCAGCGGGCCTTTCATAGGATTTAGGACCCCACTACCGGAAGTCCCGACATTGCAGAGCTTCCAGCCAATCAAAGGCCGGCAGCTGCAGCGCCATCGTGGAGGTGGTGGCTGCTGCTGTAGCTGCAATGACCAGACACTGAGGAGCAGCACTGGAACCAGGCTTAAATTAGGTCAGGGCGGGAGGGGTCTTGTGGGGGGGGTGGTCACAGGGGAGGGCGGGAGGGGCATTGGCAGCAAGGACGGGGGCGGTAGGGGTGGCGCTCAGCAGGTTACCACCGCCCCCACCCTTCCCGATGCTGGGTCCCTTGTTCAGGCACTAAGTGCCTTTGAATGAGGGACCCCCAGACCCCCAGACGGAAAGCAGCCCGCAGAGTTTATCGTGCCATGCTTCCCGTGCAATGACAGGCCTACGCGCCATACGAGTAATTGCAGCTGCAGCAGGAAGGGGCCCTTAATTGGGGGTTTATTACCCAGTTAAGGGCCTCAATTGGCAGAGGGGCTGGAAGGCTGTTCACAGTTTCTGCCCCGGGCTAAATTTGGCTGGGTACCGCACACCCCACCCACCCGACCCCCCACCACCATCCCACCCGATTTTATGCTCTCCTCACCTCCGAACCTGCTGCAGGAGACAGCATAACATTTCACCTCTGGTGTTTACCTCCCTTGCAACCTCTTTCCACTCCCTTCAGAGAGTTTAGCTGAGGGGCTCCTAGTCTTCTGTGGAAAAACTACTTCTCTCCTTGAGTGCACCTCTGAGACCAGTGTCACCAGTACGGCCTCACTGAATCATGCAGCCCCTCACTGGCATGGTGCTTTATCTAATTAAATCTTCAAATATGGGCGGTATTTAATGGTGGCAATGGAGGGCTCGCCCACCAGCTGAAGAGCTGACAAGCACCCCGCATTGCCTCTTTTTGGGAAGGCCTGCTACATTACATGCCAATCAGGCTCTTAACTGGGCAGCAGTGGGCCCTCCCTGGGATTTACGACCCTGGGGCGGACGTCCTGCCCGCTGATGTGGTGGCTGCTACCAGTAATGCACCCATCCAAGGCCCAGGATCGTTGATGAACCCAGGCCACAGGTGAGTGATGGTGAGAGACGTTTTGTGGAGTGAGGATCATGGGATGAAGGTGCAGGGGAGTTGGCAGCAAGGGCTGGAGTGGCTCTTTGCGGGCTCCCCCACTTCCCGATGCTGGGTCACTCGATCAGGCACTGAGTGCCTTTGAACAAGGGACCCCACCACCCCCCCACCCCGAAGCTGGCAAGCCCATCGTGATGTCTGCATGGCAACAGGCCTGCCCACTGCGGGGCTAGCGGCGGCAGGAAGAGGTCCTTAATTGGGCATTAATTGCCCACTTAAGGACTTCAATTGGTGGCAGGACAAGAAGGCCAATCACGGGCCTTCCTGTCACCCATGGGTCTTTCTGCCATGGACTTAATTGGGGTGGAGGTGGGAAAGTTGCGGGGTCCCTACCCACCACCATCCAAACTCGCCACGGGGGAGACCCTAAAATCCAGTCCCATGACTTCTTTGCAGGCTTCACTCTGCAGTGTAACTTCACTTTAAGAGGGACAGATTGCCTTTAAGAGCTGATAGAGCATGTGCTAGTCTCACACACTATTAGGGCCTCCCTTGTGTGTGCAGCCAGCCAGCAGCACAAGTTGCACTTGGCTGCATGCCACAATCATATAAATGAGTGGGTAGTAAGAAATTTACATGCTGCCTACCTCCATCGGAACCAATGCAGGCAAGTCACAAATCATGACCAGCATGCCCAAAAAATGGGGCAATCTAATTTTTAGTTCTTTTGTGGGTTCTATAATGCCTCTTACCCAATCCAAAGCCTTCTTTAGCCCTACCCCAAATCAACTGTCCACAAGTCTTCTATATTAAAATAAGTGCACAAGGGTAGAGTCAAGCAATTTATAGAAACTGCGACCTTGACTCAGAACAAAGAGAATCACAAACAACATCTCTTGTGTATGTAACTTCAATCATGTAAATTGTTCAGGTTTCAACAGAATCTGTTTTGATGAAATATGGACAATAACAAAAGTTTATTGACTAAATAACAAGTAAGTGGTCTGACTTTTCCATTGGTGAGCAATGTTTAGCCAAACCAAGGTTAGCTGGGTTCTACATCAGGTTGACTAAAAATATTGTCATGCTACAGGCTTCAGCATACAATAATGATACTTTAAAAGAAAGTAACATTTACTGGCCAAGGTGATATAGGGAAATAATTTAGCCCAGGTGCACAAATGAAAACTTTGTTGATTAAGAAACAACACATAAGCTATAGAAACACCAGTATAAAGCAGTTATTAAGATAATCACTATTTGAGAATTACTTTAGCAAGAGGCAAATCCAGAATTTAATTAAGCTTGCATATGTTGTAAAAGTCTAACAATTCCATTGACTGCATATTGCACGCTGCATATAAAGGGCAGCCTATTTGATAGCGCTTGTTTTGCGTCACAGCCCAAGACAAGGTTTCTACCCCAGAGTCTTTCTATAATTTATGTTTTGTTTAGGATGACTAGATTATTATCACAGACTAGGTAATCTGAAAGGGTGGCAGAAATTAATTGTGCGACTGCGATGGCATAATTGATGTGCTTAGTATAAACAGCTATAAAATTTTGAGGTGAGCTCGTATTTGCCCTTTTCAAATAAATTATGAATTTCAATCCACAACAATATGTAAGCATAAAATTTGTTTGTGGTTTTGTTTGTGTGTTGTGATACAGTGAATTAATCCTTTTCCACTCAAGCACACAGAACATAGACATAGAGTGTGGGGGCGGGTGAGAGATTTCCACTGACTGAAACAGGCAGTAGCACCTTGAAAACTGCAGGGAAAACCTACTGCCCCATCCCTGCTCCCAATCCAGCCAGCAGCATCCAGAGAGAGGGGCTTACCACTGGACAGCTGGAGCATCCACCTGGTTTGATTGGTAGGTCTTATTATGCTAATCGGGGCACTATGGCCTACATAGGACCTCAATCACCATTTTGAAAGACTCCTGGGCTGACCATTCACTGTGCACCCTCTGACCCGCTTTACCCGGCAGGACAGTTGAAAAGGACCAAAAATGTTAAACTTAAAATAATTCTTTGTGGGGCCAGGAGGAACAGGAGTGTTCCTTCAGGTCCCACAAGAATAATGCAGGTCACCCGACTTCAGCCGACTGGAAAATCTCCCCCACTGTTTATTCTTCAATCTCTCTTTTCTTCTAACTGGATGCACAGCATCTTCAATTAGTGCTGTACGAATTTGTTGCACATAGTTACAGTGACAATTTAAAAGCATTTGATTACCCAAAGTGGAAAATGATTTGAGGTTGTACTGAGAGATAAGGCACATTCTAGGACAAGGGAAACCTATTGTCGAACTTCTATTCATGAAAGAGTTGATAAGCCTATGTGATGTATAAGCTATGCATTCCTATATTTAATATTTAATTTCATTAACGTAACTATTTTATCATGAAGATTTTTTGTCCTATTTGGTGTGAATGCCACATTTCCATTGACCCTTGCAAGACCGAGTAAATGTACAAAACAATATGATAGTGGAAAAGACTCAAACATTTCCAGTGCTCACATCACATTAAATCAACAATGTACATAGCTGAGACCAAGACACATCAGGGGTAAAATTCAGTTGCATAGTGTCATTTCTAGCAATATGAAAACCTACCGGAGTTTTCCACGTGCGCGGTGCACTGCTGGCCGTTTTCTGCGGGGCCTGTGCGGCGTTAATGCAGTGAAGTGACGCAATTCCTGTGAGCGGCCAAAGACCTTGAATAAACACTATCATAATGTGTGTGCCCCAAATGGGCTGATGCAATGCCAAGATTACACATTTGGTCAACACGTGTTCTGGCAGCTTCTTCGTTATTCATTGCTGCAAGAACAGGTTTATGAAGCAATTTGGGCCGTGTTCTGAGGCTGTTTAAAAGGGCCACTCAGTAAGTTACTTTTGTTGAGGTAAAGGTTGTGGAAGCACTGTGATGAGTCGCTGGAACAATTTGGAGGTTTTTGCTGACCACAGGAAGGGTCAGGAAAGGCCAGTGCCATCTATAGGTACAGGGGCAGTTTTTACAACACCACTGGTCCTGCAACATGAGCAGGACATGGAGAGGAGGAGGCAGAGAAGAGAAGTTCTGTGAGTAGAGAAGAGGAGGAGGGCTCTCCATAGAAAGCCCTACCCAGAGAAGGTCTTCTGAGAGCACCATTCCTACATTGCAATGAGCCAGGAGCAGTGCCTGAGGAGGCTATGATTTACAAAGGAGTCCCTCACAGAGTGTGCTACCTCCTTCACACTGACCTGGAACCTCAAAGTAAGATGAGGGCAGCCCTCCCAGAGGCCATAAAGGTTACTGTTACTCTAACATTCTGGATCCTTCCAGGTGGGAGCGGGCAACCTAAGCAACAGATGCATCAGGAAGGCCACAGAGGCACTGTACGTGAGGAGAGGGGACTTCATCCACTTCTCCCTGAGGAGGGAACAGCAGGATGAAGGGGCGCATTGATTCATCAGGATAGTAGGATGCCTGATGGTGCAGGGTGCATTCAACAGCACGTATGTGGCTCTGAGAGCCCCCATGTCAACGGGGACTAATACACAACACAAGGGCTCCCATTCTCTCAACGTGCATTTTCCTGGTAGCACCCACGATGCTTTTATCCTGTGACAGTCAGAAATACTAACCGCCATCAAACCGGCAAGACACACCAGAAGATGGCTGTTTGACAACAAGAGCTACCCCCTCCACACATGGGTCAAGACCTCCTTCCACCATCCCAGCACACAAGCTCAGGGGGCCTTCAATGAGAGTCATGGAGCCAGCTATCAGCCTCCTCAAGCAGCAGTTTCGCTGCTTAGATCACTCAGGGGAACCTCTGCAGGACATGCCCATGTTTGTGATGGTTTTCTGTGTCCTTCACAACCTAGCAATTCTGAGGGCCCAGGCACTACCTCCTGGGATCCACCTTGTGAGGAGGAGGAGGAGGAAGAGGCAGGGAGCAGATCTCATCCACTATGTGCAACTGAACAGAGCAAGAGGGATCACATTGTGAGGCCTTGCTTCAGTTGAAAGGAACTTCATCACCCCAACATGGTCCTGCCATTCTCTAATAGTACATCCATATCAAACTCCCCAACACAAAGTCCTTTTGGCCAACACCATTAAACAAAGGCCAACAGCAAATACTTTCACTCAACAGCTTTATCCAACACCTGAATAATACAAAAAAGAACTAATCATCCTTGCGCATCCCCTAGTGCCTTTGCCTGTCCTAGTGCTCCTATGCAGTGTTATCCCACTGACAGCAGCATAGCTGGTGGAAGGCTGCTAACTTTCACTGAGGGGAGACTGCAGATGGCCTTACAGGTCACCCTCGAGCAGCTCTGGGCCTTGAGGGCCTGGCTTTGGACTATACCACCTCGGCATGGGCGGCAGCAGTCTGGGCAGCCTGGCTGACATGCAACAGTGCACAAATGCTGCCATCCTGAGAGAGGACTGCACGTCTGTGCACCATGGAGCCACTGCCACTCCCACAGGGCAGCACCACAGAAATCCTCATAATCTGCTGGAGCACACATTGCTGGAGAGCTATGAGAACCTGCATGCCCTATAGAGCACTGATATCTACAGCCATGATCACAACAGTCTGTGCCTGCATGGCAAAAGTCCAAGCAGAAGCCAGGGATCTCATGACCTCTGTCTGACCTTGCATTGCAGCACTGAGACATCAGGAGGCCTCTGCAGTGGAATCTGAGACAGCAGCCACCAGACACTCCATCATGGGTCGGTCTGGTAGTGCTACCATGGAGTTGTCCACCAATTACACACTAGAAAGGATAGGCTCCAAGCTCTGCTCAACGTCCTGTGCCAGATTGCACCCTGACTCCTCCATGCTCCTTGACAGTGACAGGAGGCTGGCATGGTGTGCCATTCTCCTCGTCCCTCAGTGCTCCAGTGTGATTATCCAACAGCCTGCAGTGCATTGCTGCAACTTTCTTTTTATAGGGGCTGCATTTTTAAAAAGGGAAGCCTGCCTGGAGCACATGGTGAGCCCAGAATGCTACTTCATCCCCTGCAGTGCTCCGAGTCTGTTGGCACCATACGGCGCCTCACTGCAATCATGGAGATGAGGTTTTTTTTTAGATTAGAGATACAGCACTGAAACAGGCCCTTCGGCCCACCGAGTCTGTGCCGACCATCAACCACCCATTTATACTAATCCTACACTAATCCCATATTCCTACCAAACATCCCCACCTGTTCCTATATTTCCCTACCACCTACCTATACTAGTGACAATTTATAATGGCCAATTTACCTATCAACCTGCAAGTCTTTTGGCTTGTGGGAGGAAACCGGAGCACCCGGAGAAAACCCACGCAGACACAGGGAGAACTTGCAAACTCCACACAGGCAGTGCCCAGAATCGAACCCGGGTCCCTAGAGCTGTGAGGCTGCAGTGCTAACAACTGCGCCACTGTGCCGCCCCAATTTTATGTGATGCACCAATTTTATGTTCTGCCCATCTCTTTTGGAACTGATGCAGGTAGCTCGTGAATCACGACCCCCATGCCCAAAAAATGGGGCTATCCAATTTCTAACCCATCATTTAACATCAGTTCCTTACAAAAACCTTCTATCTAATCACTTTTCCTGATGGTTCCAAACTGATTCTTTAGGGTCTGGGATGTTGGATATGGTGTACTGTGATCATTCACTTTACTGGAATTCCATGCAACTCACTGAGTATTTATTGGGACCCCAGAGAAAATCATGTGTATTTCATTAAATAAGAATTAATCATATACTATTATCTGGAAAAGACATTTCTAACATTTAACAAATTTATAATTTGCTGAGACTAATAAGTAGTAAATCAGTTTCTTATGAAAAAACAGAAAAGTCAATAGTTTATCAACTAATAACATAAAGGTTTAAGTACTGATTGGGGGAGTGGAGCGGCAGAAAAATGTACTTAGGATTGATTTTGATTCATAGTTATGTGATGTCAAAATATAATACGTGGAAGGATTGTGTGACATTTAGTTATTAGTCACTGATTGCATTCACTGCAAAATGACTTCCACTTTCAAATGGCACAAAACTAACAATATAACTCTTCAGTGAAGTCTTTCTCTGACATTGAAATTGAACACGATGAAAGCCATGGATTTATCAGTCTCACACCACTTTGATTTGACACCACCTGGAGTATAAACTCCACTGCAGTGTTAATGCGATTTAGAAAGTACTCAAAAGACTCCCTGAGCACTTAATAAACTTGTTCTAAGTGTCTTTAGGAATGTGTAACCTGCTACCCATGCTCTCCAAACATTAAAATTTAATAGCCAAGAGCAAGCCTTTGTGAGTGTATTTAAATATGTACATACAGAGCCAGTTGTCAGCTACGAGATTTCGATTTAGAGCCAAGCAATATAAACAAGTTGTTACCTGCCTGGAATTTCATTCTGTAATTATCAGTCTCTGACTCTAATTTGATTATATCACCACATAATATGAAGCAATTTGTGTCTATTTTGAAACCAAGCTAAAATTTCCAATTTCAAGATAAGAATTGTATACCATTCTCCCGCAACTGTGAATACAGCTGACAATGAGGTGTCATTTTATTTCTGGGTAAAGTCTATTAAAATAAAATAGCACTATTGTCAAAATCAGCTAAATGGAAACAGTAAAATTGATTGAAAAAAATTGGCCTGGTTTTTGCAGACAGCGGAGAACCAACGGTGCTCACCATTGACCTCAACGAAAGCTGCCCACAAAGATGCAGTGATATCTGTGACACAGACTTGTCCTTGCACAATGTCAATTTATATCTGGTGCCAAGCCAAGGGGATCTCTAGTCGGACAGCAACAATGATGTCAGCAAGCGGGGTAAGCAGCCAATCACACAGCAAACGAGGAAGTTAAAAGTGCTGAATCCTTTTATTTTGAAATTTAAGATAGTGAAATAAATTATTATGAATGGATTAAGATAGAAGCTAAAATGAAGATAAACTTTAAAAAACATTTAATACGTGGATTTTATCATAATGGAGAAATTTAACATTCCGCAAATATAAAATTAGCTTTTCAGGGCAAGTGAGGGTGTTTAGGCATAATTATAAAGTTCGTACTCTGTTAAAAACCAAGTTGCACTTCATTCAATAGGGTGTAACTTTTTCAAGGGTTTTTACGCGAGACTAACAGCATAAATAGTGGAAGTTTTCGTCAGTTCAAAGATTTCACATTGATTGCAGTTTGGGAGGACCTCAGCAGCGTGCCCCCTGGAGAAATGTAGAATCACTGATAGTAACTTTTGGATTTCCACATTATTCTGTTCTTGTACAAATTTCAGAAGTTGCTTTTAGTTTCCGTGCAGTAAAGACGGCAAACGCTGACAGTTTCACCATCACTCTCATGAATAGTGAAAGAAAATTAAAGAGCAAATCCACCCAGGTCACTTTCACTCACCTCCCATGGCCAGCTACAGAGAGACATTTGCAGAGGTTGGGAACAGAGCAGGCAAGGGAATAGTGCATGCCACAAAACAAACTTGGGAAAAAGAAGCTAAGATACTCAAAGCTTTATGTTCAGGTTGTAATCTATGTAAATCCAGACTAAATACAGAAACAGAAAGATTGCCTACAGTTTTCAAGTTAACAACCTGTTAGGGAGTGTTTAAACTGGCTTGCCAGAGGGATGAGAACCTGAGAGTAGATTCAGAAGGGAGAAAAGTTAGAAATGGAAGACAGAAAATTAGTCAGTATGTTTGGAAGACAGAGGAAACAAAGGCGAGAAAGTAGGCAACAAGGGAGTTTGGCATTGCTAAATCATATATATTTCAATGTAAGAAGTCTAGGGAATAAGGTAGATGAGGTGAGAGCACAGATTGACATGAGGGAATATGATATTATCATGTTACAATCAGGTGAGGAGGGTTCGAAAGGCTCCCCTCTTGTCCCTCTCCTTGTTTGACCGCAACAGGGTTTATTTCTTTTAAACAGTGGATATGCTTACCAATTCAGTGAGTGCTCAACCCTTTACGTGCTATGATCATAAAAGAACCAATCAGACAGTTTTCTTGAGTTTAAACAAGAAAGAGGTTAGTTTATTGTACTTAAAACCAAAACCCAATCCAAGTAAAATAATAAACTACACTCCAACTTTTACTTTCACACACCAGATTGGTTAACAGACCGGAAGTAACGCATGGGCATAAACGGGGACATTTTCTAGTTGGCAGACAGTGAATAGTGGAGTGCTGCAAGGATCAGTGCTGGGGCGTCAGCTATTTACAATCTATATCAATGACTTGGATGAAGAGACAGAGAATAATGTATGTAAATTTGCTGATGATACAAAGGTAGGTGGAACAGTAAGCTGTGGAAAGGACACAGAGAGGCTGCAAAGAGATATGGACAGGTTAAGTGAGTGGGCAACAAGATGGCAGATGGAATATAATGTAGGGAAGTGTGAAGTTATGCACTTTGGTCATAAGAATTGAAAAGCAAAATATCTTTTAAAAGGTGTGCAACCTGTAAGTGCTGATTTTCAAAGAGACTTGGGTATGCTTGTACAAGGAATGCAAAAAGTTAACATGAGCTTAATTCAATGTGATGTCAGTTGTCAATGATGAAGCAAAACTAGTCTCCATCTTTCTTTTTGTTTTTATTGGGTTGTAGGCACTTAAGATCTCAACCTTCCCCTATTTTAATATTTCTGTATAACTGTACTTGAAGTGATAGATTTTGCCCATATTTCCAGAATAACACCTTCTGCTTCTATCTAATTTTTCTGATTTAAGTTTGAACTCAAGGATTTTTAATGCAATTTATGCTCCATGCTTGCAACATTTGATGTGCTATGTGCCCATATTTTGTTTATGAGTTTGTAAAAGGTTATAAATGATCAAACTCTGGGAGACCTCAGTAAGTAGTGATGAATGCTAGGATATCAAACCTGGAATGTAGTGTGAATTAACTTTATTTATGATAGGTACAGTTGATCCTCTCTGTAACACAATCTTTTAAGTCACACAAAACACAATCTATAGAAAGAGAAATAATGTGTTTTTTTAATATACTTTCTCTATTGATGTATTGTCTTCAAAGCTGCTGTGTATGTCAGGGAAAGATATAGCCCTGAGTTTAACTCAGGGCAACAGCCAAGATGGGCAACAATCCCTCCCAACATAGACCGTGCATGGCCTGGAAGATTTTAACTCCTGGGCCTTACCTGCATAATCTCCAGCCTGAATCACCAGGAACTGAAGTATAATTTGCTGGGAGGAGGTTCAGAAGAGCCTCACAGTTGGGGCAGCAGTGAGAAAATCCAGGGAAAGTGATGTCCCACAAGGAAAGTCAAAATTAGTAAAATCCCTTACCTTTTGGGGCCTCTCCTGGCCACTAGTTTGTCCTGGCAAGAAAGCCGCAATCACTACCCCACTCAGGCCACTGGTTAAATAACAATTGAGGTTAATGAGTTCCAATCTGCATATTGAAAGCAGGACTCCACCAGTTTCTGGTGGGTGAGCTTCTTGCTTGCTCAAAAGAGCAGGTTAAAATCAGAACTTACAGGAAGAGAGCAGGACATTGGCATGTAAATTCCATGGTACTTTTAACTGCCCACCTATGTGGTTTCTGCCAGGTGAACAGAGTTAAAATCCAAAACACACCGCATCCCTCCCCTTCTAACCTGCCCATAGAGCGGACATACTAAAGGGTCAGTCTGTGCTTATAGCTTTAAAACAATTGAGTTAGAGTGGTGTATACACGGATATTAAAAACAATTACAATGTTAAAGATGTGAAGTAGCCTTTCTAGAAAGTCAGACAGTTTGCAATAGATTCTCAAGAGTTTGTTATAACAGGGAATGTTTTAAATGTAAGTTTGGTACATGGTTTCTCTGTTAGATAAGAAACTAAAAATAATACATCTCATATCCATGTTCATGGTACAAAAGATCGACGAGATGAGCAGTGATTGTGTCCATGAGGTGACGTGAAATTTCAAAGTAACTCGATGTAGTCCATTATTAACACTATGAAAGTGTTGGCTTATTGAATGAAAACATCTTTACCGTTTACCTTCTCTTGCAGAAAGACATTCACAGATGAAGCTTTTTTTCTTGTTTTCTTTTCCATTATCATTAGTGACATGTAATCTCCTCTCCTCCTTTCACCACCACCTGATCTGTCATCGGCATGCTGTTTTCTCTTTCTCCAATGAAAAAGAAATGGTCTCTCCAGCAGGACGGTCCCTTCAGAGCTGAAAAAGAAAAGAAAAGATCAAAAGGCACACGTGTGACAGATGTCAAGAGACCCCTGTAGAGCCATTTTTACCCCTTGCTGAGACTGTGCTGGACTCCAATAAGCAACCAATTGGTGAGGGAAGAATTGTATATTTTGCCTATTGTGTTTCAACACAGCCCAGCAGAGGCAGTCAATTAGGTCATACTGAGCAAAACCCAAATAAACATGCCAATGAATGTGAGAAAATATCCATGTTCAGAGTTTGTACATGATATTCACCAAGCCTCATATTATCTTCAAAAGCTAATGACTTGCCTTCAGAGGGGATGTTATTGCATGGGGCCCCAAGCCTGTCAGGGACTCCAGTAAAACGACACCAGCGCAATAGTGATAGCTGATTCTTAATCATTTTCTCAATTATTTTGATATTACTTATTGCAAACATGCCTTTCCACCATTGTACATGTGCAGTTTTGACATCAGATTATTTTATATGGTTATCTAATAAAATGCAGGGGCCACAAACCGAACCTTTACACAGGGCCCCACTGGACAAACCCGCTCCTGATTACTTTGACCTGAATTGGACTGGAGCAAGATGAGCATAATGGAAACAAGGTTTGAAAAGACCTTTCTGTATTTGTTGCCGCAAGCTTCAATAGAGACAGAAACTCAGTTGTGAGAATTCCAAAATTTAATGAGGACAGATTGGTGAAATTCATTGTCCTCCTTGGAGAGAAAACAAATATGGATGTCACAACTGGAGTATTCCAGTCAGTTTTGATTTAACAAACATAGAACTTCAATTTTATCATTCTTTTCATGCAGAAATTACCATATTTATTTTGTAAAATTGCCATCTGATTTTATCCCACAACACTTGCCCTAGAAGTCAATGATACACTAGGATTTCTGGCATGGCTACATAGCACACTGTCCTGAAATTGACTTGGTCAATTATCTGTTACCTTGGACTGTGTTTTATGTCATACTTGGCAGCAAAGGTATCGGTCGTGGAAACATTATGCTTATAGATTAAAAATGGAGACTCCTCAAAAAAATACATTTGAGCAACTTAAAGAACTGTGGCTCCTGAAATTAAATTTAGAAATTATCTATGCAACATTATTAAAATAAACAGGTTAATGCTTCCATTAAAATAGTGGAAAGGCGAATTTGATATGAACCTGTTAAATGCTGGTGCAGTAATATGACACAGCGTAACTTGCAGGCTTAAATTACTAACAGCAACAGGCTGAGCCATTACAAACTATTTCACTAATGTAAACCCAATCATCTGTGTCAGAGCAACCATTATTTTCTTTTTAGCAGCTCACTGCTGCTACACTAAACATCACTTCATATTTTGTGAACTTTGATTGTAACACTCAGAAAGTAATAATCATAGATCTAAGTTAATAAAAAAAATTTTTACATTTGAGGTATCCTTTTCTTTGGTTGTCAATTTGGGTGGAAAAATAGATTTGAGTAAGTATGTGAAAAGACCAATAGAAAGTGAAAGCCAACTTTTGAACTGTTACTTCGACTGCTCTGAGTTTTGCTCATAGCCTAAATCATTAGAGGAAGGAAAAAAAGTCCTTGTGAAAGCCTTGAAAAGGAAATAGAAACACAAATTGAATTCTGGACTGCCACTTAGAACAGAGATTAATCAAACAAAAGAAAAATATCAGCACATCTAATATTTATTGTTTAAAATAATCAGTTGTGAGCTTGAGGGGACGGAAGCCAATCAGCCCCCTTAACCCAAATCCAGGTAGCCCTGACCTGATTCCTTTTTGTCCGAAATGTCTTAGCAGTTATTTCCCTGATATTCACCTCTGTCTGAAGACATGAGAATATTTTGTCACTCAGGAAAATTCATTTATTCAATTTTCATTGAGTATTTTTGAGAATAGAACAGCAAACCCTTAAATGCCAACTATATATGTCCTTCATTTCCATATATGTTCTTCAGTAGTAACTTTTGAAACACCAGGGCATCCAGCACTCAGATATGATACATTTAGGTTAGTGTCTGCACTGCTCCTCATAGCAACTCTTCTGTCCGAATCTACAGAATAAAATGACCCAAAACATCTTCAGCAATGTTGTCATCTGCACTTTTGCAAGTACCATGAATGTGGCTCCTTCCCTGTGCTGAAGCCTTATTGTACAGATTCACAAATAAAAATCTATTGGCTAAGTTTAAATACAGTGCAATTAACTTGGTGCACTATTTTGCATGATAAATGAGTGATGATACTATACTGTCATGGTTTTTTTCCCTTAATGTTGGTGTAACATGAGCCTTGATTAATTCACAACTTAAAAGTTCTTTTTACATGGAAGGAGCAAGTGTACTGGCTGCCTGCAGAATTTCAATGGCTACTGGTTAAGATTCAAGAGACCCTATACCTCCTTGTGCAGGTTCCTGTGTAGTCCTGTAGCTGACAGTCATGTCTGCTGTTGCTATAGCCGGTTTGATCTGATCCCTTTTCTGACACATCTGCAGTCACTTTCACAATGATGCTGGATGTGACCAATGTTCTATCACCCTGAAATACAGCAACCTCGTTCATAGCCATTCCAGCCATGCACTGGTTGAAGAGCACCCAAACAGTTTAGCTGGTGATCTGTTTGGGAGCAGAACTGTGGATGGAAGAGAAACCTTGTTTCGTGTTTCTGGATATCCAATCTGTCAGCATGTTGAAATAGGCCAAGATTGTCTGTTGTAGGTTGACTCCAAGGCCTTACAGCATCAGTCTGAGCAGCCATGAGACACACTTCCATTATGTTAGGGCCTCTACCTTCAGTAACTCCTGTAAATGATTTATTGAGAAGGTAAACGCTTTTGAAAAGCAGGCACTATGTGATCTGAATCCCTAGACACTGCAGCAGAGACACAAACTGCATTGGTCCTGTGGGCAGCAGGTGTTTGCTTTTTATCTGCCACCGCCATTTGTTCCTCCCCACTTACCAGCTGTGATTCAAATGATACAACTGCCTTAACCTCACTGCCTCAATCTTCAAGATATGTGAAGCTCTGCCGATACTTGCAAAGATGCTGAAAGTGGCACAAGATTTTTTTTTTGTTTCATAGGATGTGGGCATTGCTGGCTAGGCCAGCATTTGTCACCCATCCCTAATTGCCCTTGAGAAGGTGGTGGTGAGCTGCCTTCTTGAACTGCAGCATTCTTGGGGTGTTTGTACACCGACAGTACTGTTAGGGAGGGAGTTCCAGGATTTTGACCCAGCGACAGTGAACGGACGGCAATATAGATCCAAGTCAGGATGGTGTGTGGCTTGGAGGGGAAATTGCAGGTGGTGTTGTTCCCACACATCTGCTGTCCTTGTCCTTCTAGGTGGTAGAGATCACGGGTTTGGAAGGTGCTGTCAAAGGAGGTGTAGTGCATTGCTGTAGTGCATCCTGTATATGGTACACACTGCTGCCACTGAGCGTCAGTGGTGGAGGAAGTGAATGTTTAAGTTGGTGGTAGGGTTGCCAATCAAGCGGGCTGCTTTTTCCTAGATGGTGTCGAGCTTCGTGAGTGTTGTAGGAGCCACACTTATTCAGGCACATAGAGACAAGATGTTGTGTGATATTGGCTGGTGTGAGGACACTGCTCTACATTTTGCAAGACCTTGCTGTGTGTAAAATAGTTGCAGCATCTTCCGACATTACGGACTACACATAAAAATAATTGATTATGGAAAGCATTTTGGAACATTGAAGAGACATCAGAAAGCACTATATAAATGCAAATTGTTTCTTTACAAAGGAGCACCTTCAAACGGCTCTTGCATTGCAGGAAAGAGTATATGATTATTTTTGATTCTTTATATCTGTGCGTCAGTATCTAATTAGAGGTACAAAGCCTCAGCAAACCAGAATAATGCGAGTCCTGATTTTGGGGGAGACCTCTGGCTTCATCTTCCTCCTGTTCCCTCAATTGTATCATGATCAATGATGTCCAAGGTGGCCTCCTCAAATGATGCCAAGGACTTTTAATGCTGGAGCCGTCCACTCGCATTTGTTATGTCATCTTCTTGTGCAAATAATTAGGTAGTCTTAAGTGGCTGCTAATTTAGTTAGCGCTGAGTAAGACACACAGTTCACCATCTTACAGTACATCTTCTTTGATACTAAATGAATATACTCCCGGCAGCCAGGTTATTTTTCAAGGATTTCCTGTATTGAACCACTTTACAATCTTGGTTAACTATAGCTGCTGAATGTATTTGTCCCATGTAGCTCGGCCATTGCACAGGCTATTTGCTGATAACATCCAGTTCTACCTCTGCACCACTTGTCTCAGCCCTTCTACTCCCTCTGTGCTGTCAGACTGCTTGTCTGACATCCACTCTTAGATGAGTCAGAATTTTCTCCAGCTAAACATTGGGAATTACCTAAGAATTACCTATCATCCTAAGACGTCACCACAAACTTCATACCTTGACCACCAATTTCATCCACCCGGCCAACCATTGTCTCAGCTTGGTCAGACTGTTTGCAATCTTGATATCGTATTCAATCCCAAGTTGAGCTTCTGATCCCATATCCACTCCATCACAAAGCCTCCTCTCTTGCTGAACCCTCATCCATGCCAGACTCAACTATTCCAATTGTTTCCTGGCCATCCTCCATGCTCTGTAAAGTACCGTACATCCAAAACTTTGCTGGCCCTGCACACCAAAAGCTGAATTTTATCCAGCCAGTGGGAGCAGGATTGGAGGCGTGGCAGGCCAAAAAATTGGGAGGGGATGCACTCACCTGGAAACCTCACATCATGACGTCAGTTCCAGATTTTGTCAGCGGCGAGAAAGGTCCAAGGTGGCATTGCTGCTATGCCACAGTGGGACTGCAATTTAATTTGCGAAGCAGGTACTTAATATGTATTTGCATGGTCCTCACTCCGATTTTATGAAGGGTTTTCAATTAAATCGATGGCGCACGGGGATCACATGCCTTCTGATTCCCACCCGGTTAAAAGTGGCGATACTGAGGCAAGGCGTCAGTGCTGCCTATGGAAAGCAGCCATGGGGAGCGTTGGATGAATGCAGGAAGTGGGTGCGGTGTTGCAGCCCACACGGCAAGAGTGAGCTTTGTCTCGGGTGGTGGGCTGTCTGCAAGTGTGGGCGCTGAGAGGCATTAGCCCATGTTCAGAGGGGAGTAGCAATCGTAAGGTTCCAAAGGCAAGGTGCCATCTCTAGGAACAGCGCAAAGGAGGGGGAGCGACCAGCTGGAATGTGTCTCATACACCCATTCTTTGTAGATCCCCAGCCCACGCTGGGCAGCAGAGACTCAGAAGGAGGCAGGGCCAGGTGGCAGCTGAGCAAGCCAGTGTAGATCGACTAGGGAAGCCACAGCAGTCGGCAACATCAAGAAGGGCCTATCCGCGGCAGAGAATATATTGGACTCGCCTGGGATTCCTCCAAATATCCAACTAGCAGTGTCAGTGAAGAATGAGGCTCTCCAGGGAGGCCGTCACTGACTTTTGCATCATACTGCAGGGCGAGCTGCAACCCATGGGCTGTGGTGGACATCCCATGCCCATAGGCCTGAAGATCACCATGGCACACAGCTTTTACGCATCTGGATCTTTCCGGGGATCCACTGGGGACATGTGTGAGGTCTCCTAGGTAGCAGCCCACTGCTGCATCAAGGAGGTGACCAATGCCATGTTCAAGAGGGGTGGCGACTATGTGCGGTACCGGACCAACCCTGACAGTCAGGCAGAGCGGGCCATCAGCTTCGGAGCCATCACTGGATTTCCCCAGGTGCAAGGTATCATCAGCTGCATGTATGTGGCCATCAAGGCTCCCACAGAGAAGCCAGCCACCTTCATCAAGAGGAAGGGCTTCCATTCCATCAACGTACAACTGGTCTGCAACCACCAAAAGCGTTTCCTGCAGGTGTGCACCAGCTTCCCGGGAAGCAACCACGAAGCCTACATCCTTCAACAGTGCCAGGTGCCACAGTTTCTCTGGACCCTCGCTCGCCTTCGGATTTTCGGGGACAAGGGCTATCCATTGAAGGCATGGCTACTGATGCCTGTGAGGAACCCTACACTGCAGCAGAGGAGAGACACAACACCTGCCATGGGTCTAACTGAGTGACCATCGAGCAGACCATTGTGCTGCTGTAGATGAGATTCCAGTGCCTGGATCAATCCGGTGGGACCATGCAGTATGCCTCAGCGAAGATCTAGCATATCAAAGAACAAAGAACAAAGAACAGTACAGCACAGGAACAGGCCATTCGGCCCTCCAAGCCTGCGCCGATCTTGATGCCTGCCTAAACTAACACCTTCTGCACTTCCGGGGCCCATATCCCTCTATTCCCTTCCTATTCATATATTTGTCAAGATGTCTCTTAAACGTCGCTATCGTATCTGCTTCCACCACCTCCCCTGGCAGCAAGTTCCAGGCACTCACCACCCTCTGTGTAAAGAACTTGCCTCACACATCCCTTCTAAACTTTGCCCCTCGCACCTTAAACCTATGTCCCCTAGTAACTGACTCTTCCACCCTGGGAAAAAGCTTCTGACTATCCACTCTGTCCATGCCGCTCATAAACCTCTATCATGTTGCCCCTCCACCTCCGTTGTTCCAATGAAAACAATCCGAGTTTTTCCAACCTCTCCTCATAGCTAATGCCCTCCAGACCAGGCAACATCCTGGTAAACCTCCTCTGTACCCTCTCCAAAACCTCCACGTCCTTCTGGTAGTGTGGCGACCAGAATTGCACGCAATATTCTAAGTGTGGCCTAACTATCGTTGTGGTCTGCTGTGCTCTGCACAATCTAGCACTGCAGAGGGGAGAGGCCTTACATCAAGAGGACATGATTTAATGCCACTCCTCCAACGACGAGAAGGATGTGGAGGAGGATGCTGAGCAGGCAGCGTGGGATGATGAAACCCTTGTACTGAAGATGAGGGCCATTGAGAGATGCACAAGGGAGGCTCAGGACACTCTCATACATATCCAGTTTCTGCCACCATTATGTCCATTCCAAGTGAACTCACCTCACTGCATTCTTCATGTCGACTCTTTCCTATCACACTCCCGCACCTTGTGCCCAGGTTCACCAGGCACATGTAGAACTGAGAAAGTGACCATATGCAACCTGCCCCTGCACTGGAAGCCCATTGAGGGAGCAAGCATGAAGGTGGCATCTGACAGGGCAGCAGGGAAAGCATGAGAGATTCTCAACAATGAAAGTGCCCTCCATTTATTTAAATGTTCACAATACCCAATAACAAGACCAAGTTGCACACACCCATGAAACTCCAAGTGTGTCTCGGTGCTCTTCTTCACACACTTCCATGAGCTTCTACAAAGTGCTCCCCCTGTGCCGGCAGCTGAGGTGGAGGCAGGCTGCTGAACATGCTGCCCCATGGGCTGGAATGACTTTGGCGGGCATCCTCTGGCTGCCTCAGACCTGGAGGGCCCTAGCAGGCACAGGAGCTTCCTCAGTTGTCACAGCTACTGGAGCTGGACTCATTGGCAGAGGGGCTGAGGAGCCACTGTCCACACTCAAGTGTGCCCTGAGGGGAGCCCCTAGATGTGGAGGTCAGCCTCTCCTCTTCCCTTTCAAGGCTCACTTGAACCTCCCTGCTGACCAGAGAAGGATGAGGACCTAAAGAAGACTCCAGTCACCTTGTACCCCCCTTGCCTTGCCACTGCTGTGTTGAGCTCATGGCCAAGGCAATGTTGTGCAGGTCTGTGGGATCTGCCTCTCAATGGAGGAAGCCATGCACTCAGACAGCTGAGACATGGCAGCAGTCATGGCATGGGTGGACTACATCATCATTCGCCGTCCACACATGACTGATTTGCCTCTGGCAGCTTGGCCATATGTTCCCTTACCTCTCTCTGCAACTCCAGCATGTTCTGTGCTGCCAACACCAGAGGCTCATCATCAGCAGGGGGCTCAACATGAGCCTGGGCTCCCACAGTCCTCCGACTATCAGTTGCCTCACTTGTCACGGCCTCTGTCAGCTGCTCAGATGCGTGTGTGGTGCTCTCACTCGTTTGTGACCCTGCAACTAAGCTCGAGTGCATATCCACTGATATGAGAGTAACTGCACTGGTGGTGGGTGCAAGAGAACCGTGTGACAACAAGATTCCAGCGGTGCCAGCAGACGATCTTCTCTCTGAGGTGCCATGACCTACATGAGAAAACGCAAACATTTAGGGGGTTCTGCGGCATGGGTCTGCCAATGCCAACCATACGTGATGTGGTTCTCGAGAAGAGTGGTGGTGGGCACATGAACACAATGCCACCTAACTCTTTTGGGTGGACAGTCCAATCTTTCTGTCTGCTATGGAAGGGCCGCCCTGGGAACTCATTATTTCTAGGGCCTCCTCCTCTGCCAGGGTCAGTTCTCGGATGTTCGGGACCCCACTTCCAGTCTTCACCCTTTCCCGAGTGTTATGGGCCGTTTTCTCCTGCAAGCAGAAAAAGGGACACTGTTAGTCTTCCCACAGAGACCAGCAGGACACTTGTTCTGCTGGCAGCCCTTTGGCCCCCGATGGGGGCTCCCAAATGCCTACTCCTCATGTCCGCTGTCAATGGACGTGTGGGGGGGCAAGCAAGGACAGAAGGCCAGCTGTCTTGAAGATGTAGCTATTCTTTTGACATGATCTGCCGTTTCCTCAGCCCTTTGCCACCCATTTTGCAGCCACTCCCTGACCATGTCACACTCCCTCCCACATGCAAGCCCCAAAGATGAGATGGGTATGGAGGACTCACCTTGGCAGAGCAAAGGAGGTCATTGACCCTCTTGCACTGCTGGATTCAGTTTCAGAGGGTGACCTCACAGCCGCTGACCTCCTCTGTGATCTCTGTCCAGACTTGTTTGGTCAGGAGAGAGAGTCTCTTCCTGCCATCCCTTGGAAAGCGGAGCTCCTGCCTTTCCCTGATAGCCTCAAGGAGAATCCTCAGGGAGCTATCACTAAATCCTGGGGCCACCAGGTGTCTTCCACCAGACATGGTCAGTTCCTGGTCTTATGAGGCCTTGGTCAGTGGCACAGCAGCACAGCATCTAGAGCCAGGGGATTCAGCAGCACAGGGTCTCCATGAGGGGTAAGAAGCACAGGGACCCCAGACAGGAGGGGTCAGAAGCACAGGGACACCAGCCAGGAGGGGTAAGAAACACAGGGACCCAGACAGGAAGGAACAGAAGCACAGGGACCCCAGACAGGAGGGGTAAGAAGCACAGGGACCCCAGTCAGGGGGGTAAAAGAACAACAGGGACCCCATCCAGGGGGGGTCAGAAGAACAGTGACCCCAGACAGGAGGGGTAAGAAGCACAGGGACCCGAGACAGGAGGGGTAAGAAACACAGGGAACCAGACAGGAGGGGTAAGAAGTACAGGGACCCCAGACAGGAGGGGTCAGAAGTACAGGGACCCCAGACAGGAGGGGTCAGAAGCACAGGGACCCCAGCCAGTGGGGTCAGAAGCACAGGGACCCCAGCCTGGGGAGTAAGAAGCACAGGGACCCCAGACAGGGGGGGTCAGAAGCACAGGGACCCCAGACAGGGGGGGTCAGAAGCACAGCAGCACAAAGGCAATCAAGCATCAAACTCAACAAGTGAAGCAGCTGTTCAAGCATGCTGGCAGCATTTTTAATAGGGCGCCAGCACCTGCATCCATCTCAGTTGATGATGCTATCCAGCGTCTCATTGCCCTCCCCCTCCTCCAATGGGACGGGCCCCATGCCCAGGGGTCGGCAACGTGTCTGTGGTAAGAATTTTGAGGTCCGTTTGACATGACAAACGATAGTGGGAAATGCCCCTGAAGCATCCTTCTCCAATTTCCCCGTGATGGAAATCGATTAAACAATAACTATTTAAATGAATCTCCACTATTACTTTAGGTGAAAGCGCCTCATCCCCTCCAGTGTAGAGCTGAGAGTCAGCTTCCAAATATAGAAAAAACTATACCAGCGCAGGTCCTGTGATCGCACAATGCAGGATACCAGTTTGAGAACAATAAACCATTAAATAAAAACACTACATTATGCATCTGCGATTTTAAATCAACATAAACTGAAATGTTAGATCTCTGCCTGAATAGAATTGGCTGTGGGGTGAGTATCGGGATGTATGTGTGTGTGTAATATTTCAGAAAGGTCACAATGAATATTGAGAGAGAGAAAGAGAGAGAGGAGGGGCTCTTAAAATAGGCAGGAGAAAAAATAGAGGGAGATTACACTTACCAAGGTGAGAAGGAGAAGTAGCGGTCTGTAGAAGTACAAGGAAAGGTTTGGTACAGGTGGAGTTGTACCCCGCCGCAGATAGAGGGGAGAGAGAGCAAACAGAAAAAGGCGAGGATGCTCGGCTCAAGTATGTTGGAGAATAAAATATGCAAAGATTGTGACAGAGCCCTGAGTGGGGAGTGGTGGGAGGGCAGGGGCGTGGTGGGGTTGCGGGTATGTGAGAGAGAACCTGCACGAAAGAGGGAGAGTAAGTGCTCCAGAGCTACTGCAGAAGGTAAAAATTCTCTTCATTAAAAAAAGCACCTCCATCTGAAACAAACTAGAAATTCCTGAAAAATACTGGTTTAACATCATAGAAAGATGAATGGGAAGTTGAGTTAATGAGCTGATTCACAAAGACCAGAGTAATGTTGAACCATAGAACCATAGAAAAATTACAGCACAGAAGGAGGCCATTCAGCCCATCGTGTCTGCGCCGGCCAAAAAAACTAGCCGCCCAATCTAATCCCACCTTCCAGCACCTGGTCCATAGCCTTGCAGGTTACAGCATTTCAGGTGCATGTCCAGGTACCTTTTAAAAGAGTTGAGGGTTTCTGCCTCCGCCACCATTCCTGGCTGTGAATTCCAGACACCCACCATCCTCTGGGTGTAAAAGTTTTTCCTCATGTCCCCTCTAATCCTTCTACCAATCACCTTAAATCTGTGCCACCTGGTAATTGACCTCTCCACTAGGGGAAACAGGTCATTCCTGTCTACTCTATCGTGGCCCCTCATAATTTTGTACACCTCAATTATGTCACCCCTGAGCCTCCTCTGTTCTAAGGAAAACAACACTAGCCGATCCAATCTTTCCTCATAGCTGCAACTTTCAAGCCCTGGCAACATTCTTGTAAATCTCCTCTGTACTCTCTCCAGACCAATTATGTCCTTACTGTAATGTGGTGACCAGAACTGTACACAATACTCCTGCTGTGACCTAACCAGCATTTTATACAGTTCCAGCATCACATCCTTGCTTTTGTATTCTGTACCTTGGCCAATATAAGAAAGCATTCCATATGCCTTCTTCACCGCCCTATCTACCTACTCTATCCACCTGCAGGGACCTGTGGACATGCACACCAAGGTCTCTCACTTCTACCCCTCTCAATATCCTCCTGTTTATTATGTATTCCCTCGCTTTGTTTGCCCTCCCCAAATGCATTGCCTCACACTTCTCTGGATTGAATTCCATTTGCCACATTTCTGCCCACTCAACCAAACCATTGATCTCATTCTGGAGTCTACAGCTATCCTCCTCACTATCAACTACATGGCCACTTTTTGTGTCATCAGCAAATTTCCCAATCATGCCGCCCACATTTAAGTCCAAATCTTTAATATATACCACAAACAGTAAGAGACCCAACACAGAGTCCTGTGTTGGAAACTGCTTTCCTTTCGCAAAAACATCTGTTGACTACTACCCTTAGTTTCCTGTCACTGAGCCAATTCTGGATCCAACTTGCCACATTCCCCTGTATCCCAAGGGCTTTCTTTTTTTTTTCTGACCAGTCTGCCGTGCGGGACCTAGTCAAATGCCTTACAAAAATCCATGTAGACCACATCCACTGCACTACCCTCATCAATCCTCCTTGTTATTTCCTCAAAAAACTCAGTCAAGTTAGTAAGGCATGACCTTCCCTTAACAAATCCATGCTGACCATCCCTGATTAATCCATGCCTTTCTAGGTGGCAGTTTATCCTATTGTGCAGGTTCTGATGTTTGACTCTGCGAAGGACATCAATCTACATGGTCATATTTTGTTGAATTTTTGGACTAAACACATTTATAAAGTCTAATGTGCATTAATTGTCCTCAATGACCAGGGAGGGACTTGGGAGGCAGCTGTGAATTTTATTTTTAAGTGTTTAAATCACTTCATATCTTCACCCTTTCTTATCTCTGTTACTTCCTGCAGCCCTGTAATTCCCACCCTCCCTACCCCCAGAACTCTGTTCCTCCAACTCTGGCCTTCTGTGCATCACCCTTCACCCCACCATTGATAACCATTCATCTGTTTAGGTCTTACACTCTGGAATTCCCTCCTTAAACCACACCACTTTATTTACTTCCTTCTTTTCCTTTAAGATCTTCCTTAAAATCTCTTTGAACAAGCTTTTGGTCACCCCTTCTAATATTTCCTTTGGTTTGGCGTCTGTTTTCATCTGATTTATGCTTGTGCGAAGCACATTTTCATTTTCTTTACATTAATGTTGTTGTTATTCTGTCCTGCCATGACAGAAACAAACAGCTACAATGGTGCAAAATGAGTTACATGTTGTTCAGGTGCAACTTGCGACATGCATATTTGGGGGAGGAACTTGGCATTGAAAGTTGTATTGTAGCCTTACCTTAACCAGTCACCTATCATTTACCTATTATTTTACTGAAATTGTACCAAGGTGCACTGAGTCCGACACACATCATTGATCAACAATCTGTTCAAGCTTGCTCAACCAGTCACTTTTGAAAAGATTATCCTGCTTTCCCATATTTCATAGATGAGGATCTCAAGTGCTTGGCTGTCGCATCTAGCTTTTCTCCATTTTATACCATTACTGAAGTGTTAACATCTGCTCTTCCCTACGCAAATACAGGGGTCTGCATGCTTGTTTAATCCATGTATCTTCTGAAACAGAACAAAATTGATTCCTAATGCTCCACTGGTCGGCCCACAAGAAGGGAGATCACACAATTTAGGCCAGATGCTAAAAACAGCAATAATTGGGATTAACAGATAATCCCAATGTTCGATACTTCACCCAAAAACTCTCAGTTACCCACAGTTAATCCATGAATAGCACACAACTAGCAATCTCCAGGCTTATCTTCCTTTCTTCGGTTGCTGAGGTTTCCATACTTTATATCGAATTGCTTCGCATTCAGTACAGCATGAAAACGACACCTCATTCTCCAGTGCCAGGAATTAGGTCTCATGATTTCAAAATACTGGGGGCAGAATTTTGTGCAGATGTTTAAAGTGAGAATGGTGGTTTGGGGGGATGGAGAATCATGTTGTAACTGTCCTCCCAGAAATCTGCAGTCATAACCTTAGTTCTGGATTTCATCGGTGGCGGGAAAGCACCAAAGCGACATGAATCTATTTTAAATTGCTGATCAATTGCTTGTAAAGCATTTACATCTAATTATCTTCAATTTAATGATTGGTTCTTGATTTTGTGGACAGCAGACGGCACTCATGTGCCTTCGGGTTTTAGATTAGAGATACAGCACTGAAACAGGCCCTTCGGCCCACTGAGTCTGTGCCGAACATCAACCACCCATTTATACTAATCCTACACTAATCCCATATTCCCAACAAACATCCCCACCTGTCCCTATATTTCCCTACCACCTACCTATACTGATGACAATTTATAATGGCCAATTTACCTATCAACCTGCAAGTCTTTTGGCTTGTGGGAGGAAACCGGAGCACCCGGAGAAAACCCACGCAGACACAGGGAGAACTTGCAAACTCCACACAGGCAGTACCCAGAATCGAACCCGGGTCCCTGGAGCTGTGAGACTGCGGTGCTAACCACTGCGCCACTGTGCCGCCATGATCATTAAAACCTGGCAGCACCAAGGCAAGGCTTCAGTGCCACACGGGGAGGTAGCCATGAACAGTGCTGCATTGGGGAAGAGAGGGGTTTGGAGGCCATTGTCAGGCTGTGTTGCTGTGTGCTTTTCAAGAGGGATTGGGGTCTCTGGGGCACTGTAAAAGAGATCAGGGTTTCGGGGACTCTGCAAGAGGGGTTGGGGGTCTCAGGGGCTTGGCAAGGGAGAGGCTTGGGTTTTAGGGACTGTATTGGGTGACCAAACTGCTGTGTGAGTTGTTTGGTCGTCCATCCTTCTGGATGAGAGGGTTGGCTATCACCAAGAGTGGGCATTGAGGGCCATCAGAGACTCTCCCGGGAGACTTCCTAAAAGCTCAGCTGCCAAGGCAAGGTCATCTCTACATCAACAGTGATCTGTAGGCCTACTGATCACCTGGCATGGTGATCCATCCTGTCTTTTTGGATCCCAATGGCGTGATGTGGCATCTCCAATGGAGGGAGGGCCAGAGGAAGCTGTGCCTGTCCGTGAAGCTTCACAACGAGAGCAGCAGCGGCCGGCCATGCCAAGAAGGGCCCACCCATACTAATGGGTGTAGCAGACTCGAATCAGCTACCTCCAAATGTCACTGCCATTGTCAGCAAAGACTGCGGCTCTCCAGGGAGCCCATCACTGACTTATGCACCCGGCTACAGGACGTGTTGCGACCTATGGGATTTTGTGGTCACCCTATGCCAGTGGCCCTGAAGATCACAGTGGCACTAAACTTTTATGCATTTGGACCTTTCCAGGTATCCACCAGGAACATGTGTGGGGTCTCCCAGACAGCAGCCCACCACTGCATCAAGGCAGTAACCGATGCCATGTTCAAGAGGCCAGCGACTGTGTGCATTACCAGACCGACCCTGACAGTCAGGCAGGCAAAAAGAGCTATCGGATTCAGGGGCCATCGCTGAATTCCCCCAGGTGTAAGGTGTGATAGATTTCATGCATGTGGCCATCAAGGCTCCAATGGACCAGCCACATTCAATCAACGTTCAGTTGGTCTGCGACCACAAAAAGTGCTTCCTGCAGATGTATGCCGACTTTCCAGGAAGCAGCCACGATGCCTACATACTTCAACAGTCCCAAGTGCCACAGCTTTTCAGGCCCCCTGCTCACATAGTTTCTCAGGGACGAGGGCTACCCACTGAAGACATGGCTACTGCACCTGTGAGATATCCCCGCAATGCAGCAGAGAAGAGGTACAACAATTGCCACGGCTCCACTCGAGTGAACATCAAGCAGGCCATTGGGCTGCTGAAGATGAGATTCCCCTGCCTTGATCGATCAGGTGGAGCCCTGCAGTATGCCCCAGCGAGGGTCTTGCATATCATGGTGGTCTGCTGTGCTCAGCACAATTTAGCACTGCAGTGGGGAGAGGCATTACATGACGATGAGATGCCTGAACGACACTCCTCCACTGACGAGGAAGACTTAGAGGAGGGAGATGAGCAAGCAGCACTAGATGGTGAAGACCTTACGCTGGAGACCAGGCAGATTGAGCGACTTGCCAATGAAGCAACAGCCAACCTCATAATTACCTGCTTCCAGCCACCCTGATGACCACTCACAGAGAAATCAATCAAGGCATACCTCAATGCATGTAGTCTGTTGCCTCCTCTTCATTTGTATTCTATGACTTGCTCCCAGGAGCAAACTTCACTAGTACCCATGGGAAACCATATGTTAATGAGGGCTATGCTTACATTGGCATTCCACCAAGGGGAAAGGGGAAATTCAGCAGCCTGCAATTAAGGTACAATGGAAAATGGCTTTCAAAAATGATCTTTAATGATTGTAACAAAAGAACTGTTAATTAATCAATACATGTAAGATTTCCGGCACCCATGAATGCCCAAGTGTGGCAAGGTGGTTTTCTTATTACATTTGCGAGTGCTCCTACAAGGTGTGATCCCAACGTCACAGCTGGGCTGGTGGCATGCTGCTGATCAGGCTGCGCCTTGACCTGTGATGACTTTGGTAGGTGTCCTCTGGCTGCCTGAGGCCTGGAGGGCTCCAGCTGCCGAGGGTTTCCTGCACTGATGCAGGACTCTCCTCAGGCATTGCGGCTACTGGAGCTGGCCTCACTAGCAGAGGGGCTGAGGAGCCGGTGTCTACATTCAGACTGCCCTGAGGGGAGACACCAGCTGTGGAGGTCAGCCTCTCCTCCTCCCTTTCAAGGCTCACTTGAACCTCCCTGCTTACCGGAGAAGGATGAGGAACTGGAGAAGACTCCAGGCATCGTGTCTTTCTCTCACCTTGCCTCTGCTGCGTCGAGCTCATGGCCAAGGTGATAGTGTGCAGGTATGCGCACATCTGTGGAATCTGGCTCTCCATGAGGGTTGCTAACCTCGCGATTGAGGAAGCCATGTGCTTACATGCCTATGTGCTCGTCATGACAACCTTACATGATGTGGGTCTCCAGAAGTGATGTCGATGTTGATGGAATCCAATCCTCACTCTCTTGCACAGAGACTCCAGTCTCTCCATCTGATATTACGTGACTGGCCTGGGTCCTCCCCAATTCCAAGGCCTCTTCCTCAGCTGGGGTGAGAGGACGCAGATCTGGAACTCCTCCACCAGTCTGAGCTGTCTCCCTCCTGTTGTTGGCCCTCTTGTCCTGCAAGAGGAGGGATGGAGATAGTAAGAATTCGCAGAGAGATTGACAGTTCTGCTAATGTCAGCCCCTTCTCCTGTAATGGGGGATCTGATATATCTCATGCTGCCACTCGCTATCAGGGGAGTTCATGAGGGTCAGCTGTGAAAGGTGGCCTATAGCTGAGATGCAGCCATGCATCTGTCAGGATGAGGTGATGCCTTACACCCTCTGCCATCACCATGGTAGTGCCACACTCACCATGTCCCGCTTCCTCCTGCGTAGCCACATGCACTCAGTGATAAGGAGAGTGGTAAGGAGCGCTCACTTTGGCTGAACGCAGGAGGTCATTGACCGTCTTTTGGCACTGTACCCAGTTCCAGCGAGTGACCCCATGGCTGCTTATCTCCTTTGAGATCTCCATCCAGGCTTGCCTGGTCAGGTGGGAGGACCTCTTCTTTCCATCGCTGGGGGAGAGAATCTCCCACCTTTCTCTTGCAGCCTGGAGGAGAATCTGCAGGGAGGCATCATTGAGCGCCAGGCATCCTGTGCTGTTCTCCTTTGGGGGTTGGGAGTCCAGGACTCAGTCGAACACGCCTTCAGCAGTACACTGAAAGCTGCAAATGATTCTAAGGCAGGAGTGAATGCAGGATTGGCAGGCCTTTGAATATGGCACCAGCACCTGCTCCGGAGTCATCTGACACCGTAATCAGCAACAGGCATCTGCCTCTGCCACATGCTTGGGGGGGCCCTGCATCTCCACAATGCAAAATGGCCACCTGCCACATGATCACGATGGGCAGCTGCCCATGTGACAGACAGGAACGGCACCCATTTCCAGGCCTGCTGCCGGGACCAACGGCAGGCTCCCTAAATTCAGCCCTGGGTGTGCAAACTCGTGCTTTGAAGCACAGTACTCTACATCCTCTTTATTACTTATGCTATATTAGTGCATTGTACTGCTGCAGCTGATGTTTTAGTGGCTATAAAGTGTACACCTAGTAGGTTTTGTTGGTAGAAAGGTAAAGTTTGATGAATGAGTAACAGTACTTCTTTGTTCCATGTTGAGCCTAGTTTAAAAAACAGGCTATTTTGGTCTTGATTAGATGAATTTTGAATTAGAAAGAAACAGAATTGGTGTTTTATATCTACCCAAGATCATTGCTGCACAGTTCTACAAGTTGGCTTAGCTCTATAATTAAAAACCTCACTACATTTTAAACCAATTTAGTTTGAAAAGGGTCACAGCTGCTACAGATGTAATTGCTATTTTTATTTCCATGTCTATTAAAATTACTTTGTTATAATCAAACAGTGCTTCTGTCTACAAGTTCAGGGAGGCTGTAGCAGCCCAGTAGCTAAAGTACAAAGCTGTTGAATTCCCTACTTGGATATGAGAATTGATGTTTCTTACTCCTATTATTCCATGCACCAGTGGCGGTATTATTCCACAGAGCAGTCAAATCATTCTCTGACTTATGCTACTCTACTTGAATCAAGACATGCCAAGTAGGCGGCTGGGTAATGCAGTGACATTGTGCCCAGCTTAACAGCAGGAATTGGCAGTACTCCAGTGTACAATTCAGATCATAAATATCACAACTTGCACATAATCTACTCTATGTACTTGTTTGTCTGGGTCAATCACACCTCCACATCCACCGCTCACCCATAACCCCAACATGCCAGTGTATGAGTTTGAATGAAATAGGACACAAATACAGGGAATCTGTTTTCCACTCACAGGAACACACCTGCATACATGCATGCACATTGGTATAATACATACACATTTCATGCAAAGCTTGAGAGAACACTGGAACAGTGCTTTATACGTTGATTTCAATTGGACAGATAAGAGTAGCAGTTTTAAGAATGCTCACTTACTCAAGCATATTCCTCCAAACATCTCAAACATTGGAATTAATGTAGTTACCCTGGACTGGATTATCTCTACATCCCATATTGTATGAATACCAGGCATCAATTTACATGAAGAAAAATAACTCCAGCAGTAAGTATGAAAAATATTATATATAGAATTTGGCATATGTGATGCATATTCCTTTGAAAATTCATTACAAGTACCAGAAATCCTTCTTACTGGCTGACCTTTTAAATATTAGTGTCATGATGTGTGACACACAATAGCTACTACTTTATGTTGAAAGTATATCAATATTGTGATGCACAATCTGATTACCACAAATCACTCAAAATTCTTGCAGAACTTTCTTTTCATCACTTCTTTTCCTCAGTAAGCAACACTTTTTCTGTCCGAAATAAGGGTTTAAATTAAATGTAAAAAGAATGTATTTCACAATAAAATGAATATGTTTATCATCTGAATTGTCTCTTGTATTTGTTCATGTTGTCAATATTTTCCCAATATGCATCAGTGCATTTTAGTCAGTAATGCTAATGCATGTTTTGCTTCAGTTTCTGAAGCTTTCTACTCAGTAGTATTCCTTCAAATAATTTTGAAAAACAACGCTTTATTGAGGTAAAATTTATATTGGACTTTTTTAAATGGCTGTGAGAGAATGAGAAAAACATGACAGTTCTGATTATATGCTTGTTGTAGCTTTTGTTTTGTTTTTGATAAACTGCAGAAGTACATTCAACTGAGAAGGAAATGAATGACAGAGAAAGACTGGGGCAAGTGAGAGAGGATGAGAAATACTTCATGTTAACATTTGTTTAACTTCAAAAGAAAGTTAACTTTTGAAGCCAACTAATTATCGACCTGAGTCTTATTGAAAAAGGTAATTGCTAATTCCTTAATTCTGAGAAGAGATATTAATTGCTAAAGTTATAAGAGTTTTTACTGAAAGCTTAGAATTCTCTGTGTTTTAAAAATTGATAAAAAGGATTTTTCTCTGTGAACATTGAATGCTGAAACTTGGTGTTTGAACTGAGTGAAACACAGACTGCAAGGCATCTGTTTCAAAGCAACTTAGCAGGGGAATGACAGGTCAGGATTTATGATTGTCACATGACTGGTGTTGAAGTTTTAATTTCACTTTTGCATTGTGAAAAAAGACCAGTGAGCTGGACAAGCAGCGTGCAGTAATATCTTTGCTTTAACCTGCCTGGAGCAAGTGAAAAAGACCTCTCTGTGAAAATGAAAACTTGCATCTCTTGGAAAGAAATCCTGCATTTGAGGTGTGGCTGTGGTCTGCCTGGAGAGTGGAAAAGACCCCTGGAGAGTGGAAAAGACACAGGAAAAGAGGAGTTGCTACTCTCTGTGGAGGAAGACGGCTTTGCAGAGAGGAAACCTCTGCATTTGAAAGGTGGCAGATTCCTATTGCCTCAAGTCTCTGAAGAATCCCTGCCTCAAGAATGATTCCTGCTGCCTCTTGTGTTTTGGAAGATCCTGAAAATTTCTATTGCTGGTCTGCTGCTTCAAAATCCAAGCAGACCTGTTGCTACACGCTTTGCTGAAAGACCTGTGTGATGCTTGCTGCTGACAAATTGCGTTGAACGCCTATCCATCACAGACTGTTCAACAACCTTGCCTGGAGAGACTTCGAGTGGCATCCATCTATTCGACTCTGGGACACCTCATCATACCGGAAACATCCTACCAGAATGGGAAACACTCAATCATATTTTTTTCCTTTTATTCCTAAGAAACTGTTGTAAATCAAAACATCCCATTTTACCCGATTAACCGGTTTTTGAATGCAAGTGTGTGTGCATGAGGGTTACGAAGAATAAACAGTTTTAAAAGAGTCTTTTCACATATAGAGTTATCTCATTATTGTTTAAGACTTAGTTTATTAATAAATAGTTAATTTTGGTGTTGTTTAAAGGAACCTGGTTTGGTGTGCTTTATTCTGGGGGACAAATAGAGTGTTTAATTTGGCTATTTTTCGGTAGGTGGGAAACTTTACTAATATGCTGTGACCTGTGGAGTGGTGGGACTGAATTAACAATGCATTACTCCCGCCTTTGTCGTAACACTAACACTCATGAAACAAAAAGAAAGTGACAGAGAAGGATATAGAAATCGATAGTGAAATTGTTTATTTCCTGATTTTGTTTTCAGAAAAAGGCTAATTTTGAAAGCAAAATAAGCCTTTGAAGAAAACAGAAAAGAAAGGGAGGAAGTAAGAGATGGAGCTGAGGAAGGAAACAGTTCAAAAGTGAGGGACATTTGCTGTGTGCAAATTGGCTGCTATGTTGCCCAACATTATACAGTGACTATACTTCAAAAGAACTTCATTGGTTGTAGAACACTTTGGGACATTCTGAGTTGAAAGGCACAAAATAAATTCAAGTTCTATTTCATTCTGTTCTGGTCACCAAGACACAAAAAGAAGTCACTCAAGCATTGAAGACAGTCCAGAGAATAGTCAGGAGGCTGATATCTAGTGTTAAATGTTTGGCTTATTAAAAAAGACTTGAGGCTTTTTATCCATGAAAGGAAGCATGTAAAACATAGCCTGAGGGACATATAAGATATATTTAACGTTATGGAAAAAGTGAAGCCAAAAAACTATTTAAAACAAAATTGCAAGAGTAGAACATAGGCTCTCTCTCATAAAAGGCAAACATCGGGAAGTTCTTGGGTGCTGCATAGAGGAACTTCAGGTTTTTCTGGATGGATAAACCAAGATGGGTTGAATGGTCTTCCTCATCCCGTATTTATCTTGTGAAGTTTAGGAAACCATCAGCCAATGTTGTTGTGAACATTTCATTGCTAATAATACAGTTCTCAGGAACAGCAACAGTTGCCAATTTGCAGATCTCATGCTCTTGTTTAGATTTAGGAGATCCTGACTTTGCATTGTTGGGAAAATAGGCAATGCAATCATTTTCAGTTGAGTGTTTTATAAACATAACACTAACGATGACAAAACATGAGTTATATTGTATACACAATTACACATGTGATTCCAGTGCAATTCTGATAATACCAGAGTCAACCTCTTTTTGTTCCTGCCTCTGATGTCTTTTTTCTCTAACATCTGGTATCCAGTCACTCATGGCGACAGGCTGTTTCGGTTATATAGTGCATTTACTAACAGTGAAGGTGACAACTCTGTTTTGAAGTCATTTTCAACCCCGGAACAAAGCAATTCACAAAGAGCCTATTGAAGTCATAGTGCAGGTAAACGACAAACAGATGGATCAAAATGGTGGACATTACACTGTGCATCTCCAGCACACAAGTGCTTTAGCTTATTATATCTGTATTTCAGTGAACTATTTCTGCTAGAATCTATTCTAAAGGATGTGATAAATGGACACTTGGATAATAATGATCTGATTGGGCATCGTCAACATGGATTTATGAATGCGAAATCATGTTTGACAATCCTGTTGGAGTTTTTGAGGATGTTACTAACAGAATTGATAAAGGGGAGTTGGTGAACTTGGGTTTTCAGAAGGCTTTTGATAAAGTCCCCCACAGGAGGTTGGTTAGCAAAATTAAAGCACATGGGATAGGGGGTAATATACTAGCATGGATTAAGGATTCGTTAACAGGCAGACAGCAGACAGTAAAAATAAATGGGTCATTCTCGCGTTGGTGAGCTGTGACTAGTGGGGTACTAGTCTGGATCACGTCAACTAATAACTCTTTTATTATTTACGCATCTCTATTAACTCCCCTCAAGCCTCTCTAGCTTGCATCCTTCATGCTGCTACTCTCTTCTTCCAAAGCCCATTACCATGTGACTGTTAGATCGTCATCACGACAGTGGGAGAGGTTGCTCACACTGTCTCCAACATTAACCCTTTCAGGTCCTTATACTACATCTCCCCCCAAGTCTTTATCCATACATTTTCTTTAACATATCTACATTTTCGACTTTACCTGCCACCCTTTTTCCCCCAAAGTCCCTGACTTCACCAATTTAGTCTGTTAGGAGGTTTGACAACTCTCCCTGATCTTGTTCTAGTCTGAGTGGGATGATCAATAGTCTTCCTTGTAAGTTTTGATCACTGACATGGTTGATTTTGACGAAGGTTTGTACTATTCTGTTTGCTTTGGGTTTCTTCATCGTCATCTGGGTCTTCCAAATGAATGATTGACTGTTGCTTCTGGGGAATAGGGATAATGTTTCTCCTATTTCTATGTATGTTCCCTTTGGTTGTGTGTACCACATACGATCTCTGGTAGTTTTCATCTCTCTGGATTACAGTACCTTCCCTTTCTAGGTCTCGTCTCTATACTCTTAGGCCGTTATTCTGTTTTGATAAGTTTCTGGCATGAACTCTTTTGTTGCAATTTCAAATTTGTTGCCTTCTATGAAAGTTTTCCTGTTCTCTTACTCTCAGTCCCAGACATGCAATCCCGGAAGCAATTTTTTAGGCAACACAGGAAGCTGCTGTTCTCCTGCCCATCAGTAACTGTGCAGGTGATTGTCCACACATCAACGGTGTAGATCGATAAATTAGAAGTGAGGTTGGAAGATCTTCATTCTTCTTCAATAAGGACTTTATGGTTCTTACACCTCTTTCCAATTCACCATTTGACTGTGGATAATGTGATGAACTTGTGAGATGTTGAAATCCCATTCTTGTCACAAACTGAGTGATTAGATTAGATTAGATTAGATTAGAGATACAGCACTGAAACAGGCCCTTCGGCCCACCGAGTCTGTGCCGACCATCAACCACCCATTTATACTAATCCTACACTAATCCCATATTCCTACCAAACATCCCCACCTGTCCCTATATTTCCCTACCACCTACCTATACTAGTGACAATTTATAATGGCCAATTTACCTATCAACCTGCAAGTCTTTTGGCTTGTGGGAGGAAACCGGAGCACCCGGAGAAAACCCACGCAGACACAGGGAGAACTTGCAAACTCCACACAGGCAGTACCCAGAATCGAACCCGGGTCCCTGGAGCTGTGAGGCTGCAGTGCTAACCACTGCGCCACTGTGCCGCCCCGTGGTCCGTTGTCTGACAGTATTTTGTCAGGGATACCATGTGTCGCAAAGATGTCTTGTAGAACTCTTATAACTGCTTCTGTTGTTGTTGAATATAAACTTCTCATTTCTATCCACCTTGAGATGTAATCAATGATGATTGTGTAGGACTTTCCGTTGAATATGTAGAAATCTATACCTAGACATTACCAAGGTCTGGTCGGAAATTGAGTATTTAACAGAGGTTCATGCTGTTCTGGTCTTTGTATTGCACAGATGTGGCAGTTCTGGATCAGATTTTCAGTGTCTTTGGATATTCCTGGCCACCACACTGATGATTGTGCCCTTGCTCTACACTTCGTTATTCCCATGTGGCCTTGATGTAGACATTCTAAGATAACTGATCTAAGTGAACTGGGAATGACTAGTCTGCCATTATAAACTAGCAAATCATTGATGATCGTGAAGTATTTTCTATAGTCATAGAAAGTTTTCATTGTCTTCCCACTAGGACATTCTTGTGGCCACCCTTGTGTGCAATACTGCCTTATATGAATACATTCTTCATTGTTTTTTGGGCATGACGAATTTTTTCCAGTTTCTGTATGCTTGCCAGCCAATGTTGCACAGTATATTGCGAATAAGACTCTATCTCATCCACAGAATTCACATCTTGTTGTGTAAGATGGTCTACGGTTGCTCTTGATAACACATCAGCAGATGTTTGCATCTTTCCCTGCACATATAAGGTCTCATCAATCTTAAATGAAATCATTAGATTCTTGGAGGCATTTTTGCAATCTCCTTTCCATCCCACAAAGATATCAAAGGTTTACGGTCTGTCTCGATGATGACTCTCAATCCAACAATATAATCAGAAAATTTCTCACATACCTATATGACAGCAAGCGCTTCTTTTTCAATTACCACATACCTTGTCTCTGTCTCGGACAAAGCTCTATATGCATAGTATATTGGTCTGCGAGACCCTCACTTTGCTCCTGGAAAAGGACTGCCTCTAACCCTGTAGAGGAAGCATCTGCAACTATTGTTGTTGGTAGTGTAGGGTTATAGTATGCCATGATGTACGGAGATGTGAGCATTTCTTTAATCTTCCGGAATGCTTGTTCTTGATATGAACTCCAACACCACCCTTGATATTTTTTGAGAAGTTGTCTTAGCAGTTCTGTTACCTGCGCTAAATGAGGTAGAAATTTAGCTAACTGATTCACCATTCCAAGGAATCTTTTGGCGCTGCTCAATGGAAGTAGAATAGGGAATTCTGTAGTGGCTTGTGTCTTCTGTGGGTCTGCCTTTATACCTTTACTGCTTACTATGTGTCCCAAGAAATGAATTGAGGTCTTGGAGAATTTGCACTTCTCGTTCAGTGTTAGTCTTGCCTCTTGAAGTCATTGCAGAACTGCTCAAACTCCTTGGTCATGTTCCTCTACTGACCGCCCATATATCGGGATGCCATCCAAACAAAGAACAAAGAACAGTACAGCACAGGAACAGCCATTCGGCCCTCCAAGCCTGCGCCGATCTTGATGCCTGCCTAAACTAACACCTTCTGCACTTCCGGGGCCCATATCCTTCTATTCCCTTCCTATTCATATATTTATCAAGATGTCTCTTAAACGTCGCTATCATATCTGCTTCCACCACCTCCCCTGGCAGCAAGTTCCAGGCACTCACCACCCTCTGTGTAAAAAAACTTGCCTCGCACATCCCCTCTAAACTTTGCCCCTCGCACCTTAAACCTATGTCCCCTAGTAACTGACTCTTCCACCCTGGGAAAAAACTTCTCACTATCCACTCTGTCCATGCCGCTCATAACTTTGTAAACCTCTAACATGTTGCCCCTCCACCTCCGTCGTTCCAGTGAAAACAATCCAAGTTTTTCCAACCTCTCTTCATAGCTAATGCCCTCCAGACCAGGCAACATCCTGGTAAACCTCCTCTGTACCCTCTCCAAAGACTCCACGTCCTTCTGGTAGTGTGGCGACCAGAATTGCACGCAATATTCTAAGTGTGGCCTAACTAAGGTTCTGTACAGCTGCAGCATGACTTGCCAATTTTTATACTCTATGCCCCGACTGATGAAGGCAAGCATGCCGTATGCCTTCTTGACTACTTTATCCACCTGCGTTGCCACTTTCAGTGACCTATGGACCTGTATGCCCAGATCTCTCTGCCTGTCAATACTCCTAAGGGTCTGCCATTTACTGTATACCTCCCACCTGCATTAGACCTTCCAAAATGCATTACTTCACATTTGTCCAGATTAAACTCCATCTGCCATTTCTCCGCCCAAGTCTCCAACCGATCTATATCCTGCTGTATCCTCTGACAATCCGCATCATTATCCGCAACTCTACCAACCTTTGTGTCGTCCGCAAACTTACTAATCAGACCAGCTACATTTTCCTCCAAATCATTTATATATACTACAAACAGCAAAGGTCCCAGCACTGATCCCTGCGGAACACCATTAGTCACATCCCTCCATTCTGAAAAACACCCATCCACTGTTACCCTCTGTCTTCTGGGACTGAGCCAGTTCTGTATCCATCTTGCCAGCTCACCTCTGATCCCGTATGACTTCACCTTTTGCACCAGTCTGCCATGCAGGACCTTGTCAAAGGCTTTACTAAAGTCCATATAGACAACATCCACTGCCCTTCCCTCATCAATCATCTTCGTCACTTCCTCAAAAAACTCAATCAAATTGGTAAGACACGACCTCCCCTTCATAAAACCATGCTGTCTCTCGCTAATAAGTTCGTTTGTTTCCAAATGGGAGTAAATCCTGTCCCGAAGAATCCTCTCTAATAGTTTCCCTACCACTGACGTAAGGCTCACCGGCATATAATTTCCTGGATTATCCTTACCACCCTTCTTAAACAAAGGAACAACATTGGCTATTCTCCAGTCCTCTGGGATCTCACCTGTAGCCAATGAGGATGCAAAGATTTCTGTCAAGGCCCCAGCAATTTCTTCCCTTGCCTCCCTCAGTATTCTAAGGTAGATCCCATCAGGCCCTGGGGACTTATCTACCTTAATGCTTTGCAAGACACCCAACACCTCCTCCTTTTTGATAATGAGATGACTGAGACTATCTGCACTCCCTTCCCTAGGCTCATCATCCACCAAGTCCTTCTCCTTGGTGAATACTGATGCAAAGTACTCATTTAGCACCTCACCCATTTCCTCTGGCTCCACGCATAGATTCCCATCTCTGTCCTTGAGTGGGCCAACCCTTTCCCTGGTTACCCTCTTGCTCTTTATATATGTATAAAAAGCCTTTGGATTTTCCTTAATCCTGTTTGCCAATGACTTTTCATGACTCCATTTTAGCCCTCCTAACTCCTTGTTTAAGTTCCTTCCTACTGTCTTTATATTCCTCAAGTGCTTCATCTGTTCCTAGCCTTCCAGCCCTTACAAATGCTTCCTTTTTCTTTTTGACTAGGCTCACAATATCCCGTGTTATCCAAGCTTCCCGAAGCTTGCCAAACTTGTCTTTCTTCCTCACAGGAACATGCTGGTCCTGGATTCTAATCAGCTGACGTTTGAAAGACTCCCACATGTCAGATGTTGATTTACCCTCAAACAGCCGACCCCAATCTAAATTCTTCAGTTCCTGCCTAATATTGTTATAATTAGCCTTCCCCCAATTTAGCACCTTCACCCGAGGACTACTCTTATCCTTATCCACAAGTACCTTAAAACTTATAGAATTATGGTCACTGCTCCCGAAATGCTCCCCACTGAAACTTCATGTGACAAATAGCTCCTTTGAGCCCTTCTAAGAAGTTAGACGTAGACTATTGGAAGATCTCTGGTACAGATGTTATCCCAAACTGCAACCAACTGAAATAAAACCTCCCGACTGGTGTTATAAATGTGGTTAGTAATCTTAAGGCCTCGTTTAAGGGAACCTGCCAAAGCCCATTATTGGTGTCGTGTTTGGTAAACATCATGCTCTGAGACAATTTTGCCAAGCTGTCATCCACTGTGGACTTTGGGTGAATTTCACGCACCACTGCCTTGTCAAACTGCATTCAATCCACACAGATACGAAGGGTAACATTTTGTTTTGGGACTGGCACCAGAGCAAAATGTTGGTGTCGTAACAGGAGAAATGACTCCCATCTTGGTCATCTCTTCCAACTGGTCTTGAAATTGCTTCATCAATGGGTGAGGTATATTTCTGGGTGTAAAGATACATACTGGTCTGGTATCTTCTTTAAGTGTGATTCTACATTCTGTCTTGAGTCTTCTGAGATCTGTGAAAAGTTTTGGATAGACTGCTTGAAAGCAACTGTTTACCCGTGGCTGTTTGACTTCATCAATCTTCTTGATCAGATGCCGGTCTAAGCACGCTTTGCTGTTTAGGAGGGAAAATTGGTTTTGCAAGACGTATAGGGTTTCTATAATTTGTCTCCCTCTATATTGGAGAGTTGCTTGAACCTTACCCTTTACTTTCAGTTGTGTCCCACCTGGACTAATTAACTGTGTGTCCGCCGGTTGTAGGCAATGTCTCATCAACCGCAGCTCTTGGTCTGAGAGAACTATGACACTAGCACCTGTGTCCAATTTGAAATTCATTAGATGTCCATTTACGTAATGTCCGCCACCCAAAGCCCTTGATTTGGGTCATTAATTTCTCCTCGGAAATCTCCTGGTTCCTTTTCTTCTAGAAGTCGGTGCACTTCATTTACCGCTCTTTGTGTGAAGGTCTTTTGCTTTGCAATTTTGAGCGAAGAGGTCATGCTCGGGCACATTTTTCTGAAATGGCCTGTCTTTTTTATAGATGAAACATTCCGCTTTACTAACAAGATAATATTCCCGTCTGTGGGTCTTCCTGGCACCACAGTGCTGGCATGATTTCCCAGTGTCATGCACCTTCTCGCCTGTGTGTGTCTTCTTCTCTATAGATTGCTTCTCTGTCTTTGGCTTTAAGAACTGTACAGTTACTGGATTTCTTCTAATCCAAGGGTTCTCTTCAGCCCGCAGAATGGCTTATTTTGTGTTCAGTCTTCCACCTGTCATACGATCTGAATTGCCTTCTCGAGTGTAAGGTCATCTTCCAACTGCAAGAGATCCAATAAAGATTCATCAGCTATTCCAACAACGATTTGGTCCCTTATCAGTTCCACCTTCAATTCTCCATAGTCACATCCCTCAGCCAATCTGTGCAAATAATTTATAAAAGAATCTACGGATTCGCCTATCTTCTGGACTAGCTTATTAAATTTTGCTGTTTCAAGAATTTTGTTACTGTGTAAATTGAAATATTTGTCGAAGGCTTGTAGCATATCCTCAAATTTATCAGAAGCCCTGAGTATCTCTTGCATCACAATCACGTTATCCGCCCTGTCGATCCTGCAAAGTCCTCCTTACTAACATCTGGGGCTTATGCCAAACTTGGGAGAGCTGTCCCACAGACTAGTCAAGCAACAGCCTGACATAGTCATACTCATGGAATCATACCTTACAGACAATGTCCCGGACACTGCCATCACCATCCCCGGGTAAGTCCTATCCCACCGGCAGGACAGACCCAGCAGAGGTGGCAGCACAGTGGAATACAGTCAGGTTGGTGTTCCCCTGGGAGTCTTCAACATTTACACCAGACCCCATGAAGTCTCATGGCATCAGGTCAAACATGGGCAAGGAAACCTCCTGCTGATTACCATCTTTTGCCTTCAGCTGATGAATCAGTGCTCCTCCATGTTGAACAAAACTTGGAGGGAGCACTTAATGTGGCAAGGGCACAGAATGTACTCTGGGTGGAGGACTTCAATGTCCATAACCAAGAGTGGCTCGGTAGCACCATTACTGATCGAGCTGGCCAAGTGCTAAAGGACACAGCTGTTAGACTGTGTCTGGGGCAGGTGGTAAAGGAACCAACAAGAGGGAAAATCATACTTGACCTCGTCCTCGCCAATCTGGCTGCCGCAGATGCATCTGTCCATGACAGTATTCGTAGGAGTGATCACCGCACAGTCCTTGTGGAGACCATGTCCCGTCTTCACATTGAGGATACCCTCCATTGTGTTGTGTGGCACGACCACCGTGCTAAATGGGATAGATTTCGAATAGATCTTGCAATGCAAAACTGGGCATCCATGAGGTGCTGTGGGCCATCAGCAGCAGCAGAATTGTACTCAACCACAATCTATAACCCCATGGCCCGGCATATTCCCCCACTCTACCAGTACCATCAAGCTGGGGGACCAACCCCTGTTCAATGAAGAGTGCAGAAGGGCATGCCAGGAGCAGCACCAGGCATACCTCAAAATGAAGTGTCAACCTGGTGAAGCTACAACCCAGGACTACTTGCATGCCAAACTGCATAAGCAGCATCCAATAGACAGAGCTAGGCAATCCCATAACCAACGGATCAGATCCAAGCTCTGCAGTCCTGCCATATCCAGTCATGAATGGTGGTGGACAATTAAACAACTAACTGAAGGAGGTGGCTCCATAAATACCCCCATCCTCAATGATGGGGGAGCCCAGAACTTCAGTGCAAAAGATAAGGCTGAAGCATTTGCAACAATCTTCATCCAGAAGTGCCAAGTTTGATGATCCATCTCAGCATCCTCCTGAAGTCCCCAGCATCACAGATGCTAGTCTTCAGCCAATTTGATTCACTCCACGTGATATAAAGAAACAACTGAAGGCACTGGATACTGCAAAGGCTATGGGCTCTGACAACATTCCGGCAATAATACTGAAGACCTGTGTTCCAGAACTTGCCGTGCCCCTTGCCAAGCTGTTCCAGTACAGCTACAACACTGGCATCTACCCGGCTATGTGGAAAATTACCCAGGTATGTCCTGTACACAAGAAGAACAAGTCCAACCTGGCCAATTACCACCCCATCAGTCTACTCTCAATCATCAGTAAAGTGATGAAAGGTGTCATCGACAGTGCCATCAAGCAGCACTTGCTTAGCAATAACCTGCTCAGTGATGCTCAGTTTGGGTTCCGCCAGGGCCACTCAGCTCCCGACTGCATTACAGCCTTGGTTCAAACATGGACAAAAGAGCTGAACTCAAGAGATGATGTGAGAGTGACTGCCCTTGACATCAAGGCAGCATTTGACCGAATATGACATCAAGGAGCCCTAGCAAATCTGGAGTCAATGGGAATCAGGGGGAAAACTCTCCATTGGCTGCAGTCACACCTAGCACAAAGCAAGATAGTTCTGGTTGTTAGAGGTCGATCATCCCAGCTCCAGGACATAACTGCAGGTGTTCCTCAGGGTAGTGTCCTAGGCTCAACTATCTTCAGCTGCTTCATCAATAATCTTCCTTCACTCATAAGATGAGAAGTGGGGATGTTCGCTGATGATTGCACAATGTTCAGCACCATTCATGACTCCTCAGATACTGAAGCAGTCCATGTAGAAATGCAGCAAGACCTGGACAATATCAAGGTTTGGGTTGATAAGTGGCAAGTGACATTCGTGCCAGGCAATGACCTCTCCAACAAGAGAGAATCTAACCATCTCCCCTTGATGTTCAATAGCATTACGAACACTGAATCCCCCACTATCAACATCCTGGGGGTTACGATTGACCTGAAACTGAACTGGAGTAGCCATGTAAATATTGTGGCTACAAGAGCAGGTCAGAGGCTAGGAATCCTGCGGCGTGTAACTCACCTCCTGACTCCCCAAAGCCTGTCCACCATCTACAAGGCACAAGTCAGAAGTGTGATGGAATACTCTCCACCTATCTGGATGGGTGCAGCTCCAACAACACTGAAGAAGCTCGACACCATCCAGGACAAAGCAGCCCGCTTGATTGGTACCCCATGCACGAACAGTCACTCCCTCCACCACCAGCGCACAGTGGCAGCCATCTACAAGATGCACTGCAACAACGCATCAAGGCTCCTTAGACAGCACCTTCCAAACCTGCAACCTCTACCACCTAGAAGGACAAGAGCAGCAGATGCATGGGAACACCACCACCTGCAAGTTCCCCTCCAAGCCACACACCATTCTGATTTGGAACTATATCGCCATTCCTTCACTGTTGCTGGGTCAAAATCCTGGAACGCCCTTCCTAAAAGCACTTTTGGTGTACTACCCCACATGGACTGCAGCAGTTCAAAAAGGCAGCTCACCACCACCTTCTCAAGGGCAATTCGGGATGGGCATAAAATGCTGGCCTAGCCAGCGACACCCAAATCCCATGAATGAATAAAAGAAATTGCACCTATAGAGTATAAGAGGGTATGTACTGGTTCTGCTTCTGATTTAGTATGCAGCTGGGAAGCTATCCTAAATCGTAGGAATCTTTTTCTCCATAAGGACCAATATTTTACCAGTTCTGAAGAAGGGTCACTGCTTCTCTCTCCACAGATGCTGCCAGACCTGCTGAGTATTTCCAGCATTTCTGTTTTTATTCCAATATTTTGCCCCTGCTTGGGTCCTTCCTGATCATGGAAGTTTTCAGACATTCCAAATTTTGAATGCATTTTGTTTTTGTTGGCTTTATTAGGTTTTTTAGGGTGTTTCCCTTTCTTTATAAATCATTTTGGCTTTAATGGAGGTGATGGCGCTCTTTCTGGGCAGGGGTGGGGGTGGAGGTTCCCGTGTTTCTGGGAGTTCCTGCGCTTTCTCTCCATGGTCCAGTTGAGTAATGGCTGCTAACTCCGCCAGACTGTCCATGTTTTCTTTGGCTATGAAGCAGCTCTGGAACTCTTTGCAGTCCCCTGATGAGATCTGCTGTCCTCTTGTGCTACTTCACGAGGTAAGGTTTTCTCAGTACTTTCTGGTCGTTTTAACCAGTGCCACCATATTGTGTGTTGTCATTGTAGTAGTAACATAGCTAGGGCATTATTGATAAAGTTTCGGAGTCTGGATAAGGTCAACTAATAAATCTTTTATTATTTACACATCTCTATTTACACTCTCCTCAAGCCTCTCTAGCTAGCATCCTTCGTGCTGCTACTCTCTTCTTCAAAAGCCCATTACTAGGTGACTGTTAAATCATCATCATCATCATCATTACAGTGCGAGGGGTTGCTCTCACTCTCTCCAACATTAACCCTTTCAGGTTCTTGTACTACACATCTAATAATCTTAAAGTTGGCCAGGAGGAGTAGGAGTGCCACAAGGAAAGTTGAACCCTCCCATGCACTGGACTCACCATTCCCTCCCACAGGAGTCCCCAAAACCCTCTCCACACATTTACCTGGAAGTCAGCGGATGGCCTTTCGCCTGCCGGTAGCCATTCTGAATCTTCTTCACGCCCATTCTAGACATGAAGTGGACAAGTAGTATTCAAATGATGCCTGGCGGTAAAAATTGCTGTGGGTTCACTGCAACAGCTGGGCAGGAATTTAATTTGTCGGAAAGGTTTCTAATCAGAAGCTTAGTCATAGAGTTATACAGCACAGAAACAGGCCCGTCGGCCCACCGTGTCTGCACCAGCCATCAAGCCTATCTATTCTAATCCCATTTTCCAGCACTTGGCCCGTAGCCTTGTATGTTATGGCATTTCAAGTGCTCATCTAAATACTTCTTAAATGTTGTGAGGGTTCCTGCCTCTACCACCCCTTCAGACGGTGTGTTCCAGATTCCAACCAGCCTCTGGGTGAAAAAATGTTTCCTCAAATCCCCTCTAAACCTCCTGCTCCTTACCTTAAATCTATGCCCCTTGGTTATTGACACCTCTGCTAACAGAAAAAGTTTCTTCCTATCTACCCTATCTATGCCCCTCATAATTTTGTATGCCTCAATCAGGTCCCCCCTCAGCCTTCTCTGCTCTAAGTAAAACAACCCTAGCCTTTGCAGTCTCTCTGCATAGATGAAATGCTCCAGCCCAGGCAACATCCTCTGATTTAAAATCCACCTTTGTTTTTGGCTCCTAACGACCTTGTTGTAATGTGAATGAAATATATTTAAAAGACTAACATCAATATATTGGGACAGTGAGGGGGAAAGGGAGAATAGAAGTTTTACTGGAAGAATCAGCTTTTTAGCAGCCTGCTGCCAAAACATTGCCATAACAGAGCTAAATTAGGCATTTCTGTTATTTCATGGTGCTGAACCTTTTCAATCTTAGTCTGTATATTTTATAAAAATGCATCAAATGGAACTTACAATGAAATTATATAATCACATAGTGAAGTGCATCACGATGTGTTTCTTTGTTTATGAAGGAAGTAAAGTTTCTTTTAGCACTGTGACACTGCCCCTTTCAAATGGTGTACTTTTAAAAGGAAAGGACATGCGTTTATATTGCACCTTTCCTGACATCCAAAAGCACTTTACAGCCAATTAATTACTTTTGTACTGCTGCAATGTAAGACATACAGCAGCCAAATTGCACCCAGTAAGATCCCACAAACAGCAATGAGACAACAACCAGATAATCTGTTATAGTGATATTGGTTAAAGAATAAATATTGGCCAGGCCGCCAGGAAGAACGCCCCAGCTCATCTTTGAAATAGTGCCATGGGATCTATTACATCCACCTGACAGGGCAGACAAGGCCTCAATATAATGTATCATCTGAAAGGTGGCCCCTATGATGGTGCAGCATTCCCTCAGTGGACATTTTTTGTGCTCAAATCTCTGGAGTTGAGCTTGAACCCAAAACCTCTGACTCAGAGGTGAGAGTACCATCACTGAGCCACAGCTGACACCCAAAATATTATTCACGTGCTCGAGTTGATAGTTTAAAAGGGAAGTATATGCTACTAAATTATACCATAATAATCTCTAAATTTCATGAAGGAATTGCTAAAATAAGAGATATGCTATCAAAGTTTTTCGCCTTGCACTGATCAGGACAGAAGCAAGAATGCCAAATTTCAAAGTGAGCAACAATTTATGTTGCATGAGAAGAGGGTGCTGATTGGTTGGCAAGTCGACTCTGATCAGTCAAGGCGTTGCCATGGAGAATGCACTAGGGAACTATTGTCTCCCACACTATTGTATAATTTTAAAAAGGCACAACGCCTGAACATGTTCCTTTTGTCTGCAGAGGATAGGTCCTTATGTATAAATATATGTAGCTTCTGGGTACTGCCTGTGCTTGTAAGTTCTCCCTGTGACTGTGTGGGTTTTCGCTGGGTGCTCTGGTTTCCTCGCACAGCCAAAGACTTGCAGGTTGATATGTAAATTGGCCATTGTAAATTGCCCCTAGTGTAGGTAGGAGAAGGTGGGGATGTGGTAGGAATATGGGATTTATGTAGAATTAGTATAAATGGGTGGTTGATGGTCGGCACAGACTCGGTGGGCCGAAGGGCCTGTTTCAGCGCTGTATCTCTAAATAAAAAAATAAATAACTCTTAGCACACTCGGGATTGTTCAGTAAGTGGTGTCCAATACTGGAATCACATCTCACGTTAGACATTGTGTTCTGAGTTTTGCAAGTATGGGCTGGTTGAGTACCATCAGTAATCTGCCTATTTCAGTCAGCCGAAGGGACGTGCTGTTTAATACGATCTGCCAGTCATTGGCAAGTACTGTCTACGTACCAGGCATCGCACTGGCATTGAAATTCATATACCACATTACTCATCTATGTAGTCGGCAGAAATTCTTTTTGGCTTGACAGCAGCATTCTGTTAGGGGAAAATATCACTTGTGTTGCTACTGCATAGTAGCAGTGCGCTTAAATTTTTGAGATACCTTACCCTTCCAGGATAATTTGAGGTAGACTGGGCACTTTTCAGGTCTGAAAGTCTATACCAGCAAAGCCGTGACAATACACCTGCATGCTTCATGTTTCCTCCAAAATAAACTTCAACTTTAAATGTACCAGAGAACAAATCACCTGGAGCAGACTGACAAAATCAGTGCAGCTGTACATACAACCTTTGTAATTGCAACAACTTCAGATATTAAACATCTACATGAATATACTAAAGGAAGAAAATACCAACACAATCCTGCAACTTATAATTACTAGCACTAAATTTATATGTAATGCTACGCTTAAATATTAAGAAGAAACCACCAAGTTCTAATTACCAGGCAGCTGCAATAAATTAGTTAGATTTTTGCCTGAGCTTTGTATTAAAATAACATTATAGATTTTCATTTAATTTTAGAATACCATTCATGGATAAAGTGTGCCAATAAGTAATAACGTTTGGAAAAGATGGAAGATTCTCAAAAGAATTCATGATTTAGTCACTCAAAGATTGAAATATTTCTGTCATTCCATGTGAACTTTTTCAAACTGGCGAGTGGATGTCATTGCCTTTCAGAGAAATTAAATAAAGACCAAATAATTAATATATGGGAATGTGCTCAAGAAATGAACGATTGCAATTACATTCCTGTACAAAAAGGGAACATAAGAAATAGAAACAGGTGTAGGCCATTCAGCCCCTCGAGCCTGCTCTGACATTCAATAAGATCATGGCTGATCCAATTGTGGCCTTAACTCCATTTTCCTGCCTGCTCCCCACACCCCCCCCCCCCCACCCCCCACCATAACCCTTGACTCCCTTTAGATCAAATATCCGTCTAACTCAGCCTTGAATATCTTCAGTGACCCAGCCTTCACTGCTCTCTGGGGAAGAGAATTGCAAAGATTAATGGCCCGTTGAGAAAGGAAATTCCTCCTCATCTCTGTCTTAAATGGGAGACCGCTTATTTTGAAACTGTGCCTCTTACTTCTAGTTCCCCTCAGGAGGAGAAACAACCTCTCAGCATCTACCCTGTCGAGCCCCTCAGAATCTTGTATATTTCAATATCATCTCTCATTCTTCTAAGCTCCAATGAGTATAAACCCAACCTTATCAATTTTTCCTCATTTTCCTTATTAGCCAACTGCTTCATCCCAGGAATCAGCCTAGTGAACCTTCTCTGAACTGCTTCCAATGCAAGTATATCCCTCCTTAAGTAAGGAGACCAAAACTGTACACAGAACTCTAGATGCAGTCTCACCAATGTCCTGTACCATTTTAACAAGACTTCCCTACTTTTATATTCCATTCCCCTTGCAATAAATGGCAACATTCCATTTGCCTTCCTAATTACTTGCTGTATCTGTATTTTAACTTTATATAATAAAAACAAGAAGTGCTGGAAATACTCAGCAGGTCTGGCAGCATCTGTGGAGAGAGAAGCGGGAATCCTTGTTTACCGCTTTCCAATTATAAGGCAAAGAAGCTTCTCTCTCCACAGATGCTGCCAGACCTGCTAAGTATTTCCAGCATTCCTTGTTTTTATTTCAGATTTCCAGCATCTGCAGTATTTTGCTTTTATATTAACTTTTTGTGATTGATGTAAAAGGACACCCAGATCCCTCTGTACTGCAGTATTCTGCAGTCTCTCACCATGTAAACAATATTCTGTTTTTCTATTCTTCCCACCATGGTGGACCACTTCACATTTCCCCACATTATGCTCCATCTGCCAAATTTTTGCCCACTCACTTAACCTATCTATATCCCTTTGCAGACTCCCTGTGTCCTCCTCACAACTTGCTTTCCTACCTCTCTTTGTGTCATCCGCAAATTTGATGACAGTACACTCGGTCCCTTCATCCAAGTCATTGATATAGATTGTAAGTATTTGAAGCCCCAGCATTGATCCCTGTGGCACTCCACTAGTTATATGCCCCATTTATCCTGACTCTCTTGTTACGACCAGGTGAGAAAGGGGTCTTGGGTTCCCTTTCAGCCTTCACCTTGTCTTACTGTAACAGGGTTTAATTTGAAACACACTGTAATTTTAGCTCCCCCTTTGGTGAATCGTTGTTCACCGCATTCCAATTAGAAGGCAAAGAAACCAGCACAAACAGGCTTTCTTAAGTTTAAAGAAGAAAAGTTGAAATTTATTAGACTTAAATTTAAACTCTAATTCGGTTAACGCCTACGGATACAGGACGCGCCCACGCTAGCATGTGTACGCGATACACACATGCAAAATACAGACAAAAAAAGAGAAGAAAAATAAAGTGGAAAAGTTTGAGACAATATCTGAAGAGTTGTTGTTACGGTTCTTCGAGTTCACTGTAGAGTCCTTGATTGTAGGTAAATCTTGCTTTTTGTTCGGACCCAGTATTCATCTTAAACCGTGTTTGCTGTAGGAGACTTTTTTCTCTTGGGGTTCATGTGTCTTCAGTGGATTTAGAAGCTTGTGAGAAAGAGATGGGAGCAGACAGGAGAGAGATCTTCTCAGTCCAGGAGCAAACAGCTTTCTGCCCAAATTGTTTGTACAAATTTTAAAAACTTCGGTTGCCCAGCAGGTTAGCATGTGACTAGTTGGTTTGACCATGTCCATTTGTGTATTCCGCCATCTTGGCAGACAATCTGGAATGCGAGCTCCCCCACCTTCAATATCTGGTGATCAAATGTCCATTGTGGGTTGAATGTCAGTGAATGGCTGCTTTGTCCTTCCAAACACCGTCAGTTAATATGCAAATGTATTTTCCAGCCACGGCTGATCTGTTTAAGTCCTTCCCTCACTCCAGTAATAGCTTAAAATCAATGTTCATGACAAAATTAATGTGCCTCATTCTTGGCAAGTGGGGGCCTAGCATGACATTCTGTTTCCTGTTAGTTAGCCAATCCTCTATCCATGCTAATATATTACCCCCAACACCATGAGCTCTTATCTTGTGTAGTAACCTTTTATGTGGCACCTTATCGTGCCTTTTGGAAATCCAAATACACTACATCTACTGGTTCCCCTTTGTGCACGTTGCTTGTTAAATCCTCAGAGGACTCTAATAAATTTCCCTTTCATCAAACCATGTTGACTCTACTTGATTGCATTATGATTTTCTAAATGTCCTGCTACTAGTTCCTTAATAATGGATTCTAGCATTTTCCCAATGACATATGTGTAGGCACTGGTCTATAGTTTCCTGCTTTCTACCGCTCCCCCCTTTTCTTGAATTGAGGTGTTACATTGTGGTTTTCCAATCCACTGGAACCTTTCCAGAATCTAGGGAATTGTGGAAGATCACAACCAATGCATCCACTATCGTTGCAGCCATTTCTTTTAAGACCTTAGGATGCAGGCCATCAGGTTCAGAGGACTTATCAGCCTTTAGTCCCAATAGTTTTCCTAGTACCTTTTCTCTAGTGATAGTGATTATTTTAAGTTCCTCCGTCCCTTTTGCCTCTTGATTTTCTGCTATTCTTGGGATGCTTTTTGTATCATCTACTGTGAAGACTGATATAAAATACTTGTTCAAAGTCTCTGCCATTTCCTTGTTTCCCATTATAATTCCCCAGTCTCGTCCTCTAAGGGACCAACACTTACTTTAGCTTTTTATATATTTATAGACGTTTTTACTGTCTGGTCTTATATTTCTTACTAGTTTACTCTCATACACTAATTTCTCCCTCTTTATTGTTTTTAGTCATCCTCTGCTGGTTTCTAAAATTAACCCAATCTTCTGGCCTATCACTAATTTTTGCAGCATGGTAGGCCTTTTCTTTTAATTTGATACCATCCTTAACTTTCTTAGTTAGTCATGGGTCATGCATCCTTCTCATGGAGACTTTCTTTCTCAATGGAATTTGTCTTTGTTGAGAGTTATGCATTATCTCCTTAAATGTCTACCATTGCTTCCCTACTGTTTTATTTATTTATTTAGAGATACAGCACTGAAACAGGCCCTTCGGCCCACCGAGTCTGTGCCGACCATCAACCACCCATTTATACTAATCCTACACTAATCCCATATTCCTACCACATCCCCACCTGTCCCTATATTCCCCTACCACCTACCTATACTAGGGGCAATTTATAATGGCCAATTTACCTATCAACCTGCAAGTCTTTTGGTGGTGGGAGGAAACCGGAGCACCCGGAGCAAACCCACGCAGACACAGGGAGAACCTGCAAACTCCACACAGGCAGTACCCAGAATTGAACCCGGGTCGCTGGAGCTGTGAGGCTGCGGTGCTAACCACTGCGCCATTTTTACCTTTTAACTTATTTTCCTAGTCCACCTTAGCCAACTCATTACACATTACCAAGTCTAAAATAGCCTGCTCCCGGTTTACTTCCAGAATGTATTGTTCTAAGAAACTGTCTCTAATACACTCTATGAACTCATCCTCCAGACTACCTTTGCCAATTTGATTAGTCCAGTCTATATGAAGATTGAAATCGCCCCCTATTATTGAAGTACCTTTCCTACAAGCCTCCATTATTTCTGGATTTATATTCTGTCCTTCAGTGTAGCTACTGTTCGGGGGCCTATAAACTACTCTCACCAGTGACTTCTTTCCCTTTCTACTTCTTATCTCTACTCAAACTGATTCTACATCTTCATCTTCTGAGCCAAGATCATTTCTCACTACTGTACAGATCTCATCCTTTATTAACAGAACTACCCCACCAGCCTTTCCATTTCCTATCCTTCCAAAATGTCAAATACCCTTGAATATTTAGTTCATAGCTTTTGGTCACCTTGCAATCGCTACAATGGCTATCATATCATAAACATTTATTTCCATTTGTGCAATCAATTCATCCATCTTGTTACAAATTCTGCATGCATTCAGATAAAGAGCCTTTAATTCTGTCTTTTTACCATTTTTCCCTACTCTAACCTTATTTGCTGGTGCACACTAATTTTGTATGCTCTGTGCCTTCCTATCACACTCTGGTTATCATTACCCGTATCGCTACCCTGTACTATTGCCTTGTTGTTTTTCATCAACTTTCTAAATCTCCCTCACCTGGACCCTCACCCCACTATTTACTTTAAAGCCCTCTCTACAGCCCAAGTTATATGATTCGCCAGGACATTGGTCCCAGTGCAGTTCAGCTGAATGCTGTCCTTACCATCCAGCTCCCTTTTTCCCCAGTACTGCTGCTGGTTCCCCATGAACTGAAACCCATTTCTTCCACACCAATCTTTGAGCCACGCATTCAACTCTCAGATCTTATTTAACCATTGTCAATTTGCCTGTGGCTCAGGTAGTAATCCAGAGATTATTATTGTTGCGGTTCTGCTTTTTAATTTAGCCCCTAGCTGCTCATACTCCCTCAGCAGAACCTCTTTCTTAGTCCTACCTATGTCATTGGTACCCACATGGACCATGACAACCGGATCCTTCCCATATCCCTCCAAGTCCCTGCCCAGCCCCAAGGAGATGTCGTTAGCCCTGGCACCGGACAGGCAATACAGCCGTCGGGACTCACGCTCTCAGCTGCAGAGAATAGTATCTATCCCCCTAAATATAGTGTCCCCTACTGCTACTACATTCCTTTTTACTCCCCCACTTGAATGCCCCCTGCACCACCGTGCCTTGGTCCATTTGCTCATCCACCCTGCAGCTCCTGCTCTTGTCCACACAAACTGCAAGAACCTCTAACCTTTTGGGCGTGCAAGGGCTGAGGTTCCTCCATTGCTACCTTCTGGTTCCCCAACCTGCCTCACTCATAGTCACACCCTCCTGTCCCTGAGAATGGTCCAAGTCTGAAGTACCTAACCTAAGGGGTGTGACTGTCTCCTGGTAGAAAGTGTCCAGGTAACTTTACCCCTCACTAATGCAACACAGTGTCCGAAGCTCAGACTCCAGCTCATTAACTCTAAGCTGAAGTTCCTCAAGCTGCAGGCACTTATTGCAGATGTGGTTGCTGTGGATCACACTGGTGTCCACCAGTTCCCACATACCACAGCCACAAAACATCACCTGCCCTACCATCTTTGTTGTGTTTTATTTAACTAATTAGGTTTCAAGTTTAGAAATATCACTGATAATTTGTAGCCATATTAAGTAGTTTTACTAGATAAGCTACAAATTTAATACAATACTTATATCTTCCCAGTATCAGTTTAAACTATTTCCCTGGTTTAGAAGGGGGGAAAAAACTTAAAACTCACCAACCAATCATCTACCTGCTCACCTAATTAATTCCTCTATGCTTCAACTCTCAGGTCTCACTGTCTCCGGCTCTCTCTCTTGGATCACTCCTTGTTCTGTAAAAGACCAGAAGAGCACCGCTTCCCCCACTCCACTGAATTCCCACACTTACCAAATTCCTGAGTTAAGCACTCTGTTGCACAACACTCAGTCAGAATAAACACAGCAACCACAGGCTAGTCAGCCTAACATCAGTGGTGGGATATATTTTAGAGATAATAATCCAAGACAATATTAATTGCCACTTGAAAAAATATGGGTTAATAAATGGTAGCCAGCATTGATTTGTTAAAAGGCAAATTGTGTTTGATTAACTTGATTGAGTTCTTTGATGAAAATAACAGAGAGTGTTGATGAAGGTAGTGCAGTTGATATATGTATATGGACTTTCAAAAATCATTTGATAATGTACCACATAACAGACTTGTTAGTAAAATTGAAGTCCATGGCATTAAAGGAAGCAGGCAAAGAATACAAAAGCAACAACATTATGTAAAACATTTCTAAATCACTGGTTAGGGTCCAGCTGGAGTACTGTGTCCAAATCTGGGCAACACACTTTCGGAAGAATGACAAGGCCTTAGAGAGGGTGCAGCGATTTACAAGAATGATACCAAGAATGCAGGATTTCAGTTACATGGAAATACTTGAGAACCTGGGCTTGTTTTCCTTAGAGCAGAAAGGGTTAAGGGGAGATTTATTAGAGATGTTCAAAATCATGAAAGGTTTTGATAGAGTAAATAAGGAGAAATTATTTTCAGTGACAAAAGGGTTGGCAATCAGAGGACACAAATTTAAAGTAATTGGCAAATAAACCAGAGGTAAAATTTGGATAAATGTTTTTGTGCAGTGAGTTGTTGTGATCTGGAATGCACTGCCTGAAAGGGTGGTGGAAGCAGATTCAATAATAACTTTCAAAAGATGAATGCTTGAATAAATACGTGAAGGGGAAAAAATTTCAGGGCTGTAGAGAAAGAGTGTGGGGGGTGAGGGTTGGGACTAATTGGATTGCTTGAATTATGAAGTTGTTTTCCTGCCGCCTATACACTCGCATCCTTTTTTTTTTGTTTTGCTTTAATGTTCATCATCCTTGGGTTCACTGAGCAGGTGACCTGCTTAAAACTTTCCTTCATGTTACTCTGCCACTGCTGATTGGACCTGATAATGTGACTAAAGGGAAGCATAACTGCCAACCTAAGTTCCCTCATTTTGGGAAGCGCTTGCTTGGCCTCTGCTCACTAGCACTTCCAGGTGACTGAGCTAAAATGGAGACTTAGGGCGGCATCTTACCAACTTAGTCCCTAGTGCAAGAGTGAGGCATGTTCAGATTTGGAACCCGACTCCCTGCACAGCACGCCCAACAGCTGCTCTTTACCAATTAACAGCCCAACTCTAGGCTGCATAATCAATTAGGCAGGGAGGGTGGAATGGCACATCCTTCTGTCAAAGAAAGGATTTCTAATTCGAGGGACCACAGCACGTTTCAGGAAATCTCACCAGCACCTGGATTTTTGAGGCTGCAGAAACGACTGGAATGGAGAGGAGACCTGGGAAGACTGCTCCCCGGGTCTTTCACTCTTGCTTGGAAGTCCTGCAGTGAGGTGAACTCTCCCAAGACAGGGGGAAGACAACAGGCTCTCCAATCAAGCAGGTGTGGATGGAAGTGGCTGAGGAAGTCAGCAGCAGAAATGTGGACGCTACAACCTGGAGATAGTGCACCAAGAGGATTCAGGACCATAGGGGGACATGACAGATGACTTGCATAGCACTTTCAGGTAACAAGCCCCACACTATGACTTTTCCAGCATTCTCCTGCACAGCATGTTAAACAGATCCAAGACAAATGGTGAAGAATGAAGCTAGACACTGATCCTTTTCTGGATAGTCATTTTATTCACAGAATGCAGCATTACATATCTCTGCCTCCTGCCTCACCCACCGCCCCCGTGTCCTGACAGGCTCTCTTTATATCCACTGTAAGTCCTAAATTAAACAACGTCCTTCACCTGTATATCTTTAACAACATAATTAACCTAACATTAACACAGCACTCCTCAGAACAACACACCTTGCAGTGCCACTTATTCCTCTCTCTCTCCAGGGACATCACTTACCTGTCTTATCTGAACAGCCAACGCTCACACACAGCCTATTGTCCTCTTGCACCCATGCCACACAGTAACCATCCAAAAATTGTGTCCTTCCCTGCTCTCCACACAAGCCATTATGAACACTCACACCTCTCTGCTTTCTCTTCTTGCAGAAGAAGAGAGCACACTACTTGTCAAGAGGCAAAGACCCAGGTTGGGGGAGGGGAGGGGAGGGGAGGGTGTGAGGCCCTCTAGTGACAGGAAGCTTTTGATCATTGTCAATGCATGCCCACCTGGTCCACTGAGAAAGAGGTCTTGTTCCCAAAGGCTCTAAATGTCAGCAGCGACTTGCATGACAGCCTTAGCCTCCTGAGGCACTGATGCTCACACATATCAAGAGAGCTGATCCTCTGCCTGTAGACCCTATGTTGGGAGTCTTACAGCTGGATCTCAGTGTCCATCCCCTCTTCCCTGTACAGGGGTTGTGACTGAGGAGAGGCAGTTGGTCAAGCTGCTGGTGTTGCTCCTGCTGCTGCTGGCGCTGTTAGCAGTGGTGTGGGATCTGCCTCTGACCCTCAGTAAAGGTGGAAGGTGAAGATGTATAAGCTGCTTCCATGCCCTGATGAAGGCTGGCATCATGGAAGTGCAGCCGAAGGTGAGTGAAGTGCTAGACAGGTGAAGTGCCTTCCAAGAAGTTGTCAATCACCGGTCAAGCAGTGATAAAACTCTCCGAGACAAGAAGTGCTTTGAACAGCAACCTCTCAATGGCCATGACTGGAGCTCTTCAATGTAACGGATCAAAACCTAACCAGCTTGTCAGTTTCACTGAAGAAGCTCTTCCCACTTTGCACTCGCCTCAGAGACCCTGGCGAATTGTTGACAGGTCAGGAAAAGGGTTCCATAGCTGGGAAAGCCAAGATTCAGTTCTAAACAACCTCAATAAGCTCTTAATTGCTTACCTAACAGATCCAAGGGGTTCCCTGCTCGCTTTCATTGCCACCCTGGGGGAAGTCGGAAGAGGGCGGGATGAGGTCAGGATCTTGACCTAATGTAAATATCTGGGACCTTCCCACCCCACTCACCCCTGAACCTGTCTCCAATGGGCTAGGAATATTCTGCCCTTAGAATGCAATGAATCAAAGTTGCCTTGACTCCATGGGGCAGCACACTGCTATGCCTGCCCAAAGGCTGTATTTCATGTTTTTATATTCTTTGAGGTCTTTTTTTTTTTGCATTCATCAAGGTGAAGCAGGCCAGTACTGGAAATAGAATGCTTTTTCATTTTTTTGCATCAAGCACAGTGTCTAACATTTCTGGGTCAGGTATAGCACTCCTTAATACAAATCAAAACTCCTTCTAATCTGCACCAACAAAGTGCCTTAACCCCTAAACTGAGACAGCCACCTTGTACAGTGGTGCTACCGTATTAACATTTATCTTAGGAGCAATCTTTAGTCCTTCACAGAGCGAGATTGTAAATTAGCATGGAATTCTAAGCATTTGCACTGTGAAATTGAATTCAACTAGGATCTAGATTGAGCACAGCTAAAACAAATTTCATAAAAGTCTCTTCCAATAAACAACATAAAAAGCTTTCATACCATTGTTGCGGTCAAGTGAGGAGGGGTCGAAGGGCTTCCTTCTTTTCCCTCTCCTTGTTAGACCACAACAGGTTTAATTCTTTCTTAAAGTGGATGTACTGGCCAATTCAGTGGGTGTTTGATTACTTACTTGCTATGATCTTAACTAGAACCAAGTTCTAGTTTTGTTGAGTTAACAAAGAAAGAGGTTAACTTTATTGTAACTAAACCAAGCTAATAAAATAATAAACATCGCACCAACTTTCACTCACACACACACTCTGGAGGTTTACGCACACACAAATAGGTTACAGAGTGAGGAAAGGTGGATTGGTTGAGTTAAAGTCCATAAAACAATACGGTCTGTCGGCTTTGGTAATTCAGCTGGCTTCTAGCTGAATTCGGTGGTCCTGAGCCTTTCAGTTTGAAGAGGTAGACGACTAGTTTGGTGGGTCTCTTGGAGACAGCAATGCGGATGATTTCCTCCAATGGGGTTTCTGATTGTAGCCAGAGTATGCAAAGATGGTCAGTCACAAGCAGGATTTGAAAGCTTTCAAGCTGGAATGGAGGGAGAGTGTGAGGGAGGGAGAGTGTGAGAGAGAGAGGGGGGGCCCCCCACTTAGGGTCTGCTTATGTCAGAGTCCAGTTGCTTCTTCTCTGCTGCAGAGAAAACACCAGCTTAAAACCACAGATGGGGAGGGGCTTGTCACATGACAGTCACTCATAGCAGTTCGCAGTATTTCTCTGCTTGTTGAAAAGAATGGGTAGTTCCTTTAAACTTCCTGGGTCTTGGTTCTTGCTAGGATATTAGTAGACATTTCATCTCTCTCCCCATAGTCCTTTGCAATGTAGGATACACTGTTGCAAACTAGGTGATCATCTTAAGCTGAGAGGATGACTTTGCTGGCAGCTTGTCTTTTTAAAAATGTTCTTTTTAAATTTCTTCTCCAGTCAGTGGAACAAGAAAATTATCATTCAACAAAACACATTGATGTAACACCATCAATTTGTGCTTGATTCAAGTCCATGTTAAACAGACAGAACACTACACCAGACAGTTCTCCCTTGAACCTGCTTCTGTACTGCTGCATATATGTTTCAATGTAGTAATTAAAGAGACATTGAAAAACCTTGGCGCTGATCATGGATATCTGCCCATGCCAGCACCTGCCCGATCAGCACCCTCCTGTGACACGACCTCAGCGGACAGCATGCCCAGTCATAGCTGCCTTTACAAACAGCCCTCCGGATCCATGTCCTGCCTCCAGGCCACTCCTGGCGACATGGATTGGGCACCAAACTTGCCCCCAAGCCAGGTTCCTGACCCCAATTTGGATCTGCACATGTGTAATTAAAAGCAGAAATCCAGAAGTTGCTCTCAATGATTCCTTGCTCCTCCACAGGGTGCTCTGTTGATGTCCTGACAGATGGAAATCAATTAGAAATCATTGAATTGACATAAACTTCCAATCTTTATGCTATTACTCACGCTGTAAAAAACCTTTGTTATGAACAGGTGGGAAATGATAGGGATGGTTTCCCTTTTTCAAATCTCAACAGACCGAAGACAGTGTTTTTTAAACGAAATGTGTTTTAATCTCTGTGCATTTTAATGGTCAACAGACAACTGACAGGTTTTCTTGTAGGTATAAAGAAATATAAATGTTTATTATACAATACCCGAAAATATTCACAACTTTGCCCACTCTCACACGCATACAGACACACACAAACACACAAGAAAAGATAAGGATTAGAAGATAACATGCACTTAAGTCTGCTGTTTTTTTAAAATGTTCACTGTAAACCTTGTGTTCTTCCCCGGGATGAAGATTTTAAAAAATGGTGCAGCCCAGTTTTTCCTTTTTCCTGGTTCATTGAAGACAAAACTTGGCAAGTCTCCGGAAGATGAATGCTTTGCTGCAGACTTCATTTTGTGGGCATGAAAGCTGAGCTAGCTGAAGTGAACGGGGTTACTAGGCTAGGAGATAGATCAATTGAGAAGCAGTGGCAGACATTTAAGGGGATATTTCAGAATACTTAGGATAAGTATATTTCTATTATAAAGAAAAATTCTAAGGGGAGGACCTACCATTTGTGGTTAACGAAAGAAGTTAGGGAAAGTATCAAACTTAAGGAAAAAACATATAATTGGGCAAAGATGAGTGGCAGGTCATACAATTGGTCAGAATATCAAGAACAGCAGAGAATAACTAAAAGGTTAATCAAGATAAAGAAATTAGAGTATGAGAGGAAGCTAGCTAGAAATGGAAAAATGGATTGTAAGAGTTTAGACAGGTATTTAAAAAGGAAAAGAGAAGTAAAGTGAGTGTTGGTCCTCTAGAGAGTGAGAATAGGGAGTTAATAGTAGATATTAAGGAAATGCAGATGAAATGAACAAATATTTTGCTTCTGTCTTCATTATAGAGGATACAAAAAACATTCTAATAATAGCTGTAAATCAGCAGGTGGAAGGAAGAGAGGAACTTGAGGAAATTACAATCACCAGGGAAGCAGTACTGAGAAATCTGATGGAGCTACGGGCTGACAAGTCCCCAGGTCCTGATGGACTTCACCCAATGGTCTTAAAAGTGGTTGCGAATGAGGTAGTAGATGCGTTGGTGTTAATTTTTTCAAAATTCGCTAGATTCTGGAAAGGTTCTATCAGACTGGAAAGTAGCAAATATAACCCCTCTATTCAAGAAGGTGGGGGAGGCAGAAAACAGGGAACTATAGGCCTGTTTGTTTGGCATCGGTCGTGGGGAAGATGTTAGAATCGATCATTAAGGAGGCTATAGCTGGGCACTGGGAATAGTCAGCATGGTTTTGTGAAAGGGAAATCATGTTTAACCAATTTATTGGTGTTCTTTGAAGGAGTAACATGCGCTGTGGATAAAGGGGAGCCTGTTGACATACTGTACTTGGATTTCCAGAAGGCATTTGACAAAATTCCACATAAAAGGCTATTGAGCAAAGTAGGAGCTCATGGTGTAGGGGGTAACGTATGAGCATGGATAGAAGATTGGCTGGCTGGCAGAAAACAGAGAGTATGCATAAATGGGTCCTTTCCTGAGTGGCAGGATGTGCCAAGTGGAGTCCCGCAGGGGTCTGTGCTAGGGCCTTAACTTTTTACAATTTATATCAATGACTTAGATGAGGGGAGTGATGGCATGGTAGCTAAATTTGCAGATGGCACAAAGATAGGTAGGAAAGTATGTTGTGAAGAGGACATAAGGAGGTTGCACACTGATATAGATAGATTGAGCGAGTGAGCAAATATCTGGCAGATGGAGTATACTGTGGGAAAATGTGAAGTTGTTCACTTTGGCAGGAAGAATAAAAAAGCAGAGTATTACTTAAACGGAGAACAACTGCAGAGTTCTGAGGTGTAGAAGGATCTAGGTGTCACAAAAAGTTAGTATGCAGGTACAGCACGTAATAAAGAAGGCTAATGGAATGCTATCCTTTATTACGAAAGGAATTGAAAATAAAAGTAAAGATGTTATGCTTCAGTTATACGGGGCATTGGTGAGACCACATCTCAAATATTGTGTGCAGTTTTGTTCTCTTTATTTAACGACGAATGTAAATGTGTTGGAGGTGTTTCAGAGGAGGCTTACTAGATTGATACCTGGAATGAACGGGTTGTCTGATGAGGAAAGGTTGAACAGACTGGGCTTGTTTTCACTGGAGTTTAGAAGAGTGAGGGGAGACATGATTGAAGTATATAAGATCCTGAACGGTCTTGACAAGGTCGATGTGGAGAGGATGTTACCTCTTGTGGGGGAGTCCAGAACCAGGGGGCATTGTTTTAAAATTAGGGGTCACCCTTTTAGGACAGAGATGAGGAGAAATTTTTTCTCTCAGAGGGTTGTGCGACTTTGGAACTCTCTGCCTCAGAAGGTGGTGGCAGTGGGATCATTGAATATTTTTAAGGCGGAGATGGATAGATTCTTGTTAGGCAAGGGAATCAAACATTATCGGGGGTAGATGGGAGTGTGGCATTCGAGACAAACAAATCAGCGATGATGTTATTGAATGACAGAGCAGGCTAGAGGAGCCAATTGGCCTACTTCTGCTCCTAATTTGTATGTTCGTATGTTCATATCAAGAGTTCAATATGTTATTTGTTTAGATTTCTCAAGCAATTGATATCAAACCTCTGAGCCACAAAAGCTCCAGGATTGTTCCACAAGTATTGCCTGTATTTGAATACTGTGAATGATAGCCAAAGTTTGCTCATTTCTTTTGTTCTAATTTGTTTTCACAGGTTCCTGGACAGATAGTTTGAGCAATTTGGCACAGATTAATGTATCAAGCCATCCTGGAGTAGCACTTTTGGTTGACAATTGAGCCTGCAGTTGAGATATGGGTCAGACCTGTGTGAAGCAGCAAAGTCAATACCAACCTGAAGCCATTTCCCCTTTCTGCCACAAATCCACTTCACAGTCTGATCCTGGATCTCACACATGGGCTGGAAGAAGCATTCTGTTTTGGAGCCTGACGCCGGGATTGCTGGGCCCGATCTTCCTGGCAGCGGGGAAGCTCCATGGTGGGCCCTACACTGCTCTCTGGCAGGGCCATGCTTTAAATATTGCAATTGCCTGTTTGCATACATTTAAATTGAATGACCTGCAATCTTACCTGCCATTTCATATCTTCAGCGTGACGGGTGGCATTTATGGGCCTTCACTTTCCTGTCCAAGGAAAGATGGCGTCACCAAGGTGGGGAAGGGGGGAACACAGCATCTGTAGAGTAGTGGGAAGGTAGGGTAGGAAACGTGGTGAAATCTGCATTTTTAGTGTGGGGTGTAAGAGGTCAACTCTGCAATTTTAGTGTAGTTGGGGGGACAGGTCAAACATTTATTTTCAGTGTAGTTGGGTGGGAGATGGGGGCAACTCTGCATTCTCTACGTAGGACTGACAGCCCTTAAAAAATGGAACCAGCGCCTGCGCAGAGACTGTTGACGCTGGTCACATCGTTGCCAAGGCCACCCCCACCACGTGAGCTGCCCTGCATATTCTAATGAGCCGCCGGGCTCAAAATCGCAGCAGCATGGCGGCACGCAGGCCGTGCATGCCAGCCATTTATTACGCCCGCTGCTACTCCCAGTGGCGGGAAAACAAAATCCAGCCCTTCATGTGTTATTGTGTCAGACCAATCCAGAAGGACTATGTCCCAATTGAAGTTAGCACAACCGCATTTCCTGGTCACCGATGTGAATCATTAGAACAGATACCTTTGTATCAACAATACCTGCACAAGATCCCCTTATGAACCATATAAAGCTGTAACATTGCATTTGAAGATGACAATTTCCACATCCCACTGATTACCGTATTGTTCCAGATCTTTAGGTGAATCCACCAATAATACATTATCATCTGTGGAAAAGAGCACTACAATATTTTCAGAAGGGCACTTGAAATCTATCCTTTATAATGCCATCGAACACATGATAGATGTTGACATTGAATGGAATGTGCAATAGTGGACAACCTGGCCTCGCTTCTCTTTTGGAAGAGTTGAGCTTAGTCCGTTTTTAAAGGATTTTGGAGCTGGAGTGTAATTCCCAGATAAAATCCAAGATTTATGCAATTGCAGCCCTTGTGAATAAGTTGGAAGTTATAGGAATGTGAGGAATTTGGCCAAATGCATTTAAACAATATAAGCGGGCTTCTCTAAGCCTTATGACAATAAGCAATCTTGAATAAAGCTGCAAACTCTTCGACATATCCCTCACAGGAATGAAATCCAGCCTTTCCCTTTCTAATTAGCTCATATGCCACCAGAGCATCTGAATACCTGCCACCATCCCTACAATTCATGATATAAGTGGCTCCTAAAAGCTCTCTTCAGATCATGAGAGTTTGATTCAATGCCAAACAGCGTAAATCAGGTCGTGATTAGATAGTAATTCAGTAGTTATTAGCCTCAGAATAGCAGCTAAAGTTTGAATATAGCCTGATTCTCTATATGGTTCAGTGAAAAAAGTAATTAGTATTTGTTTAGTATGAATGAATTCTAACCACAGCTTTCTAAGTATATGAAATCAGTATAAAAAGTGAAATAAGCTTTGTCTCTCTGTAATTCAATACTTGTATAGTTCCTCGCCCTTTATCTGCAAATGTGCATTGTCATTATCCTGCTATGTACTGAAAGGGAATTGTTAGTCTTAAGTACAATCAAATCGCCAGCACAGACAGCTACACATTAAGTCAATCACTGCCATTACATGAAGACTGACTTCAATGGCTCGGTAAATTTATCCTGTGCCAAGCTGAGACAAACAAGGAAAGTTCTAGGTTTAATTCCTGTAGTGTATTATGGTAACACTTATTAGGTAGGGTAACAGTAAGGACTGAATTCTATGGAACCCTGAGGGAGGGAACAGAGGCGGGGTGGGGGGGGTGGGAGGGGCCATAAAATTGCATGGGAAGGCAGGGAGCGGAGTGCACGTCACCTTCCTGACACCTTCAAATTTGGTTCAGGGTGGGGGAGGGCCTCCAGGCCCTGAAGTGGCCAATTAATGGGGGCAATCCAAGGCCCCCTAGCAGCAATGGTTGCCCCCCCCCCCCATATGGAACCCAAACACACCCCATCGCTAGGGCCTGCCTGAATGGTCCTGGTGAACCTGATCCCACTTACCTCTCCCGGGGTCTTCATCACTCTTCTACTTTGCAGGGCCTGTTGCAGTCCCGGCAGTGGCCACCACTCCCGGTGGCGCTGCCAGGACTGCAAAACTGCCGACCCTCCGATTGGCTGGTAGTTCTTGGAGGCAGGAGCTCATCCCTTAAAGGGACGCTGTCCCCAACGGCAGGCAGTTAATTACCTGCCCGCCGTTAAATAGCATCGGGGATCTGATGGAGCACCGAGGCAGGGTCTCCCCCTGCCAGGATCCCCGTCGAAGGAATACAATCCAGCACGAAGAGTTTAACAACTGGCTGTAGCAGCCCTGCGTTAGGGAGGAAAAATTTTGTCAGAATTCCCATTCCAGATTGGTAACTAGTAACCCGTGCTAGGGAACCGTCCACCAACTGGGCATGCAAACCTTATTTTGCGGGTTCCCAGGCTTTAATTGGTCTGAGGCAGGACTTCCACCCGCTTGAGGTAGGAGGTCCCGCCTAATAGAGCTGCCAGTCAAACAGCGGGCCAGCAACTCTCTGTCCCAGCAGTGCCACCGGGAGCGGTGGCAGCTGCTGGGACTGCAGACCAGCTTTGTGAGGAAGATGTCGGGGAACCCCAGAACGCAGTTACATCTTTGTTGCCTCACTGGGGTGATTGGTCGGGCCTCTGCAAGGCAAGGATGGTCAATTGAGGAGATGGGGTGACGTGTTGGGGGTGGTTAGGGCAGTGGGGGCGGCCCTCCATTGGGCACAGGGTGCCCGATCATGAGGGCCCTCCCCCAGGACATCAGAGAGCCACCTGCTTTTAACAGGCGGCTTTTCTCGGGCCTGACCACACAACCAGCCACGGGTAAAATCTCCGTGGAAGTGGGCAGAAGCCTTTAAGTGGCTGTTAAGTGACCACTTAAGGGCCTTCATTAGCTCGGTGCAGTGGGGGGGGGGGGGGGCCGGCCGTTTTTAGCCACCGCCGCCCTCTGTAAAGCGGTGGTGGAGGTGGGAGCGGATTGGGAAGGGCCTCCCGAGCCTCCCACTCCAATTTACACACCCCCCACCACCTTCCCGTTCTTTTGGGAGTGTAAAATTCCGGCCCAGCAAACTCCACCTCTGCCTTTTCATGCCCACACTCCCACACCCTCACAGAGCGATCTTCCTATCTTTCTAAATCAAAGTTTCAGCAGGCAGGATATCCCTGTCCCTTTAAAGTCTTTAAGGAGGTGGGGATCCCGCCTCCAAGAGCTGCCGGCCAATCAGAGGGACAGCAGCTCAGCAGTATCGGCAGCGCCACCAGGAGCAGTGGCCACTTCCGGTACTGCTGAGACCTCGGACCCAGGCGCAGCGCGGGAACCCTGGAACACAGGTAGGTGAGGCGGAGTCACTGGGGCGTCCGAAAGGCCCTGGTAATGGGGGTTGGAGGGGTGATCGTGCAGTCCAGGAGGAAGTAGGTCCGAGGGGTAATGTTGTTCTCATGGGCGTCCTCTGTGGGCCACAAATTGCCCATGAAGGAGGGACTCCCCCCCACCCCCCTCACCACCCCCCCCCCCCACCCTCCCCCCTCAAGTCCACAGGGAGGTTGCCTTATTTTACAAGGCAACCTCCCCTTGCAGGGGAGGCCCCCCTGCCACTGGTAAGACCTCAGCAGTGTTGGAAAGAGGGTCATAAATGGCCATTAATCGGCCACGTAGGGCCTCAATTGGCCTTTGGGTGGGATGCCGTCGTCGGCCTATCCCACTCCCAGAAAGATCACTGGGCGATGGGGCCCTCTGTCCAGCCGCACGCCCCTGCCACCAATCGCTATATTCCATGCCCTCTGCCTCCAGCACCGCCATAGGGGGCCTCACAAAATCCCAGCCATTAAGTCATGTTATAAAGTTGTATTATTTTAATTAAAATGGGAATGAAGATGAATAGAATTTGGTATCAGCAAATGTATTAGAGCACTGTTCATGCACTCAACACCATCCAGGACAAAGCAGCTTGCTTGATCAGAAAACCCAATGCACCAGCTTAAACATCCATTCCCTCCAACACTGCTGTACTGTGGCTGCAGTACATACAATCTACATTGTGCTCTGCAGCAAGTGACCAAGGCTTCTACAGTAACACTTCCCAAAATAACAACCTGAACCACTTCAATGGAATACCATCACCTACAAGTTTCCCTCCAAATTACACACCATCCGAATTTGGAAATATATCACTGTTTCATTCATTGGCACTAGGTCAAACTCCAGAAACTCCCTACCTAACAGCATTGTGGGAGTTCCTTCACCATATGGATTGTAGCAGTTCAACCGACCTCTTTGACCAAGCTTTTCGTCACCTGTCCTAATGTGTTTTTATGTGGCTCAGTGTCAAATTTTGTCTGCTAACACTAATGTAAGCACCTTGGGACAATTTACAAAGTTAAAGGAGCTATATAAAGGCAAGTTGTTATTGTTGTTGGCGAAGGCTCGCCACCACCTTCTCAAGGGCAACTAGGTTTGGGCAATAAAATGCCCACCTTGCAAGCAATATCCAGATTCCAGGAATAAAAAAATGTGGCATTGTCACAACGTGCAATGCTTCCTGACACTTTTCCAATCTACCTCTAAGTAAAGAAGCTGCCAAAGTCAGATCATTGACATTTTTCAGAAAACAATGACATGGATTACAAATCCATTTAAATGAATTGTGGCACGTACAGAAAGAGGTTATATTTCTTCAGATAAAAAACAACACTGATTGTCATTGGAAATATGAGAAATGACAAGTCTGAAGTTGGCAACGTCAGAGAAAGCAATTTCTGCTTGACTGCTGTATTAAGCTGAAACCCTGATTAAGTTACAAGTGCAGTGATGGACATGACAAATAATCCCTACAGCATATTTTTCAGTTATTTCCATTTAGTAAATTTAGTAAATTGAAAAACCCAGACTCTCATGCAGATTAAAAGAGAAATTGAAATGAATTCTTATTGCCTTCTTATGGGAATCATTAAAGACCTCGCACTTAGTCAAACATAGCAGATAAACTGTTTTAATGCCCATTCATGGTGAGGCCTTTTGATAAGGTGATGATCTCATTGTAGAGAAGCTAATAATGTCACAAAAGGTTCATTTTGATTAGGACAGGAAAGCTGAGTAAATTGAGGAGAAAATGTTGTCATTTTATTTTCACTGTTTGTACTAACAAAAATGTAAACAATTTTCTAACTTTTGCCGTCCTTCGCCTGAAAGCATTGACTCTTGCTGCATAAGGTTGTGTGAGCACTGGAAGCTCCCCAGCATCTCATCAAAGTGGCTACACTTCATATGAGTGCAAGGCTAACATTTTCCTGTTTGACACCAGAGAGAGGTCAGGTCAGGATTTCCACCACTGTTCTGATCCTTTTTCCTAGATCAAGGATCATTTCATTGGCAGGGTGGGCTCCTGGTGAGATCACCACCACCAAAAGGGAGCCTCCTCCTGCAAGACTGCAAAGTGTTAGCAGCGCACATTCTGGAGCCAGTAAATGAAGAAGAGCCATTAAAAGGGCAGAAGAACCCAAAGTTTTTTTTTTAATTTTAGCAGAGTTTTCCATGAGACTTGCAAAAGGGGGTAACTAAGATTTTAAACGAGAGAAGAGTCCTATACTAGGCCTTCTCCTGGCACCATTCTTCAGAGCAGCTGTTGCCCCAAGACCTAGTGACAGCCCTCTCTGGGGGGGTCTGCCCCACAACCCTCAGTCATTTACAAGCAGCAAGGTGCTGAAAGAATGGCTGGCCAACCTCCTGTAGCGGGGATGGGAGGGAAACTGACACCATTTTTAGGAGTGTAGATGCATGATAGGCCTTCCCACCCAATTTCCCTACATGTTCTACTAAATGACATAGCAAAGAAAAATACACCCCTAGGCTGGCAGGCATTTTCAACCATAGTGATGTTACAGCTGACCCTGACCTCACCATTATCTGACATCCATACATTGCGCCTTCTGACAATAGGAACAAATCAGGAGTCAGAACTCTGGTTCATTCTCATCTTTTCTCACCTAACACAACATTTAGTCTCTGATTATCCAGAATTCACTTAATTTTATGTAATTGAGACAGCACTGCCTTTCTAACACCTTCCTACGACACTGACTGAACAGGTGCATTGTAGTGATGAATATTTTTACATCTCATTCAAAATAGAGACTCCTAGAAAGTCTAACCATACTTTCAGCAGCTCTTATATTTGGTGGAAGGTTTCCCATTAGAAAACAAAAAAAAAGTGAGGCCAATAATATAGACTATTCCAATCACCTGCAGGGAGACCAGTTCAGATTTTAGTGGGAACAATGTTTGGTGGGTGTGCCAGGCTTGAGAAGTATTGCAGTTTAATGCAAAAGACTCCTAATAAGCAATGTGTGGTCCCACGGACTTCCCAACATGTACTTCAATTTTAGTTTCTAGAACAAGCTCTGGAATTTTGAAGCTTCCAAAAGTTAAGGTCAGTTTTTATGGGGGTGTACAACTATGCTGTGGTACAAAATAGTTGCAAATTGGTTTAAACCCTTTATTCCATACCAATGTCAGCTGGGCTGTAGGAAGGGATGCTGAAGGCCCTTCCATAGAGAAAAGTTGGGGTTGGGGAATTGAAAATTAGAAATTCAGGCACAATAAGACCACTTTCACACCTCTCCTGATTACAAAACAGCTAAGTCAGAGGCCTATGAACAGACCGCTTGCATGCCCTCTCAGCTAGGGAATGGTACATAGTGCAGGAGTTCTGCAGGCAATGGGGAAGATTTTTTTCATTAAAAAAAGAACAGCTGTTAAGAACAGAAACATTTGTAACAGCTGTTCTTCATGGACATTTAAGCTGTATTGCTCTGACTGAGAGAGATGGTGTTTTTCTTATTACATCTCATTTGTCATTGTGAAGTGTAACTGTGTCTGACTTTAACACTATGCTTCATACAAATCAATTTTTTTTGAGATAGCATTCAGAAATATTATTTCTTTGGTAAATACATGTTTGAATCATTTTTGCTGAAGTGTGTGGTATGTCAACATAAGTGAGTGACGTATCATTCCTGGAATTATTTCCAGCATTTCTAACAGCTTTGAAATCACTGAGTTCCTTTAGCTTGAACTTTCCATTCAAATATAATGGGAATGTTCTGAATGGTGAGGATAAGTGAAGTAAACTGAAAGGAAATGGAGATTTTGAAATGAAATCCTGTATTAGATCTATTTGTTAAAATGTGTGGGCTTTACAGCTAAGATCTACATTTTAGCGAAGGGGGTGCTACAGTTTGCCCTAAGCATTGCTAGGCTGATAAGGCATAAATCACTTTGGGTTCCTGCTCTTGTGTACTATGCAGCGAGTCCTGCCTCAACATTTTTATAGCTGAAAGCAACCATTGCTTCATTTGTGCACTAATGAAAATCACACTAAACACAAGGCATCGCCTTGGCAATTGCACCGCTGCTGATGAACAGACAAAACAGTAAATCTAATTAATCAACAGACACATTTCTTTCAATCACAGTCAGGACATCAACAACAAAAAGAACAAAAATGGGCAAAACCAGCCTTTGTCCAAATTTGTTTTCAAATGTATTTTAATAACTTACCTTGCAAATTGGCTGTTGTGTTTGCCTACAGAACAATTGTGACTACACTTACAAAATTAATTAATTGACTGTGGGGCATTTTTGATTCTCCCATAATTGTGGAAGTTCCTACATAAATGTAAGACTTTATTCTAACATTGTATAGTATGCCACTGTGATATCACTATACATTATATAACCCGAATTTGTGGTAAAACGTCTTCAGTTTTATTCGTGTTTTAAGACCTCTTATGTTACTTTAAGTCAATCATTTCTTTTGATATCCATGGATGTAAGGTATCCACATCTTCTGTAAATATAATGGATCATGAGGCATTCAAATTCAACTTCTGACAATGTGTTCCCACTATTCAATATAGTTCTCCTTCATTCAATGCACACTGGGAAGGATGGCATTCTTATGGGCAACTTGTGATCTATAGTGTACCAATGGATATAAAAATGACCAAAGATCTGTGACCTATGAAAAAGCACAATCTTATTTATGGTCGAAATCAGGGGTGTCCAAACATTTGTTTTTATGAGGTGCATAGGTTGATACCATGAAGCTTTGGGGACATATTTAAGGCATACGATTCTGACCATGCTCCCAGTGGATTCCCTGACCACAAGGATTAGATGCTGGACATTAACCTGCACACTGTGCACAAATTTCTGTTGTTTATTTTAAATGGTCAGACAATCATTCACAGAGCCCACCTGAATTTCCAATATGTGCTTCTAGCAGTTAAGGTTTCAGTACTAACAAATGTTGATGTTCTAATTAGGGTTTATCAATGAATGATGCAATGGCACCGAAAAATGCCCTTACCAACTTCCTGGACTGCAGAATTCCACCAGGACAAACCAAAAGGTAAAAAAAAAAATGAATTCAAAGAAGACGGAGTTACTTGGCCTTCAAGGGCCAGATTTACAGGGCTGTGTGGCTGGGAGGCCCTATATCGGACCCCTGGCATAAACACCTTTTGAAAATTCTTTAGTACAGTTGCAGAACAAGTGTTGGAATGCATTGCATGAAGGCAACAGTAATGTGGTATTTCTCTAGTGAGGAGAACTTGCAGTTATACCATTTAGTTTCTCCTGTACATGATCCATCACATTTGGCAGTAGCTAATTTGGAATGAAAATTATTCTTCACTTAAAAAGGTAATCTATTTTTAAGTATCTCATCTCTTAAAACCATATACAAATCTATGTGTTCAAATTTGCGATCTATCTCAGCTTTTATGATCATAAATGTCACTTGTAACACCTCCTGCAAAACATGCCAAAAGACTTGCAGGGTGATAGGTTAATTGGCCATTATAAATTGCCCCTGGTATAGGTAGGGAAATATAGGGACAGGTGGGGATGTGGTAGGAATATGGAATTAGTGTAGGATTTGTATAAATGGGTGGTTGATTGTCGGCACAGACTCGGTGGGCCGAAGGGCCTGTTTCAGTGCTGTATCTCTAAACTAAAACTAAACATTCTGATTGTGAGTGTTTAAATAGAGTCTACTCTAATTCAAAAACCAGAAAAAGTAGAATTATATTGGATAAGTTCTTCAATATTGTCATGAAGGAGGTAGGATAGTGCATGGGGTTCAAATCGAGGCAATACTGATGAGATTTAAATCTCCATTCTCTTTTGAATGTCAAGAACATTTGAATCTACATATTCGCAACCCTGGTCTTAGAAGGAAATTGACAAACAGCAAAAAAAAATACTGGCAATCAATATGACACTGATTTCAATCAAAAAAGATGGCTGGTATGGAAAATGGAAAAGTAAATATTGCTGTTCTAGGAGATAGTCTTCTGGGGTTGGGGTTAAGGTACATTTTTGGAGTACTGTACTGTGCATTTGCCTGGACTTTAACTGACCTGGATAAGTTTAGTGTCAGCACTAAGTGCCAACACTAAAAAGACCATTCCACAGCATTGGTATTCTTCATTTTGATGACCACAAAAATTAATCTCCAAAAATACACTTAAAAATAGCAAAAGTTAGATACAACACTCAAATTAGATTGAATATTTTTGTAACCTTAAATTCAAAAAGCGTGGAAACCCTTTCAGAGATCTCCACTTCCAAAAGTAACACTGTCTTTTCACCAACACTGTGTTTTATTAGTCTCAGTCCAACTGGTACCACCATCGAATTCTAGACTATTCACAGCACAGAAACAGGCCATTTGATCCATCAAGTCAGTGCCCCTGAGTTCCATTACATATCGTTTAGTCTAATCCAACCTTTCTGTTCACACCCATAGCCTATAGTATTCCCCTTTTTTAAGGAACTATCTAATTCTCTATGAAATTATTTTTTATACTTTGCTTCAAAAATGGTAATATCCAATAAATCTGCACTGCACCTTTTTCATTGCTTTCTATTAAATCCTATAATAAATCCTGTGGTGCCCAAAACGATGAACAAATCAACTGTGGCCTAAATAAGGTCTTGTACAAATGCCGTATTACCTCTTCATTTTTTGCATTCTATACCTCTAGGAGCATGCATGCAGGTAGGGAATGGGTGATCACCAGGCAGTCTAAGAGAACCAGGCAGGTATTGCAGGAGTCCCCGGACATGATCTCACTCATTAATCAGTTTTCCATTTTGGATACTGGTGAGGGTGATGATTCCTCAGAGGAGTGCAGTCAGAGCCAAGTTTGTGGCACCACCGATAGCTCAGCTACACAGGAGGGGAGGAAAAGGAATGGAAAAGCAGCAATGACAGGGGATTCATTAGTTAGGGGAACAGAAAGGCATTTCTGCAGCAGTAAACGTGACTGCAGGATGGTGTCTTGCCTCCCTGGTGCCAGGGTCAAGGATGTCATGGAGTGGCTGCAGGACATTCTTCTGGAGGAGGGTGAACAGCCAGAGGTCGTGGTCTATATTGGTACCAGTGACATAGGTAAGAAGGGAATGAGGCCCTGAAAGCAGATTTTAGGGAGCTAGGAAGGAGATTAAAAAGCAGGACCTCAAAAGCAGTAATCTCAGGATTACTCCCAGTCCCACGTGGAAGTGAGAAGAGGAGAATTGAGTGATTGAACACGTGGCTGGAAAACTGGTGTAGGAGGGAGAGCATCAGGTTTCTGAGACATTGGGACCAGTTCTGGGGCAGGTGGGACCTGTACATGATGGACAGATTGTATCTTACCAGGACTGGGATGAATATCCTCGCAGGGAGATTTGCTAGTGCTGTTGGGGAGGGTTTAAACTAAATTGTCAGGGGGATGGGAACCTGGGAGGGAGCTCATGTTGGAGGGAAGCAAAACTGGTAACCTGTCGTGGTGGGGGGGGGGGCGGTGTGGGGGGGACCAAGAGCAAGGATCAGAGCGGAATACCAACGAGCACAGAATACTGGGGGAAGTTGATGGCACAAGAATAGGGAATAGTAAATTATTAGATGGGGTCAGAATAAGGGAGAAAGTAATAAAGATTGAATTAGGGTTAATGTGTATGTAATAAAAGCAAAATATGCAGATGCAGGAAATCTGAAATAAAAACAAGAAATGCTGGAAATACTCAGCAGGTCTGGCAGCATCTGTGGAGAGATAAACAGAGTTAACGTTTCAGGTCAGTGACCCTTCATCAGAACATTAACATATATGTTAATGTGTATGTATGTTGCTACGACCAGGTGAGAAAGGGGTCCAGGGTTCCCGCTCAGCCTTCACCTAGTCTTACAGTAATATGGTTTAATTTTAAACACACCATGTTTTGAGCTCCCCCTTAGTAAATCCTTGTTCACTAACTTCCAATTATAAGGCAAAGAAACTAGCCAAATAGGTTTTCTTAGGTTTAAAGAAAAAAGGTTGAACTTTATTAAACTTAAACTCAAATTTGGTTAACGCCTACAAATACACGACACGCCCATGCTAGCATGCATACATGATACACACATGCAGATAGAGACAGAAAAGAGCAGAAGAAATAAAGTGGAAAAGTTTGAGGCAATATCTGAAGATGGTTTTGATTGCTGTTCTTCAGGTTCACTGTAAAGTCCTTGATTGTAGGTAGATTTTGCTTTTCGTTGGGACCCAGTATTCTTCTTAAACCTTGTTTTATGTTGGAGACTTTTCTCCCTTAAAGTTCATGTGTCCTCAATGGGTCCAGAGGCTTGTGAGAAAGAGATAGGAGCAGACAGGAGAGGTCGTCTCACTCCAGGAGCAGTCTTTTCTCAGTTCAAACTCTTTGTACAATTCAGAAAAACCCAGGTGGCCAAGCAGGTTAGTCATGTGACTAGCTGGTCTGACCATGTCTGTTTGTGGATTCTCTTGTCTTAGCCGACCTGGAATGTCTCTTCTTGTACGCAATACCTGGTGCTCAAAGTCCATTGTGGGTTAAATTGGAGCAAAGAATAGCCTCTTGGTCCCTCCAAGCACTGTCTGTTAGTATGCAAATGTGTTTTTTCCAGCCACAGCTGCTCTGTGGACCAAGTCATTTCCTTGCTGCAGCAACAGTTCAAAATTAATGTTCATATGACAAAATTAATATGCCTCATTCTTGGCAGCTGGGTGATCTGCATGACAATGTGAATGCACAGACTGTGTTAATAAGACTGGTGAGGTACAGGCGCAGATTGCCATGTGGAAATATGATGTTGTAGCTATAACAGAGACCTGGCTCAAAGAAGGGCAGGACTGGGTGTTAAATATTCCTGGATACAAGGTGTTCAGGAAAGATAGAAAAGGGAAAAAAGGGGGGAGGGGTGGTGGTGTTGATTAAGGAGAGCATCGCAGTGCTGGAGAAAAAGGATGTCCTAAAGGGGTCGAGGACAGAATCAATTTGGCTAGAGCTAAGGAACAAAAAAGGTCTGGTTACATTGCTCAGTGTTGGCTATAGGCCACCAGCTAGTGGGAAGGATGTGAAGGAACAAATTTGCAAGGAAATTACAGAGAGGTGCAAAAATTATAGGGTAGTTACAATGAGGGACTTTAATTATCCAAACATAGACTGAGATAACAGTAGTGTAAAGGGCAAGAGTTCTGAGAGTGTGTTCAGGAAAATTTTCGACAACAGTATGTTGCTAGTCCAATGAGAGAGGAGGCACTGCTAGAACTGGTTCTTGGGAATGAGATGGGCCAAGTGGATCAAGTATCAGTAGGAGAGCATTTAGGAGATAATGATCACTGTATCATAAGGTTTAGACTGACTATGGAAGAGGAAAAAGGGCAATCCAGCGTAAGAATAATTAATTGGGGGAAAGCCAACTTCAGTGGGCTAAGAACGGAGCCAGGGTGAATAAATTGGAGTCAAAAGCTGGTAGGAAAACCAGTAGATGAGCAATGGGCTACTTTCAAAGAAGAGATAGTTCGGGCACAGTCAAAGTATATTCCCTCGAAGGGGAAAAGTAGGGCAAACAAATCCAGGGCTCCCTGGATGACAAAAGAGGTGGAGATTAAGATAAAGAAGAAAAAAAGTGTGCTTATGACAGATGCCAGGTAGAAAATACTATTAAGATCCAGGCTGAATATAGAAGGCCCAGAGGCGAAGTGAAAAAGCAAATAAGAGAAGCAAAGAGAGAGCTGCAAAAGAGATGGGCAGCTAACATTAAAGGAAATCCCATAGTTTTCTACAAGCATATAAATAGTAAAAGGCTGGCAAAAGGAGGAGTGGGGCTGATTAGGGACCAAAAAGGGGATTTACACATGGAGGCAGAGAACATAGCTGAGGTATTAAATGAATACTTTGCATCTGTATTTACCAACAAAGAAGATGCAACCCAGGCAATGTTGAAAGAGGAGGTAAGTCAGACATGAGAGGGGTTTAAAATTGATAAAAAGGAAGTATTAGATAGGCACAAAAACAGGAAATGCTGGAAATACTCAGCAGGTCTGGCAGCATCTGTGGAAAGAGAAGCAGAGTTAACGTTTCGGGTCAGTGACCTTCTTCGAACCAGTTCTGCAGATGGGTAACTGACCCGAAACGTTAACTCTGCTTCTCTTTCCACAGATGCTGCCAGACCTGCTGAGTATTTCCAGCATTTCTTGTTTTTATTTCAGATTTCCAGTATCCGCAGTATTTTGCTTTTATATTAGTATTAGATAGGCTGTCTGTACTTAAAAAGTGAGTAAAGCACCAGTACTGGGGAAAGAGAGAGCTGGTCCGTTAGGATGGACTTCACTTGAACCATGCTGGGCCAGTGTCCTGGTGAACCGTATAACTAGGGTTGTAGATAAGGCTTCAAACTAAATAGTGGAAGGGAGAGTTCAATTGAAGGGAAGTTTAAAAAGTTGAAAAGTAACAAGAGAGTAGAGGTGCAGGGTAGTGAAGGGGCATACATTAATCAGAGTGTGACAGGAAGGGACAGAGAATACAAGCATAAGAGTACAGCAGAAATTAGAACCAGAGTAGGTAAAAATGGTAAAAGGTCAAAGCTTAAAGCTTTTTATCTGAATGTACAGAGCATTTGTAACAAGGTAGATGAGCTGATAGCACAAATAGAAACAAATGAATATGATTTGATAGCTATCACTGAGACGTGGCTGCTGGATGACCAGGACTGGAAACTCAATGTTCAAGGATATTCAACATTCCGGAAGAATAGGCAGAAAGGAAAAGGAGGTGGGGTAGCTTTGTTATTGATGGAAGGGATCAGTGCAGTTGTGAGTAATGATATAGGTGTAATAGATCATGATGTAGAATCAGTTTGGGTGGAAATAAGGAATAACAAGTGAAAGAAATCATGGCTGGGAGTGACCCCCAAGGAGTTGCCTCTCTGTAGGACAGAGTATTAATCAGGAAATAATGGAGGCGTACAAGAAGGGCACTGCAATTATCATAGGTGATTTTAATCTGCATCTCGACTGGACAAATCAAATTGGCAAGGGTAACATGGAAGACGAATTTGTAGAGTGCGTCAGGGATTGTTTCTTAGAACAATACATTGCAGAACCTACCCGGTAACAGGCTATTTTAGATTTGTTCATGTGTAATGAGGTAGGATTAATAAGAGATCTCGTAGTTAAGGATCCTCTAGGGGGAAGCGATCATAACATGGTAGAATTTCAAATTCAGTTTGAGGGTGAGCAACTCGGGTCTCAAACCAGTGTCTTCAACTTAAACAAGGGCAATTACAGAGGTATGAAGAAAGAGTTGTCTAAAGCGGGCTGGGAAAATAGACTACAGGGAAAGTCAGTACATGAGCAGTGGCAGACTTTTAAGCAGATATTTCATAACACTCAGCAAACATTTATTCCAGTCAGAAGGAAGGACTCGATGAGAACGATGAACAACCGTGAATAACAAAGGAAGTTAAGGAGAGTATCGAATCAAAAAACAAAGGCGTACAAAACGGCAAAAGCTAGTGGTAGGCCAGAGGATTGGGAATTTTTTAGAAACCAGCAGCGCATGACTAAAAACTAATAAAGAGGGAGAAAATTGATTATGAGAGTAAGTTGGCAAGAAATATAAAAACAAACAGTAAGAACTTCTATGGGTATATATAAGGGAAGAGAGTAGCTAAAAGTAAGTGTAGGACCCTTGGAGGATGAGACTGAAGAATTAATAATAGGGAACAGGGAAATGGCAGAAAATTTAAACCAATATTTTACAATGGTCTTCATGGTGGAGGACACTATAAACATCCCAACAATAATAGATGAGCAAGGTGTAAATGGAAGGGAGAAACTTGTAACAATCTCTATCACAAGGGAAAAGGTGCTGGACAAACTGATGGGACTAAAGGCAGACAAGTCACCAGGACCTGATGGCCTGCATCCAAGGGTTTTAAAAGAAGTGGCTGCAGAGATAGTGGAGGCATTGGTCATAATATACCAAAACTCACTAGATTCCAGTAGGGTACCAGCGGATTGGAAAACCGCTAATGTGACGCTCCTATTCAAGAAAGGAGGGAGACAGAAAGCACAAAACTATAGACCAGTTAGCTTAACATCTGTCATTGGGAAAATGCTAGAGTCCATTATTAAGGAAGAAATAGCAGATCATTTAGAAAAACATAATGCAATCAAACAGAGCCAACATGGTTTATGAAAGAGAAATCATGTTTGACAAATTTGTTAGAGTTCTTTGAGGATATAACAAGCAGAGTGGATAAAGGGGAACTGGTAGATGTAGTGTATTTAGATTTTCAGAAGGCTTTTGGTAAGGTGCCACATAAAAAGTTATTGCACAAAATAAGAGCTCAGGATATTGGGGGTAATGTGTTGGCATGGACTGAGGATTGGCTAACACACAGAAGGCAGAGAATCAGGATTAATGGGTCTTTTTCAGGTTGGAAAGCCATAACTAGTGGGGTGCCACAAGAATCGGTCTTAGGGCCTCAAATATTTACTATCCATATTAATGACTTGGGGGAAGGGACAGAGTGTAGTGTATCCAAATTTGCTGATGATACAAAACTAGGTGGGAAGGCATGTTGTGATGAGGATACAAAGAATCTGCAAAGGGATATAGATAGGTTGAGTGAGTGGGCAAAAACTTGGCAGATGGAGTTCAATGTGACAAAGTGTGAGGTCATCCACTTTGGTAGGAAGGAGTTGTCTTATCAAGAATGGCTAAACAGGTTAGGCCTTTATTCATTGGAGTTTAGAAGAATGAGAGGTGATCTTATTGAAACATATAAGATTTTAAGGGGGCTTGACAGGGTAAATGTTGAGAATATGTTTCCACTGGTGGGGGAATCTCGAACCAGGGGACATAGTTACAGAATAAGGGATCACACATTTAAAACTGAAATGTGAAGGAATTTCTTCTCTCAGATGATGGTGAATCTCTAGAATTCTCTACCTCAGAGAGTTGTGGAGGCTAGGTCAGTAAATGTATTTAAGGAGGAGGTAGATGGATTTTTGACATCTCGGGGAGTTGAGGATTATGCAGAGCAGGCCTGAAAGAGGAGTTGAGGCCTGGGACAGATCAGCCATGATCTTATTGAATGGCAGGGCAGGCTTGAGGGGCTGAATGGCCTACTCCGTCTCCTATTTCTTATGTTCTTAAAATACAAGGACCAGATGAGATGCATCAAAGGAGCCTGAGGGAAGTGAGGGTGGAAATCACAGCGGCACTGACCATAATTTTTCAGTCTTCCTTAGACTCAGGGGTGGTGCCAGAGGACTGGAGAATTGTAAGTGTTAGACCCTTGTTCAAAAAAGGGTGTAAAGATAAACCGAGCAACTCCAGGGCAGTCAGTTTAACTTCGGTAGTGGGAAAACTTCTAGGGAAAATAATTTGGGACAAATTCAATAGTCATATGGACAAATGAGAGTTAATTAAGGAAAGCCAGCATGGATTTCTTAAGGGAAAACCATGTTTAACTAACTTGCTGGAGTTTTTGAGGAGGTAACAGAGAGGGTTGATGAAGGCAATGCTGTTGAAGTGGTGTACATGGACTTTCAAAAGGCATTTGATACAACAAAGAACAAAGAACAGTACAGCACAGGAACAGGCCATTCGGCACTCCAAGCCTGCGCCGATCTTGATGCCTACCTAAACTAACACCTTCTGCACTTCCGGGGCCCATATCCCTCTATTCCTTTCCTATTCATGTATTTGTCAAGATGTCTCTTAAACGTAACTATCGTATCTGCTTCCACCATCTTCCCTGGCAGCAAGTTCCAGGCACTCACCACCCTCTGTGTAAAAAAACTTGCCTCGCACATCCCCTCTAAACTTTGCCCCTCGCACCTTAAACCTATGTCCCCTAGTAACTGACTCTTCCACCCTGGGAAAAAGCTTCTGACTATCCACTCTGTCCATGCCGCTCATAACTTTATAAACCTCTATCATGTCGCCCCTCCACCTCCATCGTTCCAGTGAAAACAATCTGAGTTTTTCCAATCTCTCCTCATAGCTAATGCCCTCCAGACCAAGCAACGTCCTGGTAAACCTCCTCTGTACTCTCTCCAAAGCCTCCACGTCCTTCTGGTAGTGTGGCAACCAGAATTGCACACAGTACCACACAACAGACTTGTGAGCAAACTTGTAGCTCATAGAATGAAAGGGACAGTAGCAACATGGATATGAAATTGGCTGAGTGACAGGAAACAAAGCATAGTGGTTAATGGATGTTTCTCGGGCTGGAGAAAGGTTTGTAGTGGAGTTCCCCAGGGATCAGTGTTGGGACCCTTGCTTTTCCTGATATCTATTAATGATGTACAGGGCACAATTTCAAAGTTTGCAGACGATACGAAACTTGGAAGCATTGTGAACTGTGAGGAGGATAGTGTAGAACTTCAAAAAGACATAGACAAGTTGGTGGAATGGTCAGACAGATGGCAGATGAAGTTCAATGCAGAGAAATGTGAAGTGATTCATTTTGGTCGGAAGAACATTGGAGAAACAATATAGAATAAAGGGTACAATTCTAAAGGGGGTGCAGGAGCAGAGGGACTTGGGTGTATATGTGCATAAGTCATTGAAAGTGGCAGAACAGGTTGAGAGAGCGGTTAATAAAGCATACAGTATCCTGGGCTTTATTAATAGCGGCATAGAGTACAAGAGCAAGGAAGTTATGTTGAACTTGTATAAGACACTAGTTCAGCCTCAGCTGGAGTATTGCGTCCAGTTCTGGGTGCTGCACTTTAGGGAAGACATGAGGGCATTGGAGAGAGTACAGAAAAGATTTGTGTGAATGGTTCCAGGGATGAGGAATTTCAGTTATGAAGATAGATTGGAGAAGTTAGGACTGTTTTCCTTGGAGAAGAGAAGGCCGAGAGGTATTCAAGATCATGAGGGGTCTGGACAGAGTGGATAGAGAGAAACTGTTCCCACTCATTAAAGGATCGAGAACGAGTACAGATTTAAAGTATTTGGTAAGAAAAGCAAAAGTGACATGAGGAAAGACTTTTTCACGCAGAGTGTGGAGTAAGGTAAGGTCTGGAATGCACTGCCTGAGAATGTGGTGGAGGCAGGTTCAATTGAAGCATTCAAAAGGGAATTAGACAGTTAGATGAAAAGGAAGAATGTGCAGGGTTATGGGAAGAAGGTGGGGGAATGGAACTGAGGGAGTTGCTCTTTTGAAGAGCCAGTTCGGACACGATGGGCCGAATAGCCTCCTTCTGATCTGTAAGCATTTTGTGATTCTGTGAAATCCGAATAACCGGTTTGCCTTTTTCACGGCCTGAACTACTTGCACTGCCACTTGTAATGGCTTGCGTATCTATACACCAAGATCCATCTGTTCGTTGAGCATCTTACCAAATAGGTATTACATATTATCATTCTCTCCCTATCACAAGTACTGAATATCTTTGTTTTTGTAATAAACCCGCTTTACATATTTTTCCCTGTTGTGCCACATATCTCAATGAGGGTTGATATTTTCCCATAAGCCTGTCTGCATTGTTGGAGCCAGGAAGTGTGCAGTTGATAGCGTTACCATCGATTTTACCTCCCTCCCTAAATAGATATTCCTAGCTTCTGCTCAATGCCTCGATGTTGGAGAATGGTGAACCTGCGTGCTGTATGTCTTCTGTCGAAAGATCATAGGTCTAAAGCGTCACCTCTGTTTCTCTCTCCACAGCTGCTGCTTGAGCTGCCGAGTATTTCTAGCATTTTATGTTGATATTTAATATTTCCAACATCCGCTTGATTTTCCCTTGTATTGCTATATGTCTATGCTGCCCTGAGTGTGATTTGATGAACTGAGATTAGTCCTGATAATTCACCTACCCACTTCCACCTGCCTTAAATGAATCACTCCCTGCTGCTCAGTCTTCTATTTAACTGGCAAAGCTCCCTAGGTCGTTGCGACTGGCTTTCTTAACTCAGCTACTGCTCCTGTGAGAAACGGTGACTCAAAGATAATAAATTCTCAGGCACACTTTAGGTGTACGCTTCACGTGCGTCAAAATCACCAAACATTAAACATATGCACAATTATACTCTGGGTTAACCTTGACAACTCCAACTCCTTGTCCCTGTCCCATTTTTCATGAATAATTCCAAGAAGTCACGTCGGGTTTGGAAGCTCAAGTCCCAATAGCAGTTAAGATTGTGATGCATTTAAGAGTACGTCTACAAGAGTAACTTTTGCAGTAATAGTATTGCTTTGAAAGATGGTTCCAATTAATTCCAAAAAAAGTATAGATTATATCTATAGTGGTTAGCACCGCAGCCTCACAGCTCCAGGGACCCGGGTTCGATTCTGGGTACTGCCTGTGTGGAGTTTGCAAGTTCTCCCTGTGTCTGCGTGGGTTTTCTCCGGGTGCTCCGGTTTCCTCCCACAAGCCAAAAGACTTGCAGGTTGGTAGGTAAATTGGCCATTATAAATTGTCACTAGTATAGGTAGGTGGTAGGGAAATACAGGGGCAGGTGGGGATGTTTGGTAGGAATATGGGATTAGTGTAGGATTAGTATAAATGGGTGGTTGATGGTCGGCACAGACTCGGTGGGCCGAAGGGCCTGTTTCAGTGCTGTATCTCTAATATCTCAATTCCTTTGAGAGAGCCTGACTAAACCCGCAAACGAGACATAGAATCTGAAAAAAGTCTTTTCTCTGACAGAAAGAATTATTGCTGGTATTTAGCAAAGTTCTGGCGTAATGCAATCAGACTTCTTACAACAAAAAAGAAAATTTCACTCTTCCTCCTCTTGTATAGGATTACTTTAATGTCACTCAGCCACAAATATAGAAATGGAGTCAATAGTTCTGCATTGAAGTCAGCTGTCTCTCCGAGCTGGCAATGTTTTTCCTAATTCAGGAAATTCACAGCTCTATTGGCCGTGACTCCGGGGTAAGCAGTTGATGTTTCTATGGAATGGTTAAGGGCTTATTGTTCCATTTACTGAAATGGTTTCTTTGCACATTCTTCTGTCAAACTGTTTTATTGAAAATCAGCTACCCTGGACAATTGAAAGTCAGCCTTACGTCTGCATACAAGGATGTGCTCGATAGGAAGTGATGATGTTTTCAAGGGAAACACTTTATTTATGTTTGACCTTTCTGAAACATGACAACGTGAGTTCGGCTGCGGTCTCACCGCTTCCCTCCCACCCTTCCCAAAATGAAGAAATGTCTACAATTAGTTGCTGGAATGATCGTTTTATATATTGAATCCTGAAGAAAATGTGCCATTGGTTTTATCCAGCATATTGGGCGATTTAGCCTAATTCTTTGTAAATTCTCGCATCAATTTCACATGTTCTCCTTCTCTGTGTAGAACATTTTATTTATCAGATGAGAATCCACCCCCATTTATACTGGGGCAAGTAGAGATTAAATAGAGTAAACTTTAGAATGATCTGAACTGAATGGCATCTCCCACACATTGCATGCGGATGTCCTGACTCAATTCACATATGGAAAGCGTAGGATAGAGATGTTACATTACTTGACCAAGTGGCCATTTCCAGCACTGAAATACCGTCAGCTTTCATGCCACACACAGCCCCGATCCACTCTGAAGTCAAGTGTTTTTGGAACTTCGTTAACGCTGGTAGCAAAGACTCAGCAGAATTTATGCACGACCAAAGCAACACGTACAAATGTCGAGTTCAGGTACAGACTGTGATGTGGCTGATTTTAGTCTGCTCTGTTAAACCAGCATTATTTTGGAATAATCAACCCAGATACTGATAAGCAACGTTTTATTGTCTTGAGCAGAGAATTACACTTGTCCAGGCAATAAAATCTAGGCCTGTCATCTCTTCATGGATATGTACAACATACTTTCCTTGACACTCCTCTCCCTGTTCTAGATGGCGATTATTATCTTTCTTTGAACTGAACTGCTATTTTCAAAATTGTAATCTCAACAGTTCAATTATATTTTACATAAGAGCTGCCATTTCGTTGAAGTTTCTTCGTTGCAAATTGACGGTGTATTCTGATAGTCTTTTGTATGCTGCATCGGTAATGAAACTACAACTTGGCATTCTAGAGCATAGGCAGGTGTGTCATGGAAAAGCATGCTGTCGGTACATGTAGGGATCCAAAAGAAGCTGGCAGACCTAGATTTTAATGCCTGGGCAGATACCATTCTCTGCCCAAGGACAATTAAACGTTGCTTATCGGCATCCAAGTGTTGGTTACAAGTTGGTGTCCGGAGACAATTGATATATGACCGTTGACTCTCGGCTACATTAAAAGCCCTTGCCAGGGTACTTTTCAAGCTTAATTTTGCACCAACAAAGTAAAGGGAGACAATACTTCATTAGCATCATACCTCTTAAATCATCGCATCAAAATTGTTAAACAGGCAAATTAACAGCGTTGCGTAAATTTGAAGCCAACGCCCGTTTTGCATCTTCACAGACCGCAAGGATCACTAAATACGCATCTCCCAAGTTATTTCATTTATTTGAGTTTGAGAGTTTTCGGGTTGTGAAATTACATTGTCATTAGTGCAACAAACAAAGCATCCATTTTAAATGCCTCTCTCGTCTCTTTTAGCAGGGGTGCTAACCCACTTAAAATAAATAAGGTAACTAACACCTTCGCTAAATAGAGGGATAGGGAATCTTAGATCACAAGACACAATGTGAAGGCTTCGGACTTTGTCTCATACTTTATAATGGTGACAGACCTCATTTTCCCCGAATGAATGAGGTTAAATTTCATATCTGCTTCCATACATTACCACTGAAAGCAAATCATTAAACTTTTCAATTAACAGTTCACCAGGAAGCACACCTTCGTCAAAACTTTTATTACTGAGACTAATATTTGTGCAAAAAAAATGGATTATAAAGATCTCATTTATTTTAAATTGTCACAAATGTACCGTGGTAGAAAAATTACAGCGAAATCTCATTTACTGGCATTTGAAACATCGCAATTGCTGGGAACTTAACAGAAAATGCTGGAAACTCACTGAGTGAATCAGAGTCATAAAACTAAAGATTAACACTTTAGATAGGAATTCTCGTTAGGTTTCCAATGAAGTATCACATACCAAATATTAAACCTTCGCTTTCAGATGCTGGTCGGCCTCCTGTGTACCTGCAACATTTTCTAGTTTATCTCTATTTTCTGATGATTGTTTTCATATCACTGGCTGCACCACCAAAGACCGCATGATGTCAGAAAGAGCTCAACGGTTCAAGATACACTTTCACCGACTGTGAAATTCCCCATTTTATTGGATAAACCAGCATGAAATCGTTATTGAAAGCAAATTTTTTTTGTCAAATTGTAGCCCCCCGGTACAATCGCAGGTCTGTAAAAGACTTCTCGCAAGAAAATTGTGTTTCTTAAAGGGGTAGCATGACAATAAGACCATAACATTCCAGCATGATGTGCGGTAATGTGGAAGGTTTGGAATTACACATCTGAGTTGAGCCATGAAGGAAAATAGAAAGCGGAATATAGTTGTTCACTCAAGTTGAAGGGAGATACAATTAAAACATCGGTTGCAGGTCACCCTTGAACTATTCGTGCTCTTAGTGATTAGCTGAAGATCAGTACTGCCAGGGTCCTGACAGTGAGTATGAATCAGCTGCTATGCTGTTTGGTGTGAAGAGTATAGTGTGCAAAGGAAGGGGAGAAGGGTAAAGGAAAGAGGAATTATGTGACACAGGTTGGTGTCTATGCCATAATCATGCACACGATTCATACGCAATCTAGACCTGAGGAAACTGCGATAGGCGAGTTGAGTGACATACTTCCCAACAAGAGAAGAAAATCAATTCAACCTAGTTTGCCTCTCTTGGCCAAGAATAGACCAGCATCTGGAAAAGGGTTGTTTCTGCTGCCAGAGTAGTGGTTTTTAAGGTTAAATTCATGTAGACATGCATCGCTTCGCTGAATTCGACAAGAAAGCGACTGTTTCGTTCTGAAATATCTCTTTATTTTAGCTATACATTTGCTTTTCAGTGCAGAAAACATTTGCTATTTCGTAGTTCTCAAAAAAAGAACACTCACGATGTCTTTTAAATATACTCTCGCAGGAAACAATACACGAACCATGCTAATATCTGTACAAGACAATATCCAAAACATATACATCACAAATACGTTTATACAAAAGGCAGTTTTGGTCTCAAAAAATGTAACTGAAAGCAATATTAATTCTAAGGGGTACAAATTGCAATAAGATGTCACGTGTTTACTGATAAGTACGACTTAGAGAAGGTGAAGGCCTTTTAAGGATTGATTCAACAGAAAACGAGAGTGACTCGGGAGGCGAGATTTTTGTCCCAGCTTGCTTACAAACAATCATATTGTTCAGGTATCTTTCGGATGAATTTTTATACATCTGATTCTCTTTGATAGCGTATTCTCTGTATTTCCTGGCCGCCTCCTCGATGATGTCTTTCTTGATGAAAGCTTTTAGCTCAGAGGCAGATTTCTCATATGGCATTTGCTGGCTGTTGGCCTGCGGGAGGAACATGCCGCTGTGCGGTTGGACTGTGTTGAATTTCACTGCAACTGGTGGTTGAGAGTTTTCTTTGCTGAACTGACTGTTCGGTGGCTGCGATGAAGGTGATGAGTCGCACTCGGAAAGTTGGCAGGAACCTTTCTTTGGCGGAGAAAACGCCGACCGTTCACAAGGCATCGCCAGCGCTTGTTGGTGAACGGTTGTCAACTCTCGCACTTCGCTCGGCACATGCTGCATTTCCTGTGCTTGCTTTTTGGGAGACTCCTGGCTGTCACTGGGCAAATGACTTTCCGGCGCTGAAGTCCCTTTAGGGTCCCAAACAGCTCCCGGCTTGAGACTCTGGATGGCACTACTGGCATTCAGCAGATACTGCTGGTACAGAAGAGCATCACTAATGGCACCACACTTAGGCCAAACCATCAGCCTCGGGGTTAGCGGGTACTGTCGATAGGTGGTGGCAACACTGACATTAGAAGAAATGAGTTCCACTGCTCTGTCCGACCCAGAGTACTGCATGGTTAGATCCAGGCAGGGGGGGATAAAGTTGCAATGCTGAGGAATTTCTTTGCTCGGTCTCTCAATCTGTGGAGGAGGGTAGTTGGATTTGCAGGAATTGTATTCAGCTGCGTGCACCATGCCAGTGGGAAGGAAAAAGGCGGCAGCCGCTTGGGCAGCTTCAATCATCTCCCTCTCCTTGTACTCTCTCTCCATCATGATGCTCTCCAACTCCTTGTCAGCAAAGGCACGCCTTTTCCTCATCCGGTCACTAACAGGAGGGGGTAAAGGTGGACTTCCTCTCAAGTATGGGTCAGTCTGGGCTGGTCGATAGCCTAAAATGCAGGAGTAATTAAAATGATGAGTATTTTAGGGCTAGCTGAAATTTAAAACATCCATTTTAATGTTCTTATTGAACTAAGGGATGTCAGTGCTGGGAATATTTTATTTACTTCGGTAAGCACTGCAGTATATACACCCAAATTAGGTATAGCTACCGAAGTAATGAGCCACTTTTCCTATTTCGCATACAAGCTAGCCTTTAACTGTTCCGAGAGAAACAATCAATGTTGCAGTAACCACGGAACAGCATCCGCAAGAAAATCGGTTAAGACCGTTGAAATTGCTTCCACACAAGGCTAAGACATAAAAAGGCACTTCCAGACTACTAGTCTGTGCTGAACTCAACTCAGGTATCAGAAATCAGCACCCAGCTGCTCTAGTTTTATTTACACCAGAAGCAGCGACAAAATAGATTTCATCAACTTAAAAGAAGTTGTTCCTATCTCTCAAGCTAATCAACTCAATCTGCCTTGGTGTCTTCCTTATATCTTACTAACAAGCTGATCAAAAGGCTTCCAGTGTGCATGTTACCTCCAGTGTACCGATGTTGCACACTATGTCCCTGATCTTTTCTCATGTTGCGTTTTATGTTCTGTACTGTCAGCGAATCTAGTTAACAGGCAACTGATTCCTCAGATCATACGAATTAGGAGCAGGAGTAGGCCACTCGGCCCTTCCAGCCTGCTCCGCCATTCAATAAGTTCATGGCCGAACTGATTACTCCACATTTTCACCTACCCCCGATAACTCACCACCCTCAGAAAAAAAAACTCCTCATCTCGGTCTTAAATAGGCGACCCCTTATCTTTAAACAGTGACCCCTAGGATGGTTTCAGGTTTTGAAAAGAGTAGCAATAATATTCGGCGAGTCGTATTCATGGCTATGCTGTTCTAAAGTTTTACAGCTATTCCATAGTTATTCTCACCCTACTGCTGTCTAATCCTTTAAAAACAAATCAAGGTTACTTTTTCTCCATTTAATAAACTAAGCAACTACAAAATGAAATGTCGCTTTTAGGATTAAGTGATTTCAATGTTTTTCTGAATGGGATGCAACACAATGGTGCTCCTAAAAGACCAAAAGATGTTTAAGTTTCCGACTATTAGTCAGATGGGATGGTTGGACCTCTAAGTATTCGGAAGTGTCATTTGTGCCATACTCGTTTATTTTATTATTCTATTAACCCGCTATTCAATATGGTATCCTGTTGCAAAAGTAAACAAAAAGAGATTTAATTGTTTTCTTGCAGTGTACTATAGCCCTGCCTCTTGTTCATTACTAACCGTAGAACAGAGATCCTTATTGCACAGTCACTTGCTCATGTCAGGTCTGAGGTACTTACACTGTTTCAGGATCCAGTTCTGTTAATTTTAACTAATTCGGTATGAAGGTACCATAGATACAAATGAAAAGTCAGCTGATCATTGCAAGAAACTGGGCGTTTTATCAGTAATCAGTGGCTTCAGAAATATGAAACCAACAATATTTGCAATGTTTGTCCAATTTTAACAAGAACTTCGGAGATTAGACTGGAACGAAATCCAAAATGTTTTCTTCAACAGTTACATTCTATATTTATGTATGCAGTCATTCTAGAGGTGTAGAGATTATACTTAAATGGAGATCATGATTAGCTCCTTCCGTTATTTGACCATTTCTCACCTCGGTTTGATCGAACTGATGTTTGTGTCTTATTTGCGCAAGAAGTCCGACAGGACTGCTAACTCGGTCTTCCCTCCGCAGATTTCGACGAAGTAACAAGCTTTGACTGTTTAATTGTTACCCTGTTACAGGGTGGCAAGAATGAGCTAACATTTCTCCAGTTTTTCTGGCTAATTACATAACTACTTCATTACAGCCATGGGCTAGTCTACCGTCGGTGCTATCTCAGTGTTGTGTACTGTCAACCCAGATTCAGTTTACACTAAGGAGGCATCATACTGCAGATAAAGTGCTTCATAAGAATACATTCAGGATGAGATACAGAGCTGTTCTGGTCTGGAAGAATATTGGAAGTATATCCAAATAGTTACGCCGGTGCACGCTGAAGATTTCCTTTCCCTGTTGGAATTTTAGTTTAAAATACCTTTATCCTACTGAAGCTCCAATTACCAGTAACTGCCAGAGACAAAAAATACAATAATAAAGTTAATCTTAAAAGAACTCTCTTCATTCCATCTGCTGATTGCTTTCGCTTGCTCCCACTCCTATGAATGCAATTATTCCCTTGTCCTGCTCATGGTGTTGACCGAAATATTCCGCTCACCTTCTAAGATGCTCTTTGCCAGCAGACTCGGCGTTCTCAGGTGCCTCTGGTACACGGCCCTGCGCTCGGCCAGGTTGTGTTTGTTCGGTAACCCTTTCTTATCCTTTGAAATAAGTAGGAAGGGGGAAACAAAGACAAAAACTTTCAAACTGGACAATAATAATCGTGTTTTCCACACAAGTCTAGGTATGTTTTTAGCTGGCGTGCCGAATGTTTGAAACAGAACCGCTAACACCTCTCCCCTCCCTCCTCCCAACTGGCACACATCCTTAAGTGGAATATTACAGCGGGGAACTGACTCAGAACGGAGGGAGGTTCCTGGTTAAAGAGATCGCTCGGTGGTGAAGGGAAGGATTAGAATCTGCGTTAGTCACAATGAATCATCCTATAGGATCTGACAGTAGCCACGGAGCAATTTGAAGTTATTTGAAATGGTTTTCGAATCGTCAGTTTAAGAAATAAGATTTTATGTAGAAGGAATGCGAATAACCAAACTCAGCGAAATATAACAGCGCCGATGTTTCCGCAAACCAACTACATAGTTCAAGATCAAAAAAATTTCAACCACAATTCTTAGACAATTTATATCGAAGTTAGTTGAAGCAGTGGCGAGGTGTAATATGTTGACTGAAAATATTCGAAGATAATTTTTTAAAATCTACTCTGCAATTTCTCAATGCGCCTCCACACAGCCGTCTCTTGTCTAGCGCAGTCTGCCTTAACTATAGTTATAAGCAATCCGCTATTTAATAGTCCAAAGGAAATCTTCCACCAAAGATACACGGGGACAGACAAGATAGTTCAGACAGATATAATCGAAATAAAGAAATGAGAATGAATATCTGAGTGGAAATGCACGCTAGTTTTGTTGTGTTATATATTCCGGGTAAGTATGATATTCCTTCCCATGTAACACAAACATTCCGCAGGTCACCTGCTCACCTCAGTTGCCTGCTGTCTCCTCAGCGCCACCTGAGCTGCCATCACCCTCTGCCTCTCCACGACCAGCAGGCAGTTGGCACATTGACAGTCCCTCCAACGACAGAACCGCTTGTGGCCCTTCAGACACGACACCACTCCGTGATTTCTGCACCGGGCACATTTCGGGGTTCGGCTCAGTTTCCTCTGATCCCCGTTGGCGCCCTGCTGTTTCTTGCCGGCCTCGGCCGATCCATCTTCCCCCTGGCCTGACACAGCTTCGGAGGAATCGGCCAGGTCTTCGTCCTCCACTTCCAAACTCTCCACGTCTATTTCCAGCTCAGTCCCGCGCTGATCAGTACTTTGCATCCTGATCTCTGGCTGAACCGGACTTTTAACGCACACTGTCACGGCTGCGGGTCGTTTTTCCGCTTTCTCCCTTGCAGGGCAACACAGTTACATGGACCAGTATATAACTCCTGAAATTCACAAGCTTAGATCTCTGCGCCGCTGTAAGACGTAAGCAAGACATAATATTAATAGAAACAAGATCTACTTGGCTGATTCAATTCAAACAAATTTAGTACAAAGACTGTCCAATTGTCGGTACTTGAAGTCGTTATGTGAGCGGCCATCAAACTAAACTCCACGATATCAAAGCAATTTTAGAATACTTTCGTATTTGAATTTAACTTTCTGAAATTCGCCTCTTCCTTTTTTTTTTCTGCCCACGAGGGTATTTTACCTACGAAGAAGTGTAAACGCTGGCTGCACATTTGGGGTGAATTTACACGGTTGGGCCGATTCAAGTGCAGATTACAGAGCGTCAGATTGCATTACTGATAAGATCATAATGTACAATATCTTGTGTCAAAAATCATATCTTATTTCACAGACGACATTGATTCATTAAACCATTTTACAACGATTCCAAGCATTATTCCAGCGGAGTTGCACGGTTTCCGTCCAGCCTTTTTAAAGAAGGTTTTAGTAATTATTGCACATAATTTGCATATCCGTATTGCACGTATCGTATGCAAAGATTTATTTTACAACTGCTGTGTTTTCCAAATCAAAGAACACTTTCACCTGCAAGTCGTTTGCACTGACCTTACGTCTTACGTTTGGCTGCTGCGAGTAGGGGAGATTTGTTCTTGTCAATGAGCTCTGCTGCTTTAAGGGGAACCTGGGCGGATCGTCAATTACCTGCTTGTTAATATCAGCCGGGGTCAAAGGCGACGCGCTTGCGGATTGGGCACCTCTAAGGTGGCCCGGGTGCTGATTGGTTGGAGGGTGTTTCCGGGAGCTGGGGGGAAAGTCAATCACATGGCCCTGGTTTCCACTGAAGGTCTATTTAAATATGTTGAAAAAACACAGTACAGGTCATCAAATGAAATGAGGCGATTATTTGGTTATGTGGTTTTAAGCAGTGACAAAAACGAGGTACGTTAGGAAGAGTCCACATAAAATATCAACAGTTTTGTAAAAAGTAAAAGCTAATTCATGTAGTTCAGTAAAAAGCAATACGATACAAAAAGACGGAAGTATCCAAGTAATTTCCATAACTATATGTTTTACTTAAAAAAAAAACCAAATACTTGCAAATTCATTTTTTTTAAAGTAAATGGCAGTTCAGCAATGATTATTTTGGCATAACCGATGAAATCTCATTTACAAGGGCTGCTACTGCCCTATCAATCACGAGGAAAGCTTTCGATTACCGATAGTGATTCATTTAAGGTTGGAGTTCATGGTTTAAGATTATGGTGGGGTTAGTCTGAGTGTTAACTCCAAGGGTGACGAACTAGGATAGTGGTGAATGAGGACAGCAATATTGTTCGAGATAAAGCCACGATAGCTTTGTTTCTGTAGCCATGTATAGCCTATTTAAGCATAACATTTCAGCCTTGAAATAACTTGTATTTGAGAAAGAGGAGACGGCCAGGATATTTAAGGCTGAACTGTAATTTATTTTTACATTTCTCGCCTATTCTTGAACGGAAAGTGTAGTGCAGTATATGTTAGATCACTCGGTAATTTTCATCTTCTAGGATTGAACATTGAACCTTAGAAACCAGATACTGCAGGACTGTCTTGTGTCTGAGACAATAATCTTAAACCCAGATTTCAGTTTCCCTTTAGCATAACAGCTGAAATTACATTGCAATTAGATTTTGGAAGTAACCAACTCATTTACTTTCATATCCCATTACAGAATACCACCCATTAAAGAATTAATAAAGTTGTCAAAGCAAGTAGCGAATTAAAGGTTGAATTATGTAAAAGTCCAGGGCTTCACATTTTATGATCGAAGGGATCTCTTTAAATTTGCAAATAGAAAGGAGAAGTTTGTTTTTTTAAAAAAGCAGGGACACAGATGTGTCAATTACATTAAGGGTCAAAAAGTGTTAACATAAAAGAGCATTGGAAGAGATTCTTTTTCTTACCTTTCAAAGACAAATCCTAGATTCCAGAAGCCAGGCTCATCTAGAATCGTAGGACAGTAAGAACTGGTCAGATCCGAGGGGAAAGATAAACGTGATTTGGTCAGAAGCAAAGCGAACATTGGGCGTATTCAAAAATAAAGGAAAAAGACAAGCACGATGCAAATTAAGAATGGGATCATGGTAAATGGATTGGATTTTTTTTTTTTTAAAAAAGGTGCCGGTCAGTAGTTAAAACCTAAGTACGATTAAAAAATATCTCCAGACCCGGGAACAAGTAGATTAGTTGATGAAAATAATTTTTTTTTTAAATAAAAGATCTGACATCAGCAAATATTTGGCATCTTATTTTATGAATTGACCAAACTGAATGGGGTTGTGGAGAACCTTTCACGGAAAAAATACACATTGTCATCTTTAAGAAGTTATTATAAAGTTTCCTCAATGATGAAGACATGAATCCGGTAGAACGTGGCAGGCACAAAGTTTGCAAATCAGCCCTTCATTTAACTTGTAATTGTGTTTTGTTTTACAACGACCTCGATTAGAACTATAAGGATTTTTCTAGACAGCCAGTCATGAATTACAAAAAAAACACTAACATCGCCTTGGTATGCAACATTCTCATAAAAATCTAGAGGATTAATTTCGACGTTGAATAAGCATTGTAATAGATAGACATAGTTGCATACATGCAGATTAATTAATGGCGGTATTAATAAAAAAAGAGAAGTCTAGCATGAAGAAAACAAATGTGAATTTCCTATCACATCACACAATACGTCGTTAACTAATTCTGTGATTTTAGTTATAATTACATTTCTTGGATGTGCTCCAGAAGACTTCCAAGAAAATAAAAACAACTCCGCTGCTTTATTTGATTTAAATCTGCCCGCTTTGCAACCCTGTCCATATTTACCGAGTCTCAGGAAGGGCCTCCTCGAGACTATTAAGCAGGAATTTACCAAACAACGACTCGCTCTGGCTTACCCTACAAAAAAACTAGATTGTAAATTTGCTGTTTCCGCGTATTGTTTGGGAAATGGGAATCATGACCTAATTTAATGTTAAATTCTATTAAGCACTTTTTCAAATATACAAAGCTATAACATTTGGTTATCAAAATAACGTATGACTTCGGCATTCTGTAGAGACAGTTGAGAAATTGATGATTAATACTAATATGACTAGCTTTTATTGGTGTATTGCGGACAGAAGATGTTAGTAGTTTTCTCGATAATTTTAATTTTCTGACAATTTAACAAGAAGATTGCGAGAACAGGCTCCAGAGCAGCAAAAAGTGAGACTTGGCAAATATTTAATACTTAACCACTGATGACCCAATGCGCCTGATTTAAATATGTGTTGTCTTCAAGTGAACCCTTGCAAAGATACCCGGGCGCATTTCAAGAAAAAAAATACCCGAGCAGAAATCATTGAGAATTAAAATTTTAATTACATATCTTCAATAAGGATAATGGCTGACAGACAAGTCCCACCGTATGTCAGAAAATTCTATTAAATAAAAGTTGGCAATGCTACGTTTTGCAAATAATATGAAAAGAATGAATTTTATCAATAATACTCTCGTTTTCTGGGTTGTAAAAAGAACAGAGAGAAGGGCACCTCTTAATATTTAACTAGTTGCAGATCTGGGTGGTAGAATGGCTTGTGTTGGCCCATTCCGCGTGTACTTCATATCCTTTGAAAATGATGCAGCTTTCACAACAAACATTGTAAAAATACAAAGTGAAGACAACACAAAACAGATCTTCAGATTTCTAATTTCACGGAAAACATGCTCCTGCTTAAAAAAAAATCTGTTCTGTATGGTTTTAGTCCAACAATGATCTAAAGACACACTTAAAAATGGCATCTTGAAAGACTTCTTTCCCTTCTTTTCGCTACTGTTTGACTCACAAGCATGACTAAAAGGTAAATACTGAAGGAATTCGCCTTTTTACCCCCGGGATTTGACTTAAAAGCCAGAAGCATGACCGAGGACTTGTTACGTTGAGAAACAGAAGTCCTTTCGTGTAAACCGATCCCAAATAACGAAGCTAAACGTTTTGTGCCACAATGTAAAGGTACAAGGCACACACAAGAGTCGTTTTCAGTATCCAGGTAAAAGAGTACCCATGAGTGTAATCAACGCATCTACCTTTGAATATAAAAATCTCCTCCATAAATAATAAATCAAGATATAAAACGATAATTTTGAAATTTAAGGTCAAAACATATTTCAAATAGGTTTTCACAAAATGAACAGTATAAAATGATTCTGAACTCTTACATGTTTTATGCCACCTGCAATGTATTTCGTTTTCCTATTTTCGTTCGCTTTTAGAATGCTGATATTTCCTTCACACTATTTACTTGCAGTTCACTTTATCACGATTCAGTCTTTGTCGTTCTTCTACACCATACAGTCATGGAATGTGTACAGCATGGAAGGAGGCCATTTGGCCCGTTCTGTCCGTGCCGGCTCTCTGCAAGAGCAACTCAGCTAGTCCCACACCCTTTCCCCGTAGCCCTGCACATTTACTTTTTTCAGGTTCTTATCCAATTCCCTTTTGAAAGACCCAATCGAATCTGCCCCTACCATACTCTCAGATATTCCAAATGCTAATCACTCACTGCCTAATTTTTTTTTAAACATGTGCCTTTAGCTTTTTTGTCTATCATCTTATTTAGGCGTCCTCTAGCTCTCGACCCTTTCGCCAATGGGAACAGTTTCTCTCTGTAGACCCCTCATGATTTTGAATATATCTCTCAAATAATCTCTCAACCTTCTATTAGCAGAGCAATCCCAGACTCTCCAATCTATCCACATAACCTAAGTCCTTCTTCCCTGGAACGATTCTCGTAAATCTTTTCTGCACCCGTTCTAAAAACTTCCTAAAGTGTGGTGCCCAGAATTTGGCGCAATACTCCAGACGAGGCCGAACAAGAATTTTATAAAGGTTTATGATAACTTCCTTGCTTTTGCACTCAATGGTTCTATTTGTAAAGCCCAGGATCCTGTATGTCCAACTTTTTGCCTATTATTTTTATGTCTTCCTGTCTTATTGTGATATACATTCTACATTTGCAGTGCATTTTTTGGGTTAATTCCACCCGCCAACCTTAATTTCTAACTCGATGTGACAGGAATGGGTGGTGAAGTTACTACAATGGCCAGAATGGGCTGTGTAGTTGCGACAATGGTTGGTTGGATTGGGTTGTGAAGTCTGCAGGTGCAAGGACTGAACCTCTCACTCTAGCTCAAATTTATTAGCGCAGTTACGCCGAGCTCACAAAACTGCTACCCTGGGTGCAATTTGCAAATCAAGAATGCTTTGATCCTTCCCTGCTCACCACTTTTCAGTGCAGATTACATTGCCAAACTTTGAACAGCCTGCAGTTTTTCTGTGCTAGAGTTTACGAGCTAATCTCAAACAAATTGTTGAACAACAGTCTTGCAGGTAAACGGGCAAATCCAAAAACTTTATCATTCAGTCTTACTCGGAGCAACAGATATGTTTGAAGCACAAATTCTACAAATGTTAGGGCTAGACACAGGTACGATCGGTGTAAAGAGAATTTTGGAACGTTATTTTTGATATTTTGAAGTTAATTTTATGGCTGAATAAGGGATGCTGTACTGAATTACATTGAGGCGGTTTTGTTGACGTATTTCAATTAATTGGTATTGCTAATTCTACACGATTTTAAGTTGCAACATTTTCTTCTGTGATTAATTGTCTAACAATATTGTGACGAGACCATATACAATAAAACCGGGCGAATCCCAGGACTGGGATTGCATTCAACAATCTCTTTGAAGGAAAAAAACATTTAACATTTACGAAGTAAAATCAAACGAATATTTTTTTTTGCTATATTCTACGATATAGATTGTGATTTAAATAATTTTGTATAATTTCTATGAAGTCATTTGAAAAAAAATGACATTCACTAACCATAATTACTACATAGTTTCATATTTGTACACACTTTCCCCATTAAATTTGCATCCCTGAGGACAGCGGTCATTCCTGTGAAATGCTGCAGTATTTTACTTCATCGAAGTCTAACAGCTGGGTCAAACGAAAACGTGCAAACTGAAAACAAATTATATGAATTTCTAGCAGCGCGACTAACAAATTTCACTTTTTATAAAATCGTAATGACACTTTAAATATTATTTCTTTGTGATATGAATTATTTTTTGTTATGGAAGGAATTATGTAACTCACTTATGGAGGAATTATTCTATTCTCGTATGGTAGGAATGGTTTTATTCTTTGTTAAACTAATCGAGTCTCGTCTTTTTAACAAGCTTAAAATGTACTTCATCCTAGAATTCGATACTATTCTCAGTTACCGTTTCCCCTGCTTATTGTTAGTTTTAAAATAAAGCTCACAATTGAAAGGGTATAAATTCCTGATAAACTTCAGAACAAAAAGTAGAATAGAAAGGAAACAGGAAATACTCAAGAAATAAAGCACAGGGCCTTTGCATTCCAACCCTAACAGCTATATATTTTCTTACAGATGGTAATGTTTTCATTTAAGTATTCTTGTCTGCATCAAGTATACAGGGTGAAGTCATCGGTTTCCATCTTAACTCTTTCGGGCCGGATCTACAGCTCAGAACAGAACCCTTGATGTTGCAGATGTTTTCTCATTCTTGAGTTTAATGCCCACAACCAATAGCGACCCAGAAAGGTTGGTGTTCAGTTGCAGAGGTGCACCGTCAGGGGACGCTCTACTCAAAGTAATGATGAGGCAAAGCAGAAGTGATCGACAGTTTAACTGGCATTAAAAGAAACCAGACTAGGTAGATACTGCAACTATATAATGGCGTTGTATTTACAATACGTGTTACATAGAATTATTTAATATTCATTTAGTATTAGTTCTTTATACATGTGAATTGAATTTGGGAAAATCACGATCAATGCACGAATATCAGTACCATAAAATATTTGTTTTGATCATTCGCAATAAACGTCTAATATAAGGTACAATATGGTCGTGAGATCAGAAACTATTCAATGTGTGGACTTCTCTGAAACATTGGTTTGTTTTGATTTTAGGACATATAAATGACTCAGGTTTGAAGTAGTTTCGTGTGAATACACGGAGCCCCAGTTAAACAGAACATTCTGAAACCGATTCCACAGCAAACAGTGTACAGTTGGATGCACTGCAGTAACTCGGTATAATCTCCATAGCACAGACTAAAAAGTTATATTTCTGTCAGACTTTTAAAATGGAGATCTTGGATCGAGTAACAGTGAAAAACGTACATTTATATAGCGCTTTTCACGGCCATTGAGCGTCTCAAAGCGCTTTCCAGCCAATTAAGTCAGATTCCAATATCCGTAGTATTTTGCATTTAAAGTAGCCACTGTTTAAATGTAGGAAACGCAAACACCCACAAATGGCACTATAATAATGACCAGATAACTTTTTTGTGATGTTGATTGAGGGATAAATGTTGGCCAGAACCCTGGGGATAACTCTGCTGCTGTTCATTGAAACAGTGCCACGGGTGTTTTACATCCACCCGAGCAAGCAGATAGGGCCTCTTTAAGGTCACATCCAAAAGGCAGCATCTGACAGTGCAGCACTCTCTCCGTACTGTACTGGAGTGTCAGCCTTGATTTTTATGCTCAAGCCCTGAAGTGGGACTTGAACCTTAGAATTCAGAGCTGGGAGTGCTACTAACTGAGCCACAAGTGACACTGTACTAGAAATACTGAATGGAATTACGGTCAAAGGCCTTTAATTTTTTGTTTGATTTCCACCTGGAATTGGTAAAAAAAAAACGATTTTCCCCCCGAATTTGGAAAAAACTTCACATTTCCTATTTTCTACCAAACTAGTTAAGTGAGGCAATGGTACCTATTCCATCCCTAATGTCAGGATCTAGGTTGAAAAGCCTGGATAATGACATCAATATCATGACCAATAATGGATGCATTGCTGGAGGCGGTGGCACAGTGGTAATGTCACTGGGCTAGTAATCCACAAACCCAGGCTAATGCTCTAGCGTAGGTGTTTGAATCTCACCAGGGCACCATGGTCTAATGGTGACGATGAAACCATTGTCGATTGTTGTAAAAACCCATCTGGTTCACTAATGTCCTTTAGGGAAGGAAATCTGCCATCCTTACCTGGTCTGGCCTGCATGTGACTCCAGACCCACAGCAATGTGGTTGACTCTTAACTGCCCTCTGAAATGGCCTAGCAAGCCACTCAGTTGAACAGCAATAAATGCTGGCCTAGCCAGCAACGCCCACATCCCATGAACGAATCAAGAAATAGGCTCGGTATATCGTTCAGAGGACAAAACTTAGATTATAGCATGTAGTATTTGTCAGATTTTAAAATATTTATGTTTCACAATACTATGGTTATCTCAAATATTCTTTTTAACAGGCACCATTTTGCAATGCACGGTCCATTCATTAATGCCGTAAATATCTTATGCTGATCAAATAGTTTGGTAGTATTTTGTCATGACAGAAACGTACAAGACGTTTGAAACTGCAAGGGAATTCAGTTAAAGTGGCATCTGTCACTGCGTAAATGTGAATTCCAATTTAACGGTGCCGGTTAGTCTTTTGCTGATTTTCTTCAGAATAGTGATGTTCATTTTTTTTATGGATTATTACTGGTTTTCTTCAAATTTACCTGGGGGGCTCTAATCCGCCTCTTCTGTTGCTATGAGTAAAACTAAAACACATCCAGCATAGGTTCTTAAATTGACAAAAGTGATAGTAGCAGCCTTCAAATAAGTGAAATTATGTACCAACATAATGTAACTTGCATGAGGTTCCCTTTAGAGTTACAGACTGGAGAAATAACTGCAGCAAGATCGTGTTCAATCCGAGGCCTGGATCAAGAGCAGGGAAAAATAAAGGCAGCAGCACTCTCAGATCTGATTCCCCAACTTCATCACCAAAATTGGCACGTTTCAGGCGGCGCGTTAACTAAAAGCCCATTAACCTTTTACTCTCGGTGGCGGATCACCACTGGATGGAGTAGAAGGTAACCCGATCTGAGTAATTTTGTCGCGACCTGCAGCTATCTCCGGCTCGCTAATGTTGATTAACATTAGATGCATGATGGATTGAGAACACGTGCACTGCTGAGTGTTAAACCAGTGCCAGGGCTGTCAGTCCATTAGTTACGCAGCGCATGTTGTTAAACGATGTTTATTCTAAGTCACTGATCAATGGGTCAACACTTTAGGCTGTTCAAATTGAATAGAGATGATTAATTAATGTAAAGTACCACTCTAGCGAGGAACTCTTTCATATATATTGGGAAACTGGGTTGGAATGTGGATTAAATTTGCTCAAATAAATCAGTTAATGGACGATTATCAGTATCATAAAATCTGAAAAATCATTCTGAAGATAATTCCAATATTGATTTTTCAATGAGTTGGTGATTCAATAAACAACAGAAACCAAGGTTTGTGTGCATTCATTTAAACGTGGAGTAACAGAATTCTTCGGGCGATTGCTGCTGGCTTAAGTGGCTCTGCTCATATGCAAGATTCGAGCCCCGCTTTAAACAAGTACCCCAACCCCGGAACTGCTACGATACACGTCTATGTTTATGTTTGTTACGGGTGCGAGGAATCCTCGCTGTCTATTCTGCATAGTTACAATTTCTCATACCTAATGCGATGGGTCAATGTTTGCATATGTGCAAATTCAGAAACCTTCATACCGAATAATGAACAGCAGAAACTAAAATACCAGTGCTTGGATGTGTTGTCTTTATCACCGCGTCTTTATTCACCAATGCTGATACACCCTGCTGTGTATTTCATGGAATGATGCAGCACAAATGGAAGCCATTCATCCCAGCCTCGCCCTGTTGGAAAGAGCTATCCAATTCCCCTGCCCTTTCCCCACACCCTTCCTCTTAAAACATTTAGACAATTTAGTTTGGAAAGTTATTGTTGAATCTGCTTCCACCACCCTTCAGGCCTCGCCATCTCGATCATAACGACTGGCAGCATAAAACAATTTCTCCTCATCTCCCCCAATAGTTCATTTGACATTTTTAAAATCGTTTGTCACTGGTTTCACCAATATGTGATTGGCCCGGAGGCGAATGAACCAGTGGTTAAGAAATAAGTTCAGTCGTACATAGAAACACACACGGCCGTTTATAAAAAACCTTCTATTATAATACTGTGCTCTTTGTTAGGTTGTCTACAAACAAAGCGATGGACTTCCTTTACTTCAGACGTTTGGATCGCAGTAGATGTCAGTCTAGATGACGTGCCTTGTAAAGGAGACTACACATGAGCAATCGATTATCAGTGGCATTAATGAAAAGGTCCAACAACCGATTAGAGTTTAATGATTAATTGTGGGTTTGGTACATCTAGGTTCTTGGAAGTCACACTGTGATGTCCGCCTACCGCGAAGTGATAAAATCAGCATTCCTGGTTCATTCGTATAAGAACAAACACAACTGAACGTGTGTTATAGTGCAATAGTACTAATGCTGTGTTTTCACAAATGCTGGGAGTCCTGGGCTGGATCTAGCACCGAGTGAAAGTGTGATTTGATCCTGCGCTCTCTAAATTTGTGCTTCTTCCCTGGTTCCCCACCCCAACCTTACAGGATCAAGGATTTATTAGAAAAATGACCCGCTGTAAGTCAAAGACCATTTTTTCTCAAGCTGGTTACACATCATTTGCTAAATTGCAAAGCACCATCCGTTTGAGGTCTTTACATTGAGTTATGTTACATATTCTGCATCAATACAAGTTGCTGGTCATCTTAAGTTGCAGCTTTTCTGCTATTTTCTGCTAAATTTGAAGTGGTTTTGGCTGCAGCCCAGCATCATTTTCTTGTCAGATCTGGACCTGTCTCAGCAGTGCACGAAAGCCAAGTAATGTGATGCTCACTCAGAGAGTTTACTCATGTCAGGTTGGCACACCACCATGTGGAGTATAATTCCAGTCCATGGTGTGCAGAATTTAAAGGGTGATCAAAGAAAGAACTTCACTTATATAGCACTTGCAGGACCTCAGGATATACATCATACCCAATGATTTACTTTTTGAGGTGTAGTCACTGCTGTCATATAGGAAATGTAGCAGTGAAATTGCACATGGCAAGGTCCCACAAACAGCAATGTGGTAATGGCCAGACAATCTATTTTAAAGATGTTGTTTGAGGAATACATACTGGCCAAGACACTGGGAGTGCTCCCCTGCTCTTCTTCAAAATAGTGCCATGGGATCTTTCACATTCACCTGACAGGGTAGGCAGGCCTCGGTTTAACATCTCATTCAAAAGACAGCACCTGTGACAGTGCAGAACTGTACTAATGTGTCACACTAGATTTTGTGCTCAGGTCTGTGGAACAGGACTTAAATCTGCAACCTTCTGACTCGCAGGCAAGAGTGTTATCACTGAACCAAAGCGAACAACTCAGTGGGGGAGTAGATGTGGAATTTCAGCAGGGTTCTCTCAGTCTCCTGCCATATCTTCAGAAAGCCTAGAGAAACAAAACAATTGGCCAATAGGGTTGTTGATCTTTACGCAAAGTTACGGCAGTAGATTATGAAAACACCCACAGAAATTTTAGGGGCATTTTATAAACTCACCACAGAATCTATTTAATATTAAGAAATTCCTATCTCATTGTTTAAACATTGAAAAGTTATGGATGGGGGAACAGACCTCTGCACAGGCCTAGCACTTTCTGCACAAAGATCCATTTTCACTCATTTCTAAAAAGGAAAACATTTACAGATATATGTGCCTGAAATTTCAGGGCTGATGTGGTTTTCCTGTGGGAGATCAATGGAACACCGGGACAAACAGGGTGAATAAATAAAAGCTTCTATTCCTTCAGGTGTTCCACCATTTCTTCAGAACAGGATGAGGACCAGGCTACCCAAGAATTCCAGGTACTTCATCCTTACATTTAGAGACAATAAATATAAGATAGTCACTAATAAATCCAATAGGAAATTGGGGAGGAATGTCTTTACCCAGAGAGTGGTCAGAACATAGAACTTGTTACCACAAGGAGTAGTTAAGGCCAAGAGAATAGATGCATTAAAGGGGAAGCTAGATAATCATATAAGGGAGAAAGGAATAGAAAGTTATGCTGATAGGGTTAGATGAAAAGGAGTTGGAGAAGGTTTGTGTTAAGCATAAACACTGGCATGGAGCAGATGGACAACATGATTTGTTTCCCTACTGTAAATTCTATGTAATCCTGGATTTGTTTCCTCCGTTCAAAGCCACTGCAATTACCACCTGCAGCATTTGCTTACTCACTGACAGCCAACAGCTCAGAGACTTTCAGGGCAGGAGAGGAATTAGATAGAATTCGGGATGATGTGATAGCAGCTGATTTGCATATCGCAAAAGAGCTGGAAAAGTGGGGAGTGGGTGAGAAATGCCAGCTGGTCAGTGGAAGATGAGAAGAAGGCTGCCAGTGTTGTAGGATCCAGAACTGATGGATACTCACCTGAAAAGAAGGATGTTTGAGGAGCATCATCCCTATGTGCAGGCTCTGAGGTCAATCAGCAACTGACAGGTGTGACTCTTGGGTTCTTTGTGGCAAAATGCCAGAGGCTTTCTCGTTATTGCAGGTATCAATGCATTGAGTGGCAGCTTCACGAGAACCTGCAGCAGATGCCTGACTAAAAAACGTTCAGTGCTCATTCCTCTACGAAAATACAGGCTGGAAGTCTGGAAGCAATAGGGACAGAATGGAGCATTGCATAGATTGCAATTTCCAGACCGAGCCTATGGAATATAAGGCTGTATCCTTCTTAAATGATGCCCGAGTCTCCTTTGCTCCATCCTGTGCTGTCCCTATTCTTTCTCCATGATAAAGGCAGAATATTACACCCAAAGGGAAAGCCATACCTGCTCCTGAGATATCCTGACTGCCTGAGGTTGGGAGGAGTGGGGGGATGGTGGTCCAGTGGCCTGACCCTCTGAGATGCAATCAGAAACAAAGGCAGATATTTGTACAGAAAAGGTCCAAAAGGTGTCTCCAAACTGCTGAAATCAGCATTTAAGCTTTTCAGACTCCTTGAGCTCATAATCTCCTCAATTCCACCTTGATCAGGTGTTTCTGGCAACTGTTGCACCTCATACATCTGAGTCTAAATTTTCCAGAGTGCAATAGCAGTGCAAACCCAGGAAACTCACAGTTGCCAAAACCACTGGCTCTCTCTCTCTCTCTCTGACATATAAAAATGAAGCCGATGGAGACTTGAAAAATGAATAGTGGGAAGGCTCAAAAAGGATGAGGGAACTCGGGGTGCGCTTTTAAGCACTGTTATGTCTTGCGGTTCCCAGAGCTTCTTATATAATTATACTTTCGACACAGATACTGGAGCTTGCATCAAAGATATTTTCTCACATTTCTCTATGTTTGGTTCACAGGTTGTAGTGCAGCAGCGAGTGATGTGGCATTGTGGATATATATATGTATATACACACATATATATATACACATACATATGCTTGAACAATGTAGTTTGAATAATATAACAATGTAATAACCCTCTTCCTTTAAAAAAATTGCAATGCCTTTTACTATTAACATAACTTTTCCAAACTTTTTAAAACATTTTCTTTTGGTTAATCTACAGAAAATTTACAATCAACTTTAACAATTAAACCTGTAATTCTGAACACTTGATTCATAATATCATTCTGGTGGTAAGATCTCGTGCCTCCATCTCCTGGATTTTGGTTGCTGTCATCCCTCTTTGCGATGAGTTGGCATTCTGTACTGGCAGTGTTGTATGTGTTTCTCCTGTTGCACTGCTTGCTGGTGATGTTGTTGATGACCTTCTCTGCTTTATCAATTCTGGTGTAGGTCCTTCTCATCTGCTTACCGGTTTTGGTCTCAATGATGTAGGATCTTGGAGTCTCAGCTTTACCAATAACTATTGCTTGGTTCCAGATTTTCAGGATTGTATCCTGTACATGCACAATTTGTCCTGTTAGCAACTCAGGCAATGATTCGGCATGTTTGTTGAAGTGCTGACTTCCTTCTACCTGTGCATCAGTGATTTGTCATCTTACTTCCTTATGGTCATTTGGAGGATGTATCTTGTTTGGTAGGGTTGTCTTGTATTTTCTGCCATTGAGTAGCTCTGCAAGCAATTTCATGTCAGCCTTGAGAGGTGTAGCTTGGAGTGACAATAAAGCAAGGTTTGGGTCTTCCTTTGTCTCGTGGCATTATATGAGGGTCCTCTTGATCACCTGGACATGTCTTTCTATAAAACTGTGTACCCTTGGGTAGTGTGGTGATAAGGTTATGATGTTGAATCCATATTGTTCAACAAACTCCTTAAACTCTCTGGAGATGAACTGGGTTGTGTTATCACATATCACCCTTTCCAGAATCCCTTGTTCAGCAAACAGGACTCGTACTGCTGCGGTGATTGTTGTAGTTCTCAAACCTTTTACCTTTCTGATGAATGGGAACTTTGAGTAATAGTCTGGCACTACAAGATACCATTCTTGGTTGTGCATGAATAAGTCAGTACCTCATGAACCGTCATCTCCTCTTTTGTCTGTGTATTTCTATACTTCTAGCATACACTGCATGCAGATACCATTCTTTCAATGTCTTTGCAGATGCCTATCCTGTACACAGCTGATCGAGCTCTGAGTTTACACTTCTCCATTCCCATGTGGCCTTCATTTATCTCCTGGAGAATTTCTCTCTGCATCATTTTGGGTACAATGATTCTGGATCTGGCCAACAGAACACAGTCTTCTAGTGAGATGTCCTCTCTGATTGACCAATACTGCTGAATTGCTCGTTTGTTGTATTTTATCTGGCCATCCCTGAATCACTTGCTGAGAAAGCATCGATAACTCTTTGTTTTTATTGGTCTCATCTTTGATTTGACTCAATTTGGGTGGTGCCACGTTCACTTGGTAATGTATTTTTACACCTAGATCTTTTATCTTGTGTTTCTCATATGGCAACAGATGAGATAGGGTATCCGCTGGCACAATTTCTCTTCCTGGTTTGTATTTCAGACCTTCGGGGGAGGAGTGGAATTGGACCTGTGAGGGAGCAGCTAAAGAGTGGGAGCAGATAAATACAAAGCCAGACTAGGGGCCTGCACTTACCTTCAGGAGAGGAGTAGACCTGCAAGGAAGCACTTTTTCAGGAGTTGGTGCGCACTGACTGAGTTTGAAAAAGAATTCAAACAGTGACATCACAGGAAAGCTGTAAGGTGATTAACTGCTATTGGGGAGTATCTGTAAATAGCTGGGTTAGTACACTCTGTTAGGGTATGTGTGTTAATAGCTAGAAATTGGAAAAAAAAACTTAAAATTAAAATTTATGTAACTACGTTATAATTCATTAAGGCACACAAGCAGAAGGGAAGTAAGAATTGGTAAGTCTACAGTTCTGTTTTATTTTTAAACAGTAATGTTTATTGTACTACTAAGGTTTAAATTGGTTTAGTAAGTGCTGGCGAGGAGAACCATTAACTAAAACATTAATATGTAAATAATTAATTAGTTATTTAAAACACAATAAGGATGACAGGGTAGGTGATGTGTTGCAGCTGTAGTATGTGGGAGCTCGTGGATCCTCGGCAACCACGTCTGCAGTAAGTGTCTGCGGCTCTAGGAACTGCGGCTCAGAGTTGATGAGCTGGACGCTGAGCTGCAGACACTGTGACATATCAGGGAGGGGGAAAGTTTCCTGGACATTTCGTACCAGGAGGCAGTGACACCCCTTAGGATAGGAGATTCTGATTTGGTCCATGGTCAGGGACAGGAGGGTGTGACTGCATGTGAGGCAGATATGGGGATCCAGAATGTAGAAGTGAAGGAGCCTCAGCCTTTGCAATGGTCTGACAGGTTTAAGGTTCACTCAACCTTTATGGATGAAATTGGGGCTGCAAAGTGGATGAGCGAACTGAGCATGACACCATGGTACAGGAAGCCATTCAAGCACGGGGAGTAAATAGGAATGTAGTGGTAGTAGGAAGACCAAAGTTCGGAAAGTCCTCATCAGGGAACTCCTCTTTGCTGACGATGCTGCATTAACATCTCGCACTGAAGAGTGTCTGCAGAGACTCATCGACAGGATTGCGGCTGTCTGCACCGAATTTGGCCTAACCATCAGCCTCAAGAAAACGAACATCATGGGACAGGACGTCAGAAATGCCCCATCCATAAATATCGGCGACCACGCTCTGGAAGTGGTTCAAGAGTTCACCTACCTAGGCTCAACTATCACCAGTAACCTGTCTCTAGATGCAGAATTCAACAAGCGCATGGGAAGGCTTCCTCTGCTATGTCCAGACTGGCCAAGAGAGTGTGGCAAAATGGCGCACTGACACAGAACACAAAAGTCCAAGTGTATCAAGCCTGTGTCCTCAGTACCTTGCTCTACGGCAGCGAGGCCTGGACAACGTATGTCAGCCAAGAGCGACATCTCAATTCATTCCATCTTCGCTGCCTCCGGAGAATCCTTGGCATCAGGTGGCAGGACCATATCTCCAACGCAGAAGTCCTCGAGACGGCCAACATCCCCAGCATATACACACTACTGAGTCAGCGGCGCCTGAGATGGCTTGGCCGTGTGAGCCTCATGGAAGATGGCAGGATCCCCAAGTACACATTGTACAGCGAGCTCATCACTGGTATCAGACCCACTGGCCATCCTCGTCTCCGCTTTAAAGACGTCTGCAAACGCGACATGAAGTCCTGTGACATTGAGCACAAGTCGTGGGAGTCAGTTGCCAGCGATTGCCAGAGCTGGCGGGCAACCATAAAGGCGGGGCTAAAGCGTGGGAAGTCGAAGAGACTTAGCAGTTGGCAGGAAAAAAGACAGAAGCGCAAGGAGAGAGCCAACTGTGTAACAGCCTCGACAAAAATTTTTATCTGCAGCACCTGTGGAAGAGTCTGTCACTCTAGAATTGGCCTTTATAGCCACTCCAGGCGCTGCTTCACAAACCACTGACCACCTCCAGGCACTTACCCATTGTCTCTCGAGACAAGGAGGCCAAAGAAGAAGAAGAAATGGTAGTAGGGGATAGCATGGTCAGGGAGATAGTCACAGTGCTCTGCAGCCAAGAGCAAGAGTCCAGATGGCTGTGTTGCCTGCCCCATGCCAGGGTTCACGACCTCTGCTCTGGGCTGGAGAGGAACTTACAATCGGAGGGGGAGGATCCAGTGGTCGTGGTCCATGTAGGTACCAACAACGTAGGTAGAACTAGGGTTCTGCTGAGGGAGTATGACCAACTAGGGTCTAAATTAAAAAGCAGAACCTCAAAGGTAATAATCTCTGGATGATTACCTGAACCACGGGCAAATTGGCATAAGGCAAATAAGATTAGAGAGTTAAACGTGTGGCTCAAAGATTGGTGTGAAAGAAATGGGTATTGATTCGTGGGGCACCAGTACTGGAGAATAGTGGGAGCTGTAACATTAGGACGACTCCACCTGAACCATGCTGGGACCAGTGTTCTTGCTGGTCGTAAAACTAGAGCAGTAGAGAGGTCTTTAAACTAAATATGGGGGCGAGGGAACAAGATTGAGAAGATGTGCTAAATTAAGTGGAGAAGGCAAGGCAAGACAGCAAGCTAACAATAAGGGAAATGATGATCAGAGTGTGATAGGAAGGGACAGAGTGTACAAACCTAAGAGTGCACCAGCAGATAAGACTAGAGGTTACAAAAATAGTAAAAAGACAGAACTAAAGGCTTTGTATCTGAATGCACGTAGCACTCATAACAAAGCAGATGAATTGACAGCGCAGATAGTAATAAATATGTATGATCTGATAGTCATTACAGAGACATGGCTGCAAGATGACAAAGACTGGGACCTGAATATTCAAGGGAGACATCGAGGAAGGACAGGAAGCTAAGAAAAAGTGGAGGGGTAGCTCTGTTAAGAAAGGATGGCATTGATACAATAAAGATGTATGACCTAGGTTCTGGAGATCAAGATGTAGAATTAGTTTGAGTAGAGATGAGAAATAGTAAAGATAAGGTGCTGCATTTTAAGAGTCAGCTATCGGAATAGGCGACGGGTGTAAATAAATTGTAGCCCGCATGCACGGGGCCCACATTGCGGAGCTGGCGCAATTCCAAACACAGCGGCTCATTAGCATGGCCGCAGTGCCTGCGCCTCCCCCAATGACATGGAGGGGATGGGTAAGCCATCCCCAGCAACGGCATCCGGCGCCAATGCATAGGATCCGGCGCCATTTTTAACCGCTTACAGCCCTCAATGAGCATTTAAAATTTAAAGGTACATTGGATGTTAAGTTTTTAGAAATGAATAAAATAAGTTTTCCATGCCCTCTCCCACCCCCTCCCAATGCCATTACACATCATTCCTGTCCTTCACCCCCCCGCCCCCCCAGAATACCAAACGTGAAAATTTGACCTTTCCTCCCTCCCACCCCAAACATTCAGAACCTTTGTCCTTTACCCCTTCTCATAACCCCCCCCCGACCAATCTGAAGCATTGTAACCCCGCTACCCCCCTCCCGCACAGAGAAAATCACCTTGCTCCCCCCTCCCCACAAGTGTCGCACCTCGTTTCCCTGAACGGGAATTCAAAGGCACACGGCATGGCCAGCCACCAGAATGAAGATACCAAGCTGTTGCCTGAATTGCTGCGGCCTGCATGGTAAGTAGCCATTAACATATTTTAATGCGGTTCCAGTCGGTGAGCGGCGGAACGGCCGCCACAAGGCCTTGCTACCGCCACCAAGGTTAGGGTGGGTGGTGGGCCTCTTCTGTTCCTATTTCCATTGTCCCTCCCCATCACCGTTCCTGGTGTCAGAGAGGCTTTAAAATCCAGCCCAAGAAGTCACTTGTGGAAATGGGTTCTCGGCCCCCTAGATTGGACGAATCAGATTGGCAAAGGTAGCATGGATGATGATGACAGTTTCTTGGAGCAGCACATTCTCGAGCCAGCCAGAGTACAGGCTGTACTAGATCTGGTACTGTGCAACGTGACAGGATTAATTAATGACCTCATAGTGAAGACAGCCCTGGGTAGCAGTGATCATTAAATTTCACATTCAGTTTGAGGGACAGAAGAGCGAATCTAAGACTATTGTTTTAAAGTTAAATAAGGGCAAATATGAGGGCATGAAGACAGAGGTGGCTAAAGTAAACAGGCAAATTAGGTTAAGGGATAGGTTAGTAGAGATGTGGTGACAGACATTTAAGGAAACATTTCAGAATACTCAGAAAAGATACATTCCAGTGAGAAAGAAAGACTCTCGGGGAAGGACGCACCATCCTTGGCTAATTAAGGAAGTAAAAGATAGTATCAAATTAAAAGGAAAATCAAATAATTCCACAAAGATGAATGACAGGTCAGAAGATTGGGAAGAATAGAAAGAACAGCAAAGAATGACTAAAAGGTTAATAAGGAGGGAGAAACTAGAGTACAAGAGAAAGCTAGCTAGAAATATAAAAACAGATAGTAAGAGTTTCCACAGGTATTTAAAAAGGAAAAGAGTAAGTAAAGTGAGGGTTTGTCCTCTAGAGAGTGAGTTTGGGGAATTAATAATGGAAAATAAGGAGATGATGGATGAATTGAACAATTATAAATAGCCCGCCACCCCCCGATTCACTTGGAGGGGGCAGGCTGTCCGTCCCCAGCAATGGCGTCAGCTGCCTGTGCGAGGAGAAGATGCATTTGATGGTGGCATCATGCTGGAGGTGGCGGAAATGGCAGAGGATGATCCTCTGGATGTGGAGACTGGTGGGGTGGAACTCTGTCAGAGTTCTGGGAGGGAGGAGAAGGCACAAGGGCCTCCAGTGTGATGCTACCACCGAACGCATTTCCCCTCCCTTCCCCTGTCAGCATTCCGTAGGGATCATTGCCTCCACAACACCCTGGTCCACTCCTCCATTACCCTTGACATCTCGTTCCCTTCCCACAGCACCTTCCCATGCAATTTCAGGAGGTGTAATACCTGCCCTTTTACCTCCTCTCTCCTCACTATCCAAGGCCCCAAACACTCCTTTCAGGTGAAGCAGCGATTTACTTGTACTTCTTTCAATTTAGTATACTGTATTCGCTGCTCTCAATGTGGTCTCCTCTACACTGGGAAGACCAAATGCAGATTGGGTGACTGCTTTGCTGAACACCTCCACTCAGTCCAAAAGCATGACCCCGAGCTTCCGGTTGCTGGCTATTTCAACAGTTCCCCCGCTCTCATGCCAACATTTCTGTCTTTGGCCTGCTCCAGTGAACATAAACGCAAGCTTGAGGAGCAGCACCTGATCTTTCGATTTGGCACTCTCCAGCCTTGTGGACTGAACATTGAGGTCAATAACTTCAGAGCATGACTGGCCTTTTTTTAATATTTTATTTTTTAACCATGTGTCTGCTTTTCATGTAGTCAGAACTGCTCATTATTCCGCTATTAACGCTCTCTCTGGACTAATGCTTTGTCTTTCACCACAAGCATTAACACACGCTTTGCCTTTGTCCCAGGACAGCTTTGTTATTTAATCTCTCCTGCCCTATCAAACACCTTCCCCTTTGTTCTCTACCCCCCCCCACCCCCGCACCCCTTCACTTGCTTAAAGCCTAATTCTTTTCGAATCTTTGCCAGTTCTGATAAAAGGTCACAGACCTGAAATGGTAACTTTGCTTCTCTCTCCACAGATCCTGCCAGACCTGCTGAATATTTCCAGCACTTTTTGTTTCAGATTTCCAGCGTCTGCAGTATTTTACTTTTATTTGGGTGGTTTATTAAATTTATTAGTGAAGGCATAAGGGAAGGTTACTTGCTTTCCTATTTATAACAAGTGAATAATATATGAGGGCAAGAGAAAAAGGAGAACTCAGGAAATTAGAGGGTGATGCCCTAAAATTACAGGGTTGGGGGAGGGGGTAAATTGGAATTTGTGAACCTGTTGGACTAAGAATTTCTGACAGGGCCTGTTTATGCCAGGGCCCATTGGAGAAGCGCCTTGCCAGAAATCCTGTACAGTTTCAGGCTGGGCTGAAGAAGCATTCACCCTTCACAACGGCAGCTGCATGCAAATAATGGAAAATGTCACCAGTCCTAAATTCTGCCATGTTCGCCTGCCATCCACCCTTGAGAACGTGCATCACTGTTTATAAGGTGCAAGTTGCCAGGATCCATTCATCAAGGCAGAAGAAGTATTTTATTAAAGGAGCACTACGAACTGAGTTTGCTTTTGGAGACTTTTAAACATATAGTGAGATTCACCGCAGGTATTACAAAAAATTCATCTCAGGGTGCTTTCCCTATCATTCTGCATTATACTTGCAATGCATTCCAATTCAGCACAACTACTCAGCTAGGATCTGAGTACTGCATTATGGGCTTCCCAATAGGAATTCGCTTTATAAGTTACACATGCTGGAAGACTAGGAGGCTGGAAGGGAAGCTAGATTAATTAGGCAGCACCAAAGGTTAGCCAGACCACCCCAGCATTAAAAAAAAGTAAGATTGACATTTAAGTAGCCCCATTCATGGCGTCAGGATATCTCAAAGTGATTTACAGCCAATGGAGCATTTTTAAAGTGTAGTTGCTGTTGTAATGTAGGAATTGTGGCATTCAATTTGCACACAACAAGCTCCCACAAACAGCAATGGGATAATGACCAGATCCACTGTTTTTATGATGTTGATTGAGGGATAGATATTGGCCAGGACACTGGGCTACCTCCCCTGTTCTGCTTTGGAATAGTGCCATGGGATCTTTTACATCCACCTGTGAAGGCAGACTTGTTTTGGTTTGAAGTCTCACCTGAAAGACAGCACCTCTGACAGTGCAGCACTCCCTCAGTATTACACTGGAGTGTCAGCCTGGAATTTTGTGCTCAAGTCTCTGGAGTGGGACTCAAATCCACAGACTTCTGGCTCGGAGGCGTGAGTGCTATCAACTGAGCTATGACTGACACCCAGCGTAGGATTTGAAGATCAAGAGAGACATATTCCGAGACAATAGTTCAATGAAGAGTGCAGGAGGGCATGCCAGGAGCAGCACCAGGCATACCTCAAAATGAGGTGTCAACCTGATGAAGCTACAACCCAGGACTACTTGCATGCCAAACTGCATAAGCAGCATGCAATAGACAGAGCTAAGCAATCCCATAACCAATGGATCAGATCTAAGCTCTGCAGTCCTGCCACATCCAGTCGGGAATGGTGGTGGACAATTAAACAACTAACTGGAGGAGGTGGCTCCACAAATATCCCCATCCTCAATGATGGGGGAGCCCAGCACATCAGTGCGAAAGATGAGGCTGAAGCATTTGCAACAATCTTCAGCCAGAAGTGCCAATTTGATGATCCATCTTGGCCTCCTCCTGAAGTCCCCAGCATCACAGATGCCAGACTTCAGCCAATTCAATTCACTCTGCATGATATCAAGAAATGACTGAAGGCACTGGATACTGCAAAGGCTATGGGCCCTGACAATATTCCGGCAATAGTACTGAAGACCTGTGCTCCAGAACATGCTACACCCTAGCCAAGCTGTTCCAGTATAGTTACAACACTGGCATCTACCCGGCAATGTGGAAAATTGCCCATGTATGTCCTGTACACAAAAAGCAGGACAAGTCCAACCCGGTCAATTACCGCTCCATCAGTCTACTCTCAATCAGTAAAGTGATGGAAGGTGTCATCAACAGTGCCATCAAGCAGCACTTGCTTAACAATAACCTGCTCAGTGATGCTCAGTTTGGGTTCCGCCAGGGCCACTCAGCTCCTGACCTCATTACAGCCTTGGTTCAAACATGGACGAAAGAACTGAACTCAAGAGGTGAAGTGAGTGTGACTGCCCTTGACATCAAGGCAGCATTTGACCGAGTATGGCATCAAGGAGCCCTAGCAAAACTGGAGTCAATGGGAATCAGGGGGAAAACTCTCTGCTGGTTGTAGTCATACCTAGCGCAAAGGAAGATGGTTGTGGTTGTTGGAGGTCAATCATCTGAGCTCCAGGACATCACTGCAGGAGTTCCTCAGGGTAGTGTCGTAGGCCCAACCATCTTCCGCTGCTTCATCAATGACCTTCCTTCAATCATAAGGTCAGAAGTGGGGATGTTTGCTGATGATTGCACAATGTTCAGCATCATTCACGACTCCTCAAATACTGAAGCAGTCCGTGTAGAAATGCAGCAAGACCTGGACAATATCCAGTGGCAAGTAACATTTGCGCCACACAAGTGTCAGGCAATGATCATCTCCAACAAGAAAAAATCTAACCATCTCCCATTGACATTCAATGGCATTACCATTGCTGAATCCCCCACTATCAACATCCTAGGGGTTACCATTGACCAGAAACTGAACTGGAACCATATAAATACCGTGGCTACAAGAGCAGGTCAGAGGCTAGGAATCCTGAGGCGAGTAACTCACCTCCTGACTCCCCAAAGCCTGTCCACCATCTACAAGGCACAAGACAGGAGCATGATGGAATACTCTCCACTTGCCTGGATGGGTGCAGCTCCAACAACACTCGAGAACCTCAACAACATCCAGAACAAAGCAACCCGCTTGATTGGCACACCATCCACAAACATTCACTCCCTCCACCATCGACGCACAGTGGCAGCAGTGTGTACCATCTACAAGATGCACTGCAGCAACGCACCAAGGCTCCTTAGACAGCACCTTCCAAACCCGCAACCTCTACCACCTCGAAGGACAAGAGCAGCAGATGCATGGTAACATCACCACCTGCAAGTTCCCGTCAAAGTCACACACCATCCTGACTTGGAACTATATAGCTGTTCCTTAATTGTCACTGGGTCAAAATCCTGGAACTCCCTTCCTAACAGCACTGTGGGTGTACCTACCTCACATGGACTGTAGCAGTTCAAGAAGGCAGCTCACCACCAACTTCTCAAGGGCAATTAGGGATGGGCAATAAATGCTGGCGTAGCATGTGACGCCCACATCCCATGAATGATTTTTTTTTTTAATCCCCAGGACCCCTGTCACAGGAGGTGGCACCTTAATCACGAAGCTATGAAGATACTCAGTTTGTTGGATCTGGAACCAAGATCTACAGCAGGGTTAGCTCTCACTGTGACATAAAAAGTGACCACAGATCTCTATTTTCTGCCACAAGCCCATATCAGAGAGCCAAAAGGAACTTGCCTCAGATCAGCCAATTTGTTGTACACTCCTCCATGTACCACCTCAAGGCCTGGTGACTGAGGTGTAGTCGTCATCATCGTTGTCATGTCTGTCCCTCAATTCGAAGATGATGTCTACTCAGGCTGTGAGTTTCTGCCATGGGTCTTCATCTGACTGAATAGGCCGATTCTCGACCCACAGATCTTTGGGCACATGCGGCAGGATGTCCCACAAGGTAGTGGAATCCGGAATGCAGGACTTTCTTCCTTTTCTTTCCTTCTCTGCCGCCACTCTGCCTCATCATTAAGGTGTTTGGACTCAAAGCATGATGCAGCTTAATGGACAAGTTGTCGCTATTTTGAATGGTTGGTAACAAGCTCCTCCCAGTCATCAATGTCAATGCTGCCGCACTTCAAAGAGAGCTTCAGAGTGTCTTTCAAGAATTTTCTTTGTCCTCCCCGGAACACTGGCCATTTGAGAGTTGAGAAAACAGGACCTGAAGGTGGAAACGGTTTCAGCCATCCGGACACAGTGTCCAGTCTGTCGAAGCTGATTTTACAGGAGTGTTACCTGAATGCTTGTGGAGCTGGCTTCAAAAAAGACATGATCGTTTGTTCGACAGTCCTCCCATTGAATCTGGAGGATACAGCCGAGGTATTGCTGATGGAATTTCTTTAGCACTCTTCTGTGTCTCTGAAACACAGTCCAGGACTCACTGCAGTACAGGTGTAGAAGGTAGCTGAATAAATATTATAAGCCTCTTGGGTTGGAGGTGACCCATCTCTCAGAGCCCCCAAACCCCAGGATGGACATGGTGTAGGCTGACTCTTTGTTATGGATTCCTTGGGAAGCCTGGTCTTGCATCAGCTTCTACAGGGAGCCATTGTAAATTGCCCCTAGTGTAGGTAGGTGGTAGGGAATATGGGATTACTGTAGGGTTAGTATAAATGGGTGGTTGTTGGTCGGCACAGACTCAGTGGACCGAAGGGCCTGTTTCAGTGCTGTATCTCTAAAAAAAAACTTCTGACTTGAACATTTGCAGGTGCTGCTGCAGCTGCCACTTTCTCCAAGTACCCTGCACTTAGTTGAAAACATCTTGGATGTCGGGGCACAATGAAGCAGTGAACTCCTCTCCTACTTCAGTCATTTATCACACATACGGGGGAAAATCACACTGAACTTTTATGTGTCTGATGCTCTTCTAACAACCTTCTCTCCGCAGCAGAGTCCCTGAGATTATTAACTGGCTGCTCTGCAACCCAGGGGCTGACAAGTCAGCTACATCAGAGTTCATTTCAACACCTTTATCCTCTGGCTTCCTGGGGCTCTATGTCTCACCATGAAGTCAATGGTAATAAAGAGTTGGGAGAGATGTAACAGGGACTGCCAAATCACTATCAGCCATTTGCATTATCATAAAAAGTTAAAATTTACCCCAGTGCCATTTCACCCGAACAGGAGTAGATATCTGGCTGATCTTGCAAAACATCACGGTGCTTGGTAAAATACAAGAGTTTTTTTTATTCCTTTTATCTTCTAAAATAAAATTAAAAGTTTCATCAAAAGCACACAGGCTTTTATTTAACCAGAATCAAACTGTACAATTCATTCACATCGATCTATGAAGAAGGTATTGAGAATTCAAATCACATTAACAGCTGAAAAGGCAGCAGCAATGAATTTCAGAAATCCTTAAAAATGTTATTAGACAAAGAAATTTGAGAAGCATTTAAAAATGAATTTACCATAGTTCCTTGAATCAAATGAGGTATTATTTTCAGCACTTTTTTGAACTTTTTACTTTCATTTTGGTTTCGGTTTTTATAACATACCAGCCACCTGTTGCTCTTGATCTTTAGGTATGTATCTAAATATCTGGTTTATAAGAACAATTAAAACAAAACTCTGTTTAAGGTTTCCTTTAATTCTGACTAATGGGATTGTAGAAGAAAGATTTCAATGCTACATCTCAAATAACTGAAGAGTGGTTCAGTATGCATCTGAATACTACGAGCATACAAACATACGAATTAGGAGCAGGAGTAGGCCATTTGGCCCCTCGAGCCTGCTCTGCCATTCAATAAGATCATGGCTGATCTGTTTGTGTCTCGAATTCCACACTCCCATCTACCCCTGATAACCTTTGATTCCCTTGCCTAGCAAGAATCTATCTACCTCCACCTTAAAATATTCAGTGTCCCTGCCTCCACCACCTTCTGAGGCAGAGAGTTCCAAAGTTGCACAACCCTCTGAGAGAAAAGTTTTCTCCTCATCTCTGTCTGAAAAGGGCGACCCTAATTTTAAAACAGTACCCCCTTGTTCTGGACTCACCCACAAGAGGAAGCATCCTTTCCACATCCACCTTGTCAAGACCATTCTTATAAACTTCAATCAAGTGTCCCTCACTCTTCTAAACTCCAGTGAAAACAAGCCCAGTCTGTCCAACTTTTCCTCATAAGACAACCCGCTCATTCCAGGTATCAATCCAGTAAACCTCCTCTGAACCATCTCCAACACATTTACATCCTTCCTTAAATAAGGAGACCTAAACTGCACACAGTACTCCAGATGTGGTCTCACCAATGCCCTGTATAACTGAAGCATAACTGAACCATCTCCAACACATTTACATCCTTCCTTAAATAAGGAGACCTAAACTGCACACAGTACTCCAGATGTGGTCTCACCAATGCCCTGTATAACTGAAGCATAACATCCTTACTTTTATTTTCAATACCTCTTGTAATAAAGGATAGCATTCCATTAGCCTTCTTTATGACTTGCTGTACCTGCATACTAACTTTTTGAGACTCATGCACTAGAACACCTAGATCCCTCTGCACCTCGGAATATTTTTTTTGTCCTCCTCTGGTGCGTTTTGAGGACAAAAGAAGTGTTTCAAGGATGTGCTGAAAGCCAACATGAAGAAATGCAACATTGATATTCACACCTGAGAGACCATTGCCCTGGACCAAACCAGATGGAGGCACAGTCTGTGGGAAGGAACCCAGCGTTTTGAGACCCAACAACGACAAAATGAAGAGGAAAAAGCGAGAGCAGCAAGAAGAACAAGCCGGACCCGAACTAATAATACACGACCAGACATCCCACATGACAACAAATGCCCGACGTGCCATAAAGTCTGTAGATCTCAAATTGGTCTCTTTGGCCATCTTCAGACTCATGGAAGACAATCATCCTCACCTGCGAGGGATAGCCAACAATAATAATACATTCTCAATGGGTATTATATGCAGATCAGGTTTACTAACAAGCATTCATTTGTTGTATTTCCAATTTAGGAGTGTATGCTTGACTCACTTGGTAGCACACTCACCTCGAAGTCAAGAAGCTTCTGGATTTAATCACCACTCCAGTACGTCAGTACAGCAATGTGGCTGACTCTTAAATCCCTCTGAACTGGCCTAGCAATTCACTCAGTTCAAGGGAAATTAGGGATTGGCAACAAATGCTGGCCTAGCCAGCGACACTCACGTCCCATGAACAAATATTTATTTAAAAAATGTGGGCTGACACTCTAGTGCGATACTGAGGGAGTGCTGCATTGTTGGAGGCACTATCCTTTGAGTGAGCAAGAAGTTGCCCTGCACAATATTCTTCCCACAACCAGCACCAAAAATTGATTGATAACAATTGATAATTTCAGAGCATGATAGCCCCCCATTTTACTTTCATTTTTGGTTATTTTTTCTTCCTTTTTTTTTACATTTTTTTTTACATTTTTTGCAATCTTTTTTTTGCATTTATTTCATTTCATCTTAGTTTGTTCAGTTTGCTTACCCACTTTTTTTTTCAGGTTTGCACTTGCTGCTGTTCAATATTCAGTGTATTAACACCTAATCTGTACTAATGCTTTGTCTTTCAACACATCATTAACATATTGTTTGCCTTTGCTCCGTAACCTTTTGGTCAGCAATGTGGCCTGGTCCAATCTAGACCTCCTTTGTTATCTCTTGCCTCACCCCCACCTCACTTGCTTATAACCTGTGACTTTTCTAATATTTTGATGAAGGGTCACTGACCCGAAACGTTAACTCTGCTTCCCTTTTCACAATATATATTAATGACTTGGGTGAGGGAACTAAATGCAACATTTCTAAGTTTGCAGATGACACAAAGGTGTGGGGGAATGTGAGCTATTTGGAGGATGCAAAGAGGTTCCAATGTGATTTGGACAAGTTGGGTGAGTGAGCAAATGCATAGCAGATGCAGTATAATGTGGATAAATGTGAGGTTATCCACTTTGGTTGTAAAAACAGAAAGGCAGATTATTATCTAAAAGATGATAGATTGGGAAAGGGGGAGGTGCAACGAGACCTGGGTGTCCTTGTACACCAGTTGCTGAAAGCAAGCATTCAGGTGCAGCAAGCAATTAGGAAGGTGAATGGTATGTTAGCCTTCATTGCAAGAGGATTTGAGTACCGGAGCAAGGATGTCTTACTACAATTATATAGGGCCTTGGTGAGACCACATCTGGAGTATTATGTGCAGTTTTGGTCTCCTTATCTGAGGAAGGATGTTCTTGCCATGGAGGGAGTGCAAAGAAGATTTACTGGGCTGATTCCTGGGATGGCAGGATTGACTTATGGGGAGAGATTGGGTCGACTAGGCCTATATTCAATAGAGTTTAGAAGAATGAGAAGGGATCTCATAGAAACCTATAAAATGCTAACAGGACTAGACAGGCTAGATGCAGGGAGAATGTTCCCAATGGCTGAGTCCAGAACCAGGGGTCACAGTCTCAGGATACGGGGTATGCCATTTAGAACCGAGATGAGAAGACATTTCTTCACTCAGAGGGTGGTGAACCTGTGGAATTCTCTACTGCAGAAGGCAGTGGAGGCAAAGTCATTAAATATATTCAAGAAGGAGATAGATATATTTCTTAATGCCAAAGGGATTAAGGGATATGGGGAGAAAGCTGGAATAGGGTACTGAATTAGACGATCAGCCTTGATCTTTTTTGAATCGCGGAGCAGGCCTGAAGGGCCGAATGTCCTACTCCTGTTCCTATTTTCTACGTTTCTATGTCAGAGGGGGTTGGGGGATCAAGGATGAAGCCGTGGGGGAGATCGGGAGTCCTGGAGGTTGGAGGCAAAGAGAGCTTAGTGATCTCGAGCAGTAGTGATTAAGATGAGTATTAACCTTTATTCCATTCATTGCTGCTTAGTGTTATTTTTCCCAGAGGCAATCCACGGGTGCTGACTGCCCCAGGCACAAACCAAAGTTGCGAGAGGGAGCAAAAGCATGTGTTAGGCCCCTTACCTGCATATGCTAATGGCCTAACATCTGCTTCTGACTTGAGTGAAGGATGCCTCTTGTCTGGCCTTTACTAAAATGGCATGCAGCACGGCCCACACCAGTATTTTGCATATATTGCATGAACACTATTTTGGACATGAAACATCACCCAACGCGTCGAAAATCCAGGCATTACAAAACTGAGTTTCTAGCCCAGGCTTACTTTAACAGACCGACTATGATTCACATTGCGAACAGAAACTCACACGTGTCAGTTTTGTATTTGAGTTTTGTGTTTTTAGGCAGGTTAATTTCAACCAATAAAATAGGTTATTTTATTGAGTGTGATTGCCTATTATCTAAAATAATAGATTTCCAGGCTAATGTAATGTAAAGCTTGAATTTGAATTCTGGTTTTAACTTGCACTTGGACTCAGTTTATTTACCTCAACATTTGAGTGCAAAACACTCACAATTGAGCCACTAGATGGAGTACTTTGTAGTAGCGTCACAGCATGTATCTCAGGGAAAGGTTGAGTACATTTTTGATAACATCTTTGTGCTGTGTCAGTTCTACAAGTTTCCTCATTTAGTTTCCAATCTTAAAAACTTGTCTATGTGAAAGGTTATCATGAACTTGCTATTCGTGTGTTTCTTCACAAGCTCTTAATCTATGGTTCAGTATATTAATGACAAAGTAAAAGTCTTGTTCAAATTTAGCATGACCTTTTCTTTATATTGCTGGCACACTGAACCACAGATTAAGACAAACAATCTAACATCTGTATATTTAAAATGGTTTATCTAAAGTGTATGTAACAGAAACACACTGATAGGAGACAGGTTTATAGTTAACTGAACTGTCCAATAGGCCAAGTGGACAGTGAACTGACCAAACTGTCACTCTTCAATTTCTGTTCTTCTTTCAAATTCAATAATAAGACACTTTTATAATGCACATATAGAATTTTTATAGGAGATGATAAAACAGTCTCCATCAGATTAAAATAAAATTACTACTGATTTATATTTTATGGTTGTTTTGAATCTCTAGAAGCTCACCAAAGAAAATCTAAAATAAATGAGCCTAGAAATTTGGTCATGGAGCACCTGTTTTTGGGGCACTAAACAACCTCTCGACCTTCCAATATGGCAGTTAGGAAGTGCACGCTCATTATGAGCTGAATGTGTGCTGCCTGCCATACTAGTGTACGGAGATGCATTGGTATCGGGATTGTAATGCCAACATTATTATGCTAACAACAGAATACTTTATTTAAATCAGGCTCCTGCACTTCTTGCCGGGCCCATTTCCAATATTGGTATGTCCCAGCGCATTACTCATTACTTGTTGAACTTATATAGCACAACGTGGCACTATGTACCTATGAAGGCCCATGTACTTCCATGAAGGTGGAGCCTCACATTAGGCCTCATCGCCCACAAACTTCCTCATTTAGTTCAGGGCCACTGCGACACCAGCTGCAGCCTGATCTGCTGTTATGATTCTCCAGGAGCTCTTTGCAGCTCACCAGTCCCATGGAAATGAGGCCTGAGGCCCAACATCGGGGACTCTTCGGGCTTCATCATTCAGGAGCAGGGATCATAACTTCTGCCTGTTATGTGCCCAATAATAGGCACACCCAAGTTTCTAGGCCATGAGCTTGAATTGTCCAGCAGATCAGTAGTATTATACCACTGTTTCTGTTTATCCTAAAATTCCTTTTGGGACATTGAATATAGGTTTGGTATTATTACTAAGAAAAAGCGTTCTGCTCTCTTGGCAAGACATTGTTCGTGCCTATGGGTACTTTTGGCACCACATCGCTGGCAGGGTTTAATGGCATCTTTTGCTTCCCCCCCTCCCCCCAGTGTGCCTCTTTTTCAGTCCTCTGGTGAAGGAACTGAACAGTTACAGGAGGTTTCCTGAACCAAGGTCTTTCTTCAAGTCGCAGGATTGCTCTGCTGTTCTTTCTGTCCTCAGCTTGCCTCACCAGCTGATTATGCTCATAACGCCTTCATGAAACATCGGCCAAATTTAATGAAGTTTTGAAAGCTTGTGACTCTTACTCCAATTTGCACAGTAATTAGATTTTTGAAATAGCAAAATTTAACAAAAGGGTCCAGAAACCGGGCAACACGGTCGTTACTTTTATCATTGACTTTTACAGGCTTGCAGAGGGATGTGGGTATGGAGACATTAAAGATAAATTGATAAGAGATTTTATTGTTGTGGGTGTTATCAGACTTTTTACAGTCTAAAGAAGACCTCACCCTGGACAAAGCTGTTCAGCTCCTAATTCGTATGTTTGTATAGGTTATCGGGGGTAGGTGGAAATGTGGAGTAATCAGTTCAGCCATGAACTTATTGAATGGTGAAGCAGGCTTGAGGGGCCAAGAGGCCTACTCCTGCTCCTAAGTCGTATGTTCGTATGTTCGAAAGCAGATATTAGAAACACTGTATGTCCTAAGAAATCAGGAGTTCTCATTCTTAAGTCGAAGAGCTTGAGTTGACCTTCATCTTACAGAGAAAGTAGAAGTTAAAGAACAAGAATCCAGGAGCTAGGACAAAGGGAGAGCCCCTTACCCCTACCTGAGCACTGAAGAGAGTCCGGACTCTGCCAGTGAGCCTGCCCAATGGAGAAAGAACCCACACAACATAACATAGCCCGCCAGGCCACTCAAAGACTACCAGAAGAAAGAGCAATGCAGCAAGTTCCTGCAGGAGTTCTACATGGACAGAGAACTTGGGAAGAAGCAAGTCCAACAAATTCGTCAAGTGCAGAGGCAAGATGAAGAATGAATCTATGTCTGCCAAAATTGCAAGCAAGGTTGGACACAACACAGTCCCAAGAAATTACTTCCAGGATTAAAAAACAAGGATATTCAGAGAGTACAAGACAAAGAAAAGTCGTACTGAAAGAAACAGATCCATAATTATAATAGGAGGTACCATACCAGAAACCTACCGAAGTTGTCAGAAGGGAAAAAGGTATGGGTACAAGGCCAGAAAGGGGAGAATCAACAGCGGTCTTATATATTACAAACACAAGAAGGTACTATACAGAGAAATAGAAGGAATCTTATTCCTTTACAGCAAAAACATCAATTGGGCAAACATTTAGATATATCAGATGTTGAACTAGAGATTCAAAAAGCGCTGATTACTACAAACCTCAATGAAGGCCGTCCAAGTCATGAAACAAGAGATCAGAGAAAGACTACCAATCTTCTGCATCTCACAACAACAAGATCAGGGAGAGTTGTGAAGCCGCCTGACAGATTGAATCTATGAAGTCAGAGACTTGGGGGAGATGGGGTAGTTTGTAAATAAAAAGAGAATGTATGTAAATATATATATTGGATATAGACTTGGGAGGAGATGTCGAATAAGGGTCTGAAAGGGTTAATCTTGAGAGTGTGTGGAGAGTGCCGCCCACCATGATGATGTAAGAGATCATGTGGGAGAGACTTCAGAACAGATACAGCGTGGCTTTTGAAGGAGTCACACAGGCTAGTGTGGAGTATATACAGTTGTTATGAAATAAATATTAATATTTAAATACTACAGTTAAGAATTTCTCTGGCTACACTAAATACAGCAGCAGCATACAGAACCAAACATATAACAGTGAGCTATCCACAAAATGAGCTAAAACAAAGGCACTCACAGATGTCCCATCTCCAGCTACAATCACTACAATAACATGCGAACATACCTCATCTTATCAAATGGGCTGCAATCAGAAGCTATTGTATTGCCCCTCAGGAAACAAAAACCAAAAGTCACATGGAGGAAACTAACATTTAATGAGTTTACTTTTTAAGGTAATTTTTTTGGAGAGGCAAGAAAACACCAGGATATCAGAGAATCAAGATGTCAGCCAGAAATCTCCAGCCACAGAGAGAACATTGAAAGCCATCTTCAATTCCAGCACAAGGTGAAGAGATAGAGAAAGAGTGTATTTCCGGCTAAGACATTTAACCACTGCTCAGATGAGTTTGCAACCAAGTGCAGCAGAGAAATAAGAGAGTGAGTTTTAAACAACTCCTCCGCCTATGGCAATTAAACTAAGAAATACCAGCACTGTCTTCAAATTGAAGTGTTGACTGCCAGAAGATTTCAACATACCAGCAAATGTGAGACAACCAACAACCAGCAAATAGGCCTGCAACTTTAAAAACTTACCTTCCAAGAGGATCCCACAGGTTTTTCCTGAAAACAGCAGACTTTTACACCTTGAACTCTTAACACCTTTTACCCTTTACCTTCTATCTATTCTTGAGTGTGCATGTGACAGTGAATGCGTGCGTGGGCGGTGTTGTCATCATTTCTGGTGATTTTTGTTGAATAAATATTTAATCTTCTATTTCAAATCTATGAGAAACTTGTCACTGTCCACTTATTTGGCAAACAAAGCACAGGGGCTGAAACGTTAGCTTAACAAAAAACACTGTCTGCGGTCTGTTGGGAGGTGACACCGGGAAGCCTGCCACCCAATTTCCCAGCAGCCCATAACATTCCAAACACCAGGAGGCCAGCTGTGAGCAGGCAAAGAAATTGATGGTGGGAAGAAAAGGAAACCATGGACTGGAGCAGAGAAGAGGGAAAACAAGGGGTGGGAAACCAAGGTGTAGGATCTGAAATTGGGGGAGCAATTGTTGGGGGAGTGATTCCTAAAGGAGAAACCAGAGGTGGAAAGTGCTTTGATTCCATCAGTAACTAATGGTAACTCACTGCAATTGCACTGGTAACTAATAGAAACATTGGTAAAACTCAAATTCCCATCATAATCAACAGTAGTACAATAACTCATTGATAAAATTATATGTAACTGGTTGTAATAGGTATAATGCCCCAATATCCTACCTGTAACTAGTAGCAATTTTACACCCCACTGATATTCACCCTGAAATCATAGCCAGAATTCTCCTGCACTGCGCATTGCCCTGAACAGCCAGGCTCCCCATTTAGCCACTTTTAATGGGCCCAATCTCACTCACTATCATCTTGGAGTCATGTTCTGTTTGAAGGTGACTACTCTGAACTGGGAATTTCAGTCAGAGCTGACTTCACATGGCAAAACCAGCCAGCACCGTGCTGCTCCCACTCACCGCTTTGCTGCTGCTATTCCTGGTTTTGTGAGAAATGTTGCTCCCCTCGCCCACCTCCAACCCGTTTCCCTCCCTCGCTTGAGACCCAATCTCCCGACCGCTCATCCCTTTCTCTCCCATGACCTCCCACCCCCTATTTTCCATATCTCTCCCCATTCTCCAGTCTCCCCTTGACTCACCAGTTTTCTTCTCTTACACCCACTCTCAAGCCCCCTGATTTTAGAAACCCCCCTCCTGATTTCAGACCTCCCCAGATTTCAAGCAACTCCTGCCCCAATTTCAAGCACTCTCACAAGTTCAGGCAGTCCCCAAATGAACACCCATCATTCCCCAGCCTCCCGATGAGATACTCTCCACTGCCTGCACGCTGTGCTCCACGTGGTCATGGTTCTCTGTGGTTGTGGTCAGGAGACGCCACAGAGGCTTTTACAGCAGCCAGTGACATCATAGAATGGGGGTTAGGGGAATACTGTGGCAGGAAATTTAAGTAGCTGATCTGCCGGACAGCTCGGGAGAGGTATCCCTGATTCCTTGAGACTCCCAGTCAGTCAGGGAGGCCTGGGAACCTTAATCTGATAACCTCCAAATCAATGAAGCCTCAGCATCTAGAAGTGTAAGGTTGCCCATTTACTCCCTAGCTTCTCAGGTCTTTGCTCACAAAGGGTTTGTCACACAGCCAGATAAGGCAGCGGGCCTCTGGGCCTGCAGTCTTTATGATTTGTCTTCTATCACTGGTAAGGAAAATGTTTTGAGCATTCCATTTGACTACTGCCTCCATGTTGAGTAATTCTCAGGGCATTTTATTTACACTGGGGATAAGAATGTCATTGATATATAATAATATTGGAAGCAGTAATTCCCAGGGTTTTGTCACACAACTGAAATTTATGGTATTTATAAAGTGTAATTTGCAAAGCTACTGATGACCAAGATAAAATCGTAAATTCGTTTTTGGATGCTTACATATTTTAGCTTTACAAATTAGCTGCAATAGTGTACAGCATCCCTGAAGCATCACTATCAAATATGACAGAAATAAATAGCACCCTGTCCATACTGTAATGATTTACCTGGCACTAGGCAATACTTCTTTTATGTATCCAGATTAAGAAAATGAGGATCATAGAGGGGAAAGCGATGAAAATTCAGGCACAGGGCTACTTTGTAACACTGCATCCACAAATCCTTTTTTCAGACCAGGGCAGAGGTAAGATTATAATTTGCAGATAAAATAGGGATCATTCCCCACTGTCATTGATGAGTATGCTTCTGTCACTGAGAACCTGGACATCTTCCACAGTAAATTTAATGCTACTTCTCTGAGAGAGTATGCATGAATTACTGAGGATGATTTTAACTCTACCCTCCTGGCTGAAACTGTGGGCTGAATTTTATCAGCCCTCTAAGGTTGAGTAGGGAGGCATAGGGACCCATAAAATAGTGAGGGAAGGCAGGGGGTGGAGTGCCCATTGCCTTCCTGACACCATTCAATTTAGTCAGGGGTGGTGAAGGCTGAGGACAGCCTTCCTACCCAGAGACCAATTGAGGCCCATAAGTGGCCAATTAATGATATCTGGTACTTTTGAAGCCAGGATTTGTCGTATTTCTTTTGGATTTTGCAAGGGTAGAGGTGGTACATTTACCTTCCAATCATGAGATTTCACATGAAATGACGAGATCTGTTTTGTGGTTAATGATCTTCATTCTTTATTAAATCATAACTATTCTTTGCCACTATTAATATGTAACTGTTCATAGTCGGGGTTCTGCGAGTCATATAGCCTTCGCTAAAAAAGCTCTTAAATGAGAGTATTACATGCAGAAGTGAGAGGCACCTAATTAAATAATCAGATGTCAAGTTTGAGCAAAGGCCGCAGAATAATTACTGTGAAACCCAAACCAATCACAATGGAGAGAGGTTTTCCAATCTGCCCAAATTAATAATAAAGCTTATGATCAGAAAATAAAAATTACTTCAGGAAAATATGGAATGTTCCACATTTCTAAGTAGCATGATGGCTATATAAATCACCACCAGAAAAACTCTACTCTCAATTCTGGCATAGTGTAGGCCTGAGGCCTGCAGATACTACTTTTTGTACTTTCTTTTTAATGTTTCTGCATTTTACTTCTGCCTTGCTTTTGCTTTGCTTTTGACTTTAAAAAAAAACTGTATTAAACCTGTAGTATATTTTTAAAGGTTACTTTGTAGACATTGATTTAAAACTAAGTGTGATTGTACTCTGATTAAGTCAAGTAATTCATCAATTATGTAATCAATGGCAATCAATAGCATGAACTTGTTTTTCCCCCAAACCTTTTCTTTTAGTTTTCATGCTGGTCAGGCCAGGCCAAACACAGCTGTTGTTTATCTAAACTACTGCTTTTCTCTTCTTGAAAATAACAGTTGCTTTCCCATTGTTTAAACAGAAGTCAGTTCTTATAGTATTAGATGAGAATGGACAGAGACTGCTTGAGTTGTGTACCTATCATAACCTCTGCATCACCAACTCGTTCATTCACACTAAACCCTGTCACCAGGTTTCATGGAGGCACCCAAGATCGTGTCGTTGGCACCAGCTGGACCTCAACGTCACAAGGCGAGCCTCCTTAAACAGTGTCCAAATCACACGCAGCTTCCACAGTGCGGACTGCGACACTGACCACTCCCTGGTGTGCAGCAAGGTTAGACTCAGACCAAAGAAGTTGCATCATTCCAAGCAGAAGGGCCACCCGCGCATCAACACGAGCAGAATTTCTCATCCACAGCTGTTACAAAAATTTCTAAATTCACTTGTAACAGCCCTTCAAAACACTCCCACAGGGGATGCTGAGACCAAGTGGGCCCACATCAGAGATGCCATCTATGAGTCAGCTTTGACCACCTATGGCAAACGTGCGAAGAGGAATGCAGACTGGTTTCAATCTCATTTTGAAGAGCTGGAACCTGTCATAGCCTTGCATAGCATTGCATTGCACTTTTGAACTACAAGAAAGCCCCCAGCGAGTTAACATCCGTAGCACTTAAAGCAGCCAGAAGCACTGCACAAAGAACAGCCAAGCTCTGTGCAAATGACTACTGGCAACACCTATGCAGTCATATTCAGCTGGCCTCAGACACCGGAAACATCAGAGGAATGTATGACGGCATTAAGAGAGCTTTTGGACCAACCATCAAGAAGATCGCCCCCCTCAAATCTAAATCAGGGACACAATCACTGACCAACGCAAGCAAATGGACCGCTGGGTTGAGCACTACCTAGAACTGTACTCCAGGGAGAATGTTGTCACTGAGACTGCCCTCAATGCAGCCCAGCCTCGACGAATCATGGATGAGCTGGACGTACAGCCAACAAAATCGGAGCTCAGTGATGCCATTGATTCTCTAGCCAGTGGAAAAGCACCTGGGAAGGACGGCATTACCCCTGAAATAATCAAGAGTGCCAAGCCTGCTATACTCTCAGCACTACATGAACTGCTATGCCTGTGCTGGGACGAGGGAGCAGTGCCTCAGGACATGCGCGATGCCAATATCATCACCCTCTATAAAAACAAAGGTGACCGGGGTGACTGCAACAACTACCGTGGAATCTCCCTGCTCAGCATAGTGGGGAAGGTCTTTGCTCGAGTCGCTTTAAACAGGCTCCAGAAGCTGGCCGAGCACGTCTACCCTGAGGCACAGTGTGGCTTTCGTGCAGAGAGTTCGACTATTGACATGCTGTTCTCCCTTCGTCAGATACAGGAGAAATGCCGCGAACAACAGATGCCCCTCTACATTGCTTTCATTGATCTCACCAAAGCCTTTGACCTTGTCAGCAGACGTGGTCTCTTCAGACTACTAGAAAAGATCGGATGTCCACCAAAGCTACTAAGTATTATCACCTCATTCCATGACAATATGAAAGGCACAATTCAGCATAGCGGCACCTCATCAGACCCCTTTCCTATACTGAGTGGCGTGAAACAGGGCCATGTTCTCGCACCTACACTGTTTGGGATTTTCTTCTCCCTGCTGCTCTCACGTGCGTTCAAGTCTTCAGAAGAAGGAACTATCCTTCACACAAGATCAGGGGGCAGGTTGTTCAACTTTGCCCGTCTTAGAGCGAAGTCCAAAGTACGGAAAGTCCTCATCAGGGAACTCCTCTTTGCTGACGATGCTGCTTTAACATCTCACACTGAAGAGTGTCTACAGAGCCTCATCGACAGGTTTGTGGCTGCCTGCAACGAATTTGGCCTAACCATCAGCCTCAAGAAAACGAACATCATGGGACAGGACGTCAGAAATGCTCCATCCATCAATATCGGCGACCACGCTCTGGAAGTGGTTCAAGAGTTCACCTACCTAGGCTCAACTATCGCCAGTAACCTGTCTCTAGATGCAGAAATCAACAAGTGCATGGGAAAGGCTTCCACTGCTATGTCCAGACTGGTCAAGAGAGTGTGGGAAAATGGCGCACTGACACGGAACACAAAAGTCCGAGTGTATCAAGCCTGTGTCCTCAGTACCTTGCTCTATGGCAGCGAGGCCTGGACAACGTATGTCAGCCAAGAGCGACGTCTCAATTCATTCCATCTTCGCTGCCTCCGGAGAATACTTGGCATCAGGTGGCAGGACCGTATCTCCAACACAGAAGTCCTCGAGGCGGGCCAACATCCCCAGCTTATACACACTACTGAGTCAGCGGCGCTTGAGATGGCTTGGCCATGTGAGCCGCATGGAAGATGGCAGGATCCCCAAAGACACATTGTACAGCGAGCTCGCCACTGGTATCAGACCCACTGGCCGTCCATGTCTCCACTTTAAAGACATCTGCAAACGCGACATGAAGTCCTGTGACATTGATCACAAGTCGTGGGAGTCAGTTGCCAGCGATCGCCAGAGCTGGTGTGCAGCCATAAAGGCGGGGCTAAAGTGTGGCGAGTCGAAGAGACTTAGCAGTTGGCAGGGAAAAAGACAGAAGCGCAAGGGGAGAGCAAACTGTGTAACAGCCCCAACAAACAAATTTTTCTGCAGCACCTGTGGAAGAGTCTGTCCCTCTAGAATTGGCCTTTATAGCCACTCCAGGCGCTGCTCCACAAACCACTAACCACCTCCAGGCGCGTATCCATTGTCTCTCGAGACAAGGAGGCCAAAGAAGAACTACAAGCCAGGACAATGCATAACCTTGCTAATAGGCTGGTCCACTATGGTGTGCTACCAGAAGATGGTGTTTAATTGATGGACAGTATAACCTAATTTATGGCAGGTGAGAGACACCATCAAAGGATATGTAAACAGCCTGAACGGCCTCATAGTGTTTGTGAGAATAATTTGATAAGGAGTCATGGTTGTCAGACTCTTGTTTTGAGAAGGTCTGATGGAAGCCTCAGAAGACTGGAATGGAGCCAGAAATTGGACTTAAGGGGGCTCAGCACCCAACGTTTGCAGCTGCAGCCGGAGTGGACTAGTCATCCACTGAAGGCGCGGAGGAAGGTCGTTGACGAGTGACTGACTGGAGAGTCCACGCCCGTGCGAGGTTCTCCAGAGACTTGGTGCTGTATGTACCAAGGGGGAACAGTACCATTTTAGGGAGCTGTCGTGAACAGACTAATTTGGTGTTATAGCAGTTGTGCTATATGTTTTTTGGAAACTTGGTAGTGTATATACCAAGGGGAACACTGTACCAGTTTAGAGAGCAGTCGTGAACAGACTAATTTGGAGTTATAACAGTGTGCTGTAAGATTTTTGTCTTTCTATACTCTTTTCCTTCCTTTCTTTTCAATAAAGTTATCTTTCTTTCCGTTTTTATCATTAATAATTGTTTAATAATTACTCATTAAAATTACTGTTTTTACACATTATTTGGCGTTGAGTCATTCAGTCCTGTAACGTCTGGAGTACAGTTCCAAACTTAAGTGAGACTCTGCAGGGGACTCTGATGCTCTACACATTTTTGGCGAGCCAGCCAGGAGTCCAAAGATGAACATGGATGAGGCTATAGAAAGGTATCTTAGGGATACATTTCCCCTGAAAGAAATGTGAGTTTGACTCATTAAGAAGTCAGTCGATCCAGTCTGAGGTGGAAATCTGGATGGAGGGATTCGTGTGCAAACCAGGCCTTGATGGAAGCAGTTTGGCTGATGGCATATAAGCAACAGTGCAGGTGAGATAAGGCTGAGAAAATAATACTCAGGAGGAATTTTAAAGTGAGGAACGGAAAGTTACTGCGTCTTTTATTTGCGTTTGTATAAATGTTGGAGGCTTCCATGACTGAATGTCCTTATTTGTGTAGCTTGTGTTCTTGTTGAGCTAACAGTTAACACTTTGTAGTCTGGCTTTAATGTTGAAAGCATGAGTCTGTTACTTCTTCTATTGTTTCACATATATAAGTTGTGGGACCCATTACAGGAATCCAGCCAGGAGTTAAACCTGGAATATTTCTAAGTGGTTTGGAATTAAGAAAAGCGTAATTATTGAATATGCCTATGTTAATTTAATGTTATGTAAGGTTTAAATGAGGTTCAATGGCAAGCTAAATGTGAGAATTGTAAGTCTACAGGGATGTGGAATTCGTGTTGGGATTTTATTGTGTTGTCACATCTCTCCCAGATAAAAGAAGAGAATTTTGCAGGAGGTTATGTGTTTGGGTGAGAATGAGTTTGCGATTTTGAATCAGTACAGAATGGGTAATGCAGATAACATCAGGAATTGGAAGTTGGTTTAAATGGGGGAAAGGGTTAAGATAAGTTAAGTTATGGTGAAATGAAGGAGATTGGAAAATTATGCTTGAATCTCCCTGTGGCTATGAAAAGTTTACAAGCTGTCAAAATTCTGCCATGTAATTTGTGAATGCTTGGCACTGCTGCTGATTTTCTTTTGTGTTTCTTTCTGTTTATTTGTGAGAATTAACTTTTTCTTTAGTCTTTGATGACAGGAATTTGAGAGATACCTGAAGAAAGAAGACGAAGTGATGTAATTTATTTTCCTTTTCCCTTTTGTTTTTAAAAAAGAATGTGCTAATTTACACTGTGTTTAGTTGATAAAATATTGGTTTGACGTAAGTTGCAAGTTGTTAAGGTTGTATTTAAAGCAATACTGTGCATTGTGAGAATGGAGAATGTAGTGTACAGCATAATGGAGCTCCTACTTGTGTGTGGAATGAAAGGATTTGTATGAATTATTTTTTTTTAATGTTTTTCAAGTTTTAATGTATTTTTCTTCCTGAAATTGTGATTTTGCAGTAGCAGTTTCAGCACTTTAAGTAAAAAAAAAACACCAACAATGGGAGCTATGAGTAGGGATTAACAGGAAAGGGTAATTAATAAATGTTTCAAGTTATGAAAGTTCAGGTTGTGACTGCTGGCCAGAGTCACAAATCGAGCATATTATTATAAATATTTGGTAATTTTGCTCTGGGTGCAATTTTCAAAAAAAAGGAGAAATTTTTGAGATTGAATGAACTGCTAATTGGATCTTGAAAACAAACAGTTTGAGTCTGGAACAACCCCGAGTGTTCTAAACTCAAACTGTACAAAAAAAGATGAAAAGGGATTTTGAAGAAAAGGGGTGTTTGGAAACAATCGGAGTTGTCTTGTCTAAAAAAGAGTCTTGGATGATGTTATCACGCCCATCTGAGAGCTTTGCTCCGCCCCCTTTTAAAACAAGCAGAGAAGTTAACCCTTTCTGCTAGCAGTCTAGCTCACCACAACTGTTAGTTTGTGGAATGACAATTTTTATACATGTAGGGCATTATGAAATTTTAAGTTTCTGAATTTTTGTTTTTTTTTCCACAGGTAACTGCAAGTGCAACAAGATTTCCAGCAGCTTCAAGAATTCAAGACTTTCAATGTCACAATTTGGACTAAAGGCTTTGCCTTTTCAAAAACTTCTGTTATTAGTTATCTTCTGAGACAAAGTGCTTGAGAATGGAAAATATGAAAATTACCTCTAAACCAGTTGCAGATGTTTCTGGCTTCAATGTAAAACACCATGCAATACCACCACGCCTGGGCACAAGAAATTGGAATCGATAAGCAAAATTAAATTGATATGAGCGGTTATTTCAAGCACTTAAAGGGAAATGTATTTGAAGTTTAAGGGGATAATCAAATTTAGAAAAACTAAAAACAAAGTCTACCTGTAACCCCAGCAAAACTTATTTGAATTTGGGATAATTTTGAGATGCAAAAAGTCCAGTGTCATTTAGCAAGTTACTTTTAAGAAACTAAAGTGAATGTACTTTTAAGCTAAGATAAAGAACAAACAAACAAAATATGGTAATGCTGGGAATCAAATGTGAATATTTGATTTCTGTTTTAAAGATATGAGTATTGGACTGTAAAGTTTCTCCAGGGCTAAAAATGAAATAGAATTATAATGAATGGGAAATGGAAGTTAAATTTGGCTGATACAAGAGCTAATAAAGGAATTTTGGGATGCACGATGGTGAAATTAGAATTCAAACCTTAAATTAATATAGTCTGGAATTTCCAAGAAGTCCAGAACTTTTCAGTGAAAGTCAGGAAAGTGTAGAAAAGACTGATAATTTATAGCTTTCTCTTGGAGATATTTGTATCCTTGCCCATCAGTTTTTTTTTAAAGAGAGCTGCATTTGATAGTCTGGCCACTACCAGCAACATCGGGACCATATAGGGGGAGATAAGCAAAGATCTCAGACAGACAGTACATGTCTCCCCTTTTTTTGATCTTTTGAAAAGATCACCTGAGAGTCAAGAATGTGTGACATGATACTGGGACACTGATGTAAGTGTGCAGATGTAATTTGTTACATGTGAAGCAACTAACATGCAAAATGCATGGTGAAAGTCACTGAATAATGGGTCTCAGACATGTTCACCTACTTGACAAACAACGTGGTATGGAATGGTTAATGTGGACAGGAAAGTGAAACAGAAGTTTAAATTATCAAGGCATTGACACATACTCCATGGAGACACTGATTTTACAACAATCAGGATAAATTAAACACACTGGTAATGTTTAGAGGGAGTAAAATTAAAGTTCAGAGTGACAGTTGAAGGGCTAGGAAAACAAGAACTATCCACAAGATGGATACAGGTAAAGAGAGAGCTGGAGAATCTTTTAAGTCCATGCATGATGGAAGTACTGTGACCATATTGTGATGAATTTAATATGATGTTTTTGTGACAAGTGTGATTGGGCCATGGATGTTGCCATCATAATTAGTCAGGTTAGAATCAATGAAGGGGAATGTTTGGGTACTGGTATAGCAGTCAGCACTGCAGCCTGGAATAGAAAAGACCACCACCTCACAGAAATATTGAGTAAAAATGATGCAGAACAATGACTGTAGAATGCTGGAAATACAACAGCTAGATGAGAGACTAATGTAGGCCAACACCCAAGGCTCTGGACTCTGTCCATGTTTATGATACTAACACAGGCCATGGCATTAGTAGTAGTGACAAGTGTGTTACAAGACAGGAAGCTTATAGCTCACGGCTTTTCTTGAAAATAGGAAAATAGTTAATGAAGGGTCGATGAGGATATCTCCCCCTTAACGGGGAGCTAAAACATTACTAACCAGAACACAAATTGTTAAAATTTAGTTATTACAAACTAACATTTAGCTTTATTAGAATCATTTCTTGTAGAATGGTAAGCATGAAAACCTCGGAAACAGGGCTCAGAATAAACAAGATGCCAAGGTAATGGGATTCTGGGAGATTGTGTCAAGTTTTAAAATGCTTACTTGCAGTAAAAGGGAGCTTGACTTGAGAGCAGACAGTGAAAAACAACTTGTGAGAACAAAATGTAGGTTTGTCCCATACGAGATGAGCAACATGAGGGTTTAATCAAACATGATATATTGCACAATGGAGGCTGTTAGAGTTGACCTAAAGCCAACACAAAACTGCATACATAGGAGAACATATGTTACCACCATAGAAAAGGAATATAATTATGGGTATGAAAAACTATGCCCTGTTCCTGAAGCAACCTTTTGTTTTACCCTAGAAACATCTGTCAGAATTGGTGACCAAGGGCTGGATTCTATAGAGCCCTTGCAGCGGGATCCATGGTGGGGGAGCATGCAGATGGCCCCAGATGAGGCCCACCATGGACCGCGACGCTGGTAGAGGCTGGCCCAATATTGCCAGCGGCGGCAAGGTCTCGTGGCGGCTCTCCTCCACACCCTGCCCCCACCGCTTGGTGACAGGATCGCCATTTAAATATTTAGATTAATTAAATCACCTGAATGAGTCTCCTGTCGCCTTCTGAAGTCCTGCCGCAATCTTCACCCCAGCGGCCAGCACTGCCGCGTCTTCAGATCCCCGTCCGGGAAACGGCGCAACATTGGTGGGGAGGGGAGAGGAGGTATGTTTCTCAGTGCAGGGGTTGGTGGGGGGGGAGGGGGATGGGGTCAAATTAGCATCATGGGTGTAGGGAATGGTGGGAAGGGTTATAGTTTAAAGATCGTGCAGTTTGGGGGAGGAAGGTCAGACTGCGAAGGTAAGTGTTTTGGTGGGTGGGGGAAGGGCCAATAATTAATTTAATTGATATTGGGGAGATGGGAGAGGGGCAAAAGAAATGTATTTATTTATTTTGCTTCAATTTCACTTCAAATATTTAAGTATCCCAATAGGGCTGACAGCCCTTTAAAAATGGCGTCAAAGCCTGCGCACAGGCTGCTAACGCCATTGCTGGGGACGGACAGCCCGCCCCCTCCACATTATCGGGGTGAGGTGGGGGGCAGCCCGACCCGGCTATATAAATGAGCCGCCACACTTGGAATTGCAGTGGCTCTTTGGCGTGCAGCCCACGTGGGTGGGCCGCCATTCTTCTGCCTGCCACCGATTTCGGCAGCGGGCTTATAGAATTCAGCCTCAAGAATTGATAAATATTTACCATCATAACATCACAGAAATTAGTATAAAATATAAAATGAAGGGACATTTTCAGGAGTATGTGGAAAGAATCAGTTATAATGTCCCACAGCCACCCGAACAATTGAGGGAATTAAGGGAGAGCATTGCTAAATCCCAAAATGTGTATTTCTGCCCACAGCAACATAACAAGTATATTAATAAAATAGACTGATGATATCAAGATTACCATATGGTGGGAGGATTTATGGAACCGGGTCATGAAGTGAATGTTCGTCAATGGATTAGCATTATATCGCATGTGTTAGTCTTTGTTCAATTATTGATAATTCTGTCTGTGCTAGTGAATTGCTGTATACAATGACACATAAGTAAAATGTGTCAACAATTGCCCTCACAAGTAACTGAACTCAAACTCCGACTTTTACGAGCTTTGAAACCCGAGTGGGATATAAAAAAAGCGAATTCCAACTGAATAAATTACAAAAAGTAGTTATCTTGATTATAAAATACGGCTGTAATTTGCATTTTAAAGAGCGACGGTTGTAGGCCTGAGGCCTGCAGTGACTACCTTTTGTACTTTTTAAAATGTTTTTGCATTTTACGTCTGCCTTGCTTTTGCTTTGCTATTGACTTTTTTTTTTAAAACCTGTAATAAACCTGTAGTAAATTTTTAAAGTTTACTTTGTAGACATTGATTTAAAACTAAGACTGGAATTTTACACCCCCCACCCCCCCAAAGAACCAGTTTGTTTGCGGGGACTTGGAGGGGGCTTAAATTGGAGTGGGAGGCTTGCGGGGGAGGGTGGGGCACCTTCCCAACCCGCTCCCACCTCCACCGCCATTTAACGTGGGGCAGCTGCAGCAAAAACCAGCCTGCCTGCCCCAGGCCAATCAAGGCCCTTAAGTGACCAGTTAACAGCCACTTAAGGGACTCTGCCTGTTGCCATGGGCATTTTACCCTTGGCCAGTCGGGCGGCCCAGGCCTGAGAAAAGCCACCTGACAAAAGCAAGTGGCTTTCTGATGGCCTTGTGGGGTAGGAGGGGGGGGGGTGGGGCCCTCATGACCAGGCACCCTGTGCCCGACGCAGGGCCTCCCCGATGCCCCAACCATTCCCAACACCCAACACGCCTCCCCACCCCCCCAATCGATCACCCCTGCCTCGCCAGAGCCAACCGATCACCCCGACGAGGCCCCAAAAACTCACCTTTTTCCGGGGCCATCCTTCCTCTTTTTGTTGATGCTGATTGGCCGGCAGCTCCATTAGGAGGGACCTGCCTCAGTGAGGTGGAAGTCCCGCCTCAGACCAATTAAGGGCCTGGGTACATAAAATGCAGTCTAGATCTCCAGGCCAGGCGAAGGCGGGATCGCCACTGAATTTTTAGTCGGTGGACAGCTCCCGTCCAACGAATGTAAAATTCCGGTCTAAGTGTAATTGTACTCTGATTAAATCAAGTAATTCATCAATTATGTAATCATTGGCAATCAACAGTATGAACTTATTTTTCCCCCAAACCTTTTCTTTTAGTTTTCATGCTGGTCAGGCCAGGCCAAACACAGCTGTTGTTTTATCTAAACTACTGCTTTTCTCTTCTTGAAAATAACCGTTGCTTTCCCATTGTTTAAACAGAAGTCAGTTCTTATGGTATTAGATGACCCTTGAACTACAATCCAGGAAATTGCATAGCCTTGCACATGGGGTGGTCCACTATGGTGTGCTATCAGAAGATGGAGTTTAATTGATGGACAAAATAACCTAATTTATGTCTGATAAAAGCCTCTGAAAGCTGGAACGGAGTCAGAAATTGGACTTAAAGGGGCATAGCATCCAACGTTTGCGGCTGCAGCTGGAGTGGACTAGTCATCCACTGAAGGCGTGGAGGAAGGTAATTCGCCGGAGTGTCTGTCCGGAGAGTCCACGCCCGTGTATGGTTCTCTGGAGACTTGGTGCTGTATGTACCAAGGGGGAACAGTACCATTTTAGGGAGCTGTCGTGAACAGACTAATTTGGGGTTATAGCAGTGTGCTATAAGATTTTTTGTCTTTCTATACTCTTTTCCTTCTTTTCTTTTTATCATTAATAATTGTTTAATAATTACTTAATAATTACTCAGTAAAATTACTCTTTTTACACATTATTTGCCATTGAGTAACTCATTCCTGTTACGTATAGCGTATGGCTCCGTACCTAAGTGAGACTCTGCAGGGGACTCTCACACCCTACACGCCTAGCTCCATGGCAGAAGCTGGGAAGTGTAAATGACCCAAGGCCAAAAGATCATCTGTGGTCTGGGAAATATCTCTGTGGTGAGTGTACCTCCCCACTGTGAATGAATCCAGTCTTAATGAGGGTTATACAGTTAAAAGAATTATTTTCCTGTGAAAGAAGGATTAAAAATCTAAAAAAGGTTCATCTTCCTAAAAGGTTAAAGAAGTTCATTTCTATAATACTAAAAGCCTCATTGAAAAAGCTTGCCTCATCTTAGAACATAAAGACAGCTTCTGATAAGAGGGATTTGCTCCTACAAGTCATGAACCTCATCACATGGTTTTACAAATGGTCATGAAAGCTACCATCGTGTGATAGTTGATAACATGGTTTTATGTTGACAACCCTAAACCACAGTCAGCTAAGTTTTTGAAAAAAACTAACCAAACCCAAAAACTGAATTATAAACTTGAAACACAGCTAGATAGCCAATGCAGAATTGACCATCACAAGGCTCGCAGCCTACCTTTTGTAGAAATCAAAGAGGCCTGGACTTTACCTAGAAATTATATATACAACCTTTCTTAGGAATCAAAGAGGGCTAGAGTTAGGAGTAGAAATTAATAGTTATATAGCCTTATTTGGAAACAAAGGGGGATGAGCTTATTTGCAGAGGAGGTAACACCCCCATAAGTAAGAAATTAGTTATGCAACTTGAAAAACAGTATAAATAGTAGAAGCACACATTGTATTTTTAGATTCGTTGGACACGCTCCAATGTCTCTCACAATAAAGGTACGGTTATTGGGGTGAGGTGATGATAGTTCTCCCCTTAACTGGGATAGACATACCTCGCTAAACTCTATAGTCGTCTACTCGGGGATTTAAGGTAAATGTGACTTTAATAATTGTTGGATGTTGTTATGCAAGTGCTTCCATGTTTTGTTAAATATTTTTGAGGCCTCATATTTAAAGTGTGGAAATGGATTCAGTTTGGAAGACTGAAGATTTCATAGATGGTGGACTTTGTTTTGTTGTTGAAAGTTCATTGAAAGGACACTTGAGATGTTGTGTTTGAAAACAACCTTTACTGGATGTCACATGCCTTAAGATAAACAATGAACGGAAACCCTTGTGACTTGGGGGAGATGTTTACAGAGAAGTGACATGTCAAGATTTATGAGGGTCAGCAATTGGTTTCACTCCTGAGATATTATTTTGGTTCAGTTGTGGCATCAACAGTGTTGAAAAGCAGTTGGTTTTGTGGCCTGCTGTAAAGAAACCCCCAGCACATCTTTTCTGCACCTCTCTAAGAGACCCGGAGAAATCCAGCGTGTCAGCTCTTCTTTCACTACCTCTTTAGAAAAACCCTGTGAATCCAGAGTGTGATAGCTGAAATCCCTGATGCCACATTTCTCCTGGAATGCCTATTAGATTATTTCTCGACATCTCCAGAATGAACTGCTTCTGAAAAGATCCAGTGACCCGTCTCCGTATATCTGGAAGCCAAACCAAAAGGGACAACTGATATCCTTCCATATCTTTTTCTTTCAAAAATTAGCAAGTGTTTGGCCAAAGTATTCTTTTTTGTCTTTTTTTTTGTAAAAGAGCTCTACTGAGAAAATTTCTTTATTTTTCTTTAACCAGTGTGTGTGAGTATGTGTGTGGGGGATATTTAATAAGGGAGATTTCATATTTCAATCTGTGTGCTAATGCTTTGCTCCCTTACTGGATAAGTCTTGTTTTATAATAAACTGATAATTTTTTTGTTTATTAAAGAAACTTGGTTGGTGTATTTTATTCTGGGATAAAGAGTAGAGTATATGATTGATTGTCTCGGTAACTGGATAAACATTTAAATATGTGTTGTGACCCATGGAGCAGTGAAACTAGAAAAGACAGTGCACTCCTCCCACCTCGGTAACAATATCCAACTTAAATATTTCATTGTAACAACATTTAGGTCTAAAAATTGGACTCTCTTTATGAACAAGACTGTACTTTCTTTTCCTAGAACTTTTAACTTTGCAATTGACTGTCTCACCAACTGTGAATTGTATGTTTGATTCTTTAATAAACTTTTATATAATTTAGAAATTATGTTGTCTTGCATAGTCTTCTGTATCGCTAACTCGTGAACCCGTCCCCGTACACTTTTTGATGGGGATGTACCTTACTGAGGAGAGATTTCCAGACCCTTATAATATTCAGGTTATTATAATCTGAATGAAACTTGTTAAAAAGGCTATCTGAAGGATGGTAATATTCTCAGCTGGTTCCTTTCCTTTAGGGAAAGTTAGATCAGTCCTTCAGACCCATTCAAGTGTCTTTAAGATACGTCTTTCTCAACCTTATGTGAGAGTGATCATCTGAGAATGATCTGGGATAGCTCCAAAAAGGGCTCGCATTATAATCCACTACACCACAGCCCCACATACTGCCAAAAATAGCCACACTGTTACCACAATAAATAAAAACTGGGTATGCTCAGTATACCCTAATATTTCCTCCACTAATCCCTTGAGGAAACCTTGCCATACATGCCTGGAACGTTTGTTACTGATCCTGTTGAATTCTCGGGTTAACAGGGTAAGATAAAAAGAAAAATATCATTATTGAAAATTTGAGAAAATAAAGAACATTCTGAAATCTGCAGCAGGTTCAGGTCAACATTTGAAAGAGAAATTTAGGTTAACATTTCAGGTGAGATTAACATTTGGGCTGAGCTTCTTCATCAAATGAAACCTGAAATGTTAACCTACCTTTCTCTTTCATTTTCTGACTGGCCTACTGGCGAGTTTAGATGCAAGATTGTCACCTACTCATTGAAGCCCAGGATAGAAGTGTATACCCAGAGAGCTGCCATAGTACACAGTAATGCCTGCTGAGACATAGGGTAAATTCAGCAATCACTCACTCCCAATGTCAAATTATGTTTGAAGGGAGTACTGTAGCCATATTACTGAACCACAGTCCATTCAAGCATAGCTCAACACTGGAACCATGGGAACCCTGAATTTACATTTCCACTGCTGAAGATATTGGGATTCAGAGTTAACCCCCATATACTTTTCCCAAACAGTTGAGATAAATATGAGAGGAGTGAGAAAGAGATTAGTCTACAAGTCAAATATTAGAAGAACTTTATTGAATTAGAGTACATAACATCCCACCTTTTTTATGCAGGTGATCATTTTTATAAGGTGTAGCAGAAATGTTTATTATCTCTTTTTATGATAAAACAGTGTAGTGTAGCCATTTAAACCAAATTATACTTGCTTTGTAGCTCTGTAATCAGCTGTACTTAAGATTTATTACTGCAACATTCCCTAGCCATTATTACTTGAGAGGAACAAATTTTAATTTGATCCACATTGGTTGCCAGGTTATTTTCTGTTTGCATCTTATCGCAATTACTATCTATTGCAAATCTCATTCAGAGATTCAAGAATCTGTTACCTACAAATAGTCCCAGGCCTAGGTAATCTTAGGTCATATTAAGAACATTTCTGTGTTCCTATATTCAAGCAACAGTTGACTAAGTGCCTGAAGAAAAATTTGACAGAAGTGTATGAGAAGCATGGCAGGAAGCTCCTTCAGCCTTTAACCCTCTGAGATCTCTGTGTTCCTCCAATTCTGGCCTCTCGTGCATCCCTGGTTTTTATCATGAACACAAGAACAAAAGAAATAGAAGAAGGCTGATCTGACCTTGGCCTCAACTCCACTTTCCTGCCTGTTCCCCATAACCCTTGACTCCCCTATAATTTAAAAATCTGTCTATCTCACCCTTGAATATATTCAGCCTCTACAGCGGTCAGGGGTAGAGAAGTCCAAAGAGTTGTGACCCTCTGAGAGAAGAAATTCCTGCTTATCTCTGTCTTAAATGGACAGGCCCTTATTCTGAAACTGTGCCCCCATAGTTCTGGATTTCCCCAGGAGGGGAAATATTCTCTCAGCATTTACCCTGTCAAGTCCCCTCAGAATCTTACACGTTTCAATAAGATCACCTCATTTTTGCACCATTGGCAGTCCAGCCTTCAAATCATTCTGGCTTTCTACCTCCCTTTGCTCCTTTAAAAAGTTCCTTAAAACCTACCTCCTTGACCAAGCTTTTGGTCACCTAATATCCTAATATCTCCTTATGTGGCTTGGTGTCAAATTTTGTTTGATAAGACTCCTGTGAAGCGCCTTGAGACATTTTATTATATACTGGAAATGTTGAGATAGATCTCAGTGGTCTTTTCTGTTTCTGTTTGTTACTGTATTCCTAAGGAATGGTTTTGAAAACCAGGAACCTTGCAACTTTGAGTTGGCTACAATCAAATTTTGAACAATGAAATTATAAGCCAGCCATTAATCTGTTTGTTACTAATAATCATAATGGTATTAGATTTAACATAATAGTTAATATGAGAACAAAAGCTAGTGAGTTTCACCTGGGCTGTCAATAATGCAAGTGATTCCACTCTGAAGGATGAGTTAGAGAAAATACTGAACAAGAATTTAAATTAAATATAACACTTACAAACAATATCAAAGATTAGAGGTGAGTGCATCCTCTTAACAGCTCAGAGTATACATACAAAGCCTCAAGTTGTTCCCTTTTCATAAAAATAACAATTATCATCTCAGGATCTTCAAGCCATGCCCTATTAACAGCCAAGAAGATATCCAATACTACTTTAGCAGCTAGGGGATGTATGACAGTGGCCTAGTGATGATTCTATTCTCTAATTTCTCACTCTTCCCTTAGAGAGGTGTCAGGTCTCCAATCTGCATTTTGCCACAGTAACCCGATTAAAGGGTTATGGTAGCATCGTGGTTATGTTACTGGACAAGTAACTAATGATCTGGAGACATGAGTTCAAATCCCAGCATGGCAGCTGGGGAATTTAAGTTCAGTTAATTAAATAAGTCTGGACTTGAACGCTGGTATCAGTAGTGGTGATCGCAAAACTACCAGATTGTTGTAAAACCCCATCTGGTTAACTAACACCCTTTTCAGAAGGAAAAGATCAGGCCTGATCTATATGTGACTCCAGATGCACACCAATGTGGTTGACTCTTAACTGCTCTGGCCCACTCAATTGTTACAGATAGGCAATAAATGCTGCCCCAGACACCATAAACAATTTTTTTAAAATGAGTGCCGGCATATGGGGAAATTGAAAATGCTTCCCTTCTGCTACCCTGATTCAGCCTTCCCTCCCCTGCTGTGTACCATGTGTGGGTGCTCCAATTCATTGCTTCACCACATGTCAGTCCAATGTGGTTAAGAACAGTGTAAATTTGCATCTAGCTATGTTTCAAATACATGCAACAGTTGTAAAATCTGTAAGACTAAGAATTCAAGAAGAATCTGGTTGGGACTGGGATTGAAAGATGAAGGGACAGATATAAGCAGAGGTGATCAAATACTCCATGAGAAATAATGATTCATGAGCTAATGGGGCTGAGGGTGTGGTCTCTGAAAATGCCAGTAGACCACAGTTAAATAGTGGAATTGTGAGGGTGCAGGAAAATTCTGGAGATTTGCATGCCAATCTTAGGGAGTTTTCTCTCAGAAGAAAGGTTGGCCACATTCCACAGGATGTGGTCTGTGGAAGGATAATTTGTCTTTCTTTCTCCATATTTTCTATGTAAACTGATGCTCTGGGTTCTTTTCTTTTATCCTGTTGTACTAACATTTAACATAATAAACTTTATGCTGAAAAGTTAAGAACTATTCATGTGTAAATGTCAAACAAATTTGTTGATTTGCTGAGAAATGTCATGGGGAGGTTTCTGCAAAGTATAATAATCATAACATAAGGAAGCCTGATCAAAATAGAATCCAGCAACCGGGCATTGATGACTTGGATGAAAGACCTTTGTATCAATTATGCTATCAGACAGTTAATGAGCAGTGAAGACTTGCAAGAACTCGTTCATTGTGGTGGCTCAATTTTTGAGAGATGTCATTAGTGTCTATAGGGCCAACTGTAACCCTTTCAGCCAAGTGGAAATCAGACTGATGGGCAGTTAAAATGGCCACAGGGACTTAACTTCAGTGATGCCACTTTTTGGTTGTAATTTTAACCTGCTGTTTTGAGCAGGTGAGAGCGACTCACGGGAGCCCGAGACCTGCCAGGCTATCTTGGCAGCAAGAGGTCCACAATGGTAAGTTCATTTTTTTTGTTTCCTTATAGGCTAGGAGGAGCAGGCGTGTTCATTAGGGTCCCACTGAGAAACCTTGGACCTCCCCTGCTCAAGCTTCCCATCTTCTCCCTCAACCTTGATGCCTCATCAACTGCCCTCGCAACCGTTTATCTGAGTGCAGGCAGTGTCCATTCCTTTGTATCCCCCATCCTCCTGTGCTAAAAATTCAGCTCCTACCCAACAATCAGCCAGCGCTTCACACTGATTCAAGCGAGAGTCTATGCAGATAAAACGCAGGAGTTAATATCTTCTGGGGCCTTTGCTACAGAGGGTTTGCTGTCTACTTCAGCCCCTACCCACCTGACTCCCACCGAGAGTTAGAATCAGCCCCCAATTATCGGTTGTCAGGGACATACTGCAAAAGTTGTGTGTACACAATCGACAATCAAAATGGCCCTCTATTTTTAAACTCAATTAGAAGTTCAGTAATTATTTTGATGGCACTGTTAAAATCTGTAATTTGATTCTCAAAGCAAGTGTCAATAATGAATGTATAGAATACCAGATCAGATAGTCGAGATAGAGAGCTTCAACTAAAGCTACCATATCCTGGCACAGTCAACTGAGAAATCCAATGACAGAGTTACAATGGAATCACTGTGCAAGGTTATAAAGTACTTGATTGTCCTCCCATACAGCAGGTTAAATGTGACAGCAATGCACAAAGTTCTGCAATCATTTGGCAAGCAGTTCAAAGAATCACCTGGCATTAAAGCAGGCATGTTCAATGAAAGACAGTGCAACACTGGGATCTCAGCCAAGAGGTTCTACAATAACAAAGAAGTGCCATATTGATTATTGGACAGAAAGCAGTTTCAGTGTAGACAAGCAAATAGTTCTCAGAAGAAAATAAATTTACTGGCACATGAAATAGAGAACAAGTTGCAGGACATGTTACTGAGCACATACAGGATCCATCTAGAGTATATGTGCAATTCAGTTCATAATATTATTGGAAAGATAACATGCACTGGAAAAGGTACAGCAAAGTACCTGGTATCAGCTACCTAAATAGCAAATAGAGATTACAGAAGATGACTTTGTTTATAATAGAGGAAGAAATAACACCTCCAGTATTGCACTGAGTGTCAGGCCTGATTTTTGTGTTCAAGTCCTAGAGTGGGACTTAAACCTGCAATTGTCTAAGTTAGAGAGAAGAATACAACCAGCTGAGCCATCACTGACCCACAGTTGTTAGCACTCAGGAAGAGATTCTAAGGACAGCTGTTGTGTCTGGAATGGCAGCAATAATATAATATAATTAGGCCTATTCAAGCTGCTTTCATACATGCAATTAGCCCAGCTGAGTCCATGCCCAGAACAACTGGGCACAGGTGTTGCTGTTTCTCATGGCATTGACAATGCACCTGCATCAATGCAGCCCCTTCTAAAGTTATTGAGTAAAAGAATCGAGTTTCTGGTTTGGGTGCAGTAGGCATTGGCATCAAGCAACATAACACCAGAAGCAAGTCCTTCAAGAATATCAGTTTTACTGAGATGGGTGCCATCTCGGCCCTTAAGGGCCCAATTGATACAGTGTCAGCCAGACATCACAACCTGCTGACACTGAGATGGAATGATGTAGGAGTAGGAAGTTTAAAAAAAATCACAAGTGAAAAGAGGCACAGGTAGCAGTAGAAGTAGGGAACAATGAAGAGATAAGATGGTAGTAAACATGTACATATCTGATAACTTGGTTCATTTTTGCATTTGCCCTCAGGAGATCTCCTGTGTCAGCTGTGATAGCGTTCTCATGTCTGAGTCAGAAGGTTGTGGGTTCAAGTCCCACTTCAGAGACTTAAGCAGAAAGCCTAGGCTGATGCTCCAGTGCAGTATTGAGGGCATTCTACACTGTCAGAGATGCTGTCTTTTGGATGAGGCATTAAATTGAGGTCCCATCTGCCCTCTCAGATAGATATATAAGATATCATGGCACTACTTTGAAGAAGGGTAGAGGAATTGTCCCTGATGTCCTGGTCAATATTTATCCTTCAATCAACATCACTAAGAAACAGATTATCTGGTCATTATCATGTTGCTGTTTGTGGGAGCACGCTGTGCATAAAATGGCTGCTGCATTTCCTACATTAGAAACAGTATTTCATTTGCTGTAAAACATTTGGGATGTCCTGAGGTCATGAAAGGCACTATATAACTGCATCCCTTTCTTTTGTTCTGTTATCCCTCTTATATAGTGATTAGTTTGTAACTTTCCTGTCTCAGAGAGGATATGAGAGGTATTAGAGATTAACTAAATGGCTGTCTCAGATCAAGGCAGGCACCCCATGTCTCCTATGAGCCACCTTGTTACATTGTTCTGGCTGAGCGCAGTGCAGGTATCCTGTATTGCCGAAGAAGAAACAAACATGGCCATTCCCTGAATCGCTGCGTCAAAAGTAATGATATTGATAATGCGGTGGGAGGCATCACTCGGGTAATGGAATGCTCATAATGTTTATTGGTGTTTCATACAGGGCCTTTATAGCCACCAGATTGTACGAAACCAGCCATTGGCAGGAAATTAATGGCTCTCTCTCTGCTTTGTTTCTCCATGCGGAACTGTATGAACTCAAATCATGCTTGAACAGGGTGTCTGTGGTGTGCCTACTGCAGTAATAAGCCGCTCCCTTGTAGCCAACAGCTTCCCAAATTCTTTCCTGCCTATGCGGCACCATATAGATTCAGCACCACCTTTATACTGGCAATGATCTTCAGAGGTTCTGAATGGGCAGAAATTAATAGAAATCTTGGAGGGCACTTGGCTGCAACCCCATGTTTCATTTAAATGCAGCAGGGTGAAATTTCAGCAGGGTCACAATGGAGTAACTGGATGGAAATTGTGGTGACCATTTTCAGGGCCAAAGATTCACTCCTTTATATTTCATTTTCCAGCTGGCCTGAAGACAGTCTGAAACGGGCAGTTTTCTTAAGGAAATGGAGTATCTTTAAGCAGTAACCTTATGATATAATTTTTGCACATTCATAAGGTGTTATTAACTTCATTTTAAAGAATGAGAAAAGAACAGATTTTTATGATTTGAGATTTATAGACTGATTTATGCTAGTGGAAACATGAAATAGCACAGTTCTGCCACATGTTGGTGTTCCAACATGCAATGCTTTAGTCACAATATCCTATACTTTGTGAGCATCTCTTGCTGTTTTTCACCCAAAGTTAATACATGCAATGTGTGATCTTAATGAGCAGAGAGGGACTAAAGCCATTTTTTACATATGAAAGTAGTTTTGTAAAAAATTAATGATATATAGTAATAGCACTGGGCTGGATTTTAATGTACAGGAGAGAGTAGGTTTGGGAGCGGTTTGAGGGCTAAAACCAGGTGAAATTGACAGCGCTGACTTCTGCATTTCACTGCAATGTGTTAGGCTGCATGTGAGCAACCCCCTTGGGAGAGGCGGGTTGTCACTTAATATTTGTTAATCACTCAGTGCAAGCAAGGCGTATATACACCGGCAATTGATGGAGCTGCAGCAATCTCAGGGAAATAAGTATGCAGTACTCACAGCTGCTTTCTTACCTGCTAGTGCAAGCTGCTGCCAACAGTTGTGTTTCCACATACTGCTATCTCAAAAGTAAGGCCCGGGGTGGGGGGGAGGTGGGTTGCTGTTTGGAGTGGCAATGGGGAGGTGGCATAGGGGTTTGGCCAATCACGTCAAGGGACCACTCTTGCTCCACAGAAAAAATTCCTGATTTTTTTCATTCACACCAATCATTGGCAGCCACAGGAGCTGGTGAAGAATTCGAATTGGAGCAGGCCCGGCTTCGGTTCTGCTTATTACCACCAATTTTGGCAAGGAACCTAAAACAAGTATTAGGCCTCTCATTGAGACCTGAATGCCCGACAAATAGGCCTGATATATTTAGCAGTGGCCCAAATGAAAGCTTAGATTGGGCAGGAGCCATTCCACTGTTAAATTGGGCATTATTGTACCTGTTTTAGGCCCGTAAAGCAGGCACACCAATGTTGAATTTAGGCCCGACTGTGTTTTATAGAAGGCTGGTTCTACTGCTATTCTGGGTGAAACTTGGCAGTGAATCAACTCCAAACTAAACAACTGGGTCATAGAATTTCCTTACAACAAACTGCCAATTCTTTCTTTGTAAAATTGCAGTAATGATCTCACAGTCGCTAATCCTTTAGTGAGACACATCACAGGCAAGAAGCACTCTGGCTGCTGCCATCAGCACAAAACCAGTCCAAAACTGAACAAAAACCATCCCATGGATTAACAGTATATGTTAAACCGTTCATAAGATTAATAGTGTATGATTACACAGCAGTATCTAATTTTACTATTCAGATTATTATTATAAACCACTCAGACTTTGCTCTTGCAGTTTATGATGCCACCTGAACTCTTTGACTGGATTGTTCTATGCTTAGCAAGCAGACCATTCAATATTGGATAATGAGGGAGCTTTAAAGTGTGGAGTGAGGTTGCAATGATCTGTGAGTACTTTAAAATATATCTAATTAATGTTTCTGGTGTGGAAAGTTAAGATCTTAAAGGGACTGTGTCATGCCAACATTTCAGACTCTACTGGGATCGTGTTGATGTTATGATACCATCACATCACTGAAGGTAATGGTTATAGACTAGGCAGCCTTTAAAGCTGTGCAATATCAAAGATAATGATATAAAATTTGCAATCCATTTTAGGAGTTGAATCTCATTATAGAAAACAATTTCTCAGAATCTCCAACTTTTGAAGTGGTCAAAATTATCTTCATTATTAAAAAATGCAGAAAATTAAAACTCTCACTTCATTCAATATTAGCAATTATAAAGCTGTGACTTTGCTGATGTATTATCTCCAGGTTATGTCACATAGTTGTTCTGAGAATAACTTAGATATTCTAATTAATCCTATTTTTCCTGACATTTGGCCCATTGATTATACCTTTCTCCTACCTCACCATTTCCAGAAGCAAACAAAACCTGAACAAGGTGAATCTGTTTAACTTACTCCATTATGTACTTCACTGCTCCTTCATTGACCTCCTGACTCCAAGTTCTTCTCTCTGAACAGCTGAGTCCACTGCTGTTACCCCCAAGGATGTCCCACTGTTTCTCCTTTTGCTGCTGCCTCTGCCTCCCTGATTAAATTGGCACTTGATGGGTGTGGTAGTATAATGGTTATTGTTATTGGATTGGAAAGTGGATTCAAATCCCACTGAGGCAAATTGTGAAATCGAATTCAATAAATCTGGTCATTTATGGGCTAGCACTATCAAAGCTGCCAGTGTGTCGTATAAATTGAACTGCTTGATTAATGCACTTCAGGAAGGGAACCTTGCCCGGTTTGCCCTACACATGAATCCACTCCCATAATATATTATTGATAGTCATTGTTCTTCGAAGGGCCTGGCCAGACATTCAATTGTAAAACAACTGCTATACGATAAAATCATAAGAAAAATATTGGATGAACCAATCAACAATGGTCCAGGCACCAAATCATTACAAGATTCAAGCAATCCGAGCCTTGATAATTCTGCAAAATCCTCCTCACCAACTTCTAAGGGCTGATGATCAAGGCAGTAGAGCTGTTCCACAGATCAGTCAAGCAACAGCCAGACATAGTTGTATTCACAAAGCCATATATTTCTGCCAAGAGGCTCCTCTATTACCATTCCTGGGTATGTCCTGACCCATCAGCAGGACAGAACCCCCAGAGGTGAGGGTATTTTCATAAACAGTAAGTCCTCCGCATTGACTCCAGACCCCATGAAGTTTCATAGACTTAGTTCAAAATAGAACAAGGAAACCTCCTGCTGATCATTACCTATTGCCCCCTCAACTTATAATAAATAACATAAAGATCAGCGTTCATTAAAAACTTCAAACACAGATTTAGAAAAGCCACGTCACGTATGACAAACTTAACAGTGTTCTTTGAGGAAATAAGGGTACATATTGATTAAGGAAATGTATTTAGTTACATTACAATGTTGCTTACCTTCAAAAGTACTTAATTGGCTGTGGAGTGCTTTGGGACATCCTGAAGGCATAAAAACACTACATAAACACAAGTTCTTTCTTCTTTACTCTTAATTCAAGGACATTTAATTCAAATTATCTGATAATTCTATATTAGTGCTAAATTCCCACCTTGCAGAGTTATCTACTTTGCTTAAACTAAATTATTAGACCATTTAAATTTTTTAAGCACAAAAGAGAACTTCATATTTTTAATGGACTAGTTACAAATTTTCAAAAGGTTCTTGATAACGTGCCACAGAGGAGGGTTATTGATAAAATTAAGCCACATGCTATTAACGGAAATATGGCAGCTACGATAGAAAATTAATTATAAAATGTACAACAGAGATTTGTCATCAGTGGATATTTTTTGGCTTGAAAGGATGTAAACACGATGAGGTGGAAATTTGTTAGTGCCCAGTTTTGGGCTGAAAGGCAGCGATGCAGCCATAACGCATGCCCAAAGCAGTGGGGGAGGTGGGGGTGCACGTGGTGGTCGGGGGCCAGCCCATTATTGGGCCTTAAGCCTCATCTAAGTAATCTGAATAAATTCCCAGTATTTGTGCAGCTCCACAGGCAGCTCATCTGACGGGGGACTTGAATTTTGGCCTACCTGCCTCACCAGCAGCAGCCCTGAGAGAGAGGGGGGAAGACTGCAGGAGGAGGGGTCTTTCGCAGGTCGGCAGCAGACCTCAGGACGGCTGTGGAACCAGGAGGAGCACAGCAAGGTTAAATTTCTACCCCTGGGTGTCACCCAAGGATCGGTGGGGTATGATTGCTCTTAACATACATAAATGATAAACTATAGAGGATATGCTACCGTATTATGCAGATATGCAGATGCCACAAGGTAGTTAGTATGGTTAACTGTTCTGAGGACAATAAATGGCTTCAGGAGGAAATAGGTTAGCAGATTGTATACAAAGATGTTGGGTGAAAAATGTGATGTGGTACTTTTTGGCAGGAAGAATGAGAAAGGAAATGCACACTAAGCAGTAACATTTTTAAAGGCGTAAAAGAGATTGAGACTTCAAGGTGTAATACACAAATCTTTAAAAGTGGGAGGGCAGATTCATGAGGTTGTAGCAAAAGCATATTGTATTTTAGCTTTTGTAAATAGGGGCATAGAGTACAAAAGCAAAGATATAGTACTAAACCCATACAATCATTGTTTAGGGTTCAGTTAAAATACTGGCCCTGGTTTTGTGGCATTTGGGGCACAAATCTGGCAGGTTCTTGGTTGGGAATTGTGGGAATCTCTGTCCCATTTGAGCAGGACTCGGGATTATTGAGGGTGATAGGAACCTCATTTCAATTAGGTATCATATCATGAGATATTGTAACCTACCAGAATTTCTGCCCGTTCCACCTCTGGTGTACACCTGGAAGAAGCAAGGTACATTAAATTCAAGGAGGTAGACGTGGGGCCCACAAGATTGTTGAAAGCTTATAAGGTAGTAAGGATAGTACCAGTTATGGAATAGGGCCAACCTGTGCTTCACTGGACTTTCTTCTTCTGGTTTACAATGGCTTGCCAATGTCACAATTTTTCTTCCACCCCAGCAGGTACACCAACTGTTTCAACTGATGAAGGTGTCTGTCCATTGTATGCAAATTGCATGACCCTGGGATTCTCAACAGGGAAAGATGAATAACTGTGTTCCATGGAAGAAGACCTGTTCTATCATTGTTGCAGAACAGAGTGAGATTTGTGGAGTTTTTTAGTGCCATTCTATCCTGCTTTTCCTGCTTTTGGTGCCCTACTTTAGAAGGATTATTTAAGGCCAAGTAGACAGTAAAGAAGATATTTACTAAGATTATACCAAGGATAGGTGGAGACAAGACAAACTTGTCCTCTTTTCACAAACACACTGAAGTTAAAGGGAAATGTAATAGATGTATTCAAAATTGTGAGGAATTTTCTTCAGAGAAATAAGAAAAGATTACTTCCACTGGTGGCTGAGTAACTAGAGGGAACGAGCGAGTAATTGGGATAATTAAAGCCAATTTTTGGGCACTATGCCTGGGATCATGTGAAGGTGGTGGAGCTCCCAGCACCGGCGCAGGTAGAACCCCGTCTCATCAATTTTGTGAACCCCCCACCCCACCCTGCCCCTGGTGCCATCCTCCATTGTTATGGAGGCAAAGTTTTCAGTGCCAGGATCTCCATCCCTTTAAAAATGGGAATCCTGCCTCCAAGAGCTGCCAGCCAATCACACAGCCAGCAGCTCAATAGTATCGGCAGCTCCACCTGCAGAGCCCAGAGACACCACTTGGACTCAGGCCCAGACCTCAAGTAAGTGAGATGGGGGTCACCTGGGCTAGAACGGAAGGCCCCAGCAAGGTGGGGCTGATGGGAGCAAGTGGGCATGAAGTCCATGGGGAGGGAGTCCATGGAGGTGGAGGTTATGCTGGTGGGGGTCCTCCGTGGGCCACAGATTGCCCACGGAAGAGAGACCCCTCCAGCCCTCATAGTGTGTGTCTCATTTTACCAGACACCCTTCCTGCATGGCAGAGGCACCTCCCGCAGCTGGTTAGTTCCCACCGGCGGCAGGAAGAGGCGCTTGGGCCTCAATTGGCCTCTAAGTGGGAAGGCTGTCATCGGCCTATCCCACTCCAGGAAAAATTGTTTGGTAATGGGGCGGCAACAGGTCCGCCACCCGTTACAATTTTATGGGAACCCGGCCTCCAACCCCATCTCAGGGGAGCTCATAAAATCCAGCCCTATGAGGTCCGAAATGGCATCTGTGGCACATGGGCACGCTTGTGGGGCAAATCATGCTTAATGCCATGTTGGTGCAGGTGTTAGTATATTCTGAATGAACAGCTGCCCGAAGTATGCAGAGCAGGCAGATCTTGCTGCCAATCAGCACACAACATTGATTTAACACCAGCAGTGCCATTTTGGAGCTCAGGTCTCCGGCTGATGCCCTATCTTAACCTTGCACCACTGAACATGCGTTCAACAGCAGGAACGACCTCACTGCCCCTCACTCATCATGCCGCCCCCACCATTTATTTAAAGGGAGCGTCGACTACTTATATGTTGATTTCTTCTGGCTGTTGCTGTGATTCTACGAGTCTTTGATGCTTTCTATCAGTGTTTCAAGTTGCAAACATCTACAAGGAGTGCTGTGGCAAGAGCTGAGTTACCTTTTGCTGTCTCCAAGGCTTCTGCACAAGCCAGTTGTTCCCAGATATGGGTGCAGTAGTAGGCTTTGCTCTTGGAATACAGTATAACTGGGAGAATGAAGAGAGGCTCGCAGAGCAGGATAAGCAGTTGGAAGAGGGAGGAGGAGGTGGGGAGAAGGACTCTCAGATGGAGGCCATATCCATCCAGGGTGTTGAGAGAGCAATTCTCCTACCAGAACCTCAGCAAGAAACAATGTGTGAGATGGCTGCACTTCACTAAGGACATCCTCATTGAAATTTGCCACCCGCTGCAGCCACAACTTCAGAGTAGGGCAATGACAGCATTGTCAGTGGCTGGGAAGGTGACCATAGCAAAGACCTTTTTTGTGTCCACTCCTGGGCTGGGAAATATTTGCAATATCTCGCAGTTGCCCTTCACTGTTGCGTAAGGGAGGCCCCTGAGGCTCTCTACTCAAAGAGAGCTAACTTCATTTCATTCTCTCTTGCCAGAGACAAACAGGCAGAGCAAGCACACTGCTTTGCTGGGTTTGCAGGCTTCCCCATGGTGCAGGGTGCCATGCACATCGCTTTGTGTAGGTCAATGCTGTCCTACACCAGAACCAAAAGGGATTCCACACCCTTAACACCCAGCTGGTGTGCAACCATAGGCAGCGACTCATGCAGGCCAATGCTAGGTGGCCTGGCAGCAATCATGATGCCTTCATTCTACGGCAGTCCTCTATGCCAGCTGCATTTGAGCCACCACAACCAAACCAAAGGATGTCTAGTAGACAACAAGGGCCATCCGCTGATGACATTCCTGTGACTGTGGTGCACAATATTCACATGTGCATCATGCATACAATGACAGCCATACTGCCACACAAAACCTCACCATCGTGAGGGGACAGCCCTTGCCACCAGATATAGAACGAGCAACTGAGGAGCAGGAGCATCTCGAGGAGAAGGAGGAAGAGGAAGGGAGGAGGCAAGTCTGACAGCCCATTTCTGCCCAGGCTGTCCATGAAGAACTCATCTGAGTGCAATACCAGTAACCATAACCCCAATTCCGTCAATCATGAACAGTCATCAACTGTCACAGCATTCTCTTGGCCACAATGCAAAAATAAAAGCTAACAAAAAATAAACATTCCAAACCAAATTTATAACTGAAATCATGCCATATTGCATTAAAAAACTCAACTTGTGCATTCCCTTAGTGTCTGTCTTTCATGTACTTTTGGCTGTCCTACTGGTCCTACACAATGCATGGTTGGCAGAAGGCTGCTGACTTTCAGTGGAAGAGACTGAAGGTGTCCTTCGATGATGACCTTGAGCTTCTACAGGCCTAGAGGGCACAGATGCAGACTGCAGCATCTCGGCACTGAAGGAGTGGCAGGGGTGGGAGGACGAATGCTGTCATCCTGAGAAATGAAAACAGGTTAGTGCTCCATGCACTCCCTCAGGGCAGTACCTCAGCATTCTTGATAATCTGTTGGAGGACAAATTGCTGGAATGCTGTGACACCCTGCAAGCTCCTTTGCACACTGTAACCCACAGCCACGATGGCCACAGTCTGACCTTGCATGACAGCAGGCTGAGCAAAGTTGGTGCTGGATTCCTCCATGCTCCTTGACATTAACTGTAGATTTTCTGACAGGCTTTCCAATGCACCAAATATTTTGTTGTGCAGAATTGTCAACATTCTTCTGTAGGCAGCTCACCACAACCCGCTCAAGGGCAATTGGTGGTGGGCAATAAATGCTCGCTTAACCAGCAACACCCACATCCCATCAATGAATAAATTAAAAAATACACCGCGCCATCGAAGTGCTCATCTGTGTCTTCTGTCGTGGAACTGATGTGTGGCCTCACCCTCTGGTGAGTTGGTACACGCTCTATTTGTGCCCAGTGTCTGACCACATGCAGATCCCATGTCTAATCTATCCTCTAGGTTACGTGTAGTGTCAGCATCTGCGCTGGTGGCTGTGAGTGTGAAACCAAGTGACGGTACGTCTTCATCATCACTTTTCTTGCTGTTCCACCACTATCTAGCCTGGTTGCACTTCTTGGGTATTTGAAAACTAAAAGGCACAAAGGAAAGATTATAATTCAGGGAGGGAGTCAAAGTAAGAGGTGCATGCTTACATCATCTGCAGCTTGCAAATCAGAAGAGTGTGTGGGATGATGGGGAAGCTACATTCACTGACTTTGACTACTTATGTGAGATCATTGAACTTCTTGTGAGACAGCATCCAGGACTTCGGCACTTGACTCCTGGCATTGACCTCCACAGCTATCTACTCCCACTGCCTTTTGACCCTGTATCTGGTGGGCCTCTTTCCCCACTGTGGATACTGGACATTTCTCCTCCTCACCAAGAGCTTCAGTGCAGCATCTGAAAATCTTGGAGCCTGCTCTCTCCCTTGTGATACCATTCCTCACTCTTTTCCAGGTGCCATTCCCTTCATGCCTCATAGCTCCTGGTCCAGCCACAGTCACCTCCTCTTTAAGAAGTGCAGGTTAGCTTTAAGCCATGCAGGCTAGCTTTAATTGGTACTAGCCACTTACGTGTAGTGGCCTCCTACTGATGTGCCCAGCCAATGACTCTGAATCTAGCATTGACTAGACACAGAGATCATTCATATGAGCAGGTAGCATGAAGTTGTCTGCATTGCAATCAATGGGTGTGGGTTGATCATGCATCACAATCCTCACCCCCATTTTTGGGGGCCATCCAATTTAGCCCTCAACAAGTTTAAAATCATCACCAAAAGAATTAGGACAGAGATTAGACAATTTTTTGTTGTACGAAGTGCTGTTAGGACATAGAATGTCCTACCAGGAACAGGAGTTGAAGCAAAATCCATAATGGCTTGCAAAGGGGAAGTGGCGAAGTATTTGAAAAAGAGAAGAAAAAGAAAAGGGTACGGGGAAATGGCAGAGAAATATTATAGATATATCTTTCGGAGAACAGGTCCAGGTGTGATGGGCCAAACTTTTCCTCTGTACCATAGAATTCCATCATTCTTTCGTTCCCCCAGAAGAGTAATGCCCTACTTTAAGAAGGATACTTAAGACCAAGGAGAGAGTAAAGAGGAGATTTGCGAAAATGATATCAAGAATGAAAAGCTTCAGTTTGAGTACAGACTAGACAAACTGGGTCTTTTTTCACTAAATCAGAGAAGCCTCATCTTCCAATATACAATCTGTTCACCTCACTCTCTAAGAATAAATCTCTCCAACCTCCTTCCCATCCCTCTTCCCATTCGTTCTGCTCCACCTCCCCTGCCCACGTTCTTCTCTGGATTTCCTACTTGTCCTTTCTGTATTCCCTACAAAACATTCATTTCCCCTAAACAAGACCTTGCCCATCCGTGATCGTTCTGAGTGAGATCATCCATATCCTGCACCTAACTAAAACTTGGCTCACAGAAGTTGACTCTTTCCCCTATTTGCATATGCAAAGACCTAACACCTACTTCAGGTATGGGCCCTAGACACCTATACCAATCTTTTACCAATATGGCAGGCGTCATGCTTCTGTGATGGAATAGAGCACGCATGCCGCACGCTCTATTGAATGTTTAGGCACTTGTTTTATGCTAGGTGTGGCATCAACAAATTTCTAAGCCCATATTTCTTCACAACTTTCCTCAAAAACTATCTCTTCAATTGCACCTTCAGTAATCACAACTAACCCTCCCCTAGCTCCCCATCCTGTATCTGGTTCCTCTTTGTAAAGTGCTTTGGATGTTTCGCTGCATTAAAGCTGCTTTAAAGTTGTTGATGAGTGAACTCCACCACAAAATAAAGTATTGGATGTGCCAAGACTTATAATTGGATGTCATTCCCTTGGCATGTCACAGATCATATGCTGCAGCTTCTGTTGCACCTGAGTTATATTTATCACTGAACATAATTTTGGAAGACCAAAATAAATGCCAGTTTTTTTTTACCCTAATATTTAAATCTCCAAATCATTGGAAACAAAATACATCTCAGTTAGTATCAATAGGGAAAGAGCTATGGTAGATTGGGAGAAACTACTTCCGCTAGTTGGGGGAGTCTAGGACTGGTGGCAGAGTCCAAAAATTAGAACCTGACCTTACCAGAGTGAAATTAGGAAACACTTCTTCATGCAAAATAGAAGTTGTAATAGGTAATAGAAGTTTGGAACTCTCTTCCACGAACAGCAATTCATGTAGGTCAATTGTTAGTTTTAAAACTGAGATAGATATATTTTTGTTAACCAAAGGTATTAAGGGATATGGAGCAAAGGCCGGCATACGGAGTTTGGTTGCAGTTCAGCCATGATCTCATTGAATGGCGGAACAAGCTTGAGGGGCTAAATGGCCTACACTTTTTCCTATGTTCCTATAATAAATGTGGGGTTCATCTTTCCTCTTTCCTCTCCTTTACTTTAGAGGCTCCCAAGTCACCTTGTGAGATAATCCACGAATAACTGGGACTGCCTGTCACTGTTCCTTCATTATCCTTAGTTGAGTTATTATTGGATCTTTCCAACACCACCCTGTCCCTGTTTCTGTCTTACAGAACCAATATCCAGGTGTTTCAAAGGTCATTGACCTAGAACTTGATCTTTACTTGTGGGGGGGGGAGCGGAGTAGGGGGGAGCAGGGGGCGGTGGGTGCAGGGAGGAGTTCCAAGTGGGAATGAGGAGTTTTGGTCCTTAACATGCGCATTTTCTTTTCAACAAGATCCCCACCAAAAGCCAACTTGATTGACTGTCCTGGCTCCCTGTTGGGCGGGTAACACTGCAGAAGAGGCTGCAACCTAGAAGCAGGTAAGCTTATGCTGCTGGGGTAGAGATGTGTGGTGGATACCGTGGCTTGGAGGGTATGGGGCTGATCGCTGAGGGTTGGAGAGAGACTGGGGACAATGATGGGGTGTCAGTGATCACTGGACAGTGGGTGTCAGTGATCTCAGGGAGGATCCAATCACTGGGGGGAGGTTCCAATTATTTTGGGGATCAGAGATTGCGGGAGGGAGTCTGATTGCAGGGGATCTGATGTTTCAGGGTGGGGAGCTCCAATCGCAGGGAGGGATGCAGGTTAACTTGGTGTGCCGGGAAGGGAAGCACTCCTGCTCCTGCTGGCTCACAGGTAGTGCTGGAAAAGCATTTACCTCCTCCATGCAGCAGTCCTTACCTCCCTTTAACTTTCAGGTCTCCCAAGGCCCGGCAAACCTGGCCGACTACCATTAAAGCTGGGAGAGAGATTAAATTTGGGGCACGTAGCCTCAGTAAAATATTTAAGCAACCCACCTCCTGGGAGTGTGTTACATTGTACTGATGATGGCTATCTTGCTTTGTCTGTCAATGTGCCTTATTCCCTGCTATACCAGACTATATAATACTACTATTAATGTATATTTTTTGCATGGTTGATATATGTTTATATGTTCTATTGTGGCCTTTTTTGTATAATATACAACCCTAGTTAAAAAAATGTATATGAAAATTAAAACAAAGTAACCCTACAAATACAGGGTCAGTAAATATTTATTTCATAAATGATTCCCTACTGAGTAATTGTAGCCTTTCTGCACAGAGAAACATCAGCCACTCCTAACCTAGAGCTCAGCCAGTAAATAGTTTAATTCTGCAAGTGTATTCTTATTTTTTGTCTGAACCACTTTTGTAGCAATAATTGTTTCTATGTTCTTAGCTCTCCAAATAATGATAGAAGGGTCACTGACCTGAAACTTTAATTCTGATTCTGTCTCCACAGATGCTGCCAGATCTGCTGAGTATTTCCAGCATTTGTTGTTTTTATTCAGATTTCCAGCACCTGCAGTATTTTGCTTTTATTGTTAAGCTATAACCACCAAACCAATATAATTTAAATCCTGAAACAAATTGTCTTTCTTTTTCAGGGAGTAGAACGTTGAGATTACAGAATGTTGTAGAGCAAAATGGGCATATCGTAATACCCAATACAATCCAAAGTATCTTTTGATCTGTATCTTTATCATCATTATTTATATACCATCGAGTGGGGTTAGGACGTTCAAGGCCTATGTTAGTTAAATACAGTGTTTTGTTCATCCACATCATAATAGTCAAACATATCTCGCATATGCCCTTATTTTTATTCTAAATGAGGGTTATATGACAGCTATTACATTGCCTAAATGTAAAAGAAAAGACAGGGCTAAAATGTGGCGAGTCAAAGAGACTTAGTAGTTGGCAGGAAAAAAGACAGAGGCGCAAGGGGAGAGCCAACTGTGCAACAGCCCCAACAAACAAATTTCTCTGCAGCACCTGTGGAAGAGCCTGTCACTCTAGAATTGGCCTTTATAGCCACTCCAGGCGCTGCTTCACAAACCACTGACCACCTCCAGGCGCGTATCCATTGTCTCTCGAGATAAGGAGGCCCAAAAGGTAAATGTGCGTCTGACTTGTGCTAAATACAATGAATTAATCCATCAGTCGGTGTGAAAGACATTTGTGCAACTGAATAAGTACATCATTTTCATTTATTTGCACTTAAAATTTTGGGCGTGCTACAGATACCTGTTCAAGTGCCTAGTTTTTTTTTGTTTGCCATCATGATCACAGCATATTACATGCATTAGGAAGTATAGCTACCAGTTATACATATTCATAAACTAACACATCTAATCATGACAATATAAACTGGATAACTATGTATTATAATCCTTTGGCTATGCCCAGTGAGGGATATTAAGTAGTGGATAGAGTATCTACTTGGAGTCCTTGTTACTACATTCAAGTATTTCCCTTTTTATATTCTATTTGGTGAGCAACAACTACTTATCATTTAAGAGGATGAGTTCAATGTTCTTGAGTCTGCAGAATCAGATCTTTCGTCATAGTCCTCCTCTGTATAAATGGGCTGTTTGGTCACCATCGAACAGCCCTCATCAGCAATTGAAATCCTGGGATCATTGGTAGGATGAGAAGGAAGGACTGGGGAACTGCGAAAGATGCCAGCTGAGGTGTTTGGGAAAGGGGTGAGATACTGGGATCTGAGCTGGTACTGCTGCTGGAGTGTCATGGTGTTCCATAGAGCAACATCATTTGATATAAATGGACTTCCCTGGTTTCTGGTCAAGGTGTTCCTCAGGACCAGTGGGTAACGAGGAGGTTGAGGAAATGGGTGCTGTAATGGCATGGCCAGCGGGCTTGACATGACATTGCCAGGATCACTGGAGAACCTCAAGGAATCAGGGACCCTGAAGGCTGACCCAACAGACCACTTAGAGGAGGCAATGGGGTAAGAGCCAAAAGCATGTTCAAAAAAAGTCTGTCCATTAGAAGATACAGAGAGGACGTCGGGGGTTTCTGCAGGTCTATCCGAAGCCAATGCAGAGCGACTTGACAGAAGAATTTCAATGGCACCAACAAGGTCACCCCCACAACCTTTCAAAATAAGCTCAAGGACTGTAGGTTTGTGATTTGGGAAGATCTTCTTCAACACTTCAATGGGAGGTCTGTTACCTTTTAAAGAGAAGGGAATTGACACAGTTCCAGATAGACCCTCCATCAGTAGTTGGTTTTGATCCAGATTAAATTTGGAGCTTTCTGGTACTGTTTCCAAGCTGTTGCCACTCTTCTCAATTGGAAATCGTTCTTCATCAATCACTGCCATTTCAGGGCTTTCAGCTGTGTAGCAATTCTTGCCTTTGGCCAGATCTGGAGGATTTGTTTGTCCTGACTCTTTGTCACTGTACGTTTCCACAGTCTCATCTCCAATCTGGTTGTCTAAACGTTCCTCACTTATGTCTAAGGAAAAAGAAGAAAGACGGACCTGATGATAAACACCTTAAGGACTTTAACAGAATTCTAAACTTAATAATGAACCCAATGGTCCGTCTAGCACTAAAGCATTAAATTTCCAAGAAACCATAAACTTAAATAGTCATAGTGTGTTGAAATATTCTGATTGTTTTAGAATATTCTAAGCAGATTAAATAGATAGTTGTTTTTACTCCTCCAAGCTGTTTTTTTTAAAATCAGCAAGATATATTTTTTGCAAGAATGTGACGTGCTGGGTCTTAAGCCAATGCTTCTAATCTTGCATGCATGCTAACCTTTTTACTAACTATTTATTGATGAGACTATGGGATTGATGAAAATACTTTGGAGATTGCTAGGATAGAACAGCAGAAATTATCCCACATGGTGTGTTATTCATTTCATCTGTGCCCCAAATGGAGATCAGGCATTTCATGCACTAGGGAAGGAGAAAGAAAAATGGGAGGAACCCACCTCCATGTGGTTGTTCTCTTCCCCTTTTTTTATTATGCTTTCTACATTCTCAGCTTTTTACCAAGAGAAGCTGTTTTGTTTTGTATTATTGTACAAAATTAACATTGGTTGTGCATCTATATTTGTATATTTTACATAACAGAAGATTTAAAAAATTATAACATGAACAGAAATGTATTAAAACTATTGTTAAAGTAACACTATACAGGACCATGAGCAGTTTACCGCTACTACATCCTGAGTTTTGCAAGGAAGCACATTTTGTAATTCATAGCTTCTCTGCAATATCAAATTTGAAAAGTGGATTCATACTCAGCATTATCCAGATCCTCCATGGCTCTGTGGTTTTTCTCCTTTCAAAATATGACCTGACATTTAGAACCAGCAAAGCAAATGCACCACTTTTATCAGTGCAATACGAAATCAACAGGCAGGAAAAGAGCAGCTGGTCCATTGTGCCAGCCCCACACAGCCACAATGCTTGTAGCATCAAAATTTGGCACGCATATCCACCAGCTCACATACCCACCTGCCCACCATCAGTCACGTCATCTCCTGGGAAAGGTAAAAAAGCAGAAAAAACCCAAGGCCAATCAATGGAAAACAAATCTGGGAAGTACCTCTCCAATGACCATATGGACCATTGCATCAAGGAGTTATTGAATTTGTTAAGGGACTGTTGCATCTACTTAGACTTTGAAATACTGTACAAAATAGTGAAAAGCATTTATTGTTTATTCCTTTAATATGCATCTTATAATGCATTAACTAGATAGTGAAAAGTCTGGCTTTTAAGCCTCAATTATTCAACTAGACAGTTAAATTTTTGACTTTGGGAATGTAATTAGCTAGGTTGTATTAGGATAAGCAATTGGATCAAATTTCCAAACACCTACCACCGGATATGACATGCTATTGGTCAAAGTTTGAAGCAAATCTTCCTTTCTTCGATTCGTGTTTATTTTCTAATTCCACAAATGCAATTTTTTTTCATTAAATGAAGCGAGTCATATAGTGTGCTGTTCATTAAAGAAATCTAGGCCTTCAAATTGCTCAGCTGTAGTAGCAGAAGCCCACTATAAATTCATCAGGAGTCCTCCACACATCCTCAAACTCAGCCGAAGCCTGGTTACTCCAGTTCCAGTCTGAAGGCTTAATAGCCAGGATGGCCTTATGGGATGAAGCCTTCATCTGCCCTGCAAGGTCATCAATGTAAAGGGGTTGGGGGTTGGCAGGGCCAGATACTGCCTAAGTTGAGAGTTCCACATCCTGGTACTCAGTTAGGATGCAGCTTAGCATCAGTTAGGTTTCAGCATCTGTATCTGATCAAACCAGAGGAAATGGGGCCCATTTAAAGGTAAATGGGGGATGATTTTTTTAAACTAATTAAAGCATCTCCCCTCCCATCCCCTGGGCTTGTAAACTTTCCCCTACATTTCCATGGTCTTTGGTGGGAGGTGGGTTTAGAGGGGCAATGGTAGTCGCAGATGCACCCCCAAGCAGCCAATTGCCTCTCCCCCTACCTATGGCATGTTATCTTTGGTGGGATCAGCAATAGATTCCACAGCAGCTACAATTCTGATATAACTGCCAGGATCACATCTTTGTGTTTTTTCTGGACCCTAATAGTTAGAGGGTAAATCTATAAATCCTGCGAGACAATGCTTAGTTTTGGAGCGATAGAGTAAAAATCTGAAAAGCTTCTATCTTTCCAGTACAACTCCCCCATTTGGTATACTGTAATTAGTTCTGATCATTTAATTATAGGAAGGCTGTTATTTCCCTTGAAAGGATACAGAGGCAAAGAAAGATGATCCTTGGAACCTAAGTTATGAGGAACATTTAAGGAATTTGTGCTTATTTTTTTTGAATATGTGGAAATTGTGGGTGATCTTGCTGAGCTTTCATGATTTTGAAAAGAATTAGTAACATTCATCCAGTAAATCTCCCTCTTCTCTGCCCAAAGATATGTCTCAGCACAAACCTCAGATCAGCATCTACTTTCTGACATTTTCCATTTCCTTTATCAGCCATCCAGTGGCTTCTCTGAATTTAATGCCAAGTTAGGGCAGTTTATTCTGTGGGTGCATGCTCACTGGAACTAATAACTAATAGCTAACAGAGAAAGCAAGCTTTTGTTCTGTCAGGCTGGGAGAGATTCAAACTCAGGATCCAGAGGTCTTGGTCTTATGTTGAGTCTTTCAAAAGCTTACTGCAAGTAGAATCAGGGCCAAGTGACTCTAGTTAGTTCATTTTTTTCACTTCCCTAAAGATTCCTCATTGGCCAGGAGGAGCATTCTTGTTCCACATGGCTCACAAGGAAACTTTGGAACCCCTCTTCCCAGGCTTCCCCACTTTCCTTGACTGTGATCATTAGGAATTTCCAAACCCCCCATTTTACTTGTCAGGAAGCACTTCAGCTGCAGCTGCCCAATTTCCCATTCCCAGCCACCAGCCTCCACATCAACACCACTGGCATTGGGAAACAAGTCAGCATCTGATGCCAAGAGTAAAAAATGCCCCAGCTTCATGCTGGTGCCATTGTGTGTATTTTCCTCCCACTCCAGTTACGTTGTGAGGAAAGATTATGGAATTTGTGCTTATTTTCATGGTGCACACCCACCCCAGTTCTTAAATATACACTGTAATTTAATATTGGGGCAAAGCAAAAATTGCTTCAAACCAACTCTCTGTGTAGCATAAATACAAACTTAAACAATTAGAATCTTTTTATTCCAATATACAAATTTCCTGTAGTTACGACAAATATTTATTATTGTGTGTAAAGTCATTTTCAATGTTGAAGTCTAGGGGTCTGGGTGAATAAAAATGAGTAGGGCTGCACTTACACTGCAGCTACTGGTTTGAAACCAATAGCTACAGTTCCGGTTCCAGACAGCAGGAAGGTTGTTTACATTGCTGGCTGGAGCTTTAACTGTCTTGTTTATGAGAATGCCCTGCACATACCTGGACACAGTTTCCTAGACACTTGAATTTTAAAATGTGGGCAAGAGAATCCCTCCTCTCTGAACCTTCCAATTAAGGTCAGACTGATTTACAAAGTGTCCAGATTATTCAATGGTATCCCTTTGATATTAACTGAGGGAGTGCTAGAGTTGTCATCTTTCAGATGGGACGTTAAACTGAAGTCCCATCTGCCTTCTCAGGTGGATAGATGGGAGGTGGCTAGAGTGGAGCATAAGTGCTGGTTGGGCCTGTTTCTGTGCTGAATATTCTATCTCATTTTACGTAACTATTTTGAAGGAGAGTGGGGGATGTTGTCCCAGGTATATTTATCCCTCAATCAACATCACAAAAAACAAATTATCTGGTCATTATCACATTGCTGTTTGTGGGAGCTTGCTGTGTGTTTCCTACATTACAACAGTGACTACACTTCAAGAGCACTTCATTGGCTGTAAAGAGTTTTGGGACATCCTGTGGTCGTGAAAGGTGCTATATAATTGCAAGTCTCTTTTTAATACAAACCTCCATAACCATTTCAGACGAGATGGGTTAGATTTTTGTCTTCAGTGACTAGACAATAATCTGGTGGAGCGGATTGCCTGCCTGTTATAGAATCTGCCTGACTTTCATTCTATTGAAATCTATGGATTGAAAATCTGTTGGTTTCCATACTAGCTGAGCGATCCACTTCGCCTGATTACCTCTCAGGCGATGAAGACAAAAATCAGGCCTATGAAATAAATGATAGATGCCAGATGTTACTTTGGACTGCTTGTTAAAGCCAGTATTATGTTATAGTCAAGTTAGGCGGGGTCAAACGGCTTCCCTCTTTTCCCTCTCCTTGTTATAACACAACAGGTTTAATTTGTTTAGAGATACAGCACTGAAACAGGCCCTTCGGCCCACCGAGTCTGTGCTGACCATCAACCACCCATTTATACTAATCCTACACTATTTCCATATTCCTACCACATCCCCACCTATCCCTACGTTCTACCTATACTAGTGGCAATTTATAATGGCCAATTAACCTATCAACCTGCAATTCTTTTGGCATGTGGGAGGAAACCGGAGCACCCGGAGGAAACCCACGCAGACACAGGGAGAACTTGCAAACTCCACACAGGCAGTACCCAGAATTGAACCCGGGTCACTGGAACTGTGAGGCTGCGGTGCTAACCACTGCGCCACTGTGCCGCCCCAAATTCTTCCTGAAAGTGGATGTACTGGCCAATTCAGTAGGTGTTTGATTACTTATTTGCTACGATCATAATAAGAACCAATTGGACAGGTTTTCTTGAGTTAACAAAGAAAGAGGTTAACTTTATTGTACTTAAACCGAACTAATAAAAATAATAAACAATGCACCAATTTTCACTTACGTACACACTCTGGAGGTTTACACACACACAAATGGGTTACAGAGTGAGAAAAGGTAGATTGGTTGAGTTAGAGTCCATAAAAAAGGTATACAGTCAGTGAAATTTGCTGATTGGGCTGGCTTCTAGCTGAATTCAGTGGTCCTGAGGCTTTTAGTTTGAAGAGGTAGATGACTGATTCGATGAGTCTCTTGGAGATAGCAATATGGATGATTTCCTCCAACAGAGTTTCCGATTGTAACCTGAGTATGCAAAGGTGGTCAGGCAACAAGAAGGATTTGAAAGCTTTCAAGCTTGAATGGAGAGAGAGAGAGAGAGACCCCCACTTAGGATCTGCTCATGTCAGAGTCCAGTTGATTCTCCCCTGCTGCAGAGAAAAACACCAGCTTAAAACCACAGATGGGGAGGAGCTTGTCATATGACAGTTACTCAGTGATTCAAACATAGCATTTCCCAGTATTTCTTCTTCTTGCTGCGAGAATAGGTAGTTCCTTTAAAATTCCTTGGTCTTGGTTCTTGCTCGGGACTAAGCAAACATTTTGTCTCTCTCCTCACGATCCTTTGCAATGTAGGATACAGTGTAGCAAGCTAGGTGATCATCTTAAGCTGAAAGGATGACTTTGCTGGCAGCTTGTCTTTTTAAAATGTCTTTTTAAAAAATATATAAATTCAGATCTCCAGCCAGTGGACCAAAGAAAATTATCATTCAACAAAACACATTGGTGTGACAGTTATCAAAATGAGTGGTAAAATGAAAGACTTATTATTACGACCAGGTGAGAGGGGTCTAGGGGTTCCCTCTCAGCCTTTGCCTGGTTTAACCGTAACAGGGTTTAATTTTTAAAACACTGTGTTTTTAGCTCCCCCTTAGTGAATCCTTGTTCATCGCTTTCCAATTGTAAAGTAAAGAAATCAATTCAGACAGGTTTTCTTAGATTTTAAACAAGAAAGGTTTATTAATAATCTTAAACTCTAATCCAGTTACCAACTATGAATATGTGACGCAACCACGCTAGCATGCATATGCGATAAACACACATGCAGACAGAGACAGAACAAGTAAAAGGAATAAAGGGGAAATGTTTGAGGCAATAGATGGGTTTCTATTTTACTGTCCTTTGAGTTTGCTGTGAAATCTTTGGTTGTTCGTCAGACTTGCAATTTGTTGGGGTCCAGTGCACGCTTCAACTTGTTTCGAGGTTGGAGATTTTTCTCTCTTGAGGTTTACATGTCTTCCGTGGGTCTGGTGGTTGGAAGAAAGCGAGAGAGAGAGAGAAAGAGAGGCTTCCTTGCTCCAGCTTCAGTTTTCAACAGCCTTCCTGGACTCCCTCTCTACCACTGCTGCTGCTGCTGTAACTCCTGGACCCCCCCCCCCCCCCCCCCCCCACCACTGCTGCTGCTGCTGTAACTCCTGGACCCCCCTCTACCACTGCTGCTGCTGCTGTTACTCCTGGACCCCCCTCTACCACTGCTGCTGCTGCTGTAACTCCTGGACCCCCCTCTACCACTGCTGCTGCTGCTGTTACTCCTGGACCCCCCTCTACCACTGCTGCTGCTGCTGTAACTCCTGGACCCCCCTCTACCACTGCTGCTGCTGCTGTTACTCCTGGACCCCCCTCTACCACTGCTGCTGCTGCTGTAACTCCTGGACCCCCCTCTACCACTGCTGCTGCTGCTGTTACTCCTGGACCCCCCTCTACCACTGCTGCTGCTGCTGTAACTCCTGGACCCCCCTCTACCACTGCTGCTGCTGCTGTAACTCCTGGACCCCCCTCTACCACTGCTGCTGCTACTGTAACTCCTGGACCCCCCTCTACCACTGCTGCTGCTACTGTAACTCCTGGACCCCCCTCTACCACTGCTGCTGCTGCTGTAACTCCTGGACCCCCCTCTACCACTGCTGCTGCTGTAACTCCTGGACCCCCCTCTACCACTGCTGCTGCTGTAACTCCTGGACCCCCCTCTACCACTGCTGCTGCTGTAACTCCTGGACCCCCCTCTACCGCTGCTGCTGCTATAACTCCTGGACTCCCCTCTACCACTGCTGCTGCTGCTGTAACTCCTGGACCCCCCTCTACCAATGCTGCTGCTGTAACTCCTGGACCCCCTCTACCACTGCTGCTGCTGTAACTCCTGGACCCCCCTCTACCACTGCTGCTGCTGTAACTCCTGGACCCCCCTCTACCACTGCTGCTGCTGTAACTCCTGGACCCCCCTCTGCCACTGCTGCAGCTGCTGTAACTCCTGGACCCCCCTCTACCACTGCTGCTGTTACTGTAACTCCTGGACCCCCCTCTACCACTGCTGCTGCTGTAACTCCTGGACCCCCCTCTACCACTGCTGCTGCTGTAACTCCTGGTCCCCCCTCTACCACTGCAGCTGCTGTAACTCCTGGACCCCCCTCTACCACTGCTGCTGCTGTAACTCCTGGACCCCCCTCTACCACTGCTGCTGCTGTAACTCCTGGACCCCCCCTCTACCACTGCTGCTGCTGTAACTCCTGGACCCCCCTCTACCAACTGCTGTTGCTGCTGTAACTCCTGGACCCCCCTCTACCACTGCTGCTGCTGCTGTAACTCCTGGACCCCCCTCTACCAACTGCTGCTGCTGTAACTCCTCTATCCCCCTCTACCACTACTGCTGCTGTAACTCCTGGATCCTCCTCTACCACTGCTGCTGCTGTAACTCCTCTACCCCCCTCTACCACTACTGCTGCTGTAACTCCTGGATCCTCCTCTACCACTGCTGCTGCTGCTGTAATGCCTGGACCCCCCTCCCCCCGCCCTGTACCACTGCTGCTGCTGCTGTAACTCCTGGACCCCCTCTACTCCTGCTGCTGCTGTCTCCTGGGCTCCCTGCTGCTGCTGCAATTCCTGGACCTCCTCTACTACTGCTGCTGCTGCTGTAACTCCTGGATCGACACCCCCCACCACCACTGCTGCTGCTGCTGGACCCCTTCCCCTCTCTACTACGGCTGCAACTCCTGCACCCCTGCACAGGACAGTGGACCAACCATATGGAACGGGAGACAACTGGGACTGTATCCGAGGTAAGACATCGGGTGGCCTCCTCATCAGATGAGGAGTAGTGAATCATCTCATTGTCATGCAAGGCCTCCTTGCTCTGCTGTGCTAGATTGTACAGAGCACAGCAGACCACCCACAATACACGAGACCCTCACTGGGGCATACTGCAGGGCTCCACCGGATCGATTGAGGCAGCGGAATCTCATCTTGAGCAGCCCAATGGCCTGCTGTCACTCGGGTAGACCCGTGGCAGGTGTTGTGTCTCTCCTCTGCTGCAGTGTGAGGGTTCCTCACAGGCGTCAGTAGACATGTCTCCAACGGGTAGCCCCTGTCCCCAAGAATCCATCCCTTGAGATGAGCAGGGGGCCTGAAAAACTGTGGCACCTGGGACTGTCAAAGCATTTATGTGTCATGGCTGCTTCCAGTGGTCACTGACCATTTGTACATTGAGCGAACAGTTGATGAAGGCCGTTGGGCCATGGGAGCCTTGATGGCCAGATGCATGCAGTTGATGACTCCTTGCACCTGGGGGATTCCAGCGATGGCTCTGAAGCTGATGGCCCTCTCTGCTTGACTGTTTGGGTCCGTCCAGTACCACACAGAGTCACCGGCCTTCTTAAACAAGGCATTGATCACCTCCTTAATGCAGCAGTGGGCTGCTGCCTGGGAAGCCCCAAACATGTCCTCAGTGGATCTCTGGAAAGAGCCAGATGCATAGAAGTTGAGTACCACGGTGATCTTCAGGGCCACAGGAATTGGGTTCCGATGAAGCCCGTGGGTCACAGCTCATCCTGCAGCATGGCGCATAGGCCAGTGTCAACCTCCGTGGAGAGCCACAGTCTTCACTGACACTGCAGCTCAGACATTTGGAGGTAGCTAAGGCGAGTCCAGTATACACGCTGATGTGGATAAGCTCTTCTTCGCATGGCCGGCTGTTGTCGCTCTCCTATTGAAGCTTCACGGGCAGGCCCAGCTGAATCCTGGCCCTCCCTCCCTTACAGCCACTGCTTTGCAGCACAGGGGTCCACAAACATGAGGTGTATGAGACCCATGCCAGCTGATTTTTACCCATCATGTGCACTGTCCTTGCAGAATCGAACTTGCCTTGGGACCTTCCAGTTGCTACTCCCCTCAGAATATCCATTAATGCACCTCTGCGCCTACCCTTGCAGAGAGCCCAACACGGCAGGCCAACAATAGCCTCCGCTCCCCCCTCTGCTCACCATGGCTGCCTTCCTGCAGCATCACTGCAGTCTCACCTCAGTGTCGCCACCTTTAAGCAGCCAGGAATCTGAAGGAACATGATCCCTGTACGCCATTGACTAAATCTGAAACCCCTCATAAAATTTGCTTCAATTCAATGGAAATGCAATCAAAGGATGGAATTTTACAACCCCCAATAAGTGGGCTGTGGTGGGAACCCCCTCCCACCCTCTGCTGCAATTTTATGCGAGGCAGTGGTGGCGAGAAATGGCCACTTAAGGGCCTCCCTCTGCCACCGCAGGTATTTTAACCTCGATGGGCGGATGGCAAAGGCCCCAAGAACCCTGCCTGGTAAAACCAGACAGCCTTCTTGCGGGCTGGGGTGTTGGCTGTCCTGACCAGGCACACTGTGCCCCACGAAGAGCCGCCCCCACCGCACAACACTCTCCCCACCCCTCTCCAACCGAAACCTCTTGCCTCTCCGGGGCCCGGCCGATTGTCCCTGGCGAGGCCCCAAAAGCTTACCTTTGCTCCAGGGCAGTCCTTCACCTTGTTTGCAATGGCTGAGTGGCCACCACTCCCGGTGGCGCTGCTGGGACTAAGAGCTCCCGGCCCGCTGATTGGCCAGCAGCTCCATTACGTGGGACCTCCTGTCTCAAGGAGGTGGAAATCCCGCCCAAGCTAATTAAGGGCCTGGGGAGCGAAAAATCCCAGCAAGGCTCCCCAGGCCCGACGGAGGCAGGCTCACCCCTGACCTTTCAGCTGGTGGGTGGGCCTCCCGCCTAACATACAAGTTGTCAGGTTTCCGGGCAAGTGCGTCCAGCCTGATTTTTTGGCACCCCATACCTCCACTCCTGCTCCTTGTGGCCAGATAAAATCCAGCCCAAGTGTGATCTGACCAGTGGATTTCACTGCTCCACATAATCTTCTGGTTATAAATCCTAGTATTCTATTTTCTTTTTAAATTGTTTCACCTTGGTCAGACATTGAAAGTGCTTTCATTCCCAGGTCGTTATTCCAATACCCGCTTGTCCAATCCAATCCCATTCATTGTGTATTTATGGAAGATGTTTTTGACCAACGTGCATTGTTTCCTGGGACTGAATTTCTGTTGGGTTCTCCTGATTTCCCACCATAAGATCATCAGAAGTTTTCCAGACCCCTGGAGAAATGATAATTTTTAGACATTTATGTCATTTCTCTGGGATTCCACTGATCTTCCTGGAAGATCAGGAGAACCCAAGCGGAAATTCCAATTGTTAAATTACAGTTATCATTTATCTGCTCAGTTGCATTGACAACCTAAATCTTTTGCTAAATACTGCACACCCTATGTTGGTGCCTTTAACAATGTAATAAGTATACATTTACTCTAAATATCCTGGTCATTAATGCAGAATAGAAATAACAGGTTTCTAAGCACTGACCAGGGACACCAGCCAACACCCACTTCCAGACTATCATTACCCCACTCCCCAGTACTCCTTTTCTGAACTAGTTTCTTATTGTGTTCCATAAACTATCTGTGGTTTTAGTTTACTTTGAAAAATTTTGTAATGGGATAAACTATATCATAGAGGGTTCCACCATCTGTTTCATTTATAATGAGGTCTAAATAGTCAAGGAAGTTTACTAGCTAGTCTGATTTCTCTTCCAAATCTGCACTGTAATTATAACAAAAAATGTTATATTTACCTAGTACCTGCCAGTATAAAAACTGGATATAAACATTAGGATGGCCAACATCACTCTTGCGTATTTTACACTGCACCTACATATCTCACAAACGCAACTTCCCAACAGACAAAGAAGGGCAAATCAAACAGGATTTATTAATAAAATAGAAACAGTAAATATTATTGTTGCATCATGCGACTAACATGGTGGTAGAAGGCAAACTAGATGGTCCTTGGTCTCTTCCTATGCTCTTAATAAAATCGCTCATGTCTGTCATGAACATTGAGCCAGATGTTTGCATCAAATCTGTTGTATATATTATGAATGTATGTGATTGGTTAATTTTCTTCATCCTGAGAAATTATATCACCTCACTGAATATAGAGAATCAGCTGGCTGAATTGGAAACATGAAATATGGAGGGAATAAGCAACTGGAGACCAGGATATTTAGAGGTCTGACAGGATGCTCCATGCTGTTCATGGAAAGGGGAGTTCTTGGAGCCGAGTTAATGGGAAAATTTCAGCTTTTTAAATATGTGATAATTTTAAGATTTTAAGTGTTTGTGTTTTTCTCTTCTACTGTAGAATTGCAATTCAGCAAAGATATTTTGCACAATCTTTCTTTCAATTCAGTTTGTCCTCATATCACATACTACTAACAAATATTCTTGACAATACAGTGGCCATGACAGTTGTTCCACTCTACGGGCTGGATTTTCTTCTTCCGCCAGCGGGAGCAGCGACAGGCAAAAAAAATGTTGACCTGTACGCATGCGCTGCACGCCGCCATGCTTCTGCGATCTTCCTCGCGGCAGCCCAGGATAATGAGCCGGTTGGGCCTCCCCACTTCCTCCAATCACGTGGAGGGGGCAAGCTCTCCGACACTGGCAATGGCGTCAGCCCATTTTTAAAGGGCATCCAGCCCTGCCGGGTCATTTAAATATTTAAAGGGCTACATCCCCCAATATACCGCCGATAAATCTATCGCCCCTTCCCCCCTCCACCAATAACAATTAAATTCAACATTTCCCCTTTCCACCTCCCGGAAAGCACTTACCTTCAATACTTGACCTTCCCCCCCACCACCTGCACCCCAAACCAATCAAAGTGCAGAGGTCTCCCCTTCCCACTCACCCCTACACTAGTAATTTTCATTAGAGACCATTTCCTTCCCCCCCCCACACTGTGCTAAAAATCATAAGTTTCCCCCCTTCCCTACCACGGTGGTGCCTGCTTTCCCTGGATGGGAAAGTGAAGACGCGTGAGTGTCGCCCACCGCTCGGAAGATCGTGGCCCGAAGATAAAATCGCTGTTGATTTGATTTAAATGTATTCATTTCATTAATTTAAATATGTTAATCTGGGTCCCATCATCCAGCGGTGGGGGGAGGGGGGGCACCACGGAGCATTGGGTTCCATCTTCTGGCATCCCCCCACCCCACCCCCACCCACCATGGAGCCTGATGTTGGGAGCTCAGTAAAATCCCAGCCTACATCCCTAAAAGTAAAATTATCACCTATTTAAAAAATCAGAAATTTCCCCATTACCTTGGCTCCAAGAACTCCCCTTTCCATGAACAGCATGAAGCACCCTATCAGGCCTTTAAATATCCTGGTCTCCAGTTGCTTATTCCCTTCATATTTCACATTTCCAAAGCAGGCAGATGATTCTCTATATTCAGTGAGGTAATATAATTTCTCATATAAACAAATAAATGTGCATGTACAGGACTCAGTCTCTAATGTAATGGACTGCAATTCTCAGTAGCCACAGCATGGCACTGACAGTCACTCTCTGGGGTTATTGTTCCAGAACTCTTCCCTGGTTCTATTCCTATTTATCTGAATACAGCCAGTACATCTCAGCAATGGATTCTGTTCCCTTTCCTGCACCATCATCTCTGGAGTCCCCCAAGGATCTATTCTTGACTCCCTCTTCTACCTAATATCCATTCTGCCCCTTGGCAACATATCCACAAGCAAGGGGCCAGCTTTCATATGGACGCTGATGTTTCCCAGATCCACTTTACTTAATCAACTATCTCCATATTGTCACACAGCTTGTCTGGTATCAAGTCTTGGATGGGTTATAGATTCATCCAGCTCAACATCAGGAAGACTGAAGTAATTATCTTCACCCCTACCAGAAATTCCATTCTATTGTCATTAACTCCATCTCCCTACACAACCACTTTCTCAGCTGAACAAAATAATCTGACTGGGTGACCGCTTTGCGGAACATCTCCGCTCAGTCCGCAAGTAGGACCCTGAGCTTCCGGTTGCTTGCCATTTCAACACTCCCCCCTGCTCTCATGCTCACATCTCTGTCCTGGGATTGCTGCAGTGTTCCAGTGAACATCAACGCAAGCTCGAGGAACAGCATCTCATCTACCGATTAGGCACACTACAGCCTGCCGGTCTGAACATTGAGTTCAATAATTTCAGAGCATGACAGCCCCCCACTTTACTTTCATTTTTAGTCATTTTTAGTTATTTTTTCTTCCTTTTTTTTTTGGCATTCCTTTTTACATTTTTTACAATCTTTTTTTGTATTTATTTCAGTTCATCTTAGTTTGTTCAGTTTGCTCACCCATTGTTTTTTTCAGGTTGTTTTTCTTCAGGTTTGCACTTGCTGATGTTCAATATTCAGTATATTCACACCTAATCTGTACTAATGCTTTGTCTTTCAACACACTATTAACATATTGTTTGCCTTTGCTCCGTGACCTTTTGGTCAGCTATGTGGCCTGGTCCAATCTGCACCTTCTCCTTTGTTATCTCTTGCCCAACCCCCACCTCACTTGTTTATAATCTGTGACTTTTCTAATATTTGTCAGTTCCGAAGAAGGGTCACTGACCCGAAACGTTAACTCTGCTTCTCTTTCCACAGATGCTGCCAGACCTGCTGAGTGAATCCAGCATTTCTTGTTTTTGTTTCAGATTTCCAGCATCCGCAGTATTTTGCTTTTATTAAAATAATTTTCACCTGTGGCATCCTGTCCAACCTTGAATTGAGCTTTAAACCCTATTTTCTATCACTAAGACAGCTTACTTCCACCTCTACTGACCTACACTTGCTCCCCATCACCCATTAACTTCAGCCTTGGCATAAGTTATTTTTCATTGTTACTGACTCCATCTCTCTCCCTGGTCACTCTGCCAAGCTGAATCAGACCATTAACAGCATTAGTGTTCTGTTCACCCTGACTTGCACTTGAAACAACACACATCTATAACCAAGATTCTGTACATCCACCTCTGCAATATTGAGCTGAAGGAACTTATGACTCATCTGACACTTGATAGCATATTATAGTGTGTGAAAACATTGTGCAATGAAGAAAGGTTTAGGTTTGTTTCTGCAATAGACAGCCTTTAACACATTAAACACTGTAGTAAATGTTGCCCTGGAAATGCAACACTCTTTTTAGACTATATTGTCATGAAGACCCCATGAATGAGGCATATTAATTTTGTCATATGAAATATTAATTTTAAACTGTTGCTGGACTGAAAAGAAGACTTGTTTAAAAAGATCACAGCAGTGGCTGGAAACATTTGCATTCTAAGAGACAATACCTGGAGGAGATAATGGAACTTCTCCCACATCCAATTCACCCAAATGGATTTTGATCACCAGATATTGAATATGTCACAAACATTCCATCCCCCCTCACTGAGGCTGTCTGCTAAGATGGAGAATCCACAAAAAACGCAGGAGAGTTTGTTGAAAAAACCTAGTCACATGACCAACCTACTGGCCCAAGGTTTTTGAATTGTGTTCGCAGAACAGTCTGAAGACAGAGACTGCAGTTTGAAGACAAAAGAGAAGGAAGGTTTTTACCTGGCTCTCTCTCTCTCATGAATTTTCAGATGCACTGAAGCCACTTAAACCTCAAGAGCAAAGACTCCTACATCGAAACGAATTTGAAACCGTGCACTGGGCCCCAACAAAACGGCAACTGTAGTCAAACTCAAAGGACAGTAAATGAACTCCAGCTATTGTTTCACACTTTTCCTCTTTATTCTTTCTTCTCTTCCATCTCTATCAGCGTGTGTGTTTATCGTGTATGCATGCTAGTGTGGTCACGTCGCATATTCGTAGTTGTTTTAACCGAATTAGAGTTTTAAAGTTAATAAATTTACACCTTTCTTGTTTAAATCTAAGAAAACCTGTCTGGTTGATTTCTTTGCCATTATAATTGGAGAGCAGTGAACAAGGATTCACTCAGGGGAAGCTAAAACCACGATGTTTTAAAAATTAAACCCTGTTACAGTCAAATCAGGAAACGGGATCCCATAGACCCCTTTCTCACCTGGTCGTAACAATATGTTCCAGTCATTTCCCAGCTGGTTGAGAGGACCCTCTGGTTTTGGTTAAATGGCTCTCCTAATTGTTTAATGGCACCATACTGAATTATAATAATCTGCTTTATGTGTCAAAATAGAATACAAATTTAAAATCCTCATCTTCATCTATATCTCTTCATAGTCTTGCCACACTTTATCTCCACAATCTCCTTCAATCCTATATCCCCTCCCAAACCTTCATCCATTCCTGACCCTATCCTTCTGCACACCTATCCTAATTTTCCTCATCACTACTGACGCAGACCTCAGCCATCTCTAACTACTATTGGGCTATTTGGAACTAAGTCATTACATCAGTGACTACACTTCAAAAAGTACTTAATTGACTGCAAAGCACTTTGAGATGTCTGGTGGTCATGAAAGACACTATAGAAAATGCAAGTCTTTCTTTTCTTTCTTAAATATACTGGACAACTGCTGAGTTGAGTTTTAATAGTCTTTGGGCTACAAAGTAGCAGAAAGTCTAGCAACACTGATTTCATCAACTGTTTAGGCTGGAGAAAAGGAAGGGAGAAATGGAGAACCAGATGCTATTGGGAGAGGGGGAGTAGGTAGAGAGAAAGAGATCTTCTAGGGTACCTGACTCAGGGGAGTTGAAGATAAAGGGGCATCCCATTGGGGAGAAAGAAAAGAGTGAGACCTTATTTGGAGGGATAGAGGAAAAGAGAGAAAATATATTGAGCTGGAGATGTGTAGGAAATGGAGAGAAAGAACCTGTTGAAGAGCAAATACTGAAGAAGGGGGAGAGAGTCTGTTCAGTGAAAGCAAAGAAAGGAACCTTATTGGAAGCGAGGGGGCTACCACCAGCTCTACTGGGTGTGGAAGGGATGATTACTTAGCAGATTCTCATGAACAGCACATCTTCAGCTTATGATGAGCAATGCCATGGGAGATTCACCAGTATGTTGCAATCAAACCACTGGTTTGTGCTTGATAAGTTAGATGTCACCTTTGATACATGGGATTCTAAGTTTTGAGGGATTACATTGCAGAATTCATTTTACTGTGAAAATGACAAAACAATGGTTCTGATTATAAAGAATAATGGCTACCAACACAATGCAGTTATTGAGTTATGGGCTTGTGAGATGATGCACTTTATGTGTAAAAGGGGAATGGTATAAATTATGTAGCATTTAATAACTAATAGCATCAAACCCAGAAACTAAATTTGGAATCTAACATTGCAATAAGAAATTCTACCTGAAGTTAACATTTATTGACCAATTAATGAAATTACCAGATTTTAATAAACTACTTCCCAATATATCTTAATGTTGGTTCATGAAGGTGTTTATCTCTGTCCTAACACCTTCTTGAGGCTTTTTGTTAGCACCGCAGCCTCACAGCTCCAGCGACCCGGGTTCAATTCTGGGTACTGCCTGTGCGGAGTTTGCAAGTTCTCCCTGTGAGTGCGTGGGTTTTCGCTGGGTGTTCCGGTTTCCTCCCACAGCCAAAGACTTGCAGGTTGATAGGTAAATCGGCCATTATAAATTGCCCCTAGTATAGGTAGGTGGTAGGGGAATTGAGGGAAGGTGGGGATGTGGTAGGAATATGGGATTAATGGATGAATGTAGGATTAGTATAAATGGGTGGTTGATGGTCGGCACAGACTCGGTGGGCCAAAGGGCCTGTTTCAGTGCTGTATCTCTAAATAAATAAATAAATAAATAAATAACAAGGTGTTAAGTGAATAGTCCTGCTGTGCAAGATAAAGTCATGGAAGGCACTTTTGATCAGAAAAGTAAGTGCCCTATGCACTAGTGAAACATTCAGATAAATTAATATTATTTTCTTTTTAAGTTAGCCAGTGAGAGTCACCATGGGAATGCAACACTCTGGGTCAGATCATATGATCCAGTCATGTCTTAGATGGCAGAGAGACTCCTCTGACTTTAGATAATGGTTATTCCTGAGAAGCTACATATATTCATACAGGGAGACCTGTCCTCTGCAGGCAAAAGGAACATGTCCAGACATTGTGCCTTTTTTGAATTAAACAAAAGCATGGGGAGCAATAGTTCCCTGGTGCATTCTCCATGGTAATGCCTTGACCAATGAGAGTCAACTTGCCAACTAATCAACATCCTTTTCTCATGCAGTATAAATTGTTACTGTCTTTGAAATTTGGCATTTTTGTGAGTCTCCTGATGAGTGCAAGACAAAAAGCTTTGACAGCATGTCTTTTTTTTCAACAATAGAAAACAATACATGAGGATGGGACATGAGGATAGACTCAGTTGGGAAAAATCAGGAATGAAAATGGAAGGCAGAAAATTAATGGATCAGTCTGGAAGACAGAGGAAACAAAGGTTAGAAAACAAAACAAAAGGTTTGGCAGTGCTCAAGGGTATCTATTTCAATGCAAGTAGTATAGCAAATAAAGCAGATGAGCTGAGGGCACAGATAGACACGTGGCAGTATGATATCATAGCTATTACAGAAACATGGCCTAAGGAGGGACAGGAATGGCAGCTCAACGTTCCTGGTTACAGGGTTTTCAGATGCGATAGGGAGGGGGATAAGAAAGAAGGGGAACAGGCAATTTTGGTCAAAGAAACTATTACAGCTGTGAGAAGGGATGATATGTTGGAAGGTTCATCAAATGAGGCCATATGGATTGAGCTAAGGAACTAAAATCAGCACTGCTGAGAGTGTACTATAGACCCCCAAACAGTCAGAGGGAGATAGAAGAGCAGATATGTAGGCAAATCTCTGAGAAGTGCAAGAACAATAGGACAGTAATAGTAGGGGATTTTAGTTACCCCAATATTAACTGGAATAGTTTTAGTGTGAAAGGAATTGAGGGAGCAGAATTCTTGAGGTGCATTCAGGAGAACATTGTTGGCCAGTATGTAGCAAGTCCAACAAGAGAGGGCACAGTTTTAGACTTAATTTTAGGAAATGCAGATGGGCAGGTGGAAAGAGTGGCAGTGGGATAACATTTTTGTGGTAGTGATCATAATTCAGTCAGTTTTATAATAAGTAAGGAAAAGGACAGAGATAGAACAGGAGTGTGAGTTATCAATTGGGGCAAGGCCAATTTTACTAAACTGAGGAGTGATTTAGCAAAAGTGGACTGGAAACAGCTACTTGAAGGTAAATCAGTGTCAGAGCAGTGGGAGGCATTCAAAGGGGAAATTCAAGGCGTTCAGAGTAAACATGTTTCCACAAAGAAAATGGGTGAGACAGCCAAATCTGGAGCCCCATGGATGTCAAGGAGCTTATAGGGTAAGATGAGGCAGAAAAGGAAAGCTTATGTCCGACACGGAGAACTCAATACTACACAAAACCGAGAGGAGTATAGAAAGTGGAGGGCTGAAATCAAAAAGGAAATTATGAAAGCAGAGAGAGAGCATGAAAGAATATTGGCAAGCAAAATCAAGGTGAAGCCAAAGATGTTTGATCAACACATTAAGAGTAAGAGGATAACTAACGAGACAGTAGGGTCCATAAAAGACCAAATAGTTAACCTATGTGTAGGGGCGGAAGATGTTGGTATGGTTCTTAATGAATACTTTGCATCTGTCTTCACAAAAGAGGAGGACAATGCAGATATTATAGTTAAGGAGGAGGTATGTGAAGTATTGGATGTGATAAAAATAGGAAGAGAGGAAGTATTAATGGGATTAGCATCCTTGAAAGTTGATAAATCACCAGGTCCGGATGAAATGTACCCTAGGCTGTTAAAGGAATCAAGAGAGGAAGTAGCAGAAGGTCTGACCATCATTTTCCAGTCCTCACTGGATACATGTGTGGTGCCGGAGGTTTGGAGAACTGCTAACATTGTACCTCTGTTTAAAAAGGGAGCAAGGGATAGACCGAATAATTAGAGGTCAGTCAGTCTAACCTCAGTAGTGGGCAAATTATTGGAATCTCTTCTGAGAGACAGGATAAATTGTCATTTAGAAAGGCACAGGTTAATCAAGGATAGTCAGCATGGATTTGTTAAGGGAAGATCTTGTTTGACCAACATGATTGAATCTTTTGAAGAAGTAACAAGGAGGATAGATGCGGGTAGTGCAGTTGATGTGGTCTACATGGATATTAGCAAGACTTTTGACAAGGTCCCACATGGCAGACTGGTTAAAAAAATAAAATCCCATGGGATCCAGGGAAATGTCGCAAGGTGATACAAAATTGGCTCAGTGGCAGGAAACAAACGGTAATTGTTGCCGGATGTTTTAGTGACAGGAGGGCTGTTTCCAGTGGCATTCTGCAGGGCTCAGTACTGGGTCCCCTGCTTTTTGTGGTATATGTTAACGATTTGGACGTAAATGTAGGGAGCATGATCAAGAAGTTTGCAGATGACACAAAGATTGGCCATGTGGTAGATAGCGCGGAGGACAGCTGGAAGGTATTGATGGTCTGGTCAGATGGGCAGAAAAGTGACAAATGGAATTCAACCTGGAGAAATGTGAGGTGATACATTTGGGGAGGTCAAACAAGGCAAAGGAATACACGACATATGGGAAAATACTGAGAAGTGTAGAGGAAGTGAGGGACCTTGGAGTGAATGTCCACAGATCCCTGAAGGTAGCAGAACAGGTCAATAAAGTGGTTAAGAAGGCATATGGAATCTTTTCTTTTATTAGCCGAGGTATAAATTTAAGAGCAAGGAAGTTATGCTGGAAATGTATCACTCATTAGTTAGGCCACAACTTGAGTACTGTGTGCAGTTCTGGTCACCTCATTACAGAAAGGATGTAATTGCACTAGAGAGGGAATGGAGGAGATTTACAAGGATGTTGCCAGAACTGGAAAAATGCACCTATGATGAAAGATTGGATAGGCTGGTGTTGTTCTCCTTGGAACAGAAAAGGCTGAGGGGAGATCTGATTGAAGTCTACAAAATTTTAAGGGGCCTGGATAAAGTGGAGGTGAAGGGCCTAGTCACCTTAGCAGAGAGGTCAGTGACTAGGGGGCATAGATTTAAAGTGATTGGTAGTAGAATTAGAGGGGAGATGAAGAATGACTTTCTCACCCAGAGGGTAGTGAGGGTCTGGAACTCACTGCCTGAAAGGGTAGTAGAGGCAGAAACCCTCAACTCATTCAAAAGGAGTCTGGATATGTACCTCAAGTGCCATAATCTGCAGGGCTACGGACCATAGAGTCATAGAGTCATACAGCACAGAAACAAGCCCTTCAGCCCATTGTGTCTGTGCTGGCCGTCAAGCACCTATCTATTCTAATCCTATTTTCCAGCACTTGGCCCGTAGCCTTGTATGCTATGGCGTTTCAAGTGCTCATCTAAATATTTCTTAAATGTTATGAGGGTTCCTGCCTCTACCACCTCTTCAGGCAGTGTGTTCCAGATTCCAATCACCCTCTACGTGAAAATTGTTTTCTCAAATCCCCTCTAAACCTCCTGCCCCTTGCCTTAAATCTTTGTCCCTGGTTATTGACTCCTCCGCTAAGGAAGAAGTTTCTTCCTATCTAATCTATCAATGCCCCTCATAATTTTGTATACCTCAGTCATGTCCCACCTCAGTCTTCTCTGCTCTAAGGAAAACAACCCTACCCTTTTCAGTCTCTCTTCATGGCTGAAACACTCCAGCCCAGGCAACATCCTGGTGAATCTCCTCTAAACCCTCTCCAGTGCAATCACATCCTTCCTATAGTGTGATGCCCAGAACTGTACACAGTACTCCAGCCTAACTAACGTTTTATACAGCTCCATCATAACCTCCGTGCTCTTACATTCTGTGCCTCGGCTAATAAAGGCAAGTATCCCATATGCCTTCCTAACCACCTTATCTCCCTAATCTCCCATGCGGGACCTTATCAAAAGCCTTACTGAAGTCTATGTAGACTAAATCAACTGCTTTACCCTCATCTACACATCTATTCACCTGCTCAAAAAATTCAATCAAGTTAGTTAGACATAATCTCCCCCTGACAAAGCCATTCTGACTATTCCTGATTAATCCCCACCTCTCCAAGTGGAGATTAATCCTGTCCCTCAGAATTTTTAAAAATAGTTTCCCTACCACTGATGTTATCTCCCTGTTCTGCTGCCTTCAGTGATCTATGGACAAGTACACCAAGATCCCTCTGACCCTCTGTACTTCCTAAGGTCCTACCACCCATTATATATTCCCTTGCCTTGTTAGTCCCCCAAAATACATCAGCTCACACTTCACAGGATTAAATTCCATTTGCCACTGCTCCACCCATCTTACCAGCCCATTGATATCGTCCTTTAATCTAAGGCTTTCCTCCTCACTATTTACGACACCGCCAATTTTTGTGTCATCTGCAAACTTACTGATCAAACCTCCTATATTTAAGTCTAAATCATTAATATACACTACAAACAGCAAGGGTCCCATAACAGATCCCTGCTGTACACCACTGGTCACAATCTTCCACTCGCAGAAACAACCCTCAACTATCACCCTCTGCCTCCTGCCACTAAGCCAATTTTGGATCCAATTTGCCAAATTTTCCTGGATCCCATGGGCTCTTACCTTCTTAACTAATCTCCCATGCGGGACCTTATCAAAAGCCTTACTGAAGTCTATGTAGACTAAATCAACTGCTTTACCCTCATCTACACACCTATTCACCTGCTCAAAAAATTCAATCAAGTTAGTTAGACATAATCTCCCCCTGACAAAGCCATTCTGACTATTCCTGATTAATCCCCACCTCTCCAAGTGGAGATTAATCCTGTCCCTCAGAATTTTAAAAAATAGTTTCCCTACCACTGATGTTAGACTCACCGGCCTGTAATTACCTGGTTTATCCCTGATACCCTTCTTGAATAATGGTACCACATTCGCTGTCCTCCAATCCTCTGGTACCTTTCCATGTGGCCAGAGACGATTTGAAAATATGTGTCAGAGCCCCTGCTATCTCCTCCCTTGCCTCAGATAACGGCCTGGGATACATCTCATCTGGGCCTGGGGATTTATCCAATTTTAAGCCCGTTAAAACAGCTAATACTTCCTCCCTTTCAATACTAATATGTTCAAGTATATCACAATCCCCCTCCATGATCTGTACACCTACATCGTCCTTCTCCATAGAGAACACAGATGAAAAGTAATCATTTAAAACCTCACCTATATCCTCTGGCTCCACACACAGATTGCCACTTTGGTCCCTAATGGACCGTACTCTTTCCCTGGTTATCCTCTTGCCCTTAATATACTATAAAATGCCTTAGGATTTTCCTTTATCTTGCCCGCCAGTGTTTTTTCATGTCCCCTCTTCGCTCTCCTAATTACTTTTTTAAGTACCCCCTACACTTTCTATACTCCTCTAGGGCCTCCGCTGTTTTCAGCGCTCTGAATCTCCCATAAGCCTCCTGTTTTTTCCTGATCCAATCCTCTATATCCCTTGACATCCCGGGTTCCCTGGACTTGTTGGTCCTACCCTTCACCTTAACGGATACATGTTGGCTCTGAACTCTCATTATTTCAAATGCTGAAAGGTGGGATTAGATTGGCTGGATCGTTTACCGGCCAGCACAGACACAATGGGCTAAGTGGCCTCTTTCTGTGTCTTAAGCTTTCTATGATTCTTTGAATACAGAAGTTATAATCATCAGTTTTATGTGTTTAACCACCATTTCAACTTATCTATGTGTGAATTTGTTTCATAGTGTGATATGAAAATTCTTGAGGATCATTGCTTAAATTTATGATTCTGTTTTCAAACAGATGATGGCTCTTCCTTCAGAAAATAACTACAAGTCCACAAAATGAAACAGAATTTTTGAAGTAGAAAAAGGAGTTTGCTGCAGTGTATAGTCAATGCACTGATGAAAATGGTATAGGAATGTACAAGTTCTCTGCTAGGATCAAAGCAGTAGGAGCAGGAACGCACATATTCATTTCATTTTTATTTCTTTCTGTGATTTTATACCTAAGAGGAACGTTCTGTTTGCCTCTGTGGGAATTGTGACTGAAACTGAAACCTCTCACATTTCTTTTTCTCTAAAACTCATTATGTTTCTTTGAATTAGTTTCCTCATATAACATTATTTTCTACTTGGATGTTTGATATTACATGCTTTACAGTATTTGTTTTAACCCTTATTCTTCGTTTTCATTTCGGGAATTACTTTAAAGATCTGTCGCTTGTTTTAGACTTCATTAAAATATTTATTTGTTTTTTTATTATTGCCTGTTTTGCCGTGAATTTTCCCTGTTTGGTCATTCTGCGTTGGTTCTAATTGTGTAATAAACTTAGTCCAATTGTTTTAATTTCAAAATGGAATGTAATTTTAAAAAGACGTTATCCATTTCAGGACAAGTTTATGTTGACATTTCCCGATGACCTGTAAAGTAAAGGCACCAATACTGCAAATGTGAAATGAAACAGAAAAGGTTAGAAATGAAAATTATGTAGTCCTTTTTTTTCCCTTCTAGGTGCTGATCAGTTCACTGTGCACTTCCATCAACTTCAACTTGCATTTACTGTTACTTGTGCCACGGACTCGAATATGAGTGAGAGGCCAATTGTGTTTAACGAAAAAAACTTGTTACATTTGGAGCAGTATTTAGATATGTTGTAAATTACAACTTTATATAATATATATTTTAATTGTAATTAGAAATATGCCTGTATAGTTACTCTGTTTCAACAACAACAAAAAATAAAGCAGTTGTATGTTGCTATTTGTTGTTAAAGTCAATTCAGGCAGTGAAATCTCGAATGAGTTTTACTTGGCGCCTTCGCTGATCCCCGTGAACAAGGGAGAGAATTTTAGCTCCTCCTATACTATGTGCCGTTTTCAAAAAATGTAAATGCAAGATTTTTTTTTAAAATCCTTCAAAACAAAATAGAACCGAAAAGGGTAATGTTTGGGTAGGAGAGAGGGAGACTGGCGAACAAAACCAGAGGTCAGTTCTGTAACATTTGGGAGTGGGAGATATGGAGAATATGGGATTATTTTGTCAACCTTTAAATCTGGATAAAGGTGCGCTTGGAATAATAATCACTATGACCTTGAATTTCCATGGAGAAATGCAACATTTACGAATCAGTGTCGAAAATGCCAGAGCCGTTCTGATTGATGTAGATTTAGTTGCCTCTCTCTCTGGGTAAACTGTTAGGAGAATTGCTGAGTGGATGGCAAGGCGCTTTACATCAATGCAGATATGATTGCATTTCCAAACAACCCGCCTGTTCTTGGTAACATTTCAGTGTTGTTTGACCTTTTTTTTTGAAGAAGTTATTGTTGTCCCATTTCGATTGAATCTGCTATTGTCTGATTGCTGTAATTTGTTAAGAGTCTTGCATTAAAGCGCGATTATTAATCATCTTTTCAAATCCAATACCGCGCCATTCGTCTCATCTATTTTCACATTGAGGTGTGAAAGTCTGCCAGCTGTAATTGCGGCAGTGTTTCTTTTTTAAATAAAGTGCTTTTTGGAACCATCAATAAATCCTCCACCGCAACAGCTGATGCCATATTAAAATCAATTTACACATCTTTCTTAATGCGTCTATAAATCAACATTTTAAACTTCTAAAAAAAAAAGCCCTGAATAATCGCAATGCAAGATTCTGCAGTAGGTTCGAACAGCAACGAATTAAATTGTATTGTTACAAATATCTCCCTCTGCTGGGTTCTCGGAACATAATTTGTTGAAAACTTGGCGTTTTCTATTTTATTCACGGCTCTGGTTCCTTCATAATTGTATTAATATTGTGAGAACAAGGCTAGACGGTGTGTTTAATAGTTTAGAAACACCCTGGCCAAGGAACACATATCGCACCACATCACATTCTTGACTATTGGACTAGTTATGAAACTTCCCGCAATTTGTAATATTGTGCCTAAGCAAAGGGTAGAAGGTGATTGAACCTGGCAAATCGTTGGTTACAATGCAAATTTGAATATTTTTTTGCAAAACAAAGTGCAGTCTATGAATATCGGCTGTTAATTAATTGCCGTGTGTGACTTTAAAATGGTGTATTTAAATCAAGACCTCTTCGTTCCTAAACGTTGGAGAATGTATCATTTAATATAGTGACTGTGAAACCATTGCATTAAATTCCCTTCCTTGTGGGAGTTCTGATTATAAAGAGTTCGGGTATCAGTAAATTGTATTTTTCAAATCCCACAACCAATAGGTTTTTTCCCCCTCGAGTTTCCGATCTCCTTTCTGTGCCGCCGACAAAGAAGCCGCATTGCTGCAAAATTCCTCACCTTGTAGCGAGGGTCTGTTTAATATTTCTTAAACACAACAAAACAGGGGGCGGTATGAACACAGACGGTTTATTTTGTTATTGCTTGGTTAAATAAAACATTCCCATCTATTAGCTAATAAATCATAGTGAAAGCTGTCAGCTCCATTCAGTCTCCATTTATTCAGTAACAATAGTATTTTATGTCAAGCCAAGGTGAAATTTAGATATTTAAAACAAGTGTATCGTCTCCTGCCGCTTAAGTAATAGTATACAAATAATGATCTCCCGGAATTATACTTTAATGAGATGAAGTCTGACCTATAGAATTCTTTAATAACGGACTCCTTACTAGTTTACTGTTATTCACATCACCTTGCCTGAAACTAAAACGGTCCAATCCAGCTGTCTAATGAGTTACTGCAGATTTAGTTGTATAAGGAGCATAAGTAAAAACACTATAGTAACATCTTATCTAACATAGCCACGAAAATCGTCACAACATTATAGCAAATAACTAATAATTAAAGTAGTTAAACGGTTGCAGCTTGGGGAAAGGAGGATTTATCTAACCTCTAATTAAACCAATAAATAAACAACTGAACCTACACCTACTGAACTCGAACTTTAGAACAATCCTTGCACTTTCTCAAGCGTAAACGATTTTTTTATTCTTTCATGGGATGTGGGCGTCGCTGGCTAGGCCAGCATTTATTTCCCATCCCTAATTGCCCTTGAGAAGGTAGTGGTGCTAATTTATCAGTAAAGTAAAATATTTGGATGAACATGTTCGTTTAAATGTTTTAATAGCCAGAACAAAATTAAACACCAGAAGTTCTAACAACATAAACCATGTTCGGCACAACACAACAATTCGGATCGTACTGAAGTTGATGTTTTATTGATTCAGTTATCGTTTTGTTATTCATATTTCTGAAACTTGTATATAAAATGTGTCTCCGCAATAAAATAACATTGGAGCTGAATGGCAAAATGAATAGATTATCAGCAGCAACTGTGACATGGCGATTTCGGTGCGTAGTGTATTTACTGGAAATATAACGTCTCTGCTTAGAAGCCAAACTCTATATGCAGATAAGAGAATATGATTAAGTAATGTTCTACTTAGCTCAATAAAGATGGTTAAAGAGAAAATCTCCCTGTGAAGAATCATTAAAAAAGTCTTTGAAAAATAATTATAATTAATTAGAACAGGATTTTTTCTGCAGAGTTTTCTTTATTGTGGTTAATTAAACAGTGAGTGATGATATATTGGGGAACTGGCCCAATAACCTACACCCAGTTGAAATGAATAACTGGCTGAAGTAGGAATTTTACAGAAAATGAAATACTTTTGATGTGTGGATACAGATGTAGTAGTGTAGGGAAACGCGGTGGCCAATTTGCACACAGTAAGGTCCCACCAACAGCAATGAGACAATGATTCGACTTTCCGGTTTAGAGTGGGAGAAATATTTACCAGTACACCTGAGAGAACTTCCCTACTCTTTTTTCCAATAGTGTTCACCTGAAAAGGCAGACATGGTCACCATTTAATGTCTCATTGGGGGGGAAAAGGGAGCACCACTGCAGTGCTCGCTCAGTGTCAGCCTTTTGTTCTCTAGATTGGGACAGGAACCCACAACCTCCTCATTCAGAGACTAGAGTACTAACACTGAGCCTCAACTGACACAAGGTAGCCTGCCTTCTTGACTCGCCCATTTTAATTTAGTTTTCTTTATCCGTCACTACTTAACAGTTTCGGCATAATGCCCACAGCACCATTGACGGACACCAAAATGCAATTTAATGTTAACTTTCATTTTTGTAACCACTTGATTTTAAACGAATATTCGTAACCATATTTCTTCTTTAAACTGGAATTCGTGTAATAACACTTTAAATATTGCCTTTACGAATAATTTATATTGAATGTAGTAACATGACCTGAAACTAGTGCAGTATTGTTCAGTACACCCTCCCTGTTAGGTCATATTTCTACTTGAATGATACAGCTGTGGTATCACTTACAGAAAGACTGGTTTCAAAGTCCTTCCCCAGTTCTGAACGCTTTGTATAGCAGTTAAAACTAGATTTAACATCATGATCATATCCAGTACAAATGTACAGCAACTGGCATTGCTATTCGTGTATACTGCACACCGAATCCTATCTTATGAGACTATTTTAAAAGGTATCAGCCATTACAAGTCTCTCGGTCTAAATCAGCTCTGATGGGCGATGTGATAGCTGAGGGTTTGATGGTTACGTCATGCTATGTTCTGCTTGAGTATGAACGCATCGGTGATGTAACTATAAACGAATTTCAAATTATATCCAAGAGATGTTTTTATTTCAGTGCTGTACAGCATGTTTGGAATAGCTGAACTTTTCACCAAAGCACGTTCGGCTCAGTGTTGAGTTCTAGCTGCAGTTTGCACAGGCTCGCCTGTCTGTGAGTGCGGTCACGGAAACCAAGCTCATATTCGAGCGAGTGCAAAGCTCTTGACTCTGCCGGACCCTCTGCTCGGTGTTTGCACTGTACACACGGATCTTCCGATAGGAAACAAAACTTCGCCTAAGTCTTGGACATTTTCCTATACACGTGGTTCATTTACAGAAAACCCTTGTTCACCTGAAATCGTCATATTATCCATCCGTTAAACGTATTTGTTTTGTATGTAATCAATACCGTATGAATTTTAAAACTATCGTCTCGGTAAAACGACCTAACCGAATAAAATGTCAACTGTTGCGCAGAATCAGATTTTTGGAAGTTTCAGAGTCGATGGATTATTTCCCAGGTTCCAGGTGAAAAGGTCACGGGTTAAGACTGCCTGAATCGCTAGCCGAAGTTTAACCATTCGCAGGATAAGTTATTGTCTGAAATGAACATTGTATAGACTACTGTAGCGAGGAACAAACTTTAACACCGATTTAAAAACATCCCTTTTCTGTCCCAGAATCAGATGGGAGCTCAGAATACCCGTCTCCAAATAAAACCACCACCGAACTCGAACTTTCACTCTGCGAGTGATACATGCCGGTGGATTTTTCGATGTTTCTTTTTTCATTAATCTTTAATGTATATAAGATAGTTCCCCTGGTAAGCTGATTTATACAAATATTCCACAATCAACACACACTAATGTTAAAGATAATTTCCAAGCGCACAGCTCCCCTATTTCACTGATCCCTCGCGAGTGGGCCTGGGAATGCCTTTTTGAGGCTATTTCTTCAGCCTGGTGAGCATTTTGAGCCATTCAAACAATAGAGCAGCAAGTGAAACCCAGTCAGCAGCCGAGTTAAAGAATATCTCACTTGTTAACAAAGAATACTTCTGTCGGATGGGTGTTTTTAAGAATCATATTAAACGAAATTACAAGTGAATATGAAGTCGGATGAAATGTACGGGGACGCCATGTATTGAAGGGTCTGCTCAAGAAATGGCCTTTATTATTCCCTAACAAACGTGTCAATGTTATTTTAGAAATCTCCTCTCAGTCCTTCAGCAGTAACTGCTGTAATAAACGAATTCTTCGTCATAAAAACATTGAAGTGTGCAGACTGGAAGCTGATTGAGAGATCAATAATGATGGTCACTATCAATCTAGGTGCCAGCATACTAGGAAGTTCAGGTCTACATTCGTAAAACTTCGGACTGAATCCCTCTGAACACGCTGTGCAGTTGTCAGTATACACTCAAATATACACAGTAGGGGTTTGCAATCACATGTACCTACTGGTGAGCAATAAGATTCAACCTGTCCAGAACATAGCAAGCCCGTTCGTTGTTAGATATCAAGTCTAGGTTTTGAACACAGATTGAATTTGATTGTTAAATTATTCGTAATGAAGCACCAGATATTTATCTAAATGATAGATGAAAGGCGTTAACGTGGAAGAGGCTCGCGACCACATCAATCTAAACATTTCGATGAATAGGTGGCAGTACAATGTGTGGAAATCTTTGTTTTCTGTCTAATGGTTTTCATTTAGTTTTCCTAGTAAAAAAAGTCACAGTATTTCTATTCTCTGAGCCCTGACAGCGACACCTCCTATCATTTTAGATTTTTTTTCATTCTTAAAAGCAAATTTGTCAATCAGAAGAACTAATAAAACCAAGTTGTACTGATTAGACGGGTAAAATCTTTCCGTTCTTTCAGTAACGTTGCTTGCTGCGTTAATTCAGAAGGCCGAGCCCCTGACAGATCACACATCTAAACCCTTCCTTCCAATGTACTTTCAATCGCCACTGTGATTCACATCTCTATCATTCTCTCTGCGGTACAATTGAGTCGATGTCAAAATTTGATAAAGGTAAAATAAACACATTTTTAGAAAAAAAAATCCGGTTTTAAGAAGGTATTTTGGATTGGTGCCTGAATGGAGCTTTCTGATCGCTTACCGGCCCTGTGCTGCTGGACACTGTCGGGCTGCTCGGGTTCCCAGCGCAGCGCCGTCTCTCCGCCTTTGGCTGCAACGTGCCGGCCTTCGGCGGTGACAGGAGCGGCTGCCATCCCCTGCACGGCTCGGATACTGTCAGGGATCAGGCTACCGATGCACTCGTTGGCCTGCTGCCGCCGGAGGGCCACCTGGGCCGCCATCACCCGCTGCCTCTCGATGATCAGGATGCACTTCTCGCAGGTACAGTCTTTGAAGCGGCAGTAGCGCTTGTGACCCTTGAGCCAGGACAGGACGCCGTGGTTCCGGCAGCGGGCGCACTTGGGGGTCCTCTGGAGAGGGGGTCGGGGCTGGGACACCGGGCCGGCCATGTACATGTACGGAGATCCGTACGCGTTCATCTCTCACATGGACAAGGTACAAGCGATGCTCCAGGTGCTTTAAGGAGGAAGGACGCTTTCTTTCAGCAGGCTTGCTACATTGATGGAAGATCCAGCCAAGGAAAACACATGCACCTCGCAACTGCAGCAAGAGCAGTGAATGGGCAGAGCCCTTGGCTACAACTATCTTTTCAGATAACTTGGAGCAGAGACAGCGATCAGGACTGGATCGATGCTGTTCCAGCTATTTCCGACATCCAGGCGTTTACATCAGCAAGAAAGGTCTTGCACACTGACTCAATCGATGAAAGTACGAGCGGAGAGCTGGATATGCTTACACTGCACCAGAGGGGCACAGGCAAGAAATCGCCGAGATTTAGACCAGACCCACCTTTCACACAACTTGCATTACATCAGAGCGAGATGGAGACAAGAGACTTAAATTGGTAAATTTGCAACCCATTTCCATGGTCATTACAGTCAGCTTGTTCCGTGTCACTCCTCTGTCATTCCCACCTCTCGGGTTCCTTTTGAAAAGGTCAGCAGGAACAACTGGAGGAGGGAGCGAAGGGAACACACTGCTCCTTACTCCCTTTCAAGTCAACGCTCAAAATACAGCTCAAGCGGAGCATCCATCACCGGGAGCCCTGCCTCCCACATCACTTTAAACTGGAATCAATTCACTCAGACAAGGTGCACTTCTCGCCAGTTTCAGTTCTTCCGAGCTCACGCAGCTTTTTTTTCACTTGATGTGACGCTCCCAATGTCAAATCCTGGTCACTCGTTTGGGGACACAATGGTTTCACACACTTACCACTACCAGGTTATCTCAAAAGACAGTTCTTGCATGTCTGTGAATGGAAGGGTCACGCTTGTTATCATTGCCATCAGCCGCCACTAATTGGTTTGACAGTGAGAATAATCCTAATTTCAATAGAACTCAGCCGATTTATCAGCCTGTGCCAGATATTCTGATCGTTTCGCAGCTCAAGGTATCGCATATACACAAACTGCAAAACACTGGATGCTGGAAATCTGAAATAAAAACATAGTTGCTGGAAATACCCAGCAGGTCGGCGCAGACACGATGGACTGAATGGCCTCCTTCTGTGTTGTACTTTTTCTACGGTTCTATGGTCAGGCAGCATCTGTGGAGAGAAAAACAGTTAACGTTCCAGGTTAATGGCCTTTCGCATATACACGCTTGCTCTTTGTTTTGCTTTGTGAAGGTTAAGCTAACATTTATAGAATTAGTGCTCCGTTTAAAATGTAAATTGAAATTCCAAAATATTTGCACAGTCGTACTGACAATCCCTGCAAAAATGCTCTGGTGTTAACTCTTTTCTTGAGGGTTCTCCGAGTGAAAACTCCATCCCCTCTGAATTGTTACTATATTATCACTCTCGTTCCTTTTAAGTATGTTAAGCCTGAAGTACCATTGAAAGGAATTGTCATACAGTATTCTCACATATACTTGAATAAAAGTATTCAATGATAATACTATATTGAGTACTGAAATCTGATTGCTGTCCTTCCATGAAGCCACAAAGAACACTGCGAGTAAAGGATAATCTGGCCTAAGGAAGAGAGAAAGATGACATTGCTGGGAGATATTTTCAATCAGGCTGCCTGTCTTCTGATATAACTTTTGTATCGAGCCTGGGGGTTCCAGTTTTACTATTTCTTCACGGAAATTATATTCCACAGAATCCTTCAATGATACAACATAGAAGGAGGACATTCAGCCCATCATGCCTGTGCTGGATCTTTGATAGGGCTATCCAATTAGTCCCATTTCCCTGCTCTTTCTCCACAGCCCAGTAATTTTTTTCCCTTCAAATATTTGTCTGACTCCCATTTAAAAGTTAGAACTGAATCTGCTTCCAGCACCCTTTCAGGCAGCGCATTCCAGGTCACAACAACTTGCGGTGTAAAAAAAAGTCTCCTCATGTGGCCTCTGGTTCTTTTGCCAATCACCTTGAAACTGTGTCCTCTGGTTGATGACCCTCTGGAAACAGTTTCTTCTGATAAACTGTATCAAAACCTTCATGATTTTGAACATCACTTTCAAATCTTCTCTTAACCTTGCTGCTGTGGTGAGATAAACCCCAGCTTCTTCAGTCTTTACACATAACTGAAGTCCTTCCTCTCTGGTACCATTCTAGGAATTCTCTTCTACACCCTGTTTATGGCCTTGACATCCTTCATAAAGTCTCATGCCAGAATTGAACACAATACTCCAGCTGAGGCCTAACCAGTGTTTGATAAAGCTTTCGTATAGCCTCCTTGTTTTTGTATTCTATGCCTCTATTAATAAAATGAAGAATCCATATGCTTTTTGAACAGCGTTCTCAACTTGTCCCGCCACCTTCAAAGATTTTTGTATATGCACTCCCAGGGTGCCTTGTTCCTGCACCCCTTTAAAATTGCACCAATTAATTTATATTGTCTCTCCTCATTCTTCCTACCAAAATGTACCACTTCACACTTCTCTGTGCTAAATTGCATCTGCCATGTGTCTGCCTGTTTCACAAGTCTGTCTGTCCTCCTGAAGTTTGCTAATGTCTTCCTTAATCTTTACTACATTTTGAGTTGCATGTCATCTGCAAACTTTAAAAATATGCCCTTGTAAGACATTTGGATATCTCTTGCATTTTTGTTAAGTTTTGAGGCATTTGTTAATATTGTCTGCATTTCTGTTCATAAGTAAAATGTAACCAGTTGTGGTTTGGAGCTCACCGGGTGGTAAAAACATGGAGGTAAAGGACATTAGGACGAAGGGAGGAGAATTCTGACCAAAGACATCATTGGACTTTTTAAAAATAAAAGACAGCGTGACTGAACAAGAACCCCCACGTACACACACACAGATAGACAAGTCAGGATATGCCACTGATGTGGAAGCCTGGGCTGTTAGAATATCAAACAGCCTGTCTCTGGAACCCGTGAAAAACCCCTCGGGCTGTATGCAGCAAAATGTGGTTTTGCTGTGTAATGCAAATGTGCATTGCATGTAAAATGGAATGGCAAGGGTTGTGAGGCAACTCACGTTCTGTATTAAAGGAAATTGATTCCTTTTGCACTTTCTGGAATGTCAACTTGGGACTGTTTTGTAATGTAGCTTTTTTACAGATTTTTATGAATAAAGTATATTTTTTGGGTGGGGGAAAGCCTGTCTACAACCACTCTCGTGGACAATGGCCTTTTGAAATATGTGTGAATGGTTTCCTTCTTGCCTTATTAAGATGCAGATATCACATCCTTGGGTGGTATACACCTAAGAACTCCCTTGCTGAGAGCAGGATATGACCACATGTCTTGCATAGCCAGGGTGGGATTGATAAGGTACTGAAACCCAATCAGATGACCCAATTCAAAACATTACCTTATATGTCAAGGGACCAGGGTCAGAAAGGGGTGTATAGCCACAGATCACAAGGACATTGTTGCTGCAGCCGGGAAGTGTGACTTGATAGCCACTATCCCAGTCAATGCCCAGATGTTTACTGTTTTAGATATATTGAATGGGTTTTGGTTCATCCCGGTAAGAAAGGAGGATCAGTACAAATTCACTTTCACGTTCAAGGGTCAGCAGTATACCTGGACATGTTTGCCCCAGGGCTTCCATAACAGCCCCTCTGTCTTCCACCAGTGTTTGGCTGATGCCCTGAAAGGATTTAGTCGTCCAGGCCTCCTCATCCAATACGTAGACGACTTGCTCCTCTTCTCTGAGACTAAAGAGGACCATAAGGAACTCCTGGCAGAATTGCTGGTTTTGTTAAGAGAGGCAGATTTTAAAGTAAACCCCAAAGAAGGCGCAGATAGGACTGAAGGATGCCTAATTTCTAGGCTTGGCGATCAGACCAGGGGAACAGACCATAGATCAGGGGAGATTGGAAACCATAGAGGTGCTTAACCGCCCGGGATTGGTGCCAGCCTGTGGATCATTTTTGGGCCTTACCGGGTATTGCAGGGAGTTCATTGAGGATTATGGTGGGAAGTCAGTGCTGTTAGCCCTGCTTAAGAAGGGAGTAGACTGGGAGTGGACACTAAAGTACGAGGATGCTTTTGTCCAATTTAAGGGAGATTTACAGTCAGCCCCTGCACTGGGTATGGTGGACCCACCTAGGGAATTTCACTCTGGAAGTTGCTGCAAGTGATACCAGCCTAAGCACAGTCCTTATGCAGGAGGTACACGGCTTCCAGCAGCCCGTAGCGTATGCGTCGAGAGTCCTCAAAGAGATGGAGAAGGGATATTCAATGTGTGAGCGCCACCCTAGGGCCACCTTGTGGGCTGTGAAACATTACGCCATGCATACAAGTACCCAGGTGGCGACGCTGACCGCCCATCACACCCCTACCTGACTATTACTAGAGGGATGCATCAAAGACAGGATGGTCTCCAATGCATGAATAGCTAGGTGGACCTTTTCATTGCAGAACACCACCATAAAGATCAAGGTGCTGCCGGAGCCTCACTGGCGGCTAACCTCAGCTATCCAGGGGAGCTCCACAACTGCACCGTAGAAGGGGTCTGGGTGACTGAAGGGGCAGTTCCGGGCAGGAATATAACCCGAAGGGTGATACATTGATGTGGATGGGTCCAGTATTGTAGAACAAGGAGAACAGAAGAAGGATTGTGGAATCCATGACCCCCTCCGAAGTATTGAGCTGGCTTTAAAAATACCATCCCACCTCAGCGCCTAACAACACGAGCTGGCCACTGTCACCAATGTGGTTCCCCACCCTCAGGAATTTCCTACCCTCATTCGATCTTCTCTGACTCAGTGTTCACTTGCAATGCCGTGACTGAATTTTTAGCAATTTGGAACCGTAGGTGTTTCGTGCAGCAGATGGTCGACCCTTAGTCAGTGCACCTTTGCTGAAAGCTATTCTCCAAGTGGTCGGGAAAGGGGATGGTGAGTATTACATCCAGAAGGTAAGGCTCATTCTAAAACTGAGCCTAGGTGGGAGGGGAATAAGAAGGCAGATGAATTAGCCAAAAGGGGAGCCTTTTGTTCACTAGGTTGATTACGGAGTTGAGGGGGTTGACTTATGAGGAGAGACTGAGTAGATTGGGATTATATTCATTGGAATTCAGAAGAATGAAGGGGGGTCTTATAGAAACATATAAAATCATGTAGGGAATAGATAAGATATAAGTGGAGAGTATGTTTCCACTGGCAGGTGAAGCTCGGACAAGAGGGCATAGCCTCAAGATTAGAGGGAGCAGATTTAGGACTGAATTAAGAAGGAACTTCTTCACCCAGAGGGTTGTTAATCTATGGAATTCCTTGCCCAGTGAAGTAGTTGACGCTTCTTCAGTAAACGTTTTTAAAGCTAAGGTAGATATCTTTTTGAATAATAAAGGAATTAAGGGATACGGTGAGAGCACGGGAAAGTGGATCTGAGTCCACGAAAAGATCAGCCATGATCTTATTGAATAGCGGAGCAGGCTCGAGGGGCCGGACGGCCTACTCCTGCTTCTAGTTCTTATGATCTTATGATCTTATGAGCCATAGAAGGAACGCCTTGGGACGCCTTTCAGTCGGGAGTAGTAATGGCAGTTACTCCCAGTACACCTATTGAGATCCTGTTCCCACCCAACTTGAAAGAGGTACAAATGAAGGATGTAGTTCTGAGGGCAGCCATTCAGGCCAAACTAGACAATTCCCCAGGGGAAGGACCCTTTGGAGTCCCGGACATCCGGCTAAGGGAAGGAATGTTGTTTTAAGATGACAGGTGGGTTGTCCCCGAGGGATATCATCAAGGTTGGGAGCTTATTAGTCTAGTACATGGGGGTCCACGAGTGGGTTACCCCGGCTCCAAGACTACCTGGGAACGGATCAGCCCTGTGGCTTGGTGGCCTGACATCCACCAGGATGTTGACAGTCACTGTAAAACCTCCTTGGTCTGTGCAGTGACAATCCTGATCCTCACCATTGCAAGGTTTCCATGGGTCAGACTAGGCACATAGAGGGACCCTGGCAGTGTGTTCATATTGATTTTTTTGGCCCCCTACCTACCACAAAGAAAGGTAAGTTCTGTCTTGTTCTAGTAGACAATTTTAGCAAGTGGGTGGAAGTATTTCCCTGTAAGGCTGCCACTGCATTGTGGATAGCCAAGACCCTCACTGGGGATGTGTTTTCTCAGTGGGGACTACCGCAGGTGGTGGAGTAAGACCAGGGCAGTCACTTCACAGGACGGGTAATGCAGGCTACTTTAAAGCCTTAGGAATTGAAGGTAAATGGCATGTACAACCCCCAGTCTTCAGGTATTCTGGAACGCATGAACCGTACCCTTAAAATGCCATGCATAACAATCTCCTCACTCAGAACCATAAGTGGGATGAGGTCCTCCCACTGATACTCTTGGATATCCGAGGTACAAAATCCAAAGGGACGGGTTGTTCCCCTCATGAACTGGTCGCTGGGCGTCCGGTGAGAACACCAGTGCATCTGCTGATGCCCACCCTTACTGGGACACAGGTCAGGGAAGTGACCAAGGACAAATTTATGGCTGAATTGTGGCAGACACTGCATTCCCTATATCTCAATGTCGCAACAATGATAGGTCACAGTCACCAACGTAACCGTTTGAACTTGGAGCCACAAACCTCAACAGTTGGGTGTGAGAGATCAGGTCTGAAATTACGTTAGAGTGGGAGTGTTTGAACCATTCTACAAGGGCCCTTACTCTATAGTGGACAAAGCCAGCCCTAGGGTGTATGCAGTCCAGCTGCCCAAATGGGTCAAGTGGTTTCACATTTATCAGATGAAGCTTCACCAGCTCAGGACCAAAGCTTAATGGTTCTGGCGGAGCTGCCTCTCTGCAACCCTGTGATTCAATCATGTGGGATTGTGACAAAGCCCCAGTCCCACACCAGGTGGGTGTCATAGATGACACTCCCATAGGTGGTGGTGCTCCTGTAGGTGACACTACAGATGATGACACCTGGACGTTAGAACACTTTTTCCAGATGGCAGCTGAAGATACTAAAATTGAGGTATCTGGGTGAACAGTATTCCCGTGACAGAAAACATCAATGCAGCCCCGAGGAGGAGTAACAGGGATAGGAAACCCAGATGGGACCCTAATTTCATGTACCATTAAAGTTTGATTGTATTTAATTATAATATGCCTGTGACCAAATTTGCTCACAGAGCAGGGTTTTGTTTTGTTTTTCTTTTATCTTACAGAATCATGAAGACGATGCTAAGAGTGATGATCGTGGGATTCATGACGGGCAACCTATGTCTGAACAAGATGTTAGCACTTCAAAATAGTAAGGATAATAATGATAATGCAGAGCCAGTCATTTATCGCACCCGTCCTGCTGAAAACCCTATGGTTGAGATGGTGGTATACATTGGGAATCCAGGGGTGGAGTGAGGCAAATTGGTGGGGCATGAGAACGAAGATTACACCCGGGTGCTCACTGGAAATTGCAAAATAAAGTACACCTTCAACAGCATAAAAACAGCTTGGGAAGTTTGAGCAGGGAAAAGGGTGTGTATCATTTGTGATCCTTTCCAAAGGACGATGAGAGAAAATAATATAGTCTGGTTTATGAAGAGAAAAGAAAACACTTCTCCCACTCAATCAGAATCTGGAATGGAGGTCAGGTTAAGGAAAATATTCAATGGGATGAATGATGTGGAACAGAATGAATTAGAGGAAGATCAAATTATGACCGTTCATTTGCAAGATGTGTTGGCCTCGATGGTGGAGGGAAAGTGATGAGGTAGACTATATGTGTGTAGGAGGCAAGGCCTGGGGCGGGCCATGGCTCCAGTTGGGATGGTATGGTCATAATAGCTGCGAGAGGGGCATCTTCAGCACTATTGGGATGGAAGAGGTGTACCCACTGGGAATTGCATGATACCGCCCCGGCATGGAGGGTCTACCCTCAGGTATGTATGCAAGGGAAAGGGGGAATGTCCCCATTGTAATATTAAAGGTCACAAGGAAGCTCACTCCCTTTTCTAATAAAGCCAAGAGTAACCAAAAGGCTATAGGATGCCATCACCATACCCAAGGGCCAAGAAATGGACTGGTTGCTATTCCCATACGAATGGTACTATATCACACTGTGCACCACAAGGTAGTGCCGGTGATGATCAATTTAGCAGATATGGGACTACCCCCATGGTGTAAACATAAAACACGAGCTTTGCAGAATTGAATGCTGTACCAAGTTTTGAGGGAATCTGGGAATGAACCAGCACTGTGAGAGATGAGGATGAACGCACTACTCTCTATGAGGGTTCAGAGAATTAAACAAAACCTCACTCTCATAGGCAGGTACGACATAGCTCGATTAATGACGCAGCAACTATATTTAATACCGGGACATCATTCCATAACCACTGGTGGGACATTGGTCTTAGCTGCGAGATACATCCTTGGGTACGAATTATATCTCATGTACTGGTTGTTGTACAGTTGTTTATTGCTGCATATCTGTTGTATGACCTATGTCGTTAGTGCAAACGTAGGAGAGCTGAACAGTGAGTGAAGATGTTGCTGGAGGGACGGTATAAGGTGAATGGATTAGATTTGAAGGGTAGTAATATTCATAGGTAAAATTATACACTGAAGGGTGGATGCTGTAAGGCATATGGATATCTCTTGTATTTTTGCTATGCTGTAAGGCATTTGTTAATATTGCCTGCATTTCTGTTCGTAAGTAAAACGTAACCAGTTGTGGTGTGGACCAGCATGTGGAGCTCACCGGGTGGTAAAAACGTGGAGGCAAAGGACATCGCGATGAAGGGAGGAGAATTCTGATCGAAGACATCATCTCTGGGGATCATATGGACTGTTTGAACATCAAACAGCCTGTCTACAACCACTCTCATGGACAATGGCCTTTTGAAATATGTGTGAATGGCTTCCTTCTTGCCTTATCACATCCATTGGTGGTATGCACCTAAAAACTCCCACTGCTGAGAGCAGGATATGACCACATGCAGGTGATCCTACAGGGTGGGATTGATAAAGCACTGAAACCCAATCGGATGACCCAATTCAAAATATTACCTTATATGTAAAAGGGCCGGGGTCAGAAAGGGGTATAAAGCCACAGCTCACATTGTTGCTGCAGCCGGGAAGTGTGACTTGGTCAGGCACAGGACATCGTGCGGAAGATATCTTTCAGCCGATCTGACCACCCAGGAATGAGTTTCTGTATGTGGGTCTACCAAGCAACTGGTGTTGTAAGTATATACTATTGCTTGGTGAGTTAATAAAGGTTTTCCACATAAAGTGGAAATTGTATCCAAAGTTTGTTTCATGCGATTGACACTCAACATGGGGTCAGGACCTTAGAGAGAAGTGAGACCCCCTGTTAAGAGTCCTGCATACCCAAGTCCAGGTCATTGATATAAAAGGAGCAGTGGTCCTAATACTGATTGCTGGGGAATATCACTGTCTACTTCCCTCCAGTCTATAAAACAACTGTTCACCTCTACTCTCTGCTTTCTGTCCCTTAGCGAACTTCAAATCCACACTGCCACTGTCCCTTTAATCCTGTGGACTTTAATTTTTCTTACAAGTTTATTATGTGGTGCTTTGCCAAATTCCCTTGAAAGTCCATATACACAACATCAACCACACTGCGCTCATCAACCCTCTCTGTTACTTCATCAAGGGACTCAATCAACTTAGTCAAACAAGATTTTTTTTTAATTCATTCATGGGATGTGGGCATCGCTGGCCAGGCCAGCATTTATTGCCCATCCCTAATTGCCCTTGAGAAGGTGGTGGTGAGCTGCCTTCTTGAACCGCTGCAGTCCATTTGGGGTAGGTATATCCACAGTGCTGTTAGGAAGGGAGTTCCAGGATTTTGACCCAGTGACAGCGAAGGAATGGTGATATAGTTCCAAGTCAGGATGGCGTGTGACTTGGAGGGGAACTTGCAGGGGGTGGGGTTCCCGTGTATTTGCTGCCCTTGCCCTTCTAGTTGGTAGAGGTCGCGGGTTTGGAAGGTGCTGTCGAAGGAGCCTTGGTGCCTTGTTGCAGTGCATCTTGTAGATGGTACACACTGCTGCCACTGTGCGTCGGTGGTGGAGGGAGTGAATGTTTGTGGATGGGGTGCCAATCAAGCGGGCTGCTTTGTCCTGGATGGTGTCGAGCTTCTTGAGTGTTGTTGGAGCTGCACCCATCCAGGCAAGTGGAGAGTATTCCATCAAGACTTGTGCCTTGTAGATGGTGGACAGGCTTTGGGGAGTCAGGAGGTGAGTAACTCGCCTCAGGATTCCTAGCCTCTGACCTGCTCTTGTAGCTACGGTATTTATATGGCTACTCCAGTTCAGTTTCTGGTCAATGGTAACCCCTAGGATGTTGATAGTGGGGGATTCAGCGATTGTAATGCTGTTGAATGTCAAGGGGAGATGGTTCGATTCTCTCTTGTTGGAGATGGTCATTGCCTGGCACTTGTGTGGCGTGAATGTTACTTGCCACTTATCAGCCCAAGCCTGGATATTGTCCAGGTCTTGCTGCATTTCTACATGGACTGCTTCAGTATCTAAGGAGTCATGAATGGTGCTGAACATTGTGCAATCATCCGCGAACATCCCCACTTCTGACCTTATGATTGAAGGAAAGTCATTGATGAAGCAGCTGAAGATGGTTGGGCCTAGGACAGTACCATGAGGAACTCCTCCATTGATGTCCTGGAGCTGAGATGATTGACCTCCAACAACTACAACCATCTTCCTTTGCGCTAGGTATGACTCCAGCCAGTGGAGGGTTTTCCCCCTGATTCCCATTGACCTCAGTTTTGCTAAGGCTCCTTGATGCCATACTGGGTCAAATGCTGCCTTGATGTCAAGGGCAGTCACTCTCACCTCACCTCTTGAGTTCAGCCCTTTTGTCCAGGTTTGAACCAAGGCTGTAAAGAGGTCAGGAGCTGAGTGGCCCTGGCGGAACCCAAACTGAGCGTCACTGAGCAGGTTATTGCTAAGCAAGTGCTGCTTGATGGCACTGTTGATGACACCTTCCATCACTTTACTGATGATAGAGAGTAGGCTGATGGGGCGGTAATTGGCTGGGTTGGATTTGTCCTGCTTTTTGTGTACAGAACATACCTGGACAATTTTCCACATTGCAAGGTAGATGCCAGTGTTGTAGCTGTACTGGAACAGCTTGGCTAGGGGCACGGCAAGTTCTGGAGCACAGGCCTTCAGTACTATTGCTGGAATATTGTCAGGGCCCATAACCTTTGCAGTATCCAGTGCCTTCAGTCGTTTCTTGATATCACGCGGAGTGAATCGAATTGGCTGAAGTCTGGCATCAGTGATGTTGGGGACTTCAGGAAGAGGCCGAGATGGATCATCAACTCGGCACTTCTGGCTGAAGATTGTTGCAAATGCTTCAGCCTTATCTTTCGCACTGATGTGCTGGGCTCCCCCATCATTGAGGATGGGGATATTTGTGGAGCCACCCCATCCAGTTAGTTGTTTAATTGTCCACCACCATTCACGGCTGGATGTGGCAGTACTGCAGAGCTTAGATCTGATCCATTGGTTATGGGAACGCTTAGCTCTGTCTATCGCATGCTGCTTACGCAGTTTGGCACGCAGATAGTCCTGTGTTGTAGCTTCACCAGGTTGACACCTCATTTTGAGGTACGCATGGTGGCGTAAAATTGAGCGGGAGGCTCCGGGAGTTGCCGGCCTACTCCCGCCTCCGCCGCACTTTCCCTGGGCCGCGGGGTGGGCGGGGGGTGAGGGTGCGAGAAACAGTCTCCCCACCCCAGGCCAATTATGTGGCCACTTAACGACCACTTAAGGCCTTCACCCCCTCCACGGGTATTTTACCCATGGCAAGCGGGCGTCTGGTAGACGTGAAAGGCCACCCAGTGATACCTGGCAGCTTCTCAGCGCACCGATGGGGGGCCCTGACAATCGGGCCCGATTGTGGGCCACCCCCACTTCCCCAACCACCCCCAGGACCCAACACACCCCCCTTCCCCGCAAACAACCACTCTTGCCTCGTTGGTTCGCAACCGACACCCCCAGCGAGGCAAACTCAACTTACCTTCGGTCCGGATCCATGTCCTCGGCTGAGCTGCAGTCCTAGCAATGGGCATCGTTCTCAGTGGATGCTGGCCCAATGATTGGCTGGCAGCTCACTGAGAGGACATCCTGCCTCTGAACAATTAAAGCCCGGGGACCCGTAAAATGCGGGTCGGATCCCCGGGCTGGGCGGATGCGGGTTCGCCACCAACATTTACGTCGGCGGCCAGCTCCCGTCCACCCAGCATAAAATGCAGCCCATTATCTCCAAACGTGTCCCCACTACCAACATTCGGCTTTCTGGCCTGTAGGTTTATCCCTTTCCTTTTTTAATCAGAGGTGTAACATTTGCAATTATCCAGTCCTCTGACACCAGCCCCATGTCTAAGGAGGATTGGAAGATTATTCCCTCAGTAACACAGGATGCATCCCAACTGGATTGGGTGACTTTTCTATTTGAGGACTACTAACATTATAAGTACCTCATCTTTATCTATTTTCATCCTACCCAATGTCACACAGCCTCCACCTTTACCGCTACATTGGCAGCATCCTCTTCTCTAGAGCTGTTCAATGCTGTTTATATACTTTTCCTGATTTCTTACCCATGAAACTATCCAGTATTACGTCACAACCTTTAGAGAAATAATTATTTATTCCCAACCCTATCCTTCATTTAAACAACAAATTGCAACCTGACAAAGTGTCTCAGAAGACATTTCAGATTTTTTTTTAAGGGAGATACAGCACTGAAACAGGCCCTTCAGCCCACTGAGTCAGTGCCGACCAACAACCACCCATTTATACTGATCCTACATTAATCCCATATTCCCTGCTACATCCCCACCATTCTCCTACTACCTACCTACACTAGGGGCAATTTACAATGGCCAATTTATCTATCAACCTGCAAGTCTTTGGCTGTGGGAGGAAATCGGAGCACCCGGCAGAAACCCACGTGGTCACAGGGAGAACTTGCAAACTCCACACAGGCAGTACCCAGAACCGAACCCGGGTCCCTGGAGCTGTGAGGTTGCGGTGCTAACCACTGCGCCACTGTGTCACCCTAAGCAGATGTGTGAACAATGCCACTATCGCTAAGCAGTGATATCTGTACTCTACTTATGGTCTCTGCAAGAAAGTTAGAATTACATTTATGTAGTGTCGTTCATGACTTCAGGACATTGCAAAGTGCTTTACAGCGAATAAAGTACTTTTGAAATGTAGTCACTGTTGTACTGTGGGAAACGAGGCAGCATGCTCCCACAAACAGTAATGCAATAAATGCCAGATAATCAGTTTAGTGATTTTAGTTGAGGGTAAATATTGGAGAGGACACCTGTGGAACTCCCCTGCTCTTCCTCAAAAAGTGCTGTGGGATCTTTTATGTCCACTTGAGAGGGCAGACGGGGCCTAGCTTTAAGGAAAAATTGTACCTCCAACCATGCAGCACTCACCCAGTACTGCACTGGATTTTATGCTCAGGGCCATGGAGTGGGACTTGAATCCATAACCTTCTGACTTATTGGTGAGAGTGCTACAGTATCGCCATGACTGGCACCATAGCTGACTCTGGTCTAACAAATCTTTAATCTTTATTGTCAAATGTGTCCCAGTGAGCAATTTGAGCAACTTTCAGTAAAGACTCCAGAACTGGCTATTCCTGGCCATTCTACAAAGTAAACCTGCCTGAATTATATATATTATAATATACTACCTTTTCAATTTATATATGTTCTTTTAATGATGCCCCATTTAAAAAATAGAGTCTGGTGACTCATTAAGTAAATGCTTTGCATGATATGGTGCTGAGTTGTACAGACTAGGAAGGTCCTGGGTTTGGCTAGGACTTGCGCTCCTGAAAGTTATCCAGTCACACCTGCTAGAAATTCATATGTCTGAACAGTCTTAGCAATGATGGCCTCTCACAGTCAAATAGCCCACTCACACATTATAAACAGCTTTATGGGCAAGTAATTTGATGTCCATCACTTTTCATAGAACCCTCCGAATCACCACCATCAGGAGAAGAGGGATGAAAGGAGAAAATTGGATAAAAAAGCTGCAATTTCTAAGCTAATTTTTAATTGCAATAAAGCCCCTAAAGGTATTCTGACACCAGGTTCAGTTTACATATAACTCAAGCCTGGTATAAAGACTCATTTTAAATGTTCCCAGGTGGTCCGTTGAACCTCTTGGGAGCTTTAGAAAGTTATTTTTCAATGCATTTAATGTTAGTTCTCTTAACATTAAAAATCAGCCCCCCAATAGCAGAACTCCATGTATGCACCCAAAAATGTATGCTGAATGTTTCTTTCTGGCTGCCTCATTGTAATCTGAAGCAATCCACAGCAGGCAGTATAATTCAAGTCTTTTGGCTGAACATTACACTTTGGGGCTATTAGTCTTAGATTGGTAGTACTGGTATAACTTCAGCCTTTCATCACTTACTTTTTCCAATTATATCCTTCTCTCATCCTGCTTTTCGATTATCTCAACAGCTTTGAATACTGAAATAAATTAAATGCGGTTCAGCTGGATTTAGGATAGATGGTGGGTAAAATTTATCTTAGTCCACAGTCAATTCAGTAAATGGCATTTAAATTATTTGTTTGTTTGTTAATGCACTGTCCTGAATAGATAAGTTTACTCAGTGCGATTCCTGGAATTTCCATATATTAAGGTGTGCTAAATCTAGATACAATAGCGTGGCCAATATAAAATCATCTGAAAGAATCTTGCTTAGCGAACTAAATAACCAATTAATTGATGTAATTAGCAGATGGTGGGGCCATTCCAGCTATAAAGTGTGCAATTTCGGGGTGAAATGGAGGAACAAGGAAGATGATTGTGATTGTTGAGGCCCCAGGACATTGCTGCAGGAATTCCTCACAGCAGTGTCTTAGGCCCAGCTAGTTGCTTCATAAATGATCTTCCCTCCATGAAAGAATTGGGGTCCCAATACGAGGCTCTGGGGAATCCTAATCCATACCCCCACCCCATTGTAATCAAGTTCCCCCTGTGAGTCCCCTTCTCTTTCATTCCTTTGGTTGTTACAAATTGATATCTTGGAACTGATGCCCACTGAACTTAATTTGTAAAGAAGTCTCTTATGCAGTATTTTCTCAAAGGCCTTTTGAAAATTTAGGCATGCTACTTCTTAATGTTTTCCTTTACACTCCCTCAAAAAGTATAAAAAGTTAATCATACATAGGCTGCCATGATTATAGCAAATTGTTTATGTCAATTGAAGTAATTTATTTACCATAAATTGATCCGGTAATCTGTGCACAAAGGGAAGGAACAAAGATTTATAAGAGCTATTGAAACAGGAGAAAAAAGGCTAGACTGGTGAGAAAGTTTGAAGACTGGTAATATTTACACTTGCAGCAAAATATCCTTGCCACGTATCAAGTCATTGCCTAGAAGGCCTGTTGTCATTTTTGGCACTATTGACAGTGCAGTGCTGATATTTCTCCTTGGCTGCAGCTGTGATTCCAGGAGAAGACACAATTTACCAATAGATTGCTCGGTGAGGCACAGCCTCCTCATGCAGTACTCCTTAATGAGGTGGAGGTGGCCCTGTTGCCTGTAGTGGATTCCAGATGGAATAATAAGTTCTAGTAGTCCTTGTAACCTGGAGAGATTTTAGGAACATGGGCAAAAAGCAATATTAATATAGTTGTAGACTTAATATATAAAATGAGTACACATTACTGCACATTCAGCACATGCATGAGTTTCAACCCTTAAAACAATTTACGCTTTTTTCAGTAGTTTTCCTTGACACTATTGAAATCGATGGCCTACTATCAAACACATTCAGTCTTCCCAAATTGTTGGCTTCAGAGATATTTATACACTTTACATAGGAACATAGGAAATAAGAGCAGGAGTAGGCCATTCAGCCTGACGAGCCTGTTCCGTCATTCAAACCAATTATGGCTGATCATCTACCTCAATGCCACTTTACCCCACTATCCCCATATCCCTTTATGCCATTCGTATCCAGAAATCTATTGATTTCTGTCTTGAACATGCTCAATGATTGAGTTTCCACAGCCCTCTGGGGTAGAGGATTCCACAGATTCACCACCCTCTGAGTAAAGAAATTCCTCCTCGTCTCAGTCTTAAATGGCCTGCCCCTTATTCAGAGACTGTGTCCCCTAGTTCTAGACTCATCAGCCAGAGGAAACATCCTATCTCCATCCACCCTGTCACACCCTGTAAGAATTTTGTAAGTTTCAATGAGATCACCTCTCATTCTTCGAAACTGTAGAGAATACAGGCCCAGTTTCCTCAATCTCTCCTCATAAGACAATCCCACCATCCCAGGGATTAGTCTGGTGAACCTCTGTTGCACTCCCTCTATGGAAAGTATATCCTTCCTTAGATAAGGAGACCAAAACTGTACACAATACTCCAGGTACTGACTCACCAAGGCTCTATACAATTGCAGCAAGACAGCTTTAGACAGATGTGTTTCTGTTCAGTCTGTAAAATGTGGCTGACAGTTCCATGCATAGACTGTGGGTGCTATCTAGACAGGATTCACCCCAAACACATACCAGAATTCTTAATAAATCAATTCCCTTTGGTAAATTGAAATATTTGTCACTTAAATAACATATGTAGCAGAATTCAAGGAAAGAAAACCATTTTAATCATTAAGAGAATTTGCAATAGTAAACTGCCTTCTTCATCAAAGACACCAATGCAAGTAGGTTTAGATTATTTAAGCTTCTTCCTCCTTTAGATTGAGTTGTATTTTCTCTTACCATTACGGCCTTGATTATCATGTGCAGTATATGTTGTAGAATGTATTACATATTGTACTTGATAAATCAATTGACCTTCTGTTTTGTATTTTTCTTTGTAATTGTGGTATTTTTAATATGCACATTTTGTGAATAGAAGGTGGAAATGTTTTTGCAGGCAAACACTTGAAATGGATGCTGAATAATTTAATATAGATGCCATTTACTTTTCCAGTGGCTTGAAATTGTGTGTACAAACAACGGAGACTGTATTTTAGTTTGGTCTTGGTAGTAATATCAATGAAAATAATATTGGAAATGTGAATATGTTTACACTAACTGGAAGGGAGAAGTGTAAATCTGATTGGTATAAATAGCTGTTTTATTTTAATTATAATCTTGTTTTTCCCCTATCCTTTCATTTAAGTCTTAGATTATTCCTAGATTTCAGAATGTACAGCAGTGAGGAAAGTTTGACTGTATTGACTCGGATGTGCTGAGTTGTGATGTGCGTGGTACTGAAGTAACTTAATAAACTGCAGTGATGCCAACTAAATGAAACTTGTTGCTTTCTGAGACTTTTTTCCTACAGTTTTTGATGAAATCAAATACTCCGTTTTCTGAATACCAGAAGAACTTTATAAACTTGCAAACTATATCTTCCTTCCACAAAACATTTGTACATGATTTTTGTACAATTCAAATGCTGAATTTTCTAAAGAGGAGTTCTTCTTGGCTACATAAATATAATGGTTTGGAATAGAATCTGATTGAAGAATTATCTTGCATATATTTCAGAAAGACCAGTCCAGCCGCGGATGAAGCTAGGGTCAAATAAAATACAGTGTAAACAGATTATAAATTTGTTTTGTTTTGCATGACTTTCATTTCACTGCTCATACCACGGAACTTTGCTTCAGTTATACAAAAGCTTCTAAGGCCATAGAGAAAGTTTCCATAGATTATGAAAACTTGGATATTTTATTCCTGCTACTTTGCTGTCCCCAGAATTATGAGGATTTCTGGGCTTAACGATCCTGAACACCTTCATTTTTATGGAATAGTTCAATATAAGTGCTGCCACCCAATACAACTATGACATCTGGAAGGCTAGCTACTTAATGTTCATGCCCAGCTTTAATGGTGTATTTTTTCACAATTTTTTCACAATGGCTGAAGATCGAACAAATTACCAGTACAACATTTCATTCATACTATGAATTACTTCTTGAAGTGTTTTATGGGAAAATGCATCAACCATTCTGTGCCAGCAAGCTCCCACAAATAGCTCGGAGGCAAATGATTGATTCCTTTTGTTTTGTTTGCAGTAGTGTTGGTTGGGGAAGGATAAACCAGAGGTTAGCTTCCACATATATGCCAATGTCACCCAATTCTGCATCTCCAACTCCATCTGCTGTCTAACTGCCTGTCTGACACTAAATTCTGGATGATCCAGACATTTAGCAACTCAGAATTGGAAATATCAAAACCATCCTGGTCAACTCCCCCAAGAACATGACTTCTCAAGCGTCAATCCTATATCCCTCCTTGGCTGCTCACTCAGGAACTCAATCTCATTGCCAGATTAACCCCGAGCTGAGTCTCAATTCCATATTTAGTCTCAGAAGCACCACTTACTTCCAATCCAGACTCCACCTTACCTCAATCCATCTGCTGCTAGAACACTCATCTATGCCTCCATCACCTCAGATCTCAATTTCACCAATGTTCTTTTTACAAACACCTTCAACTCTATCTTACACCACCACCAACTCATTCAGAACTATGTGGCCTGTGTTCTATCCCACACAAGGACCTATACACCCACCACTCCAGTCCTTGATGAGCTCAGACAAAATGTGTCAACTTTAAAATCCATGTCTGTGCCTTCAGATCACTGTAAATGCTTCTCCAATCTATCTCTGCAATTTTTTCCAGCCGCACCGCCAGGTTGCATGCTCTAATCTTCCAATTCCAGTCTACTGTCTGTCATCCCCACTGCCCCACCCTTAACTCCTGGCCTTCAATCATCATGCCGCTTTTCAATTCTGTTCCTAAATCCCTCCACATTGGTGTTAGTCAATAAAAATACAAAGACAGACTTGAAAAGCTAGGTCTTTTTTTTATTAGGCTTATTAGATTCTGGGGTGTATGAAACAATGTTCTGAATTTTATGGGTCCTCTAGGGACGGAAACGGAGGTTGGGGGGGGCGCATAAAATTGCATGGGAATACAGGGGGTGGTGTGCACGCCCCAGGCCAATTGAGGCCCTTAAGTGGCCAATTAATGGCCATTTAAGGGCTTCTTCCCTCCTTCACCTCAATTTAATCGAAGGCAGAAGGGCCTGCCAGCGCATGGAGATGCCACCAGGTAAAACCTGGCTACCTCCTAGCGAGGTCGGAGGGTTCCTCCTTTGGGGTCAATCCAGGGCCCCCAAAGGGCCTGATTGCTGCCAACCCAGGAACACTACCCCCACCTGGTCAACAGGGCCTGCCTGAATGGCCCTGACGACCCCAAATCCACTTACCTTTCCTGGGGTTTCCTTCCGCCATCCAGTCCACCACCAGGTTTCCCATGGTCAGAATAAAATTCAACCCAATGGGACAGGATAGATAGAAGCAGACTGCTTCCAGTTATTGACGGTTCAAGAATGAGGAGCCATAGATACAAGATTAAATGCAAGAGATTTAGAAGAGGGCGGGAGAGACTTCTTTACCCATTTACACAGAGAGTTGTGAGGCTGTGGAATTCACTTCCATGGTTAGTGGTTGTGACAGAAACTATGGGCTGACTTTTATGGGCCCCCAAGGGATGGGAATGGAGGCAGGGTGGCCAATAAAAGTTGCGTGGGAAGGCAGAGGGTGGAGTTCCCGTCACCTTCCCATTTAGTCCGGGGCAGAGAAGGCCACGGATGGCCTTTCCACCCCAGGCCAATTGAGGCCCTTAACTGGCCAATTAATGGCCACTTAAGAGCCTCTTCCTGCCTCCACCTCAATTTAATTGAAGGCAGAGGGGGGTACTGCCACATGGAGATGTCGTCAGGTATAACCTGGCGACCTCTTCGCAGGATTGGAGGGGATCTGTTCTTTGGGAGCAAGCCAGGGCCACCGGAGGGAACCCCCTGGTGTGAATCTCTAACCACCGGGAAGAACGCTCCCACCCTCACCAACCCCTCACCCCATTGCCAGGGCCTGCCTGAATGGCCCCAGTGACCCTGACCCCACTTAATTCTCCCGAGGTCTTCTCTCTTCAGTACTGCAGGGCGCTGTCGGTACTGCAGAGCTTCCAGTACTGCACTTGTCAGGGAGGTTGGAGATCATCCCTTAAAGGGATGGCATCTCCGACAGCAGACAGTTAACTGCTTGCCCGCCATGGTCAGAGGGCTGAGGCAGGGTCCTCCACCTTCCAACCTGCCACTGGGATCCCTGCCGCCGGAATAAAATTCAGCCCTATGCCAACATTCAAGATTAAGTTGGGTAAATGAATGAAGGGATGTGGGAACAGGGTGCATAAATGTGTTTAGAATGATTTGCTCACGTGGAGGGTGCACGCCAACATGGTTGGCTCGAATGGCCTGTTTCTATGTTGTAACTTCTATGTATAGCCTGTGTATATACAAATTTCATTCCTGTAGTATTTTTATTAGTGTTGCAATGCAATGTGTTTTGAAAAGTAGCAGGACGGCAGGGATGCATAAAGAACACACTATAATATAATGTAAAATAAATAAGAGCTGTGTGTCATAGAAATTCATCAGTTTTATGATAGGATTGAATACAAATAATAGGCATTTGGTCTAGCAATGAATTATAACTGTGGACTTAATCTATGGTTTGATCTTTCCATCGATCTGCCTATTTGCATTTTCAGGTCGAATTTGAGTGCAGAATACAGGCTTAAAGACAGGATTCTTGATAGTGTGGAGGAACAGAGGGATCTTGGGGTCCATGTCCAAGATCGCTCAAAGTTGCCACCCAAGTTGATAGGGTTGTTAAGAAGGTGTATGGTGTGTTGGCTTTCATTAACAGGGGGATTGAGTTTAAGAGCCGCGAGGTTATGCTGCAGCTCTATAAAGCCCTGGTTAGACCACACTTGGAATATTGTGTTCAGTTCTGGTCGCCTCATTATAGGAAGGATGTGGAAGCTTTAGAGAGGATGCAGAGGAGATTTACCAGGATGCTGCCTGGACTGGAGGGCATGTCTTACGAAGAAAGGTTGAGGGTGCTAGGGCTTTTCTCATTGGAACGAAGAAGGATGAGAGGTGACTTGATAGAGGGGTACAAGATGATGAGAGGCATAGATAGAGTGGATAGCCAGAGACTTTTTCCCAGGGTGGAAAGGGCTATCACCAGGGGGCATAATTTTAAGGTGATTGGAGGAAGGTTTCGGGGAGATGTCAGAGGTAGGTTCTTTACACAGAGAGTGGTGGGTGCGTGGAATGCACTGCCAGCGGTGGTAGTAGAAGCAGATACATTAGGGACATTTAAGCGACTCTTGGATAGGTACATGGATGATAGTAGAATGAAGGGTATGTAGGTAGTTTGATCTTAGAGTAGGTTAAAGGTTTGGCACAACATCGTGGGCCGAGGGGCCTGTACTGTGCGGTACTGTTCTATGTTGTATGTTCTTTAAACAATAGAGCTGCAAATGATTGGGAAAAGGATCCATTGAATACCAGGTTAGCTTTTACAATAAAATGAATATGATTTTGAGAAGGTAAACTGTGGACTGTCTTCCGTAGACAGTAGTTGAACTATTTCTGGTGCAAAGCTGTAACAATGCCAGACCACTTCCACTTTGCATTCAGACCACCTTTCGTCAATGCAGATTTTTACCTATAATCTATGTTCAATTGGTAGAGCGGCACCTCCAGAAATGCAGTACAATCACAGAACACAATGGTTGACACTGAGATTAGCACACTGCATAATGCCTTCTTCCTCTGGTATTATTGGGTCTTTCATTACCCCTCACCCAATTCTCCAACCAAAACTATTGAACTAACAACTGTTGAAATATATGGGAAATTATAACTCATTCTCAATATTGATCTTAAATATTTGCTTTGGACCAGAACAAAAGCCCAATCATTGAAAAGAATGAAATGATCCAAATCATTGTTACCATCAATGGTTTATTATTTAGATATTGGTTTAACAAACATGATTTCGCCTATTTAGTTAAAAAAAATCTTCTCAGGATATGGATGATGATGACAACACTGCATTTATTGTCTATCCTAGTTGTCCTGAGAAGGTGGTGGGGCTACTCTTTGAACTATCGCAGACTTATGCTGATGGTTTTACAATCAGAAATTCCAGGTTTTTGACCCAGTCACAATGAAGAAATGGAGGTATATGTACAAGTCAGGAAGGTAGGTGACATGGAGGAAGATTGGAGGTGGTGGCAGTTCCATGATGTTGGTGCTGATGTCCTTATTGGTGGTGGAGGCTGGGCGGTGCAGTCAAAGTAAACTTTGTGAGTTGCTACAATGCATTCAGTAGATCATAAATATACTTAAGCACACCAGTCATGGTTGGAGTGGACATGGAGTGCATTGGTAGGGTCTCTGACCAAGTGAGTTGATCTGTTTTTACAGCTTCATCAATCCATGAGAGTGGTGAGGCATTGTCAGAGGTGCTGTCTTTCAGGTAACATGTTAAACCAAGGTCCATCTTCCCTGTCAGGTGGACATAAAACATCCATGGCACTTTTAGAAGAAGAGCAGGGGAACTGTCCCAGTGTCCTGGCCAACAATGATCCCTCAACCAACATCACTGAAACAAATTATCTGGTCATTATCACATTGCTGTTTGTGAGATCTTGATGTGTACAAATTGACTGCTGCATTTCCTATGTTACTTAGAGCTTGGATTAGTACTTGGAAATATGATGTTGTTGCTATTACAGAGACTTGGTTGAGGGAAGGGCAGGATTGGCAGCTAAATGTTCCAGGCTTTAGAAGCTTCAGGCTGGATAGAGGGGGATGTAAAAGGGGTGGGGGAGTTGCATTACTGGTTAAGGAGAATATCACAGCTGTACTGCGGGAGGACACCTCAGAGGGGTCATGCAGCGAGGCAATATGGGTGGAGCTCAGGAATAGGAAGGGTGCAGTCACGATGTTGGGGGTTTACTACAGGCCTCCCAACAGCCAGCGGGAGGTAGAGGAGCAGATATGTAGACAGATTTTGGAAAGATGTAAAGGTAACAGGGTTGTAGTGGTGGGTGATTTTAACTTCCCCAATATTGACTGGGACTCACTTAGTGCTCGGGGCTTGGATGGGGCAGAATTTGTGAGGAGCATCCAGGAGGGCCTCTTGAAACCGTATGTAGATAGTCCAACTAGGGATGGGGCCATTCAGGACCTGGTATTGGGGAATGAGCCCGGCCAGGTGGTCGAAGTTTCAGTGGGGGAGCATTTCGGTAGCATTGACCATAATTCCATAAGTTTTAAGGTACTTGTGGATAAGTATAAGAGTAGTCCTCGGGTGAAGGTGCTAAATTGGGGGAAGGCTAATTATAACAATATTAGGCAGGAACTGAAGAATTTAGATTGGGGGCGGCTGTTTGAGGGTAAATCAACATCTGATATGTGGGAGTCTTTCAAATGTCAGTTGATTAGAATCCAGGGCCAGCATGTTCCTGTGAGGAAGAAAGACAAGTTTGGCAAGTTTCGGGAAGCTTGGATAACACGGGATATTGTGAGCCTAGTCAAAAAGAAAAAGGAAGCATTTGTAAGGGCTAGAAGGCTAGGAACAGATGAAGCACTTGAGGAATATAAAGACAGTAGGAAGGAACTTAAGCAAGGAGTTAGGAGGGCTAAAAGGGGTCATAAAAAGTCATTGGCAAACTGGATTAAGGAAAATCCCAAAGCTTTTTATACATATATAAAGAGCAAGAGGGTAACCAGGGAAAGGGTTGGCCCACTCAAGGACAGAGATGGGAATCTATGCGTGGAGCCAGAGGAAATGGGTGAGGTGCTAAATGAGTACTTTGCATCAGTATTCACCAAGGAGAAGGACTTGGTGGATGATGAGCCTAGGGAAGGGAGTGCAGATAGTCTCAGTCATCTCATTATCAAAAAGGAGGAGGTGTTGGGTGTCTTGCAAAGCATTAAGGTAGATAGGTCCCCAGGGCCTGATGGGATCTACCCTAGAATACTGAGAGAGGCAAGGGAAGAAATTGCTGGGGCCTTGACAGAAATCTTTGCATCCTCATTGGCTACAGGTGAGGTCCCAGAGGACTGGAGAATAGCCAATGTTGTTCCTTTGTTTAAGAAGGGTGGTAAGGATAATCCAGGAAATTATAGGCCAGTGAGCCTTACGTCAGTGGTAGGGAAACTATTAGAGAGGATTCTTCGGGACAGGATTTACTCCCATTTGGAAACAAACGAACTTATTAGCGAGAGACAGCATGGTTTTGTGAAGGGGAGGTCGTGTCTTACTAATTTGATTGAGTTTTTTGAGGAAGTGACGAAGATGATTGATGAGGGAAGGGCGGTGGATGTTGTCTATATGGACTTTAGTAAAGCCTTTGACAAGGTCCCGCATGGCAGACTGGTGCAAAAGGTGAAGTCACACGGGATCAGAGGTGAGCTGGCAAGATGGATACAGAACTGGCTCAGTCATAGAAGACAGAGGGTAACAGTGGATGGGTGTTTTTCTGAATGGAGGGATGTGACTAGTGGTGTTCCACAGGGATCAATGCTGGGACCTTTGCTGTTTGTAGTATATATAAATGATTTGGAGGAAAATGTAGCTGATCTGATTAGTAAGTTTGCGGACGACACAAAGGTTGGTGGAGTTGCGGATAATGATGAGGATTGTCAGAGGATATAGCAGGATATAGATCGGTTGGAGACTTGGGCGGAGAAATGGCAGATGGAGTTTAATCTGGACAAATGTGAGGTAATGCATTTTGGAAGGTCTAATGCAGCTGGCAAGTATACAGTAAATGGCAGAACCCTTAGGAGTATTGACAGGCAGAGAGATCTGGGCATACAGGTCCATAGGTCACTGAAAGTGGCAACGCAGGTGGATAAGGTAGTCAAGAAGGCATACGGCATGCTTGCCTTCATCGGTCGGGGCATAGAGTATAAAAATCGGCAAGTCACGTTGCAGCTGTACAGAACCTTAGTTAGGCCACACTTAGAATATTGCGTGCAATTCTGGTCGCCACACTACCAGAAGGACGTGGAGGCTTTGGAGAGGGTACAGAGGAGGTTTACCAGGATGTTGCCTGGTCTGGAGGGCATTAGCTATGAGGAGAGGTTGGAAAAACTCGGATTGTTTTCACTGGAACGACGGAGGTGGAGGGGCGACATGATAGAGGTTTACAAAGTTATGAGCGGCATGGACAGAGTGGATAGTGAGAAGCTTTTTCCCAGGGTGGAAGAGTCTGTTACTAGGGGACATAGGTTTAAGGTGCGAGGGGCAAAGTTTAGAGGGGATGTGAGAGGCAAGTTTTTTTACACAGAGGGTGGTGAGTGCCTGGAACTTGCTGCCAGGGGAGGTGGTGGAAGCAGATACGATAGCGACGTTTAAGAGACATCTTGACAAATATATGAATAGGAAGGGAATAGAGGGATATGGGCCCCGGAAGTTCAGAAGGTGTTAGTTTCGGCAGGCATCAAGATGGGCGCAGGCTTGGAGGGCCAAATGGCCTGTTCCTGTGCTGTACTGTTCTTTGTTCTTTGTTTGTTCTTTTGTTACAACTGTTGACTATATTTCAAAAAGTACTTAATTGACTACAAAATGATTTGGGATGCCCTGAGATTGTAAAAGGAGCTATATAAATGCAAGTTCTTTCTTTATGCTGCAGACTTGAGTTTTGTAAATGGTTGAAATGTTTTCAGGGTTGGAATGTCACAGAATACCCAGTCGCTGCCCTGTTCTTTTAGCCATGTTGTTGATACACCTGGTTCAGTAAAGCTTCTAGTTAATTGTGTCTGCCAGGTTGTGACACTAGGAGGCTCTGCAATGGTGCTGCCATTCATGGTCAGGACAGGTGGTAGTTAGGCTTTCTCTTTTTGGATGTGGCACAAATGCTACCTGTCATTTTCCAGTCCAAGCCTTGATTTTTTCCATGTCCTGCTCTAGACTGGCATGGATTGCTTCAATGATGTACTGAGCGGTTGCCACACTGCAAGAGTTTTTTTTAAATATTCACTCACAGGATGTGGGTATTGCTAGCAAGGCCAGCATTTAGTACCTTTCCTTAATTGTCCTTGAGAAGGAGGTGGTGAGCTGCCTTCTTGAATACAACTACATGCCTTGCTAGGCCATTTCAGAGGGCAGTTAAGTATTAACCAGATTGTAGTCTGGGGTCTGGAGTCACATAAGCCATACCAGGTAATTGGAATATTGTCTGAAAAGAAAGAATGTGCAGGGCTACAGGGAAAGTTGGGGGAGTGACACTTGATGAACTTTGCTCCTTCAGAGAGCCAGCACAGACATGACAGGCCAAATGGCCTCCTTTTGTGCTGCAACCATTCTATGATTCTATGAAATTTCCTTTCCTAAAGGAAATTAGTGAACCAGGTGGGGTTTTACAACAATCTGGTAGTTTCATAGTTATCAATCATGATACTAGCTTTTTATTCCAGATTTATTTAATTAACTGAATTTACATTCCTCAGCTGCTATGGATGGGATTTGAACTCATGTCTTCAGATCATTAATGCAGGCCTCTGAATTACTAGTCTAGTAACATAACCACTATATTACTGTAGCCCCGAGTTTCGGATGAAATGATATACTGAGGGCCCATCTCCCTGCTCAGATGGGCCTAAAATTACCACAGTACTATTCAAGGAAGAGCTGGGGAGTTCTCTTGATGTCCTAACCAGTGTTTATCCTTCAATCAAGCCCAATAAAACAGATTGGGGGCAATCAGATTGAGTGTGGGTGAAAAATGGGCAGTGGAGGATTAGCTGCCTGTTTTACATTCTGTTCAATCTTCCTATCCATTATCTGGGCATTGACATTTGTGGAATCTTGATGTGCAGAACCTAGCTGTGTATTTGACTGCATTACAATAATGATTACATTTTTAAAGTATTTAATTCGCTGTAATTCATTTTGGGATGTCTTGAGAACTTGAAAGGCACTTCCTTCTTCCCTTCATTGTAAGAGGAGTTGTGCATGGAGTTGAATACTGTAGCATAATATAGGAACACTCCCTTTCCTCATCATATGATAAAAGTGAGGTCATTGATGAAGCAGCTGAAGATGGTTGGGCCAAGGACACTGCCCTGAGGAACTCCTGCAGCCGTGCCCTGGAGCTTCAATGACTGGTCCAACAACCATGACTATCTTCCTTTGTACCAGGTATGACTCGAGTCATTGGAGGGTTTCTCCTTGAATCCCTCTGAACTCAATTCCTTCTAGGTGACATACTCAGTTGACTCATGCCTTGACGTTGAGTGCAGCAATTTTCTCCTCTCCTCCCATATTCAGCTCTTGCATCCAGCTCTGAAACAAAACTGTGACCGGGTGAGGAGACGAACGGTTCTGTCAAAACCCAAACTGAGCATTAGTGAGGAGATTGAGAGAGTAGATGTTGCTTTTTGGCACTCGAACACAAATACTTGCTTGATCCATGTGTAGAGGTTCATTTCCCCGCTGTGTTAACTATGATGGTGTGGGTGGGGATTTCTAGACTTCCCTAGCATTAAAAGAATTGACTAGTAGGTTTAAAAAATCTCAAGCAGGTTCAGTGGACTGCTTCACACCTGCCTGGAGTTCTAATGTTCCTGGTGCAAACTCAAACTACATGAAATGGGCTCCTACAAGATATGTCATAACTCTTGACCGGGCTCTTGTGTTGGAAGCCACTTTCATGTTGAGGCACATTTTACAGTGCTTCACGACAACGCAAAAGTAGCAGCATATTGATAGTCTTAGCAGCACTGAATAAACAATTTGTTGTATTTAAATTAGATTCATGGGGCTATCACAAATGAAAAAAAATGTTGAGGTAATATTTATGATCAGTGAGTGACACAGATTGCAAATCCATTTAAACATATGGGGCTATCTTTACATGTTTAGAGTCAAATAGGTCACATTTATGATTCTTGCCAGGTCCAAGTGTATCATTCATGTCACCTTGGCTCAGTTGGTAGAGCATCACTGACTGTGGACCAGAAGGTTGTGATATGCACTTGAATTTATAATCCAGACCGACAATTCTGTGCAGTTCCGAGTGAATGCTGCATTGTGACATGTGACAGCCTTTGGTGAGATGTTAAACAGTGGGCCTGTTGAAATGCATGTTAAAATGCCGCCATCATCGCACACCGCTGCTCTGAGAATGGTAGCTGCAGTCAAAAAAACACTTTGCAATTGAGACTATCAAAATTATACTTCGTGTTTCTGATGGATTTAAATCTAAATTCTTGCTCAGTGAACGTGTGATCTGACGCAGAGTTCTGTTTCCAGCTGGGAAATGTTTAATGTTTTGGAAGGCTGATAAGATTGGGACAATCTCAAAACATTCATTAAAAAAAACACAGGCCCTGTTTTTAACACAGCTTCACACTGCCCTGGATTTATACTTTCGGTGGGATCAAGCTGAATGGGTGTAAGATTGCAAAATGGAGATGGCTAACACTTTTTGAGTAAGAGCGAACAGTTCTTCTGGTGTCCTGGTCAACATTCTTCTCGCAACTAATATTCTTTTCTGCCGTTACTGGCCAGACTATTTGCTACTTTCACCTACATAATAGCAGTTTAGAACCAATGTAAATAATATATATCGTTTTAAAGCTCCTTGGGACGATTTACTACGCTAAAGGCGCTATATAAATACAAGTTGTTTTAGACGTCCGTACATTATAAAGATCTAGTATTATAGAATTGTTCATATTATGTAAGTTTTTAAGAGGGACGTGCGTGGTCACCGAGATTTTAAATACTGCCAAAGTTGGAGCTCCCGCGCGAGTTGAAATTGGAAACAATACAGAAACATTGAAAGCTTCAACATAAGGACGGTTGATATCTGCAGTCACTGTCGATCACTCCGTTTACTGGAGGCCCGCACGTTCAAGCCAGATCCAACAGCACAGAGGCAACTGAAGTCATTCATTTGCAGAAGTGTGCAGATTAATCTGACGTCCTAAATGTGATCGAAGCACGTTTTGATAAAAGTACAATTGTCGCCAGTACCTATTTTTCTACGCCAATCTTCTGAAATAGATGATGAAACCGAGTCCTTTTAAAAATTTTCTTTAATTATATTTAGCAAAAGCGTCCCCTTGCCATGTGCTCGATGGCCGGCATGGACACGATAGGCCGAAGGGCCTGTTTCCGTGCTGTATGACTCTATGATATGCAGACCCTTCTCTCGTATACTGCGAATTCCAATGAATTTTTCACTGAAGTAAACTTGAGTGTTTCCGCACTTTCCAAATCAGTGGTGTGTGTTTTAATTGTATGAAGAGTCATGTTTAGTTACTTCACAATTATAATAGTTTGGAGCAATTAATCATATTTATATGCCCGAGGATGGCAAATAATTCTAAATAAAGTCTCATACAGAATGCGCTTTTGTAACTCCATAGCACTGCATTATACATTTATACATTAAATCAGTACAAAGTATGTTTCTGGGTTACTTTTAAACTCGTGGAAGAAAATGGTCTGTACGACTAAAGATCGGCAGCTTTGAGCACTGGGATCCTTTTACAGTTGAAGACTTCCCTCGGGAGATTACATGTCCGTGGTAAAATCTACCACAAAATGAGCACAGGCTAAGTGCCGGAATCTTGTGGTTACTCCATATCGCCATATGTTTTCGTTCAGTTATGATTATTATTATTGCCATGTACGGTTTTCAATTCTACATCAACTTGACAACCCCACTGGTTATAAAATTGGGGATAAAATGCCGGGTAAAGGATGCAGTATGTATTGAATTGTTGTTATAAACCGCAGTAATCAAAGATAACGAGGTCAAGTTATGTTTACCGTCTGTCTAGGAGAAATATAAGGGTATTGGCCAATATGAGACTGGACAATATAAGGCAAGGGACTGGACAATGTTTGAACGACCTGGTCCCATATAGAAAGCTGACCGACGATTAAAAACGAACGGCGCCGCCTTTCCAAAATGTCTCACATCTTCTGCTAAAAACACCGCTCCAACCGCTTGGGTTTGGTTTCGATTTATCATTTTATTTTCTCATTTGTAATTTGACAAGCTCTCCCCTTTCCCCAAACACCGGGAGGCTGTCAGCGATTCCATTCCACTTGACTGCGTGAGATGTTGGAGATTTAAACAGCAGCGACTTTACAAACTCTAATCCCTAAACTGGTTTTATGGGAGCTAAATGAATAAGTGATGGGATTTATTTATTTTTTTTCTGGTGTGTGTGGTAAATATCTCAGTAGTTTGGCCGGATTGGCTGTGGGTGTAGTTTGGGGATGGTAAAATGTCCCCTGCGTGAGTCAGTATTGTGAAAGAACACCTGACACCCCGACTCCTATTTCTGCTTTTCAAAAGGGTTTATTCAAGCAAATAATGGGATCGCGGCAGAAAACGTTTCAGAGCAGGAGGCAATGTTAAACTTCACCACATGAACTCCGTTTCCAGGGCTATTAAGCTTTTAATTGGAAAATAGCGGACGGGAGTTTCAAGGTGACTATAATGGGCTAGGTGCAAATTCAGATGTGAATTGTGCACATCCATTTCCAGTGACGCGGGAGGCGGGAATAAACAGTGCAATGCTGTTCAATGAGGATAGTGCTGTAGTTATTTTGATGGCATGTGGTGCGAGAATAGAACAGTACGCTGCACTTTGAGTGCTTATTTCGATAGCTTGCAATCTGCAACAAAATACTAATGAGCGTATACGATTTTCTGAGACGGTGCAAAGATTTGGGCAATTTGAAAGATAATTTCAAAGGCTGTATTAGGATGTTGTGTGCTGTTCTGCATTTCACGAATGGATTCTAGAGACAGTCTACGGTTAGATGTCTGCTTTGACACACATTGAAAAACAGTCCATTTGTATGTCAGCAATAGATAGCATGCATTAAGCAACCGAGTGGTGTAATAAACAGATCTGATCTGTGCAAATGATGCAGAATTTGAAATGTGTGAACTAAGAGCACAAGCGACACATTATTCAATAAGGTAATTAATTGCAGTCTCTTGAGCACTGGGCCGCTGCAGCATGGGTTACAATCTGTGCATGTCCCTATTCATTATAATAGTTGTGGAAAATTGATGTACTTTTTACGCGACCAAAAGCACGAGGAGTGGGCGAATTGCACAATAAAATCAGACAATGTCCTGACAGCACGGATCCCACTTCGTCATTTGTTAGATGACAACATTCAATGAAAAGTTGAGATCCTGTGTTCCTCAGTAGGGTTTCGTGATTGATCCTCTATTCCCGTTTTAAATTGTGTCAGAATTATGTTGTGCCAAGAGTTAAGGTAATTTGTCATTTAACTGAAGGATTACGACTTGTGCAGTTAAAAACACATAACGTCACTTGACAAACTCGTTTTCAAAGTCATCGTTCAGTAAAAATAATTTCAGCCTTTGTGAATCTCGCAAATTGTTCTAAACGATACACTTTACAATGTACTAAAGTAGATTTAATACTGTTTATTTTAAAGTTTTACCCTGTATTTTATAGGATTATACTGATTGTACACATAATCTGTTTATAATGAAAATGTTTAAATGACTTTTGAAAAATTTTTTCGAACATGTTTTTATCCCCACAAGGTAGATTAAGACATTGGGAAACAAGTCCCAACACTGAATCTTGAGCTTGGTCGGGTAACCTGGCGATGAAACACATTTGCCAGCGCTTATTGCCTGGGGAATGAGGCACCAGGAGAGGTGTCAAAATTAGACGTAATTAAAAATAAAAACTGCTCATTAATTGGTTGTTAGTAACTCCCTCAGGCCACTTTCCGTAGTGTAAAAGTGCGGTGTGTTAAACATGCAACTTTAGTTTTTAGAATTTACTGTGCGCAAGATTGAGAAGTCAATACAGAATGTTAGAAAATGAGGTGAGTTATGAATAAAAAATTCACAGTTCTTCACAGGCAATCGAAACCAGTTACACACAGAGCAAAATCCCTGTAGTCACGTCCTTTAAAAATAATTTATCGTGTGAAAAGTCTTGATAAGTCAGCGTGATGAGGCACTAAATGAATCAAGCATTATCTAAGACACTAGATTTCTGTATTATAAAATATGGGATAAACTCAAGCCAATTGTTAAATTATTCAGAACCTAGTGTTTTTTTTTAGAGCAGACCCCCCCCCCCCCCCCTTGTTATTCTGTATAATATTGGGTATTCTACCCCTTTTTCTATTCTAGTTTGCCATGGACATTCAGATCTTTTTGTGCAGTCACCCCCACCTTTTTGAGCCATGCCAGTTGGGAAAAGATGAAAATTAAGCAATCGGGGCATTCTGTGGAGTGCTTTTCTGGATTATCACGCTCTTGCACGTATATCAATTAAATATATTAAACTGATGTAGAATTTGATGAATCTGATAACATATTTTCTATTAATCTAGCTGGAGTAGGTTGTTAGGCCCTTAGTTAAAAGTTGATTTTTCAAACGTCCTCAAAAAGACCGTGTTGTGAGCGGGTGTTATCACCCAGAAGTGAAGGTGTTATTTCATCACTTGTGTTTCACAGCAAAAGTGAGGCTTATCGCTTCTCTCCTTGTGACAAATGCAATGTTTAGAACATGGCACAAGTAACTATTACGCCGGAGTAGGAAACCTCTATTCTTACCTTCATCTTGATTTTAGAAAACCCTAAATCAATAAGGTGAATCTGCCAGAAAGTGCACTATTTATGCAAGTCGTTGCTTTATGTCAGCGGCAGATAGCTAGTAATCGTATTTATAATACTGTTAACAGTATTTATGTCACTTTTACACCAGGTACAGCCTTGGCCCGACTCACAACAGTGTGAGCATGGAGCCGTGTTTTGACTGTGCAGATGAAAGACAGATATTCCCTTCTGGAGTATAGCTTACTGTCCTGATTGCTGGAGTGGTCTTTAGTTGCTACGGTATGTTTTTCATTTTCATAACTGATTTTGGTGGTGTTTCACTTTCACGCTGCAACTGATGTACGTCCTTTTATACTGTAAGTGATTCCTTTTCATTAGGCACATTTTCCTATTTTATATAGAACGATTGGCATTGGTTTGGTGTTCAAGAAGACATCACACCAATGGCAGAAACGCAATATAAAAGTAGAAGGAGGCTATTTGATAAAAAAATGATTAACTCAATGTCAAACTACAAAAATATTGTTTAGTCATTTTATCAATATTAGTGTTGCAAGTCATTATTTGTTAGAAATACAGCGAAATATATTGACATGGTTTGCAATGCAGGTTCAACATTGGAGGTAAACGTGTTCTCAATGCATTGAGATTCAGGGATATTCAGATATTTCGTACAGACAAATTCAACAGCCATTCTGATTGGAGTATATTTATCAGATATTTACCAGATTTTCAGTTCAATTTCATTTTTGGAATGGAAGGAAGATTACTCCCCAAAACAGCAATAGGCTTCAATCTATCAATTCAGTTTGCCTCAATAGGTAATGATCCAAAACCAACAAATCCCATGGTGAAACATTTTTAGTGAACATGTCCTTTTTAATGGGGCATTGTAATACAACTCCAAGTAGGCTGAAACCTAGATGTCACAACAGATCTCTCCGATTTGAGAAGGAGGCTGACTCCAGACCTATACTGCAACATTAGGATCATTAAACATTATTTTATTTATTTCACGAGATATGGGTGTCGCTAGCAAGGCTAGCATTTATTGCCCATCCCTAATTGCCCTCATGAAGGTGACTGTGAGCCGCCGCCTTGAACTGTTCCAATCCATGTAGTGAACATACTCCGCAGTGCTGTTAGGGAGGGAGTTCCAGGATTTTGACCTAGTGACAATGAAGGAATGGTGATGTTTCCAAATAAAGATGGTGTGTGATTAGGAGGGGAATGAGCTTCTTGAGTGTTGTTGGAACTGCACTATTTGGAAGAAAATGGGCTTATCAGTGATAGGCAACATGGTTTTGTGCAGGGAAGGTCATGTCTTACCAACTTAATAGAATTCTTTGAGGAAGTGACAAAGTTGATTGATGAGGGAAGGGCTGTAGATGTCATATACATGGACTTCAGTAAGGCGTTTGATAAGGTTCCCCATGGTAGGCTGATGGAGAAAGTGAAGTCGCATGGGGTCCAGGGTGTACTAGCTAGATGGATAAAGAACTGGCTGGGTAACAGGAGACAGAGAGTAGCAGTGGAAGGGAGTTTCTCAAAATGGAGACGTGTGACCAGTGGTGTTCCACAGGGATCCGTGCTGGGACCACTGCTGTTTGTGATATACATAAATGATTTGGAGGAAAGTATAGGTGGTCTGATTAGCAAGTTTGCAGACGACACTAAGATTGGTGGAGTAGCAGATAGTGAAGGGGACTGTCAGAGAATACAGCAGAATATAGATAGATTGGAGAGTTGGGCAGAGAAATGGCAGATGGAGTTCAATCAGGGCAAATGCGAGGTGATGCATTTTGGAAGATCCAATTCAAGAGTGAACTATACAGTAAATGGAAAAGTCCTGGGGAAAATTGATGTACAGAGAGATTTGGGTGTTCAGGTCCATTGTTCCCTGAAGGTGGCAACGCAGGTCAATAGAGTGGTCAAGAAGGCATACGGCATGCTTTCCTTCATCGGACTGGATATTGAGTACAAGGGTTGGCAGGTCATGTTACAGTTGTATAAGACATTTGGAATACTGCGTGCAGTTCTGGTCGGCACATTACCAAAAGGATGTAGATGCTTTGGAGAGGGTGCAGAGGAGGTTCACCAGGATGTTGCCTGGTATGGAGGGCGCTAGCTATGAAGAGAGGTTGAGTAGATTAGGATTATTTTCATTAGAAAGACGGCGGTTGAGGGGGGACCTGATTGAGGTGTACAAAATCATGAGAGGTATAGACAGGGTGGATAGCAAGAAGCTTTTTCCCAGAGTGGGGGATTCAATTACTAGGGGGTCACGAGTTCAAAGTGAGAGGGTAAAAGTTTAGGGGGGATATGCGTGGAAAGTTCTTTATGCAGGGGGTGGTGGGTGCCTGGAACGCGTTGCCAGCGGAGGTGGTAGACGCGGGCACGATAGCGTCTTTTAAGATGTATCTAGATAGATACATGAATGGGCAGGAAGCAGAGATACAGACCCTTAGAAAATAGGCGACATGTTTAGATAGAGGATCTGGATCGGCGCAGGCTTGGAGGGCCGAAGGGCCTGTTCCTGTGCTGTAATTTTCTTTGTTCTTTGTTTGTACTCCAGGCAAGTGGAGAGTATTCCATCAGACTCCTGACCTCTGTCTTGTAGATGGTGGACAGGCTTTGGGGAGTCAGGAGTTGAGTCACTTGCCACTGAATACCCAGCCTCTGACTTGGCTGGTCCCAGTTATGTTTCTAGTCAGTGGTGACCCCCAGGATGTTAATGGTGGAGGGTTTGATGATAGTAATGCCGGTGAATGTCAAGGGGATGTGGTTAGATGCTCTGGCTGGAATTTAAGGGCCAGGTGGAGGCCCTGCCCACCAGCTGGAAAGCCATGGGTAAGCCCAGCTCTGCCGGCCTGAAGCCATGCAGCTACTTTGCTTGGTTCAGGCCTTTAATTGGCTACAGTGCAAGCTTCCACCCCTCTGAGGCAGGAAATTCTGCCTCCAAGAGCTGCTGGCCAATCAGAGGGCCTCCAAAATGGTTAAGTGGGGGCTGGGCCTCGCCAAGGCCAATTGGTTAGGCTCTGGCGAGGGGGTTGGGTGGCAGACTGTAAGGCAGGGGAGTTGTTTTAGTGGGGGCAGCCCATGCTGCTGAGGGGCCCTCCGTGGGGCACAGCGTGCCAGATAAGGAGTGGCTCCTCCCAGCCTGCAAAGAGGCCGCCATGTATTACTAGGCAGCTTCCTCAGGTGCCAAAGTGCCCATCCACTGCTGGTAAGATACCAGCGGTGTCGGAAAGAGGCCCTTAAGTGGCAATTGGCCACTTAAGGGGCTCATTTGGCCTAAAGGCAGGCATTGCCACCTCCCCAGCCATTGGTAAAATAGCAGTGGGGGCAGGTAGGCACGCCCTGCCTCCTACACAATTTTATGTCCCCCCGCCCCCCGGCTTGCACCTTTGGGGAGGGGGGCATTAAATTCCGGCCTGTATTCTTGGAGGTGGTCATTACCTGGCACTTGTGGGGCACGAATGTTACTTGCCTCTTATCAGTTCATGCCTGATTGTTGTTCAGGTCTTGCTGCATGCAGGCACAGATTGCTTCATTATCTGAGGAGTTGCAATTGGAACTGAACACTGAGTAATCAACAGGAAACAGTCCCCACTTCTGACCCTATGATGGAGCGAAGGTCATTGATGAAGCAGCTGAAGATGGTTGGACTTAGGACACTACCCTGAGGAACTCCTGCAGTGATGTCCTGGGACTGAGATGATTGACCTCCAACAACCACAACCATCTTCCTTTGTGCAAGGTATGACTCCAATCACTGGAGAGATTTCCCACCCCCACCACCAATTCCCATTGTCTTAAATTTTGCTGGGGCACCTTGATGCCACACTAGGTCAATTGCTGCCTGAATATCAAGGGCAGTCACTCTCACCTCACCTCTGGAATTCAGCTTTTTGTCCATGTTTGCACCAAAGCTGTTAGGAGGTCTGGAGCCAAGTGGTCCTGAAGGAACCCAAACTGAGCATCAGAGAGCAGGTTATTGGTGAGTACTTGTCGCATTATAGTGCTGTCAACAATCCCTTCCATCACTGAGCAGAAGATTGGGAGTAGACTGGTTGGGTGGTGATTGGTCTGATTGGATGTGTCCCACTTTTTGTGGGCAGGACATAGTTGGGCAATTGTCCACTTCATTGGGGTAGTTCCAGTGTTGTAGCTGTATTGAAAAAACATGGCTGTAGGTGTGGCTACAAGTCTGGAGCACAAGTCTTCAACACTATCGCTAGGATGTTGTCAGGGCCCATAGCCTTTGCTGTATCCAGTGCACTCAGCTGTTTCTTGATATCACATGGGAGTGAATCGAATTGGCTGAAGGCTGGCTTCTGTGATGGTGGGGGACCTCAGGAGGAGTCTGAAATGGATCATCCACTTGGCACTTCTGGCTGACAGTGGTTGAAACCTCTGCAGCCTTGACATTTGCACACACGTGAAATAAAAAACAATTTGAGGATGGGGATGTTCATGGAGTTTCCTCCTCCAGTTAGCTTTTTTGTTATTCTTTCATGGGATGTGGGTATCGCTGGCAAGGCCAGCATTTGTTGCCCATCCCCAGTTGAGCTTGACAACTGAGTGGCTTGCTAAGCCATTTCAGAGGGCAGTTCAGAGTCAACCACATTGCTGTGGTTTTGGAGTCACATGTAGGCCAGACCAGGATAAGGACGACAGATTTCCTTCCCGAAAGGACATTAGTGAACCAGATGGATTTTTACGACAATTGATGATAGTTTCATGGCACCATTACTGAGACTAGCTTTCAATTCAAGATTTTTATTAATTAATTGAATTTTTATTAATTAATTGAATTTAAATTCCACCAGCCATGGCTGTTTAATTGTCCACCACCATTCATGCATGGATATGGCAGGACTTCAGAGCTTTGATCTAATCCACTTGTGTGATTGCTTAGCTCATGCTGCTTCTGCTATTAGCATGCACGTAATCCTGTGTTGCAGCTTCACCATAGAGTTATACAGCACAGAAACAGGCCCTTTGGCCCATCGTGCCTGTGCTGGCCATCAAGCACCTACCTATTCTAATCCCATTTTCCAGCACTTGGCCCGTAGCCTGTGGCGTTTCAAGTCCTCATCTAAATACTTCTTAAATGTTGTGATGGTTCCTGCCTCTACCACCTCTTCAGGCAGTGCGTTCCAGATTCCAACCACCCTCTGGGTGACATTTTTTTCCCTCAAATCCCCTCTAAACCTCCTGCCCCTTACCTTAAATCTATGCCCCCTGGTTACTGACCCCTCTGCTAAGGGAAGTTTCTTCCTATCTAATCTATCAATGCCCTTCATAATTTTGTATACCTCAATCATGTCCCCCCTCAGCCTTCTCTGCTCTAAGGAAAACAATCCTAGCCTTTTCAGTTTCTTCATAACTGAAGTGCTCCAGCCCAGGCAACATCCTGGTGAATCCCCTCTGCACCCTCTCCAGTGCAATCACATCCTTCCGATAGTGTGGTGCCCAGAACTGTACACAGTACTCCAGCCGTGGCCTAACTAGCATTTTATACAGCTCCATCATAACCTCCCTGCTCTTATATTCTATGCCTCGGCTAATAAAGGCAAGTATCCCATATGCCTTCCAAACCACCTTATCTACCTGTGCTGCTGCCTTCAGTGATCTATGGACAAGTACACCAAGGTCCCTCTGACCTTCTGTACTTCCTAGGGTCCTACCATCCATTGTATATTCCCTTGCCTGGTTAGTCCTCCCAAAATGCATCACCTCAAACTTCTCAGGATTAAATTCTATTTGCCACTGCTCCGCCCATTTTACTAGCCCATCTATATCATCCTGTAATCTAAGGCTTTCTTCCTCACTAAACTTACGACACCACCAATTTTTGTGTCATCCGCGAACTTACTGATCATACCTCTTTTATTCACACCTAAATCATTAATGTACACTACAAACAGCAAGGGTCCCAGCACCGAACCCTGTGGTACACCACTGGTCACAGGCTTCCACTCGCAGAAACAACCCTCGACCATCACCCTCTGCCTCCTGCCACAAAGCCAATTTTGGATCCAATTTGCCAAATTGCCCTGAATCCCATGGGCTCTTACCTTCTTAACCAATCTCCCATGCGGGACCTTATCAAAAGCCTTACTGAAGTCCATGTAGACTACATCAACTGCTTTACCCTCATCTAAATATCTAGTCACCTCCTTGAAAAATTCAATCAAGTTTGTTAGACACGATCTCCCCCTGACAAAGCCATGCTGACTATCCCTGATCAATCCCTGCCTCTCCAAGTGGAGATTAATCCTATCCCTCAGAATTTTTTCCAATAGTTTCCCAACCACTGATGTTAGACTCACCGGCCTGTGATTACCCGGTCTGTCCTTGGTACTCTTCTTGAATAATGGTACCACATTTGCTGTCCTCCAGTCCTCTGGTACCTCTCCTGTGGCCAGAGAGGATTTGAAAATTTGTCAGAGCCCTGCTACCTCCTCCCTTGCCTCACCTAACAGTGGGATACATCTCATTTGGGCCTGGGGATTTATCCACTTCTAAGCCCGCTAAAACAGCTAATACTTCCTCCCTTACAATACTAATATGTTCAGTTTGACATCTCATTTTTATGCATGCCTGGTGCTGCTCCTGGCATGCTCTTCTACACTACTCTGAGCCAGGGTTCGTTCCCTGGTTTGAGGGTAATGGTAGAGTGAAGGATATGTTGGGCTGTGAGAGTACAAATTCTGGTGGAATACAATTCTGCTGCTGCCAAACTGTGACTCATGGATGCCCAGTTTTCAACTGCTAAATCAGTTCTGAATCTATCCCACTTTGCACAGTGGTAGTTCTGCACAACACAACAGAGGGTTTCCTCAGTGTGAAGACAGGACTGTGTCTCCACAAGGACCATGTGGTGGTCACTTCTACCAATGCACTCGTGGACAGATTCATCTGCGATAGATAGATTGGTGAGGACAAGGTCAAATAGGCTTTTCCTTAGTGTTGGTTCTTTCACCACCTGCCACAACCCAGTCGGTCAGCTGCGCCCTTCAGGACTCAGCCAGTTAAGTCAGTAGTCATGCTACAGAGCCACTCTTGGTGATGGACACTGAATTCCTCCACTCCGAGTACATTCTGTGTCTTTGCTACCCTCAGTATTGCTTCCAAGTGGTGTACAACATGGAGGAGTACTGAGTCATCAGCTGAGGAGGGCAGTAGGTGGTAATCAACAGGTTTCCTTACCCATGTTTGACCTGATGCCATGAAACTTCATGGGGTCTGCAGTCAATGTTGAGGACTTTCAGGGGCATTCCCTCCTGACTGTATACCACTGTGCCACGACCTTAGGTGGTCTGTCCTGCCTGTGGGACAGGACATACCCAGGGATGGCAATAGCGGAGTCTGGGATGATTGCTGAATGGTATGATTTCATGAGTAATACTATGCCAGACTGTTGCTTGGCTTGTCTGTGGGACAGCTCTCCCAATCTTGGCTCAAGTCCCCAGATGCTACTGAGGAAGACCTTGCAGTGCCTTGCTCCTGTCCAAATTCATTGCCTAGGTTGATGCTGGGTGGTCCATCCAGTTTTATTCTTCTTATAGTTTTTCATAATGATTTAAAGCAACTGAATGGCTTTCTCGGCTGTTTCAGAGGGCAGTTTAGGGTCAACTACATAGTCAGAGTCACACACAGACAAGACTGGGTAGGGATGGAAGATTTCCTTCCCTAAAGGGTATAAGGAACCAGATGGGTTTTTATAACAATCCAGTAGTTTCATGGTCACCAGTACTAGTTTCATGGTCACCAGTACTGATACCAGCTTTTTATTCCAGATTTTATTTATTTAACTGAATTTAAATTCCCCAACCCTTGTGCTGGGATTTGAACTGACACTTCTGGATCCAGGGCTCTGGATTACTAGTTCAGTAACAAAACCACTATGCAACCATACCCAATGAACATGCAGTATAACCAAACTCTGGAGCACGTTATTTTATCTCATTGGCTGACAATCATGTCTTGTACCTCCCTAGTCTGGTATAAAGGCGTGAGCCATTGCCTTTGTCTACCCTTAGCGCTCCTGAGAGAAGGCTTGGATCAATTTTTTTTTAAAAACAATTGAGCAGCTTGCAAGATCACTTAGAAGGCATTTAAAGGTCAACCATATAAGACCAGATTTTAACTCTGGATGGGAATTGTGTGGGTGGAAACTAAGGCAAATGGTAAATCATCCTGACCTCGGCAGTATGATGCCTGGAGAGAGAGCACAATGTTAGGTGGTTTGAGTTAAAGGAATGGTCTTTGCCATTGGGGAATGCTGTGGGGAGGAGGTTTCGGATTGGATGTGGCACAAAGGAGGGGAAGGAGGAGGCCAAAACTTTCCTCACAGGGCTTTGTGCAGCACTCCTATGCCTCCTGGCCACACAAGGAAAATAAAAGCAAAAAAAACCTTACCTCTTGGGCCTTTTCTCTGCTTCCTGCTAGGATGACCTGATGGGAAAGCCACAACTACTGCACACTCAAGCCCATGGTTAAAGTAGCAGTTGGGGCCCCAAGTCTATCATTGGAGCCTGATCCGCATAATAAAGGGGCCACCAGTTTTTTGATGTCTGCTCAGAACAGCAAGTTAAAATCGAAGACTGCGTGAAGAGAGCGGGATGTCGGTGGGTAAATCCCCTAGGCAATTTTGACTCCCCATCGGGCAGGCAGGGTTAAAATCGCCCCTGTGCTGTGGGATTTGAGACATGTACATGGCAGATCAGGTTAGGGTGGATGTTCCTTTCTTTGATGGATATTAGCAAACCAGTTGGGTATTTACAACAATCTGGCAACTTTTATTGTTCCTTTTATTCTGGTACCAGCCCATAAATTACCATATTTATTGAATTCAGTTTCATAATTTGTCATGGTGGAATTTAAGCACACAATATCTAAGTTTGCATGTCTAGTACCAGAACCAGTGCACTACTGTGCCCTATTTAGGGCCTTTCATGTTCTCAGGATGTCCCTAAGCAATTCAGTGAACTGCTTTTAAAATGTAGTTACTGTTATGTAAGCAGATAATTTCTGTACAGCAAGGTGCCACAAAAGCCAATGAGTCGAATCACCAGCTACTCTGTTTTTGGTGATGTTGGTGGTAGTGGGGAATGATGGATGTAGCACTAGGAAAACTTCCTGCTCTGCTTCAAATAATGCCCTGAAAGGGTTTATATCCACCTCAGCGGTGGGCATGGTAGTATAGTGGTTATGTTACTTGCCATAGCAATCCAGAAGGTCCAGACTAATAATCCAAGAGACATGAGTGCAAGTTGCACCACGTTAGCTGGGGAATTTAACTCCAGTTAATTAAATAAATCTAGAATAAAAAGCTCGCATGAAGCTACTGGATTGTCGTAAAAATCCATCTGGTTCACTAATGTCGTTCAGGAAAGCCACCTGACATCCTTATCCTGCCTTGCCTAGATGTGACTCTAGACCCACAGCAATGCAGCTGACTCAAAAGTTTCACTCTGAAATGGCCTAGTTAGTTGTCCCAAGGCCAATTAGGTTGGGTAATAAATGTCAGAAACACCCACGTGTCATGAATAAATATTAAAAAAAGCAGGTAGGGTTGGTTTAACTCTTTATCCAAAAGATACTAAATTATCAATATTTTTCACTAATGAAGGCCAAAGACAGTTAGTTGGCAGTGATTTCCATGGAGATTCTCCCCATCATTCACTGCAACTTCAGTGGAAACTTTAAAGAAACAACATAAAAGGCATTTATGCCATTTCTCCAGGGTTTCCCCACAATTCTTCTGTGACAAAATCATTTTGTTTTTACCAACAATTTCTGCTTGCTATTTTAGTGTTAGGACAAAACAGTATTGCACCATACCTTTAAAACATTTCTTGTAATCGAATTATTTGGAAATATCTTAGATAAAATCAATTATTCAATTCAGATTAAGTTTCTGATGGGAGGAGAGTACAAATGTTGGTACATGAAGAAAAATGTAATTTGAACAACAAGGACATCAATACTTTTTTTTTAGATTTAGAGATACAGCACTGAAACAGGCCCTTCAGCCCACCGAGTCTGTGCCGACCATTAACCACCCATTTTATACTAATCCGACACTAATCCCATATTTCTACCACATCCTCACCTGTCCCTATATTCCCCTACCACCTAGCTATGCTAGGGGCAATTTATAATGGCCAATTTACCTATCAACCTGCAAGTCTTTTGGCTGTGGGAGGAAACCGGAGCACCCGGAGGAAACCCACGCAGACACAGGGAGAACTTGCAAACTCCACACAGGCAGCACCCAGAATTGAACCCGGGTCGCTGGAGCTGTGAGGCTGCGGTGCTAACCACTGCGCCACTGTGCAGATTATTGAGCAATCTACTTTTCTTTACATTCTAGAAATATGTCAATCACCAGGGGAACCTATCTGCCAGCTTGCAGCAGCAGTGGATACTAGTTTTATCTGGTTGGCGACATGGCAATGTATAGAATAGCTGACCACATTTCTTGAAGAGAAGATTTATGTCCTCTCTACAGAGTAGCAGAGAACCACACATACCACTTGTGGAATCTGTGTTCCATTTCCAATACATGTGCAGCAGGGCAGACTGATGGCAGCTACCTAAAAATACTTGCATTTATATAGCATCGTTCAGAACCTCAGGATACAACCAATTAACTACTCGAGGTGTAGGGCGGAACCTTACTGGTCACGCCAAGGCGGCTTTGATGGCAGGACCAGGAGGATGGCATGACGGGAGGGCATCGGGTTAGCAGGCCGACAAGTTCCTGCCTCTGGCCGGTCTTGCCGGAGTGCAAGCAGCAAGGGCAACCGCTCGGTTGCAGCAGGTAGCCAATTTGAATATGAATTTGATCATGTGTCTACTTGTGGGCAGATTGGGGCCACTGCCAGCATCTTCCTGGTGATGGATGGGCCCCACCCCCTATCGAGGCCAAAGCCCAGCTGGTGCCTGGAGGCAGCGTGCTGGCGGCTGGCCGGGGGGCCAGTGAGGCTTCCTATACTCACCCCTACCAGAGCCACAGCCATCAGTGGTCCACAGCTGTGGCCACAGGCCATCCTGTGTAACGGCTTTCCCTGGCAGCTGTAGCCACAGTTTATTTTTTTTAAAATGGAAACCTCTTCAGAGGGTGTCCTCACGTTTTCCTTCCTACAGCAGCAGCGCCCACCTCTGCCGGAGGGGCTGCCATCCTTCCAAGGCTGTAGACCCTCTGATTGGGTCTGCAGCCCCAGGAACTCGTCTGCCATCCTTAATTGGACAAAGTATGTGGAGGCAGGCAATTAGGAGGCCGCCTTCCATAAGATTGCGCCGCTGGGTGCACTGCCAGCAAGTGCGGGGTCGGGACCCAGAAATGGTCCTCACCAGTGATTATATAGCGGGTATGATTCCGCCCATAGTCAATGTTGTAATGAAGGAAACATGGCAGTCAATTTGCACATAGCAAATTGCACAATTGTACCACAAACTGCAATGTGATTAGTGCCCAGATCATGTGTTTTGGGTATTGGTTGATGGATAAATACTGGCCAGAACACATTCGGATGTTCCCAGCTCTAGGGCAGATGAGGCATCAGTCAAACATCTCATCTGGAAGACTGCACCTACCACAGTGTAGCACTCCCTCAGTACTGCACTTAAGTGTTCAGGCTATGTGTTCAGGTTTCTAGAGTGGGAGAAACTTCTGACTCAGAGGTGAGAGTGATACCACTGAACCATGGCTGACACATTGTCCCAGAGTTTGCAGTAGGAATAAGAGTGAGACTAGTAGTCCTCACCATGATGAAGGAATAAATGAGACAGCAACTTCTGGCATCCGCACATGCAGAGTTAAATGCTGCCTTTCCTGCAGGAAATCTTGAAGTTGCTGCCCGAGTTGCCCATGTCTTCCAGAAACTTCACTATACTGGTACCTCGCTGAGAGACTCAGCATTCAGATATGTGAAGGTGTTAAGTTGCAGTACTTCCCCACTAGATACCCAATAAATTCTCTAGAAAAAATTGGGGTTTGTCCAATCAAGTGTAGGTGAATTTCTACTGGTGTGATAAGCAATGTTCTCTCTAAGCTGCGCAAGTGCACTGCTGCACAGAAATTGGGAATGTACCATGCAGAGGACAGGCCATGCACAAACAACATTCACTTTAACATGTGTGTCAATCTTAAAGGGACTGCACAGTGCAACAAGCCGGCTGCATATAGCAAACAGAAGTTAGAGGGAACATTGGTGATAAGTCTTAATTACTGCCAAACAACCTCTCTGGCACTGAAAATTTACTTTTAAAAGCATGAAATCTCATTCTCTCAGATTTTAATTATTGTTGGAGGTTAAAAATTTTTTGTACTTTCTCTTACTGTCTTCTTTATCTCTTTCTCTTAATCCCACCTTTCTTTTCCACTATTTCACTTTCTGTACATGATTTGGCAGTCAATTACATTTTCCAACTTACACTTCCTGGTTTAGACTCTGCAGGTGTGTATCTCGTCTCAATGGTGCCACTCATGGCGGCAGTACGTAAGCCTTGTTGACTCCAAGAGATGCATGCTGCACCACCAGCTGCTTCCCATGCGGGTGACCCAAATGCACAATAAGCAAGTGATGGGGCGCTATCCTGACAATCACAGCCCAACCGACTGATGTGAAACTAGACTTCCTAATTTGGACCATGCCAGTAAAGTTAACAAATTTGCGCATCACTCTACAAAGAAGAAGCATTGAGCTGCAAGAGGGGCTGCACACTGGTGTTATTTAAAAGAGACAAGCACCAACTTGCAGGCAAGGTAATTCTGAAGAACTTCTGCTATTGCAAAGTGTCTGGAAGTACTGTGGAGTGTTTTTGGAGGTGTTTTGGTGAATTCCTGAATTTGCCAGTGTTGCTACATCCTCACAGGGATCGCAGAGTAGATGAGCCATCCATACAAAGGCTGTAACAGGTATGGGGGCTGCAGTTGCAGTGCCTCTGGGCCGGCAGCATAACAGATAGAGCAGAGGTTGCGCAGAGAGAAAGCTCTGCACAGTTCGCTCTGTGAAGTTGGAGCTGGACTCCTCCATACTCCTCGAGCGTGACAGGGAGGCTGTCTGGCAGGCCAGTCAATGCAGCCAGCATTTTGGTGTGCATGCCCATCAATGGTCTCCTGTGTGCTGCCCCACAAAGGTCTTCATCTGAGTCCTCTGCAGCAGAACTCCTCTGCGACTTCATCCTCTAGTAAACTGGTGAAAAAAAACATCCTTTACCCCTGGTGTGGCTGCAGCCACTCATGCCCAGTGACTTGCCACATACTGATTCAAACTCTAGAGTGATCTCCAAGGTACATGCAGTGCCAGTATCAAGTGACGGGACCTCTTCATCAGTGCTAATCTGTTGCCCTCTCTTCCCCCTTGGGCTGCAGTAGCTGGGCAGCTAGCAGTTCTTGGGTGTCTGAAAGCAGAATCAGAAGGGGAGGGTTGGGGTGATAGAAGAGGGGTGGGTGAGAAGCAAGATGTCCATGGTAACACCATCAGCAGCTTGCTCATCATGTCAGATCTCAGGACAAGGGTGAGCTTGGAGTTAAGAATGGGCATAAGGCAGGAACATGCTGTCATTCTCAATATTCTCAGTGACGTAAGGTGGCATGGGCTCTGTCGCAGCAGGCCCCATGATACTGAGAACTATCTTCTCTGTACAGCTCAGGAGATGCAGGCATCTTTGTCCACTGACAGTTCTGCTCTGCTCTCTTCTATTGTGTGCAACCTTGTCCTGCAAGGGAGAGAGAAAAATGTCAGTGATTGTGAAGCACTGTTTTTGGGTGTTGTGCCTGCCATAACTGGAGGTATGTGGAGGCAGCGAGTGGTGGGTGTGAGTCTGGCAGCATTGGAATGTGTGCGACAGTGAGGTGGAGTATCTGGATGTTAGGTGTGAGTCCTCAGTTCCAGCGAGTGCTGCTGGATGAGTAATGAGGGTGTGGTGCATTAAGCACAGTGAGAGGTTGGTGGTGTAGTGGGTAAGAGATGTCATGTGAAGATGCACTCACCGACCTTGACTACCCAAGTGAGGTCATTAGACTTCTTGTGATACTGCAGTCAGGTCCTCGGGGCTAGACACCAGTCCTTGAGGGCCTCCTGTCACTCCCCCTGCCCACTAATGCCTCCAGTGACGCATCCATCACTCTGGAATCTTCTCTCTGCCCTGGTGTTCTACTTTCTGTGTTTTAAATTGCATCAATATCATTCAGTGCAGCTTCCCTTTAAGAGGGACAGACTGCCTTTAAGAACAGAAGGCTGGCTGCACCATCTGCTCTCACTGCAACACTGTTTGGCTCCTTGCTGACCCGCAGAGGCAACCAGCAGCTGCACCGAGGCAGTCAGGAGTGAGGAACCCGCTTGAGCCTATGCTACAATCATGGTAATGAGGTGGTGGCACCAAATTTACATCTGCCTACTTCCAACAGAATCTGCGCAAGCAGGTCGTGAATCACAACCCCCGTGCCTGAAAATGGGATATGCCAATTTTTAGCCCTATGTGTCTCAGTCAGGATTCTTCAATCTAATTGGTGAAGGAGAAACATCATTATTTGCCCAGTTTACCCATGTCATAGAACCTCTGTAGAGGGCACCCTGCTATTTTGGAATACTAATTACCCAACACTGCAGTGCAAAAGCCCATAGAAGTGTGTGGGCATGTGCATGTGTAATGAACTGCTCGCGCCGTTCGTTTGCAGCTGATTGCAAAATCCAGCCCAATCTTTTACTGGGGCAATGTCTGGAAAATCCAGGCCTAGAAATGTTGGGTTTATACATACTTCGATGACCTCTTCACTCTGCAATGACTAAGAATAAAATAAACACAGGTGTTCACAATTAGAATCCCCACAATTAAGCAAGACATGTTTAAGTAAATTTTAGAAATCTTTTATTCTTCTCTGTTCAGTAAATATTCCCTAATTGAAAATATAGTTTTTGAACATCATCGTTGTACTGACTTTGATACTGAAGCATTTTTAATCTTAATATATAGTAACTAATATTTTTTAGAAATCCCCACCACCATTTTGTTCACTTTCATTCATGTAAGTTTAAATTGAAAGTGGGAAGGTAATTTTGACTTTTGGATGAGTAGGTAACCTTGATTTTGAGCCCCTGACCAGGCTGGGTCAACAAGATGCAGGGTATCAAACAGGCATCTCAATACAGATCGCCAGATTAAGGGTGGTCAATATCGGGACACACCAGGTGTCAGCAGGCTAAATGTGGGAGAGGGCGCGGGTTCACTATCACTGGAAAAGTGGGGGGAGAAGAATGTCCCGGAATGGCAGCAGCCTGGATTATTTTTGTGGGGCCTGGGCAGTAAGGTTCTTAGTTCCCCATTAACCCCAGGCGCAAGTTGTTAAAATCAGAGCACATGTGTCTCATAAATTAACTCGCTCCTTTATAAAATTGAAGAATTTCATTAACTTAATTTTGTGAGGCTATCAGATTCATCTATTTTCTTTCCAAGTACAGCAACAGCCTGCAACCAAAATGATAGCCAGGTCATCTGCAATGCCATTATCAGTCAGCTTCAGGAAAGCTCACAAGGTTGACTCAAGCAACTGCCCCACCACCTGAAAAATCTTTTGCATTCACTGACAAGGACAGAAACCTAGCAGCTTTTGATGCAGTGCAAAACCTTCAGCTGGGTATGATTTATATAACTGGATTTGCCATTGTAGTAACAACACAGATTCTATATTGAAGGAATTCTGTTGGAAAGATTCCTTCCATTTACCTCCTGAGCTAACTGTTGTTTGTGGACGATCATGAATGAAGAAGCATTTCCCAATTATCAACTGCAAGTTTTTGAGAATAAATGCACGGTGTTGATGTCAATTGTTAATCTTCTTCTTGGGAGGATCATCACGCATCAAATACATAGATCATCCCAACAGTTAGTGTCATTGCTGGCACAAAACAGATATAAAGCAAATAAAGCTCCATGCAAAATTAAAGAAGTACAAATACCAATGTAAACAAGAGTCATTTGAAAGAGACAATATAACATTGAGTTCAGATGTCAGCAACAAATTGCAAGAGTTGAGTTTATGCTATCACCTGAGTCCCTTTATCAAGTTACCATTGTGCATTCATTTTGAGGTAATCACTTATTCTTATGTTCTTTCAATGTTTTCTTTGCTTATAAAGATAATGACTGAATGCAGAAGATTGGAACAATTCTCCACATTTATGAATTATCACAATACCAGATAGTGGAAATATTGTTCTGTCCCGCATTTGTATTTTGAAATTTCACGAGCACATTTTCTCCCAAGCTAAAGCCAGATCTAATTATCGATAATCTCTTGTTCCTTTGAACGTGTATAAAATTCCATTCCTTTCTCCTTGATTTTAACCATTTTCTTTTTGAAACTGAATAAAACTGTGACACATCAATAACAGTGATACCTTTGCATGGTACTTCTTTACCTCAGTAACAGTATCACATTTCCCAGAAATTAGTCAGAGAATTTTAATGATAATAAATTATGAGGTTCATACCTGCTGAAGGTTAATCCCCATTACATAGTAATTCCCAATAATTAACACTGTTTAACCAGATTTTATGATTTCTTAAATCAGTTACTGGATATTTAATTTTACTATGAATTATTCACTAATGATGAACATTGTCTTGCTGACTTCTTTTTGCCTCAGGAGGGATTTATTATTTATTTACAATATGTTGGAAACATAAAATGAAAGCACAACAAAGTACTGGTCACCCCGATTGTTCAGAATGTGTTTTATTGATTTTAATAAGATATTTCAACAGACAGGTATGGAACAAACACCCACCAACGGCTCCTGTCTTGGCTTCTCTACCACTAAGGCTTGTTACACAGGGCCAGGGCACACTCCTGCTGCAGCCTGACAAGTGTGATGAAATGGTCTTTCTTAACTAAACTCGTAAACCACAGGGTAATAAAACTCAATCTTCTGTGAAATCCAATTAAGTCATTATCTGACTGATTGTATCTTTAATTGAAAACAGAAGTGACAGTAAATTTCTGTGATATATCAGGATCAATCGATACTACCATACAATTTGGTCTCAAGAAGTGATTTATAATGTCAGACCCATATAGGTAACTCAACATTATTCTCCCTAAAACCACTGGTGGATGAAATTAAGAGTAAGTGCATTTAATAAAAAAACAAGATGGCCAAGTTATTGATTACAATGGATGTGGTGAAATCAAGGAGACATTTTTAATGCACAAAGCAAAGAAAATACAAGTAATTTCTTTTTTTCTATCCAGCATCAAATATATATCTGCCCAGAAATTCAATTCAATTCAAAAATTTCATCTGACATTAAGTCAGTGGCTACTGTATATGTCTCGATGCTTACAATCATGTTATCACAGATATTCTGTGAAAGGACAAAAAACTTACAACACAGAACCAAATTGTTCAAAAACACTTGGTAAAATGCATTAATGTAAACAACATCAGCAAAAATGATTACTGTTTAGTAACAGTAAGCAAGGCATGATTTCTTCAAGGTTTTTTATGAGAGGAATTCAGGGAATCATTTTTTGTGACATCTATATAAAAAGCTAAAATTGGGTGAAAATATTAAATGATCGAAATATCTAGTTTGAGATTCTCTGGAGACATTTGCCAGAACTTGCAACTTGAATGGGGGTGTAAACGGGTGATATCGGACGGGCTGCCTGTTACATGCCCCACCCAAGTCAATAGAAAGGAAAGTCAGCCAGGGTTTGTAACAGGCAGCTGATCCAATATTTTACACCCCTGCCAACATTGAAATCTCTGCCCATTGCTGTGGAACAAGTTTGGGTGAAATGACTCCTTTAATTATATTGCTTTAATTAAAGACTTGTGAATAGGAAATCAGAATCACAGCGTCTTGCTTTTTTGTCAGATCATCAGAACAAACTTCAGGAGTGGGGAAGACTTCCTCTGGGTGCTATGCGTTAGAGGTGTTGTAAACACAACAGGAAGATTTAGTCTTATCGATACTTGTAGCAAAATCATAAAAAGGCTCCTCCAGAACACTCTTACATGAAATAGTGAATGCAGAATATCTTCCTGGTCTATTTACAATGTCGCTAACACAGTGATCAGAAGAAATGTTCGCCAGGTTTCAACAGTTAAAAGTGATTCACCATTTTGAGTACATGGTTTTAAGTCTTGGCAACTATGTGCAATGATTTCAGCCATTTCAAAGAAGGACTGGAGAGGAATATGGTCTGGTTTTACCAGGTTTAACCCTAAAAATTCATGCCTTAACAGTAACACTTTCACAAAAAAGCAATTTTAAAAAGTTTTTTTTCTGCTTATAACAATGTTTTCCAATCCCCTATATAAAAAAATAAACCAGTTCATATAGTGAGTTATTTTAATAGGATAAAAAAAATAAGAACTAGTGAAAGGAACACTTTGGGTGTACTCACATTACAAGTTTAGCATCAGCATGCAATGCCTGGTTCCAGCTTCATGTCAGTGCTAAACATGCGTAGTATAAATCGGGTGTTAAGGGTTGAAGTGACTCTGAAGTCAAGTGGAATGAGACACCCCCCTCTCACTTTGCTTCAACATCGCTGCATATACTCTATAACTACAGGCTGGGTCCAAACTGAAACCTCTTCACACTGACTATGCAGCTGTAGTGTAAAAGCATCCTCTGACAGGGTCAAAGAAATACTATACTTTGGAAAAGCCTCATTAGTGGTAGAATGGTTCATACTGCAATTCCACAGATATTGATCTGCTATATCAGCCTGTAATTATACATGAACACCAAATTGTCACTAATAAGACTAAGAATTAGAAACAGAGCAGCAATGATCTTCCATTCTGCTAGGACTGCCATTTTATGGGACGTAAAACACCGCAGATTGTATGTCCCTCCCCTTCCACATCTCCTTTGCAGCTAACCAATTCCATGGACGTGGCTGCATGTGGCCAGATATGTAAGTGAGGCTATTGTATCTGTCATTAGCAATACTTGACTCTAAGAGAATGCAAGGGGCTTGTGGGAATAGCTGGTAAGAATCGTTTACCATCCTAACAAAAATTACTTTGAAAAAGATCCACAGAATGACTAAAGAGAAAATAAATGAAAACAGGGGAGGAAAAACACAAAACATCATGGGGGTGACTTTCCGTGGGGTTCTCGCAATTGCTTGCTGTAACATTGACAGGACGAGCTTTATCCACCCTGGAAAACGCTGTTAATCTAGGGGTCCCATGGCCCTTCACCAAAGTTAAGGCTGGTGGGTTGGAGGACCCCTGCGGAAAGTCATCCCCCACCCGTGTTACCTTTTTAATATCTGTACTGATGACACATAACACGCAGTGGGTAGGCTCTTCCACACACTGAGTTGTTTTCATTTAGTACAAGCATCTGTCTTAAATTTAAGACACAAAAGGAATGGTCTTCCCGTGCCAATTTGTTCTGAATCTGCTGCGGTGTAACCAAACAATTAAATCTTTTCTACATGCTGGTGGAAAAATATCATACACAAACACAACCAAACACATATATGCAAATAAATAAAAATAAAATTAATAATAAGTGCACATGCGTCAAACCAAATGCAGACAACACCCTGCATATATTAAAGTTGAAAGTTACTTACAGACAAAAATCTATTATTAAAATGACCCACTATATGGCAACGCTGCAAAATATTCTTAATTTTCACTTGCCACCCTAAACTAGTGTGTGACAAAAGCCTGATGAGGACAAATTATCAATGCCTTCAGCATTTGCTTTTGACTGTGTCACAGTTATTATATGAAATACAATACTATACACATTCAACTTATTATACAAGCATTTTAGGTTGCATACAAAGTTTTTAAGTACTGTTCTGACATTTTGAACTCTGCAGCTCTGTTTAATGATTACTCTGGGTACAGGGGGGAAAAACTTGTGTTAAACAAATTCTGGGTCTGATTTTCAGAAAGTACATGATATAAGAGCAATTATCACTTGTGATTTTCTTTTATGTAAAAATTCACATTACTATTTTCAGCACTTAATGGAATTACAAAATGCAAATGAATGCTTATTGACAAAAACATCATGGGGAGGTTGCAGAGAGGATTATTCATGGGGTGCAAACCATAAATTTGGTTGGTGTTTGAGTCTAATTTTTTCAAATAATAAATTATATTGGGAACCAACAAAAGCAACCTGGGACACAAATCTAGAGGTTTGCGATTTTTATCTGCAGTTTGAAAGGTTCTACAAGATTGTGTTATTAATTATGGCAGAAACACCTACTGCTCCCGAATATCAAGGCTAGGGCTGGATATTTTTCACTTTTTTTTTTGGCTACATGTTACATAGATGGAATTTGTCTTGCTTGATTAGTAGTCCACATGTTTGTATGAAACTCGTTTGCTTTTTATATCAGAGGTTTTCTTTGTAAATGCGTTTAATACCTTTACTAAAATAGAGCAAGGGAATTTCATGAGAATATGCTACCCATATCGTATAGTGGAATTTGAACCACATGGTCATCTAGGGCGAAACATGTCAAATTTCATGGATTTAATAAAAAATACCTCAAATCTCACTATCCAACTTCAATTTTATCATGAAAAAATCAGGAAGGAAACCTGAATGATAGGTAATACAGATCTATTGCTTTGGACATATACTTGGGTTTCCAACCAATTCAGCTGACTCGTGTTTACCAAAGACCCCGACAAATCCTGATACAAAGTCATTGGCTTTAGTGCTAAGTTCTTGCTAATATTACAGTGATTTTTTTTGACAAGATTAATTCAACGTGACATTTGATTACAAAAAAATGTGCAATCTGTGAGGCTGTGAAAAGCTTTCAGTCCTAGTCGAGAGAATTCAAAAAGGACCACAAAATCTCTGTTAGGATAATAAATGGGGTCAATCTACTAATGGCTCATAGAGTTACCAGACTTTTGAAAATCAGCCCATTGTTCAACAACGAATTAAATTGTCCATGTGTACATATGATGCATAAAAATTTGAATCTGATAATTCAGAGTCAAAGCAGTGTATGCAGCCTGGCAAAAAATACATTATAGTACATTTGTTTTTATTCTATCAAGTAATGCTTTCAGTCAGGGTGGCAAAGGGTTAGTAATTAATTGCTGTGGCATTATTTATTGAACTGTAGTTTTTGAAACTATCCAACAACACTGTAAGAAATACAACAAAAACATGTTTTTCTGCATTTGAGCAGAGGCTAAAATACCCTATTCAGATTCATGCCTTGTATGATCCAGTAGTTTAAACATCACTGTCATTACTCACTCTGCACTCTCAATAATGGAATCGACAGAGAAGGTGCCAGACTCGGTGACAGATTCACACTCTTGTTTAATGCTTCCGGTGCTGACAGGGGAACTGCTGGACAGAGAGATCAAACCTGAGTCCTGACTACTGGAAGGTGAAAATACTGCAATGAAACAAATAGTAAAAACCTGGTTTAATATTTTTCATGTCTGATATTTTGTGAAATCATAGCTTTAACCCATATATAATTCAGATGAACACATCATCTGACAAGTCACATGTTAAAAAAACCCTATAAATCAAGGGGTTCTTGGTGGAGCAGTGGATTAGTAAATTCTTTCCTTTTACATTTGGGATCTAGATGGAAATGTAGCCCAGATAAATGAGATGATAGTTTCCCCTATCTTCTAGCTATATCTGTCCTCTGTGCAATGACTTTGGGCAATCTCAATCTGATTCATGGACTGGACATGGACCAGCTGCATAAAACTGGCACTAAATAGCAATCTCACTCAGAGACCACAAGATGATTGCCTGTGGGAAGTTGACATTTAGGGAGTGCTCTTCTGAGATTGGGATTAAGACACATTATTATTAGAAGAAGCTTTCTCTAAGCTGGTTGTACAATAACTGACCTTGGAATGCTTGGTGCTGACCGTGAGTGCCTGAATTAGAAAAATGTTCCATTTCCAGCACTAGCATTGCTCATCTTTATGACAACAAAAATTCACCAAAAATGGCAAAGTAAGTTTTTTAAAAGATAGATGTGAGATTTATGTGAGGAATTGCTGAAGATCTACAGTCAACAGATGGTGGGACCTTAACAGGTTTATACTGGATATCACCTATTGGTAAGATTGAGGTTATTCCTTTTCTGATAAAATCTAGTTGACCACCAGCACACCTCCTCCTTTACTGGGAAGGGCAGATAATTCTGGGTTGGATGCGGAAGAAATTTTTCGTCAGCCACTGTCAATAAATTTGGTCACCAGCCAACAGGAAGCTCAGCTCAGTTATGCTTTTCTATGATGTGAGATTTTGTAAATGTGGGACTTGCAAACTGAGATCAAGGAAGAACATCAAATGATGACTGATGTTTTGAATGCAATGACTGTCTTTTCCATCAAATGAAAACTGAAAAGTGTCTGGTTAATGTGGCGCCTATTGCAAATGAAAATGCTGTGTAGGGTTGTGAATTTAGTTTCTTTTGTTCATTAAAACAATACTTCTTCTCAGCAGTCCGGTCAGCGTACAATATGTACAATTTCCTAGACAAGAGAGCTCCAATGTAACCTGCTCTTTAGTAGGCCTCTATACATATCATGCCTCTTGATTTTCTCTCCTTAGTAATCAAGAAGATCCAAGCTGTTATGTGTCTCTGCGTAATACCATGGCCAAGTGGTATAGTGATAAAATGCCACAGACCAATAACAGACACATTAGTGTCTCCATGCCATTTTTTTTTTGCCCATTTACAAACCTCTCCCACATCTTTTGGTCTCATTTGCACATCTCCATCTGCCCTCATGCCCTTTCTATCACCATTGTGATACTGCCTTGTTCCCCAGTGAAATCTGCCCCCTACATTTTAGGTAGTTAGCAACAGTGAGCAGCACAGGAGCGCAATGGCAGGAGTGGAAGTGTTAATAGATGAGCTTGGGGTGAGATGAGAGGTCAGAATGGGGAGGTGAGGAGACAGTAGCTCTCTGCTGACTCATGGTAAACAGCACCATAGGAGATTCACACTTAAAAAAAAAATCCTAACCATTTTCTGTCCACTTCTATTGTCTTTTATTTCTGGACTTTTTAAATTAAGTTATGGTAGTGGTATTGCGATGCCAATATCATCACCCTCTATAAAAACAAAGGTGACCGCGGTGACTGCAACAACTACCGTGGAATCTCCCTGCTCAGCATAGTGGGGAAAGTCTTTGCTCGAGTAGCGCTGAACAGGCTCCTGAAGCTGGCCGAGCGCGTCTACCCTGAGGCACAGTGTGGCTTTCGAGCAGAGAGATCGACCATTGACATGCTGTTCTCCCTTCGTCAGATACAGGAGAAATGCCGTGAACAACAGATGCCCCTCTACATTGCTTTCATTGATCTCACCAAAGCCTTTGACCTCGTCAGCAGACGTGGTCTCTTCAGACCACTAGAAAAGATTGGATGTCCACCAAAGCTACTAAGTATCATCACCTCATTCCATGACGATATGAAAGACACAATTCAACATGGTGGCTCCTCCTCAGAGCCCTTTCCTATCCTGAGTGGCGTGAAAAGGGCTGTGTTCTCGCACCCACACTTTTTGGGATTTTCTTCTCCCTGCTGCTTTCACATGCGTTCAAGTCCTCTGAAGAAGGAATTTTCCTCCACACAAGATCAGGGGGCAGGTTGTTCAACCTTGCCCGTCTAAGAGCGAAGTCCAAAGTACGGAAAGTCCTCATCAGGGAACTCCTCTTTGCTGACGATGCTGCTTTAACATCTCACACTGAAGAGTGCCTGCAGAGTCTCATCGACAGGTTTGCGGCTGCCTGCAATGAATTTGGCCTAACCATCAGCCTCAAGAAAACGAACATCATGGGGCAGGACGTCAGAAATGCTCCATCCATCAATATTGGCGACCACGATCTGGAAGTGGTTCAAGAGTTCACCTACCTAGGCTCATCTATCACCAGTAACCTGTCTCTAGATGCAGAAATCAACAAGCGCATGGGAAAGGCTTCCACTGCTATGTCCAGACTGGCCAAGAGAGTGTGGGAAAATGGCGCACTGACACGGAACACAAAAGTCCGAGTGTATCAGGCCTGTGTCCTCAGTACCTTGCTCTATGGCAGCGAGGCCTGGACAACGTATGCCAGCCAAGAGCGACGTCTCAATTCATTCCATCTTCGCTGCCTCCGGAGAATACTTGGCATCAGGTGGCAGGACCGTATCTCCAACACAGAAGTCCTCGAGGCGGGCCAACATCCCCAGCTTGTACACACTACTGAGTCAGCGGCGCTTGAGATGGCTTGGCCATGTGAGCCGCATGGAAGATGGCATGATCCCCAAAGACACATTGTACAGCGAGCTCGCCACTGGTATCAGACCCACCGGCCGTCCACGTCTCCGCTTTAAAGACGTCTGCAAACGCGACATGAAATCCTGTGACATTGATCACAAGTCGTGGGAGTCAGTTGCCAGCGTTCGCCAGAGCTGGCGGGCAGCCATAAAGACGGGGCTAAAATGTGACGAGTCGAAGAGACTTAGTAGTTGGCAGGAAAAAAGACAGAGGCGCAAGGGGAGAGCCAACTGTGCAACAGCCCCGACAAACAAATTTCTCTGCAGCACCTGTGGAAGAGCCTGTCACTCTAGCCTTTATAGCCACTCCAGGCGCTGCTTCACAAACCACTGACCACCTCCAGGCGCGTATCCATTGTCTCTCGAGATAAGGAGGCCCAAAAGAAAGAAAAAGAATTGACATGTTTCTAGTGATAACAGACTGATAAACAAAATACAGAAATCTGATGACTGACAAATATGGTGACCTTGTAGAACCTCTGCCAGTATCCCTTCAGACTCCCGAGGATCCAGGGACACCAGATTAAAAACCTATGAGTTATTTGAAACAGGAACCTCCACTGGTAATGTCCAGCACCAGGGCGACTCACCTAACACCATCATGTAAGGCCAGGGATGAGAAATAAAGAACATACTGCCGTGCAAGGTGTTCTTCTGAGGCTGGGGTGGTGATGTTTTGTTGGGCAGAGTAGGGACTGCACTCTACATCCAACAGTGCAATACATGACTTGGGTGCCTGATACTTGAAAGCATTCCACTCCAAGTCCCTTACACTAATGAGTACAAAAACTCACGAGAATAAAAAAGTTCATTCACATTTGGGCTACTCGTCAGTTCTTGAGCCTCATTGCTACCTGGGAAACCACTTTTTGGTGTAAAACAGAAGCATCAGGGATGAATTTTGCTTTGCAATTTCCCATGCCAGATCTCCCTGGAACTATTCCAGCTGTCAAATGAGAAGCTGGTAACTTTTATTTGTGCAAGAAGGCCTGCCTGAAACAGGTGCCAGGTACTTTAGATATGCAGATCGGGATCCCAACATGAAATTGGCGTACAAGTGGGTGGAGATTGTGCTGCGCATGCTCTGTCCAGTCATTCTGGCTCAGGCATCCTAACCAGCAGCTCTTAACGAGACTGTTGGAGGCTGATAAAATACAGATAACAAACCTTTTACAAGTTGCATTTCTGTGGAGCTGGGAGGAGCAGAAATAGATTGTTGCCAGCCCGATCATGGCCTTTTCCACATTGCCTCCCCACAAGGACCTGTGTGGGGGCCATGCCAGTCTGGTCTTGGACCCTCCCCCAACTCTACCTGGCTTGACATTAGAGACAGCCACAAATTCTAAGACTCCAAGTGGCAAGCAACATCAGAATGCCCGATTGGAATCCGCAGCTTTCCTGTTTCAGTCAAATAGCGTCTGATGCTGAAACTGGCTCAGGCCTCTCAGTGAAACCTTCAAAGGGTTACCCATTTGCGACTGCATAGTGAATTCCTTCCCCCAATATTTTCGAGAGTCAGAGGGTGGGAGAAAACTGACAGAACGACAGGCAGAAGAAGGGATTTAGTACTAATATATCACTAACCAGCCACAATCTCTGGTATTACATTAGTGAATCTCAATCTTACTTAAAGCAAAGGATAGTCACATTCCTAAAATTTCTGACACAGCAGATAATCAAAACAGTCAATTATTCCAACTGGGTTCTTCTGTTACCTTTTACAATTTGATTTAATTAAACACAAGAGAATTTTTATTGGAGCTGTCAAATAAATCAAACCACAATAATTTGACCCAGTAACTGGAAATTTAGTCACAACAAAGAGATACTTGTGTGTGACTTATAACTGGTAAAGTACCACAATAAAAGAAGAAAAATTGAGAGTAGCCAAGCCACAATATTCCTGGACCATAATAAGCTATCAGATTACTAGCCACGGAAGATACATGAACCAATTGAAGGGTTCTTGACCCACCTAACCTTTACAAATAACAGCTGAGTTCAAATCCACCCACACCTCTTATTCTCGCCTGGCATGAATGTAATTATGGAGCAGGCATGGTGGTAATTTTTCTCCTCATTAACTTCCTGATTGGTTTCATCCTCGGGCTCCCATAAGGCAGCAATCTGTCAACAATTGCAAGCGGCCAATCATTTAACACTAATGTTTGTGTAACTAAATGCAAGAGGTTCTGCCTGTGTTGCCTGTACAAATGATAATAGCGCACAGGTACATTAATGTCCTGGTGTTAATTTGGCTTGTGTTCATCAAGAGGAAATCTATGATGCAATTAGCAAAGTGCACTGGTAGTCGGGTGGTTTGTACTAAGTTAAATCACCGCAGGCAATACAGCACTTTGGTGTAAGTGTCAGTTTATTATGTTTGATTATCTCCATTCTACCATGCAATGTAAATTAGTGTCAAGGGACTCTCCAACAGAACTGAACAGTTTACAGGACTGCTCCACTATGTGAAAGATAAAAGAGACATCAGGTCCATGCACATTTTTTTTGTGCTTATAAAAACAAAAGTACCTTTGTTGCTCAGCAGCAGCAATATGCTCATAAATAGAACAGAAAAATAGCAATGTACCAAGAAATTGTAGCCCGCTCATTCAGTAAAAGTTGATTCTGCATCATTTTGGAAAGATACAGTGGCACAAATACCAAAGAGACATTTCATCTCCTTAAAAACAAGTATAATTCATTGGCTGAAGCCAAGATCAGGATCCAATGTAATGTAAGCCTACACTTGAAACATTCCCATTTGGATGAAGAACTGGAAGGCAATTACCCATGCAACGTTACACCAGAATTAGAAAGCATTAGACTGTGGCAGAGTAGAAAAGTTTGATTTCAGCTTTGGCTCATTGGATGCACTCTTATCTCTGGGTCAGAAGGTTGTGGGTTCAAGTCCCACTCCAGATACTTAACACGTAATCAAGTGGCAGAATGGAGTTCACTCAGGCAAAGGTGCACCTCGTTTCAGTGATGCCTCCTTGGATGTGCTGCTGGAGGCTGTGAAGAGTCTGAGCGATACTCATTACTATTAACCAGAGCAAGCCTGCAGCAGAGGCCAAAGTTGGAGTGGCCCATGTTTGGAGTTAGTGGAGGAGGTTAGCAGCAGGAGCATGCTGCCAAGCTCCTGGATTTAGTGCAGAAAGCACTTTAATGACCTAAGCAGGTCAGGGAAAGTGAGTTCAGGAGCACACTCACCTATTTGCTGCTGTGCTCATTACCCCACCCCCTCACTCTGCCTTCCCAAGCCTACTGCAGAACATCACTCCTTACACCCACTTACTTTGCAGGTACATTCCTCCTTCTCTTTCTATGCACTTCCTCACATCTCAATCTATCTATCGACTGCTCCCACTCCCCCTTATGCAAAGCCATGCCTTGCCCTCATTGTCACCCTCATCAAATGCACTTCATTCATCTGATGAACACATGCCATTACACTGAGTCACAGGTCTCCTCTTCCCCTTAATGCAGAAGAAGAGAGTACAGAACGAGGGAGAGAGAACTGAAGCGGACCTTCCAAACAGCTGATAAGTGCAGAGCAGGAGGCATTGGAGATCAGAGCAGTTTCAGCATCCCTGGCTGTTAGACAAAGGGATCTCCCAGCACAATTAAAACAAAGCCACCCACATATCATACGGCACTCAGTAATGTTGACTTGATTTCAACAATGAGTGAAATATGATCATCTTCATATAACGATAAGTTGCAACATCTTGCCTTCCCAGGACTAATTGATATCTTTTATCTCCCACAGGCCTTCATGTGTGTAGCAGCAATTGGTAGAATTCACCGACGACGATTTCTCAAAGGAACTGAGTCTTCTCATCACAGGAATCATGCAGACCATGCGCCAGCCCAGATACTCACTTTGATGGGACCAGTATGGCAAGGAGTTGCGTTTTTACCTCGTGACGCACTCTTCACAAGTGACCAAGAGCAGATGGTGGAGACAGGGCCAGCAGTGGAGAATTCGTGTTGGAGGGCGGAGATCTCTGCAAGCTCTGCTCAGCTGGACACAGATGCAGCACCCAGGGACCATCGATCAAGAGGAGAATCACTGAGCAGTAGACAATGTGCGATGCATTAACAGGCCTTCAAAAAAGACTCACCCCAACTGCAAATAGATTGGAAGATTCCACCTCAAGCATGAGGGGATGATGTCACAAGCCGCTGAGTTGAAGGACACCATTGGCTGGCATACGCTCCAATCACATGAGTTCATGCATGCCTTCAACACCACTGTGCAGACTCAGGATACTCACATGTCTGCCACCTTGAATAGGTTGACAGATACCATTGCCTTGGGCTTACTGATCTGCACCAAAGTGTTCTCCAGCACACTGGTAGCAGTGAAGTGCAGCTGGACTATGAGAGGGATGATGGCAAAGGCGACATGGAAGTGGGGACCTCAAGCACTTCAACTTCTCACTCACAGCCCACCTCTGTCAGTACCTCACATGCTGCCTTGCCCCCTGAAGGTTGAATCTATCCCTGCACAGATGCAGGTGGAGCCGTCTTTGGCGGAGTCCGCGCTGGCTCCAAAACGCAGAGGATGTCAGCTAAGAGCATCTTAGCAGCCAGAGCAAGGATCTGAGCAGCCTGCTTCTATCTCTGCTGAAGCCACAGGGAAGCCATGTAGGAATAGCAGAAAAGGGAAGAGTAATACAAGGACATGCATATGGGTGTGTGAGAAAATGTTGTTTTGTTAAGTTTTTGTTCTTTATTTGGCTTGCATAAATGTTACTTTTCAAAACTTTCCCATCTTGTCCATTCTTGGGTGCTGGGTGGTAAATGGCCTTCTAAATTGCTTGAGTCGTTGGGAAAATGCTAGAATCTATTCTGAAGGATGTGATAAATGGACACTTGGATAATAATGATCTGATTGGGCATCGTCAACATGGATTTATGAAGGGAAATCATGTTGACAAACCTGTTGGAGTTTTTTGAGGATGTTACCAACAGAATTGATAAAGGGGAGTCGGTGGATGTGGTATACTTGGATTTTTAGAAGGCCTTTGATAAAGTCCCCCACTGGAGGTTAGTTAGCAAAATTAAAGCATGTGGGATAGGAGGTAATATACTGGCATGGATTAAGGATTGGTTAACAGGCAGAAAGCAGAGAGTAGTAATAAACGGGTCATTCTCGCATTGGCAGGCTGTGACTAATAGGGTACCGCAAGGATCAGTACTTGTGCCCCAGCTGTTCACAACATATACCAATGATTCGGATGTGGGGAACTAATGTAGTATTTCCAAGTTCGCGGATGACAGAAAACTAGGTGGGAATGTGTGTTGTGCGGAAGATGCAAAGTGGCTTCAAGGGGATTTGGACAGACTTAGTGAGTGGGCAAGAACATGGCAGATGGAATATAATGTGGAAAAATGTGAGGTTATCCACTTTGGTAGGAGGAACAGATGTGCAGAGTATTTCATAAATGGTAAGAGATTAGAAAGTGTAGATCTACAAAGGGACCTGGGTGTCCTCATCAATAAGTCAGTGAACGCTAACATGCAGGTGCAGCAAGCAATTAAGAAGGCTAATGGTATGTTAGCCTTTATCGCAAGAGGATCTGAGTACAGGAGTCGTGAAGTCTTGCTTCAATTATACAGAACCTTGGTTAGACCGTACCTGGAGTACTATGTGCAGTTTTGGTCCCCTTGCGTGCAACCAAGGTTCACCAGACTTGTTCCCGGGATGCTGGGACTGTCCTATGAAGATTGGGGAAACTGGGCCTGTATTCTCTAGAGTTTCGATGAATGAGAGGTGATCTCATTGCAACCTACAAAATACTTAAAGGGTAAGACAGGGTAGATGCAGCTAAGATGTTTCTCCTGGTTGGGGAGTCTAGAACCAAGGGACACAATTTCAAAAAAAGGGGGAAGCCATTTAGGACAGAGAGGAGGAGAAATTTCTTTACTCAGAGGGTTGTGAATCTTTGGAATTCTTTACCCAGAGTGCTGTGGAAGCTCAGTCATTGAGTATGTTTAAAGTAGAGATTGACAGATTTCTAAATACAAATGACATAAGGGGATGTGAGGATAGTGTGGGAAAAAGGCATTGTAAGTGGAAAATCAGCCATGATCATGCTGAATGGCGGGGCAGGCTCGATGGACTGAATAGCCTACTCCTGCTCCTATGTTCTATGATGAATGTGAAGATAGGAACTGATGGAGACCAATGGGGTGGGGGAATGCTGAAGGGGTGCTTGCGAAGTTGCATGACTGCTTTGTGTCAGTGGCATTTTCTGGTGACATGGGTGCAGTGGTGCAAGCTCAGTGAACCTTGCATTAATAAGGGAATCCCCGGCAGCAATGTGAGCAATGTAAGCAGTTGGGTGTGCATTGTCCTCATCACTCATCTTCACACAGAGGACACGCTCCATTGTGTTGTGTGACACAACCACCATGCTAAATGGGATAGGCTCAGAGCAGATCTAGTAACTCAAAACTGGACATCCAGAAGGCACTGTGGGCCATCCGCAGAAGCAGAATTGTATTCAACCACAATCTGTAACCTCGTGGCCCGGCATATCCTCCACTCTACCATTACCATCAAGCCGGGGGACCAACCCTGGTTCAATGAATAGTGCAGGAGAGCATGCCAGGAGCAGCACCAGGCACAGCTATAAATGAAGTATCAGCTTGGTGAAGCCATAACACAGGACTACTTGCAAGCCAAACAGCGGAAGCAGCATATGATAGACAGGGCTAAGTGATCCCACAACCAACGGATCAGATCTAAGCTCTGCGGTCCTGCCACATTCAGTCATGAATGGCGGTGGACAATTAAACAACTGACAGGAGGAGGAAGCTCCACAAATATCCCCATCCTCAACAATGGGGGAGTCCAGCACATCAGTGCAAAAGACAAGGCTGAAGCATTTGTATTCACCTTCAGCCAGAAGTGCCTCCTAAGGTCCCCCCAGCATCATAGATGCCAGTCTTCAGCCAATACGATTCACTCCACGTGATATCAAGAAATGGCTGAAGGCATTGGATACTGAAAACGCTGTGACAACGTTCCAACAATAGTACTGAAGACCTGTGCTCCAGAACTATCCCCGCCCCTAGCCAAGCTGTTCCAGTACAGCTACCACACTGGCATCTACCCGGCAATGTGGAAAATTGCCCAAGTATGTCCTGTACATAAAAAGCAGGACAAATCCAACCCAACCAATTACTACCCCATCAGTCTACTCTCGATCATCAGCAAAGTGATGGAAGATGTCATCGACACTGCTATCAAGCAGCACTTGCTTAGCAATAACATGCTCACTGACACTCAGTTTGGGTTCTGCCAGGGCCACTCAGCTCCTGACCTCATTACAGCCTTGGTTCAAACATGGACAAAAGAGCTGAACTCCAGAGGTGAGGTGAGACTGACTGCTCTTGACATCAAGGCAGCATTTGACCGAGTATGGCATCAAGGAGCCCTAGCAAAACTGGAGTCAATGGGAATCAGGGGGAAAACCCTCCGCTAGTTGGAATCATATCGAGCACAAAGAAAGACGGTTGTGGTTGTTGGAGGTCAATCATCTCAGTTCCAGGACATCAATGCAGAAGTTCCTCAAGGTAGTGTCCTAGGCCCAACCATCTTCAGCTGCTTCATCAATGACCTTCCCTCCATCAATAGGTTTGAAGTGGGAATGTTCGCTGATGATTGCACAATATTCAGCACTATTTGTGACTCCTCAGATACTGAAGCAGCCCGTGTCCATATGCAGCAAGATCTGGACAACATCCAGGCTTGGGCTGATAAGTGACAAGTAACATTCGTACCACACAAGTACAGGCAATGACCATTTCAAACAAGAGAGAATAACCATATTCCCTTGATGTTCAATGGCATTACCATCACTGAAACCCCCACTATCAACATTGATCAAAAACTGAACTGGACCAGCCACATAAATACTGTGGCTACAAGAGCAGGTCAGAGGCTAGGAATTCTGCAGCGATTAACTCACCTCTCGTTTCCCCAAAGCCTGTCCACCATCTACAAGGCACAATGTCAGGAGTGTGTTGGAATACTCTCCACTTGCCTGGATGGGTGCAGCTCCAACAACACTCAAGAAGCTCGACACTATCCAGGCCAAAGCAGCTCACTTGATTATTACCCCATTCACTACCTTCAACATTCACTCCCTCCACCACTGACGCACAGTGGCAGCAATGTGTACCATATACAAGATGCACTGCAGCAACTCACCAAGGCTCCTTCGACAGCACCTTCCAAACCCGCGACCTCTGCCACCTCAAAGGACAAGGGCAGCAGACGCATGAGAACACCACCAACTGCAATTTCCCCTCCAAGCCACACACCATCCTGACTTGGAACTATATCGCCATTCCTTCACTGTCGCTGGGTCAAAATCCTGCAACTCCCTTCCTAACAGCACTGTGGGTGTACCTACACCACATGGAGTGGTTCAAGAAGGCAGCTCACCACCACCTTCTCAAGGGCAATTAGGGTTGGGCAATAAATGCTGGCCTAGCCAGCAACGCCCACATCCCATGAACGAAGAAAAAAAATTACCCACCTCCTCCTCTGCCTCCTCCCTCTCCGAATCATCCAAGGAGCATCTGAGCTGTTTGCTCTGCTCCCCTTGCAGGTACGAGCCTTACTGCTGCGCTGTGCAGTGCATAGCACACAACCATTCTGGAGACCCTGGCTGGCACAAACTGAAGGTCGCCTTCAGATCTGTCGAAACACCCGAAGTGCATCTTCAGCACGCCGATGGCCTGTTCAGCACACATCTAATGGTGATATGGCATTCATTGTAGTGCCATTGAGTTTCAGTGGTTGGATTTCTGGTGCTTGTCATGAGCCAAATTTGCAGTGGGCATCACTGATCACATAGCATCCACCCATTAAGTCTGCTTCCAGGAGTGAAGATATCAGACAGCTTGGACTGCCACAGGACAAAAGCATCAGAGCAGCTGCCCAGGAACTTTTCACACACTTGTATGAAGAACTTTTTATAGCTGATGCACATTGATGGAGCAGAAGCCCTTGCGGTTGATGAATATGACTAGTTGACTTGGGGGTACCCGGATTGCGATGTGTGTCCTGCACCTGTGGGAAGTCAGCCAGAGCCAGAAAGTCGAATGCCCTTGAGTGTTCACTCTTACTGGCATCATCAGTGGCAAAGCTAACATAATTGACAGCCCTGGTACACAAACATCAGTCATCAGTCTTATGACTGGGAGATCCTGCATCCATCTGCAGCAGAACCCTGGAAGGATCTGGATGCAAAAACATTGAAAGCAGTGATGACTTTGACAACCACTGGTAATGCGAGGCCACCAGGTGCAGCGGGTTTTCTTCTAGGATGCTGTAGATGTCTGACACCATCTGACAAGAAGTCCTGAGCCTCCTGAGATACTGGTGTTCAAACATGTTAAGGAAATTAATCCTCTGCCTGTAGACTCAGTTACGTGTGTACTGCCTCCTGTGAGCTGCACCTCTCTGCTGTGCAGCTACAGGTCTGTGAACAGCAGTCTGCGATGGGTGCTGTTGCTGATCATTTTGGTCCTCATCTGAGGTTCAATCTAATGCAGCACAGGCGACACCCATCCTGATGTGAGACTGCAAACCTCCAAACTGTAGAAAGTAACTTCTAAATTGTACCTAAGATCATAAGAAGTACAAGCAATGAAAGGCCTTTTGTCATTTCCAGCCTGCTCCGCCATTCAATAAAATCATGGATGATCTTCTACCTCCACCTCAACTCCACCTTCCTACATTATCCTCATATCCCTTAAGTTTTTTTTTATTCTTTCATGGGATGTGGACATCGCTGGCAAGGCCAGCATTTGTTGCCCATCCCTAATTGCCCTTGACAACTGAGGGCTTGCGAGGCCATTTCAGAGGGCAGGTAAGAGTCAACCACATTGCTGTGGGTCTGGAGTCACAAGTAGGCCAGGCTAGGTAAGAACAGCAGATTTCCTTCCCTAAAGGAGATTAGTAAACTTGATGGGTCTTTACAACAATCAAAGATAGTTTCATGGCACCATTACTGAGACTAGCTTTCAATTGCAGATTTTTCTTTATTAATTAATTGAACTTATTAATTAATTGAATTTAAATTCCGCAGTTGCCATGGTGGAATTTGAACCCGTGTCCCCAGGGCATTGGTCTGGACCTCTGGATTACCAGTTTAGTGACAATATCCAAAATGTATAAATATATTCAAAGACTGAACATCCACAACTATCAGGGGTAGAGAATTCCAAAGATCCACAATCCCTTGAGTGAAGAAATTTCTCCTCATCTCAGTACTAAATGGTTGACCCCTAATTCTGAAACTGTGACCCCTAGTTCTTAGACTCCCCAGCCAATGGAAACACTCTGCCAGCATCTACCCTATCAAGCCCCTTAAGAATTTTATGTGGTTCAATGAGATCAACTGTCATTCTTTAAATTCTAGGGGACACAGGCCTAGTCTATTCAATCTCTCCTTGTAGGACAATCCCCTCCTACCAATGAACCTGTCTAGTGAACCTTTGCTGCACTCCCTCTAAGGCAAGTACATTCTTCCTTAGAACTGCACACAGTACGACAGGTATGGTGTCAGCAAAGCACAATATCATTCTAGTAAGACTTCTTTGCTCTTAGGCTCCAATCCCTTTATAATAAAGGCCAACATTCCATTTGCCTTCCTGATGTACCTGCATGTTAACTTTCTGGGATTCATGTACAAGGACACCCAGATTCCTCTGAATAACAGTATTTCCCAGTATCTGACCAATTAAAATATATTGCTTTTATATTTTCCTACCAAACACTTCTCTGCATTATATTCTATCTGCCATGTTCTTGCCCACTCACTTAACCTGTCTATATCCTTTTGCAGCCTTGGTGTCCTCTTTACAGCTTACTTATCTACCTAATTTTGTATCATTAGCAAACTTGGATACATTACACTCGGTCCCCTCATCTAAGTCATTGATATGTAAATAGCTGAGGCTCAAGCCTGCCACAACAAAAATGACCACCTTATTCCTACTCTCTGTTTACTGTCCGTTAACCAATCCTCAGTCCCTGCTAATATATTACGCCCAATCTCATGAGCCTTAATTTTTTTTAAAGTATACAAAGTAACTTCTGAGTGAAAGTGAGCAAACCCTTTCTCACTAGCAGGTAAGAAAGCAGCTGTAAGTACTGAGTATTCATTGATATCTTTGACTGAGATTGCTTCAGCCAACCCACTGCCGCTATGTACTCGCCTTGAATTCACTGACGAGTTTCATGAAGCCCGAGAAATCCATAGACCCGACATTAAAGTGAAAGTCGCGTGTCAATATCGTTCCAATTGGGCGATTAGCAAATAGAAATTGGTGACCCACCTTTCCCGAGGAGGTTGTGCACAGGCAGCTTAACACTCTGGAGTCAAATGCGCAAGTTGACGGATTGGAGCTGGCTTCCCAATGGGCTGTCAGTTTTAAACCCACACTAGCTCCCAAACCCACATGCTGATGCAGATTAAAATTCAGCCCCAGGTATCTGGTATATAGCTCTGCTGATTTGTGCTGTAGTTTTTGCGGCTAATAATAGCCATTTCTTGTGACACTGCTTTGATACTCAGTTAAACAGCAGCAGGAAAACAGATTAATTCAATAATGGTGAGGTGTCATCCCACACTGGTGGGTAATACAAACATTCATCTGAAAAGCCCCAGTAACTCTTATGATTATTGTCATAAAACTGTTTTACATCAGTCAAAGTGAAAGAAAAATCTAATTCCTAAACCACTGACGCCCACTAAGAGTAACTGGGAGGCCAGAATTCTACATCATAATGAAATGTTACTGCAGGAATCAATCAGGGGACCTGACAGCATAAAGTAAAAAAAAAAATAGATTAGGATAAAAATTAAAACAAGGGTACAGTCTGTGCAATGACATAGACAGGCCAACGTTAGTATATCTAGTCCACTTTCAGGCAGTTCAGGAGTCATTTTATTTTAACTGCCTCCCACCTACTGTGTGTATACATGTTTGCACACAATTTTCTAAATAAAAACACTCAGTTCGTTCCACACTGCTTGTCCACCCATATCCCTGGTAAGCCAACACAGTCCCTTAAATACAATTATTTCAATACATTTTGTTTTATTTTTGCTGTAATATAAAATACACGCTAGAGCTGACTTTGCTTAATTCCTAATAGCAGTCTCCTAGCGATTTTGTCTAAAACAATTACACTGAACCAAATACCTATAAAAGCCAACAACTCAGATTCCTCTAATGGGGACCGGACACTAAAGGCAATAATCATGTAGAGGGCAAAGGGTAATTAACGGTGACCTCTACCGTGCTCCATTTTCTGAGTCCTACTTACATCTAGAAATACAGTCTAAAAAAAATTGACCGAACAGTGCACTTCAAATAAAGTTTAAAGCCTGACACGTTTGGAAATTGCCTCAAGCTATACAGCTAATAGAGACCCTGTATATGGTGTTACAAGATCACATACTGTTGTCACTGACAATTACTCTAGTATTTAGCACATCTATTGCTCATCAGTGGAGCAGTCAAAGTGGCATGATGACACAGAAACAAGCCACACAACACTTGCCTCCAGCTATTTCACGTGTGGGAGTTGTGACATAATTGTAACAGAATGCAGAGATTTAATTTACTCAGAAAAACTCACCCAACTTTTAGAAAAGCACCTTGTGCCAAACACAGTTGTTTTGTCTTTATTATTCCACTATCACTTGACCTTGTCACTTTTTAAAACAAAATAATTACAAGTAAAATGAATCCTTTACTCTCAGTGGAAGATATTTTCCCCCATCAAAACTTAGCAGTTTTGACTCAAGGGAGGGTGATTTTAACTTTGAGTGATGACGTTGTCATGCAGGCCCCCATCTGCCAAGAATGAGGAACATTAATTTCGCCATATGGACATTAAATTTCAAATCGTTGCTGGGAAGAAGAGAAGGCCTGTTACAAGGGGTTGCCAGGCCCCTGGCTGGAAAGACATTTTTGCATATTAACAGACAGTGTTGTAGACAAAAGGCCATTTCCTGACACACACAATACACAAAGCCAGCAGTGGTTATACCAGTCGGTCATGTGACTACCCTGCTGGCCATCTTGGGGAGTTTTAAATTGTAGAGACCGTGTTTGAACTGGCAGAAAAGCTCTTTGCTCCTGGATTGAAAAGACCTCCCCTGGCTGGCTCGCCACAGCCTCTCCTGTCTGCTCCCATCTCTTTCTCACAAACTCCCTAAACCCACTGAAGACACATGAAACCCAACAGAGAAAAGTCTCCTACAGCAAACAAGGTTTAAGAAGAATACTGGGCCCCAACGAAAAGCAAGACCTACTTACAAGCAAGAAAAGCTCGAAAAACCGTAACAACAACTCTTCAGATATTGCCTCAAACCTTTCCACTTTATTTTTCTTCTACTCGTTTCTGTCTCTATTTGCGTGTATCGCGTATGCATGCTATCGTGCATCCATAGGCGTCAACTGACTCTTCTTCTTTAAACCGAAGACAGCATGTCTGTGTTCGTTTCTTTGCCCTATAATTGGAAAACGGTGAACAAGGATTCACCAAGGGGGAACTTAAAACCCGGTGTGTTTAAAACCCTGTTACAGTTAAGACTAGGTGAAGGCTGAAAGGGAACCTTAGACCTCTTTCTCACCTGGTCCTAACAATGTAAATCGGATGACATTGGATCAGCTGCCTATTATGTACCTATCCTGATCAGGAAAGATATTTAGCAGGCAGCAGAATCGCTATAGTTCAATTGATACTATCATCCAAAGTTAGAAATAACCCCTTAGGTTTTTGTTTGCCCTGACAAGGTGAAAAGGTTTTCTTCAGAAGTCTGAATTTTCTGCTGTTTAATCTAAGTTTTAATTGATTATTACACTCATTTAGGTTTGATGCTAATATGTAACTCACATTTATATAGCATTTTTCATGTCACTGAAGGTCTCACAATGCTTTACTGAAGGAGTAGCAGCTATTCAGCAGGAAACGAGCTAAGTTGGCAAGATAACAGAATTGCATGGCCAAAGAGATGAGTTCTGAGGAGGCCTTTGAAGGAGACAGTCAGCAAGGTAAAGAGATTTAGGGGTTAAGTCACACAGTACAGGGACATGCTAGCTCGAACACTGTAGTGGAGCAGATGCAGGGATGCATAGTTGACTAGAATAGGAGGAGCAGAGACACATGTCGGAACTTGGGTTAGAAAATGTTACAGGGATAGACTGGTGAGTGGTCATGGAAAAATGTGAAGATAAGGATGAACATTTTGTCATCTTCTAAGCAGTCTTGCACATCTGCTCAGGGCTAATTCAGAGTGCCTAGTCCAGGGTTGCATCACATACAGTCTTAGATCAGACGGTTTAGTAAGAATAAAATGTTTTCCACTTAATTTGATATTGAACAGCAAAACAAGCATCAACATTCACAAGTGGTTACAATTAAGTTTGACAAGTTATTAGGTAATCCAGCTGCCTCCATTAGAGTTTTTAAAAAGTCTTTTTTGTCACACTTGCATTTATACCATAACTAATGTGAAACTGAAATGGTGTGGAACTATTTACCAGAATTCAAGAAAATAGAGGATATTATGACTTGTTCAGAAACATAGCAACCAACTAGATAGTGTGGAATTTCAAACTGAATATCGTCAATTTCACATGGCATCAAAAGAAACCTGGAGAATAACACATCTTTTACTCTTAAGATAAACCTCAGTAGTGTAGTGACACATGAAACAGCCGGTTTCTTCCCCCATCGTCTCAATTCTCAGAACAATTATTTACAGTGTGGAATTCATAACATTGGTCAATAAAATACATAAACATGGAGAACAATCTGAACATGAGAGTGGCCCTGGAGAAACAGAGTGATGGAGAAGAGCTATCCATGGAATGGTAGATTGGGGGTTAATGTTCATGGAGTGGTGGTGCGGAGATTAAAGTTCATAGGGTGGTGGAGCACAGTTAATGTCCACAGATCTTTGTACAGTGAGTGTCTGATTTCAGCTATGATTTTCTAGGTGCTTTAAAGCACGGAGCAGGCACCTCCTACATAAGGGATTAAGGAAGAAAATAGAGGATGCATTATTATGAGATGTTCAGAAACATATCATGGCAGCCAACTAGACAGTGTGGAATTTCAAATTGAATTCTGGCAAGTGGTGTGAGACCAACACATGACATAGTTTCACACCACTTTGCTTCACACTTACTGCTGTATAAATGCAACTTGAACAAACTGAGCTTTAAAAGGTCCTTAGGCAACGGACTAAACTATCCAATAACCTTTTAGGCTTCAGTTAACATTTTTTAAACCAGAGACATGGGTGCAGGTCTGCAGCTTTTTCTCCTGGCTGGAGAGGGTGTGTGATTTAGACAGATTCTGCAAAGGGGAAAAAAACATTTTAAAAAACTCACTATATAAAATGTCACGAGAGACACTGTGGAAAAATATTTAACTACCTCTCACTGGGAAACTACAAAATAAGTACTAGCCAAACAGGTACTGAGTGACTTCTAATAGCTGCATACATAGATTTTTGAACTAATTATGGAGCAGCTCAACCACAATAAAGTTTTGCAAGATTTGATTCTGAGTGGAGCCTTGCTGAGTAAGAAATCGTAGAATCAGCAGCAGAGATCAAAGCACTCCATTTGCAGTGCTTCCAATGATCACTGATTTGCCCTACTGTTCTGAAAGCGTAGCTTTGTCGCTCTTTATTAAAATAAAACATCCAAGGAGTTCTACTTACTTGATGCTGTCAATGACGTGGGCTGCTCTAGCCCACTGTGTATTCTGGGAACAAAGGAAAGCCATATTTGAAGATTACAGTGAGGGGGTAAAAACAAGAAAATAAATAATGTCCTTTTATGCCATTAACTTTGATCCCTTGTGTCAACAGTGGTAGATCCTCTGCTTAAAAATATAATTTGCTAATGGATTTTCTAATTATTAGCCACTTCTAATACTGAGCCACTAAAAGACTTGTTTATAACTTTAGGTTCACATTTGATAAAAATGAAGTGCCACTGGATTATGCTGATCCCTGCTTAAATCCATGTTATTCAAAGGGGTAAATGAACTGAAATCAACTATTCTATCACTGCAACTTCTCGCGGAGCAAATAAAGCTGTAAGTTACTCTGCTAAAAAGTATGATTCATGGTCCTCTGCATTCTAGCAGATTTAACCTGCTAAAGTCCCATTGCAAAGTATTGTTTTATTCCTTGGCAACCTTTAGGATGCTACCAGGTGTGCAGTCCCCCAAAACCCTCTCGTCTCCACATGCCAGCATGATCTGAACCCCAGAACAGCCATGCCGTCGTTTCTGAGCCTCTTTGCCAGTGCTGCTTTCCTGGAGGTACGTGACAGTGATTTGTGATGCAACTCTCCCAACTGTATGGAGAGGTAACGGGCATCCACTTGATGCTACTCCATAGCAGGGCAACTGAGACTGGGAACTTACCAGCAGTGAGAATTGAAGTCGTACTTAAATGCACTGCTCAGCCACAGTATTACCAAGAGTACAAGGAGGGAGGGGTGGTGCGGGGAGAGTAATAGGGTCAAATTTCTAGAATTGTTTGTTGTTGATATTCACATTAGATCTGGCTTAGGTTCCACATTCAAATAGGCCAACACCTTATTAATATGAACCAACATCTGCTGCTTAACTGATTTTATTGTTTATAGTTGCGATAAAATAAAATTAACAAGACATAGTAGGGCACAATATCTATGGATGGTTGAGAGCAACTTACCTAAAAATATAAAGAATTTAATATCCAACATGAAAAATGTTTAGAAAAATGGACAAGGCACTAAGATTTAGTTTCCAAGCCTGAACAATATGATAAACGTAAATAGTCATTTGACCTCTTAAGCAGGCAGGTGTTCAAAATACTCTGAACAGATTTTCTTTGTGCTACCATTTGTATGGCAAAAACAATGGTTTATGACTAATTCCCAGTCAGCTTGCTATCACAACAAAGGGAATAAATGGAGATTAGTGGGTAAATTTTAACTTTCACTACCAGACAGAAAACTGGAGGTAGCGGATTGACTTCGATTGAAAACAAAATCGGGTGCAGAGGAAAACAGGCTATGAGGTCATTCGTTATCAGCCTGTTTCTCATTATTGGCGTAAATCAATTTCATCCCCAAGGAGTTTCCCCCATGTAAAGGCAAGCGTGATGATAATGCAATCCTGACTGCACAAGGACAACACGTGCTTGTCCAAAAATTAGCTGACCTTCTCCAATAATATAAAGTCAGCTAAGTTTTAAGTTTTGCTCCCAGCACATTGCTGAAGACCTGCTCAACTTGCGTGTTGTTGTCAAACTAGAACAATATCAAGCTCCGTTCCAGTGATCTCCTTCACTTGTTCCCCCACCCCCCACCACCCTGCCCACACAGTCAAACAGCCTGCTGGCATCTTGGACGAGATTTTGCCAGCAACGATGAGGTCCCAACATTGGGACATAAAGCAGGTGGTGTGGCTGTACGGGCGGTGGGGACAGAGTGAAACAGCAATATTATCGGGGCTGTCAAATTAACAGATGGCAGGCTGGGAGCTTCTAGTTGGACAGCGTGGGCAGGAGGGAAGTACCAAATGATATGTCAGGCAGATGCCATATTTAAAAGGCAGCCAGCAATCAACTGAAAGGCAGCAGCACCAGAGGACACTGAGAGGGAGGCCTGACCACTGGTGTATTTGGGAGATGGCAGCAGCCAGAGCAACAGTGATGCCCAGGTTTCCTGCTGCCTTCCTGGGGTTGCTCCTCCACGTGGCAAAGACGCGGAGGGAAGCTCTTTTCCCTTGGGACAAGCAGGAGTCCGGGTAGGCAGAAATCATAGAAAATTTATAGCACAGAAAGAGGCCACTTGGCTCATCGTGTCTGCGCCGGCTGAAAAACGAGCCACCCAGAATAATCCCATCTTCCAGCATTTGGTCCGTCGCCCTGCAGGTTACAGCACTTGAGGTGCATATCCAGACACCTTTTAAATGAGTTGAGGGTTTCTGCCTCTACTACCTTACAGGCAGTGAGTTCCAGACTCCTAACAGCCTCTGGGCGAAAACATTTGTCCTGATCACTTTAAATCTATGCCCCCTAGTCACTGACCTCTCTGCTAAGGTAAATAGGCCCTTCACATCCACTCTATCCAAGCCCCTCAGCCTCCTCTGTTCTAAGGAGAACAACCCCAGCCTATCCAATCTTTCATCATCGCTGCATTTTTCCAATTCTGGCAACATCCTCGTAAATCTCCTCTGCACCCCCTCTAGTGCAATTACATCCTTTCTGTAATGAGGTAACCAGTACTCAAGTTGTGGCCTAATGATTTATACAGATCCAGCATAACCTCCCTGCTCTTATATTCTATACCTCGGCTAATAAAGGATAGGATTCCATATGCCTTCTCAACCACCTTATCGACCTGTCCTGTTACCTTCAGGAATATGTGGACATTCCTTCCAAGGTCCCTCCATTCTCCACACCTCAATATTTTCCCATTAATCGTGTATGCCTTTGCCTTGTTTGACCTCCCCAAATGCATCATCTCACACTTCTCTGGGTTGAATTCCATTTGCCACTCTTCTGTCCACCTGACCAGTCCATCAACATCCTCCTCGCTATCTGCCACACAGTCAATCTTTGTGTCATCTGCAAACTTCTTGATTATGCCCCCTACATCTACAAATCATTTCTACCACAAAAAGCAGGGGACCCAGTACTGAGCCCTGTGGAACGCCACTGGAAACAGTCCTCCAGTCACAAAAACGCCTGTCAACAATTACCCTTTTTTTTCTAGCCACTGAACCAATTTTGTATCCACCTTGCAACATTTCCCTGGATCCCATGGGATTTTATTTTTTTAACCAATCTGCCATGTGGGACCTTGTCAAAAGCCTTGCTAAAATCCATATAGACCACATCAACTGCACTACCTACATCAATCTTCCTTGTTACTTCTTCAAAAATTCGATTAAATTGGTCAGACAAGATCTTCCCTTAACAAATCCATGCTGACTATCCTTGATTAACTTGTGCCCTTCGAAGTGACAGTTGATCCTGTCTCTCAGAATTGATTCCAATAATTTGCCCACTACTGGGGTTAGACTGGCTGGCCTGTAATTATTTGGTCTATCCTTTGCTCCCTTTTTAAACAGAGGTACAATGTTAGCAGTCTTCCAATCCTCTGGCACCACACCTGTATCCAGTGAGGACTGGAAAATGACGGTCAGGCCTTCCGCTATTTCCTCTCTTGTTTCTTTTAACAGTCTGGGGTACTTTTAATCCAGCCCTGGTGATTTATCAACTTTCAAGGATGCTAATCCCATTAATATTTCCTTTCTCCCTATGTTTATCACATCCAATACTTCACATTCCTCCTCCTTAACTACAATATCTGCATCATCCCCCTCTTTTGTGAAGACAGATGCAAAGTGTTCATTAAGGACCATACCAACAGCTTCTGCCCCAACACATAGGTTACATTTTTGGTCTTTTATGGGCCCTACTCTCTCCTTGGTTATCCTCTTACTCTTAATGTATTGATAAAACATCTTTGGCTTCACCTTGATTTTGCTTGCCAATATTCTTTCATGCCCCCACTTAGCTTTCCTAATTTCCTTTTTGATTTCACCCCTCCATTTTCTATACTCCTCTCGGTTTTGTGTAGTATTGAGTTCTCGGTGTTGGACATTAGCTTTCCTTTTCTGCCTCATAGAACATACAACAGTACAGCACAGTACAGGCCCTTCGGCCCACGATGTTGTGCCGAACCTTGAACCTACTCTAAGATCAAACTAACTACCTACCCTTCATTCTACTATCATCCATGTCCAAGAGTCGCTTAAATGCCCCCAATGTATCTGCTTCTACTACCACCGCTGGCAGCGCATTCCACGCACCCACCACTCTCTGTGTAAAGAACCTACCTCTGACATCTCCCCGAAACCTTCCTCCAATCACCTTAAAATTATGCCCCCTGGTGATAGCCCTTTCCACCCTGGGAAAAAGTCTCTGACTATCCACTCTATCTATGCCTCTCATCATCTTGTACCCCTCTATCAAGTCACCTCTCATCCTTCTTCGTTCCAATGAGAAAAGCCCTAGCACCTTCAATCTTTCTTCGTAGGACATGCTCTCCAGTCCAGGCAGCATCCTGGTAAATCTCCTCTGCACCTTCTCTAAAGCTTCCACATTCTTCCTATAATGAGGCGACCAGAACTGAACATCTTACCCTGTGAGCTCCTAGATATCCATGGGGCTCTAGATTTGGCTGTCCCACCCATTTTCTTTGTGGGAACATGTTTACTCTGAACCCCTTGAATCTCCCCTTTGAATGCCTCCCACTGCTCCAACACGGATTTACCTTCAAGTAGCTGTTTCCAGTCCACTTTCGCCATATCACTCCTCAGCTTAGTAAAATTGGCCTTGCCCCAATTGAGAACTCTAACTCATGTTCTATCCTTGTCCTTTTCCATAATTATGTTAAAATTGACTAAATTATGATCACTACCAGCAAAATGTTTCCCACTGCCACTCTTTCCACCTGCCCATCTTCATTTCCTAAAACTAAATCCAAAACTGTGCCCTCTCTTTCTGGACTTGCTACATACTGGCCAAAAAAGTTCTCCTGAATGCACCTCAAGAATTTTGCTCCCTCAATCCCTTTCACACTAAAACTATCCCAGTTCATATTGGGGTAATTAAAATCCCCTACTATTATGGCCCTATTGTTTTCGACTTCTCAGAGATTTGCCTACATATCTGCTCTTCTATCTCCCTCTGACTGTTTGGGGGTCTATAGTACACTCCCAGCAGTGTGATTGCCCCTTTTTTGCTCCTTAGCTCGATCCATATGGTCTCATTTGATGAGACATATCATCCCTCCTCACAGCTGTAATTGTTTCTTTGACCAAAATTGTCAGTCCACCTCCGTTTTTATCCTCCTCCCTATCACGTCTAAAAACTTTGTGAACAGGAATGTTGAGCTGCCATTCCTGTTCCTCCTTAAGCCATATTTCTGTAACAGCTATGATATCATACTGCCATGTGTCTGCCTGTGTCCTCAGCTCATCTGCTTTATTTGCTATACTACGTGCATTGAAGTAGATACCCTTGAGCACTGCCAAACTTTTTTTAAATTTTCTAACGTTTGTTTCCTCTGCCTTCCATTTTCGTTTCTGATTTTGTCCCAACTGAGTCCACCCTCAGGTCCCCATCCCCCTGCCGAATTAGTTTAAATCCTCCCCAACAGCACTTGCAAAGCGTCCCACAAGGAATTCAGTCCCGGCTCTGTTCAGGTGCAACCTGTCTGGCTTGTACAGGTCCCATCTCCCCCAGAGCTGGTCCCAATGTCCCAGGAATCTGAAGCCCTCCCTCCTGCACCATCTTTCCAGTCACACATTCATCTGTCTTATCCTTCTATTCTGTACTCACTTGCGTGTGGCAGTGGGAGTAATCTGGAGATTATTACTTTTGAGGTCCTGCTTACTAATTTCTTACCGAGCTCCCTAAATTCTGACTGCAGGACCACATCCCTCTTTCTACCTATGTCGTTGGTTCCGACTTGAACCACGACTGCTGGCTGTTCACCGTCCCCTTTCAGGATGCTCTGCAGACGTTCAGTGACATCCTTGACCCTGGCACCAGGGAGGCATCACACCATCCTGGATTCACATCTGGGGCCACAGAAACGCCTGACCCCTGTTCCCCTGACTATTGAATCACCTATCACTATGGCTCTTCCAGTCTTCCCTGTACCCCGCTGTGCAGCTGAGCCACCCGTGGTGCAATGGACTTGGCTCTGGCTGCACTCCCCAGATGAACCATCGCTCTCATCAGTATTCAGAACTGAATACCTGTTGGAGAGTGAGATGCACTCAGGGGTCTCCTGTATTACCTGCCTGTTTCTTTTTGACTGCCTGGCGGTCACCCATTCCCTCTCTCTCTGCATACTCTTACGCTGTGGGGCGACCACATCTTTAAATGTCGTATCCATGTAGCTCTCAACCTCATGAATGCACCGTAGAGTCGCCTGCTGCTGCTCAAGTTCCAAAACCCGGAGCTCAAGCTGTTTCAATTGACGACACTTCCTGCACAAAGGGTGATCCAGGATATGAGAAGCATTCTGGAGTTTCCACATAGCAATGAAGGTGCACTCTAGGGGTTGAAGCAACCGTGACATTCCTTTATTTATTGGTTGACCTTTTGCTACTGCAAATAAAAGAAACCTTACCAATACTAAAACACCTGAGAACTATTAATAAAACCTTACTAGTACTGATAAATCCTACTACTAATCAATACACTAGTTAAAATAAACCTTACTTAAAAAATAGCTACTCATTTGTTCCTTATTAATACTAAACTTTTTTCTCGTTTTCAGTCTGCCAGTGGTTGAGACGCAGTACCTAAGCTGCAATACTCACTAGTCAATCAACCACCTGCTTCCCTGTAATGTTGCACGTTTTTTGTACTCTTTCTGAATGCGGGCTCCTGGTTACAGGCGACAGTCCCACTGGTCTCGCTGATTATAGCCCGGCTGGTCTCGCTGATTCTAGCCCGGCTGGTCTCGCTGATTCTAGCCCGGCTGCTCTCACTGATTCTAGCCCCGCTGGTCTCACTGATTCTCGCCTGGCTGGTCTCACTGATTATAGCCCGGCTGGTCTCACTGATTATAGCCCGGCTGGTCTCACTGATTCTAGCCCCGCTGGTCTCACTGATTCTCGCCCGGCTGGTCTCACTGATTATAGCCCTGCTGGTCTCACTGATTATAGCCCGGCTGGTCTCACTGATTATAGTCCCGCTGGTCTCACTGATTATAGCCCGGCTGGTCTCACTGATTATAGCCCCGCTGGTCTCACTGATTATAGCCCGGCTGGTCTCACTGATTTATAGTCCCGCTGGTCTCACTGATTATAGCCCGCTGGTCTCACTGATTATAGCCCGGCTGGTTTCACTGATTATAGCCCCACTGGTCTCACTGATTATAGCCCGGCTGGTCTCACTGATTATAGCCCCACTGGTCTCACTGATTATAGCCCGGCTGGTCTCACTGATTCTCACCTGGCTGGTCTCACTGATTATAGCCCCGCTGGTCTCACTGATTATAGCCCGGCTGGTCTCACTGATTCTCACCTGGCTGGTCTCACTGATTATAGCCCCACTGGTCTCGTTGATTATAGCCCGGCTGGTCTCACTGATTATAGCCCGGCTGGTCTCACTGATTATAGCCCCGCTGGTCTCACTGATTCTCGCCGGGCTGGTCTCACAGATTATAGCCCGGCTGGTCTCACAGATTATAGCCCGGCTGGTCTCACTGATTATAGCCTGGCTGGTCTCACTGATTATAGCCCCACTGGTCTCGTTGATTATAGTCCCGCTGGTCTCGTTGATTATAGTCCCGCTGGTCTCACTGATTATAGCCCGGCTGGTCTCACTGATTATAGCCCCACTGGTCTCGTTGATTATAGTCCCGCTGGTCTCACTGATTATAGCCTTGCTGGTCTCGTTGATTATAGTCCCGCTGGTCTCGTTGATTATAGTCCCGCTGGTCTCACTGATTATAGCCCGGCTGGTCTCACTGATTATAGCCCCACTGGTCTCGTTGATTATAGTCCCGCTGGTCTCGTTGATTATAGCCCGGCTGGTCTCACTGATTATAGCCTTGCTGGTCTCGTTGATTATAGTCCCGCTGGTCTCACTGATTATAGTCCCGCTGGTCTCACTGATTATAGCCCGGCTGGTCTCACTGATGATAGTCCCGCTGGTCTCACTGATTATAGCCCGGCTGGTCTCACTGATTATAGCCCCGCTGGTCTCACTGATTATAGTCCCGCTGGTCTCGTTGATTATAGTCCCGCTGGTCTCACTGATTATAGTCCCGCTGGTCTCGTTGATTATAGTCCCGCTGGTCTCACTGATTATAGCCCCACTGGTCTCGTTGATTATAGTCCCGCTGGTCTCACTGATTATAGTCCCGCTGGTCTCACTGATTATAGCCCGGCTGGTCTCACTGATTATAGCCCCGTTGGTCTCACTGATTATAGCCCCGCTGGTCTCACTGATTATAGCCCGGCTGGTCTCACTGATTATAGCCCGGCTGGTCTCACTGATTATAGTCCCGCTGGTCTCACTGATTATAGTCCCGCTGGTCTCACTGATTATAGCCCCACTGGTCTCGTTGATTATAGCCCCGCTGGTCTCACTGATTATAGCCCCGCTGGTCTCACTGATTATAGTCCCGCTGGTCTCACTGATTCTAGCCCGGCTGCTCTCACTGATTCTAGCCCCGCTGGTCTCACTGATTCTCGCCTGGCTGGTCTCACTGATTATAGCCCGGCTGGTCTCACTGATTCTCGCCCGGCTGGTCTCACTGATTATAGCCCCGCTGGTCTCACTGATTATAGCCCGGCTGGTCTCACTGATTATAGTCCCGCTGGTCTCACTGATTATAGCCCCGTTGGTCTCACTGATTATAGTCCCGCTGGTCTCACTGATTATAGCCCCGCTGGTCTCACTGATTATAGTCCCGCTGGTCTCACTGATTATAGCCCGGCTGGCCTCACTGATTATAGTCCCGCTGGTCTCACTGATTATAGCCCCGCTGGTCTCACTGATTATAGCCCGGCTGGTCTCACTGATTATAGTCCCGCTGGTCTCACTGATTATAGCCCCGTTGGTCTCACTGATTATAGTCCCGCTGGTCTCACTGATTATAGCCCGGCTGGTCTCACTGATTATAGCCCGGCTGGTCTCACTGATTATAGCCCCGCTGGTCTCACTGATTATAGCCCCGTTGGTCTCACTGATTATAGTCCCGCTGGTCTCACTGATTATAGCCTGGCTGGTCTCACTGATTATAGCCCCGTTGGTCTCACTGATTATAGCCCCACTGGTCTCACTGATTATAGCCCGGCTGGTCTCACTGATTATAGCCTGGCTGGTCTCACTGATTATAGCCCGGCTGGTCTCACTGATTATAGTCCCGCTGGTCTCGTTGATTATAGTCCCGCTGGTCTCACTGATTATAGCCCGGCTGGTCTCACTGATTACAGTCCCGCTGGTCTCATTGATTATAGTCCCGCTGGTCTCACTAATTATAGCCCGGCTGGTCTCACTGATTATAGCCCGGCTGGTCTCACTGATTATAGCCCCGCTGGTCTCACTGATTATAGCCTGGCTGGTCTCACTGATTATAGCCCGGCTGGTCTCACTGATTATAGCCTGGCTGGTCTCACTGATTATAGCCCGGCTGGTCTCACTGATTATAGTCCCGCTGGTCTCACTGATTATAGCCCCGTTGGTCTCACTGATTATAGTCCCGCTGGTCTCACTGATTATAGCCCCGCTGGTCTCACTGATTATAGTCCCGCTGGTCTCACTGATTATAGCCCGGCTGGCCTCACTGATTATAGTCCCGCTGGTCTCACTGATTATAGCCCCGCTGGTCTCACTGATTATAGCCCGGCTGGTCTCACTGATTATAGTCCCGCTGGTCTCACTGATTATAGCCCCGTTGGTCTCACTGATTATAGTCCCGCTGGTCTCACTGATTATAGCCCGGCTGGTCTCACTGATTATAGCCCGGCTGGTCTCACTGATTATAGCCCCGCTGGTCTCACTGATTATAGCCCCGTTGGTCTCACTGATTATAGTCCCGCTGGTCTCACTGATTATAGCCTGGCTGGTCTCACTGATTATAGCCCCGTTGGTCTCACTGATTATAGCCCGGCTGGTCTCACTGATTATAGCCCGGCTGGTCTCACTGATTATAGCCTGGCTGGTCTCACTGATTATAGCCCGGCTGGTCTCACTGATTATAGTCCCGCTGGTCTCGTTGATTATAGTCCCGCTGGTCTCACTGATTATAGCCCGGCTGGTCTCACTGATTACAGTCCCGCTGGTCTCATTGATTATAGTCCCGCTGGTCTCACTAATTATAGCCCGGCTGGTCTCACTGATTATAGCCCGGCTGGTCTCACTGATTATAGCCCCGCTGGTCTCACTGATTATAGCCTGGCTGGTCTCACTGATTATAGTCCCGCTGGTCTCACTGATTATAGCCCGGCTGGTCTCACTGATTATAGCCCCGCTGGTCTCACTGATTATAGCCCGGCTGGTCTAACTGATTATCGCCCCGCTGGTCTCTGATTATAGCCCGGACGGTCTCACTGATTATAGTCCCGCTGGTCTCACTGATTATAGCCCCGTTGGTCTCACTGATTATAGTCCCGCTGGTCTCACTGATTATAGCCTGGCTGGTCTCACTGATTCTCGCCCGGCTGGTCTCACTGATTATAGCCCCGTTGGTCTCACTGATTATAGCCCCGTTGGTCTCACTGATTATAGCCCGGCTGGTCTCACTGATTATAGCCCGGCTGGTCTCACTGATTATAGCCCGGCTGGTCTCACTGATTATAGTCCCGCTGGTCTCGTTGATTATAGTCCCGCTGGTCTCACTGATTATAGCCCCGCTGGTCTCACTGATTATAGCCCGGCTGGTCTCACTGATTATAGCCCCGCTGGTTTCACTGATTATAGCCCGGCTGGTCTCACTGATTATAGCCCGGCTGGTCTCACTGATTATAGTCCCGCTGGTCTCGTTGATTATAGCCCGGCTGGTCTCACTGATTATAGCCCGGCTGGTCTCACTGATTATAGTCCCGCTGGTCTCACTGATTATAGCCTGGCTGGTCTCACTGATTATAGCCCGGCTGGTCTCACTGATTATAGCCCCGCTGGTCTCACTGATTATAGCCCGGCTGGTCTCACTGATTATAGCCCCGCTGGTCTCACTGATTATAGCCCGGCTGGTCTCACTGATTATAGCCCCGTTGGTCTCACTGATTATAGCCCCACTGGTCTCACTGATTATAGCCCCACTGGTCTCACTGATTATAGCCCCGCTGGTCTCACTGATTATAGCCTTGCTGGTCTCACTGATTATAGCCCCACTGGTCTCACTGATTATAGCCCCACTGGTCTCACTGATTATAGTCCCGCTGGTCTCACTGATTATAGCCCGGCTGGTCTCACTGATTATAGTCCCGCTGGTCTCACTGATTATAGTCCCGCTGGTCTCACTGATTATAGCCCGGCTGGTCTCACTGATTATAGCCCGGCTGGTCTCACTGATTATAGTCCCGCTGGTCTCACTGATTATAGCCCGGCTGGTCTCACTGATTATAGTCCCGCTGGTCTCACTGATTCTAGCCCGGCTGGTCTCACTGATTATAGCCCGGCTGGTCTCACTGATTATAGTCCCGCTGGTCTCACTGATTATAGTCCCGCTGGTCTCACTGATTATAGCCCGGCTGGTCTCACTGATTATAGCCCGGCTGGTCTCACTGATTATAGCCCGGCTGGTCTCACTGATTATAGCCCGGCTGGTCTCGTTGATTATAGTCCCGCTGGTCTCACTGATTATAGCCCGGCTGGTCTCACTGATTATAGTCCCGCTGGTCTCACTGATTATAGCCCGGCTGGTCTCACTGATTATAGTCCCGCTGGTCTCACTGATTATAGTCCCGCTGGTCTCATTGATTATAGCCCCGCTGGTCTCACTGATTATAGTCCCGCTGGTCTCACTGATTATAGCCCCGCTGGTCTCACTGATTATAGTCCCGCTGGTCTCACTGATTATAGCCCGGCTGGTCTCATTGATTATAGCCCGGCTGGTCTCACTGATTATAGCCCCGCTGGTCTCACTGATTATAGTCCCGCTGGTCTCATTGATTATAGCCCGGCTGGTCTCACTGATTATAGCCCCGCTGGTCTCACTGATTATAGTCCCGCTGGTCTCATTGATTATAGCCCCGCTGGTCTCACTGATTATAGCCCGGCTGGTCTCACTGATTATAGCCCCGCTGGTCTCACTGATTATAGTCCCGCTGGTCTCACTGATTATAGTCCCGCTGGTCTCATTGATTATAGCCCCGCTGGTCTCACTGATTATAGCCCCGCTGGTCTCACTGATTATAGCCCCGCTGGTCTCACTGATTATAGTCCCGCTGGTCTCACTGATTATAGCCCCGCTGGTCTCACTGATTATAGCCCCGCTGGTCTCACTGATTATAGCCCCGTTGGTCTCACTGATTATAGCCCCGCTGGTCTCACTGATTATAGCCCGGCTGGTCTCATTGAGTATAGCCCGGCTGGTCTCACAGATTATAGCCCGGCTGGTCTCACAGATTATAGCCCCGCTGGTCTCACTGATTATAGCCCCGCTGGTCTCACTGATTATAGCCCCGCTGGTCTCACTGATTATAGCCCCGCTGGTCTCACTGATTATAGCCCGGCTGGTCTCATTGATTATAGCCCGGCTGGTCTCACTGATTATAGCCCCGTTGGTCTCATTGATTATAGCCCGGCTGGTCTCACTGATTATAGCCCGGCTGGTCTCACTGATTATAGCCCGGCTGGTCTCACTGATTATAGTCCCGCTGGTCTCACTGATTATAGCCCCGCTGGTCTCACTGATTATAGTCCCGCTGGTCTCACTGATTATAGTCCCGCTGCTCTCACTGATTCTAGCCCGGCTGCTCTCACTGATTCTAGCCCCGCTGGTCTCACTGATTCTCGCCTGGCTGGTCTCACTGATTATAGCCCGGCTGGTCTCACTGATTCTCGCCCGGCTGGTCTCACTGATTATAGCCCCGCTGGTCTCACTGATTATAGCCCGGCTGGTCTCACTGATTATAGTCCCGCTGGTCTCACTGATTATAGCCCCGTTGGTCTCACTGATTATAGTCCCGCTGGTCTCACTGATTATAGCCCCGCTGGTCTCACTGATTATAGTCCCGCTGGTCTCACTGATTATAGCCCGGCTGGTCTCACTGATTATAGTCCCGCTGGTCTCACTGATTATAGCCCCGCTGGTCTCACTGATTATAGCCCGGCTGGTCTCACTGATTATAGTCCCGCTGGTCTCACTGATTATAGCCCCGTTGGTCTCACTGATTATAGTCCCGCTGGTCTCACTGATTATAGCCCGGCTGGTCTCACTGATTATAGCCCGGCTGGTCTCACTGATTATAGCCCCGCTGGTCTCACTGATTATAGCCCCGTTGGTCTCACTGATTATAGTCCCGCTGGTCTCACTGATTATAGCCTGGCTGGTCTCACTGATTATAGCCCCGTTGGTCTCACTGATTATAGCCCGGCTGGTCTCGTTGATTATAGCCCGGCTGGTCTCACTGATTATAGCCCGGCTGGTCTCACTGATTATAGCCCCGCTGGTCTCACTGATTATAGTCCCGCTGGTCTCACTGATTATAGCCCCACTGGTCTCGTTGATTATAGCCCCGCTGGTCTCACTGATTATAGCCCCGCTGGTCTCGTTGATTATAGCCCCGCTGGTCTCACTGATTATAGCCCCACTGGTCTCGTTGATTATAGTCCCGCTGGTCTCACTGATTATAGCCCCGCTGGTCTCACTGATTATAGCCCGGCTGGTCTCACTGATTATAGCCCCGCTGGTCTCACTGATTATAGCCCCGCTGGTCTCACTGATTATAGCCCCGCTGGTTTCACTGATTATAGCCCCGCTGGTCTCACTGATTATAGTCCCGCTGGTCTCACTGATTATAGCCCCACTGGTCTCACTGATTATAACCCGGCTGGTCTCACTGATTATAGCCCCGCTGGTCTCACTGATTATAGCCCCGCTGGTCTCACTGATTGTAGTCCCGCTGGTCTCACTGATTATAGCCCCACTGGTCTCACTGATTATAGCCCGGCTGGTCTCACTGATTATAGTCCCGCTGGTCTCACTGATTATAGCCCGGCTGGTCTCACTGATTATAACCCGGCTGGTCTCACTGATTATAGTCCCGCTGGTCTCACTGATTATAGCCCCGCTGGTCTCACTGATTATAGCCCCGCTGGTCTCACTGATTATAACCCGGCTGGTCTCACTGATTATAGTCCCGCTGGTCTCACTGATTATAACCCGGCTGGTCTCACTGATTATAGTCCCGCTGGTCTCACTGATTATAGCCCCGCTGGTCTCACTGATTATAGTCCCGCTGGTCTCACTGATTATAGCCCCACTGGTCTCACTGATTATAGTCCCGCTGGTCTCACTGATTATAGCCCGGCTGGTCTCACTGATTATAGTCCCGCTGGTCTCACTGATTATAGCCCCACTGGTCTCACTGATTATAGTCCCGCTGGTCTCACTGATTATAGCCCGGCTGGTCTCACTGATTATAGCCCGGCTGGTCTCACTGATTATAGCCCGGCTGGTCTCACTGATTATAGTCCCGCTGGTCTCACTGATTATAGCCCCGCTGGTCTCACTGATTATAACCCGGCTGGTCTCACTGATTATAGTCCCGCTGGTCTCACTGATTATAGTCCCGCTGGTCTCACTGATTATAGCCCGGCTGGTCTCACTGATTATAGTCCCGCTGGTCTCACTGATTATAGCCCCGCTGGTCTCACTGATTATAGCCCCGCTGGTCTCAATGATTATAGCCCCGCTGGTCTCACTGATTATAGCCCGGCTGGTCTCACTGATTATAGTCCCGCTGGTCTCACTGATTATAGCCCCACTGGTCTCACTGATTATAGTCCCGCTGGTCTCACTGATTATAGCCCGGCTGGTCTCACTGATTATAGTCCCGCTGGTCTCACTGATTATAGCCCGGCTGGTCTCACTGATTATAGTCCCGCTGGTCTCACTGATTATAACCCGGCTGGTCTCACTGATTATAGTCCCGCTGGTCTCACTGATTATAGCCCGGCTGGTCTCACTGATTATAGCCCGGCTGGTCTCACTGATTATAGTCCCGCTGGTCTCACTGATTATAGCCCCACTGGTCTCACTGATTATAGTCCCGCTGGTCTCACTGATTATAGCCCGGCTGGTCTCACTGATTATAGTCCCGCTGGTCTCACTGATTATAGTCCCGCTGGTCTCACTGATTATAGCCCGGCTGGTCTCACTGATTATAGCCCGGCTGGTCTCACTGATTATAGTCCCGCTGGTCTCACTGATTATAGCCCCACTGGTCTCACTGATTATAGTCCCGCTGGTCTCACTGATTATAGCCCGGCTGGTCTCACTGATTATAGTCCCGCTGGTCTCACTGATTATAGCCCCACTGGTCTCACTGATTATAGTCCCGCTGGTCTCACTGATTATAGCCTGGCTGGTCTCACTGATTATAGTCCCGCTGGTCTCACTGATTATAGCCCGGCTGGTCTCACTGATTATAGTCCCGCTGGTCTCACTGATTATAGTCCCGCTGGTCTCACTGATTATAGTCCCGCTGGTCTCACTGATTATAGCCCCACTGGTCTCACTGATTATAGCCCCACTGGTCTCACTGATTATAGTCCCGCTGGTCTCACTGATTATAGCCCCTCTGGTCTCACTGATTATAGCCCCACTGGTCTCACTGATTATAGTCCTGCTGGTCTCACTGATTATAGCCCCACTGGTCTCACTGATTATAGTCCTGCTGGTCTCACTGATTATAGTCCCGCTGGTCTCACTGATTATAGTCCCGCTGGTCTCACTGATTATAGCCCCACTGGTCTCACTGATTATAGTCCCGCTGGTCTCACTGATTATAGCCTGGCTGGTCTCACTGATTATAGTCCCGCTGGTCTCACTGATTATAGTCCCGCTGGTCTCACTGATTATAGCCCGGCTGGTCTCACTGATTATAGTCCCGCTGGTCTCACTGATTATAGTCCCGCTGGTCTCACTGATTATAGCCCGGCTGGTCTCACTGATTATAGTCCCGCTGGTCTCACTGATTATAGTCCCGCTGGTCTCACTGATTATAGCCCGGCTGGTCTCACTGATTATAGTCCCGCTGGTCTCACTGATTATAGCCCCGCTGGTCTCACTGATTATAGCCCCGCTGGTCTCACTGATTATAGTCCCGCTGGTCTCACTGATTATAGCCCCGCTGGTCTCACTGATTATAGCCCCGCTGGTCTCACTGATTATAGTCCCGCTGGTCTCACTGATTATAGCCCGGCTGGTCTCACTGATTATAGCCCCACTGGTCTCGTTGATTATAGTCCCGCTGGTCTCACTGATTATAGTCCCGCTGGTCTCACTGATTATAGCCCCGCTGGTCTCACTGATTATAGCCCGGCTGGTCTCACTGATTATAGCCCCACTGGTCTCGTTGATTATAGCCCGGCTGGTCTCACTGATTATAGCCCCACTGGTCTCGTTGATTATAGTCCCGCTGGTCTCACTGATTATAGTCCCGCTGGTCTCACTGATTATAGCCCCGCTGGTCTCACTGATTATAGCCCGGCTGGTCTCACTGATTATAGCCCCACTGGTCTCGTTGATTATAGCCCGGCTGGTCTCACTGATTATAGCCCCGCTGGTCTCACTGATTATAGCCCCGCTGGTCTCACTGATTATAGTCCCGCTGGTCTCACTGATTATAGTCCCGCTGGTCTCACTGATTATAGCCCCACTGGTCTCGTTGATTATAGTCCCGCTGGTCTCACTGATTATAGTCCCGCTGGTCTCACTGATTATAGCCCCACTGGTCTCGTTGATTATAGCCCCGCTGGTCTCACTGATTATCGCCCCACTGGTCTCGTTGATTATAGTCCCGCTGGTCTCACTGATTATAGTCCCGCTGGTCTCACTGATTATAGCCCCGCTGGTCTCACTGATTATAGTCCCGCTGGTCTCACTGATTATAGTCCCGCTGGTCTCACTGATTATAGTCCCGCTGGTCTCACTGATTATAGCCCGGCTGGTCTCACTGATTATAGCCCCGCTGGTCTCACTGATTATAGCCCCACTGGTCTCGTTGATTATAGTCCCGCTGGTCTCACTGATTATAGCCCCGCTGGTCTCGTTGATTATAGCCCCGCTGGTCTCACTGATTATAGCCCCACTGGTCTCGTTGATTATAGTCCCGCTGGTCTCACTGATTATAGCCCCGCTGGTCTCACTGATTATAGCCCGGCTGGTCTCACTGATTATAGCCCCGCTGGTCTCACTGATTATAGCCCCGCTGGTCTCACTGATTATAGCCCCGCTGGTCTCACTGATTATAGCCCCGCTGGTCTCACTGATTATAGTCCCGCTGGTCTCACTGATTATAGCCCCACTGGTCTCACTGATTATAGCCCGGCTGGTCTCACTGATTATAGCCCCGCTGGTCTCACTGATTATAGCCCCGCTGGTCTCACTGATTATAGCCCCGCTGGTCTCACTGATTATAGCCCCGCTGGTCTCACTGATTGTAGTCCCGCTGGTCTCACTGATTATAGCCCCACTGGTCTCACTGATTATAGCCCGGCTGGTCTCACTGATTATAACCCGGCTGGTCTCACTGATTATAGCCCGGCTGGTCTCACTGATTATAACCCGGCTGGTCTCACTGATTATAGTCCCGCTGGTCTCACTGATTATAGCCCCGCTGGTCTCACTGATTATAGCCCCGCTGGTCTCACTGATTATAACCCGGCTGGTCTCACTGATTATAGTCCCGCTGGTCTCACTGATTATAACCCGGCTAGTGTCACTGATTATAGTCCCGCTGGTCTCACTGATTATAGCCCCGCTGGTCTCGCTGATTATAGTCCCGCTGGTCTCACTGATTATAGCCCCACTGGTCTCACTGATTATAGTCCCGCTGGTCTCACTGATTATAGCCCGGCTGGTCTCACTGATTATAGTCCCGCTGGTCTCACTGATTATAGCCCCACTGGTCTCACTGATTATAGCCCGGCTGGTCTCACTGATTATAGCCCGGCTGGTCTGACTGATTATAGCCCGGCTGGTCTCACTGATTATAGTCCCGCTGGTCTCACTGATTATAGCCCCGCTGGTCTCACTGATTATAGTCCCGCTGGTCTCACTGATTATAGTCCCGCTGGTCTCACTGATTCTAGCCCGGCTGCTCTCACTGATTCTAGCCCCGCTGGTCTCACTGATTCTCGCCTGGCTGGTCTCACTGATTATAGCCCGGCTGGTCTCACTGATTCTCGCCCGGCTGGTCTCACTGATTATAGCCCCGCTGGTCTCACTGATTATAGCCCGGCTGGTCTCACTGATTATAGCCCCGCTGGTCTCACTGATTATAACCCGGCTGGTCTCACTGATTATAGTCCCGCTGGTCTCACTGATTATAGTCCCGCTGGTCTCACTGATTATAGCCCGGCTGGTCTCACTGATTATAGTCCCGCTGGTCTCACTGATTATAGCCCCGCTGGTCTCACTGATTATAGCCCCGCTGGTCTCAATGATTATAGCCCCGCTGGTCTCACTGATTATAGCCCGGCTGGTCTCACTGATTATAGTCCCGCTGGTCTCACTGATTATAGCCCCACTGGTCTCACTGATTATAGTCCCGCTGGTCTCACTGATTATAGCCCGGCTGGTCTCACTGATTATAGTCCCGCTGGTCTCACTGATTATAGCCCGGCTGGTCTCACTGATTATAGTCCCGCTGGTCTCACTGATTATAACCCGGCTGGTCTCACTGATTATAGTCCCGCTGGTCTCACTGATTATAGCCCGGCTGGTCTCACTGATTATAGCCCGGCTGGTCTCACTGATTATAGTCCCGCTGGTCTCACTGATTATAGCCCCACTGGTCTCACTGATTATAGTCCCGCTGGTCTCACTGATTATAGCCCGGCTGGTCTCACTGATTATAGTCCCGCTGGTCTCACTGATTATAGCCCCACTGGTCTCACTGATTATAGTCCCGCTGGTCTCACTGATTATAGCCCGGCTGGTCTCACTGATTATAGCCCGGCTGGTCTCACTGATTATAGTCCCGCTGGTCTCACTGATTATAGCCCCACTGGTCTCACTGATTATAGTCCCGCTGGTCTCACTGATTATAGCCCGGCTGGTCTCACTGATTATAGTCCCACTGGTCTCACTGATTATAGCCCGGCTGGTCTCACTGATTATAGCCCCGCTGGTCTCACTGATTATAGCCCGGCTGGTCTCACTGATTATAGCCCCACTGGTCTCACTGATTATAGTCCCGCTGGTCTCACTGATTATAGCCCGGCTGGTCTCACTGATTATAGCCCGGCTGGTCTCACTGATTATAGTCCCGCTGGTCTCACTGATTATAGCCCGGCTGGTCTCACTGATTATAGCCCCGCTGGTCTCACTGATTATAGCCCGGCTGGTCTCACTGATTATAGTCCCGCTGGTCTCACTGATTATAGCCCCGCTGGTCTCACTGATTATAGCCCCGCTGGTCTCAATGATTATAGCCCCGCTGGTCTCACTGATTATAGCCCGGCTGGTCTCACTGATTATAGTCCCGCTGGTCTCACTGATTATAGCCCCACTGGTCTCACTGATTATAGTCCCGCTGGTCTCACTGATTATAGCCCGGCTGGTCTCACTGATTATAGTCCCGCTGGTCTCACTGATTATAGCCCGGCTGGTCTCACTGATTATAGTCCCGCTGGTCTCACTGATTATAGCCCGGCTGGTCTCACTGATTATAGCCCGGCTGGTCTCACTGATTATAGTCCCGCTGGTCTCACTGATTATAGCCCCACTGGTCTCACTGATTATAGTCCCGCTGGTCTCACTGATTATAGCCCGGCTGGTCTCACTGATTATAGTCCCGCTGGTCTCACTGATTATAGCCCCACTGGTCTCACTGATTATAGTCCCGCTGGTCTCACTGATTATAGCCCGGCTGGTCTCACTGATTATAGCCCGGCTGGTCTCACTGATTATAGTCCCGCTGGTCTCACTGATTATAGTCCCGCTGGTCTCACTGATTATAGCCCGGCTGGTCTCACTGATTATAGTCCCGCTGGTCTCACTGATTATAGCCCCGCTGGTCTCACTGATTATAGCCCCGCTGGTCTCAATGATTATAGCCCCGCTGGTCTCACTGATTATAGCCCGGCTGGTCTCACTGATTATAGTCCCGCTGGTCTCACTGATTATAGCCCCACTGGTCTCACTGATTATAGTCCCGCTGGTCTCACTGATTATAGCCCGGCTGGTCTCACTGATTATAGTCCCGCTGGTCTCACTGATTATAGCCCGGCTGGTCTCACTGATTATAGTCCCGCTGGTCTCACTGATTATAACCCGGCTGGTCTCACTGATTATAGTCCCGCTGGTCTCACTGATTATAGCCCGGCTGGTCTCACTGATTATAGCCCGGCTGGTCTCACTGATTATAGTCCCGCTGGTCTCACTGATTATAGCCCCACTGGTCTCACTGATTATAGTCCCGCTGGTCTCACTGATTATAGCCCGGCTGGTCTCACTGATCATAGTCCCGCTGGTCTCACTGATTATAGCCCCACTGGTCTCACTGATTATAGTCCCGCTGGTCTCACTGATTATAGCCCGGCTGGTCTCACTGATTATAGCCCGGCTGGTCTCACTGATTATAGTCCCGCTGGTCTCACTGATTATAGCCCCACTGGTCTCACTGATTATAGTCCCGCTGGTCTCACTGATTATAGCCCGGCTGGTCTCACTGATTATAGTCCCGCTGGTCTCACTGATTATAGCCTGGCTGGTCTCACTGATTATAGTCCCGCTGGTCTCACTGATTATAGCCCGGCTGGTCTCACTGATTATAGTCCCGCTGGTCTCACTGATTATAGTCCCGCTGGTCTCACTGATTATAGTCCCGCTGGTCTCACTGATTATAGCCCCACTGGTCTCACTGATTATAGCCCCACTGGTCTCACTGATTATAGTCCCGCTGGTCTCACTGATTATAGCCCCTCTGGTCTCACTGATTATAGCCCCACTGGTCTCACTGATTATAGTCCTGCTGGTCTCACTGATTATAGCCCCACTGGTCTCACTGATTATAGTCCTGCTGGTCTCACTGATTATAGTCCCGCTGGTCTCACTGATTATAGTCCCGCTGGTCTCACTGATTATAGCCCCACTGGTCTCACTGATTATAGTCCCGCTGGTCTCACTGATTATAGCCTGGCTGGTCTCACTGATTATAGTCCCGCTGGTCTCACTGATTATAGTCCCGCTGGTCTCACTGATTATAGCCCGGCTGGTCTCACTGATTATAGTCCCGCTGGTCTCACTGATTATAGCCCGGCTGGTCTCACTGATTATAGTCCCGCTGGTCTCACTGATTATAACCCGGCTGGTCTCACTGATTATAGTCCCGCTGGTCTCACTGATTATAGCCCGGCTGGTCTCACTGATTATAGCCCGGCTGGTCTCACTGATTATAGTCCCGCTGGTCTCACTGATTATAGCCCCACTGGTCTCACTGATTATAGTCCCGCTGGTCTCACTGATTATAGCCCGGCTGGTCTCACTGATTATAGTCCCGCTGGTCTCACTGATTATAGCCCCACTGGTCTCACTGATTATAGTCCCGCTGGTCTCACTGATTATAGCCCGGCTGGTCTCACTGATTATAGCCCGGCTGGTCTCACTGATTATAGTCCCGCTGGTCTCACTGATTATAGCCCCACTGGTCTCACTGATTATAGTCCCGCTGGTCTCACTGATTATAGCCCGGCTGGTCTCACTGATTATAGTCCCGCTGGTCTCACTGATTATAGCCTGGCTGGTCTCACTGATTATAGTCCCGCTGGTCTCACTGATTATAGCCCGGCTGGTCTCACTGATTATAGTCCCGCTGGTCTCACTGATTATAGTCCCGCTGGTCTCACTGATTATAGTCCCGCTGGTCTCACTGATTATAGCCCCACTGGTCTCACTGATTATAGCCCCACTGGTCTCACTGATTATAGTCCCGCTGGTCTCACTGATTATAGCCCCTCTGGTCTCACTGATTATAGCCCCACTGGTCTCACTGATTATAGTCCTGCTGGTCTCACTGATTATAGCCCCACTGGTCTCACTGATTATAGTCCTGCTGGTCTCACTGATTATAGTCCCGCTGGTCTCACTGATTATAGTCCCGCTGGTCTCACTGATTATAGCCCCACTGGTCTCACTGATTATAGTCCCGCTGGTCTCACTGATTATAGCCTGGCTGGTCTCACTGATTATAGTCCCGCTGGTCTCACTGATTATAGTCCCGCTGGTCTCACTGATTATAGCCCGGCTGGTCTCACTGATTATAGTCCCGCTGGTCTCACTGATTATAGTCCCGCTGGTCTCACTGATTATAGCCCGGCTGGTCTCACTGATTATAGTCCCGCTGGTCTCACTGATTATAGTCCCGCTGGTCTCACTGATTATAGCCCGGCTGGTCTCACTGATTATAGTCCCGCTGGTCTCACTGATTATAGCCCCGCTGGTCTCACTGATTATAGCCCCGCTGGTCTCACTGATTATAGTCCCGCTGGTCTCACTGATTATAGCCCCGCTGGTCTCACTGATTATAGCCCCGCTGGTCTCACTGATTATAGTCCCGCTGGTCTCACTGATTATAGCCCGGCTGGTCTCACTGATAATAGCCCCACTGGTCTCGTTGATTATAGTCCCGCTGGTCTCACTGATTATAGTCCCGCTGGTCTCACTGATTATAGCCCCGCTGGTCTCACTGATTATAGCCCGGCTGGTCTCACTGATTATAGCCCCACTGGTCTCGTTGATTATAGCCCGGCTGGTCTCACTGATTATAGCCCCACTGGTCTCGTTGATTATAGTCCCGCTGGTCTCACTGATTATAGTCCCGCTGGACTCACTGATTATAGCCCCGCTGGTCTCACTGATTATAGCCCGGCTGGTCTCACTGATTATAGCCCCACTGGTCTCGTTGATTATAGCCCGGCTGGTCTCACTGATTATAGCCCCGCTGGTCTCACTGATTATAGCCCCGCTGGTCTCACTGATTATAGTCCCGCTGGTCTCACTGATTATAGTCCCGCTGGTCTCACTGATTATAGCCCCACTGGTCTCGTTGATTATAGTCCCGCTGGTCTCACTGATTATAGTCCCGCTGGTCTCACTGATTATAGCCCCACTGGTCTCGTTGATTATAGCCCCGCTGGTCTCACTGATTATAGCCCCACTGGTCTCGTTGATTATAGTCCCGCTGGTCTCACTGATTATAGTCCCGCTGGTCTCACTGATTATAGCCCCGCTGGTCTCACTGATTATAGTCCCGCTGGTCTCACTGATTATAGTCCCGCTGGTCTCACTGATTATAGTCCCGCTGGTCTCACTGATTATAGCCCGGCTGGTCTCACTGATTATAGCCCCGCTGGTCTCACTGATTATAACCCGGCTGGTCTCACTGATTATAGTCCCGCTGGTCTCACTGATTATAGCCCCGCTGGTCTCACTGATTATAGCCCCGCTGGTCTCACTGATTATAACCCGGCTGGTCTCACTGATTATAGTCCCGCTGGTCTCACTGATTATAACCCGGCTAGTGTCACTGATTATAGTCCCGCTGGTCTCACTGATTATAGCCCCGCTGGTCTCACTGATTATAGTCCCGCTGGTCTCACTGATTATAGCCCCTCTGGTCTCACTGATTATAGTCCCGCTGGTCTCACTGATTATAGCCCGGCTGGTCTCACTGATTATAGTCCCGCTGGTCTCACTGATTATAGCCCCACTGGTCTCACTGATTATAGTCCCGCTGGTCTCACTGATTATAGCCCGGGTGGTCTCACTGATTATAGCCCGGCTGGTCTGACTGATTATAGCCCGGCTGGTCTCACTGATTATAGTCCCGCTGGTCTCACTGATTATAGCCCCGCTGGTCTCACTGATTATAACCCGGCTGGTCTCACTGATTATAGTCCCGCTGGTCTCACTGATTATAGCCCCGCTGGTCTCACTGATTATAACCCGGCTGGTCTCACTGATTATAGTCCCGCTGGTCTCACTGATTATAGCCCCGCTGGTCTCACTGATTATAGCCCCGCTGGTCTCACTGATTATAGCCCGGCTGGTCTCACTGATTATAGTCCCGCTGGTCTCACTGATTATAGCCCCACTGGTCTCACTGATTATAGTCCCGCTGGTCTCACTGATTATAGCCCGGCTGGTCTCACTGATTATAGTCCCGCTGGTCTCACTGATTATAGCCCCGCTGGTCTCACTGATTATAGTCCCGCTGGTCTCACTGATTATAGCCCGGCTGGTCTCACTGATTATAGTCCCGCTGGTCTCACTGATTATAACCCGGCTGGTCTCACTGATTATAGTCCCGCTGGTCTCACTGATTATAGCCCGGCTGGTCTCACTGATTATAGCCCGGCTGGTCTCACTGATTATAGTCCCGCTGGTCTCACTGATTATAGCCCCACTGGTCTCACTGATTATAGTCCCGCTGGTCTCACTGATTATAGCCCGGCTGGTCTCACTGATTATAGTCCCGCTGGTCTCACTGATTATAGCCCCACTGGTCTCACTGATTATAGTCCCGCTGGTCTCACTGATTATAGCCTGGCTGGTCTCACTGATTATAGTCCCGCTGGTCTCACTGATTATAGCCCCACTGGTCTCACTGATTATAGTCCCGCTGGTCTCACTGATTATAGCCCCACTGGTCTCACTGATTATAGTCCTGCTGGTCTCACTGATTATACTGGTCTCACTGATTATAGTCCTGCTGGTCTCACTGATTATAGTCCCGCTGGTCTCACTGATTATAGTCCTGCTGGTCTCACTGATTATACTGGTCTCACTGATTATAGCCTGGCTGGTCTCACTGATTATAGTCCCGCTGGTCTCACTGATTATAGTCCCGCTGGTCTCACTGATTATAGTCCCGCTGGTCTCACAGATTATAGCCCCACTGGTCTCACTGATTATAGCCCCACTGGTCTCACTGATTATAGTCCCGCTGGTCTCACTGATTATAGCCCCACTGGTCTCACTGATTATAGCCCCACTGGTCTCACTGATTATAGTCCTGCTGGTCTCACTGATTATACTGGTCTCACTGATTATAGTCCTGCTGGTCTCACTGATTATAGTCCCGCTGGTCTCACTGATTATAGTCCCGCTGGTCTCACTGATTATAGCCCCACTGGTCTCACTGATTATAGTCCCGCTGGTCTCACTGATTATAGCCTGGCTGGTCTCACTGATTATAGTCCCGCTGGTCTCACTGATTATAGTCCCGCTGGTCTCACTGATTATAGCCCGGCTGGTCTCACTGATTATAGTCCCGCTGGTCTCACTGATTATAGTCCCGCTGGTCTCACTGATTATAGCCCGGCTGGTCTCACTGATTATAGTCCCGCTGGTCTCACTGATTATAGTCCCGCTGGTCTCACTGATTATAGCCCGGCTGGTCTCACTGATTATAGTCCCGCTGGTCTCACTGATTATAGCCCCGCTGGTCTCACTGATTATAGTCCCGCTGGTCTCACTGATTATAGCCCGGGTGGTCTCACTGATTATAGTCCCGCTGGTCTCACTGATTATAGCCCGGCTGGTCTCATTGATTATAGCCCCGCTGGTCTCACTGATTATCGCCCCGCTGGTCTCACTGATTATCGCCCCGCTGGTCTCACTGATTATAGCCCGCTGGTCTCACTGATTATAGCCCGGCTGGTCTCACTGATTATAGCCCGGCTGGTCTCACTGATTATAGCCCGGCTGGTCTCACTGATTATAGCCCGGCTGGTTTCACTGATTATAGCCCCGCTGGTCTCACTGATTATAGCCCGGCTGGTCTCACTGATTATAGTCCCGCTGGTCTCACTGATTATAGCCCGGCTGGTTTCACTGATTATAGTCCCGCTGGTCTCACTGATTATAGCCCCGCTGGTCTCGTTGATTATAGCCCGGCTGGTCTCACTGATTATAGCCCGGCTGGTCTCACTGATTATAGCCCGGCTGGTTTCACTGATTATAGTCCCGCTGGTCTCACTGATTATAGCCCCGCTGGTCTCGTTGATTATAGCCCGGCTGGTCTCACTGATTATAGCCCCACTGGTCTCACTGATTATAGTCCCGCTGGTCTCACTGATTATAGCCCCGCTGGTCTCACTGATTATAGCCCGGCTGGCTCACTGATTATAGTCCCGCTGGTCTCAATGATTATAGCCCCGCTGGTCTCACTGATTATAGCCCGGCTGGCTCACTGATTATAGTCCCGCTGGTCTCAATGATTATAGCCCGGCTGGTCTCGTCGATTATAGTCCCGTTTGTCTCGTCGATTTTTGCCCCACTGGTCTCGTCGATTATAGCCCCGCTGTTCTTGTCGATTATAGCCCCGCTGTTCTCGTCGATTATAGCCCCGCTGGTCTCGTCGATTATATCCCCACTGGTCTCGTCGATTATAGCCCCACTGGTCTCGTCGATTATCGTCCCGCTGGTCTCGTCGATTATCGTCCCGCTGGTCTCGTCGATTATCGTCCCGCTGGTCTCGTCGATTATAGCCCCGCTGGTCTCGTCGATTATAGCCCCACTGTTCTCGTCGATTATAGACCCGCTGGTCTCGTCGATTATAGCCCCACTGTTCTCGTCGATTATAGCCCCGCTGGTCTCGTCGATTATAGCCCCGCTGGTCTCGTCGATTATCGTCCCGCTGGTCTCGTCGATTATAGCCCCGCTGGTCTCGTCGATTATAGCCCCACTGTTCTCGTCGATTATAGCCCCACTGTTCTCGTCGATTATAGCCCCACTGTTCTCGTCGATTATAGCCCCACTGGTCTCGTCGATTATAGCCCCACTGGTCTCGTCGATTATAGCCCCACTGGTCTCGTCGATTATAGCCCCACTGGTCTCACTGATAATAGCCCCACTGGTCTCGCTGATTCGTGCTGTTTATAGTCCCACTGGTCTCGCTGATTTGTGCCGCTCCTACTCAGCTCTCATCTTTCTTCTCCTCACTATTTATAGCCCCGCTGATCTTGTTGATTCGATCTGCTGCGAATCAGCTCTAGTCTTCCTTCTCCTCACTGTTTCTAGCCCCGTTGGACTCACTGAGTCGCGCTGCTCCGACTGAGCTCTCGCCTTCCTTCCTCTCGCTGTTTGCAGCCCCGCTGCTCCGACTGAAGAAGAAGGCATGGCTGAAGATCACAGAGGAGATGAGCAGCTGTGGGCTGGCCCCACATATGTGGCTGCAGTGCAATTACCTGATGCAGTCTGGCAAGGTGAGTGCGGCACATAACATTAAGCTTGCAGCCTTAAATGTCACAAACGACCAATATGAAATTGGAGAAGGGCGTTCCCTCCCAGTCTGCGGCAATGCCTAGACAGCGGCACTGGCTGTCAAATGCATTTTAGTCTCTCTGTGGAGGACACCGGTCAGTCAGAATTGACCCCTTCACTGCTAGTACTGAATGGTTGCATGCAGCAGACATCCCTGTGGTGCCACAATGAGACTGCCACCAACAAAAGCTTGGTACGTGTCTATAATGGGCAAGTGACAATGTTAATTTATGTGCTTGCAGGAGAACAGAGTTTACAATGCGATAGAAGAACTGGAGGCGGCATGCCATATCTTGCAGTCCTGATGCCAATGGACGGAGGCCATAGAGCTAGGAGGCCTGGAAGCAGAGCAGCCTGTCACTGATGGTCAGGTGGGTGTGCAGCCACCAGACAGTAAGCGCCCTAATGGATGAGGGCAATACACCCTCTGGCAAGCAATAAGCATAGTGCTCTTGTGGCCATCATTGGTTATATTGAGCTCTAGAGGATGAGTAATCAGAAGGACATGTTGGAATGTGCAGTGCCCTTTTATCATTTTTCTCTTTTTCGCAGATCAAGTAGAAAAAGAGGCAGCTGCCGAGCTGAGCCTGTGGAACAGCTTTCCATCTCTGAGGAGGAGAAGACCTCAGAGGATGCAGTGTCACATCATTCCTCTACACCCTCCACCAACACAGATACTCTCAAGTTGCTGGCCAGTTGAATGCATGTAGCAACGGGGACACAATTTGGTGAGCACAACACAGACACATCTGAGCAACTGACAGAAGCAGTGATAGATGTGGCCACTCACACACAAAGGACTGTGGAAGGACATGCTCAGCTTCAGGCTGATGACATACCTCTAGAATTAACAAGGCGGCAGATGCTGGAGCTGCCGCTTGAGGTGCATGAACAACTGGCAGGGCATCCAGAGGCGTTGTGCATCCATGTGTGAACAATGGAGGAGTCCATCGAGATCATGAGTGCAGCCATGTCTCTGGCGTGTGCACGCATGGCATCCTCCATTGAGAGAGCGCCGACCTTTATGAAGAGCCGCATCCAGCATGACAATATTGAAAATACTGGTCCCTTTAATTCAACAAGTCTCATTTCAGTGTTAAAAGAGAGCAGGTAATGCTCATTATAGTTTTGCATTTAAGGGCTGGGTTTTTGGCCAGTGGGGGAGTTGCCTCTGGATAAAGAGTTAGTCCAGAAGGGAAGAGTGGGAACTGATACTTGGACTGAACTATGAATTGACAATAAAACAGTTGTGGATCAGAGAATGTCATTGGTTCCTCATTTTGGTGAATGGATATCTGCCTGTTTAACATGGCATACCACATACTGGATGCCGGAGATGCACATGGACCTGTATGCCATTGCTTCCTCCGCGAGCTCTGCTGACCAATGGCCGGGCGAGAGGGACACGAGATGCCTGAAGTTATTGCCAGATGCTCGTGCTCCTCAGGTGAGCAGGAAGTGACAAGTGTGCCCTGAAAGGGTAAAGGACCAGCTGCCTAAAGCACCTGGGGGCTCCTCCCAAGATGCTCCTGGCATGGACAGCAGGTCCTCGTCCATTCTGATGGTGCCACTGAAGAGACAGAGGTGGCTCCTGCAAAGGTGCAGCAGGTCCCCCATATACCAGGGCCCTCTAGGCCTCAGGCACAAGAGAACAACCACTACAGCCATCAAAAGTAGGAAGTTAAGCAGCCTGTTTCCACCTCAGCTGAAAGCACAGGGGGAGCACAATGTAGGAGCACCCGCAAGTGGGCAAGGAAGTCCACCCAGCTGCACTTGGATTTCACTGGATGATAGTGTAATTTTATGTCACCTTGTTGTTTAATTATGATTAATGAAATCTGAGATGCTGCACCACAAAATGAATCCTTAACTCATTTTGTCTCTGTTGGACCATTAACAGCTCAATTGCTCTTGCAAAGAGTGTGATGGAAATCACCATCCACATTAGGTCAATGCATTATCCATGCCGTGGCCTGATGTCATGACAGGTCCAGTGAGATGTTAAAGACATTCAAAGAAAGGACAATAGGGCTATAGAAAGTAGAAGATTTATTTGTTTACATGGGTGTCTAAGGAAGGCTCATGAGAAACGTGTCTCTATTAGTGACTTGCGAGCCTCCCTTGCATGTGTTTCATTGCATATTGCCTGCAGTTCCTTGGGTGCATCGCTATGGTCCAACTGGTCAGCAGCCCCCTCCAAATCTTTATCCTCGGAGGAGACATCATGCTTCAGGATGTCCTCATTGTCCAACTCTTCTCCCTTCTGTAGCACCAGGTTGTGCAGAGCACAGCACGCTACCACAATATGCAAGCCCCTTGATGGGCCATATTGAAAGGCTCCACCAGATCTATCAAGGCATCTGAACTGCAATTTCAAAAGCCCTGTGGCCTGTTCAATGGTTGCTCGAATTGTTGCGTGGCAGCTGCTGCTCGTCTCCTCTGCATTTGTGCTGGGGTTCCGCACAGGTTTAAGGAGACACCTAGTGTCCATCCTTGAATGTGCACGGGGGGGCCTCAAATGCTCAGGCACCTGGGACTGCCTTAAAATGAAGGCATTGTTGACAGCTTTCCAGGAACCTTGCAGTGACCTTAAGGAAACGTTTGCGATGGTCATGTCCCATTGAGCTCAGATCCTCTTCCATCATGGTGCACAGTTTGGTGACCACCTCCTTGGAGAGGCACAGTCTTCAGCAACATTACTGCTCTGCCATATGCAGGAAGCAGAGCTTCGGATGGTAAACCCTCTCTGGTGGGTAGCATCTTCTGTGCACAAGAGGCTGGTTGCGTGTCCATCTGCGCCCTCCTCATCCGTGCCTCCTTCCAGCCTCATGATCCTCGTGCCCCTATGGTTGCTGCAGCTCAGCTCCTGGTGGCTGCAGTTCTCCCTCTGTGATGTTCCTCCTAACTGGAGGTCTCAAAACCGGAGTGAATGAGACCCATTGTAAATTGCTGCCCTCATTTCCCAAGGCCTCTCAATCACCTTACACTGTGTACAAAAGTTACAAGTCATGTTCTCGAATGCTCCTTGCAAAATTGTGAATACCTCATAAAATTGCTGTTAATTGCATGTTTAACAGGATCAATTGCTTTCCCGCTGCCTTAAAGTGCAGCCCCCACCCACCAGCCACCTCCGGCAATATCCCCAAGCAACATAAAGACACCGGGATTCCGTTCCGACGCCTTTCACCAGCATTTTGCCGCACCACCCGCCTCCCAGCCCGTCGCCACTGCTGTGACAAAATCTGCCCCTTCAGTGTGAATTGCAAGAAGTTTTCCGGCTGTAATTTCAGTGGCAGAAACCTCAGATACAACTGTGTAAATGGCAAGGTTTTTGCTGCTCTTCTACCAATATATCAAACGAGCAGAATAACCCCCTACTGTCCAGTTCACTAAACTGACTTTTTAATTTTACATGTATATAAGAAACAAAACCAGGCGTGGACAAAAAAGGGCTCCCGATTCTCTGAGAACACTTCCTGCTACTGGCATAAACCAATTTCACCCATGAGGAGTTTCTTTCCCCACCCTGCGTACTCCACTACCTTTTCAAACTATGCCTTTGATACTAAACATCGCTACAACTGAAGCGATTACTTTGCATTACGAAATGCTTGCACAACTGACGGAAAGCAACAGACAGCATCCAATACGGTGGACTTGATGCATGTACTCATTATGTGCCAGTAGTGTACTGCACTCCGTATTGGTAAAAGCAGAAAAAAGCTTCCTGTGGCCCATGCCAAAACAGGCGTTCGATCCTTTACATATGCAAATAGGGGCCTATGCAAAACTGGGCAGCCTGGAACACTTCACAACAATTTGGCCTAACCAACAGCCTCAAGAAAAGGAACATCATGGGACAGGATGTCAGAAATGCTCCATCCATCAATATCGGCGACCACACTCTGGAAGTGGTTCAAGAGTTCACCTACCTAGGCTCAACTATCACCAGTAACCTGTCTCTAGATGCAGAAATCAACAAGCGCATGGGAAAGGCTTCCACTGCTATGTCCAGACTGGCCAAGAGAGTGTGGGAAAATGGCGCACTGACACAGAACACAAAAATCCGAGTGTATCAAGCCTGTGTCCTCAGTACCTTGCTCTACGGCAGCAAGGCATGGACAACGTATGTCAGCCAAGAGCGACGTCTCAATTCATTCCATCTTCGCTACCTCCGGAGAATCCTTGGCATCAGGTGGCAGGACCATATCTCCAACACAAATGTCCTCGAGGCAGCCAACATTCCCAGCATATACACCCTACTGAGCCAGCGGCGCTTGAGATGGCTTGGCCATGTGAGCCGCATGGAAGATGGCAGGATCCCCAAGGACACATTGTACAGCAAGCTTGTCACTGGTATCAGACCCACCGGCCATCCATGTCTCCACTTTAAAGATGTCTGCAAACGCGACATGAAATCCTGTGACATTGATCACAAGTCGTGGGAGTCAGTTGCCAGTGATCGCCAGAGCTGGCGGACAGCCATAAAGGCGGGGCTAAAGTGTGGCGAGTCGAAGAGACTGAGCAGTTGGCAGGAAAAAAGACAGAAGCGCAAGGGGAGAGCCAACTGTGCAACAGCCCCGACAACCAATTTTATCTTCAGCACCTGTGGAAGAGTCTGTCACTCTAGAATTGGCCTTTATAGCCACTCCAGGCGCTGCTTCACAAACCACTGACCACCTCCAGGCGCTTACCCATTGTCTCTCGAGACAGGGAGGCCAAAGAGAAGAGAAGGAACACAGCTGGTGCCAGACTGCACATGTCCTTAAAGGGCTTGCTGCAGGTCATACATTCAAAAAATACTTTCCTGAATGTGGAGCCAAGACATGCAAGGATGCTCCTCCTGGCTCCACTGCAATGTCAAACACGGTTGCTGGCCTCCAATCAGCTTCCTCCCGAGCACTTCCCCCTTCTATCAGGATCTATCCAAAGGCCAGCATCGAAATGACCCGAAATTGAAATCCTCTTTGCAGCGAACAGTTTGGTGACGCCCAGGAGGTGTCTGCAGCTTACCAGCCTCATGTAAATTAGGCCCACAGTCACAGTTGCAGGTCAGCACAGACCAATTTCCCAGCCAATGTTCCTTTAACAACAGCAACACGCATTTATATAGTGCCTTTAAAGTAGTAAAACATCCCCAAGGCGTTTCACAGGAACAATTATCAAACAAATTTTGACAATAAGCCACAGAAGATGATATTAGAACAGATGACCAAAAGTCTGGATGGAGAGGTAGGTTTTGAGGAGCATCTTAAAGGAGTTGAGAGAGGCAGAGAGAGGAGAGGACCTAGGCAGCTGAAAGAATAGCTGACAATGGTGGAGGAATTAAAATAAGGGATGCCCAAGAGGCTAGAACTGGTGAAGCACAGATTAGTTCAAGGGCGGTGGGGCTGAAGGAGATTACAGATAGGGAGAGACAAGGCCATGGAGGGATTTGAAAACAAAGATGAGAATTTTAAAATCGAGGCATTGCCAGATCGGGAACCAATGTTGGAAAGCAAGCACAGAAGTGGTGAGTGAATAGGATTTGGTGCAATATCGGATACAAGCAGCAGAGCTTTGGATGAGAACAAGTTGACATAAGGTGCAAGATGGGAGGCTGCCCAGGAGAGCCTCCTGTCTCAAGATAACAAAGGCATGAATGAGCATTTCAGCAGCAGATAATCTGAGGCAGGAGAAGTGACAGGCAGTGTTATGGAGGTGAAAGTAGGTGCTCTTGGTGATGGAGGGTATTCTGGGGTCAGAAGGTCAGCTCAGGGTCAAACAGGATAACAAACTATGCTGGTATTTTTTAAATGAATGTAGATTTTGAATTTTACACATGCACTATCTGGTCACATTACAAAACTGCAATATTCAAAGTGTGCATTTAAAGGATTGCTGCATTCAAAGAATATATACAGAAACACATGAATGAAATCTAACCATGCAATTCATTTTAAATTTTGCAGAAGTTTTGTGTTAATTCTGAGTCATTCTACAGTCCAAAAGAACACAAGTGCCCCAGGTAACACAGAGATGGTGCTAACGACTTCGCCCTAACGCAGCTTTGAGCAGTTCAGCGTTATGTCAACTGCACTCATGCACAGATTGAAGCCCTGCATTCCTTAATGATATACTGTAATGTCAGGTGGCAATGCGGATTTACAGTAAAGACTGCCAAGGAGTTTTAGAGCAGTATACACTCCAGTGAGGCGTATTTCACACTGGGCTGGTTTTATGAAGAACACTTCACCGCCCTGCCACTGTGCCCAGATGATGAATTGTGAAAGAAGCATGACAAGCTCCATCATTGTTTGTAAATCTTAACTGTTCCTGCTCACTAATTCTGGATGCAATTTTCAAAGACAACAGTCAACAGAAGGACAGAGCTTCAGCTCTGAAGGTTATTCAACTTAATAGTAAGCTTAGTAAATGAAGAAATGGTCACACTTTGCTTACTACACAAATTATAAGCATTAGTAATCATCCCTCACACTACATCCTGTTTAACAATATAGTTTAAAATATTGAAAATCTCAATGCAGTGATGCTTCGGCATTTAACTTTAAAATATCAATGGAAAACCTTGATGTATCAAAACATTTTTTTTGGTTGCATAGCCTATTGCTTGCATCAATGATACACAATAGCAAGGTCATGCTAAGGGTCAAAAAGAATAGTCAGCAGCATTCTGATCTGTGTTCTTTTTTTTCTGGATACTATGGCAATCCTCACCAATTGCAATGAAGGGGATGTAGCATGCACATGACATCATACAGTTTGCTGCATCACTGCAACCAGCACAATAGACAAGAGAGAAATGGTGAAGCAAAAGGCATGTGAAAATTTCAACTGCCATTGATGAGGTCTGTAGCAGTGCCCAGCTAAAAATCAAAGTTACTCAGAAATGTGGTGTGGTGCCAAGTGCACTGATAACATGGCCGATGAAAGAGGCAAAACTCCATCAGGATGCAAATTCAATGGTAAACTAAAACAGGGAAATGCAGAAGTCATATTCTGTGACTAGAAGTACCAGCAATAAAGTTATTTACTTAAGCAATAGTCTTCCAGGAGTTTCCTTCTCCTGAAAAAGACACAGCCGTTTGCCCAATAGCTTGGTGTTGCTGAGGACAACTTTAGCGGCACTGCTGATTGTCTTTACAATTCTAAAAATAAGATGACATATTTGGACCAAAATCAGCTGAAAAAACAATGGCATGTTAATGATGCATGCCATTATTAACGCACAAATCAGCCAGTACAGTGGGAGATTAAGAGATAAGCCATGAGTTCCAAATCACCAGAACTTTTGCTGGCCAATTTACACTGCTCCATTGTTTGCTTTGATTTTGTTTTGCTTTCTGGGCCTGATTTTTCTCTAATTCCCCTTCTTCTCCATTGTTCCTGTTTCTTTCTCAATTCCTAAAAGCCATTGGTTAAGGAGATACACAGTTGGTTCTGACATTCACAAAGTTCCTAGATGCCCCTTTGTCCTCATGGCGTCCTTAGCAGCTCGTACTTCCAGCATATTCCAACTGAGCTGAAGGGTGCAGGTAAAAATCTAATGGTGCACGCCGCAAAAAGCCCTGCTCCAGTTCCAGCTGGCCTGTTGTTTCAACCATCAGTGGTGAGGTCTCCTCCATTATGGAACAGGCTAAAATAAACAAAGAATGTCACCATGTTGGTAGATGGTTCCCATCCAGAAGATGTTTTCCATGGTGACCAGTTTGACCCATTTTACTAATTCTCGTCAACTAATTCATTTGGATTCAAACAGCAGAACTCCCTACCTCCAGCACCGTGTGAGTACCTTTACTACACGGATTGCAGCTGTTCAAGAAGGCCACTCACAAACAGATTCTGTGCAATAAATGAATATATAAAAAAAAATTCTTCTGATGTCACTGTGGAGAGTTAAAATGAGGAGGAGGAGAATGAGCACAATATGCATGAACTAGTCATCTGCTCAAACAAGGCAATGTCAATAGCAACAAACTGACCCTAATTTTCTTTAGTGTTAAATGATGGCCATATGTTCTATGTATCAGAAGTACAATTTCAAAATTTATAGATAACACTAAATTGGGAGATATAGTCAATACAGAGGAGAACTGTGACAAAATAGAGGAAGACAGTAATACATTTGCAGAATGGGTGTGTAACTGGCAGATTAACTTCAATATAGTTAAGTGTGACATGGTACATTTTTGTTGGAAGAATAAGGAGAGACTCCTTGGAAAATAAGTGACTTAATGGGATAGATGAGCAGAGGGGTCTGGGGTTATAGATACACAAATCATTATAAGTAACGACACAGATTAATAAGGCCATAACGAAGCACAACAGTTTATTTCTGGGGGGATAGAACTGACAAGCAGAGAAGTTATGTCAAACTTGTACAGAACCTTGGTTAAACCACACTTGGAGTACTATGAGCAGTTCTGGTCTCCATATTATAAAAAGGAAATTGAGGCACTCTTTCTTTGGGCCTCCCTATCTCGAGAGACAATGGATACGTGCCTGGAGGTGGTCAGTGGTTTGTGAAGCAGCGCCTGGAGTGGCTATAAAGGCCAATTCTAGAGTGACAGGCTCTTCCACAGGTGCTGCAGAGAAATTTGTTTGTCGGGGCTGTTGCACAGTTGGCTCTCCCCTTGCGCCTCTGTCTTTTTTTCCTGCCAACGACTAAGTCTCTTCGACTCGCCACATTTTAGCCCCGCCTTTATGGCTGCCCGCCAGCTCTGGCGAACGCTGGCAACTGACTCCCACGACTTGTGATCAATGTCACAGGATTTCATGTCGCGTTTGCAGACGTCTTTATAGCGGAGACATGGACGGCCGGTGGGTCTGATACCAGTGGCGAGCTCGCTGTACAATGTGTCTTTGGGGATCCTGCCATCTTCCATGCGGCTCACATGGCCAAGCCATCTCAAGCGCCGCTGACTCAGTAGTGTGTACAAGCTGGGGATGTTGGCCGCCTCGAGGACTTCTGTGTTGGAGATACGGTCCTGCCACCTGATGCCAAGTATTCTCCGGAGGCAGCGAAGATGGAATGAATTGAGACGTCGCTCTTGGCTGACATACGTTGTCCAGGCCTCGCTGCCATAGAGCAAGGTACTGAGGACACAGGCCTGATACACTCGGACTTTTGTGTTCCGTGTCAGTGTGCCATTTTCCCACACTCTCTTGGCCAGTCTGGACATAGCAGTGGAAGCCTTTCCCATGCGCTTGTTGATTTCTGCATCTAGAGACAGGTTACTGGTGATAGTTGAGCCTAGGTAGGTGAACTCTTGAACCACTTCCAGAGCGTGGTCGCCAATATTGATAGATGGAGCATTTCTGACATCCTGCCCCATGATGTTTGTTTTCTTGAGGCTGATGGTTAGGCCAAATTCATTGCAGGCAGCCGCAAACCTGTCGATGAGACTCTGCAGGCACTCTTCAGTGTGAGATGTTAAAGCAGCATCGTCAGCAAAGAGGAGTTCCCTGATGAGGACTTTCCGTACTTTGGACTTCGCTCTTAGACGGGCAAGGTTGAACAACCTGCCCCCTGATCTTGTGTGGAGGAAAATTCCTTCTTCAGAGGACTTGAACGCATGTGAAAGCAGCAGGGAGAAGAAAATCCCAAAAAGTGTGGGTGCGAGAACACAGCCCTGTTTCACGCCACTCAGGATAGGAAAGGGCCCTTTCCTATCCTGAGTGGCGTGAAACAGGGCTGTGTTCTCGCACCCACACTTGAGGCACTGAGAAGGTGCAAAACAGATTTACTAGAATGATATCAGAATGGAGAAGATATACCTACCAGGAAAGATTAAACAGGGTGCAGCTCTTTTCTCTAGAAAAGAGAAGACTGAAAGGTGATGTGACTGAGGTCTTTTTGATTTTAAAAGGCTTCCATAGGGTAGGCGTAGAGAAAATGTTTCCATTGGGAAAGGCCAGAACTAGGGGCCATAAATATAAGATTATCATGAATAAATCCAATAAGGAATTCAGGAGAAACGTTTTTGCCAAGAGAGTGATTAAAATTGGAACTCGCTACCACAAGGGCTAGTTGAGGTGACGGGTATAAATCCATTTAAGGAAAAGCTAGATCAATACATAAGGAAGAAATAGAAGGATATGTTGTTGTGGCGAGATGAAATAAAGTAGGAGGAGGCTCCTATGGAGCATTAACACTGGCATGGACCTGTTGGGCCAAATGGTCTGTTTCTGTGCTGTATATACTCTGGGGGAGAAATTGGTTCGCATAGCTCTGCTTCCAGCAGTGCTACACAGACTTGTGTCGACTCCATGGGTACAGATAGTGCTGTGGGCCCCTACCTATGCGTCAGGCAGAGCAGTCTTCATTGATATTGATATATGCATTTTGTGAATTTTTAAACTGTTTTAATGTGTTAATGCATGCACTATGTTTAGCCCAGTTCAAATAAATGCCAAATATGCTGTTACTGCACAGCGTTGGATACACATTTTAAATCTGTTAAATCAGTTTGTTAATCTTAGCATGAAATTTTATTACAAAATGTATACCCTCGTTATTTTCAGTGATGTGAATTCAATAATATACCACAATTCATCCTATCAAAGCTCTGATATTTACATCGTTCAATACATCAAGGTGTCTGATATTTGACAGATTAAATATATTGATGTTTTCACTTCAACCCCACAACGTTGATAAATGAACTGCTGTCTGTAGCCTAGTGGTGAACATGCACAGCCTGTTTTGTAAGTCTACCACTATCCTATGTGGTCAGATGTGCAGTTATATCATGCATACCATTCTACATAGAACAAAAATAACTTGCAGTTATGCAGTATCTTCAATACAGAAGAATGTCACAAAGTGCTTCACAGAAGCACAATCCAAATTTATTTATTTATTTAGAGATACAGCACTGAAACAGGCCCTTCAGCCCACCAAGTCTGTGCCGACCAAGAACCACCCATTTATACTAACCCTACAGTAATCCCATATTCCCTACCAACTACCTACACTAGGGGCAATTTACAATGGCCAATTTACCTATCACCTGCAAGTCTTTGGCAGTGGGAGGAAACCGGAGCACCCGGCGAAAACCCACGCGGTCACAGGGAGAACTTGCAAACTCCACACAGGCAGTACCCAGAATTGAACCCGGGTCCCTAGACCTGTGAGGCTGCGGTGCTAACCACTGCACCACAAAGCAGCTCAAATTTCCCAATTTATTCAAACTTGGTCCTCATCGGGATGGGGTGATATGCCTATGGCACGTAGGCTCTGTCTTGATCCTGAAAATAAAGGATACAAAATGGGATTCACTGGGTCAGAAGGACCACAATGGTCTTTTCTGGTCCTATGCATTCTTATTCCCCATTTAGCCCATGAATGCATAATTCATTTAGCAATGTACAAACAGGGCATAGGAGACAGCGATTTTTGGGAGACAGGGAAACAGACATTTAGATAGTTCAATACAGAGGAAATTAAACGGTAGACTGAAACCATAGCTGGGATTTTACAGGCTGGTGGTGGCCCTGTCCACCAGCCGCAAAGTTGGGGGTAACCCCACCTCGACTGGTTCTGGAAGCCCCGGCTGAATTTTACATGCATCAGACAACTAACTGCCTGGCGTTGGGGCGGCTGTCCCTTTAACGGACGAGATCCTGCCTCCAAGAGCTGCTGGACAATCAGAGGGCTGGCTGCTCTTCAGTCCCAGCAGTGCCACCGGGAGCAGTAGCCACTGCTGGGACTAGAACCAGGACCAAGCAGCATCATGGATGCTGCCCCATCAGAGGTTACGAAGCAAAAAAAGAGCTCAGGGCATCGGGGGTAACATATTAGCATGGACAGAGGATTGGTTAGCTAACAGCAAATAGAGAGTAGGCATAAATGGGTCATTTTCGGGTTGGCAAGATCTAACGAGTGGAGTGCCAAGGGATCAGTGCTGGGACCTCAACTATTTACAATTTCTATCAACAACTTGGATGAAGGGACCGAAGGTATGATTGCTAAATTTGCTGATGACACAAAGATAGGTAGGAAAGTAAGTTGTGAAGAGGACATAAGGAGGCTACAAAGGGATATAGATAGATTAAGTGAGTGGGCAGCAATTTGGCAAAAGGAGGATATTTTGGAAAAATGTGAACTTATCCACCTTGGCAGGAAGAATAGTAAAGCAGTATATCATTTAAGTGGAGAGAGATTGCAGAACTCTGAGGTACAGAGGGATCTGGGTGTCCTGGTACATTAATCAAAAATGGTTGATATTCAGGTACAGCAAGTGATTAAGAAGGCAAATGGAATGTTGTTGTTTATTGCAAGGGGAATGGAATATAAAAGTAGGGATGTTTTGCGATAGTTGTATAGGCGATCAGTGAGACCCACATCTGGAGTACTGTGTACAGTTTTGGTCTCTTTAAGAAAGGATATAAATGCATTAGAGGCAGTTCAGAGAAGGTTCACTCAACTGATACCTGGGATGGGGGGGGCGTGGGATTATCTTATTAAGAAAAGTTGGACAGGGTCTGTATCCACTGGAGTTTAGAAGAATGAGAGGTGATCGCATTGAAACATATATGATCCTGAGGGGACTTAACAGGGTGGATGCTGAAAGGATGTTTCCCCTTGTGGGAGAGACTAGAACTAGGGGACACAGTTTAAAAATAAGGGGTCGCCCATTTAAGACGCAAATGAGGAGAAATTTTTTCTCTCAGAGGGTGGTGAGTCTTTGGAACTCTCTTCCCCAGGGAACGCGGGAGGCAGGGTCATTGAATATTTTTACGGCAGAGATAGATAAATTCTTGACTAACAAGGGAGTCAAAGGATATCGGGGGTTGGTGGGAAAGTGGTGTTGAGGCCACAATCAGATCAGCCATGATCTTATTAAATGGCAGAGCAGGCTCGAAGGGGCAGAATGGCCTACTCCTGCTCCTAATTCTTATGTTTGTATGCCCTGGAACACAGGGAAGTGGTGTCGGGGTCGCTGGGACCAGTGAGGCAGGACCCGGCAAGGTGGGCCAGGGTTGGTGTGGGCAGGGGGGTGTTTCCACAGGGCGGGCCTTGCCACTGGGGGGGTGCCCTCCATGGGCCATAGGATGCCCGATGAGAAGGGCACTCCCCCGTCCCATGAGCCCACAAGGAGGCCACCAGGGTATACCTGGTGGTCTCACCATGTGTTGGCCAGTTAAGGGTCTCAATTGACCTCTGGGCGGGTGGCTATCCACCACCTTTCCCGCTGCTGGTAAAAAGCAATTCCCTTCCCCCCACCGCCTGCTCCCCAAGGCCTTGTAAAATCCCAGCCCATGTCTTCAGTCCTCACAATAAACTATGTTCCCTAGTCACTGGCTCAATCTCTTTCCCCAGCAACTGCCTGTGGTTGAACCAGATCAACTGCAGCCTTTGTCTCATATTTGACCTCAAGATGAACTTCCAACCCCATGTCCGCTCCATCACTAAGACAACCTACTTCTTTCTCTGTAATATTGCCCAGCTCACGGGCATACTCACGGAATCATACCTTACAGACAATGTCCCAGACACTGCCATCACTATCCCTGGGTATGTCCTGTCCCACCGGCAGGACAGACCCAGCAGAGGTGGCGGCACAGTGGTCTACAGTAGGGAGGGAGTTGCCCTGGGAGTCCTCAACATCGACTCCGGACCCCATGAAGTCTCATGGCATCAGGTCAAACATGGGCAAGGTAACCTCCTACTGATTACCACCTACCGCCCTCCCTCAGCTGATGAGTCAGTACTCCTCCATGTTGAACACGACTTGGAGGAAGTACTGAGGGTGGCAAGGGCACAAAATGTACTCTGGGTGGGGGATTTCAATGTCCATCACCAAGAGTGGCTCGGCAGCACCATTACTGACCGAGCTGGCCGAGTACTAAAGAACATAGCTGCGAGACTGGGTCTGCAGCAGGTGGTGGGGGAACCAACACGAGGGAAAAACATACTTGACCTCGTCCTCACCAATCTGCCTGCCGCAGATGCATCTGTCCATGACTGTATTGGTAGGAGTGACCACCGCACAGTCCTTGTGGAGACCAAATCCCGCCTTCACATTGAGGATACCGTCCATCGTGTTGTGTGGCACTATCACCGTGCTAAATGGGATAGAGTTCAAACAGATCTAGCAATGCAAAACTGGGCATCCATGAGGCACTGTGGGCCATCAGCAGCAGCAGAATTGTACTCAACCACAATCTGTAACCTCATGTCCTGGCATATCCCCTACTCTACCATTACCATCAAGCCAGGAGACCAACCCTGGTTCAATGAAGAGTGAAGGAGGGCATGCCAGGAGCAGCACCAGGCATACCTCAAAATGAGGGGTCAACCTGGTGAAGCTCCAACCCAGGACTACTTGCATGCCAAACTGCATAAGCAGCATGCAATGGACAGAGCTAAGCGATCCCATAACCAACAGATCAGATCTAAGCTCTGCAGTCCTGCCACATCCAGTCGTGAATGGTGGTGGACAATTAAACAACTGGAGGGGGTGGCTCCACAAATATCCCCATCCTCAATGATGGGGGAGCCCAGCACATCGGTGCGAAAGATAAGGCAGGAGCATTTGTAACAATCTTCAGCCAGAAGTGCCGAGTTGATGATCCATCTCGGCCCCCTCCTGAAGTCCCCAGCATTACAGATGCCAGACTTCAGCCAGTTCGATTCACTCCGCGTGATATCAAGAAACAACTGAAGGCACTGGATACTGCAAAGGCTATGGGTCCCGACAATATTCCGGCAATAGGACTGAAGACCTGTGCTCCAGAACTTGCCACAGCCCTAGCCAAGCTGTTCCAGTATAGCTATGACACTGGCATCTACCCGGCAATGTGGAAAATTGCCCAGGTATGTCCTGTACACAAAAAGCAGGACAAGTCCAACCCAGCCAATTACCGCCCCATCAGCCTACTCTCAATCATCAGTAAAGTGATGGAAGGTGTCACCAACAGTGCCATCAAGCAGCACTTGCTTAGCAATAACCTGCTCAGTGATGCTCAGTTTGGGTTCAGCCAGGGCCACTCAGCGCCTGACCTCATTACAGCCTTGGTTCAAACATGGACAAAAGAGCTGAACGCAAGAGGTGAGGTGAGAGTGACTGCCCTAGACATCAAGGCAGCATTTGACCGAGTATGGCATCAATGAACCCTAGCAAAAAACTGGAGTCAATGGGAATCAGGGGGAAAACACTCTGCTGGTTGGAGTCATACCTAGTGCAAAGGAAGATGGCTGTGGTTGTTGGAGGTCAATCATCTCAGCTCCAGGACATCACTGCAGGAGTTCCTCAGGGTAGTGTCCTAGGCCCAACCATCTTCAGCTGCTTCAGCAATGACCTTCCTTCAATCATAAGGTCAGAAGTGGGGATGTTTGCTGATGATTACACAATGTTTAGCACCATTCGCGACTCCTCACATACTGAAGCAGTCCAAGTAATAATGCAGCAAGACCCGGACAATATGCAGGCTTGGGCTGATAAATGGCAAGTAACATTTGCGCCACACAAGTGCCAGGCAATGACCATCTCCAACAAGAGAGAATCTAACCATCTCCCTTTGACATTCAATGGCATTACCATCACTGAATCCCCCACTATCAACATCCTAGGGGCTACCATTGACCAGAAATTGAACTGGAGTAGCCATATAAATACCGTGGCTACAAGAGCAGGTCAGAGGCTAGGAATCCTGTGGCAAGTAACTCACCTCCTGACTCCCCAAAGCCTGTCCACTATCTACAAGGCACAAGTCAGGAGTGTGATGGAATACTCTCCACTTGCCTGGATGGGTGCAGCTCCAACAACACTCAAGAAGCTCGACACCATCCAGGACAAAGCAGCCCGCTTGATTGGCACACCGTCCACTAACATTCACTCCCTCCACCACTGACACACAGTGGCAGCAGTGTGTACCATCTACAAGATGCACTGCAGCAACTCACCAAGGCTCCTTAGACAGCACCTTCCAAACCCGCAACCTCTACCGCCTCGAAGGACAAGAGCAGCAGATGCATGGGAACATCACCACCTGCAAGTTCCCGTCCAAGTCACATACCATCCTGATTTGGAACTATATCGCCGTTCCTTCACCGTCGCTGGGTCAAAATCCTGGAACTCCCTTCCTAACAGCACTGTGGGTGTACCTACCCCAAATGGACTGCAGCGGTTCAAGAAGGCAGCTCACCACCACCTTCTCAAGGGCAATTAGGGATGGGCAATAAATGCTGGCTTAGCCAGTGATGCCCACATCCCATGAATGAATAAAAAACTCCACCCCTGCCTCAGCTCATCTGCTCCTGAAACCCTCATGCATGCCTTTGATACGTCTAGACTTGACTATTCCAATCTTCTACCCTATAAAAACTTGAGCTCATCCAAAATTCTGTTGCCCATATCCTAAGTCCCATTCACCCATCACCCCAGTGGTTGCTGACATACACTGTTTCAGTCTGGCAACGCATCAGTTTAAAAATTCTCATCTCTTGCCTTCAAATTCCTCCACAACCTCACCGCCCACTATGTCTGTAATCTCTGCCAGCCCTCCAACCCTTCAAGATCTATGCATCCCTGACTTTAATCCCTCAACCATTGGTAGCCGTGCCTTCAGCTGCCTAGGCCCTAAGTTCTGGAATTTCTGTCAAAAACCTCTCTGCCTAAACCTCTATCTCCTCCTTTAAGATGCTCCTTAAAACCAACTCTTATATCAAGCTGTAATATTCATTACAAGCCCACCAACTCGCAAAGCAACCTTGACTACACTTCTTCACACCCTGCCTCCTGTAAGGACTCCATTCCATTCTCCCGGTTTCTCTGTCTCCGACACATCTGCTCTAATGATGCAACCTTCCACAACAGTGCCTCTAATATGTTTTCCTTTTTCCTCAACCAAGGATTCCCCCCCACTGTGGTTGACAGGGCCCTCAACCATGTCCAGCTCATTTCCCGCACTTCAGCCCTCACGCGATCCCCTCCCTCCCAGTATCGCAACAGGGTTCCCCTTGTCCTCACTTTCCACCGGAGCAGCCTCCACATCCAGAGGATCATCCTCCACCATTTCCGCCACCTCCAGTGTGATGCCACCACCAAACGCATATTCCCCTCCCCACCCCTGTCAGCATTCCGAAGGGATTGTTCCCTCTGCGACACCCTGGTCCACTTCTCCGTTACACCCGACAAATCGTCTCCATCCCATGGCAGCCTTCCCATGCAACTGCAGGAGGTGTAATACCTGCCCTTTTACCTCCTCTCTTCTCACTATCTGAGGCCCCAAACACTCCTTTCAGGCAAAGAAGCGATTTACTTGCACTTCTTTCAATTTAGTATACAGTATTCGCTGCTCACAATGCGGTCTCCTCTATAAAGGCCTGCTCAGGTCGGGAAAGAACCCGACCCGAGCCCAACCGATCCACAGTGGACCCGAGCCCGACTTGGCCCGAGTCCCTCCAATTTGGCCCGAGCCCAACCCGACCAGACTTGACCATCCCTTGACTTACCTTCCAACTGGGAAGTTCCACGAAGCTGCAGCGCATGCGTGATGATGTCTTAGTGACATCACTTGCTCACTGCGCAGACTCAGTTTCGTCCCGGACTCCCAACTCAGGTAAGTTTTTAAATTTCAACACTTACCGGCAGAGCACTTACTGTGTGTGGCCGGCCCGACCCAGACCCAGGCTGCCCTGGACCCGGCCTGACCCGACCTGAGCCCGAAAGCTGGAACCGGAAGAGGGGCCCGACCCGAACCCGACACATGTCATCCGGTCCCATCGGGTTCGGGTTGGGTTGCAGGCTTTTACTCCTCTACACTGGGGATACCAAACGCAGATTAGGTGACCGCGTTGCTGAAAACCTCCACTCAGTCCAAAACATGACCCTGAGCTTCCGACTGCTTGCTATTTCAACACTTTCCCCTGCTTTCATGCCAACATTTGTGTCTTTGGCCTGTTCCAGTGAACATCAACACAAGCTCGAGGAGCAGCACCTGATCTTTCGATTAGGCACGCTACAGCCTTATGTACTGAACATTGAGTTCAATAACTTCAGAGCACGACTGGCCTTTTCAAAATATTTTTTAACCATGTGCCTGCTTTTCATGTAGTCATGTAGCTGCTCAAATTCTCCGCTATTAACAGTCTCTCTGGACTAATGCTTTGTCTTTCACCACAAGCATCAACACACACTTTGCCTTTGTCCCAGGACAGCTTTGTTACTTAATCATCTGCCCTATCAAACACCTTCTCTTTTGTTCTCTCCCCCAACTCCTTCACTTGCTTAAAACATAATTCCTTTCTAACCTTTGCCAGTTCTGATGAAAGGTCACAGACCTGAAACGTTAACTTTGCTTCTCTTTCCACAGATGCTGCCAGACCTGCTGAGTATTTCCAGCACTTTTTGTTTTTGTCTTAGATCAAGCTTTTGGCCAGCTGTCCTAATATCTCCTCATGTAGCTCAGTATTGCCTTGTTTGGATCACCCCTACCTTTTGAAACTCAAGGGAATACAAGGCAAGTTTACACAACCTGTCTTCGTAATTTAACCCTTGTATCATTCTGCTGAATCCAAGGCCAATATTGTTTCTGAGGTTTGGTGCTCAAAAATAAACACAATACTCTAGATGGGGTCTGATCAAGGCTCTGTCCTTTGTATTACAGCCCTCTAGAGATAAAGGCCAACATCCCATTAGCCTTTTTCATTCTTTTTGTATCTGTGCACTTGAGTTTAGTGATTTGTATGCATGGATGCAAGTTCATCCTCCACAGCTCCTAGTTTCTCACTATTAAGAAACTATTCTGATTTGTGTTTCTCAGATCCAAACTGGATGATCTCATACTTCCCCAAATTGAACTCCACCTGTCACAGTTTTGCCCACTTACTTCGTATTGCTATGTCCCTTTGCAATTTGTTCTTATCATTCACACAACTTAGTGTGATTGGGTCATTAACTTTTCCATAAATTAAGTGAAAAGTATTTTTCTGTATCCAGTGTTTACACTCTAGTTAAAGCAAGGACACAACAGACTTCATTCATATCTTTGCTATTCAAATGTGAAACTTAAAACAGCACAACAAAATAAACACTGCCTGAGTGTGTGGTGGGAGCAGATTCAATCGTGGTTTCAAAAGGGAATTGGATAATTAGCTGAAGAGAAAAAATCGGCAGGGATATGGGGAAAAGGTACGGAGTGGAACTAGCTGAGTTGCTCTTGCAGAGCACAGATACGATGGGCCAAATGGCCTCCTTCTCTGTTGTAACCATTCTATGATTCTAAAACTAGCAATCCCCTCACCATTCCCCCACCCATGTAAAGTAACCAATTCACTTGCATTATTCACTGATCTGCTTTAGAAATAGAAGCACAGCACAGACGTTTTGTACCTGGCTTGAGACTGCTCATGGCACAAAAGTCTCCACGCTAGATATTATTTAACTAAAGGGATGGTGGATTGTATTCCCTTTAAAAAAAAAAGCTGGCCTGAAGAAAACATTTAATAAAATACAAAAGCATTTTCCACTGGTCCTATTCTTATCAGCAGTTGTGGTCACTTGATTTTTACTATGTGATCAGAACTATTTCTGTTGTGTAGTTTTATCAACTACTACAGCTTGCAGACAGTAGATAGAATGTTTATGTGATAACTCCAGCATCTGTGGCTCACCGTAATACTACCTAATCAATTCTAACTAGAATATAAAGTTTGCAGGATAACATTTTTAAGTTGCTGACTGGTTTCACCAAAGTTCTTTTATTTTAACCTCGGATTATTTAATAAACTTTTTTGTAAGTTTCAAAGAACATTCTCTCCTGGTCAATTGTGGTATCATTACGGAAGTTGTTACAACAGATGTGACGACAGTATAAAACAAAGCTTCTTTCACTGCCATGTAAGATTTACTATAGCTTTCTATCTGGAGATACTGACACTGCATAAACATCAGAGCAGGAAGAGATCAGAAGGTCTAATCTGAGCAGATCTTGAACATAGTCCTATACTGGGTACAGGGACCTGGATGGATAGCTTTCCATTCCCTATATTCTCTTGAGAAAACAGGCAAACACCAAAAGTGTCCCAGGCCATCTTGGGTAGATAATGGGCGATGCCTTCTTGTAAACAACGTCTTTCCTAAGATACAGTACTTTTAAAATTCTGGTACAAACTGCTTGTGCTTCTTTAAACAACCATTTACTGGCGCTGGATGAAAGAGATGAGGGGACACTGGAAATCTGCTGGCTTCTTCATTATGGTCAGATATAAAGTACAATGGAAACAAATGAAAAAGTGCTTCAAAGTAAATGCAATTGCAAAAACAGTCACCTCAAGTATCCTAATTTCTTGAAGTAACAACCCGAAATAGCTGTCTACTTACCTGCAGAAATTCTGCAGATATTGTATCAAATGCATTTTTGTTCAGTTGATAGACTACATCAGAGTATCACTCTAGTGTTATGCTGTACATTGATATTCATTGTAGTCAGCTCTTCATTCATACATATACATATATAGCACTTGTTCCCTCCCATAAATGCACAAACAACTGTTCTACTCATACAGATCATTAGCTGGTTGTACAAGTATCAGAGTTGGAAAAGACTGTAGTTGGCAAATAGACTTAAGGCCAGAATCAAGTAGGCGTTCGTAAAGTACCTCTCAATCTCACTTACAAAGACACTCAGCTGGAACACTGTAATAGGCTGTTGGGCCTTAGCTTCAAGCCCTTTAATCTTCCATTTCGTGCTTTACGATGCAAGATTTACTCTAGCACACACCTTATCTAAGTGCAAAAATAATTGTTACCCATGGTAAAATGAGGATCAAATTAATTCAGTCAATTTGGATCCAATCCATTTACTGTTTACTTCCAAGGCACTTTCTTCAGGCTAGGCTCTCTTTCATTGGAAAAAAGAGTTAAGAATTTGACTGGTGCCTGAATGTTACAGAGATTAGTTATAAGTTAGTTGAAATATCACTACTTGGCTGAATGAGAAGGAAAGGGTGAGCTATAGGAAGGAAGCAACATGTACTGGCTAAGCAACTTCCACTGCAGTTGTCCTAGGTATCTTCCTACTGTATCAGTTTGGAGACAAGTAACCACAACCTACTCGTCTCATCTAGATCTGGAAGGTGTTGAAAGTTTTAGATAAAGATAGGTAACCGTTTCCATTGGTCTGGCTTTCCCATCTTTACAAACTATGTGCAGAAGTCGTGCAGTTACCTTCTCCAGAAATTTATCCGGTATTTTGAACATGTTTTAGATAAATCCTCTAGGCTAGGTTCATAAAAAGCAGCAATAAATAAAGAGATGAACAAAAACATTGACTACACAAAACAGATAGAAGAAGCTTTTATTTGTTATGTAGTCCCTGACATTACCTCTGGTGATGAAACAGTTTCAGGCTGAGAAGTCCTCACACTCGTATTCCTTTGGCGAATCTGGCAAGCAAACTAAACAGTGTTTGTACGGCTCATATAGTACTGCCAACATAATGTTTCCATTCCTTTACTAAAGTACTGGAACATTATATTTCTAGCAACAGTGATAACTGAGCACTTTTAGAAGAGAAAATGTGACAAGAACACTTTGCTGATCACTATCAAGAAGCTTTACCTGCAGGGACTCAGAGGTTCCTGTCTCCAGAGACACTCAGCAGCTTGCATTGAATGGCAATCCTGAAGGGAGGTCAGTGCTTCTGAATTGTGCCAATAGTGTCAATCAGTTTATTGATGTGAACAACTGTTTTAATCACTGCAGATTTTTTGATGAACTTTCGTCCTCATCGAGAAATGTTAGTGCTGGGGGAATGGAAAACTTTTCCTTTTCAGTGTAAAGATCTCCGAGGTCAGGCACAGCAACAACCAGCTGCACAGTAAAGCTCCCTTTACTCTGCTCCAACAACGCGCCTTAACCCCAACCTCAGGAGAGCACTCCCTCTGCACCAGTGCAATATTTCCATTTCCCATACACCAGTCTTTCTGAGTAAGATTGCCAATTAAAGTGTCAAATTAAGAGGAGCTTTGTGCTGCGGGTCCATACGCACCAGGAACTGAGTTGAGACTGAATAGATTAATTTCACATGGAATCCTTGCAGCCAGCAGAGAGAGGAGACCTTCAGCCCATCAGCCTGGGCTGATTTAAAGCCAGATACCAGAAGTGAAACAACAGTGTTTTAAGTTATTATGCTCCCACCTCCCAGTGCATTACACAAGACAGGAGACTCTCAGTTCTAACAGTAAAGCTCTTTTTACACGCATGCATCCTCAATTAAATGAATTAAATCAAACTAGAAACATTGTTAAAGGGAAACTAAACAGCAGTATTAAAGTCTTCCCTTCTGTCACACAAATCACCTACTTCACAGTTAGTTTTTGTGATTCTTTTTGGTGTTTTGCATTCTTCTGTTATCAGAACAAAGTGCCTGCTGATCTAGTCATGACATTTTTTCTCCTGTTGCCAATTAGTATCCAATGATGTAACTGATGTAACATCTAAAGGGCTGAAATTCAGTGGGAACTGTCCTGGGGGCTGAACATCCTGCCTGTCCCTTGTCTATGCTCTGACTTTCCTGGGGGTCAGTTGCATTTAAGTATCTTGGGCAGGTGCCAGCACAGTTGGAACATTTACCCTGGCTAATCGGGGAGACAAATTGATGCTGCTCCATGACATGATCACCGCCCAGCTTTGAAAGTTTTTTTTTTGAAGTGCCCCAAAATGTTGAATGCCAGTTTTGTTAATTCAGTCAATCACTGTACAAATGCACTGCCCAAAACCTACTCTTTAAAATTTACTTCCCTGCCTTAGGTCCTTAGCAACCTTGTGCTGTTTCCAATGAAGTAGGTTAGCATGGGGAAAATGGTACTTAAGAGTGTAATATTTTCTTTAAAAATTGAAGCAATTTCAAGGGAGCACCTTGAAGAAGTATTTTTCCCACTTAGCAATCAATTTATATTCCTCCTCAACTTTTTTCCTTCCTTCCTTCCTGAAACGTTGCTTCTTGGTGGGGGCTAGTTCCAAAGACTCTGGTACCTTGTCCAATAGTCTACTCCTCATGTATGAGCCTAGATAACAAGTGATGTTAGGCTATTTAACTGTGAATAGCATCACAAATCCAATCCAATCCTCACATATATACACAGATAAATATGGATCGTCCAGCAGAAGTTACTGGATAGCAATGAGAAGTAGAAACCAGGCTAATTTTTCCATCTCTGGTCCAAGAACTTGGAGCCAGGTAAGTGAACATTGTTGTTTTAAGTGTTACTGCAGCTGAGATCAGCAAACTCAAAATGGACTGGGGACTAAGCCTTGAGCTTCTTTCTGGTCTGTATGACTTAGTGCTACACTCTGCTTTTAGCCACTCATCATCTGGAAGATGTCTAAGTTGTATTGTTAGGCTATACAGTGTTGATTCCTCTGCTATCAATGTAGAACATACAACCTGCACGTTATGTATATAAAGCAATGCAGAAAATAAATTCTACACAGAATTCAACAGCAACTGGCACACAGATAAAGCAAGCTTGCTGTACACACATTTTCAGATGTAAGATCAAAACTGAGAACTGTAACAAGCTATGGCAAATTCTGGAAAATTGTTCTGACTGTAGGAACTAAATTGGATCAAGGTTTTTGTTTGGTGGATTGTTTGTGGACAGCAGGAGGTACAATTCCTTCCTGTCTAGTTCCTGGATCTCTGACAGGACTATACTTAAATGCACTGGATGGTAAACATATTCTTCAAGGTGCTACTCTACTAAATCTCTGAGCTCAGATGTATTACATCAAATTGATGTGCAGCAAAATAATTGCAACATGTTTGCAGAAAAACATGCTTTGAGTAGAAGGTCTCCTAAAATTGTGGTTGTAGAATGTAAACTCTCCTCTCTGCTCACTATAAAAATTCTAACAAGTTTTGAGCAGTCTCAAGCCCAATATCTTGCCATAATTTAGTTTAATTGGCAATCATTCAGAGAGACCATAGGGTGCCTGATGTGGGAAGGACAGCCACATATCATGGAGAGCTGCAGCAGAATCCTACACTTTAGGGTCTGTCCGACAGTGATGAACAACTTATCTTTAGACACTGCCACTGAAGAAACAAAGATAAAATACTTATTACCTTCCCTCAGTCTTTTAGTCTCCTTCCAGCATCTCTCTCACACTCAAGGCTGATTTGCTTTCAGTAGAATGCAGCTAACTCTTTGTATATTAGTGGCCAATCTTGTTTACTCCCACATGTTTAAAGTAAACAAGCATTCCCGTAGTGGCAGAGAATAGATACCAAACAAGGCAACTTCAGGCTGCAACTTGCCTTTCAAAGGAATCCCAAATCATCCTAAGGAATCCAATGAGTTCTGTTTCGGTTGTGTCAGCATCACAAACTAACATCCACATTTCACCAACAGGGGCAGGGCTAAGAGCCAGGTCCCCAAATCTACCTCAGCCAGAACAGAAATTCAACCTGTGCTGTTAGTGTTGTTCTGAACCAAATGCTAGCCAACTAAGCTAACTGGTCCCTAATCCTATGTTACAGCACTCTTGTCCCTCACACTAGGACTGCCAGGGCTCAGTAGAATTCAGCTGTAAAGCCTATAACTTGAGATTTTTTAAAAGGGCACTAGTGCTAATATGCAAAGTGAGTGCACATTAATGAATTGACAATAGTATGGGTGCAAGTTGTGCAATGAGAGGGGGCCTAAGGACAGAACAAGTAAGAATGGGAGAAGGAAGCATTTTTAAAAATTCCTAGCAGCTATTTTTGATAATATTGGCCCTGAAACAATACTGCAGAATAACTGTATGAACTGTTTTGTCTGAAACTTCTCTCTTCGTTATTTTAGCGGAGACATGAACTAGTTATTTTAATAAGCTAATGCCTGCCTTAAAATAACAAGTATCCTAGATGTTTGTGCCAAAAGACTGCCAATCACAGAATATACTCCACTGTCTGGTAGACATTTTACAACTAGCTGCCAGAGATCATCTTATTTAAAAAAAGTTCTGATTGAAATTCTGGTGAAGGATCACATCACAATTGTTAATCACACTTCACTTTCAGATGCTGACTACCTATTCTTTTCTCTTTATATGAAAGATTTGCAGCATTCACTTTGTCTATATATCTACATACTAAAGCCTAGTTTCAGATATGAGAAGAGTAAGCTGGTAAGTACTTTATCATTTCTGTTTTTATTTTGCCATGGACATTTTCCCTTGGCTAACTATGTTTTAATGTTTTGTGATGTAAACTAACTGAATAATAAACTACTTCTGGAACAATTAATATGCATTACAATGACAATGTTTTGGTACTTTCTGTGCTTTCATTTTTCACAGTACAAAAGAAAAGAACATGTAAAAGTGTTTAAACCTACAAAGGGAGACATGTTAAAAAATTGTACAAGATGTGGGAAATCAAAAAAGTCATACTGGTGCAGTGGGAAGTACACTTTTGAGGCCGTAGTTAATATACATTCTTTGGGCAGAGTAGAGGAAAATTTACACTGTATCTCGCCTCTGCTATATATGATGTTGGGAGTGCCTGATGCTGACATTAAATTAAGAAAGGGAAAATGTTCTATTGCCCAGTTCTATTCACCTTGATGAGCATGTAATTCATCCACTCCAAAGACTTTGTGCATTGCACATAAGTTAACTTTGAAAGGAATGTATGCTGAGCAGATTTATTAAAACATGTCTTCTTTAACACACTGATTCTTTAAAAATTGAACTGGAAAAAAAACTTTAACCTACCATTGGATTTTACATCTGAGAAAGAGGAACCATCTTCCAGAGTAAACAGCTGAGGAACACAAGCGGCTGTGCTTAAGCCTTGGCCCAGGTACGAGGCAGCAGAGTAGTAAGAATGCATCCTGTACTGCGGTGTCACATTGTGGCCTGAAAATCGACTCTCTGGAGTTTTCATCTGCTGTAATAAAAAAAAACACATTTTCCACCTATAAGTCCTTTGTGCAGAATAATAAGAATGTGTCCCTAGTGTTTGGTACTTTGTTTATTTATGATATATTACCAAAGTATAAGCCAACCCCCAGGGAGAAAATGATAATTAGACACATAATGGGGCTGTACTGTGCTCTGTTTAATAAGTTTAAGAAAAAAAATCAGAGTATGAAGTGGGAAAAAATGCTTTACACACATATCTACTTTTACAGTATAATTAGTGAATAGAAAAAAATATAGTTCATTATGGATAAACATCAGCACATGAAGTAAATGATTGAGGAGCTCCCCCTGTGGATCAGTATGTAAAAATATAGTTAGTAGCAAACCTACTTTTGAGGCTGGAGTTAACACACAAATTATTTGGGCAAAGTAGAGGGAGGTTTAATCAGTAGGTGGCCTTTGAGCCCGCAAAGCACAAAAAGAGTTCAGGCTTTTTTTGATGGGCCATTTTTGAGTTAGCTGATTTCAAGTGGGCAGCCGTACATGAGCCACAATTTCTCTCAGTGCTGCTGGGAGTGAAATCAGTTATTACTCAATGACTCCCTCTAGAAAGTCAGTATGTGCGGATGTCAAGCGATGACAGAACCGGATTAGCTCTGATTCTCTCTGTAGTTGATGACAACCCAAATCGCTCATATTATTCCAGTCCTAACTTTTCTAGTTATTAGAAAACAAGCTGTCAAGCACCACAGGTTGACCAAGCATTATAGGGTCTGAGTAGTAGCGTTACAAATACATATTTAAATAAGTATTGAGAAATATATAAAGCAATATATTCCACTATTAACAAATTGAACAATATATTTGTAGTAATCCTACGAATAATTGAACATGGTGCTTCACCAAATACCAAAAAAAACCAGACAATAGTTCAATCTGAGAATTAGTTTCTCACTAGATTTGTATTGTTTAATATTTGATCAGATTAGTGCCAGTGTACTTTAATAAACTTTATCACACTAGGTTAGTATTTTCGGCATCGGGGTCCAAAATACCTTACATTTAGCAAAAACATTTTTGAAAAACTTCCATTTAAACAGTGATGTTAACATATAAAATAGTCCCAAAGCACTTCTCAGAGGAAGAAATAAATGGGACAATGAGTTAGGAAAGGTAACCAAAAATTATGGGGGGAAAGCAGGAACAGGTTACTGAGTTGGATGATCAGCCATGATCATAATGAATGGCGGAGCAGGCTCGAAGGGCTGAATGGCCTACTCCTGCTCCTATTTTCTATGTTTCTATCAGAGTAGTTATTGAGAAGGGTTTTAAAGACAGAGAAAGAGGCACAGAGATAGACGTATTTAGGGACTGAACTCCAGAGTAGGGCCACAATAGCTGAAGGCTCTGCTGACAGTGGTACAGCTAAAGGGTGCAAGAATACAAAGGCAGCCAGGGGTAAAGGACAATAGACAAAAGAAGTGAAGCTAGCACAAACACAAAGACCTACTTCTGTGCTGCAAAGTTAAATGTTTTTATGATTTATAATAGTGCTATGAGGATTACTATCCCTCCAAAAGACAGTAGCTACTTTTATTGCCCTCAATTTTTATACCAGAGATCTTCCTGCAGAAGGCAACACGAGTCAAACATTTTATTTGGCCTTTTGATATTTGTCCTTTTTCTCCACACAACGAAAAAAGTAAAAGATGGTAAGACATATTAAAGGCAAATTATCTTTTGGCAGTTCAGGGATGCAGGCATATATGCAAACTCAACATATGAAGTAGCATATTTTAGGGAAAAAAACAAGAGAATAGAAATATGCCCCAAAAGGTATAATTTTCAATGAGAAACAGGGATTTGAGGCTACAGATACAAAGATCTTTAAAAGTGGAATTCCAAGTGGAAAAATTCATCAAAAGGGCAAATGTTAGGTTTTACATATTGAGGCATCGAATTCAAAAGCAAGGAGTTAACAATAAATCTGTACAATGCACTGGGTAAACCACCATTGTAGTCTTGTGCACAGTTCTGGACACCTTATTAGAGGCTGGATACTAAAGTCGTGAAAAAAAAGTGTTATGCAGATTGAGCAGAATGACATCAGAGATGAGAGGATATATTATGATTAGAGATGCATGAGGGTCATAAAAACATTCACATGGGAGAAAAGGTTAAAGGGATGAAAAGTGTTCCAAAACATAAAAAAGTCTGAGAAGGTTAATAGTGAAGAATTATTTCCACCAATTGATAAGTTTAGAACTGATAAAGAAGGGGGAGGTTTGAAGGCATTTCCTTTCACGTAAAGGGTTGATATCCAATGCTTTAACCTCAATTGGCTCCTGAAGTCAAGTCAATAATGGTATTTAAAAAGAAATTAGACAGACATAAGAAAAATAATAAAGTGCATGGGAGGAAAATCAGATTACAACAGACAGGTATTAGCATGGGCAACAGGACCTGCACAAGGGGGTGGTGTAGTGATAATGTCACTAGACTAGTATCCCAGAGCCCCAGTCTAATGCTCTGGGGGACATGGGTTTGAATCCCACCACGGCAGATAGTGAAATTTGAATTCAATTAATGAATTAATTAATCTGGAATTCAAAGTTAGCCTAGTGGCGACCATGAAACCATTGTCGATTGTTGCAAAAACCCACCTGGTTCACAAATGTTCTTTAGGGAAGGAAATCTGCTGACCTGACCTGGTCTGGTCTACATGTGGATCCAGACCCACAGGTGGACTCTTAAATGCCCTCCCAAAAGGTCTAGCAAGCCACTCAGTTGTATCAAACCGCTACAAAGCCTAAGCAAAGTAATGAAACGGACAGACCACCCGGCATCAACCTAGGCACCAGAAATAACGGTAAACCCAGCCCTGTTGACCCTGTAAAGTCCTCCTTACTAACATCTGGGGGCTTGTACCAAAATTGGGAGAGCTGTCTCACAGACTAGTCAAGAACAGCCTGACACAGTCATACCCACGGAATCATACCTAACAGACAATGCACCATCACCATCCCTGGGTATGTCCTGTCCCACTGGCAGGTCAGACCCACCAGAGTGGCAGCACAGTGGTACACAGTCAGGAGGAAGTTTCCCTGGGAGTCCTCAACATTGACTCCAGACCCCATGAAGTCTCATGGCATCAGGTCAAACATGGGCAAGGAAACCTCCTGCTGATGGCCACCTACCGCTCCCATGTTGAACATCAATTGGAAGAAGCACTGGGTAACAAGGGCACAGAATGTACTCTGGGTGGGGAACTTCAATGTCCATCACCAAGAGTGGCTCAGTAGCACCACTACTGGCAGAGTCATAAAGGACATCACTGCTAGACTGGGTCTGCGGCAGATGGTGAGGAAGCCAACAAGAGAGAAAAACCTACTTCACCTTGTTCTCACCAAACTACCTGTCGCAGATGCATCTGTCCATGAAAGTATTGGTAGGAGTGACCACCGCACAGTCCTTGTGGAGACGAAGTCCCGTCTTCACGCTGAGGGTACCACCATCATGTTGTGTGACACTACCACTGTGCTAAATGGGATAGATTTCAAACAGATATAAGAACTCAAAATTGGGCATCCAGGAGGTGTTGTGGGCCATCAGCAGCAGCAGAATTGTATTCAACCAAATCTGAAACCTCATGGCCCAGTATCTCCCCCACTCTACCATTACCATCAAGCCAGAGGACTAACCCCTTTTCAATGAAGAGTGCAGGGGGGCATGCCAGGAGCAAGACCAGGCATTCCTAAAAATGATTTGTCAGCCTGCTGAAGCTACAACACAGGACTAATTATGTGCCAAACAGTGAAAACAGCGTGCAATAAACAGGGCTAAGCAATCCCACCACCAACGGATCAGATCTAAGCTCTGCAGTCCTGCCACATCCAGTCGGGAATGGTGGTGGACAATTAAACAATTGACAGGAGGAGGAGGCTCCACATATATCCACATCCTCAATGATGGGGGTGCCCAGCATATCAGTGCAAAAGACAAGACTGAAGCATTTGCACCCATCTTCAGCCAGAAATGCCGAGTGGATGATCCATCTCGGCCTCCTCCTGAGGTCCCAAGCATCACAGATGCCAGTCTTCAGCCAATCTGACTCACTCCATATCAAGAAACCTCTGAAGGCACTGGATACTGCAAAGGCTATGGGCCCTGACAGCATTCAGGCAATAGTACTGAAGACTTGTGCTCCAGAACTACCAGACCCCTAGTCAGGCTGTTCCAGTACAGCTACCACCACCACACCGGCATCTCCCTGACAATGTGGAAAATTGCCCAAGTATATCCTGTACACAAAAAGAACAAATCCACAAAAAAGGACAATTACCACCATATCAGTCCACTCCCGATCATCAGCAAAGTGATGAAAGGGGTTGTCAACAGTGCTATCAAGCGGCACTTGCTCAGCGATAACCTGCTCAGTTTGGGTTCCGCCAGGGACACTCAGCTCCTGACCTCATCACAGCCTTGGTCCAAAATGGACAAAGGAGCTGAACTCCAAAGGAACTGACTGCCCTTGACAGGCCGAGTATGGCATCAAGGAGCCCTAACAAAACTGGAGTCAATGGGAATCAGCAAGACCTGGACAACATCCAGGTTTGGGCTGATAAATGGCAAGTAACATTCGTGCCACACACCTGGTAATGACCATCTCAAACAAGAGAGAATCTAACCATTTCTCCTTGACATTCAATGGCATTACCATCGCTGAATCCACCACTATCAACATCCTGAGGGCTAGCATTGACCAGAAACTGAACTGGACCAGCCATATAAATGCTGTAGCTACAAGAGCAGGTCAGAGGCTGGGAATTCTGCGGCAAGTAACTCACCTCCTGTCTCCCCAACATCTACAAGGCACAAGTCAGGAGTGTGATGGAATACTCCCTACTTGCCTGGATGGGTGCAGCTCCAACAACACTCAAGAAGCTCGACACCATCCAGGACAAAGCAGTCCGCTTGACTGGTACCCCATCCACCACCCTCAACATTCATTTCCTCCACCACTGATGCATGGTGGCAGCAGTGTGTACCATCTACAAGATGCACTGCAGCAACTCACCAATACTTCTTCGACAGCACCTTCCAAACCCGCAACCTCACCACCTAGGACAAGGGCAGCAGGCGCACGGGAACACCACCACCTGCAAGTTCCCCTCCAAGTCACACACCATCCTGACTTGGAACTATATCACCGTTTCCTCACTGTCACTGGGTCAAAATCCTGGAACCCCCTTCCTAACAGCACTATGGGTGTACCTACACCCCTAGGACTGCACGGTTCAAGAAGGCAGCTCACCACCACCTTCTCAAGGGCAATAAATGCTGACTAGCCAGCGATGGCCACATCTCACGAACGAAAAAAAAACAAAGCACAATGGGTTGAATTGCTTCATCTTGTGCTGAAATTCATGTAGTGTGTTTGTGAACATCGCAATGTTGGACATGTACATACAGTACTACTAAGTGCTTCACGACTTAAGAGAGGATTGTCCACTGAGGAGAAATTCAGTTGAATCAGTCTATACTCTCTAGAATTTATAAGAATGAGGGGTGATCTAATTGAAACGTATAAGATTCTGAGAGAGCTTGACAGGTTAGATGCCCACAGGCTGTTTGCCCTGGCTAGAGAGTCTAGAACTAGAAGGCATAGTCTCAGGATAAGAGGTTGGTCATTTTGGACTGAGATGAGGAGAAATTTCCTCACTTAGAGAGTTACAAATCTTTGGATTTCTCTCCCCTTAGAGAGCTGCGGATGCTCAGTTGTTGTGGATATTCAAGGCTGAGGTCACTAAATTTTTGGACTCTAAGGGAGTATCAGGATATCAGAGTCCAGCAGTAAAGTGGAGTTTAGATCAAGGATCATCTATGATCTTATTCAATGGCAGAGAAGGCTCTATTCCAGTTCCTATTTCTTAATTTCTTATGTTCTAAGCAGCATTGGTTGATAGTCGCATTGTTAAGTAACTATCTGGAGAGGCCCATGAAGGTGAGTAAGTCGAAGCTGGTCAGAACTGCATCCTGGAGTTTTAGTCCAAAGCCTCCACAGCAGGAATGGGAAGATTCAAGAAAGGCGTATATAGACTGTGTAACCAAGGATTCCACAGCAGATGCCACGTATACTGCCTTGTGTTTAATGGCAAACTACACTGCAGACAATCCAAGACATTAATGACATGGAAGACAGCAGTGGGTAGCCATTGCACCACACAGATCACCCTCTACTGTTGTGTATAAGGTGCCAAGTGATGCCTCATTACATTACTGCTGCAGTATCAAACTCCCATTGAAAGTTAGGCCCATTAAGGTCTGTATCACCATACTACTCAGGATTGCTCAGTATGTTAGACCTCTGCCTTGCATTGGTTCATTGATTCTGTGCCCCCTGATGCTGGGTCATCTGATGGCCCTGTAACTGGTGTCACTATATCTGACTCCTCAGTGGCTATTTCGTCCAGCTTGCCATCTGGTAAATGCTCTGTCATTTGCACAAGGAGGGTGGGCTGGGCTGGATGGCTTTGTATTGAGAGAAGGCAGCCATATCCGTACCTACAGCAACCACATCCCTGTTGTTGGTTAATTCCTCAGCAAGTCCACTGACTTGCACAAGAGCAGATGTCAGGGCAGTTATGAAGGAAGTGAAGTGAGGCAGTGTGTAATGGCTCTCCATCCATTTCCAGCACATTAAAGCCATAAAAGACAATATATTGTAGACTGGAGCCTTGAAACTTGTGACACGTGTTGTGATTGATGCAGGATCATGTGAGGTGCTGGCCTTGTCTCCAGTACTGGCAGCTGCAGCTTATTCTTGGAAGATGCCTACAGGAAGAGGTTGGAACATGGGTTAGAAAGCTGAATGGAAGACACACCTTCAAACATAAGCATGGCCTTCTGTGATTCAGTATGTGTGTCGGGATAAGATTGTGCTTTGCCAAAAATACAAACCAGACAATAGTGAATCAGCACCCCGCCCGAATTTATTTTCTTAGACTAGACCTGTATGCGCTCAGGATTTTTGCATATCTACCGCTCTGATAAGTAACAAGTAAAATCATAATCTCGAGGCGGCCAACATCCCCAGCTTGTACACACTACTGAGTCAGCAGCGCTTGAGATGGCTTGGCCATGTGAGCCGCATGGAAGATGGCAGGATCCCCAAAGACACATTGTACAGTGAGCTCGCCACTGGTATCAGACCCACCGGCCGTCCACGTCTCCGCTTTAAAGACGTCTGCAAACTCGACATGAAATCCTGTGACATTGATCACAAGTCGTGGGAGTCAGTTGCCAGCGTTCGCCAGAGCTGGCGGGCAGCCATAAAGACAGGGCTAAAATGTGGCGCGTCGAAGAGACTTAGTAGTTGGCAGGAAAAAAGACAGAGGCGCAAGGGGAGAGCCAACTGTGCAACAGCCCCGACAAACAAATTTCTCTGCAGCACCTGTGGAAGAGCCTGTCACTCTAGAATTGGCCTTTATAGCCACTCCAGGCGCTGCTTCACAAACCACTGACCACCTCCAGGCGCGTATCCATTGTCTCTCGAGATAAGGAGGCCCAAAAGAAAGAAAGAAAATAATAATCTTTTAATAAATTAATCTGAGAATTAGCTGTGAAAGGAAAGTTGGGTTGTGTTAAAGTGGGAAAGTCAATGTCGTATAGTGTGCATCAGTAGGCCACCTGAGGAAAAGAAATGGCTAAAAGAGTACCCTGTAATGCATGCAGTTAAGTATAGTTACACAATTACGGATATTTTTCATTTCCTATTATTTTGTATGCTCATCTATTCCAGTATAAAATTATCATACAATGAACAGAAGACAATAAGATGCAGATAGAACTATTTATGTAACTGCGAGATGTGACATGCCTTTATTTGTCATTACTTTATTTATGTACTTACAGCAAGTTATGTCATTGTGTTAAGTGAGAGACATAAATGTAATTATTTATCATCTATCTGCAGTGAGTTCAGTGACTGAAGTTAGTACTCAATTTTTTTTCAATTTTCATCTATGACCCACAGGAGATGCACAAGAAATAATGCCAGAGGTGCAACAAGGCAGGAAAAAACTCTGAAGAGTAAAATATGATAAAAGTATAGATAAACAATGAAGGTTAGAAGAAAATGAAATTTTTTTTGTGAAAGTTTTATACCTCACAGAGTTCTGATGAACGGCTAGACCTAAAATGTTAACCTATCTTTCTCTTTCAGATGCTGATTTGCTTGCTGCCCATTTCTAGCATGTTCTGTTTTATTGTATGTGTCCATTTCGTTTTTTTAAATCCCCATAGCCTTATCATGCACAGTGCAGTTTACTTCAAACTCATTGTTTCAGCATTTAATTTCTTTGTTATCAAATCAGCATATGCTATAGTGATGTTAATCTCATTGTTTTTGTTAATCGATTAGTCTGAATGACATTTATTTCTTTTCTTAAACTATACTAAACATTCTGTTTTATCAATAATCTTATGCATTCAAGATTACTCATTTAATTACAAGGCTAGTGGATTTCCTGTCAAGACATCAGGATGCATAAAAGGGAAAACAAAGACGATAAAAAAAATAAAACAATTTAAAATACAGGCAGTTCAGACAGTATCACAAATTAAAATGCTATACACTCATGGCTGCACTCAAATTGTAAAAATGATTTAAATGTTTTCTTAAAACCTACATCATTTTGCATTGGAATTATTGGCTGGAATTGAATCCTGGAACTGAACAGCAAAATTGTGAAGATTTACTGAAATTTGTTTAAAGAGGAGTCTGCAATTTAAATTAGAGAATTATCTTTATTGCAGTTAGCTGATGCTGACAACAATCTGGATAACCTAGTAGACAAACAAGGAGCAGCATTGTTACACACTGAAATTCTGTTTCCTGTTGGTTTAATCTATTTTGATATCTCTAAGAAGAATTACAAGAATTTTACAACAATCAAAAGGAAAGTGCTTAACATTAGTAAATAGAATGCAACATTGTTTGCAATAGAGCTAGCAACTCTTGGAAATTAGCTGCAAATCTCACAGCCTCTGAAAGAGATAGGTTACTAGGAGAAATGGTTGTGATGAGGGATCCTTGCCAAGCTTAAACATATCTTCTTTCAGATGCTGACTCTCTCCTGTGTTTCAAGTCTCAAAGCCAACTAATATATAAGAGGAAATAAACTTACAGGGCTGCGGGGATACAGCAGGAGAATGGGACTGACTGGACTGTGCTATAGAGAGCTGGCATGGAACTGATGAGTCGAATGGCCTCCTTCTGTGCTGTTATGACTCTATAAACAGAGTTTTTTATCCAGATTATTGCTTTAGCTATCTCCACCATTTCAGTCTTTTCATATATTCTTCTAATGCTGTTTTCTGCTTTATACTTCGTTCCTCCATACCTTTGCGTAGATCTTTAGATCCTTTCTGTTAATCTTGACCAAAAACAAATATCACAAAAAAATCTACATTTGAAGCAAGACTAGGAGGTACAAATTGGATCTTGTTGTGCCTATTTTAAGGCTGTAAAATGGACAGGAGGGCCAAATGCAGGGATCAGCGTCCAGCTTCTAATTATCACCTGAAAAATGTCTGACCTGATATTGGGTTGGGCCATTTTTCAGGTGTCACTAGTAGTTGCCTAAAGCAAGCATTAGGCCCTTTACATTTGTAAATTAGAAGCCATTAAATGCGATGTAAGCAGAATTGGGGCTGTGCGACAGGAAAACCCGTTCGAATCCATTATATGTTAACCATGCAAATAATTCTGGAATCAATATAATTTGTGTAATGGAGGCAAGCTTCCAGTGTCAAAAAGGCCCATGAATGGAAAGTCACCAGTTGGAAGTGGGAAGTTGGATTTAAAGGCCTGCAAAAGTCTTGTTTGGTTAACCTATACCAGCTTTGCAAACCCGAGGAAAGAGAGGCCCTAGAGGGGGCTAGAGATGATAGTCACCCAAGTGTCCAGACCTAACCAATATATGTGAATTAATAAGCATGGACCATGTGTTGTCAGCATGTTTGGTGTGGATGCTGCTTCAGTGATGAGTGTGATGGTGAGTGTGACAAGTGTAAACTTGGTAATTTGCAGCATGAGGAGTGCCCTGCTCTTATATGCCCATACATTGTAAGCAGAATTTTCTGAATGCTTTCAATGTGGCAACAGTACAGGTTTAAAAAGTTGAGAGGAAAAAATGCGTAGCATGCAAACTTGTTTCAGCTACTGGGTATAGGACATTTTGGGTCACGTTCCCTCTGCAACTCTCTTCAAGTCTATTACCTTCTTCCTCATTTGGATCCAGGTGCTGTGGATTCTGGAGCATGCATTAAATCATCCCAGGCATCATGAACAGCTCTGCTCTGAAGAGAGGGCCTTGGAGTCCCAAACAGAGCACCTCTCCTTGCATGTATCTCATGCTACTGGACCTCAACTGCTACAATACAGAATCTGGCAGTTCTTTAATTGTGATGGTCCATTTGGTTCAAGTGTGCTGTAATATGAATCTCTTCACCCCATTCACCTTGCAAGATCATTATGTTCCAACTCCAACTCCCAGCTCTGATCAGCCTAAAAAGGCTGCTGCTGGTGTTTAAATACTTGCAAGTGTACTGCCACATTTCAGTGATGAGCAAGCAAGCTGCATACAACCAAAAGACTACAGCAGGAACTCAGCATGAATATATAACCGGGGCCAAGTCAAAAGTTCAAGGGAAACCAGAAACACAAGTAGTCAAGTGGAAATCCCACTATGTTGTTTCCATCCTACTACCTCCACAATCAGTCTCTCTACTTTTCTGTCTTGTGTTGCTAAACCGATTCTCAATTTATCTAGACAATTTGTCATCTGTTCTACATGGGCTTTAACCTTCCCAATTTTTCAAATGACAAATGATTTTAACACCAGTTACATGACTGACAATTTAGCCTCATAGTGTAAAAATTAAGGGCATACTTTTTCTGAATCTCATTACTTTAACAGTAGTAAAAGAGAGACACTGGATGGGATTTGCCACTTGCCCCAGGCCAATTTTTCATGGAGCTATGGTATGTGGGGGTGGAAAATTACTCAGGAACCCCTACTTTATCAGTCCTCCTCCTACCCCTGCTGCCAAGGCTTAGTGGTGTACAATGCATCCATATATGGGCAGGCATACGGAAAGCAGATGAAAATAAGGTAAGTACGTTCTTTAATATATTTTATCATTTTCACTTTGGGATTGCTAGACACCATGGATGCTCATTAGTCCCTGGCAGCCAGTGTTGCTCTGGAGGCCTCTCAATTGTTATAGCTAGCAAAGCACCCAAGGCCAGTCATAACAAACTACTGTTCCCATTACAGATAGACACCAACATGGGATTAACCCCAAGGGCTGGAAGATCAGCTGAGGTCAGGCACAAATAGAAGTTTCACGATGCTGGAGATACTTGCTTTACCACTGGTGGAAAATTTAGGCCAGTGTTAAAATTCCAGCAAAATTCCTATTTTAAGTTTTCACCTGAACTTAATGATACTTTTCTGCTTCACAAATATTTCATAGTCAAGTACAAACTCCATGAGTGATATGGCATAGCAAAACACGAGCAGTGCACAAACTTTCAACCTTAAAAGGAATGTTTGTAAGGCTGCAAGACAAGCATTGATTAAAAAAAAAGCAGAAAGTACTGGTGGCTGTTTCTAGTCTCCCCATGTAAAAATAGCAGAAGAGTGGGGCAAATGGAAAGCCACCCATGGAAGACTTGTCTCAGTTCCCTCTCATTGGGACAAGGGGGTGAATTTTATGCTAGTAGCAGGGGTCTCGACATCGGGGGAAACCGACACTGAGATGCCCCGCCAACTCTTTTCCAGAAGGCCTGCTGAATTTAGTGCCCTTATCTGAACAGCGGCGGGCCTTCCATAGGATTTAGGACCCCGTCGCTGAAAGTCCCGGCCTTTCAGAGCAGGCGTGGATAATGGTCATCTCGTTTGTCCCCTCCCAATATGGTAGACATTTCCACTCAGAACTGTACACACACATTCTGCCTGACATTTTGGTTACTTAGGAGGCCAGGTAGCACCTGAAAAACTGGTGCTACTCAGCACAATTTAACCTCCATTAGCTCTACTGTACTGGTACTTAGGAGACAGCAGACATCAGTATGGAGGACAGACAAACCATTTTATATGTCACAAGCTCACTTTCCATTGTAGATAGACCCTTCTCCACATTAATGATGTATAGTTGTCGGTGTCCCCATGAGAAAAAGCACCACATGTGGACATTCCAGAGACAGTTCTAATTCTGCCACAGAAAGTGAAGGTCCAGCGCAGTGATGGTTCCAACCTTCACATGAACTGGGTTTGAAAGACTGGAACAAGAGGCTACCAAAAAACAGGGCCCTAACTTAACAATCCAGCTCCACTGTGATAACAACAGGGGAGCTGCTGGGCTAGGGAGTTCATTCAGTCAATCATGCACAGCCCAACTGGATAATGTCATGCAGCTCGAGTTAGTAGTTGCGTGGAATGCTTCAGCAGGCTCGTACTCTCCAATTCAAATTTCTAGGCTTCTGCGGGTGGTAAAAGAATCTGCCTCGATGGATGATGGACCTTCTGAAAGTTTGGGAAGCATCCAGTAAACCATGCAGAGAATCTGGCACCAACTGTCTTTCCAACTACTCAGCAGCTGATTCTGGAATGCCCTCCCTGAATGGAAACATTTCCTTGTCTGCAGACAACAAATCTTTCTCATCACTGGACTGCTGAGAGGAGAACTTCTGTGCAGTTCTCAAGATCTCTCTTTGTAATTCAGGCAGAAGCCTCGTAAAAACAGCATGAATGGCCTCTGGTACATCCACAGTGCTCTCCAAAATAGTCATGGCCTCTACAATAGATGGACTGGAACTAGTTAACTGTGAATTATCTGTGAACATAAAAAGGGCGGCAATAAACAAAACTGTTGGTTTTATGTTTTACATTGAGAAGCAAAGTAAACTTACAAAGTACTAAAGACCACAATTTATATGCATTTAAAGATTTTACAGTATGATTTTGGTGCTTTGTATGTTGTATGTACGTGCATTGCTTTTTTTGCCTTTTTGTATAAAACTGAAGTATAAAAGCTAAAGTAAATACAATTTGAACTTACTGAACATCTCCGACTCCAGGGTAGATATTCTGACATCAGGTACAAATTTGAAGAGTCTCCCACATGTTCCTCTGGTCAAGTTAGATTTCTTCAGTGGCCTATCAGCACAATTATATCTTTTTCCCTTGAGAACTGCACTGGATTTTGCTTTTCAGCAATTGTCGCAGCCCATTAATTCTTTTCCAAAAATCCTGTACAATTTGGCAACGCTTGAACATTTTGTCTGGATTATTTTTCTTACAATTTTCCCAAGCGTGCTCTTCTTTTTGAAGGTGGCAGCAAACTGACTGTTTTAAGAAACTAAATAGGGTGCAGTATTAGTATAGAAGTCTGTGGGTATGAAACTTGGCTGCTATTTTAACAAAGGCATTATCAGCAGGACTGTTTCTGAAGGACCTTAATACCCAGAATTCAGATTACTAGCCAGTTCCACCAACCAGCTATTCCAATTTAATAAGACATAAACTTTTCCTGAAACTCATAAAATTAATTTTATGATATACAGCATTGGATATACAGGACAACATATTCCAGATGCAATGCCCGTGATTTTTCAATAAATCTGCTGTTGTGTGTGAATTCTAGCCAGAAATTTCACCCATAACCTATACAGGGCCTTCCGTTCATTATAATGTTTACATGGCTACATCCCTGCAGTATATAGTGTTTAGATTTTGGCAAAGTTTTTGCTCTCAATATATGAATGCCATTATCCTGTCAGCTAATGCAAGGAGGAACCATGATATTGAAAGTCTTATATAGTAAGTCTCAGCTACAAGAAAATGCTGTCCAAGTGGACCCTGGTAAGAGACATAAACAAGCACAAAATGAGGGGAAACATGAAATTAGTACATGCAGCTGAAGCACATCAACAAAAATACTCAAAGAATTAAAAGGTATTAGATTTGAAAGCACTTAAAAAATTTGTGGGGGTGGGGGGGAAGAAACTGCCATGCAGAGACTGATAAATTAGAAAAAAAAGAGTACTTACCTTTTCATCACTTTCATTTCTCTGAAAATTAAAGCATATGCAATATAAATAAACCCTTTGTTCCAGATATACAACACAAGATCTGATGAATTCAACCTGTTTTAAACAGACAAACTTGTCTGGATCCATAAGTCCAAAGCAAATAACAGGATGCTGAAAGGTCTCAAAGCTATTTGAGTTTATAAGTACTGGTTTAGCTCCCAATCATTACACCAACAACAGGCCATCAGTACACAGGTACAGCTAGGCTGCATGGATTCTATGCTGAATTGTTGATTAGCTTACAGGAATTGAAGTTAAGCATTCACTAATAAAACAAGGAAGCAGTGACACAGCTGGTTGGTGCTCAAACACAATGGCCCCAATACTGACAGGGTAGGTTGGGTAAGTGGGGTGGGATGGGGGTAGAGTTCTGGTCGGGATGCTGGAAGTTTTAACTCCACAGCATGCATCTCTTTTTTCCCCAATAGGTTCCCGACTGAAGCCAACCTGATGCAACATACTTTCTGCTGGGCAGGAGGCGTACTGGAGCAGGCCTCAGGAGCAGTAGCAGGTAAGGAACCTGTTCCTGTGTTACTGTAGGTGTGGGTGGAATAGGTCCGATCCATGAGGCGGGCTGGGTGGCACAGGGGAGTGGTCAAATGGCGTGGTGGGAGGTTAGGGGTCTGGGACCAATGGCAGGAAAGAAGGTAGCTTGGTGGGCTGGGAGGAAGCATTCCTGTTGCTCCTGACCCACAAGCAGTGCTGAAAAGGCACTTAAACTTTTCCTTGCCTCCTTTGAGCTGCTGGGTTTCCCAAGGCCTGGAAAACCTGGTCAGCCAGGGTTAAACCTGCAAGACAGGTTAAAAACAAGGCTCCCAGCCCTGTTAAAATATGGCATCCTGCCTCCGTCAAACCTGGAAGTGGGCAGGTTGAAGGCAAGTTTCAGATTTTTTAAATTTTTACATCCCACCATATCCCAACCCACCCATTTTGGGGTGGGGGTGTTAGAAATTGCCCCCTGTGTGCCTTGGAGTGGTAGAACATTAGCTCCTGCTCTGAATTTTCACAGTGTGAGTTTTCAATCCAAAGCCCCTCAGTCAGTTCCTCAGGCGATCCTGTCAGGGAAAATGATACGCAATTTACCACAGGTGGCTCTCACACCCTTCCTTGTATTGACTGAAGAGACCTAACAGCAGCTTAACTGCTCATCTTGTTACAGGATAGCACAAGGCACAGTGGGGAGGGTGAAGGGGTGTGAGAGAGAATCTGAATTAAAACAAGTGGAAAAAATAAAGTAACATTAAGGACGAGGGGCAACAGGATGAACAAATGTACATTGGATTGCTGCACTAATCAAGAAATTATTTAATGTAACTAAACTAAATCATCTGAAATTAATTTAATAGCAGTACTTCAAACTGCTTCCTTTAATGTCAAGGACTAAAAGGACCTTTTTAAAATTTGCATGTCAAGAAACATAAAAGACAAATTTCCTGGTCCTCCCCCCACCACCATGCACCCCCCCACCCCCATCCTGCCCTGAACAACATTTTGCCGATCCAGACCAAACATAAACAAATTTGGTGTCCTGGACCTTTAATACAATACACTTGTACACTCTTCCCCACTCTTTCGCTGGTGCGGGCTTGCTTCAGTAGGGCCTAGCACTGGAAAATGGGGAAGAAATGGGCACAAATACTGGCCTCCAGCTGTGGGCATCAGGGCTTCTGATTACTGCTGCAGCAGCCTGAAGGTCTGGTGATCAGTGAACTAAAACTTTTTTTGCTCGCCTTGAGATTCCTCTGTGGCTTACTGCCAGACTCTCTAGTTGGTGAGGGGCCCTGGCACATGCCCACTGCTTGCTTATAGAAACACCCCACAGCTAGCTGCCCTATGGGCAAATTTCAGAAAATCGAAGCAGGAGTCTGGGAACAGCTCCAGTCCCTCATTTACATTCAATGATTGCGGCTATGTCCGTAACAGGTCCAAGCCCATCCTGCAGGGGAAGCTCCAGATATCCAAAGGAATAAAGAACGATTGAAACCTATCAGGTTCCATCCCTGTTATCCTCAACCTTATAGCAGGGGAACGGGCATTCCCAGGGGTCACAGTTCAGAAAAAATACCCAAAGTTTCCTAATACATATATCTCCAAAATGTCTTTGTTTTCACACAATCAGCATTTCACCACATTGTATTAGTACTGTAATTAATCAGCTTATTCAAAAGTTTTAATAATTATACACATTAGCAAAATGGCAATAATAATATTTTGTCACTGAGAAATGAATGTTTATCCTACCTGCCACTGGTTTCCTGTCTGACCAGACACTAATGATGCAGAGAGCCCCCGAAGGCTGTTTTTCACAGTTGTCCCTCCAAGTGTGGAGCCTACGTCAGAAGCAGGTGAATCTCCTGCCACCGCCACCTGGTACTGGGGATAGTTGTATAGATTGTTGTAGTAAGCTGGATAGAGAGATGGCTGATAAAAGTTGCTGTAGTAGGAAGAGTCCACTACCAGGTCTGGAGTGGCCTCCAGGTGCCCTCTGCTGGTTATGGAAGGGATATCCTGGAGATGCAAACGCCCCTCTGTAAAGGAGAAAAATAAGAATGAATGTACTCAGAATTATGCATTTTTACCAGTTTTAAGCAACACTGAAATCCAAATAAGATGTTAAACTCATATATAACTCAATGTGTGCTCAGAATGTATTAGGTTAGAAATAACATTTTGTTATATGAGCAGACAAATGCTTAATGTATTTAAAATAAACAAGTTAATCCTTCTGTAACAAAAAAAGCAGGCAAAAGAATATTAAGTAGCATCCACTAACATTACTGACAGAAATTTTTTGTCAGTTATTCTTTTCACCAGAATTTTTTGTCTGCATAAAAACAACTTGCATTTATATAGGACCTTTAAGAACATAAGAACTTTGATCTGATCTTGGCCTTAACCCCACTTTCCTACCCGTTCCCCATAACTCTTGACTCCCCTATAGTTTAAAAATCTGTCTATCACAACCTTTAATATATTCGATAACCCAGCCTCCACAGCTGTCTGGGCTAGAGAGCCTCAGAGAAAAAAATTCTTCCTCATCTCTGTATTAAATGGGAGACCCCTTATTCTGAAACTGTGCCTCCAAATTCTCAATATCCTAAAACCGACACCGAGATCCCTGCGTTGCCTCTTCTACACAAGGCCTGCTGAATTTAGTGTCTATCAGATACTTAAGTGGACAGTGGCAGGCCTTCCAGCAGATCAAGGACCCAGGTGCTGGAAGTCCCACACTTGCACAACTGTGGGCCAATCAGAGGCCGGCAGCTGTAGCGCCACCACAGAGGTAGTGGCTGCTGCTGCAAGTGCACATGCTGGAGGACGAGGAGTGTCGCTGGAACCAGGCCTCAGGTAGGTCAGGGCAGAAAGGATTATACGGGGTGGGGGGAAGGGGGTCAGCAGCAAGGGCAGGGGAGTGGCCCTCAGGGGGCCCCCCCACTTCCCGATGCCAGGTCCTTCGTTCAAGCAATGAGGGAACCCCCACCCCGCCCCACTACCGGAGCTGAGAAGCAGCACCTATGGTTTCACATGGAGTGCTTCCCTTGTGGCGACAGGGCTGCCAGCCACAGGGTTAATTGCAGTTGTGGCGGGAAGAAGCCCTTAACTGGGTATTAACCGCCCAGTTAAGGGCCTCAACTGACGGCAGGGCAGGAAGGACATCCTCAGGCCTTCCCACCCCAGACTAAATTTTGGCAGAGGCAGGATGATGACGGTAACCACCCCATCCACCCGATTTTATGCTCTCCCCACCTCCAAACCCGCTGCGGGGGAGAGCATAAAATTCCCCCCTTTGTGTCTTCCTCACAACTTACTTTCCAACCTATCTTTGCATAATCAGCAAGTTTGGCTGCAATATACTCGGTCCCTTCATCTAAGTCGTTAACATAAATTGTAAATAGTTAAGGTCCCAGAATTGATCCATGTGACATCCCAATAGTTACAGTTTGCCAACCTGAAAATGATCCATTTAGAAATCACAGAAAATTTCTGACACAGGAGGCCATTTGGCTCATCATGTTCATGCCGATGGATGAACAGCTACCCAGCCTAATAAAGAAATTATTTATCCCGACTCTCTTTCCTGTTATTTAGCCAATCCTCAATCCATGCTAATATATTAGACAAACATCATGATCTCTTATCTTGTGTAGTAATCTTTTATGTGGCAACTTAAATGAATGCCTTTTGGAAATCCAAATACACTACATCTACTGGTTCCCTTTATCCACCCTGCTTGTTACATCCTCAAAGAACTCTTAAACAAATTTGTCAAACACAATTTCCATTTCATAAAACCATGTTGACTCTGCTTGATTGTATTATGATTTTCTAAATGTCCTGCTACTACTTTCTTAATAATGGATTCCAGTATTCTACCAATGACAGATGTTAGGTTAACTGGCCTATAGTTTCCTGCTTTTTCTCCTTTCTTAAATAGGGGCATTACATTTGCGGTTTTCCAATCTTTTCTAGAATCTAGGGAATTTTGGAAGATTACAACCACTGCATCCACTATATCTGCAGCTACTTCTTTAAGACCCTAGAATGCAGGCAATCAGGTGCAAGGGGCTTTTCAGCCTTTAGACCCATTAGTTTGCCTAGTACTGTTTCTCTAGTGATGATTGTTTTAAGTTCATCCTTCCCTTTTGCCCAGATTTTCTACTATCATTGGGATGCTTCTACCGTGAAGACAGATACAAAATACTTGTTCTAAGTCTCTGCCATTTCCTTGTTTCCCATTATTAATTCCAGCCTCATCCTCTAAGTGACCAAGACTTACTTCAGCTACTCTCTTCCTTTTTATATATTTGTAGAAGCTCTTACTGTTTGTTTTTGTATTTCTTGCTAGTTTACTCTCAATCTATTTTCTCCTTCTTTATTTACATAGCAAATTAACATAGCAAAGTGTCCCAAGGCATTTCACAGGAGGGTTATCAAACACAATCTGACACAGAGCCACATTGGGAGATATTAGGTCAGATGACCAAAAGAGTGGGCAAAGAGATTGGTATTAAAAGGAGGAAAGAGAGGTAGAGAGACAAAGTGGTTTGGGGAGGGAATTCCAGAAATTAGGGTCAGGCCAGCTGAAGGCACTGTTGCCAATGGTGCAGCGATTAAAATTGGGAATGTGGAAGAGGCCAGAATTGGTGCAATACAGAGATCTCAGAAGGTTGTAGGGTTTCAGGAGATTACTGAGATAGGGAGGAGCCAGGCTATGGAAGAATTTGAAAACAAGGATAAGAATTTTAAAATCAAGGCTTTGCCAGATCGGGAACCAATGTGGGCCGGCGAGCACAGGGGGAGATAGGTGAACGGGACTTGATGCGAATGAGGATAGGGCAGCAGAGCTTTGGATGACCTCAAGTTTATCAAGACTGAAAGATGGGTGGCCAGCGAGCAAATCACTGGAATAGTTGAGTCTAGGGGTTTAAAAAAAAGGTATGCGTGAGGATTTAAGCAGCAGATCAGCTGAGGCAGGTGCAGAGATGGGCGATGTTATGGAGGTGGAAATAGGTGGTTTTGGTGATGGCGGAGATAAGGGATCAGAAGCTCACCTCAGGGTCAAATGTGACGTTGAGGTTACGAATGGTCTGGTTCAGCCTCAGACGTGGTCAGTCAGAGGGATGGAGTCGGTGGTTAGCGAATGGGGTTTGTGTTGGGGACGAAAGACAATGGCTTCAGTCTTCCCATTATTTAGTTGAAGGAAATTTCTGCTGATGTTGCACTAGCAGTCTGGCAAATTAGAGGCAGTGGAGGGGTAGAGAGAGGTGGTGGTTAGGTAGAGCTGGTGCTGTAGACATATATGGTGGAACTTGATGTGTTTTCAGATGATGTTGCCATGGGGCAGCATGTAAATGAGAAATAGAAGAGGGCCAAGGAAACATCCTCGAGGACACCAGAGGTAACTGTGGGAGCAGGAAGAGAATAATGGTTGAATATACATTATTCCAATGCACATATCAAAGCTACACACAAAAGGACACGTGTGACACTGTCAAGAATGCCAGCTTCGGAATATGAAGAGCACAATAAAGGTCTAATTTTGCTGCTTTTCTAACAACCCTGGATTGAAGGTAAGGCAATAAATTTTCATCAAAACGTCCCCATCTTTCTGAAAACTGCAACTGTAGGAGTAAACTTGCAGGTTGGTAGGTAAATTGGCCATTATAAATTGCCCCTAGTATAGGTAGGTGGTAGGGAAATATAGGGACAGGTGGGGATGTGGTAGGAATATGGGATTAGTGTAGGATTAGTATAAATGGGTGGTTGATGGTCGGCACAGACTCGGTGGGCCGAAGGGCCTGTTTCAGTGCTGTATCTCTAAACTAAACTAAACTAAAATGAAGTTCCGGAATAATCAATTGATCCTGGGGTTATACTGTGCAATTGCTGAATTTTTAAATGATGTCTCAAAAAAGGAAGGCAATACTTTAGCGCTGGAATGAAGTATAGGAGAAATAATACAAAGCATTACACAGTTTTATTCAAGCAAAGATGATGTAATACAAATAAAGCAAAAAACATTCAGGTCGTTTCAACACATTGGTCAAGGTTTTAGTGGATAATTGGGATGTTGGATAATGTGAGCAAAGAAAATTGAGATTCCATTGTGTGTTTACTTATTTGCCTGATCTGGCTGCCACAATACTGCAGCTGAAATCCGTGCACTACTCCTTGCCACTACTCCAAGATAAAAAGTAAAAGGAAAACTATCTTTCTCTCCTTGCAACTATCTCTTGTTCTTTCCAACTAATCCTCTGTGTGCCAATCTGCCTTACTGTCTCACTTTTCTCTCTCTCTCTGTATAACTCTAGCATTTTTCTCATTGTGGTGGATATCTGTTTACTTGTTTCGGAATCTATTTTAGTCACTGTCTAAATTCCTGTTTTGCTGTGATTCTTCTCTCTTTTATTTCGGTTTCAATCTGCCCTTATGTTCACATATTCCTTTACCTATATACTCACCTTCCTTACAACCCAGGATATATGGCATGGTGCTGGGCAACATGTACCAGCTTTGAGGTAGATTCTGAATGAGAGAGAGAGAGAGAGAGAGTGCTGGTGGAACACACAATTGTGACAGAAAGTGGGGAACTGAGGGCTTGGATTCTGAAGGAGTGATGAGGCTAGCTCCAGGTGGTGGCCCCTGGGATTAGTGTGCAGAAGGCCATGGGCTCAGAAGACTGGATCCAGTTTAGGAGAGAGCTGAAGGGCTGCAGTCTCAAAATACTCATGGGGTCTTAGGTTTCAAAGCAGTCAGGGGCTGCATCTTGAGTACACTGGATGGGTGTGCAGAAGGTTGTAATAGAGAGTTCCATGAACAGTCCTAAATAGTTCTAAACCACTGTTATTCCCTCTGAAAGGTCAGGTACAAATAAAATTTTCTGGTTTAAGCCCATTTGCATAATTATTCAACACTCCAGGTGCAGACTCCAACAATCAAGAGATGAAACTAGTGGTGGAAGAGAACAACTGTGCTGAAGTAAAACAGTCAGGGACAATTAAAAATCAGTATCACAGTAAGGGGACAGAAAAGTCTGCTGAAAAAGTATTTAAATCCATTTAGCAGCTTTTATCAAAGCTGAAGAGCAGAGGATTAAGATGTTCTGGTAAGAAATGGAAAAAAGGGTACCCTAGACACAAGCATGAGTCTACAGACAAGTGGCAGAGAAGTGCAGAACCCCACCCACTGTTTAAGAGCTGCTAATATTGAAGTGGTTTATTCATTCTCAGGATATGGGTGTCGCTGCAAAGCCAGCATATATTGCTCATCCCTTGTCACCCTGGAGAAGGTGATGATCAGTCTTCTTGAACCACTGCAGTCCACAGTGCTAATACATAGCGAGTTCCAAGATTTAAGATCCTGGAACTATTTCCATTGGACCAGAGATGACTCAGAGGAGATTTAATAAAGGTTTTTAAAATTACAAACATTTTTGATAGGATGAGTAGAGAGACTATTTTGTCTGGCTAAACCATGACTAGGAGAGTGTGGAACAGGTTACGAGAAAGTTGTTCAGCATGGAATTCTTGCCATGTAGAGTAGTTGTATCTTTAAAGACTAGATAAATATTTGAAGCAGAGGAAGATACAGAGCTCTGGCTAGAGCCCAGTGCAGTAAGAATAGCTTTGGATTTCTCTAGCATACAGCTAGTTCAAGCACGATGGGCCAAGCGGCTTCCTGTACTGTAAACTTCTATGGCCCTGATATTTACAGGGAGGCTGGGAAGGAGCAGGATGGCTGGGAAACCCGGAAATGCAGGAAAGTTGGAGGTCCTGCCAAATTTAACAGCAGGACCTCAAAAGAATTTTTGGAATCAGTTTCCCACCCAACAACCAGTCAGATTGAGAGGCTGACCAATGCCAGGCAAGAAAGCCTATGATACAAGCCCGCAGCCAGGAAATGGAGAGGAAGGAGGAAGAGATCTTGGAGTGAAGGGATTGCGGGGGTGCAGGTTGATCATGGGGGTGCAGTCCAGTGACAACAGGGAGGGAGGCAGGTCACAGGAGGTTAGCTTTGGGAGCTGGGGGAGACAATTCCTGCTCCTCCCGGTCCACAAGAAATACTGAAAAAGCACTTACCCACTGGACTCAGCAGTTCTCACCTCCCCTCTGTAATGGGAGTAGTAATAGGGGATAGTATAGTTAGGAGAATAGATACTGTTCTCTGCAGCAAAGATAGAGAGTTCCCAAGGCTGTGTTGCCTACCTGGTGCCAAGGTTAAGGACATCTCTTCTGGGCTAGAGTGGAACTTGGAGTGGGAGGTAAAGGATCCAGTTGTCGTGGTCCACGTAGGTACCAACGACATAGGTAGGACTAGGAAAGAGGTTCTGCTGAGGGACTATGAGCAACTCGGGGCTAAATTAAAAAGCAAAACCACAAAGGCAATAATCTCTGGATTATTACCTGAGCCATGTGCAAATTGGCACAGGGTAAATAAGATTAGAGAGGTAAACGAGCGGCTCAAAGATTGGTGTGGGAGAAATGGGTTCTGATTCATGGGACACTGGCACCAGTACTGGGGAAAGAGAGAGCTGTTCCGTTGGGATGGGCTTCACTTGAACCATGCTGGGACCAGTGTCCTGGCGAATCGTACAACTAGGGTTGTAGATAAGGCTTTAAACGAAATAGTGGGGGGGAGGGTTCAATTGAAGGGAAGTTTAAAACGTCGAATAGTAACAAGAGAGTAGAGGTGCAGGGTCGTGAAGGGGTATACATTAATCAGAGTGTGACAGGAAGGGACAGAGAATACAAGCATAAGAGTACAGCAGAAATTAAAACCAGAGTAGGTAAAAATGGTAAAAAGTCAACGCTTAAGGCTCTTTATCCGAATGCACATAGCATTTGTAACAAGGTAGTTGAGCTGACGGCACAAAAAGAAACAAATGAATATGATTTGATAGCTATCACTGAGACGTGGTTGCAGGATGACCAGGACTGGAAACTCAATGTTCAAGGATATTCGACGTTCCGGAAGAATAGGCAGAAAGGAAAAGGAGGTGGGGTAGCTTTGTTATTAAAGGAAGGGATCAGTGCAGTTGTGAGTAATGATATAGGTGTAATAGATCATGATGTAGAATCAGTTTGGGTGGAAATAAGGAATAGCAAGGGAAAGAAATCAGGGGTGGGAATGGTCTATAGGCCCCCGAAGAGTAGCCTCTCTGTAGGACAAAATATTAATCGGGAAATAATGGAGGCGTGTAAGAAGGGCATTGCAATTATCATGGGTGATTTTAATCTGCATATAGACTGGACAAATCAAACTGGCAAGGGTAGCATGGAAGACGAATTTGTAGAGTGCCTCAGGGATTGTTTCTTAGAACGATACATTGCAGAACCTACCCGGGAACAGGCTATTTTAGATTTGGTAATGTGTAATGAGGTAGGATTAATAAGAAATTTCATAGTTGAGGATCCTCCAGGGGGAAGCGATCATGACATGGTAGAATTACAAATTCAGTTGGAGGGTGAGCAACTCGGGTCTCAAACCAGTGTCTTCAACTTAAACAAGGGCAATTACAGAGGTATGAAGAAAGTTATCTAAAGTGGGCTGGGAAAATAGACTACAGGGAAAGTCAGTAAAGAAGCAGTGGCAGACTTTTAAGCAGATATTTCATAATACTCAGCAAACATTTATTCTGGTCAGAAGGATGGACACGATGAGAACGATGAACCAACCGTGGATAACAAAGGAAGTTAAGGAGAGTATCAAATCAAAAACAAAGGCTTACGAAGCGGCAAAAGCTAGTGGTAGGCCAGAGGATTGGGAATTTTTTAGAAACCAGCAGTGGATGACTAAAAACTAATAAAGAGGGAGAAAATTGATTGAGAGTAAATTGGCAAGAAATATAAAAACAAACAGTTAGAGCTTCTACGGGTATATAAAAAGGAAGAGAGTAGCGAAAGTAAGTGTGAGACCCTTAGAGGATGAGACTGGGGAATTAATAACAGGGAACAGGGAAATGGCTGATAATTTAAACCAATATTTTGCATTGGTCTTCATAGTGGAGGACACTATAAACACCCCAACAATAATAGATGAGCAAGGTGTAAATGGGAGGGAGGAACTTGTAACAATCTCTATCACGAGGGAAAAGGTGCTGGACAAACTGATGGGACTAAAGGCAGACAAGTCGCCAGAACCTGATGGCCTGCTTCCAAGGGTTTTAAAAGAAGTGGCTGCAGAGATAGTGGAGGCATTGGTCATAATATACCAAAACTCACTGGATTCCGGTAGGGTACCCGCAGATTGGAAAACCGCTAATGTGACGCCCCTATTCAAGGAAGAAGGGGGACAGAAAGCAGGAAACTACAGACCAGTTAGTTTAACATCTGTCATTGGGAAAATGCTAGAGTCCATTATTAAGGAAGGAAAAGCAGGACATTTAGAAAAACATAACGCAATCAAACAGAGTCAACATGTTTTTATGAAAGGGAAATCATGTTTCACAAATGTGTTAGAGTTCTTTGAGGATATAACAAGCAGAGTGGATAAAGGGGTACCGGTAGATGAAGTGTATTTGGATTTTCAGAAGGCGTTCGATAAGATGCCACATAAAAGATTATTGCACAAAATAAGAGCTCAAGTTATTGGGGATAATTTGTTGGCATGGATTGAGGATTGGCTAACACACAGAAAGCAGATAGTCGAGATCAATGGGTCTTTTCCAGGTTGGAAAGCCGTAACTAGTGGGATGCCACAAGGATCCGTCCTAGGGCCTCAACTATTTACTATCTATATCAATGACTTGGAGGAAGGGACAGAGTGTAGTGTATCCAAATTTGCTGATGATACAAAAATAGGTGGGAAGGCATGTTGTGATGAGGATACAAAGAATCTGCAAAGGGATATATACAGGTTAAGTGAGTGGGCAAAAACTTGGAGTTCAATGTGGGAAAGTGTGAGGTCATCCACTTTGACAGGAAAAATAAAAAGGCAGATTATTATTTAGATGGGGAAAGACTACAAAATACTGAAGTACAGAGGGATCTGGGTGTTCTTGTACATGAAACACTAAAAGTTAGCATGCAGGTGCAGCAAGTAATTAGGAAGGCAAATAGAATTTTGGCCTTTATTGCTAGGGGGTTAGAGTTTAAAAATAGGGAAGTCTTGTTATAACTGTACAGGGTGTTGGTAAGGCCACACCTGGAGTACTGTGTACAGTTTTGGTCCCCATATTTAAAGAAGGATATAGTAGCATTGGAGGCAGTTCAGAAAAGGTTCGCTAGGCTGATTCCTGGGATGAAGGGGTTGTCTTATCGAGAACAGCTCAACAGGTTAGGCCTTTATTCATTGGAGTTTAGAAGAATGAGGGGTGATCTTATTGAAGCATATAAGATTTTAAGGGGGCTTGATAGGGTAGTTGTTGAGAATATGTTTCCACTGGTGGGGGAATCTTGAAGTAGGGGACATAGTTACAGAATAAAGGGTCACACATTTAAAATTGAGATGCAAAGGAATTTCTTCTCTCAGAGGGTGGTGAATCTGTGGAATTCTCTACCTCAGAGAGTTGTGGAGGCTAGGAAACTAAATGTATTTAAAGAGGAGGTGGATAGATTTTTGAAATCTCGGGGAGTCGAAGGATATGCGGAGCAGGCCTGAAAGAGGAGTTGAGGCCTGGACAGATCAGCCATGATCTTATTGAATGGCAGGGCAGGCTTGAGGGGCTGAATGGCCTACTCCTGCTCCTATTTCTTATGTTCTGCTGGCGGGCTTCCAAAGCCCTGAGAAACCCCACCCACAGCCCTTTAATCCAAATTGCTGCTAAAATCTGAAGCATGCAGCCTCATTAACATATTATAATGACCGACCCAACTCTTGAGATTGGGTTGCTTGCAAAACCCTAAATCCAGCCCGGTTAAACCGGAAATAGGTGCATTTGCGCAGGATTGGAGTCAGGTTTCCAATTTTAAGCCCTCCCCCCAACCCTGCACCCCATTATCCCACTGCTTGCAGCCCTGCCACTGTCCCACCCATCCTGGGGCTTAAAATTCCCTTCATGTCTCTATGGTTTACAGAACATTTGCAATGAGCTAGTCACTGTAAATTCACTTCCTTCTTCAAGGTAATATCTGGTAACCCAGGACACCAGCTTTATTTTGTTGTGAATATGATTCAGTACCAATTATGTGGAAATTACAGAAAACTGGACTTAATACATCATTACAGCTTCATTTGCATGTGCCCATCCAAAAATGGGCAGATTCTTCCACTCAAAATGACAGTGGAAGACAGAGGAAGGAACCCGAGCTCCCAGGGCTCAGGTGCAACGAATCTTCACTCAACTAGCTAGCACCCACCAACTCATCCAATCAGCAGCACAAAATAAGGCAGATTCCAGTGGGAACCCCAGGCTCGAGTGTATCTCCCACAGACAGACACACTAAATGTGATCCTCATTCATGCTTCATTTTCTCCAGCTAAACATTAGAAAGAACAAAGCCATTTACTTTATTTAGAGATACAGCACTGAAACAGGCCCTTCGGCCCACCAAGTCTGTGCCGACCAACAACCACCCATTTATACTAGCCCTACAGTAATCCCATATTCCCTACCACCTACCTACACTAGGGGCAATTTACAATGGCCAATTTACCTATCACCTGCAAGTCTTTGGCTGTGGGAGGAAACCGGAGCACCCGGCGAAAACCCACACTGTCACAGGGAGAACTTGCAAACTCCGCACAGGCAGTACCCAGAATTGAACCGGGGTCCCTAGAGCTGTGAGGCTGCGGTGCTAACCACTGCGCCACTGTGCCGCCCTTCAGTTCACAGCACAAATTCTGCACAGTTGCCACCAATTCCATTCCCTCCCAGGCCACTCGCAGACCATCTGTCTTTGGCCCCCTCCCCCCACCTCCCCTGCCACTCCTCCACCCCAGCCCATCCTCATCCGCACCTTAATCACATCCCGACGTGGCTATTCCAATGTTCTCCTGAACATCCTCTACCATCTGTAAACCTCAGCTCATCCAAGGCGCAACTGCCTGTATTCTGCTTGCCCACCAACCCCTTACTTTATTGACCTATTTGGGAGCCCTTAAATTTAAAATTCTCATCCTCATGATTAAATCTTTCCATTCCCTATCTCTGATGTCCTCCTTATAACCTCTCCCCACCACTATCCCTCACTAGCTCGCTGTTCCTCTGACTCTAACATCCTGTATGTCTTCCTCCTTCTCCCCACCACTGGCACCTGCCTAGGCCCACGCTCTGGAATTCCCTCCCTAAAGCTCTCCTCCTCTCCTCTACATTCTCATTGTTTACAGGCCTTCAACCTACTTCTTTGACCAGGCCTCCTAACATATACTTTGGCTCAACATCCATTTTTTTGGTTATGCCTCCCTGAAGCTCTTTGGGTCATTCTCCTAATGTTAAGGATGCTGTATAAATGCAAGTTGTTGCTTTGATTAAACATAAAGAAACTACAATAGAAGTCCTTATCTCAAATGCACCAAGTTTCATGTTGTGAACCTGAACACACTACTCTTTCTCTTGTGGGATTCAAAGAAATACATCAGATCCTGGCTCCTAGCATAAGATGGTAAATAATACAAGGTCAAAGCAGCCATCTTCTAATAAAGATTGTAAGACTCCGTGGCAGTTACTGTAATGAAGAACTATTGTTATGCTATATTATAATTTTGAGACCAAAGCCTGTAAATACTTCTTGGTAATGTTAGCCAACAAATATTTTACCTGTTCATATGACATTCCTTTGTCATTCACTTTGAATCTATTTAAATAAATGTGTCCATTTCTGCTGGAATCATGAACTGTGCAGATGCTTGAACCCAGCAGCTGCCGACCCAATGCAAATTTCTGTCGAACAGCACTCACAGCAGAGGTGAGAATAACAAAGATTAAACTTCTCCCAAAGGATGCCGCCCAGCCTAACCATTACGAAACAGTTAATTGCTCCGAATTGCAGACCTGCAACCCAAGCAGGCCATTCCCCAAACCCCTGCCTCAGTGCCTGATACATTCTTCCAAATCTCAAACCTGATCACAGGATCCCAGTCATATATCCTGGAAAGCCTCTTAAAGTCCCTGCAAACATCCCTTCTTCCAAGCCAGGAGGGTCAGTGATTGCTGTAACAGTGGACTTGCCAGCTTGTCACACTTCAGTCGGACTACCTGAATGACCACAGGAGTGCCAACAACAACACTCACTGGCTTAGTGTTGGTGCTGTTGCCACTGAGTCAGAAGGGTGTGGAGTCAAGCCCCACTCCAACACGGAGGCAGAATTCAGTGCAGCACTGAGGGAGTGCTGCTTCGGCAGAAATGCTTTCTTTTCATTAAGTCATTAAACAGATGCCCTATCTGCCTATTCCATGGATGTGTAAGTACTTTAGAAGAAGAGCAGAGGAGTTCTTCCAGTGTCTTGCCCAAAATTTATCTCTCAACCAACACCATCATAAAAAGACAAGCTGACTTGTCATTAGGGGACAGCTATCGGTCAGTGGTGGAGCTTATGCTTGAGTCAGTCGGTCATGGGTTCAAGCCCAAACTCCTGAGACTTGTGCACAATACTCGAGACTGACACTTCAGTGCAGTAATGAGAGAGTGCTGCACTGCTGGACATGCCATCTTTCAGATGAGACATTAATACTAGGCTCTCTCAGTTGTAAAAGATCGCATGGCAATATTAGAAAAACAGCAGGGAGATCTCCCAGTGCCCTGAATCCCTCAACTAACCTGACTGAAAAAAAGGTTAATAAAAGCAAAATACTGCAGATGCTGGAAATCTGAAATAAAAACAAGAAATGCTGGAAATACTCAGCAGATCTGGCAGCATCTGTGGAGAGAGAAGCAGAGTTAACGTTTCGGGTCAGTGACCCTTCTTTGGAACTGGCAAATATTAGAAATGTCAAAGGTTATCAGCAAGTAAAGCGGGGGTGGGGCAAGAGATAACAAAGGAGAAGGTGTAAATAGGACAAGGCCACAGATTAGCTGACCAGAAGGTCATGGAGCAAAGGCAAACTATATGTTAATGGTGTGTTGAAAGACAAAGCATTAGTACAGATAGGGTGTTAATGAACTGAAGATTGAACAGCAGCAAGTACAAACATGAAAAAAAAACAGTGGGTAAGCAAACTGAACAAACTAAGATGAAATAAAATAAACATACAAAAAAATGTAAAAAAGAAAAAATAACTAAAAATAAAAGTAAAATGGGGGGCCCGTCATGCTCTGAAATTATTGAACTCTATGTTCAGTCTGGCAGGCTGTAGTGTGCCTAATCGGTAAATCAGATTATGTTCCTCGAGCTTGCGTTGATGTTCACTGGAATACTGCAGAAAGCCCAGGATAGAGATGTGAGCATGAGAGCAGGGGGGAGTGTTGAAATGGCAAGCAACCGGAAGCTCAGGGTCCCGCTTGCAGACTGAGCGGAGGTGTTCCGCAAAGCAGTCACCCAGTCTGCGTTTGGTCTCCCCAATGTAGAGGAGACCACATTGTGAGCAGTGAATACAGTATACTACATTGAAAGAAGTACAAGTAAATCGCTGCTTCACCTGAAAGGAGTGTTTGGGGCCTGAGATAGTGAGGAGAGAGGAGGTAAATGCACAGGTATTACACCTCCTACGATTGCAGGGGAAGGTGCCATGGGAAGGGGACGATGTGGTGGGGGTAATGGAGGAGTGGACAAGGGTGTTGCGGAGGGAACGATCCCTTCGCAATACTGACAGGGGAAGGGAGGGGAAGATGCTTTTGGTAGTGGCATCACGCTGGAGGTGGCGGAAATTGCGGAGGATGATCCTTTGGATATGGAGGCTGATGGGGTGGAAAGTGAGGACAAGGGGAACCCTTGAAAAAAAGGTTATTTGGTTAGCTATCCAATTATTATTTGTCAGACCTTGCTGTGCACAAATTGACTGCCGTGTTTCCCTAAATAACAGCAGCGACTACCCTTCTGAACTACTTCACTGGCTGTGAAGTGTCCTGGGATGTCTTGAGGTCATGAAAGGCCCCAGAAAAATGCAATTTGTTTCTTTCAAGTTATCTCATTGGTACTTGTGGGATCTTGCTGCGCACAAATGGCAGCTGCATTTCCTTCTAGTGATAGTGCTTCAAAAAGTAGTTAACTGGTGAACTGGCTGTGAAGTACTTTGGGGAGTCCTTAGTTTGTGATTATGATGTGTAAATGTAATTCTTTAACTGAAGCACTAATACTGCTTGCCAATCTGTCTGCTGTAATCAGTTCTGCTGTTCTGGTTCAGGAATCCCTCAACTACAGAGGTTCCTATCTGTGTTGAAATGTGCTCAATGCCTCAAGCACCTCTTTCGCCAAAGGAGCTGCTGACCTCCTGTCCCACGAGTGCACCCGGTACCTTGTTAGTTGAGGGGTTGAGTTTGCACCACCCCTCATTCGGAGAACACATTAAAAGTAGCAATTTTCCCCACTGCAGCCCTCAAGGAAGAGCAGGGAGAGATAGAGCACAGACCACTCAACCAAAGGCAATCTTCTCCACCCCAAAGAACCCGCTGTAGACTAGGACTCCAGCACCCATCCACCACAACCAACACCCAAAACACCCAGATGTCCGGACCATCACTCAAAGCAATGTGAACCCTCACTAGGAGGACCAAACCTACAAGCACCCAGGAAGAGTCACACCAAAACAGTAAGCAGAACCTGTGCAGCCTGGCCTCCAGCCGCAGAAGGTAACTCAGAAAGGAACACTGAAACAAGAGTAGGCAATTTACATAAGAATGTAAGAAATAGGAGCAGGAGTAGGCCATTCTGCCTCTTGAGCCTGCTCCGCCATTTAACAACATCATGGCTGAGCTGATTGTGGCCTTATCTCCACTTTCCTGCCTGTACCCGCCCATAATCCTTGACACCATTGTAGATCAAAAATCTGTCTAACTCAGCCTTGAACGTATTCAATGACCCAGTCTCCACTGCTCTCTGGGAAAGAGAATTCCAAAAATTAAAGACCTTCAGAGAAGAAATTGCTCCTCATCTCTGTCTTAAATGGGAGGTCCCTTATTTTTAAACAGTGCCCCCTAGTTCCAGATTCCCCCACGATGGAAAACATCCTCTCAGCATCTACTTAGTCAAGCCCCCTTAGAATCTCATATGTTTCTGAAAGATCACCTTTCATTCTTCTAAACTCCAATGAGTATCGGCCCAACCTGCTCAAACTTTTCCTCATAAGACAACCCCTTCAACCAGGAATCAGCCTAGTTAACCTTCTCTGAACTGCATCCAAAACAAATATATCCCTCCTTAAACAGGGAAACCAAAACTGTATGCAATACTCTAGGTGCGGTCCCACCAATGCCATGTACAGTTGTAGCAAGACCTCCCAGCTTTTACACTCCATCCCCTTGCAATAAAAGGCCAACATTCCATTTATTTTCCAAATTACTTGCTGGGCCTGCATGCTAACGTTTTGTGATTCATCTACAAGGACACCCAGATCCCTCTGTGGTGCAGCATTCTGCAGTCTCTCTCCAAGTAAATAATATTTTGTTTTTCTCTTCTTCCTGCCAAAGTGGACAACCTCACATTTTCCCACATTATATGCCATATGCCAAATTTTTGCCCACTCACTTAACCAATCTCTTTGCAGATTCTTTGTGTCCTCCTCACACTTTGCTTTCCCACCTATCCTTGTATCGACCACAAATTTGGCTACAATACACCCGGTCCCTTCATCCAAGTCATTAATATAGATCATAAATAGTTGAGGCACCAGCACTGATCCATGTGGCACTCCACTAACTAGTTTCCCAACCTGAAAATGACCTATTTATCCCAACTCTGTTTCCCATTAGCTAGCCAATCCTCTATCCATGCTAATATGTTACCCCCAACACCATGAGCTCTTAACTTGTGTTATAACCTTTTGAGGCACCTTATCGAATGCCTTTTGGAAATCCAAATACACTACATCTACACTACCTTTCCCTTTATCCACCCTGTTTGTTACATCCTCAAAGAACTCGTATAAATTTGTCAAAGACGGTTTCCCTTTCATAAGACCATGTTGTTGCTGCCTGATTATATTATGATTTTCTAAATGTCCTGCTACTACTTCCTTAATAATGGATTGTAGCATTTTCCCAATGACAGATGTTAGGATAGTTAGGATAACTGGCCTATAGTTTCCTGCTTTCTGTCTCCCTCCTTTCTTGAATAGAAGTGTTACATGTGCGGTTTTTCAATTCACTGGGACCTTTCCAAAAACTAGGAAATTTTGGAAGATTACAATTAATGTATCTAGTATCTCTGCAGCCACTTTTTTTAAGACCCTAGGATGCAGGCCATCAGATCCAGCGAACTTGTGAGTCTTTAGTCCCATTAGTTTTCCTAGTATTTTTCTATAGTGATAGTGGTTGTTTTAAGTTCCTCTCTTTTGCCTTTTGATTTTTGGCTATTCTTGAGATGCTTTCTGTGTCTTCTACTGTGAAGACAGATACAAAATACTTGTTCAAAGTCTCTGCCATTTCCTTGTTTCCCATTATTAATCCCCCAGTCTCATCCTCTAAGGAACAAACACTTACTTTAGCCACTCTTTCTTTTCATATATTTGTATAGGCCCTTACTGTCTGTTCTTGCTAGTTTACTCTCATTTTCTAATTTCTCCCTCTTTATTTTTTTTAAGTCATCCTCTGCTGGTTTCTAAAATTTTCCCAATCTTCTGGCCTACTGCTAATCTTTGCAGTATTGGAACCCTTTTCTCTCAATCTGATACCATCCTTAACTTCCTTAGTTAGCCACGGATGGTGCACTCTTCTCAGAGTCTTTCATAATGGAATATATCTTTGTTGAGAGTTATGAAATATCTCCTTAAATGTCTGCGACTGCTTCTCTACTGTCTTACCTTTAAACCTATTTTCCCAGTCCACTTTAGCCAACTCTGTCTTCATATCCCTGTAATTGCCTTTATTTAGGTTCAACTCAACTCAGACCCAAACATCTCACCTTCAAACTGAATGTGAAGTTCTATCATGTTATGATTACTCTTGCCTAGTGGATCCTTTGAGGTCATTTATTAATGCTGCCTCATTACACATTACCAGGTCTAAAACAGCCTGCTCACAGGTCGGTTTCAGAACATACTGTTCTAAGAAACTGTCTCTAATACACTCTATGAACTCATCCACCAGGCTACCTTTGCCAATTTGATTAGGACAATCTATATGAAGATTAAAATCGGCCACCATTATTGCAGTACCTTTCCTACAAGCCTGCATTATTTCTTGATTTATATTCTGTCGTACAGTGTAGCTACTGTTAGGGGGCCTATAAACTACTCTCACCTGTGACTTCTTTCCTTTGCTATTTCTTACCTCCACCTGATAATGGGTCAAGAAGATCATGGTTGATCTGTGACCTAACTCTACAGATCAATGGATGACACCCACAATGGATCACCTAGACTCAAGGACAGAAGTGAAAGATTCCACAAACATTTTTAGTTCACCATACAAACCACACACATGGAGCTCTATAATGATAACTCCCAGGAGAACACCAGATAAAGGAATGAGAGACCAAGGTACCTCATGGACTCAAGCAGGTTGCAATGTTGCAATCCCAAATGGTCGGCCTTCCAGGGATGGATTAGGAAGTCACAAAAGTCAACAACCCCGGCCATGCAACAACAACCAGATCTTTGATATGCTCAAAGGCCTGGAGAAAAATAGATCTATTCCCTTTATCCAAAACCCGCCCCCCACCCGTTTCCTCCTGAAACTACACAATAGGATGGACTTAACACCAGAACACTCTCACATGACCACAGACCCACAATGTCATTTGCCTTCGTAGGACTCCTTAATTTTCAGACAAAGGACCTCGGATTGAGATCAAAAATGTACTAAACTTTAAATTTCTTTGGAGACCTGCCCTCAAACACGTACAGAAGCACAAAACCTCCAAGAGGATCAAATGTGCCCTCTACATCTCAGTACAGGATTTACCTTTCAAAGCAGCAAATTCTAATAGAAAATTCCTCACCCCACTTCAAAATTCTGAGACAAAACATAGCTTTCTACAAAGCAGAAGCATACCTCTCGTTCCATTCAGGAAATCCCCACCCTGCAACCTCATAGCAATGAGATTCCTTGAAAAGAAGAATGTACACACACAGGACTGCCCACAAGGATTGTCAGGAAGCCCACCACATGTATGTGGTAAGTGCAGTGCAGATACCTCAGCTCTTCATAAGCACCCAGCCAGAAAGGCAATGAATCAACACACAAAGGAACCTAAAGCCCAGAAGGGCAAGATCAAAATGACTAGCAAGACACCAACAGAGAAGAATTTAGGAACAAAAAAAAGAAAAAATCAAACTCAAACTCCAAAGAGTGGTCTACAATGAATATACAAACTCTAACCATCGACACCAAACAGCTCGATTGAGAGATATTATGGGGAGGAGCCCGGGGACAATGTCACAGCTGAAAGAGACAATGGGGGGAATTTTATGCTCTCGGCCGCAGCGACTTTGGAGATGGGGAGAGCATATAACCAGGTGGGATGGTGGAGTGAGGGGGTACCCCGCCACCTTCCCGCCTCTACCCAAATTAAGATTGGGGCGGGAAGGCCCGTGGATGGTCTTCCCACCCTGCCGCCAATTGAGGCCCTTAAGTGGGCACTTAATGCCCAATTAAGGACCTCATCCTGCCTCCGCCGGTATCAGCCCAGCAGTGGGCAGGCCTGTCGCCACATGGGGAGCACGGCAAGCTACCCCGTGCGGGTTGCTTGCCAGCTCCGGGGTAGGGTCCCTCATTAAAAGGCACTTAATGCCTGTTCGTTGGACGCAGCATTGGGAAGGGGATGGAGCCACTGAGAGCCATACCCCTGCCTTTGCTGCCAACCCCCATCTCATGAATCCCCTCCCTACCTGTCTCACCTGTGGCCTGGGTCCAGTGCATCTAGTGAGTCTGATTGGCCGGCAGCTCTCAGCAGGTGGGACTTGCGTCGCCAGGGTCTTTAATCCCAGGGAAGGCCAAACACTGTCCGCTTAAGTGCCTAAGTGGCACGTGTGCGGTGGGCCTTCCTCAGAGGAAGCGAAGCGGTGCTCTCACCGGCGCTATAGCTGGAGGTCAAAATCTCCAATGCCCAGATAAAATCCCGGCCAATGTCTTTATTAGTGGACGGTACACAAAGTAAATCACAATACCGAATAGATCAAGTCTCCCAGTCAACCAACACCACCACCCTCCCCAACCCCCACCATGTACATAACAGAACAGTCCAACAAAGCCTATTATAGATGAAAACAAAGTCATCTGCTGAAATTCTAAGGGTCAAAATCACCAAATCAAATAGAAGGAAATCCTGACATACTTCAAGAAGAAGCAGGCAGATGTGGCTTTTCTGCAGGAGATCCACCTCAACCCTTCAGTGCATGTCGAATTCAGAATGCACTTGGTGGACAAATAGTGGCCACCCCTTCTTCAACCAAGAGCAGAGGCTGGGCCATTTTCAATAACCAGCCTCTCTGCATCATCTTGCAGAAGACCATCATAAGAGAGGATGGTTACCCTATCCTAATAAAGGGTTAACTAGCCAAAGATCTGAACATAATCCCCAACATCTATGACCTGAATGGATAATTTCCCAACATTCCCATTTCAACATCCTGACTTTCCTCCAACATCAAAGGCAACAGATACAGAGATCATGGGAGTTGACATCAACCGTGCCTTCCCACCACACCACCCCAACCCAGCTAGACAGGCTCAGAGCAGACACAGAGCAGCCAGGACATAACGCCAGAACAATGCATGACTTATATAATGATCTAAGCTTGGGAGAGTTGCCATGATGCATAACAAAGGGATTCACCTTATTCTGAAACACACACAAAATGAACTCCAGAAGATTATTTCTTTCTGAAGCAGACACAGCTACGTTTAGTCAAAAACTGCTAGATCGGGCCTATAGCCATTCTTGACCATGCACCACTGAACTCTGCAACTCACCCTCAGTAACCTATCATCACACCTTCAACACTGATACTAATTCTAGCACTGCTTGGTGGCCCAGAGAGGATGGCCTCCTTGTGGGCACAACTCACTCCACTGCATAGAGGGGAATGAATATGCCCCGAGCTTTCCTACTTTCCTCTGGGAAATTAACAAGGCAGTCTGAAGGGGGCCACATCATTGTCTTTTCCACCAGGAGTTTCAAAGTACTGCTGACCCAGAGAGACCTGGAACTTATAGCATAGCAAAAAAGTAGGCTCAAAAGGCAACGAATCAGAGAAAAAGCGGCAGGATCTTCTTCAGGCCAGAGGTGAACTCAACAACACATTATCAGCAGGGCCAGAAAAACTCATCCAGCACACCAGTAGGCCAAATACAAAGAGGAGGGGGAAAACAAAGAAAAGTCATCATGTATACTCTGTGACAGCAGACTGAACAGTTAAATAATATGTAAACGAGGGGAAAAATAATCTCTAATTCTTCAGCCCCAAGGCAACATAGATTTTGCAGATTTTATGTTTTGCTATACACCTCAGAATCCCACAGCACTCCACAAGAAACATTCTGACTCTTGCCAATTCCAGCTAAGGAAATCCAGGCAGTAATGGAAAGTTTCTGATCTTGGAAAGCCCCAGAACACAACAGCTATTGAGAAAAGGCCTGCAAGGTCCTAGTCCTCATCAGACACCACTTGTACTGAAACTCCAGGCACTTTTGATATAGCCTCAAACACACCAACATATAAAAATTCAGAATGCAAGGACCCCATCTACAAGCCCCTATACCCACACAACACTGATGACAAAATACAAAAGTAAAATACTGTGGATGTTGAAAATCTGAAATAAAAACAGAAAATGCTGGAAACACTCAGTAGGCCTGGCAGCATCAGTGTGAGAGAAACAGAGTTAACGTTCCAGGTTTATAGATCTGAAACATTAACTCTGCTTCTCTCTCCACTGACAACAAAATACTAACCAAGATCCTGGCCAGGTTGGTAGCACTTGAGCTGCTCTACTCCATGGTAACCTAACAGCTTTCCCTATAGAGATTATCTTGTTGCATATTTACAAAGGGGCAAATGCTTTCCCAACAAATTTTCTGGGGCAATGGCCTGCCTTTAATAGATTGTAAATATCAGTTTGTGACTTCTTCAGATTTTGAACTTTACTGTGTACTTATTTTCCAAGTATACAAGTGATTCTGACCCTAACAAAACATGTAAAATTATTTGGAAAACTGGTGCAAGAAACATAACAATAAATATTCCTTATCTAAATAAACTGCACGAGTCATAATTAATCTATAACTTTGCACATAAACTCCTCAAGAGATGTGTGACCTGCTCTTTGTCTCTTCCAATAAAAAGGACAATAAACGTTTTAGTACCACTGTGATATATGAAAATTAAATCTGCATTTGTCACATTGTCTTAATTCTTTGTTAGCCAAAACCTGTCACTCCCTGTTCCACTCTATCACTGCCCTGATAGCATTGTTAGTTAGGTTTGTTCATAATTCCCCTGAAGGTTGCAAATAGCCTTGAATCACGCTGGTGTCATGTCATCCCCTGAACACACAATCAGAACTGAAGGAACAATTTGTTTCTCCCACAAAACAGCAAGGGTGAAATGACTGCAGGAAAAGACCATTTTGGCACATGGTTGGCTGCTCCAGTCTTGTATGAATACTGGTGTATTTTACTACATCTTCGCTCTTTTTGCTCTACTTCTCATAAGTGCATAAGAGATTCAGACAACTTGAGGCCTGTTGGATGACTTGCACTATTTAATGTAATTAATGTTGTGTATTTTAGATGTAAATACCACAAATAAACGTAGCACCTCAAATTAAGTTTTAAGACCTCAGAAGAAAAACTGAATTAACAACAGAAGTTATTTCTTAGTACGTTTACTAATAGTAGCCCAAAAGCCAGTGACAACACAGTAAAGGCAGAGCCATGCACTTTATCACAAAAGGTGAATCTCTGAGGTATCTCTGGAGGCAACACTGTTCACAACTGGAATGTAAATGGAGTATCCAAAGCGTCAAGCTCATCACAGGAGTCATGATTTCCGCTTGCTGAAAGGCTAAACATTCGTCTTCTGGCCTTACAGGCGGGTGGTACAGTTCTGCACATGCAATCATTGCAGAAGGTGTGTTAACTCGATACATCATGAACCACAACGTAAAAACTGCACATATGGAAGCTTATGTTTGAAAAGCTGTTTATCCTGTGAAATTTATAAACAAGGCAGCCTCTACACAAGAAAGGTCATCGACAAGTGCTGTCTAACCTGGAGCTCTTGCAGCATTTTCTGCTCTTACAGATTGTGATAGCCACGCCAGCACAGCAGAATGAAATGCTAAAGCAGTTCCAGAATATGACATTTAATGATATATTAAATTCTGAAATGGGAGATGGTGGTGGATTAGTAATGTCACTAAACTAGTAATCCAGAGGCCCAGGCTAATGATGTGGGGACAAAGGTTCAGATCCCACCACAGCAGCTGGTGGAATTTGAATTCAATTAATTAATGTTAAAAAACTAGTCCCAGTAATGGTGCCATGAAACTATCATAGATTGTTGTAAAAACCCACCTGGTGCACTAGTGTCCTTTAGGGAAGGAAATCTGCTGTCCTTACCTGGTTTGGCCTACATGAGATTCCAGACCCACAGCAATGTGCTTGACACTTAACTGCCCTCTGAAATGGCCTAGCAAGCCGCTCAGTTGCTTCAATCAGGGATGGACAACAAATACTGGTCTTGCCAGTGATGCCGACATCCCATGAAGGAATAACAAAATCTGATATTTGACAAGGATTTTGTAGTACAAATGGTTTTCTGGTGTTTAATAACATTTTTAGTTAAAATTCAACTCTGACTTTTGTGTATAAATATAAACATCAAACAGCCTTAAATTTACAAAGTATAATTGGATCCAAGTAATTCAAAACATGTTGAACTAGCAGAGATATGAAAATTATGAATGCATTATCTGCCATGTTGAAGGCAGCCCTCTTGATGGATTATGAAAATTGGTAGCTAATTGGTAGGGCCCAAGATCTGATCCTGTACATATGGTTCATCAATATCCTAAGCACAGGAATGAGGAGAAGTACAATCCCACTAACAAAAAGAACATTCGGCACAAATTTCCTCGAGGGTTCTTCCGATCCATTGGTGTAACCTTAACACAAACTTCGTTTACCCAGTTTGTCTGGGTTTCCACTAAAGTTATGCCACTAATTCAGGAGAATCCTAAGAATAAGGGGGAATAATCTTAAAATTAAAACTAAGCCATGCAGGAGTGAAATTAGGAAGCACTTTTTCGCACAAAAGACAGGGGAAATCTGGAACTCACTTCCATCAAAGGTTATAGAGCAACTGCAGGTAAATGGAGTTGAGATACAGATAAGCCATAATCTAACTGAATGGAGGATCAAGTTCAAGGGGCTGGATAGACTACTTCTGTTTCTATGTCCCCATAAATTTCCGTAATTATGTAGTTTTAATCACGAAAATGGTGAAATACAAATAACAAAATAAATACCAGTAATCTGTGCAAGGAGGCAACTTTGTGCACAAGGCTACATTCTGAAAAGATTTCTGACAAACAATCAGGAATACGGAAAATTAAAGGTTCAGTCGTTTGCCTCACTGTTGATTAATATAAATTATGTTTGGTATTATTACCTGGAGACCCATATGTTCATACTCAAATCTATTTCTCACTTCAAATGGCCTATGCTGCAATTTGATTTCAGACACATAACCAAAAGCAAGCTCAAATAGATTTCTTAGGACATCACAACGCCAACAACCATACTGGGCCAGATGTTTTTGTCTTTCTTCAGACTGTGAACAAGTACAGCTCATTTCAAGGACCTTTATACTTCAATTTGGCATGGCTGGTGAAAGATTCACTGGTATTACTGTTCTACTGTCAACAATCTGATAAATAAAAAGCACGGAATAAAATATTAAATTGTTCATAAATGATCATTCTTGCTGCCCAGTCGGAGTTTCCATTTTGCATGCATGCAACCTAAGCAGACTGCAATTGTGCAGCTCTACCAACTGCAGTTGGGAACCTATTTCCCCAGGAATTGCATGGCCCGAGACAGATGAATTCCTCAAAATATCTGTTTTAACTTTAAACATCATCCTGTTAAAATTTAAAAATATAATTTGAGGTTTGCATTTTAACCATGATAAGGAAACTAGTCAACAGGATGACACATTTCAATAATATCCAGATATTCTATGACATGTACAAAAATAATTAAATTTTCTTTCCTTCCCAAAAATAATTAAATTATCTTTTCTTCCTCTCTCTGGGTTTCCCACTTTATGTATGCACAATTCCACAGTCAAAAGAACAGGAAAACATCTTCAGGGTAATTTGTGATTCCATGTTCCAGCAGGAAAGGTGTGCTCAGAGGAAGTACAGGTTAGAGACAATGCAACAACATTGTAGCCTCGATTCTCCAATCCATGCTCCCTACCAGTATGACTCCTTGCTGGGAATATGGGATCTTAGAATTCTCTCCATGACATTGTACAGTGACTTGCTTTGCCACCATGCTGCCCAAAGGCAAGCAATTTCCAAATTCAAAGGCTAAGTTTACCAGGACGCTGCACCACAGAGAATCGGTGCACACACTGGGAGAATGAACGCAAAACTGCAGGCTGTGTATCAATGATTTTCCAATAAGCCCAGCCAAGGATATAGGGCAGGATTTTCCCCACGGGTTTTGGGACGAGGTCAGGGTCAAATAGGGGTCAGAAACCCACACTGTGTGGTAAACAGTCACCCGGCAGTTATTTTCCACAAATTGGCCAATTAGTGGCCAGAAGGTGGGCTCGCCATCCAATTAAGGACGGTTGGCTGGCTCTCAAAGCTGGAGGACCAATAGGAAGGCCCTCCAACACTGAAGAAGCAGAAGCTTGCCTTTGCAGGTAAGAGGGAGGGAGGGCGTCGCAAGATGGAGGTCTGCACCGGGAGGCCGCCTCCAGGCAGCCAGCCTGTTCCCCAGTGCCTCTGACAATAGGCCTTAATTGGCTTTCAACTACCATTAAGTGGCTGCCCGCCACTTGTGGGTGGGTAGCCCTGCCATCTCCAATCCCACCTCTGGGACAATGGCCTGGGGGCAGCACGAAGCCAACAAACCAGAACGCCAGCCAGTGCTGCGAAATTCCGCGCCCACCCATCTCCATGCTCACCCCTATCGGGGCCTAAAAATCCAGCCCATGGAATCTCACAATATTTATGCCTAAGCAGCTGTCCCTTTATGAATCCACAACATATTTTGCAATGGTTTGTTTCAAATGCTGCTTCTTTAAGTGACACAGTGGTAGGTGGAAGTATGGTGTGGTGCACTGTTGTCCCAAGGTAAACATCTCCATTAATGTAGAAAAACATCCTAAGGTGCTTTAGAGGCAAAAATGCACACTGACCAACGAAGGGGTGGATAACTTCAAAGAGGCGGTTTTTAATGGAGGATCCTTAAAGAGAGGGAGGTAGAGAGATTGAAGAGTTCAAAGAGCGGCCTTGGCAGCTGAAAGCAGGGCTGCTGATGCTGGGTCAAAGAGAGGGGGTGATGCACAGCAGGCGAGAGGCAGACAAACAGATAGTGTTGGTGGGACGGTGTAAGGTTGGAGGAGATTAGAGAGATAGGGAGGGATATAGCCATGAAAGGATCTAAACACAAGGATGAACGTGTTAAATTTGAGCCAATAGGGACTAGGAGCCAATGTAAGTCAGTAAAGATTGGGATGAAGGGCACCCGGGACATGGTGCAAGACAGGATACTGGCAGAAGTTGAGATGTACTTAAGTTTATGGAGGATCAAAGATGAAGGAGTGGCCAGGAGAGCACTGGAATAGTCGAGTCTGGAATTGTCAAAATGGCCAAATGAGGGTTTCAGCAACAGATGGACTGAGAGATGGGTTGAGGTGAACCATATTACAGAGGTGAAAGTAGGTGTTCTTTGTGATGTAGAAGATATGGGAGCAGCAGCTCAGCTCTGGGAAAAATAGAATGGCAAGATGTAAACTGTCTCAGTCTGAGACAGTGGCTGAGGCGGGGGACAGGATTGGTGCAACAGGTACGGAGTTTGAGTCGGGGGGAGCCAAAGATAACGAATGGCTTCACCTGGAATTTTCCATGTTCATCTGGCGAAAATTACAGTTCACCCGAGCCTGGATGTTGAACAAGCAGTCTGACAGCAGAAAAGTGGAGAAGTAAAACTGGGATTTTGCAGAGAAACTCAGGGTAGAATCATAGAAAGTTTAGGACACAGAAAGAGGCAACTTGGCCGATCGTGTCTGTGCCAGCCAAAAAACGAGCCACCCAGCCTAATCCTACCTTCCAGCGTTTGGTCCGTAGCCCTACAGGTTACGGCACTTGAGGTGCATATCTAGACACCTTTTAAAGGAGTTGAGGGTTTCTACCTTTACTACCCTTACAGGCAGTGAGTTCCAGACCCCCACCAACATCTGTGTGAAAAATCTTTTCCACATCTCCCCTCTAATCTTGCTACCAAACACAAGAGCAGTGGAGGGAGAGATTTAGGAAGGAAATTCCAATGTCTCTCTGATTCCTGCCTTACAACTCTGAAAATTACTCCCCAAATCTCTCCACCTTCAAAATGCTCCCTAAATAAACCCCTGGGACCAGGTTTCTGCTCAGTGCCACCCTCTCCCTCCCTGGCTCGGTGCTTTGGCCATTATTGAATGACCATCCATGGAAATGTTGAGGGTAGATGGGTCAATTCCCCTCAGCCACAGCAGCGGCTGCCCCTATCACTGCCCCCAGCCCCTGACAGGGGCCAAGCAGGCCTGGGCCTTCCTTTCCAGGCCTATCCTCAGGCCGGGAGGAGAAAAGGCTGCGTTTGCTGACAACGTAATCACTAGGTGGCGCAGTACTGGCACATGCGCAAATGCAGCCTAATCGACTATCACTGTCTGCAACATCTCAGGCAGCTGCCAGAAATAAAAATGGCACTGCTCAATTAGTCACAAAAACCGAATTAAACCCAAATCCCATCAACGGCTGCGATTGCCGCCTCCATCCCACCCCCAACAGTACCCCGCTCCCTCCAGCCATTGCGGTTCTCTTCGCTGCTCACTCTCGCACTCGTCTGCATCACCGCTTGCTAGAAAATAAGGATTTTAAAAAGACAGACAAGGAGTAGAAAACAGGCACTTAAAGGGGAGAGTGTCAATGGATAGGGATGGTACCAAAGGTATAACTTGGTGATAAAAGCACTGTTGCAAAAATGATGTTTAGGTAAGGTATGTAGTGGAAAGACAGGAAGGCTTTGGTAAGGGACAAGATTGTTCATCAGCCTTGGGCCAAACATCAGACAAAACCAGGAAAAACAGTAAGTCATGGATGGCAAGGACCTTGTTTGCAAGTGCATGAACATCCTGGGAGGAACTAAAAGCTGACAAGTCCCTGGACCTGATGGCCTGCATCCTAGGGTCTCAAAAGAAGTGACTGTAGAGATAGTGCACACACTGGTTGTAATCTTCCAAAGTTCTCTAGATTCTGGAAAGGTCCCAGCGGATTAGAAAACTGCAAATGTAACGCTCCTATTCAAGAAATGAGGGAGACAGAAAGTAAGAAACTATAGGCCAGTTAGTCTAACATCTGTCATTGGGAAGATATTGGAATCCATTATTAAGAAAGTAGTAGCAGAACATTTAGAAAGTCATAATGCAATCAGGCAGAGAAACATGGTTTTATGAAAGGGAAAGAGTGTTATTCGAGTACTTTGAGCATATAACAAGCAGGGTGGATAAAGGGGAACCAGTAGATGTAGTGTATTTGGATTTCCAAAAGGCATTTGATAAATGCCAAATGCCACTGCTCATGGCATTGGGGGTAACATATTAGTATGGTTAGAGGATTAGCTAACTAACAGCAGAGTTGGGATAAATGGGCCATTTTCAGCTTGGCAAACTGTAACTAGTGGGTTGCCACAGACATCAGTGCTGGGGCCTCAACTATTAACGATCTAGATTAATGGCTTGGATGAAGGGACCAATTGTAGCCAAATTTTCTGACAATACAAAGATAGGTGGGAAAGCAAATTGTAAGAAGAACACAAAGAGATATAGATAGGTTAAGTGAGTGAGCAAAAATTTGGCAGATGACATATAATGCGGGGAAATGTGAGGTTGTCCAATTTGATAGGAAGAACAGAATAGCAGAATATTATTTAAATGGAGAGAGACTGCAGAATACTGAGGTACAGAGGCATCTGGGTGTCTTGATACATGAAACACAAAAACTCAGCATGCAGGTACAGCAAGTAATTAGGAAAGCAAATGAAATGTTGGCCTTTATTGCAAGGTGGATGGATTATAAATGTATGGAACTGAACAGGGCATTGGTGAAACCACACCCCGAGTACTGTGTACAGTTTTGGTCTCCTTATTTAAGGAGAGATATACCTGGAGGCAGTTCAGAGGTTAACTAGGCTGATTCCTGGTTGAAGGGGTTGTCTTATGAGGAAAGTTTGAGCAAGTTGGGCCTATACTCATTGGAATTTAGAAGAATGAGAGGTGACCTTATTAAAACATATAAGATTCTGAGAGGGCTTGACGGAGTAGGTGCTGAGAGGATATTTCCCCTTGTGGGGGAATCTAGAGCTAGGGGGCACAGTTTCAGAATAAGGGGTCTCCCATTTAAGACAGAGATGAGGAGCAATTTCTTCCCTCAGAGGGTCGTTAATCTTTGGAATTCTCTATTCCCAAGATCTGAGGAGGCTGGGTCATTGAATATATTCACAGCTGAGTTAGACAGATTTTTGATCTACAAGGGAGTCGAATGGAGGTATATCCCTCCTTAAATAAGGAGACAAAAACTGTATGAGGAACAGGCAGGAAAGTGGAGTTCAGGCCAAGATCAGATCAGCCATGATCTTATTGAATGGCGGAGTAAGCTCGAGGGACCGTACAGCTTGCTCCTGCTCCTATTATTTATGTTCTTATGAATTGCAGAGGGGCAGCAATTGTTGCTTAAGGGAAAGGTGGTTGCTGCAGTGAGTGGGACAGGTAGTAGGCTGTTGACGTCAGCTGTCAATGTGTGTACTAAACGGGAAGGTTGCTGATTGGAAAGTATGAGGGAATTGGAGCCACTGTTCGTAAAGAGATAGTGCCAGGTGCCATGATAGTATCAGCCCCAGCGGATTTTGCAAGTTGGATCAATTAGCTGTAATTTCCACGACTGACACCTGCACTGGGGAGCCGAGCGTTGTGGGAGAGAGAAAAGGGCCCTCTGCAGGAGTTGAGAGCCTGCAGCACCTTAAAAGGATCAGTCGACCTTAATGAAGATAAATCAATTGGGTCCAAGGAACGTGGCAAATCTGCTGCTATGGGAAATTACAGCGAACATTTCTCAAAGTGACTGCAATGGTCCTTTAAAGTATAAAACCCCTTCCACTGGCCATCAGTACACTGGACACCAGTACAATGGGGTCCTGGCTGGCATGTAACATTGCTGAAGCAATACTGACGAAAAATGTAACACACGATATCACTCTGTCACTACTGCCTGATTTGAATACACCCATATCAACAGTCAATTCCAGTGGAAAAATCCCTGAAGTGGCTAGGATCGGTGGGGAGTTGGGTATAACAGTTCTTAACCAATGTTCTCTCCCCACCCTCAAGAAAACCAAAATTGGGCAGTTATTCCTTTGGAAAATCCAATTTATGTTTAATTTTAAAAGGTACAAAGGTGACTCAAGAAGCTACTCTTCTTTCCCTTTTTAAAACTGGACGCTCTCCTCCCCATCACTCTACATCCCCTTTGCCACAAACCATCCCGGAGCTGGGCTTGAGGCATAGCAACCTACTCCCACTCCTTTGCTATTGCCATTCTCCACCCAGTAGCTGCCCAAGAGTGGCACACTCAATCAACATGCCCTCTCATTTTCCCTCTACCTCTGTGGGGAAGAGTTAACCCTGCATTCAATTTGAAAACACGGCCATAATTTGAAGCTCATATTTGCAGTCATCAACACAACTATTTCTCAAATTCATATATTCCATCCAAACTAAGTTTGTTTGCTTTGCTACATTAGGGTGTATCTAAACTTGTCTGAAAAGTTGATGAGGGAGGAATTGCTCATTGAGCTCATTTTTACAGGCCCCAAGGTCACTTGAAAGACGTCCAATCTGAAATTGGGTCAGATGATTTTTCAGGCAACCTAAATAGTCTAAAACAGGTGTTAGGCCCCTTACCTCTGTTTTCGGTCTCCTCTGCCAAACTGGGCAGTGTGGAGCAGAACAAACACTGGGCCTGAAAATTCTTCAGTGGCCACTGTGGTCTAAGCAGCAGCTACCACCAAAATGACAGTTTTCTGTGAAGCCAGGAGGAGTAGAAAGGCAGTTCCTGCCCCTGCCACCACCCCACCTCGACCCCACAGCAGCAGTGCTTCCAAAACAGGGAAAACCAATTTTTACCCCAATGTTCACAACTGTTATGAATAAATTTTGTACAGCTCTTGTACAACTCTTCAACTTTATTTTCAATCCTCAGTGCAGTTATTTCATAAAATGTCCCACACACTCATGCTGGTTGCATGGGCAGCTAATTAACAAAATGTAAATAATCTCACGACATGTCAGGGAATGTTCAGGCACCTGAGGCTGGAGAGGGTACGATTTCTTAAAGACTGCTGCATTCCTAAAGGGTGTCGACTTTTTTTTTTGAGGCTGACTTTGTACAGCAAGGTTGGAAGAGCTTCAAGGTTTCATTGCAGGCAGTGGCCCTGAGGTAATTGGTATTATTTTCAACACAGGGAAATCCTCCAAATACAGCCGATGTTCATCAAGTACAACAGGTGGTAACCAATCATGTGAATGCTGTCGTTTCAGTACATTGCTTATGGTAATAAATGAAAAACAAATTCTCTGGACTGAGGAAGAATGCCAGGGTAGGGAATGTTAATGGGTGCCCATTTAAAGCAAGGCGATAACTGTGCAATGCATTCACAAAGCAGTCAACCCACAGTATGCTGTCACATCTGTAATACAGCTTTCAAAACACTGGCCTCAGCTTTAACTAATTTACGTATTTGCATCTCCATCTTGGTTTCTTTTCACTGGCACCTAGATGTATTTGCATGATCCCTCTTCATTCTTTCACACCAGGTGGGATGCAGGCTGCTCACTGGGTGTCCTTTCTGTTGTCTCCCAATGTTCTCTTTTTAAAGGGACAAAGCTGCTTATAACCAGCAACAGAGAACCTGCACTCGTGATGAACCAGCCAAATCACTGCAAGACCTCAGCTGCTCTACAGGAAATGGGTCCTCCAAATAATCGGGGTGGAGACCATCAAGCGAGTGGCAAGGGAGAGTTTGATGGCCTCTTGCCAGCCATACAAGGTTAACGATTTGCTTTAACTTTATCCCTGATTTTAACTCTGGCCACAATCGTGGTGGGAAGGATTCGGGACAGGAGAGAAACCTCAATGGGCTGACTGCTGTTGGCATACGAAATACTTCACTGGATCTCGACGTTTTAATATTTCCGAGTCCCCAACTTCCTGCAATGAGTGGCTCCCACACTCCCCAAAATGTGGGGGTTTGGTTGGGGCAGAACCACTGGGGGAAACGCAGCAGATTCCAACTAAAATCGCAGCTTCTGCCTTCTTAATGGCACCCAACATTTGTAGAACAGAGAATGTCACAGTGCAGAAGAAAGCCATTTGCCCCATGAGTTTTGTGCTGGGTCTTTTCTAGAGCAATCCAAAACTCATCCCACTGTCCTGCTCTCTCCCCATAGCCTTGTATCCTTCTCAGCATCAAATAATAAACAATTCTCACTTGAAAGATATAATGGTCTCTACCTTAGCATCTTCCAAACCCGCGACCTCTGCTACCTAGAAGGACAAGGGCAGCAGATGCATGGGAACATCACCACCTGCAAATTCCCCTCCAAGCCACATACCATTTTGACTTGGAACTATGTCGCCTTGCTTCACTGTCGCTGGGTCAAAATCCTGGAACTCCCTCCCTAACAGCACTGTGGGTGTACTTACCCCACATGGACTGCAGCGGTTCAAGAAGGCAGCTCACCATCACCTTCTCAAGGGCAATTAGGGATGGGCAATAAATGCTGGCCTGGCCAGCGATGCCCACATCTCAGGAACAAATAAAAAAAAACCTCAATTTACCAGAATGGGGTTGCTCTCTGGAGCAAGGGATAGACCAGGTAATTACAGGTCAGTGAGTCTAACATCAGTGTTTGGGAAACTATTGGAAGAAATTCTGAGGGACAGGATTAATCTCCACTTGGAGAGGCAGGGAATAATCAGGGATAATCAGCACGGCTTTGTCAGGGGGAGATCGTGTCTAACTAACTTGATTGAATTTTTCGAGGAGGTGACTAGATGTGTAGATGAGGGTAAAGCAGTTGATGTAGTCTACATGGACTTCAGTAAGGCTTTTGATAAGGTCCCGCATGGGAGATTGGTTAAGAAGGTAAGAGCCCATGGGATCCAGGACAATTTGGCAAATTGAATGCAAAACTGGCTTCGTGGCAGGAAACAGAGGGTGATAGTCGAGGGTTGTTTTTGCGAGTGGAAGCCTGTGACCAGTGGTGTACCACAGGGTTCAGTGCTGGGACCCTTGCTGTTTGTAGTGTACATTAATGATTTAGACGTGGACATAGGAGGTATGATCAGTAAGTTCGCAGATGGCACGAAAATTGGCGGTGTCGTAAATAGTGAGGAGGAAAGCCTTAGATTACAGGACGTTATAGATGGGCTAGTAAAATGGGCAGAGCAGTGGCAAATGGAATTTAATCCTGAGAAGTGTGAGGTGATGCATTTTGGGAGGACTAACAAGGCAAGGGAATATACAATGGATGGTAGGACCCTAGGAAGTACAGACGGTCAGAGAGACCTCGGTGTACTTGTCCATAGGTCACTGAAAGTAGCAGCACAGGGAGATAAGGTGGTTAGGAAGGCATATGGGATACTTGCCTTTATTAGCCGAGGCATAGAATATAAGAGCAGGGAGGTTATGATGGAGCTGTATAAAATGCTAGTTAGGCCACAGCTGGAGTACTGTGTACAGTTCTGGGCACCACACTATCGGAAGGATGTGATTGCACTGGAGAGGGTGCAGAGGAGATTCACGAAGAAGGATCACTGACCCGAAACGTTAACTCTGCTTCTCTTTTCACAGATGCTGCCAGACCTGCTGAGTGGTTCTTATTGTTTTTATTTCAGATTGCCAGCATCCGCAGTATTTTGCTTTTATTCACCAGGATATTGCCTGGGCTGGAGCATTTCAGCTATGAAGAGAAACTGAAAAGGCTAGGGTTGTTTTCCTTAGAACAGAGAAGGATGAGGGGGGATATGATTGAGGTATACAGAATTATGAAGGGCATTGACAGGTTAGATAGAAAGAAACTTTTTCCCTTAGCAGTGGGGTCAATAACCAGGGGGCATAGATTTAAGGTAAGGGGCAGGAGGTTTAGAGGGAATTTGAGGAAAAAAAATTTCACCCAGAGGGTGGCTGGAATCTGGAATACACTGCCTGAAGAGGTGGTAGAGGCAGGAACCCTCACAACATTTAAGAAGCATTTAGATGAGCACTTGAAACGCCATAGCATACAAGGCTATGGGCCAAGTGCTGGAAAATGGGACTAGAATAGTTAGGTGCTTGATGGCTGGCACAGACATGATGGGACGAAGGGCCTGTTTCTGTGCTGTATAACTCTATGACTCTAAAGAAGATTGAGGGGAGATTTGATAGAGATGTACAAGATTATGACAGGGTGAGATAAATTAGACAAGGAAAAGCTGTTCCCATTAACTGATGATACAAGGACTAGGGGACACAGAATGAAGGCTGTGGGAGAGCGATGCAGAGGAAATATGAGGAAGAACTTTTTTATGCAGCAAGTGGTAATGGCCTGGAACTCACTGCCCACAAGGGCGGTGGAAGCGGAATCAATCAATGATTTCAAAAGGAAATTGGCGGACACTCGAAGGAAATAAACTTGCAGGGCTATGGGGATCAAAGTGGGGAGTGGCATTAACTGGATTACTCCTTAGAAAACCAGCAAGGACTCGATGGACCAAATAGCCTCCTTCTATGCTACAAATGACTCTATGACTTAATCACTCCCTGTGAAATTCCACACTCCAGTAATCTTCGGAGTAACAAAATATGTCCAAATCTCTTACTCGCTCACTTAAGTGATAATCTTAAGTCAATGATTCCTCATCACTGATTCCTCACCCAGTGGGAAAATGACAAACATGTTACCCTAGCAAACAAAGCTCCAGTGATAGGTGTACAGGAAACTGACTTATCTGACAAACAAATAAGAGAAGAACGAACAAACTTTATTTATATTGTGCCTTTCACAACCTCAGGATGTCCCAAAGCACTTTATTGTCAATGAAGTACTTTTTAAAATGTCGTCAGTGTTGTAATGTAGGAAGCACAGCACAGCAAGATCCCAAAACAGGAATTAAACAAATGATCAGATTGCCTATTTTAAGGATGAATATTGGCCAGGACACAGGAGAACCCACATGCTCTTCTTTATAATAGTGCTCCAGGATCTTTTACCTCCACCGGAGAGGGCAGACAACACCTTGGTTTAACTTATCATCCCAAAAGACAACTGCAACAGTACAGCTCTCACAATTGCATTGGAGTGTCAGCCTGGACTTTGGGCTCAAGTCTCAGGAGTGGAGCTCAAACCAATAACCTTCCTGATACAGAAGCAAGAGTGCTACCCACTGAGCCACAACTGACACCTGAAATGTCACTAGTAGGACCTTCAGATCAGCCATATCTTGAGGAAGTTCAATGAGGCGATGACTTTAATCCCAACAAGCAGGGTGGTCCCATACTGCATGCAGTCTGCAGTAGAAAGCCACCCTGCTGATCTGCTGTATCTAAAGGAGGTCTCCTCTAACGTGGCCAGATAGTCAAGCCTGGGTTGCATGATGTAATTGCTGTGACACACACTGTGCCAGTGCACCTGCCTCTCCCTCCTCCTCAGGAATGCCTCTTTCTCATCCAAATCTGGAACGGATGGATATTGGCAGGCACGGTGCAATGCCCACAGTCAGTGGTGACTGCAGCTGGATGGGAGACCTGAATGCTGCTGTGGGAGGTGTGCACCAAAGTAGTACTGATAAGAAGGAAAACAGCAGTGCGTGGAAAAGAAATAAATGCAATGGATTTATGATCAAAGTTCATCAACTGGCAGTCATAATGGAATAAGAGCAAAACACTGCGGATGCTGGAACTCTGAAATGAGAACAGAAAATGCTGAAATTGTTCAGCAAGTCTGGCAGCATCTGTGTCGAGAGAAACAGAGTTAACGTTTCAGGTCTGTGACCCTTCATCGGAACTCTGTTTCTCTCTACAGAGGTGCTGTGAGACCTGCTGAGTATTTCCGGCACTTTCTGTTCTCATTTACTTAGTGGAGGTTGCCAATGAATATTTTACATGCCCGCGCATACCTGTAATATACAGGTGAAGTAGGAGCTGACGCACAAAACAGTATTGGAAATCTAGGGCAGTATTTTATCCGTGGCACACGTTCCTGACGGCAGAAGCGCAAGTGGGCGGCACTTCCACTTTTGTGCCAGGAGCCAGTTCCCACAAGATTAAAATTGAAATATCAAGGGCCGGCAGCAGGCACGGGAGACACGTGTGATCATGGGTCGGGGAAGCTTTTCATTGATGAAAGGTGCTGTCATTTAACAATGAAGAAGATACGACCAGGCTATAAAACAGCCCCCTGCACAAACAGGGATGCTCTGCATCACGGCCACAACATTCCCGACCAAGGCGGCCTGGACGGAGGTAGCAGAGGGGGTGAGCAACTGTGGGATCCATCTGAGAATGTGTGTGCAATGTTGGAAATGGGTCAATGACCTGCTCCGAGCTGCCAGGGCAAGTGTGAGGGTCGCATCATGCCAAAGGTTCCCTCCTGGGGTGGACAACAATGTATATTTGCGAGTGAGCTGGTATGGAAAGTGTTGGAATGAGTGATCAGGCTCAGTGCAGCAGTGGCTAGGTGAGAGGAGGACGAGGCACATGGACCTCCCTTCAGGTTCCCCTACCACTTAGGAAGACAGGCAGGTGCCACTGCACACCCAGATGGACGAGGAATGCTTGCCAACTGTCCCACAGCCATTGTCTCAGGGCACCCATGGGTGAGAGGCCTCTCTTCGTTCCCTCTGACACTGACCTCATTACCTTCGTTAGACAAGGCCACGGAGGATGCCCCTGCACCAGTGCAGCAGAGCACCATCAGGCCGCAGCCCTCAAGGCCTCGGACCTCCAGAGGACGCCCGCCATGGTCGTCAAAGGCAATGGGACAGCGCACTGAGCAGATGGCCTCCATCTCAGCTGCTGACATCGGGGCTGCACCAAGACGTAGTGATCGTAACTGTAAACATAAGAGTTATTGAGAGCATGAAGGTGGCACGGGAGTCCATCAACTATATTTGTCACGTAAATATTTCACAATTTGTCTGTTTCAAATTACTCATGTATGCATTATCTTCATTTTGTTTGGACTAGCTTAGTCGGAGACTAAATGTAATGGCATGCCTCATAGTTGGCACACTTTGATGCTTACAGAGGTACAGATATTGCATTTAATGTGGAAGTCATGATGAAAAGTTTCAGTGATCAAACTTCCATGAATGTCCATGTTACTGTCCACTTTTGTCCTTCAAAGCCTGTGGGACATGGCTGCACCTGTAGGCTCAGCTGGACCTCCCACTTGTACACTATCGTGCTGCCTGCTGCTGGCGCTGCCGACTCAGTTGCTGAGCGGCAAGAGCCCTCCATAGCAGCATCCTCTCCACCTGCTCCCAAGGTTTCACGAAAATCAGGTATATGAGAACCAGATTATTCCAACAATATAACTGTGTTCATAAGGCAGACAGGGAAATGAAAACATCCTTGTCCATTACTTTCATCCATAGAATTGATGAGCAGTGAGTTGCTGAACTCCTCCCACAGTCCACACACACAACTCCACCCTATCTACTCTGGCCTCCTCCCACTTCAACCTGCAATCCTTGCAGCCCCACATGCGTCTTGAGATACTGTGAGAATATGGTGCATGTGAGCTTCCAGCTCAAGGCCATGACCCTTCACCCTCCTCCTGTCACCTTCACACTTGTATGCATCACATTTGACCCTCCCAACACCACCTTGTACCTTCCCTCTTTAACCCTTCAACCTAACCCCATTACCCTGAGGTTCTGATGAAAGGTCACGACCTGAAACGTTAACTCGGCTTCTCTCTCCACAGATGCTGCCAGACCTGCTGAGTATTTCCAGCACTTTCTGGTTTTATTTCCCATTACCCTGGACCCTGTCACTGTTCAAATGGACGTGCCCTCTCTCTCTCGAGCCTACACCTGTACCTGTCAACATGCCCCCTCTGATCCTAGACCCTCCCCGAATTATAATTACAGTTCTTGGTAGATCCCCTGAGCTGCCCTATGAGACCTTTGATTACCCCAACCTCAGACTGGACCAGCACCCTGTAAGGCATTTGGATATCTCTTGTATTTTTGTCATGCTGTGAGGCATTTGATAATATCTCTTGCATTTCTGTTCGTAAGTAAAATGTAACCAGTTGTGGTGTGGACCAGAGTGTGGGACTCACCGGGTGGTAAGAATATGGAGGCGGAACACATCGGGACGAAGGGAGAGGAATTCTGACTGAAGGTATCATCGCTGGGGTTCATATTGGACATTTTAAAAATAAAGACAGTGTAACTGAACAAGGACCCCCACATATACAGACAGACAAGTCAGGATATGCCACTGATGTGATAGACTGGGCTGTTAGAGCATCAAACAGCCTGTCTACAACCACTCTCATGGATGAAGGCCTTTTGAAATATGTGTGAATGGTTTCCTTCTTGCTTTATCAAGGTGCAGATATCACATCTACCGGTGGTATGCACCTAAGACCCCACCCTGCTGAGAGCAGGATATGACCACATACAGGTGGTCTTACATAGCCAGGGTAGGATTGATAAGGCACTGAAACCCAATCAGATGACCCAATTCAAAACATTACCTTATATGTTAAGGGGCCAGGGTCAGAAAGGGGTGTATAGCCACACATCACAAGGACATTGTTGCTGCACCAGGAAGAGTGAATTGGTCAGTCACAGGAAGTCGTGCGGGAGAAGTCGTTAAGTGGGCCTGACCATCTGGGAATGAACTCCTGTACATGGGTCTACTAAGAAACTGGTGTAGTAAGTATATACCATTGCTTGGGTAGTTAATAAAGGTGTTCCACATAAAGTGGAAATTGTATCCAAAGTTTGTTTCGTGCGATTGATACTCAGCACGGGGGTCAGGACCTTAGAGGGAAATGAGAGCCCCTTTTTAAGAGTCTTACACCACCTACCAAATCAAACTCCCCCCTGTGACTGTAGCCGCTCCCTCTGCCAGCCAGCACCCTGAGTTTAAGAACATAAGAAACAGGTGCAGGATATCGGCCATTCAGCCCTTCGAGCCTGCTCCACCATTCAATGAGATCATGGCTGATCTTCTACTTCAACAGCATTTTCCTGCACTATCCCCCTATCCCTTGATGTTTTTAATACGTAGAAATTTATCACTCTCATTCCTGAACATACTCAATGACTGAACCTCCACAGCCCTCTGGGGCAGAGAATTCCAAAGATTCACCACCCTCTAAGTGAAGAAATTCCTCCCGTCTCAGTCCTTAATGGTGTACCTCTAATTCTGTGACTATGTCCCCTGGTTCTGGACTCCCCAGCCAGGGGAAACATCCTTCCTGCATCTACCCTGTCGAGCCCTGTAAGAATTTTGTATGTTTAATTGAGATCACTCTCATTCTTCTAAACTCCAGAGAATAAAGGCTCAGTCTATTTAATCTCTCCTCACAGGACAATCCCTCCAACCCAGGAATTAGTTTGGTGAACCTTCGTTGCACTCCCTCTATGGCAAGTATATCTTTCCTTAGGTAAGGAGACCAAAACTGCACACAATACTCCAGCTGCGGTCTCACCAAGGCCTATATAATTGCAATAAGACATTTTTACTCCATTATTCGAATCCTCTTGTAATAAAGGCCAATATACCATTTGCCTTCTTAATTGCTTGCTGTACCTGCACGTTAGCTTTCAATGGCTCATGAACAAGGACACCTAAGTCCCTCTCACATTTTTTGTTTTTCCTACCAAAGTGGATAATCTTACATTTCTCCACATTGTATTCTATCTGCCAAATTTTTGCCACTGGCTTAGCCTCTCCAAATCCCCTTGAAGCATCTTTGCAACCACCTCACAACTCACACTTCCACCTAGTTTTGTGTCATCTGCAAACCTGGAAATTTTACATTTAATCCCCACATCCAAATCATTGATCTAGATACTGATATTGACCACCTTGCAGTGATTTACATTGATATAGTTTGACCCACAGGATCCCAATGTGGACACTACTGACCCCTCCATTTAGGCCCCTCATTTCCCTTACCTTGACTGACTGAATATCCACCCTCTCCCCCCCCAGCTAATACCACACCCAGGACGCCAGACCCTTCCTACTTCACTCCTCTATTCACTCAACCCCTCCCTCTGTCCTCCCCTGGATTCCTCTGCCACTCCTCCATCCACCCGACCCCTCCCTCTGTCTCCCTTGGATCCCTCCGCCATTCCTCCATCCACTCGACCCCTCCCTCTGTCCTCCCCTGGATCCCTCTACCACTCCTCCATCCACCCAACCCCTCCCTCTGTCCTTCCCTGGATCCCTCCGCCATTCCTCCATCCATCCAACCCCTCCCTCTGTCTTCCCCTGGATCCCTCTGCCACTCCTCCATCCACCCAACCCCTCCCTCTGTCCTCCCCTGGATCCCTCCGCTATTCCTCCATCCATCCCACCCCTCCCTCTGTCCTCCCCTGGATCCCTCCGCCACTCCTCCATCCACCTGACCCCTCCCTCTGTCCTCCCCTGGATCCCTCCGCCATTCCTCCATCCATCCAACCCCTCCCTCTGTCCTCCCCTGGATCCCTCTGCCACTCCTCCATCCACCCAACCCCTCCCTCTGTCCTCCCCTGGATCCCTCCGCCATTCCTCCATCCATCCGACCCCTCCCTCTGTCCTCCCCTGGATCCCTCTGCCACTCCTCCATTCACCCGACCCCTCCCTCTGTTCTCCCTTGGATCCCTCTGCCACTCCTCCATTCAGCCGAACCCAAACCTCCCACCCCTGTTTCGTCCTTGCTGATCCCGTGTCTCCAGCCAAACTGCTATTCTCCTGTTGCCCTTCCTTGTGCCGCTGAGTTCAACAAACTAAACCGCTGACCTTAGACACAACTGCACAAACCCAAAGCACCAATCACTGTAAATATTTCTCTTCACATAAATTATGGACAACTGTTAAAAACATTTCAATGGTACTATGCAAAAGCACAGAAGGGTAGAGTTGCTGTGATGCTTTTCTGGCACTGCCGCAAGTATGGGAGAAGATTGGTGGAAACTCTGAGAAACAGCATAAGTAGCTCAATGCTTTTTCTTCAGGGTTTCTTCTAAAATTCCAAGGAAGTATCATCAATATCTTGCATACCAGTACAGTTTCGAACACCTATAAGGATCAAGTAACTTATTCCCCTTTACATTTTATATTTCTAATGAACATGGTTAGGATGAATATTGTAAATGCATTTTTGGAAATACATCGGCCGGAATTTTACCGTTAAGAATCGGGTCCCGTTGGGGTCGTGCGGAGGGAAAAATGGCGCGCAAAGACGTCGGGCTGGGTCCCCGACGTCATTACGTACTGACACAATTTAACCAGAGTGGGAAGTCGGGCGCGATCGAGTTTGAGCTCGCCGCCCAACTAACATCAATTGAGAAGTAATTAAGGTAATTCAAAATCCAATTGACAGAGATTTTACACTATGTATCTGATTTTACGGCCATTAATCGGGTCGTGGGGCGTGTCAAGAACCCGGCAGGTTCAAAAGGGCGGCAGGCATTGATTCATGAGGGAGTTGGAGATAAAAATGAATTTATTGAACTTTATTAATGCTGATGTTATTTGTGTGTCCTAACAAGGGTTGTAACTTGTAAGTGTGCAGAAGGTTTAATCCGAATGTTATGCACTGCTGATCGGGACCCATCTAGTATTAGTTATTGCCTGAAAGGAAGTACCTGAAGTGAGCCAGTCACAAAAGCTGGAAGCTATTACCTGTGGTCAAAGAATTTGTTCTGCTGGTCAACAATGGGATTTGTTCACTCTGGAGGTGGATCATCAGATGAGGAGAACAATGATTCAATGAGTGACAGAAGTACAAATGGTCAGGGGAACATATAGCAAGCTGCACCAGTGCATTCTCATGCTGTTGGAGGGAGAGTAGTTCGCAGAGCCGCCCGGGAGCAACCAAATATTAGGAGACGTACCTACCCAGTAGTAAGGGCATTCCGAACGCGTCTGAACGACCTGCAGCTGTCAGAACGCCAGTGCAGAAGAAGACTGCGGCTGTCACGGGAAACTGTCACATCTCTTTGTGAGATGCTGGCAGTGGATGTTGCATCAAACTGTCTTGGTGGCCATCCAATGCCAGTCGCTCTAAAGGCAACAGTAGCTCTTAACTTCTATGCGTCTGGCTCCTTCCAAGCCTCAGCTGCAGACTTGTGCGGTGTCTCACAATCAGCAGTGCACCATTGCATAAAGGTTGTGAATGATGCATTGTTTCAATGTGCTGTACATTTCATCACGTTCAAGACTAACACCAGTCAGGCTGAGAGAGCCAGAGGCTTCAGCATTATATCCGGCTTCCCAATGGTACAGGGTGTGATAGACTGTACTCATGTGGCCCTTAGAGCACCAGCTGGACAGTCGGGGGCATTCATGAACCGCAAGGGATTCCATTCAATGAACGTTCAGCTCATCTGTGATCATCGGAAGCGAATTATGCAGGTGTGTGCACATTACCCTGGTAGTTATCATGATTCTTTCATTCTCCACAACTCACAGGTGCCTGCAATTTTCAGTCCTCCACATAGAATGGAGGAATGGCTACTTGGCGACAGGGGTTATCCTCTGAAGACATGGCTCATGACACCAGTGAGGAACCCAAGGGGTGAGGCGGAGGAACGATACAATGGGAGCCATGCGGCCACCAGAGTGACAATCAAGCAAACGATAGGCCTCCTAAAGATGAGATTTAAGTGTCTTGACCACTCCGGTGGATCACTGCAGTACGCACCGTCGAGGGTTTCCAGAATCACTGTCGTCTGCTGTGCCTTGCATAACCTGGCGATTGAACATGGAGATGCCCTAGAGGATGATCAATGTCAACGCGATGTGTCATCAGATGATGACGACGTTTCTGATGAAGAAGATGGGCATCAGTCGAATGATGATCATGGAGAGGAAGCTGAGTGTAACTTGGCTCTAACTGCTGGAGAAACAAGGGAATCTCTAATAGGAACACGTTTCAGTTGAAATGATACAACTTTTCACACATTTCAAACTGCTCTATGACATTAATCATTGTGAGGATCTGACAGTGCAAAATCTCTAACCTTCAGGGGATGAGACAAAGCGACAAACCAATCCATCACATCATGAGGGACGTGACCCAAGTGTGTGGCCTCACATGTGAGACAACTTGAGTTGACAAACTATGTAATACCTGACTTCAGGAATGACATGTCCAATGATAAAATCTCCAATTTAATCAAACACTATTGTTTTACAAATCAAATAAATGTACTTCAAGTCACCCAGTTCACCAGTAGTGAAATTAAAGTGTTTTCTTAATCCGTTTACGCGTGCACATTCGTGTGCATGATCCCTCGTCACCAGACTTACCAGAGGCAAGTGGCTGATCTTGTTGCCGCCCTGCTTTTGATGACTTGGGCGGACGTCCTCTGCATGCTCGCGGCCATGAGGGCCGCGGCATCTCATGACAAATATCATGAGCACCCTCTATCACCCAGGGATTTAACGGTTCACATGTCCCTGGCAGAGGGAGCAAGGAGCAGCAGGATGCATCAGAAACGCCGTGAGAGGAGCTCCCACATGCGATCTGCTGCCCCTGTGCCCTCGTGAGGCCCAGGTGGTCCTCAATGGTGGCATCAGAGCGCTGAGTGTCCACAACCTGGCGCAGTCGCATCAGATTATGCTCTCTGATGCTCTGGTCCAGGGAGGCCACAGTCGCTCTGAGGTCCCGAATTGCATGAAGATCTGATCCCTCCACTGCAGCCGCCAGTCTATCAACGGAGGAAGCCAGATGTTCAAATGAGTTTGCTGAACTCATACTCTGGATGGATATATCCAGAGTATGAGTCATAGTGCGCAACGTTTCAGGCAACTCCGCCAGAATTCCATGGACCGCATTCTGCACCTGCAACATCGCCCGCGAAAGAATGATCTCAGAGGCACGTCATCAGCTTGCGGCTCTGCACTGGCCTGGCATCCCACTCTCCTCCGAGTGTGTGATGCATCAGCCGATTCTGCCTCTGGTGGCTGGCCCGGCAACTGTGCTGTGCTCACTCCAGTATGTGACATTGATTCCCCAGACACAGTCATCCCAACCGAAGTGTCAGTATCTGCTGCGGTACTTGCTGCGTCGTGATGATGTGACGGTGCACCCTCTGAGGCACCCTCATCCACCTCAGAGGTGGATGGTCGGGCAACGGTAACGCTTCCTGGCACATGCTGGGTTTCACCTGTTGGGCAAAGTATTGTGATCGGTTTCATCATCAATCCAGAGTTAAGCACAAGTTTGTGCCTCCAGCATGGTTACATCTGGGTGATGTTACACCACATTCTGGAAAACTCACTCTCATGGCCTTGCCATCTGCCACGGCGCATCCTCCTTCCTCCCCTGCTATAGTTAAGGCATCCTCCTCCATCCTGGTGAGGAATGCCTGGGTGGCTACACCACCACCAGTACGTGACCTCTCCCGGGCATTGTGTGCCCTCTTTTCCTGAATAAACAAAGATACTTATTTTATACATAGTCAATGGCATATGACGCTGTCACCCAAAGGGTTGGTGTTGCATTTCACTGCTGTGACAGTGTTGGGCGCAACTTTAACACCACAGCATCAGCGCTCATCTCAGACTTGCCCATCATGCGTCCCATTTCAAGGCAGCAGCCAGGCATTGATCATACAGGGCTTCCACATTGCATCATGGGTACACAAAAAACCTCCCTTGGCACATAACCGATTATATGAATGAGGAATGCCCCTTACCCGGGTAGAGCGAAGCAGGTCATTGAGGCGCTTGCGGCACTGCATCCATGTACGCCTCACAATGCCTCGGCTGCAGACCTCCTCTGCAACCTCCAGCCAGGCCCTCTTGGTCACTTCGGAGGGTCTCCTTCTCCCATCTGAGCTGAACAGAATGTCTCTCCTCTCCTCAACGGCCTCGAGGAGGACCTGCAGTGAATCGTCAGAAAATCGGGGGGGGGGGGGGGGGCAACGCGATTGCTTCTGCCCTCCATCACCTCTAACAGCAATATTTTTGTCTCCCAGCCTTTCTTGGTTTTAGTGAATGGAGCCTTTGAAATCTCCAGACCTTAACACAGTTGTATCTTCCTTTACATCAAATGGGAAACTCACTGCTCTGTTTCAAATCAGTAATCCTTTATGTAGGGCTTACAATCAGCCTCCCGCGTATGTGGCCCCGCCCCCAATGATGCTGAAGTTCCCGCCCGCCATTTCTTTTCGGAGTTACGCTGCGGGCCCGCTGATCAGCGCGTGATGCCGGCGGCCAGGCGACGCGGAGCGGGATCGGGGGCCTGATCCGCTTCGGGTGGATCGGCCCCGAGGCCACCGGTAAGCGAAAAATTCCGGCCATCAAATCTGGAGCACAACAAATCAGACACGCAGACTTCTAGAGCTGATTTTCAAACTGTGCTCAAGGTCATCAAAGCTCCATGTCAGAATCAAAGCATTGCAAAATTTATCCTTAACTCTCTTTGCACAACTCCTGAACCTACAACTGCAGCTAACAAGCTCTATTTTCCATTGGTACCAAAGTTTTAACATTTTATTTACGTTTAACAGACTTGATTTAATAGAAGTGTACAGTGTACTGTTACCACCAATACTGCCAAAACCAGATTAACTGATCACGCCCTCACAGAGGCCTAGAAGTGAGGATACGAGATTAGCAAACCAGAGATCATTAGCAAGAAATTGAATTCAGTTCCACCTGTTTTCTGAGTGTTACAAGTGCGCTTAGAGTTCCAAAATGGCATCCGCAGTGTTCACACTTGTGGGATGAATCATTCAGGACGACTTATGGGTGCAGGCATCAGCAAACGCACAGTGAACATCCACCAGAGGTTTGCAAAGCAGGTAGGTAACGACTTCAATCAGCCTGCAATGCTGATCAGATGTCAACTCTGCCACTTTCGAGCTCAACACTCCTGCCAACACCCTCTTGTAACCATGCACAACATTCAGCAGCAGGAAAGACCTCCCACCAGCACTATTTAAAAAGGTCATCAACTACTTACAGATTAGTTGCCTGTTGATTTCTTCAGACTGTTGCTAGGATTCTACAGCAAGTGGTGTCGCAGGTACTGAAGGGCTTCTTGCCGACTTCAAGACTTCTGCAAACCCATCTTCTCCCACACTTGGGTGCACTAGTAGCCATTCCACTTAGAATATAGCGTGGTTTGGAGAATGAGCAGAGGCCACCGCGAGCAGGACAAGCTGTTAGAAGAGGGAGGAGAGGGAAAGGGGTTTTAACTGGAGGCCATATCCATCCAGGGTGTTCAGAAGCAATTCGCCTACCTGAATGCCAGCAAGGAACAATGTGTGAGATGTCTGAACTTCCGTAAGGACATCCTCACTGAATTCTGGCCCCTGCTGCAGCCACAATTGCAACCTCAGAGCAGGGCAAGGACTGGATTGCCAGCGGCCGTGAAGATGAGCATGGCCATGAACCTTTATGCACCTGGCTCATTCCAGGCTGGAGCTGGATATATTTGCAACATCTTGCAGTTTGTCATCCACTGTTGCTTAAGGGAGGCTCTCTATTCAAAGAGAGCTAATTACATTACATTCTCTGCTGCCAAAGATCAGCAGGTGGAGTGAGCAAGTGGCTTCACCAGGATTGCAGGTTTCCCCATGATGCAGCATGCCACTGACTGCACGCACATCGCATTTCAAGCTCCGTATGTCAAGTCTTCCTTATGCCGAAACGGAGCAGGATTCCACTCCCTCAATGTCCAGTTGGCATGTGACCATAGACAGAAAGTCATGGAGGTCAATGCCCGGTAGCCTGGCATTATTCATTTATTCTGCAGTAGTTCACTGTGCCAACTGTATTTGAGCCACCACAGCAAATCAATGAGTGGCTACTCAGCCACAAGGCCAACTGCTGACAATATGACTGATGACTCCAGTACGCAATCCACGCACATGTGCGGATCACACATATAATGAAAGCCATGCTGTCACAAGAAATGTTATAAAGACAACTGACATACTGAAACATTTATGTTGCCTGGAACACCCTGGGGGAGCCCTACAGTATTCGGCAGAGCGGGTGTCAAAGATTCGTGGTGGTCTGCTGCATACTGCACAGCCTCACCATCATGAAGGGACAGCCCTTTCCACCACCTAAACATCTGGCAGCTGAGGAGCAGGAGCATGAGGTGGAGGAAGAGGAAGAGAGCAGGCAATCCAGGCAGCCTTTTTCTGGCCAGGCTGTCCATGAAGAACTCACCCGGCTGCAATATCAGTAATCACAACCCCAATTCCCGATTCACCAACAGTCTCACACTTTACCTTTCCCCTGTCACTGACCATCACAGCTTCCACTAGGCCACAATGCAAAAATAAAAGGCCAACATAAAATAAACATTCCAACCAAATTTATAAATCAAATCATGCCATACTGCACAAAAACGTCAACTAAATTACGCTTATGCATTCCCTTAATGCCTGTCTTCCATGTGCCTTTGCCTCTCCTTGTCCTCTTACCCCAGTGGCTAAAGCATGGCTGGCGGAAGGCTGCTGACTTTCAGTGGAGAAGACTGCAGATGATCTTGGAGGACAACCTCGAGCAGCTCTGTGCCTAGAGTGTGTGGACTGCACCATCTCAGCATGGGCAGCAGCAGTCTTGGCTGGCTGGTTTACATGCAATAGCAAGGACACTGGGGGAGTGGCAGGGGTGGGAAGACGAATACGATCTTCTCCTGAGAGGACAACAGATTCATGCTCCATGGAGCTATACCACTCTGGAGGACCTCCTTCCACCGTGCGGATACAGGACATCTCTGCTCCTTTCCATCTTCTCCTTCAAGACCGTCACTGTAGCGTCCGAAAATCTTGGAGTCTGTTCTCACTCCTGCTGTGCCATTCCTCACTCTTTCCCAGGTCAGATTCTCTTGAACCACAACTCCCAGCACCTGCTCCAGCCACAATGAACCTCCCCTTTAAGAGGTGCAGACTAGCTTTAAGTGGTACTAGCCACTCACAATACCGGCCCCTGCTGATGCGTCAAGCCAAAGAACAGCGCGGTCAGTGTTGGCTGGATGCAGAGATCATTCAAATGATCAGGCAACACAAAGTTGACAATGTGCCTGTATTTCATGCTGCCTGAACTGCAATCAGCGGGAGTGGGTTAAGCGCGCATCGCAATTCTCCCCACCCATTTTCCGTGACTATCCAATTTAGCGCCCCCCCCCCGCCCTTTGAGTTCAAATCGCACCACAGCAAGCTGTGAAACTGAATTCACAAATCTGATATTTAATTGGCTATCACCAAAAAATGACCGCTAAAGCTGCCATCTTTCAGGGAAGGGAATCTGCCACCTCTACTGGCCTACAAGTGGATCCTGTCCCACTTTACACGATTGACTACTAATGTCTTCTGGGCAACTAGGGGAGGCAATAAATACCTCCTTCACTGACATCCTAAGAACAACATTTTAAAAATATCCTATGTTTGTCGGGCTTTGCTGTGCATAAATTGGCTTCTGCTATTTGCCAACAAAGACGGTGACGACACTCAAACACAATCCATTACTTATAAAATGCTTTGTCATATAAAGTCTAAGTTCTTTCTTTTCTTATGTGTAGGTTCATTACCAAAATCAAAGCACACACCAGCCACATGCCATCTAGTTAAACTGGCTTCTTTTTAATATAAAATCTGGAATACAAGCTTTTATTTATTTAGAGATACAGCACTGAAACAGGCCCTTTGTCCCACTGAGTCTCTGCTGACCAGCAACCACCCATTTATACTAATCCTACATTAATCCCATATTCTCTACCACATCCCCACCATTCTCCTACCACCTACCTACGCCAGGGGCAATTTACAATAGCCTATTTACCTATCAACCTGCAAGTCTTCGGCTGTGGGAGGAAACTAGAGCATCCAGCAGAAACCCACGCAGTCACAGGGAGATCTTGCAAACTCTGCACAGGCAGTACCCAGAACTGAACCCAGGTTGCTGGAGCTGTGAGGTTACAGTGCTAACCACTGCACCACTGTACCATCCACCAGTATTCTGCAATGAAAGCCCAATAAAGCTGCAGCTCTATGTTTAGAGGACATTAAAAACTTCACAAAGGCAAAATTTATTTTTATATTTTACAATAGCTAAAAAAATGTAATACAACTGGAGAAAAACTGCCATTGTCCACTATTTGACTGTTTGCTTTTGAAAAATTGGCACTTAAGTCTAATTTTCAATTCAAATGTTGAAACTAGAATGGCACAGAAACGATGTCTTTACAGGAAAAAGTCACTTTCAACAAAACAGTAAGAGGTGTGACTATTTAATCAAAAATGTAAAGAACAGGAACGCTTGTCGTTCCTAATGAAAAGGGCATTCGTGCTTTACAAATTGTGCAAGAAATTCAGCTATAGCTTAATTGCCCATATAATTTAGAAGTTGCTGAAATGCGGTGTGCAGCTTACAATGCAAATCCTTTGCTTTTCTTTATTGGGCCACGACAACTTGCATTTATACACTGACATTAACGTAGAACATCTCAAGGTGCTGGGCAGAAGTGCAAACAAAACAAAAACTGATGATATGCCAAAGAAGATCTTAGGAGGCTGACCAGAAGCTTGATAAAAGAGGTAGATTTTAAGGAAAGTCTTAAAGGAAGAAAGGGAAGTGGAGAGGAGGGGTTCAGGGAGGGAATTCCCGAGCACAAGGGCTCAGCAGCTCAAGGCATGGTTACCATTGCTAGGGCAATGGGGTTGCACAAGAGGCCAGATCAGAGGAACAGTTGGGGGAGTGGATGAATTACTGAGATGGGGAGAATGACATCTTGAACACAAGGGCGAGAATAACTTCCATTTATATAGCGCCTTTAAGGTAGCAAAAACTTCCCAAGGCGTTTCACTGGAGCAAGATAGGTGGCCAAAAGCTTGGTCAAAAAGGTAGTTTTTAAAGACCGATTTAAAAGAAGAGAACTAGAGGTGGAGAGGTTTAGGGAGAGAATTCCAGAGCATAAGGCCTAGGCAGCTGATGGCATAATCGTCAATGGCAGATGAATGAATATTGGGGATGTGCAAGAGGCCAGAATTGGAGGAGCGCAAATATCTTGGAGGACTGTAGGGCTACAGGAGGCCACAGAGATCATAAGCCATGGAGGGCTTTGAACACAAGGAAGATTGATGTGTTGTCAGACAATCAAGATCATCAACAATAGGGGTGATGGGTGAGCAGTTCTTAGTGTGGGATAGGATATGTGTAGTGGTGTAATAAGCTGAAGTTTATGGAAGGAGGAGGAAGATGGTAGAAGAGCACTAGAGTAGCCAAGTCTGGAGGAATCAAAGGTGAAGATTAGGGTTTCATTAGCAGCTGGGTTGAGGTAGAGAGGAGGGTTATAGTACGGAGGTGAAAGTAAGTGTTCTTTATGATAGCGCTATGGGGTTGAAGTCCAGCTTTGGGTTGCATAGTGTGCAACATTGAAAACAGTCTGGTTCAGCATGAGACAGCAGCCAAGGAAGGGGATGGAATTGTTGAAATGGGGACAGAGTTTGTAGTGAGTGTGAAGTCTGATGGCTCCACTCCCTATGGGTTGGAATTTCACTTTGGGGGTGGGAAACAGAAGTCAGGATTGTTTCCAGGTCCCAAACTCGCCCCCGGGTGGGAACAGTCACTCATTGGGATTTTCACAGAGGTTCCCACTTAATTGGCATGGAGACAAATTCCCTGTCTATTTAAGGGTGGCAGGCGGGCTCTCAAAGCTGGAGGGCCAATCAAAGGCCTTTCATCTCGAGAGGAGCAGCAGGCTGCAGTAAGGGGTAAGTAACTGAGAGGGTGCTTCAACATGAAGACTTCTTCTCACTAACTTCTTCAAATCTTTACATAGAAAACAAAAGAACAAGCCAGGCCACCAATGTTGAGGTGGGGAGGAGGTGTCACAAAGTCATTTATGGTACAGAAGGAGGCCATTTGGCCCACCGAGTCCAAGCCGGCTCTCCACAGAGCTATTCAGTCAGTCCCATTCCCTGCTCGATTCCCGTAGCTCTGCAAGTTTATTTCCCTTAAGTGCCCATCCAATTTCCTTTTGAAGTAATTGATTGTCTCTGCTTCCACCATGCTTGTGGGCAGTGAGTTACAGGTCATTACCACCTGCTGTGTAAAAAATTTCTTCCTCGCAATCCACCTGCATCTCTTGCCCAAAACCTTCAATCTGTGTCCCCTAGTCCTTGTACAATTAGTTAATGGGAACAGTTTTTCTTTGTCTACCTTTTCTAAGCCTTTCATAATCTTGTACACCTCTATCAAATGTCCCCTCAATCTCCTTTGCTCCAAGGAGAACAAAAAATCCCCCATCCCTGGAACCATTCTGGTAAATCTCCTCTGCACCCTCTCAAGGACCCTCAACATCCTTCCTAAAGTGTAGTGATCAGAACTGGACACAATACTCCAGTTGGGGCCTAACTAGAGCTTTATAAAGGTTCAGCGTAACTTCCCTGCTTTTGTACTCTATACCTCTATTTATGAAGCCCAAGATCACATATGCTTTGCTAACCACTTTATCAATACGTCCTGCCAACTTCAAAGATCAATGCACATGCACCTCCAGGTCCCTCTGTCCCTGCACACTCTTTAGAACTGTGCCATTAAGTATATATTGCCTCTCCCTATTCCTTCTGTCAAAATGCATTACCTCACACTAGTCAGTATTAAATTCCATCGACCACCTGTCTGCCCGTTCTGCTAACCTGTCTACGTCCTGTTGCAGGCTGTTCATATCATCCTCACTGTTTGCCACACCTCCAATTTTAGTGTCATCAGCAAATTTTGATATTCTACTCCAAGTCATTTATATACAGCAAAAAAAAGCAGCAGTCCCAGCACTGACCCTTGGGGAACATCACTGTCTACCATCCTCTAGTCTGAGGGCAGGGAAGATACCACTGCAGCCCCAAGACCAACTCGGCAAAAATGGCCACCACTGGGACAGGTGCCGGTATTTTGGGGTCCTTGTTGGGGTCCAAAAATTCAGTCCCATATGTCCCAAAAAAATTTCAGCTATGATGAACATATTTCATAATTCCTTGTTAGCTCTGGAACCTTCCACTGAACTGATTATGATTACAACGACAAGTACCATTCCTTGTACATTGGGTACAGTGAACCCGTCAAGAACATTACATGATAGAACATCCTGTGCTGTCTCTTTTGCAGGGTAGTGCCTCAGACTGTGCTGTACTGAATTTTACTGTACTAATGTACCAAAATAAATTTCTTCAAAGTTTTAAAAAATTTTAATCACAACATAGTCATGCAATTTATACTGGCGAAGTAATCACTGATTAATGCAAGAGTCGAAACAATAAAGATAATGTAAGAGGTTTTTGTTAATTTCTTCTGGGATAACTGAAATTATGGCCTTTTTTCTGTTATATCCATTCTTGAAAAAAATCTATATATCGTCTTTTTCACCGGAGTACAACAGGTTTTTTTACCTTCCTCCCAATGAAAAGCATTTTATCAAAGATTTTTAAAAATCAACTTTAATTTATAGAAGTACACAAATAGTAATTTCCTGAGTACAAGCTGACATTCCCCTCTCCCAGCACATATTAAAAGAATGTAGGTCAAAATGTCAAATATTCCTTTCATTTCCCAACAGCCATTATGAATCTGTTGTAACTTTTTAATCCAAGAGCAAGTACAGCAGTGTTGACATAATTTTTCCTTGGTCAATTAGATGTCTGACATGCACAGAAACCCATTACTATATCAGACAATGAAACTACTAAGAAATTCATGCAAGTAGTATTTATGTTTCTCTGATATAGATTGTACATTTTCTCCCCATTTGCCGAAGTCTTGATTTCATAAATGCAGGTTACTAGAGCCACAGCTGAGGGGATCAATGGGATGGATTTAGTCGTGCTGGAGGGGCTCCCGGTGCCGGGCCGTAATGGCGAGGGGAACCCTGTCTCAGCCTTTCAGAGCCTTCCCTGTGCAATTCAACTGCGCTCGGGCAATTACCTGGGCCTCCACTGGGTGCGGGAGCCACTTCCAGTACTACAGGAGGCCTGTAGCGTAACAGCAATGGCCCACCAAGGGGCACAATGCCGGGCGTGCCAGGCCTGATCTTCCTGGTGGCAGCGAGGCGCCATGGTGGGAACAGCAACCCCCCCCCCACTCACCACTGCTGGGCGACAGGACCCAACTTTAAATATTTAAATAAAGTAAATTTATACATTTAAATAAAATTGACAGCGATCTTACTGGCTGTCCGGGATCTTCCGTGCGAAGGGCGGCACTTTCCCATCCAGGGAAAGCTGGCACCACCGAGGTGGGGAAGGGGGGTACTTAGGACTTTTAATGTGGTGGAATGGTGGGGGGGGGGGGGGAGGGGATCAAATCAGCATGCATAGTGTAGGGGAGGAGGGGGGAAGGGGGGACCTCTGCACTTTGAACAGTTGCCCAGTGCGGGGGTCAAATCTTCTCTGTAAGTGATTTAGGGAGGGAGAGGGCAACTATTATATGTAAGTGTTATTGTGGGGGGGGGGGGGGGGGCACCAAGGGGTGATTTTTATTTGCTGTGTACTGGGGAAGTACGTATTTAAATATTTAAATTTAGTGGCTGCTCTGTCTGCCCTTTAAAAATGTCGCCAGCGCCTGCACAGAGGCAGCTGACGCTGTTGCCATTGTCATTTTGGAGTCACCTCAACCCTTAATGACAACTATTTATTTCTCTTTCTAGAAAGGACTATGAGTAGTTGGTTGTTAGGCAAATGACACACACAAGACTGAGCCTTTACTAGGGGAGTAGCAGCTATTAGGAACTAATTCTGAGTGCTATGGCGAGCATCACATCATAAAATCTGAGGATGCATTGCCACCAGCCTGATGATATAAGTCTGGGGTGGATTTTTCCCGGTTGTGTTGGGTGGAGCACACATAGCAAAACTGTATAGAAGGACCTCATATCCATAACAGAGCCCATCTGATTTTACAGGTGGTTTAACACTGCCGGGACTACTGCTGGATGGGAGAGTGGTGTATGTCGATGAGGTGGTTTAACGCTGCCAGGACTATTGTTGGATGGGAGAGTGGTGTATGTCATTGCAGTGGTCTAGCACTGCCAGGACTATTGCTGGATGGGAGAGTGGTGTATGTCATTGCAGTGGTTTAGCACTGCCAGGACTATTGCTGGATGGGAGAGTGGTGTATGTCATTGCAGTGGTTTAGCACTGCCGGGACTATTGCTGGATGGGAGAGTGGTGTATGTCATTGCAGTGGTTTAGCACTGCCAGGACTATTGCTGGATGGGAGAGTGGTGTATGTCATTGCAGTGGTTTAGCACTGCCGGGACTATTGCTGGATGGGAGAGTGGTGTATGTCATTGCAGTGGTTTAGCACTGCTGGGACTACTGCTGGATGGGAGAGTGGTGTATGTCATTGCAGTGGTTTAACATTGCCAGGACTACTGTTGGATGGGAGAGTGGTGTATGTCATTGCAGTGGTTTAGCACTGCCAGGACTATTGCTGGATGGGAGAGTGGTGTATGTCATTGCAGTGGTTTAGCACTGCCAGGACTATTGTTGGATGGGAGAGTGGTGTATGTCATTGCAGTGGTTTAGCACTGCCAGGACTATTGCTGGATGGGAGAGTGGTGTATGTCATTGCAGTGGTTTAACATTGCCGAGACTATTGCTGGATGGGAGAGTGGTGTATGTCATTGCAGTGGTTTAACATTGCCAGGACTATTGCTGGATGGGAGAGTGGTGTATGTCATTGCAGTGGTTTAGCACTGCCGGGACTATTGTTGGATGGGAGAGTGGTGTATGTCATTGCAGTGGTCTAGCACTGCCAGGACTATTGCTGGATGGGAGAGTGGTGTATGTCATTGCAGTGGTTTAGCACTGCCAGGACTATTGCTGGATGGGAGAGTGGTGTATGTCATTGCAGTGGTTTAGCACTGCCGGGACTATTGCTGGATGGGAGAGTGGTGTATGTCATTGCAGTGGTTTAGCACTGCCGGGACTACTGCTGGATGGGAGAGTGGTGTATGTCATTGCAGTGGTTTAACATTGCCAGGACTACTGTTGGATGGGAGAGTGGTGTATGTCATTGCAGTGGTTTAGCACTGCCAGGACTATTGCTGGATGGGAGAGTGGTGTATGTCATTGCAGTGGTTTAGCACTGCCAGGACTATTGTTGGATGGGAGAGTGGTGTATGTCATTGCAGTGGTTTAGCACTGCCAGGACTATTGCTGGATGGGAGAGTGGTGTATGTCATTGCAGTGGTTTAACATTGCCGAGACTATTGCTGGATGGGAGAGTGGTGTATGTCATTGCAGTGGTTTAACATTGCCAGGACTATTGCTGGATGGGAGAGTGGTGTATGTCATTGCAGTGGTTTAGCACTGCCGGGACTATTGCTGGATGGGAGAGTGGTGTATGTCATTGCAGCGGTTTAGCACTGCCGGGACTACTGCTGGATGGGAGAGTGGTGTATGTCAATGCAGTGGTTTAACACTGCCAGGACTATTGCTGGATGGGAGAGTGGTGTATGTCATTGCAGTGGTTTAGCACTGCCAGGACTATTGCTGAATGGGAGAGTGGTGTATGTCATTGCAGTGGTTTAACATTGCCGAGACTATTGCTGGATGGGAGAGTGGTGTATGTCATTGCAGTGGTTTAGCATTGCCGAGACTATTGCTGGATGGGAGAGTGGTGTATGTCATTGCAGTGGTTTAACATTGCCGAGACTATTGCTGGATGGGAGAGTGGTGTATGTCATTGCAGTGGTTTAACGCTGCCGGGACTACTGCTGGATGGGAGAGTGGTGTATGTCATTGCAGTGGTTTAACATTGCCAGGACTATTGCTGAATGGGAGAGTGGTGTATGTCATTGCAGTGGTTTAGCACTGCCAGGACTATTGCTGAATGGGAGAGTGGTGTATGTCATTGCAGTGGTTTAACATTGCCGAGACTATTGCTGGATGGGAGAGTGGTGTATGTCATTGCAGTGGTTTAACACTGCCAGGACTATTGCTGAATGGGAGAGTGGTGTATGTCATTGCAGTGGTTTAACATTGCCGAGACTATTGCTGGATGGGAGAGTGGTGTATGTCATTGCAGTGGTTTAACGCTGCCAGGACTATTGCTGGATGGGAGAGTGGTGTATGTCATTGCAGTGGTTTAGCATTGCCGAGACTATTGCTGGATGGGAGAGTGGTGTATGTCATTGCAGTGGTTTAGCATTGCCGAGGCTATTGCTGGATGGGAGAGTGGTGTATGTCATTGCAATGGTTTAACATTGCCGAGACTATTGCTGGATGGGAGAGTGGTGTATGTCATTGCAGTGGTTTAACATTGCCAGGACTATTGCTGAATGGGAGAGTGGTGTATGTCATTGCAGTGGTTTAGCACTGCCAGGACTATTGCTGAATGGGAGAGTGGTGTATGTCATTGCAGTGGTTTAGCACTGCCAGGACTATTGCTGGATGGGAGAGTGGTGTATGTCATTGCAGTGGTTTAGCACTGCCAGGACTATTGCTGAATGGGAGAGTGGTGTATGTCATTGCAGTGGTTTAGCACTGCCAGGACTATTGCTGGATGGGAGAGTGGTGTATGTCGATGAGGTGGTTTAACAATGCCGGAACCACACTGAGATCCATAAAATATTAAATAGTGATCCCAAAATAGTAATTCAAAATAGGTCAGTCTAGATGGAACTAGTGATATAAATTTAAATGAGTAAAAGCAAATTTAAAACAGATTTATTCTACTCAGGATACTAAATGTTTGAGATAGTCTGTGAAACTAAGCAATGTAGTTAAAGATATTAATGGAAATTCAAATTCAGTTGAATGGTAGGCTGAGTGAGTTAAAATATCGTGTTCCAAATTGCTTTTGCCCAGATTTACTTTTTCCTGCATTCTTGAGTATTTGTATAAAAATACTGAATTCTAAAAGGGGCTCATGTGATCATACATATTATAAAATGATTTGCAGGTCTTTCGTGATTTTCTTATTTTATGAAATTTTAAAAATCACTGAAAGCTTCGTAAGCTATGCCACAAATACCAGTTTCGTGGCCAAGTTTTCCTGCGTGTGGCACCTTCCACTGAACTCAGTGACAGGACAGCTGTGCATGTGTGAACAGGAAGGTAGATACCAAGTTACACTCCCTGGTGGTTAATTTGTGATGTTACAATAGGGCTTGTGGTAGAATTGCTTATTTGTTAACATTAAAGGAAGTCAAAAGAAAGTTTATGAACGTCCTAGGCAGTGGGATGGATCATCTGGGCACTTTCTGAATGTGATTTTGCTGAGCTGGAGTAATGTTACATCTGGTGCAAAGCCCAAGTGATGCCATATGCCCACTGACCTCAGCCTCGAATTATACTGCCACTTCTATGTCAACACAATCCACAACGCAGCCTTGGTCATTATGTGGTTACTGGGTAAGAAATTTGTTTTGATATTAGTGTCCTATCTGGTTGTAGCTTGGCTCACACTGAGCTGTACGGTGTGACCAACTGTTACTTATAAATATCCATTCAAGAACATAAAAACACACCGATAAATAATAGGCACTTCAGCCCATTCATCTCTTTCTGACCTTTAGGTTGTTTCAAGAACAGATCTAAGAAATTGTTCAAAATTTTCCAATGCAAAACTTATATCCTTTTGCCCTTTGCTGACTCAGAAATTGATCCGTATCCTTTCTGAATCCTTCAATGGTATCAGTATTCCTCTACTTGGCACAGTCTATCCCATAGGCCAAGGAGCTGAGGCGCAAAAAGGGAGTCCCTAAATTAAGTTTGGCTTTTGTTTCTTTACCTGATTATCATATTCTCTACATCCACTATCCTATTATACAAAATATCCTTCTATATTCCCTGTTATATTATTTTATGTCTTGGATTTAGCAAATCACAACTCAGACAGATGCTAAAATGGTATCCCCGAAATGGGGGAGAGGATTTATCCAGGTTTCTTGCTCTTAATTACTATCTAGTGGCTCCTGCTGGGAAGTGGATATGAGTAAATGGCAGTGAAGATAGGATTGGACTCAGCTATGATGCCCCACACAGTTGAATAATCCACCATTATACAATATCTAGGCTCACACATTAAGAATGGCCACTTGGATGAAGGCTGCTACTATCTGGAGAATACTGAGCACCCTCAGAGCAGGAGCAGATGTGAAAGCGGCAAAATCAACCATTCGCCTCCTCCCAAGCCCCTACACCGAGGAGATGAAAGCTCAGTATCTAACCCACCACACTGACTCTATGGAACTGGATAATGTAATTGGCTAGGCACTTGATCTTCATTTCTGGGACTTGACTTCATATGCAAATAACAGAAATGAGATGAATTATTTCGCGATACACTGGCTATAACATTGTTGGACAGCCTGAATCCACTTCCATATGAGCATGAACTCAGACTCCAAAACCAGACTAAATTTAGCATTAATTTATCAATCTCATGCCGAGAGCACAGGATGGCTGGTAAAATTAGGTCAATTCGCAGAGGCTTCAATTTTCCTTTATTTTGGAGCAGATCTTTCTGGTGAATGGAACCTTGTCATACCGGTGCAGTAGAAGCTGCTCTTCCAATGTTGTAGCAGAAGAACATTGTTGGAGCAAAGCAAAGAGAGATAAGGCCTGAATCTAAAGATTTGATACCCGACCTGGACTGTGTGCTACTGTCAGTGGATGTCCAAAATGGACAGTGTTCCATTCCCAGACACTAATATCTCTCACCTCATTGCATTAGAAATCATATAAAGATTTACAAAAGTACAATTCACTAAGCAGTTTCATTTAATTTCTTGTGTGACAGATCAGCCATGATCTTATTGAATGGCGGAGCAGGCTCCAGGGGTCAAATGGCCTACTTCTGCTCCTAATGTATGTCCATATGTTCGTGACATCACAGCGTTGACGGGCAAGTATCATTTCCCATTCCATTTGAGCTCAGACTCTGTAGCACAGGTTATGATGAGGTACAGCCATTCCTGGACTGTCCTTGTGTACCATCAGGCAACGATTACAGACCAGCAAGTCACGCACTCGCAGGAGGTCCTTTCACTAGGGAGGGTGGTCACCAAAATTCGTTTATTTCTGCTAAATGCAGCAAATGGTTTTTTTGGATGTACATGCAAGTCTCTCCACATCTCCTGCTTTCTCTCCAATAGTCAGTCTCATTATATGTACTAAAACAGAAAATGCAGAAAACACTTAGCAGGTCAGGCAGAATCTGTGGAGAGAGAAACAGAGTTAATGGCCTGGATTTTCCCAGACCTGTGGAGATGGGTTTGGAGGTGGTGGTGTGGGGAGCCGGGAGAATCGGTGGTGCTACGTCACAGCAGCTCCCGACGCATTCCTGCCCCCCAGGGAACCTTCTCACGGTTGGACTGGTAACAGGATCAGCTTGCTGCTCCGTAGAGGCAGGCAGCCAATTAGGGTGGTTAAGGCCCCAATTAGGAGCAAATTTGCACTATCGCTGGAACTTTCCCACTGGCGAAGAGGCCCCCCACCCGCCCCCCCCCCCCACCATGTGCGGAGGCTACCAGCTCATTGGAGGTGGCCTCCCTGCAGGTCAGGTGGCAATCAGAGCCAGAGGCCCCATGCCCCAATGGGAGGCTGCGTGGATGAAAGGCCACAATTGTGGCCACATCCGATCTAGCAGAAGGGTTTCCCCTCCATCCCGATGTCACTACTGGCTTCGGGGGTCTTCATCTTCTATATTCTGTGCAGGCCAGTGAGGGCGTCTCCATGTTGAGACACCCCTGTAGCCCCTGACCTGCCTCAGCAGCGCCCAACTCTTCCACGGGAGCTGCCGAGGCTTCAGAGCTGCCGGCCCTCTGCTTGGGCCTGCAGCATCGGGAGACTGCCTTCCATCATTAATAGCACGGTGAATGCAGAGGTGCCTCCCGGAAGATGGCGAAGCTGGTCGCGCTGTCGGCAAGTGCGGGCACAGGACCCCCATATGGGCATGATGGCAGGGTCCCGGCGCCCATGGGAGAATTCCGCCCAGTGTTTCAACAAACTGATATGTTAACTCAGGTTCTCTCTCCACAGAGGCTGCCTGACCTGCTGAGTGTTTCCAGCACTTCCTGTTTTTATTTTATATTTCTAGCATCCGCAGTATTTCCCTCTGAATATTTGTCCAGTTACATGTACCTTTTTATACTCTCTCAGTACAATGCAAGTAACAAGCCTCCACTGTACTTATTAACAAAACACAAGAGAAACCAACTATCCATAACATTTGAAATAGGATAAATATGCATGTATAACTGGCTTCATTCAAAAGTTAACTGTTAGTCTGCAGCACTGTTGGGTTAAAAACAATATATTGCACAATACAAAGGCCAAAGGAATTACAAGGCAAAAGTTCTTGGAGTTAGGCACTAAAAGAGATAAACCACAAGAAAGGAAAGCAACAGTCCACTAGCCAACTGCTCATGGTGTGGGAACATTCAGTACTCCTTTTATTCTTCTAGTTCCAGTGAATAGATCTACATCTGAAACATTTGAATGGAACAGTGCAATTGTTTTTTGTTTTATACAAATTCCAATCAAATGAGCAAATGAATGTTCCTCTGCACAAAAACTAAATGGGGGCATTTTCCAACGTCACTGCCTAGGCAGTAACCTGGTAGGGGAAATTTTTTATAGAACCCACATTGTTTTGATTCTACCAGCAGGCTCTACAGTGGGTGAACAATCTGCTCCCCAGATTATTGTCCAAGCACAAAGTTAGAAACTACCCCCATAAGTCCAGTATTCTTTTACTTTGGATAGAACAGCGAGATGTTGATGTATGTGTATGTTTAAAAGAAGCCAGTTAATTAAAAATCATGCAAAATTTTCCATGTAAAGCAAATCTAGTTCGTCTGTATTTGTGAATCAGTTTGACTATCCACATTTTTCATGTTCATTTTTTTTACACAAGCTCACTAAACTAGCTCATATTGTTTCTTATTAGATGAAGCTTTGACAGCTGAATTTTTTTTTTGGATACATTACTTCTACTTCAATCTCAGAAGAACATGCATTGTCAGCATCACGCACGGGCTCGAGTTGGTTACAATGCAGAAATCCAACTGAGGGGTCCGTCAGTTTGTTGGATTACAATGCCATGCTGTCAGCCAGTACTTCTTAACGTATATTCCTCTGCATTAAATTTATCCAAGAAGCAAAGCCATTACGGGTACAAGGCTTTGCCCTTAAGATAAATGTAATCCTCGGAGGAATTTCTGGACAACAGGAGCCCTTTATATCTCCACTGGTGCCACTGCTGCTTTCCCCCTGTTGCCACTAAGTGACAACAAAAAGAATGGCTTCAGCTTTTCTCAGTGTTGAAACAGAAAATAATTTACCATTCTCTGTAGAGGGCCTCACAGCCTCTGTAAACTCAGCTTTGCTTGCCAACTGTTAAGACTCAGTCTAACAACCTAAGAGCTTGGTATCTTTCTATCACAAAACAATAAAGATATAATGCTAAAACCTGCCGGTCACAATAGTGGTAACAGTAACAGAAGATACAAACTCCAGGCAATAAAATCTGAAAAAAGGCTGTTCATATTTGGAAAATTTAGAACTGTGTTTTATTAAAATAATTACCAAAAAAAGCACAGTTTGGAGTTCTTCTCCCAAAGAGTGCAACATACTCAATGGTTCTGGATGGCACTGATAAACGCACAGATTTTATGATGTTTACGTGCCCCTCAAACGTATTACAGCGTTGAAACAGCCTTCTAACCATCTGTAACTCTGTATTGCAATTTACTACCATTTGATAGCTACAAAACAAACTGCAGATTATACTCAGAACCAAACTACACCTAGCATTGACCATTCAGATTTACATTTGAATCTTGACACAAGTTCCTGCATTGTTTTTAGAAAAGACTTCTACCAGTTTTAGCTACTGTGTAATACATAGATACTGAATGGCTGAGAATAGATTGCAAAGCAAAGATCGAACTGAAGGCTTCAGATGGCTTGTTAGTTAATAATCCTATTTCATGTGTACTTTAGAACAAAGAGGGAGCTGCTAATAAAAATATGAATGTTCACTTGTTAATAGGAAACAAATAACTGTTATAATGATAGGATCAATCACACTCTGACATTTAACTATTAGGCACTGTTCATTCAGCAGTAAGTAAAGTTTTAGATGCTGTCATTCAAAAAGTAACTTCTTTTTACTGTCCTGATGCACCACATATATTGCAAAACATGTCCAAAAAGTGTACAGTATCCACAGGGACAGCAAAACTCTCCTTGCAAACATTTATTTATATTTCAACTTACAGAACCAAGTATATTACAACTTTTAATCTGCAAAAATACATTTGGATAAAAATTAGGGCATTTCAGGGCAACGATGTGCAAGGGTCTCCAGGGGAAAAAAACCTGCCTGCCTCATAAATCTGCCAGAACTGAGTACAATTAAGTTACAGTTAGAACATTTGCTATGGAACAAGTCACGCAGCCATGGTTTTAGCCTGACTTCACATTGGTGACAGGAATCAACAGAAGAGATTGCAACCAAAATCTCAAGTGTTGCACCAAAGGAAACCATACACATTTGGTAATGGCATAGGGAAGCAAAGGATGAAGCTGTTTGCTCACCATATACCAGAAATGAAAATACTCCTGAAATGTTTCTAAACCTAAGTGGCCTGCCTCGCAACATTGAGGGAACACTTGCCAAATCAGAAGGAGCTGTAAATCGCTGGTTAGAAACACTGTGTTCTGCAGCAGTGATCGGGGGCTGCAACACGATTACCCTTGAAGACGTCAAATGCTGATTCCCAACTTTTCTCAAGGATTGCATTGTCACACTATTTACTGTACGCTTGGTGCAAGAAACAATAACTGCTGATTTATATAAACAAAGAAAGTGCAAGCATTCTCCGGACACAGTACACAGTCCCCTACATCTGTCATGGTCACTGACTAAAGACCAGTACAAAAGTCTACTGTACAAACTGATTCCTTAGCCAAAAAAAATTACATATCACTGGTGAAGAATGGCTAGACCATAACCGTTATGGAATTGGGAAATACAGTCCTCATTTTATGTGACCCTGAATGTGTATCATTTTTAGTACTGCATTTCCCATTTAATGTGAAACGTTTGCTTTGATTAAGCCAATTTAAAACCAACAAATACAAATGTCCTGCTAAATCGACCCACTCTGTTATCCAAGCCAGTATTTTTTGGTTCCAAGCCACAAAGCTAAGCCTTTTCGACCTCGCTATATGTGGTTCTATGCAATTTGGGTCTGAGACAAAAAAGCAAAATGACCGCACCACAGTGCTCTCACATTTTTAGATCTGAACTCTGCCTTCGATCTCTCAAAACAACTGGATCAACCAGAAAGATTGGTCTCACAGCACATCTGCAAATCCACTGCAAGTGAGTCCAGTCCAAGTGAGTCCCCACCACTGCTGAAACAAGCTGAGTCGGGCAAATTACACTGAGGATTGCAGCTTCGCAGCAGCTTTACCATCTCCCTTCCTGAAGAGGTAGAATGTCACTGTCGCCGCAAAATTATTTTGCTGTATTGAGGTTTTACTTCAAAAATAAAGATAAATCAAAGAAAATTTCAATAGCATTTAATGATCATACTCTGGGCCAAGCCAAAATTCAATTCAAATGAACTGGAACTCTACTTGTATCTAAAAACATTAGTACTTGAAAGGAGCTAGAAATTATCAGATGTTTTGAAAGTACATTTTAATAGGCAATAAAATTTTGCAGCAGATGAGGAGAATCAGCAATTTAGCTAGCTGTCAAAATACAATGTTTACAATAGAGACCGATATTTACAAAAACATCATTCAGTAATTGATATTTATTAAAAGTCTTGATCTTCCAAAACTAAACAGGATTTAGCAAAACTAAAGCATGTTTATAAAACTATCTTTTCAGTTTATAAAACATTTAGAAAGCATTTATTTTCACAATGTTAAGAGTTTATTTTGTGTAATTTGATATCTGAACCAGTTCCCTCCCCCCTCCCAACACTATGTTTTAATTCCATATTTGTTTCATTTTGTGAAAAATCTTTGTTTATAAAACATTTAGAATGCATTTATTTTCACATTTAGAGTTTGTGTAATTTGATATCTGAACCCCTGCTGTGTTAAATTTCATATTTGTTTCTTTTTGTCAAAAAAATCTCATTTCTTCAATGGGAACAGAAACAGAAAATAATTAGACTATAACATGTTGCAACTTTCTGAAATTAATAGCAATGAACTCTCCTGCTATATGTTCTCTTCAACTAGTATCCACTAAATATACACAAAATGTAAAATTCACAAAATAATCCATGTTGCTTTAAAAAATGTTACCAACATATTGACAACATTTTATCTTTTAGATAAGGACTCCACAATAACAACAGAACAAAACTTTTTTTTAATAAATTCCTTCCACACATCAGCTCTTCCTGACTGGTTGATATCTACTTCTTCTTCTGTGCTAATATTAGCACAGTATCTGTACAGGTTCTAATCTACAATTACAGAAGGTTTATATATTTTAACTAAAAGTGAGAGAACAGTAGGCCCCTGCTGCAGTACCCTCACACAACATGGCCACTGATTGAAGAAATATTGGGCTGGATTTTACCAAGCCCACGACATCAGGCTCCCTGGTGGGGGCAGAAGTTGTTTGCAGCAGAGGCCTGCCACGGAGCTCAACACCAGGAAGGCCCCGCCTGATCCTCCCGGCGGCAGCGAGGCTCCATGGCAGCCCCCCTGCCCCTGGGCAACGGGAACTCAATTTCAATATTTAAATTAATGGGACGAATAAATTTAAATGAACTTAACCTCGAATCTGCCGCAATCCTCAGTGCGGCGGCTGGTACTCCCGCGCCTTCAATTTCCCGGCTGGGGAAAGCCGGCGTGACACTGATGGGGAGTGGGGAGGAGTTAAGATTTCCAGTGCAGGAAGGGCGGGGTCAAATAATCGTAATGAGTGTAGGGGATGGTGGGAAGGGGTAAACTTTAAACTTTGTGCAGTCTTGGTGGGGAGGGGGGTGAGGTCAGATTTAAACGGTAAGTGCTTTTTAGGGGGGGGAAGGGCAAATAGTTAATGTAATTGTTATTGGGGAGTGGGAAAGGGGCATTAGATATTTATTTGATAAATTTTGGGGGGGGGGGGTATCGTTAAAAATTTAAATATGCCAGCAGGGTTGGCTGCCCTTTAAAAATGGTGCCAGCGCCTGCGCAGAGGCAGTGATGCATTGCTGGTATCAGACAGCCCACCCCCTCCACATGATTTTGGGGTGGACTGCCCCGGCCATTTAAATGAGCCGCCGCTCAGGAGATCATGGGGCGGCCATTTTATTAGCTTGCCGCTGAGAGCAACGGCAGGCTCTTAAAATCCAGCCCATTGTTTCTGACCCCCTCATTAATAGAAAAACTTCCTAAAGCATCCATCTAAGCCACATTTTATTGTGGAGTTTACAAAGACTTTCTTGTTGGAAGGAAAGGCAATACCGAATGGCACTAAACAAGAGGATATTTACTTGTATCAGTTCAAGCTACATCAATTAACACATCATGGGTCATTTTCTAGTTGGCAAGATGTAATGAGTGGTGTGCCACAGGGCTCTGTGCTGGAGCCTCAACTTTTTACAATTTATATAAATGACTTGGATGAAGGGACCAAAGGTATGGGTTGCTAAATTTGCTGATGACACAAAGATAGGTAGGAAAGTAAGTTGTGAAGAGGACATAAGGAGGCTACAAAGGGATATAGATAGGTTAGGTGAGATCGGGAAATGGAGTATAATATGGGAAAATATGAAATTGTCCATTTTGGCAGGAAGAATAAAAAAGAAGCATATTATCTAAATGGTGAGAGATTGCAGAGCTCTGAGATGTAGGGCGATCTGGGTGTCCTAATGCATGAATTACAAAAGGTTAGAATGCAGGAAAGCAAATAGTTAGGAAAGCTAATAGAATGTTATCGTTTATGCAAGGAGAATTGAATACAAAAGTAGGGAGGTTATGCTTCAGTTATACAGGGCATTGGTGAGACCACATCTGGAGTACTGTATACAGTGTTGGTCTCCTTATTTAAGGATGTAAATGCGTTGGAAGCAGTTCAGAGAAGGTTTACTAGACTAATCCCTGGAATTGGCAGGTTGTCTTATGAGGAAAGATTGGACAGGCTAGGCTTGTATCTACTAGAGTTTAGAAGAGTAAGAGGCGACTGGATTCAAGCATATAAGATCCTGAGGGGTCTTGGCAGGGTGGATGTGGAAAGGATGTTTCCCCCTGTGGGAGAATCAAGAACTAGGGGTCACTATTTAAAAATAAGGCGTCGCCCATTTAAGACAGAGATGAGGGAATTTTTTTCTCTCGGTGGGTGGTGAGTCTTTGGAACTCTCTTCCTCAAAAGGCAGTGGAAGCAGAGTCTTTAAATATTTTTAAGTCAGAGGTAGATAGATTCTTGATAAGCAAGGGGGTGAAAGGTTATCGAGGGTGGGCAGGAATGTGGAGTTGAGGTTACAATCTGATCAGCCATGATCTTATTGAATGGTACAGCAGGCTCGAGGGGCCGAGTGACCTACTCCTGCTGTTAATTTGTATGTTCAATTCATAAATTCTTTAAATAAATACAGGAACATAACAAAATAGGAATAAAAGGGCCACTGACACCATCTAGCAAATCATATACCAGCAGGGCAAGAGAAAAATGAATGTCTATACTTATTCTTCTGTTAAACCAAAAAATAATTATTGATTAAACCAATTCAGCTGAGTCCACGTTCACTGCACTAGGTGGCAGTCTACTCCAAAAGTTAACAATTTGCATCAAGCAGTATCTCAACATCATAATTATGTATGAGGAAGGCCATTCGGCCCATCGTCCATCCATCGCTCTCTTGCAGCATTCAATTGTTTCTTAAATAAGTCCGGAGTTTGCACCTCCACTATTCTCCCCAATAGAAAGGGTATTTGGTTAGGGTACACAATGAGCATTCAATCTGTTAGCATCCATTTTTCACCACACCAAAGTAGAATTTCAACCCCTCAAGTCTTTCTTCACAAATCAGACTTCTAAGATTAAAGTTTAGCCTCGTTACTCTTCACTGTACTGCGTCCAGTGCTTGAATATTTCCCCTCTGTCTCAGTGACCACTTGTGGAAGTTGTGCTCACCTTGTGGTCTGACCAGAGCACCATACAGTTTGATCACAACTTCCTTTGACTTAAATTCTACTGTGTTTCACCATGTAGCTCATCATTCTATTGGCCTTGTTGATTGTTGCTCTGCACTGGTTGGTCATGTGGAGTGTTGGGATTCCTGGACCTATGATTGAGATTCCTAGGTCGATGTCAACTTAATTCTTAGCTATTTTAACATCATTCATGTAATGCTTGGGTTGCTCATTTTTCCTTCCTATGGGCAATACTTCGCTCATCTGCCATTTTTCTGCTCACTTACATATTTTATTCAACAACAACTTTTGTAAATTTTGAGCTTCCTCTTCCAGATTCAATGCCCCTACGAGTTTTGTATCATTTGTCACCTTTGTCACATTTTTTTTAAAAGCCCGTTTCTAATGTATTTACATGTCCTCAGACTCCAGTGACTCCCTACTAATGACTACCAGTGCTTCACAAATCTCCTTCCTGAGTCTCCTTTATGCTGAGATAAATACCATCTAATCCTGAGCATTTACTCATTTTGAACCCTTTCAGCCCATCTTTGACTCTCATCTCATTTATATGAAAGTCAATAATTCTGCTGGGGATAGCATGTTGTTTATGTTTACCTTTGTGAATACTTGCAGTATTCACAGTGGCGCAGTGGTTAGCACCGCAGCCTCACAGCTCCAGGGACCCGGGTTCAATTCTGGGTACTGCCTGTGTGGAGTTTGCAAGTTCTCCCTGTGTCTGCGTGGGTTTTCTCCGGGTGCTCCGGTTTCCTCCCACAAGCCAAAAGACTTGCAGGTTGATAGGTAAATTGGCCATTATAAATTGTCACTAGTATAGGTAGGTGGTCGGGAAATATAGGGACAGGTGGGGATGTTTGGTAGGAATATGGAATTAGTGTAGGATTAGTATAAATGGGTGGTTGATGTTCGGCACAGACTCGGTGGGCCGAAGGGCCTGTTTCAGTGCTGTATCTCTAATCATAATCAAACATTCAAAATGTTACTTATTCTGTTTCAAGCCTATTTGCATCTTTCATGGTTCTCATTCTTTTTCAGTTATCTTAAACTTAATTCATATTACATGGTCTCTTCCCTTGGCTCCATACAAAATGTACAATTCTAGTCTTTTTTGAGAATCTAAATTACCTTTCAGGATATTACATGGCCCAAAATCATTAGAATCAATATATATCGAGGGAAAAGGGTAGCATAATGGTTATGTGGTTAGGACACAATGGACCAAATGGCTTCCTTCTGTGCTGTAACCATTCTATGATTCTATGTTACTGGACTAGTAATCCAGAGGCCTTGGCTAGCAATCCAGATCCCACAACAGCAGTTTGTAAATTTGAGTTCAATTAATTAAAGAAATCCAGAAACCATTGGGTTGTGGGAAAATCCATCTGGTTAACTAATGTCCTTCAGGGAAGGAAACCTGCAGCCCTTACCTGGTCTAGCCTAGATGTGACTCCAGACCTACAGAAATGCAGTTGATTCTTAAGAGCCCTCTGAAATCGCTTAGCAAGGCACTCAGTTGTATAAACCGCTACAAAATAAAAGAATAAAACTGGATGGACTAACTGACATCAACCTAGGCATCGGATCCAGACAGGAGAAGCCCCACCAAGCCCAGTCCACCCTGCAAAGTCCTCCTCAATAGCATGTAAGGGCTGGTGCCAACACTGGGATAGCTGTCTCACAGACTAGTCAAGTAAGAGCCAAGTCACAGAATCATTCCTATCGGCGAACATTCCAGACTCCATACTGTTCATCACCATCATTGGGTATGCCCTGTCACAGCGGTAGGGCAGACCCACCAGAGGTGGCGGCGGCAAAGTGGTATACAGTTGGGAGGGAGTTGCGCTGGGAGTCCTCAATGTTGACTCCGGACTCCATGACGTCTCATCAGATCAAACATGAGCAAGGAAACCTCCTGCCAATTACCACCTACCACCCTTCCTCATCTAATGAATCAGTACTCCTCCACGTTGAACACCAAAGGACCTAACACTGAAGGTAGCAAGGGCACTGAAAGTTCTCCCAAAATGGAAAATTGCCCAGGAATGTCCTGTCTACAAAAAGCAGGACAAATCCCATCAAGCAAAGTACTGCCCCATCAGCAAAGTAATGGAAGGTGGCATCAACAGTGCTGTAAAGTGGCACTTGCTCACCAATGATCTCACCGGTGCTCACTCTACCCAGGCCCCCTCATAATTGTATACACCTCAAATAAATCTCCCTTAAGCCTCCTCTGTTCCAAAGGAAACAGCCCCAGTCTATCCAATCTTTTCACATAATTGAAATTTTCCAACCCTCGTAAATCTCCCTGTAGCCTCTCTAGTGCGATCACATCTTTCCTGTCATGCGGTGACCAGAACTGCATGCAGTACTCTAACTGCAATCTAAAAAGTATTTTATACAGTTCTAACATAACCTCTCTGCTCTTATACTCTAGCTCTCGGCCAATAAAGGAAAGTATCCCATATACCTACTTGACCATCTTATCTACCTATCCTGCTACCTGGTGGACACAGACTTCAAGATCCCCCTGTTCCTCTACACTTCTCAGAATCCTAGCATTTGTTATATATTCCCTTGTCTTGTTTGGCCTCTCCAAATGCATTACCTCATACTTCTTCAGAACAAATTACATTTGCCACTTTGTTGCCCACCTGACCAGTCCATTGACACCTTCCTGCAGTCTATAGCTTCATTCCTCATTATCAACCACATGGCCAATTTGCATATCATCTGCAAACTTCTTAATCATGCCCCGTACATTTAAGTCTAAATCATTGATATACACCACAAACAGCAAGGGATCCAGTACTGAGCCCTGCAGAACCCCACTGAAAACAGCTTTCCAGTCACAAAACACCCATACACCATAAGTATTTGCTTCCTGCCACTGACACAATTTCGGATCCAACTTGCCACTTTCCTTTGGATTCCATGAGCATTTAATGTTCTGACCAGTCTGTCATGTGGGACCTTGTCAAAAGCCTTGTTAAAATCCATGTAGACTACATCAAACACACTACCCTCATCGACACTCCTGGTTGCCCCTCAAAAAATTCAATCAAGTTAGTCAGACATGACCCTCCCTTAACAAAGCCATGCTGATTGTCCTTGGTGAATTGTGCCTCTCTAAATGACATAGAGTGACAGAGTCATACAGAGATACAGCACTGAAACAGGCCCTTCGGCCCACCGAGTCTGTGCCAACCATCAACCACCCATTTATACTAATCCTACATTAATCCCATATTCCCTACCACCTACCTACACTAGGGGCAATTTACAATGGCCAATTTACCTATCAACCTGCAAGTCTTTGGCGGTGGGAGGAAACCGGAGCATCCGGCAGAAACCCACGCAGTCACAGGAGAACTTGCAAACTCCACACAGGCAGTACCCAGAACCAAACCTGGGTCGCTGGAGCTATGAGGCTGCGGTGCTAACCACTGCACCACTGTGCCGCCCCTATGACGATTAATACCGTCTGAGAATTTTTTCCCAATAATTTGCCCACCACTGAGCTTAGGCTGACTGGCCTGTAATTTCTCAGTCTATCCGTTCCTCCCTTTTTAAACAATGGTACAACGTTAGCAGTCCTCCAGTCCACTGGCACCATGCCTGTAGTAAAAGAGGATTGGAAAATGATGGTCAGAGCTTTCACTATTTCTTCCCTTGCTTCTCTTAGCAGCCGGGGATACATTTCGTCCACTTTCAAGGATGCTTAAACTGCTTAATATTTCCTCCCTCGCTATGCTCATCCTATCTATTCTTTCACACTTCGCCTCCTTAACTACAATGTCTGCTTACTTGCTTTCTTTTGTGAAAACAGACGCAAAGTATTTATTAAGAATCCTGCCCATATCTTCCGCCTTTGCCCATGTCTTCCGCATTCACACAGAGGTTCCTTTTTGGTTTCTAATTGGCTCTATTCTTTTGTTAGTTACCCTCTTGCTCTTTATGTATTTATAAAACATCTTTGGGTTTTCCTTGATTTTACTTGCCAATATTTTTTATGCCCTCTCTTTGCTTTCTTAATTCCTTTTTTAATTTCACCACTGCACTTTCTATACTCCACTAGGTTTTCTGCAGTATGACGCTTTTGACGAATGGCATAAGCTTTCTATTTTTGCCTTCCAAGGATGATACCAGAAATGTGAGGTTAGACTTATCTGGAAAGGTTTGAACAGGCTGGCTCTCTTTTTCCTTGAAAAGAGATAGCTGAGGAGTGACCCAATAGAGGTCTTTAAAATTATGAAAGGTCTTGATAGGGTAAACAAGTTTTTTCAATTATGGAGAAGAGCAAAACATGAGGCGATCGATACAAAATAGTCACCAAGAAAATAAATAGCGAATTCAGAGAAACATCATCACCTAGAGAGTGGTGATAATATGGAACAGGCTATCACAGGGAGTGGTTGATGCAAATGGAACAGATGCATTTAAGGGAAGGCTAGATATGCATATGAGAGAGAAGGGAATAGAGGATTATACTGATAGAGTTAGATGAAGAAAGGTGGGAGGAGGCTTGAGCCCGCTTCTGCGCTGTATATTCTATATACTTCTATGATATTCTAGTGCCCAAGGAACAACCATTTTCAGCTACTTCATCAATGACCTTCTCTCCATCATCAAGTCAGAAATGAGGATGTTCGCTGATAATTGCACAATGTTCAGTTCCATTTGCAACTCCTCAGAATGAAGCAGTCCACGCCCACATGGAGGAAGATCTGGACAACATCCAGGCTTGGGCTGATAGAAGTGGCAAGTACCAATGACGCCACACAAGTGGAAGGCAATGACCATCTCCAACAAGGATGAGTTTAACCATCTCCCCATGACATTCAACGCCATTACCTTCATCGAATCTTCCACTTTCAACATCCTGACGGTCAATGTTGACCAGAAACTTAACTGGATCAGCCACATAAATACTGCAGCTTTAAGAACAGGTCAGAGGCTGGGAATTCTGCGGCAAGTAACTCACCTCCTATCTCCCCAATGCCTGTCCATCATCTGCAAGGCACAAGACAGGAATGTGATGGAATACTCTCTACTTGCCTTGATGGGTGCAGCTGCAACAACACTCAAGAAGCTCGACACCATCCAGGACAAAGCAGCCTGCTTGATCAGCACCCCATTCACCACCTTAAAAATTCACTCCCTCCCCCATTGGTGCACTGTAGCAGTAGCGTGTAGCATCGTACCATCTACAAGATGCACTACAGACTTCCTCAACAGCACTTTCCAAACCTGTGACCTCCACCAACTAGAAGGACAAGGACAGCACGTGCATGGGAACACCATCATCTGAAAGCTCCCCTCCAAGTCACACACCATCCTGAATTGGAACTATATCACTGTTCCTTCATCATCACAGAGTTAAAATCCAAGAAACTCCCTGCTTGACAGTGCTGTGGGTATACCTATACTATAATGACCGTAATGGTTCAAGACAACAGCTCACCATCACCTTCTCAAGGACAATTAGAGATGGGCAATAATTGCTGGCCTTGCCAGTGAAAGCCACATCCGATGAATGAATACATTTTAAAAATGTAGCTTTCACATCATCAGAAACTAAACAATTTACCAGCTTTCAAATTGCAGTGCATGGGCAGCATGCGAACATACAAAATCAATGGGCAGAAAAAGACCAGCTAGTGCATCATGCCTTCCCCATAAAACTGCGATGTTTGCAGCATCACAATTAGACACCCCTGCCCACCAGCTCACATACCCACCTGCCCACCATCAGTTATACAATCTCCCGGGAGAGACAGAAAAAAAAGGAAGGTTAATCAGGAAAGAAAAATCTGCAAAATTCCTCTCCACCCCACCAGGTGATCAGAATTAGTCCAGGACACAACACAGACAATGCATATAACACCTGGTATTTTATCCACATTTTATAAGACGTGATCTTTTTCCCAATCAAGAACTAGCCCACCTCTCTCTTAAAGGCACACAGAGAGTTTGCACTCACCGTGTATGTCTATAACTTTTTCCGTAGATTTATTATCCTGAGAATAGAGGTACCATTCAACATCAAACCTAGCCTTGCTCTGAGATGGCTTATTCACATGACCTGTGGTCTTCCCCAACCTACCTATTTTAAATTGCCTCCTGAGAGGTGTGCAATCAAGCCCTTTAACAAAATATATACTTACATCATATCACTTCGAAGTCTACACATTTATAAAGGGAAGCCTTTCTGAATAACTACGGTCTTTTAAGCCAGGCATCGTCCTTGTAACCCTCTTTAGAACTTTTTCCAAAGCTTCAGTATTGCCCATCAAATGAAGTATAACGAGAGTCTTGAACAACAAATTTGTTTTATATTGAATAGTTCGATTTATGCAACTAAATACCCCTGAAGATGACACAGAGGAGATTTCCTATTAATGATAGAGGGATGAGGCAGAGATCTGGAGACTAGAGAGGCTGGGATTGTTCTCCTTAAAGCAGAGAAAATTAAGCGCCGATTTAATAGATATGTTCAAAATTATGAAAAGTTTTGATAGAGTAGTTAAGGAGAAACTGTTTCCACTGGCAGGAGGGTTGGTAATCAGAGAACACAGATTTACAATAATTGGCAAAAGAACCAAAGGGGAATTGAAGAGATATATTTTGACACAGCAAGTTGTTATGATCTGAAATCCACTGTCTGAAAGGATAGTGAACCAGATAGAGTATCAAATTTCAAAAGGGAATTGGATATATACTGTTAACCACAGACAAACCATGCTATAAGGAGTAAGAGAACAATTCTGCAGGATTTGCCCAGGGTTATTATGCTGCAACAAATGAGTTACCCGAATTATAAGTTTAACTAAAATCCATTTTCAGTGTGTGTGTCTCTACTGTGCTTTATCTTAAGCTGTTTCTCTAACTCCAATGTTAAATATAATTCCAAGCCTGCAACTAATGTTGGATTAAATGCGCATACAATAATTTTAGAAAAGATTTTGGAAACCTTCAGGAATTTTATTGGTGAGATCACAGACGTTCTTGCTCACAGTTTCTGCTCCCAAACTAATGTTCTTAACTGCTGAAGTAGCTTTTCCTGACACAGAACAGTAAGGGCTGAAAAAGCTTGATGTATTTAATTCCAGGAACAGGCTGGGGCTCTCTGCTCTAGGAAAGAGAAGGCTGGGGGGTAAACCGATAACAATTTTTTTACAACAATCAAGAGGTTTGATAGGGTAAATGTAGAGATGATTCCACTTGTGGAGGATACCAAAACTAGGAGTCATAAATATAATATATCCAACAAAGAATTCAGGGAAAACTTTTTTACTGAAAGAATGGTTAGATTGTGGAACTTGCTACCTCAAGGAGTAGTTGAGGCAAATAGATTAGATCAGCGTTGTCCAACACACGGTCCGTGGACCAAAATCCGGCACGCCAAAGGTTTCCATCCAGCCTGCCGAGGATGAGAAATTTCCACTGAAAATTCGCCATTGGCTTCTTCCGGCTCACCAAAATCTTCTGTGACTGACAATGGTGTAGCCCCTTTACTGACATGGCGGAGATACCTCACTGCGCATGTCGTCCTTTATCAAGTTGGCGAACACACTTCAGTAACTGATGTTCTGGCTCCTTTAGTAAGATGGCTGCGCCTGGGCTGAGCTGCATGTCTGCCGGGGCTTCCAGCCTGAACTCCATTCCCAGTGCCGCCTTCTTGGCCTCAAGTTTGGTCCCCAGCTGCCTGCATACCGACATGGCCTGGGCCCCAGCTCTTCATCTCGGTGACCATGGAGGAGCTGCCTGAGCAGGCGGTAGGGCCCAGGCCCAGGCCCTGGGGGCAGCAGCTGGGTTAAGCAAGCCGGGAGCTGGTGGGGGAGACATAGAGAGCGGGGGAGGGGCACAGAGGGAGTGGGGAGAGAGAGACACGCAGACACACAGACAAAGAGACACAGAAACAGTGAGAGACAGAGAGACAGGGAGAGAGACGCAGTGAGAGAGAAATGGAGACACACAGAGACTGAGATGCAGAGAGGCGCAGAGAGACAGAGACAGCGAGAGACAAGAGAGGCATGGACAGACACAAAGAGAGGGAGAGAGGTACAGAGGGAGAGAGAAAGAGGGAGAGAAACAGAAAGAGAGAGAGAGACAGACAGAGAGACACAGACAAGAGAGCGAGAGACAGACAGACAGAGAGACAGAGAAAGACACACACACAAACACAAAGACAGAAAGACACACAGAGGCCGAGAGACACACAGAGACACACACCGAGGGGGAAAGAGAGAGAAGGACAGAGCAAGAGAGGGAGAGAGGAGAAAAAGATCAAGATCATTCCTGACAGATGGAGATCTAGCCAAAAGACTCCACATCGCTACATCAAGCATGACGGCAGACACTGACTACTGCTGTAATCAAAAACAATTCCCGGTATCTCAATAAATCAGTGTTCAACATAGTGCTGAGAAAGTAAATTAATAAATTAAGTCTTCTCATTTAATGCTTGTTCACAAAAATGCACATTTTTTGTGGTTTTGATTAATAGTAAAATAAATTTCTAATACCTTTATCTTTCCAAAAATTTACTCACCGGCACCCTATGTAGGACGAAAATTATAACGCGGTCCTTCACGCGAAAAGGTTGGACACCCCTGGATTAGCTGCATTTAAGGGGATGCTAGAGAAACACATGCCGGAGTAAAGAGTAGAATAAAATGTTGACTGAGTTAGATGAAATAAGAGGCTGAATTTTATCAGCGCGAAGACGGCGGCCTTCCAATATGGAAGTGCCACCGCATAGCCCCTGCGTGGGGGCTCATTTAAATGGAAGGGATGGAGCGGCCGCCTCCGATAACATAGAGGGGGCGGACGCCGCGTCCCTGGAAACAGCTTCCGGTGCCACCATGCAGGCGCCAGCGCAATTTTTAAAGGGCTTCAAGCCCTTAGAAGTAATTTTAATTTTTAAAGTGATATTGCGGTGCATTATGTGTAAAAATTTAAATAAATGCTGGCGGCCCTTTCCTACACTCCCGCCCCCCCCACAATATGAACAAAACGAACTTTATTCCTAACCCAAACTTTGCCGTCCAACCTGTTCGCTTTTGCCATTCAACCTGTTCCCACCATCCCCGAAAAACCAATAGGAATAGTTTTCCCCGCTCCCTCCTCCCCACAAGTGTCTCGTCTCAAAACTCCAACCGAGTTCCAAAGGCGCACGCGTTGCAGCCGGTTGACCATAAAATCGGTGTGGGACAGCCGCCGGCTGTAGGTAAGTTCATTTGCATTTTAATTTATCTCATTTCAATATTTTAATGAAGGCCCCACCACCAAGCGGCAGAGGATCCACACCAAGGCCTCGCCGTCGCCGCCGTTAATGTCCGGCAGGGTTTTCTCGGCGTCGTGGGGAGCCACTCCCACTAGCATTTTACAGGCCTCCCCGCCAAGACCCACAGCATCGAGAGGCTGGTAAAATTCAGCCCAAGGTGGGAGAAGGCTTGTGTGAGCATCAACACTGGCATAGAGCAGGGGGGCAGAATTGCCTGTTCCTGTGCTGCAAATTCTATGTAAATCTACATAAGATGCTTCAGCAACTTTTTTTTTTATTCATTCATGGGATGTGGGCATCGCTGGTTAGGCCAGCATTTATTGCCCATCCCTAATTGCCCTTGAGAAGGTGGTGGTGAGCTGCCTTCTTGAACCACTACAGTCCATGTGAGGTAGGTACATCCACAGTACTAGCGGTTAGATACAACTGAGTGGCTTGCTACGCCATTTCAGAGGGCATGTAAGAGTCAGCCACATTGCTGTGGGTCTGGAGTCACATGTAGGCCAGACCAGGTAAGGACAGCAGATTTCCTTCCCTAAAGGACATTAGTGAACCAGATGGGTTTTTACAACAATCGACAATGGTTTCATGGCCATTATTAGACTAGCTTTTTAATTCCAGATTTATTGATTGAATTCAAATTCCACCTTCTGCTGTGGTGGGATTTGAACCCATGTCCCCAGAGCAATACCCTGGATCTCTGGGCTACTACTCCAGTGACAATACCACTACGCCACCGCCTCCCCACAACTGAAGAGCAAAAAAATTTTTTTTTCATTCTTTCACTGGTTGTGGGCATTGCTGGTAAGGCCAGCATTTGTTGCCCATCCCTAATTTCCCTTGACAACTAAGTGGGCTGCTAGGCCATTTCAGAGGGCAGTTAAGAGTCAACCAAAATGCTGTGGATGTGGAGTCATATGTAGGCGAGAGCAGGTAAGGACAGCAGATTTCCTTCCCTAAAAGGACATTAGTGAAACAGATGGGTTTTTACAACAACCGATGATAGTTTCATGGCACCATCACTGAGACTAACTTTCAATTCCAGATTTTGAATTTAAATTCCACCAGCTGCGGTGGGATTTCAACTCATGTCCACAGGGCATTAGCATGGGCCTCGGGATTACTAATCCAGTGACATTACCATTACACCACCATCACCCCTATTTACCCAAACATCTTAGGGAACATCACTGTTCAAATAACTGAATAACTTAAACTACTGATTATGTATTTAAATTAATGGAATTAATGGAAAGAAAAGTTACAAACTTACTCCATGATGTTTGCATTTTTGAAAATTACAGAAATGAGTTATGTCACAAAATCCAATCTCTGTGTTTAAATTGAAACTATAAAACGGCAAAAGAAACTGGGAAAGGAGCTGAAAGGAAACGGTAATACGATCACAAATCTACAAATGACTGAAAGTTTGTAACAGCTTCTTTAAAACAAGTCTTTTTCTAGTTAATAGAGCTGCTTTTACCAATGTGTACTTGGTCGCATCGATCAAGAAATCACGGGCATACACCAGAACTTTCCATCCCAGGACTTCAGGAAATGCGCTCCCAACGATTTGAGGCTCTGCATCGAGAGCGCACATTTGTAGAATCAGTCTTAATATGTTAGTTGTGGTATTAAGATACTGACACATTTTAAATGAAAAATGATATAGTGTTTATAAAAATAAATCTAAGAGTCCTTTCACAATCATTAAATCACTTTGTTACAGTTTACGTTTTAGTCTGTTGTTAATACCACCACTACTGTGTCGATGCAAAGAAGTTTCCACTCTGCAATGATCCAAAATCAGCAGTTTAACTCAGGGGTCACGCTACTGATGTGACACCCCAATGTATTTTGGCTCAAGTACCGAAACCACCTGCCAGAAGTGGTTTCACACCTCAGTGACTTTGTTGGGTAGCCCGGTCACTTTTTAAATTAAAGTAGAATCTTTTCACTGTAACAAGTGTGTGGATACTCCTACCTGCACTCTAATTTACCAGTAGCTGCAGTTTAATATCAGCCAAGTACAGTCTTTCAATTCAGCTGTCAGAATCAGTTTTTGTATAGATTGATAAAGAACCAATGCATTAATGATCCAAAGTGCTGTGTCACAGATGCACATTTACAAATTATCATGCACTGAATTTCTGATCTTGAATGTGCCATCAAAAAAGGAAAGTGAAGCCCAGCTGTTTCTGACAAGGACAATAATTGGCGGCCAAGTCAGGCCATTCTCAAGCACAGCTTCTTGCTTAAATGATGTACACTAGTAGAGAACAGTTCACACTTGCAAGGGAATGGTGTGTGAGCTGAAGAGACGTTAATACAAATTAGAAAAATTGTAAAATTTTAAATAATAAAATCGTATTTTACTGCTGTTAAAATCTAGGGACTCGAGGCAATATTTGGACCAGTAAAACTGGAATCCTCCATGTCCTATTCACAAGTATTAAAACATAGTTGACTTTAAACCCTGCTTTATATTATTGTACACTCTTCCTCAGTTTTTAAGAATTGCTAGGTGTCTTAAGTTTTGTATTTTTTCCCCAAATGTATTCCCAGTCTTCATATTGATTTAATCTTTATTGCTTTCTTTTTCTTACTGCTCCCTCTTTTTATTCATTTTTAATTCCTGTTTCATATTGTTACTCTTATCTTACATCTTCTATCCTCATATTTAGCTTTCTATAATCTGCTATTCTATATAATTCACCATTTTTTTTGTAATGTTGGATCTATATAACTGCCCTATTGCTGGGGAAAGCTGCCCAGGCTGGTCAAACTTACACAAGCTGCTACTGACCTTGTGCACTGTTGGATTATAAAATCTTGACTCCTTGTCTCCTGATGGAAAAGGCTGTTGATCATATTTCACACAATATAGATACAATGGAACTTACTCCCGTTCACATTTCACAAAGTACAACAGATTATCTCACTGGGCTAAATTTTACCAGCCCCTTGACGCCGTGGGTCGTGGCGGGGAAGCCCACAAAATGCTGGCGAGAGCAGCCATCATGACCCACAACGCCAAGAAGGTCCCGCTGGATATTAGCGGCGGCGGCGAGGCTTCAGTGTGGCCACCCCCCTCCACACCGCTTGGCGGCGGGGCCTTCACTAAAATATTAAAATGAGGATGATTAAAATGTCGATGAACTTACCTTTCGACAGCGGCCGTCCCACACTGAAGCGAGACACTGGTGGGGAGGGGAGAGGAATAAAATTATCAGGGTAGAGGGGGTGAGGGGGAGCGGGGAAAACTATCCCTATTCAGTATAGGGATGGTGGGAAGGGGTTGAGGGGCAAAGATACTGATGTTTGGGGGGTGAAAGTTCATAATTTACAAATTGATTTTTCAGGGAGATGGGTTATTTTATTAATTGATAACTCAGTGGGCGGGGGGGGGGGTGGTTGGAAAGGAGATGGAAAGCTTTTCTGCCATTTTATTTGTAATTTTTGGCGGCCAGCACCTTTAAAAATTTGATAGTACCTGAAGGGCTAGAAGCCCTTTAAAAATGGCGCTGCCACCTGCGCGGTGGCGTCGGACACCGTTGCCAGGGCCGTGGCGACCGCCCCCTCTACGTTATCAGGGGCGGCTACTCCGCCCCCTCCATTCAAATGAGCCCCCGCGCGTAATATCTCGGGGGCTCTGCAGTGTCATTTCCGTGTTGGAAGGCCACTGACTCCACAGCACACTGCCACGGAGCTCGACGCACGGATAAAATTCAGCCCATTGAAATTAGTCACTTTTACTATGTGAAATGAAAACATAAAGAAAGTGGTCACCTTTTCATGTGGCTGTGCGAGACAACCTATTGATTACTAAAATAGATAACAAGGAATTAACTCATCAAAATCACTGCTCCACCAGATATTAAAGCTGAAGAAAATTAAAGCATAAGTTATGTTTGAATGTCTAAACAGTATTTCATAAAATGTTTGGCTGTGTCCATTTTCAGAAAATGTACTGGCATCTTCTTTCAGCCTGGCAGAACTGCCAACATGTGCAGATAAAGTACTACTATAACCAGCACTCCTCATTAGAGAAACAGTTGATAATTTACTTTTTATTTATTTATTTAGAGATACAGCACTGAAACAGGCCCTTCAGCCCACCGAGTCTGTGCCAACCATCAACCACCCATTTATACTAATCCTACATTAATCCCATATTCCTACCACATCCCCTCAATTCCCCTACCACCTACCTACACTAGGGGCAATTTACAATGGCCAATTTACCTATCCACCTGCAAATCTTTGGCAGTGGGAGGAAACCAGAGCACCCGGCAGAAACCCACACGGTCACAGGAAGAACTTGCAAACTCCGCACAGGCAGTACCCAGAATCGAACCCAGGTCGCTGGAGCTGTGAGGCTGCGGTGCTAACCACTGCGCCACGCAAATGTATAGCTTGAGGGTCATCACTCCTCAAGTGTGGAGCAAGGCAAGGAGGCAGGCCACCATAAACTACCACAACTGGTACAGGGATTGAACCCATGTTGTTGGAATCGTTCTGCATCATACTCTACCCAACTGAGCTAGCCAACCCACTGCTGATAAAAGCACAGCATTTTCAAAATGGGTTGAAATAAAACTTTCAGCACTCATCGTTGGACATTCAGCACTTCAGGTTCACTCATTGATGCTGTTATTGCAAACTTTTTTTTTTAAATGATACTCTTTAGCTCAACATGTAATTGGCCCCTTTCAATCCACACTCAGTTGATACCTGCGCTGAAAATCATTACTCAAATAGCAGAGAAATCTCAAATGCATAAGAAACCTGTCATAGGCAGCTCGTAAAAGTATCCCTATGAAAAGTTAAAAATAGCAATGACATTTTCACTTCCTTTTTCACATCGATAAACAACTAAGGAATTCTTGCATTGACTGGATTTGTACCCTGACTCTTCACTGTGACCACAGGACCAGTTGTCCATCTTTTACATATCAACGTCCCCTCTTAAATAAAAAATATCTTGATGATAAAGAAAATTAACAGCTCTTGATTCAACTACCACAGTGCCCAGGATCAATGTACTGAGCATAGAGAACACACTGAAAAATGAACTGCTCTCTATAAATGATTTGAAAAATCATTTGAGTGGCATCATTCCATATTGTACAAAGGTTTTGTCAGCTTACTGGTGAGATAAACTGCAGTGCTAAACTACGCTGAAGTTTCAACACATTGAATTTGGAAGAGGAAGGCAAAGAAAGCTGACCCAATTATACAGAGAAAATTGAATACCTGGAAGTGATTACCAGGGAATAATCTCACTGAGGGGTTCAAATAACATCCTAAATTCTCGGAGTAAAGCTTGAATGATTTGCAAATCAACTTTTGGAATGTAAAACTGAAAGTACTGCTGGCTAATAATACCTGTGTTTTTGCTGTATATATTGTGTAGTTAATTGCAACACATCCTATGTATTGGTGTGCATTACCACGACGACCAGTTGCCACAGCAGCTTGGTAACAGGTGCAAACGTCAAAAACAACTCATAGCGTCACTGAGCAGCTTCACATGCAGCACTTATGGCAGAACCTGCCCCTCAAGGATTGGCCTTCACAGCCTTCAACAAAGGTGCACCAAGAGAAGACACCCCACCTAAATGGATTGTTTGCTTCGTGTCCGTCATCTTTCATAGATGGAAGGATGGCAACCATTGTGGAGTTAGTCAGGATATTTTTATTTTATGTTTGCTCCACTTTCTCTTTTGTCAACTGTAGACTGGACAATTTATACACAAGATTTGTGATAATATCTTCAGCCATGATCTTACTGAATGGCAGAGCAGGCTTGAAGGGCCAAATGGCTGACTTCAGCTCCTATTTCTTATGCTCTGAAGCTTATATGATGCTTAAGTAGGACAAGGGAAGTTAATTATGTGGCATTTATTTTTTGTCGGTAATTATATTGATAAGAGCAACTGGGATCCATTTTCAAAACTCTAAACATTCCTAGTTATTTTAATATCTTGAGTGCTCAACGTCATATTACTTAAAACATCTTTTGCACTCATGTCTATGCAATGTGCAATACAATTTTAATAACTGTATATAGGTTTATCCAAATAAAGTAGATTTGTCTCAGATTTTTTCCAACATTTTAATTAATAGCCAAATACTCTATCTTGCACGCCTACCGTTGTAAATTATATCAAGTTGGTATGCAATAATACACAACATAACATACTTATGTAAAATTGAGTTTGAAATGTTCCAACTGAAATAGTAATAACTCCTCTATGAAGAAAAATGTACTATGCATACTTGCTGGATTCGTTGATTAATATCAAAAGTATCTCACAAAACACAAACAGAAAATGCTGGAAATATTCAGCAGGTCTGGCATCAACTGCGGTGAGAGAAACAGAGTTAACATTTCAGATCGATCTCTGAAACGTTAACTGTTTCTCTTCCCACAGATGCTGCCAGACCTGCTGAGCATTTCCAGCATTTTCTGTTTGTATTTCAGATTTCCAGCATCCACAGTATTTTGCTTTTTCACAAAATACAACTTTGAACTGTAAGTTGCAATATATTTCAGGTCATTTTCACTGTTGATGTATGGTTTTACCGATTTCAGTAATAAGAATTGCAATTTTATTTTTTAAAAACTTTATATTGATATTAAAATTAAGACTGAAATTACAATGGGTTACATCAAACATCAGTATGTAGCCCCAGTGTTCAGATCGCTATGCTAATGAATACTTAATCTCAAGCATGCTGCTGTGGGAAGAAACTGAGCCTGGACTAGCTCTCTTCCCATGAGGAAGTGTGCAAAATCAGAACAGTTGACCATAACCCAGTGCACACACAAGGATGGAAAAAATGATTGTGGAAACCTGATTGTAGGTTTACTGCATACCCTCTTGGCTGCAGGATGTGCATAGTCCAAGAAAATCAGGGTATTAGGAGAGGAAAAGTATTTAAAATTACTTAGGATTTCAACTTAATTTTTCACAACAGTAAAAAAAATCCAGTATTCCTGAAACTAAAAAAAATGCTAGAGGATCATCTGATTAGAAAGGTCTTCAGGGTGCATTTATGCAGCATTGCTGCAACACTTTACAGAGACACTAAAGTTGCCGTATACCTCTAAAGTCAGAAAAACAGTGTTTAAGAGTCATTCTTCTCCAACACCACTGCTGTGCTAACCCTGGTTTAAAGGTGGCAATGGTGTCATTTGCACCTCTGAATATTCTTTAAAAGACATTCTCCTAATTGACAAAATATCTAAACATTCAGAGCTAAATGGGGAGCCCAACAATTAAATTAGGACAAACGATGTCTGGAACCCATTCCACACCTTAAAGTTTCAATCACAAACTTTGTTTATTTCTAGCAGGATATTATTTATTTAAACAGCTACAGCCAACATTCTAACTCCTTTATATAATGAATATCAAAAAATCGAAAGTGTGTACAATACCAACCGTTGCATTATACTCCAGTCTAACAACAGTGTTGTAACATATGTTTCAGAATATATTCCTTAAATTACTGGTTAGACAAATTGGCTATTAAGAAAAAAAAACTGCTGTAGCAACATATACTTGAACATGTTTAAATGTTGCCATGAACTATTTAACAAATTGTTTTCAAAACATTTGAAAATAGAAATGTTAAATTGCTTACCGTAGAAAGCCTCAGAAGGATGGAAATGTGGCCTTCTCCCAACAGGACACAAGTGGATCCAACATAACTGGTGGATCCAACATAACTGGTAGTTCCAACATTCACCCAACAGAATACTAGTGGATCCAACATTCTCCCAATAGAAAACTGGTAGTTCCAACATTCTACCAACAGAATACTAGTGGATCCAACATTCTCCCAATAGAACACTGGTTGTTCCAACATTCTACCAACAGAACATTAATAGAACATTAACTTTCTATGAATGAAAGTTATTTCCCTTATCATACGGGAAACACGGACAAATTGAAAATGGGCTAAATGAAACCGCGCTACCAACAGTTCAGTTCGAATTCCTTTATTAAGCTTGCTGTTATTAAATCGGATTTTCAAATCAAGTCAGTAAAACTAAGGTATTAACATTATTTTCCAATTTGGACACTTTTGACTTTAATAATAACCAGTTGTAATTCCATGTGGGATCTGAACTGATTTGAAATTAGTTGTCGGGCTTTTGCAACCTGCAGCTGAACGGGTGTTTTTCCCCCGTGAGAATTTTTTTTTCCATTTTGACACAAACTGACTGCACAACCGTACGGAAAACCCTGGAAACATCGCAGGCTCAAAAATGCAAACCGACGCGTCAGTTAAATCCATTTTCTTCTGTGTGAAAGTGATGCAAGTTAAGCAGTTCAGCCAATTTATTACAAAACCCTGAAAACTCATCCTCCCGCGGGGCCACCGGCCTGTTTTGAATTTACCTGACGAAGTGACCGGTGTGTTGGGGTTCGACGACAAGCCGGGTCCTCCGGTCCCCAGAGCGCAGGAGCTATTCGGGGTTGCATTCTCTCTCTTGATGAGCAGCTCTGCGGCTCCAGGCAGGGGAATGGGTCGGCTGATCCCCAGCTCTTCCTCCTGAGCCTGCTGTCTCCTGAGGGCCACCTACAAACAAAAACCAAAACAGCCAGTTCAGATCGGGCTTCAAACAAGTGATCTCAATTTTGGTCGGTGACTGAAAATGCAGTATGGCTTATCTACCAATTCAATTTGTAAATCGTTCTATTATGGCTTTAGAATTTGCACCGTTAATAGATTTTTTTTTTAAACGGGAAAACCCGCTTTCAATGTCAAATTCAAAATCTGTAAACGACGATTTTAGATAAAATCTAAAAATAATTTAATTTAATGACTAAAAAAACTTGGGTGAAAATGATTTGGTTTGTAATGGCCAAACAGAAATCTCAGTGCAGAAAATATTTGAAATTCAGTAACCCTACAGATCCAGTTATTAAACTCAAGATAGAACAAAATCGGGAAGTATTTCATGATTAATATACCGTATTACCTCCGTGTATATATTATAAAAGGGGTTAACAGCAAACTAGCCCAAAGTAAAACAGATATAATTTGGCGAATGCTACGAACACTTAAAAACGGGGGTAACTGTGGTGTAAACTTTTATTAGATGCATGATTCAATTTCACATCCACCTTAAAGCCAGTTTGACAAATCGGGACATTTCAGTAAACTCTTAAACTCCAATTCAAACTAAATTCAGAATGCACGGTATTTCAAATTATAGTAAAATTCATGTTTTCGAATTCCAATATATAATTTTTCATTTAGTATTCCATCGCCCTTTTATACTGATATTTCTCCAGGTGCCGGTGGAAAAATAACAGCATTTTATAAATAGTATTTAATTTAAACAGTCGAATGGACGATTTGGCATTCAGCTCCATTGTCAAGGTATTTATGAAAACTCCAATATGCGTTACATGCAGATTTATCTGCTGCAACCTTTTAACGTTCTAAACCACTTAAAGTTTTGCATATAATTTGATTCCACTGTAGTTATACTCGAGAATTTAAAACACTTGTTATTTTCAGAGCTGCTACAATCCGTTCCCTGCGACTGTATTTAACTGGCAATTCCGAACATATTATAAATCATCAAATCCAGACATGCCACAGCGGCGATGTTATTGCAATCGCGCTTTACAAATCAAGTTGCTTTGAAACGCCGATTACTCCACATGCACTGTTTATTTTAGATTTATTTGTAACCGAGGTTTACGAAACTCGGAACTAAAAGCAGCAAATACTGGAAATACTCAGCAGGTCTGGCAGCATCTGCTCAGTATTTCTAACATTTTCTAATTTTATTCCAGCATCCGCAGTGTTTTCTGACACTCTGTTTTTTTCGATGCAATAGGTCTTTTAGATTAATTTTAATTGATATTTAAATATCTCTGCACCAGTAATCGTGCTGTCTGTCATGAGACTCAAGCTGCAACCAGTTTTCGTTTCCAACACTTTGCACAGACAGAAGAGAAATCAGCACCGCATGTTCGAGAGCTGAATCCGTCGCTGTATCCGAGCAATGCTCATCTTGCAGTTACCTGTGCTGCCATGACTCGCTGTCTCTCTGCGATCAGGTTGCATTTCTTACACTGGCACTCTCTCCACATGCAGAATCTCTTGTGTCCCTTCAGAGCCGACACGTAGCCGTGATTCCTGCACCGAGCACACTTGGGCAGACGAGGCGATTTCTTGGAAGCGGGCGACACGGCGCCGGAGTTTAAAGCTTTGGAGAAATTGCCGTTCACATTCGCGCTGCTGCTGTTGATAACGGAGTCGCCGTCGCCCACCCCGGCTGGAGCCGATGCTGAAGACTTGGACCCAGCTCCGTTTGGCATCTTCCGATAAAAAAAAATCGTGTTTTTTGGTTATTGTAATAATTACTTGTTTAATTTGGCGATTTGTTACTTCGCAATGGTGAGTTGTAACAAAGTTTTGGGTTGTTGCTGGGAGCCTGGCTGCTTGTCTCCAACACAATCCCTGGAACCGCTCTGAGGCGTCGAGCAGCAAATTGGCGGCTTTTTTTTGTTACCTCCTGAGAGCCAGATTCGCAGCGCGAGGTGTCGGTCACGTGGCTCCACCTCCTCGCCAGCCCATTGGCTGCCCGCCTTCCCGGGCTCCCGCGCTTCAGCCCTGCCCAGCTCTCTGCACTTTCTGGGCAGTTTCATATAGGAAGCTGAAGGAAGTGCAACTAAACGAAGGCTTCTTTTGGAACATCTAACCCAACTTTTTAACACAGATCTTGTGTCCTTTTAGTTTCTCCTGTTTGTAATAACAACAAACTGATAGCAAGCAATCGCTGATTATAGCATCATGTAGAAGAGAATTGAAAAGTTATTTGAAAAGAAAGAATGTGAAAAGTTAAGGGGATAGGCAGGGGAAACGGATTGGAGTGCATCGCTTCCATTGAAGAGCACAGACATGATGGACTGTAAAATGATATGATTCTGCAAAATCTCTTCTCTCAACACATATACGAGGTCTATGCGGGTTGCTAGATCATCAAAAAAGCATAATCAATTTATAATAAAGGATGCATTTCAGGGGAATCTAGATCAACATGTGAAGGGGGATGGAATTAAAAATTATACCGATAGGATTAGATGAAATAAAATGGGAGGAGGCTCGTGTGGAATATTGACGCCGACATGGACGAGTTGGGCTGAATGGCCTATTTCAATATATTGTATCCTGAATACCCATTTAACATCAACCACCCTCTGCCAGTTCTGATCGCAAGATAAATAACGACAATGATGCCCTTTAGGCGCATCTTAGTTCATTAGTCAGAAAAACTCCACAATCCCCCCATGCAGCATCAAGTTGTTTCTTAAAAAACTCCAGGCCATTTTCCACAATTATTACATCATGAAAGCCTATCTATTGATCATACTTCTTATGAAGAACTTACTGATATCAGTCCAAAATCCGTCTTTACTAGCTTGAACGTATGTTTTGATGAAAAGTTTACATCCAGAATGTTAATGTCTTTTTCAGAGGCTGAAAAGCCTGGTTTGTATTTCTAACATTTCTAACATGAAATTCCTGGGACTGGAGAGGGCAAAAAGTCTGATTTCCATCAGGGGGAGGGGCAAGAATTTTTTTTTTTTAATTTCCAAAATATACTTTATTCATAAAACTCTGTAAAAATTACATTGCCAAACAGTTTCCAAACAGCACCAAAAAATACAAACATTGCAAGGGAGATCAGTTTCCTTCAATACTGTCATGAGTTTCTTCCCAACCCTTCCGTTTCACAATTGTCATGTCAATTACAGTTTTACATTTACAACAATTCAGAATATTAACGATACAGTTCGAGGGGTTTCCCATTGATCCAGCCCCTCAGTCCAGCTTGGTGGGGGAACCTTACACTGTGGTCTTTCCCCATTGAGCCTTTGCTGCGGCTGCCCCAAGCTTTAGTGCGTCCCTCAGCACGTAGTCCTGGACCGTGGAATGTGCCAGTCTGCAACATTCGGTGGTGGACAACTCTTTGCGCTGGAAGACCAGCAAGTTTCGGGCAGACCAAAGGGCGTCTTTCACCGAATTGATAGTCCTCCAGCAGCAGTTGATGTTTGTCTCGGTGTGCGTCCCTGGGAACAGCCCGTAGAGCACAGACTCCTGTGTTACAGAGCTGCTTGGGATGAACCTTGACAAAAACCACTGCATCTCTTTCCACACCTGCTTTGCAAAGGCACATTCCAGGAGGAGGTGGGCGACCGTCTCTTCATCAGGGGGAGGGGCAAGAATTTGTGGCAGAACCTGGTTCCTCCAATATTCTGACCCATTTAAATTGGCCTTTTAAATTCCATTAGGGGGCCTGCAGACCACACTAAGGTTGTTATGGCCAGGTGAGGAGGGGGTCTCAGGCTCCCCTCTTGCCCTTCCTCTTGTTTGACTGCAACAGCGTTTAATCCTTTTACACATTGGTTATGCTTACTACCTCCGTGAGTATTTTATCTTTTACCTTTACTGTGATCTTGAAAGAACCAATAGACACTTTTTCTTGAGTTTAAGCAAGAAAAAGTTAAGTTTATTATTAACACTAACTCCGATTTTAAAAAATACTTTAAAAAAAGCTACACATTCACGCACAAGTTAACACGAGAATCACACACACGTAAATAGATTATAGAGGGAAAAATAGATTTGGTGGTTGGATTAAAGTCCTGAATAAATGGAACTTAAATACACATTCTATGAAGTGGATGATCCAATAGTCCTCGGCTGAAGCTGTATTCTTGAAGTCCTCACTGGTCAAAGTACACATTGTGATTGGCCTTCTTTGCTCAGGATTTTCTTGAAAGCAGAAATGTAGTTGGCTCTCTTCCTCTGGTCTGTGGCTATAGCAGTCTGTAGGCTTGGAGGGTCCACACTCGCAGACCGTTTTCAAACTTGATTTTTTTCTGGGGAGAGAGAAAGGGAAGCCCACAGCTTTCTCTGCTGCTGCAGTCTCAGTTTCTGCTTGTCTTATTTGTCCAAAGGAAACAAAACCAGCTTCCCGCCCCCGCACCCCGCCCCCCCCCCCCCCAGAGATGGACAGACGGTCACGTGGCAACTTCAGGTTTTCTGGAACTTCCTAACGAAATTCAAGGTTAGGAATTGGCTCAACATGCCCCAGGATGCCATTTTCCACTTGGAGGGGGTTTGCTCTTTCAAAGTCAATATGTTAGGATTGCCTTGACTGCCATGCTAATGAAACCAGTTTAGGTAATTCAATCACTTGGACCCAGAACAATGGCTTGCTCTATGCTTCTCAAACCTCTGGCTTTGGGTGGATCTTTTGAATACGAAAAGGTGTTTCTGATGTAAGTTGTGGTGGCCATCTTGGCTGCTAGTTTATTTTAAAGTTACTGTAGGATTTTTTCCCATTAAAAGTCAAATGTAAGTTTCCAACCGATTAAATTAATATTTCTCATTTAACATATGGGGTTTTCTTGACAAGGTGTTTCGGGGATTCCCTGGGAATTTCTACCCTTTAGGCAAGCTAGTCCCTTTGAAGATTTCTAAAGGCCCCAAACCTTGACTGGACTCTGGTGATCAACTGTGCAGGCAATTAGTTATCTTGTCAGAAGGCTAAATTGCTCCTATTGGAGCCAAAGACTGGAAAGAATGAAATGTCTTTGGCCCTGTAGTGCCTTGGGGGTCTCAGGTGTAGCGGCTGTAGACTGCTCTGCCTTACAAGGGTAAGTCAGGTCAGATGCTCTTATGCACCCTTCTAGGCACTGTCGTCCCACTCAGCCATTTCATTGACCCCCATCATAGGGATTTGGGACAGGATCTTTGGCCTTGGGCTAGGTTGGGCAGGGAATCTTCCCTGTCTTGTGAAAGTGGAGCAGGCCTCAAGAATTTTGGGGCCTCTGTTTTTATGTCAGATTTTGATTTATTTTCTAGCTAAAGCCATTGTTACGTACATTATTGGTTAATTTCTGCAGTGAAAACACTGAATTGTTTGAATCTATTTAACAGTGCAGTATAAAAATAATTACAGCACAGGGTTGCTGTTATACACCATAATATGATTATATTCTAACATTGTAGTAACAATAACTAATGCAGAATTTTCCCCTTATTTTGTGGGACTAGCTGAGATCTTATGAGTAGGGCTGTGGTTTTTTCATGAATTGCACTAATTCTGTGTAATTGGGAAGGTTTCAGAAAATTAATTTGTCAAAAAATCAAACAGTTGCTGATTTCACTTCAGTCCTCATCAATGAACTTTGTTAAATGCACAGTTAGGCCAGCAATCATTTCATGTTAATGCTTTTTGAACTGTATCAGAACTAGTCCAACAAGAACTATTTCTGCACAACTCAAGAGAATTATTATTTAGAGTTTCTACTGTCATGCCAATGTGCTTCGTTGAATGATAATTTTCTTTAATCTGCTGACTGGAGACCTGGATTTATATTTTTTAAAGGAATTTAAAAAGGAACAGATAAAAGATGACTTTGCTAGCAGCTTAAGATGGCCAACTAATTTGTCCGACATTGCAAGGCCCGTGAAGTGGAGACGAAATGTCTGCTCATCCCAGCAAGAACCAAGACGCAGGAAATTTAAGGGAACTGTCTGTTCTTTTTTAGCAATTGGGAGGGTTTCAGAAAGAAAATTATCATTCAACAAAGCACATTGGCATGACAGTAGAAGAAATACACTGCTAACTACCATGCTTGAATCACTGGGTGACTGTCACGTGACAAGTCCCCCCTCCCCCCACACCCATCTGTGGTTTTAAGATGGTGTTTCTCTGCAGCGGGTGGAGAAGCATCTGGACTCTGACACATGCAGACCCAAGTGGGGGTCCCTCTCTCTCTCTCTCTCTCCAGTCCAGCTTGCAAGCTTTGAACTTTGCCTGCTGACTGACCACCTCTACATACTCTGGCTACAGTCAGAAACCCCTTTGGAGGAAATCATCTGCATCACTGTCTACAAGAGACCCACCGAATCAGTCATCTATCTCTTCAAACTAAAAGCCTCAGGACCACCAAATTCAGCTAGAAGCCAGCTGAATCACCAATCTCCATAGACTGTATACTTTTTTTTCTATGGACTCTAACTCGACTAATCTACCCTACCCCACTCTGTAACCTATTTGTATGTGTGAGAACGTCTAGTGCGCGTGTGCTTTTAAAATTTGGTGTGTAGTTTATTGAACTTAGTTCAAATTAAGTAGAATAAAGTTAACATCTTTCTTTGTTAAACTCAAGATAACCTCCCCAATTTGCTCTAGTTATGATCATAGCAAGTAAGTAATCAAACACCTTCAGAATTGGCCAGTACATCCATTTTAAAAAAGAATTAAACCTGTTGTGGTCAAACAAGGAGAGGGAAAAGAGGGAAGCCCTTCGACCTCTCCTCTCCTGACCGTAACACGACCAATTAGTTTCTGGTTAGATTAAAGATATATTTTGCACCATTGTTCAGCCAAAGTCAGGAAATAATTTGTTTTTGATTTCTTTTTCATTTAGCAACATTTTCAATTGTATTTCACAGGGCAAATACATTACTGGGTCTCTATTCTACTGTGTTATTATACCTGTACACATCTGAATAGAATGCTTAAAATGTGTTTGTTATTCTTTCAATTGTTTAAAATCTATATTTTTTGTAATAAGATTCATAATGACAGCAAATAAACAAGAAGTAAGTTTTGATTAGACCGGGCTATTGCAGACAAGTCAAAAATTAAGTAAGTCAAATTGTTATGTGGTTGTACATTAAAGGTGTTGTATGTAATTTACGTATTTTGTTTAGTTATTTGCCTGCTGATAGCTTGTGCTCAGATTAAAGGTGGTATGGTTTGTGATTTTTGGTGAAGGCAACTGAAAACAATATCTGGTGGGGTAGTAAGAAAAGTATGTGTCTGGTTGAACGCAATTACGGTTTATGTATCTGACTGAGTGGTCAGCAAGAAGTCTCCTTCAGTTTGGTTCTATTTGGCTCTTATTCCACATTCAAGTGGTATTTACAGTGTAACTGCAGCCAAGGTTGGAGTGTAAAAGCACCCTTAGCAGCCTAAAATGGAATTGGGCTGTTTCACTAACGATTTTCCATAGTTCATTAACATAAGTTTAGGTGACTGTTTGGATAGATCTAAAAGCAGAGTATTGGATGCAATTCAACTTTAAAGGGATGGGCACAATTGAAGGTGTGTCACAATATGGGTGCAAATTTCAGAAGCCTTTGAAGACCCTCAAAAAGTATTCAAACTCACAAGTGACCTTTGGAGAGCAAAGATGAAGGGTAAGGGTGCCCTAGTTGCAGGCATGATTCTGCTGACAAGTGACAGAGCAGCCCATTAACCAACCTGCTGTTTAATGGCTGATGGAGTTAAGGTGGTTCTGAATGAGCTACTAGCAAGGAGGATGGCCCTCAGTACCTCTCAACAGACCTTTGCCCTGGTCAGTCTTGCAACTAAGTTGCAACGAGGTGCAGCCAAGTTTCAGACTAAAGATGACCATTGCTGTCATTGCATGTGCCAACCGTCCTTATAGCAGTTAGCCCAATTCAGCAACTGTCTGTCCACTAACATATATTCTGAAAAGACCTTCCCCATGGTCATTGGCAGTTTCATATGCCTGCAGAAATGATTGGTAGCATCTTAGCAGCAGGTCAGGCAATGCTGTGTGTTGAACATCCTGCCATGTTTTCTTTCCTGTAATTACAGCACAATATACTGTGATTGAGTGCGACTATGGAACCATTCAACAGTACAGTTGGTCAGGAATTCACATATATTAGTTTTGCTAAGAGGAGTTGCTGACAAATCTTCCTTTGGAAGGAGAAGCCTTCACCAGCATTAACTCTGCCAAAGCAAGATCATTTCACTTCTATGAGCAGGTGCAGGTGTGTGAGTACAAACAGGTAGATTCAGCTCATCTCTTGTGCAGCCTGACCTACCTGGCATCACTCCCTAGGTCTTCCTTTTCTTCCATACATGTTTGAAAGGCGGATTCCCAATGGAACTTTCATTAGTTTCACTAGTGGTGCAATCTGTGATCTTCATATCAGGTGTCCTGCATGTCTAGTTTAGTTTAGTTTAGAGATACAGCACTGAAACAGGCCCTTCGGCCCACCGAGTCTGTGCCGACCATCAACCACCCATTTATACTAATCCTACATTAATTCCATATTCCTACCACATCCCCACCTGTCCCTATATTTCCCTACCACCTACCTATACTAGGGGCAATTTATAATGGCCAATTAACCTATCAACCAGCAAGTCTTTGGATGTGGGAGGAAACCGGAGCACCCGGAGGAAACCCACGCAGACACAGGGAGAACTTGCAAACTCCACACAGGCAGTACCCAGAATTGAACCCGGGTCGCTGGAGCTGTGAGGCTGCGGTGCTAACCACTGCGCCGCCCTGTCAGAACAACAGAAGCTGCCATGTTGCCCTTTCACTGCCTGGGAATTTGTATTCAAGTGAAGCTCCTACCTTTCACCTTTCTGAGCCAGGCATTTCCAATACTGTTGAACCCACCCAGCAGAAACACATTGTGGAACTTCACTCAATTTCTTGCTCTCCGCCATTTAACACCATAAATCCAGTGTAACTTGGGAGGAAAATTATGCCTTGTATGTTTGGTGGGCTAAGACCTAATCACAATGGTCTGAGCATTTGATGAAACTCATAGAATGGGAATATTGTTGGTGCTTAGGTTTGACTAGATTTGGGGAACGGCATTCTGAAGATTTGGTTGGCAATGAGGATATTCCAGGTGATTTCTTTGTTTCCTTTGATGGCAAGTTTCTTACAGATGATCTGTATAGTAGGATTCTTGGACTGATGTCTGAGAGCTGCAGTCATTGAAGTTGTTGTGAAGTAATCTAGAACTGATGCATGGTATTGGATCAGAAGAAAGTGAATAAAAGATTCTCCATGGGAAGGTACAACTCATTATTCTTTACACCACTGGGGGATGGAGGGCAGACAGCTTAGAAACAGACATTAAAAACAAGACATACCTGCTGCAAATTGAGCCAAGTCAGGACAGAAAATTTTGGAATTGCTTCCAGCTGTAGCTCAGTGGTAGCACCCTTACCTTTGAGTTGGAACTTTTTGGGTTCCAATTTCACACCAGGGAATGTGACACTATCAGAAGTACTGTCTTTTGGATAAAATATTAAACTTGAGGCCCTGTCTGTGCTGTCAGGTGGACATGAAAAATCCACTGCCAGATTTGAAGAAGATCAGGGGACTTCTCCCAGTGTCCTGGCCAACATTTGTCCTTCAACAACACCACTAAAGAAACAGATTCTAACCATCATTACATTGCTGTTTGAGGGAGCTTGCTGTGCACAAACTGACTGCCATGTTTCCTACATTACAACAGTAACTACACTTCAAAAGTACTTCATTGGCTGTAAAGCACTTTGAGACATCCTGAAGTCATGTAAAGTGTTATATAAATGCAAGTCTTTCTGAATATCATGTTAATTTCCCTGCAGGTGACATGAGCCGTGTTGCATAGAATATGCAAGAGCTTTATTTCAAATTCAAAAAATGCAAATCAGTTGTTATGGATGGGGGAGGCAGTGAAATTCCTGTGTTCTTGCACTCAGCAGGCTGGATTTTATGGGACCCCCGAGGCAGGATCGGGGGCGGGGACGCACGGAATAATGTGACAGACGGCGGGTTGGAGGGCCCTTTGCCTCCCGATCACCCAGCAATCTACCCGGGAGCGGGATAGGCTGATGACAGCCTTCCTGCCCAGAGGCCAATTGACACCTTTAAGTGGCCTATTAATGGCCATTTAAGGGCCTCTTCCTGCCACCCGCTGGGGTAGTACCAGTGGTGAGGTGCCTCCACCGCACGGAGAGGACGCCTTGTAAAATGAGGTGCTGTCCCTGTGGGCTTGTGGAGGGGGGGCGGGTCCCTCGTCCATGGACAATTTGTGACCCATGGAGGACCCCTACCGGGAATCAATTCACTCCCATGACCCCCCTCCCACTGGGCTGAATGGCCATCCCCCAGCCCCCCTCGCCAGGGCCTTCTGGACTGGTTCCAGCGACCCTGCCCCACCTACCTCTTCTCCGGGATTCTAGCGCTGGGCCTGGGTCCGAGGCCTCTGCAGTACCGGCAGTGGCCACCATTTGCTGCCAATACTGCTGAGCTGCAGGCCCTCTGATTGGCTGGCAGCTCTTGGAGGCGGGATCCCTGTCCCTTTAAAGAATTTATAGAGACGAGATCCCACCTCCTAAAATTTTGAATTAAAAAGACTGGAGGATTGCTCCTGGATGGCATGAAAAGGCAGAGGTGGGGTTCCCCCAGCCTTTTCAGCCCAGTGCCGGGAGTACCGCCTCCAGCACAAAATCCAGCCCAGCTTGTCTCTTTAAAATGAGCAGGTTCTTGCCTGTCAGGAATGGATCCCATTTAGCTGCAGTGCATTCATTTTTGTTTGCCGTCAATTAATTGTGAGCTTTAAAAACTGCTTTGAATGATTTACTTTCACTGGACTTAATGCAAGAAGTCAAAGAAGAACAAAGAAAGGATGCCAGGGATATCAGATGGCATTACAGGTAGGCAGCTGAACCTGCCATTTTGCCAACAATTATATCTGCAGGTCCATGCGCGTCTATTTGGTAATGAAAGAGGAGAACTACTTTTCTAAGTTCTAGTTCATCAGGAAAGGACATACAGAGCTTTGTCATCGGCTACAAGGAAACCTGCAGGTTAACCTTACCAAAGGGACAGGATTGCACTGGCAGATGCAGTCAATGTGACCACAGCTCTCAAAATATATCTCTGTGGAAGGAGCTGGATGCATAAACATCATCTACTGTGTCCCACATCACTAATCTGCATTGGAGAAAAGCTAAAGGCAGCATGCACATTCACAAGAGATACAGACTGGGATTTTAATCAGTCCCACCAAGGTCACCACTCCAGTTGCCCCTGGAGTTGTCAAGAGCTCCATGGTAGACTGCAGTGCAAAGAAGATTTCCTGAACAAATACAGGTTATGGCGGGTGGACTCATCCACACTTCAAGCTAGATTTTGCAGGGTATTTTTGTTCAGGCCCAAGTAAATCTTGTCAGTGAAACAACTCAAATAGCAATCTCCTTTTATAAGCAAGTCCTTGAGTTCTGAATCTATAGGGGCTGTAGCTAAGAAAGAAACTGAGCTAGACCATTGGCCAATGTGTTTTCTGCTCCTCCACTGCCACTGCCACTTGATCCCCTTCATGAGTGCATCATGACACATCTGGTGCTAGGCTGTCAAGCTCACTATGTAGCTCCTCCAGGATTTATGTAACTGTGTTGACGTTTGCAACAGTAGGTGTAAATAACACAAGGTGCCGTGAGGTGATGCCCACCAGTGTACCGGAAGGCTATTCTTTCAAGCGTACAAAGAACAGAAAAAAGAACATATAATGCTGGATGATGGAAAGTGGTAATAATCCAATTTATACGGATTATATCCCATTAGACAGCAGCCTGCTGACAATTAACTAAGTCAAAAAGTTATGCGTTGAAGCAAATATTCTAGGCTGCTACATCAGTGCAATACCAAGGGAGTGCTGCACTCAAAGAACCACCTTTTGGATATGGTTAAACTGAGGTCCTGACTACTGGTTCAGATGGGCATAAAAGATACATAGCACTATTCAAAGAAGAGCAGGAGAATTCTCCTAGTGTCCTGGTCAGCATTTACCACTCAACAAACACAACCAAAATCATGTTAACTGGTCACTATCTCATTGATGTTTTTGGAGCTTTTCTGTGAGCAAAATGGCTGGCACACTTGCCTACAATACAACAGTGTAATAATTGATTGGCTTTGAAATACTTTGAACCATCGAACCATAGAAAAATTACAGCACAGAAGGAAGCCATTCAGGCCATTGTGTCTGCGCCGGCCAAAAATATTAGCCGCCTAATCTAATCCCATCTTCCAGCACCTGGTTCATAGCCTTGCAGGTTACAACACTTCAGGTGCAGGTCCAGGTAACTATTAAGTGAGTTGAGGGTTTCTGCCTCCACCACCATTCCTGGCTGTGAATTCCAGACACCCACCACCCTTTGGGTGAAAATGTTTTTCCTCATGTCCCCTCTAGTCCTTCTACCAATCACATTAAATCTGTGCCCCCTGTAATTGACCTCTCCGCTAGGGGAAACATGTCCTTCCTGTCTACTCTATCTCGGTCCCTCATAATTTTGTACACCTCAATTAAGTCACCCCTCAGCCTCCTCTGTTCTAAGGAAAACAACCCTAGTCGATCCAATCTTTCCTCATAGCTGCAACTTTCAAGCCCTGGCAACATTCTTGTAAATCACCTCTGTACTCTCTCCAGAGCAATTAACCAGCATTTTATATAGTTCCAGCATCACAGCCATGCTTTTGTATTCTATATCTCGGCCAATAAAGGAAAGCATTCCATATTCCTTCTTCACCACTCTATCTACCTGTCTTCCCACCTTCAGGGACCTGTGGACACGCACTCTAAGGTCTCTCACTTCTTCTACCCCTCTCAATATCCTCCCGTTCATTGTGTATTCCTTCGCTTTGTATGCCTCCTCAAATGCATTACCTCACACTTAGAGTCGTACAGCATAGAAACAGGCCCTTTAGCCCACCGCGTCCATGCCAAAAATAATGCCTATCTATACTAATCCCACCTGCCTGCATTAATTCCATATCCCTCTATGCCTTGCTCATTCAAGTACCTGTCCAGATGCCTCTTAAATGTCGCTACTGTTCCTGCCTCCACCACCTCCTCAGGCAGCTCATTCCAGATACCCACTATTCTTTTTGTGAAAAATTTACCCCTTTGATCCCCTTTAAACCTCCTCCCTCTCACCTTAAATCTATGCCCTCTAGTATTAGTCACCCCTACCGTGAGGAAACAGACTCTGGCTATCTACCCTATCTATGCCTCTCATAATTTTATATACCTCTATCATGTCCCCTCTCAGCCTCCTTTGCTCCAGGGAAAACAGACCCAGCCTATCCAATCTCTCTTTATAACTCAAGCCCTCCAAACCAGGCAACATCCATGTGAATCTTTTCTGCACCCTCTCTAGCTTAATCACATCTTTCCTGTAGTGCGGCAACCAGAACTGCACACAGTACTCCAAATGCGGCCTAACCAACATTATGTACAACTGTAACATGACGTCCCAACTCTTGTACTCAATGCCTCGGCCACTGAAGGCTAGCATGCCATATGCCTTCTTCACCACCCTGTCTACCTGTGTTGCCACTTTCAGGGAACACTTCTCTGGATTAAATTCCGTTTGCCACTTTTCCACCCACTCAACCAAACCATTGATATCATTCTGGAGTCTACAGCTATCCTCTTTACTATCAACTACATGGCCAATTTTGTGTCATCAGCAAATTTCCCAATCATGCCGCCCACATTTAAGTCCAAATCATTAATATATACCATAAACAGCAAGGGACCCAACACTGAGCCCTCTGGTACACCACTGGAAACTGCTTTCCATTCACAAAAACATCCATCAGTTACTAGCCTTTGTTTCCTGTCACTGAGCCAATTTTGGATCCAACCTGTCACATTCTCCTTTATCCTATGGGCTTTCATTTTACTGACCAGTCTTCCATGTGGGATCTTGTCAAATGCCTTACTAAAATCCATGCAGACCACATCCACTGCACTATCCTCATCAATCCTCCTTGTTACTTCCTCAAAAAACTCAATCAAGTTAGTAAGACATGACCTTCCCTTAACAAATCCATGCTGACTATCCCTGCTTAATCCATGCCTTTCTAAGTGGCAGTTTATCCTGTCTCTCAGAATTGATTCTCATAATTTACCCACCACTGAGGTCAGATTGACTGGCCTATAATTATTTGGCCTATCCATCACACCCTGTTTAAATAATGGTATAATGTTCACAGATCTACAGTTCTCCTTAAGGACTTCTCAAAAATGTGAAAGGCAATATATAAATATAAGTTCTTTATTTTTATTGAGCAGAAAAATGTTTATTGCTATAATTAAAATAAACAGATCGCTAATGATGATATCATAAGCTGCTAGTTACACTTAATTATAAAAGAGCCCTAAAGGAAGTAATGACACCAAAATTATATATCAATATATCTAAATACTTTTGAAACATCCATAAAAATCACAAGATTGTGGATTCAAGCCCCATTCTAGGACTTAAGCACAAAAATCAAACTGTCACTCCAGTGAAGTATTGAGGGAGTGCTGCACTGTCAGAAGTGCTGTCTTTCATATGAGATGTTAGATTGAGTTCCCATCTGCCCTCTCAGGTGGATGTAAATGATCCCATGGCACTATTTTGAAGAAGAGTAGGGAAGTTATCCCGGATATCCTGGCCAATATTTATCTCTAAATCAACATAACAAAAACAGATAATCTGGTTATTATCTCATTACTGTTTGTGAGAGCTTGTCTTGCACAAATTGGCTACCGTGTTTCCTACATTACAGCAGTTCCTACGCTTCAAATGTATGTCATTGGCTGTAAAGCATTTTGGGATGTCCTGTGGTCATGAAAGTCACTATATAAATGCAAGTCTTCCCTTTTCTTTTATTACTTCAAAGAAAAGGCATATGATAGCGAAAAAAACTCATACAGTTCCTAAAATAATTGAATACCACTGAAATTACAAAAAGAATGAATGTTTCAAAGATGGTTGAGAACAGAGAAGAATTTCACTGTTCAAAGATTTAAAGAACATCATAAAGGTGCATTGTTGCAAAAAAAAAAAAGACTTGGCGTAAAGGCAAGGTCGAAAGGATCTTGAAAATAACTCTAGAGGCAAAACACTTACCCAATATCCCTGCTGTTATCAAACAGATGGCCGGGTGTTGTGCCCCCTCCATTACTTGCTCAAACATTCTGCGCATGCCTCCACAATGGCTTTGCCTCATTTTATTACCTATTAATTCTCATCTTGGAAAAACCTCAAGACCATTTTAAGCCTGTGCAAATAATTTTTGTCTCTATTTGTGGCCACTTATCTTTGAATCTTGACATTGCAATATTCACAGGGAGGCTATCCTATCTAGTACTAGCTGTGAAAGCACAATTATTTCCTACAGATAAATGTATGTTTGAAAGATATTCATTCTCTGGATGTGGGCATCACTGACAAAGCTGGTATTTATTGCCCATCACTAGTTGTCGTGACAAGGTAGTGGTGGACTGTCTTCTTGAACCAAAGCAGTTTTATTCAACTGAGTGGCTTGCTAGGCCATCTCAGAGGGCAGTTAAGAGTCAACTACGTTAGTGAACCAATTGGATTTTTATAACAATCTGACAGGTTCTTGACAACACCATTGCTTTTACTGATACCAGTTTTTTATTTCCATTTTTTTATTTGTTCATTGGATGTGACGTCACTGGCAAGGACAGGATATGTTGCCCATCCTTAATTACCCTTGAAAAGTTGGTGGTAAGCCGCTGATTTGAATCACTGCAGTCCGTGTAGTGTTAGTACATCCACAGAGCTGTTAGGGAGGGAGTTCCGGGATTTTGACCCAGCGACAGTGAAGGAACGGAGGTAGAGTTCCAAGTCAGGATGGTGTGTGGCATGATGTGTAGTATGGTGTTGTCATGCATCTGCTGCACTTATTCTTCTAGGTGGTAGAGGTTGCGGGTTTGGAAGGTGCTGTTGAAAGAGCCTTGGTGAGTTGTTGCAGTGCATCTTGTAGATGGTACACACAGCTGCCACTGTGTGCTAGTGACGGGGACAGTAAATATTTAAGGTGGTGAATTGGGTGGTGATCAAGCAGGCTGCTTTGTCCTGAATTGTGTCAAGCTGCTTGAGTGTTTCTGGAGCTGCACTCATCCAGGCAAGTGGAGAGTATTCCATCACATTCCTGACTTATGCCATGTAGATAATGGACAGGCTTTGGGTAATCAGGAGGTGAGTTACTCACCACAGAATTCCAAGCATGTGACCTGTTCTTGTAGCCACAGTATTTATATGGCTGGTCCAGTTAAGATTATGGTCAATGGTAGCCCCTGCCCCCAGGATATTGATGGTGGAGAATTCAATGATGGTAATGCCATTGAATGTCAAGGGGAGACAGTTAGATTCTCTCTTCCTGGAGATTTGCATTGCCTGCATGAATGCTACTTGCCACTTATCAGCCCAAACCTCAATGTTGCTGCACGTGGGCATGGACTGCTTCAGTATCTGAGGAGTTCTGAATGGTGCTGAACACTGCGCAATCATCAGCGAACAACTTCACTTCTGACCTTATGTTGGAGGGAAGGTCATTAATGATGCAGTTGAAAATGATTGGACCTAGGGCACTACTCTGAAGAAGACCTGCAGTGATGTCCTGGGGATGAGATGATTGGCCTCCAACAACCACAACCATCTTCCTTTGTGCTAGGTATAATTCCAACCAGCAGAGAGTTTTGTCTCTGATTCCCATTGACATCAGTTTTGTTAGGGTTCCTTGTTCCAACAGTCTGTCAAATGCTGCCTTAATGTCAAGGGCAGTCACTCTTACCTCACCTCTTGAATTCAGCTCTTTTGTCCATATTTGGACCAAGGCTGAGGTCTGAAGCTGAGTGGCCTTAGTGGAACCCAAACTGAGCAACGGTGAGCAGGTTATTGCTGAGTAAATGCTGCTTGTTACGAAAGTGCTTCCATTTTTTAATATTTTATTTTTTGGAGAACTTGAGTCAAACTGAAAAGATTCCATGGATGTGTTTTTTTTTACCAAGTTTACTGAAATGACACTTGAGATGTTGCTTGTAAACAACCTGTGCTGGAAATCAGGTGTTTTAAGCTTAATAAACAACAGAAACCTTGGTGACCTGGGGAAGATGTTTACAGAGAAGCCACAAGTCAAGGTTTATGGCGGTCAGGAGGTTGACTTTCTGTTTTGAAGACAGTTGGAGATCAGCTTGCCTAGGCAAAACCATCCAGCTCACCTCTTTCTCTACCTATTTGAAGTTACCCTGCAACGATCCAGTGTGGGAGAGCTAAAATCTCTGGTGCCGCATCTCTCCTGAGAAGCTGGAAAAAACTGCCAGATTAATTCTGAACAGTACCTGAAAGGAACTGCTTTAGAGTAGAGTATATGATTGACCGAATCAGTAACTGGGTATTAAAATAGGCATTGTTACCTGCAGAGAAGTGGGATTAGAAAAGGCAGTGCACTCCTCCCACCTCAGTCATAACATATAATTGGGGACTTTGTGCGGGACGTGCAATTGTAACTGGGGGAATAATAATCAAAAAGAGGAAAAGTAAACAAACAGGTTTCTTGTGCTTTGGAGTAAAGTTTACACTACCGGAAGGTCTTTGACAGTTGTTACGACCTTTCTGGGGAAGGCGGATGTATCCCTGGTGATTTGAGAAATTTAACCAAGGTGAGACTAAAGGATTTGGCAGAAAACTTGGTGTTACAGTTAAAACCAGGAGCTAAGTAAGCAGATATAATTGAGGCAATAGCACACCATTTGAAATTGGAAGAAGAGAAAGGCAAAGCAGATGGTAGTGCAGTTGAATTAGCTTGGACTCAGTTGGAATTGGAAATAGAAAAACTTAAGCTTGAAAAAGAAAAAGAAATGGAATCAACTTAAGCTTGAACAGGAAAGAGAATTGCCAATGAAAAAACTTGAACATGACTGCGAGGAAAGGGCAAAAGAGAGAGCATTTCAAAGAGAAAGAAAAGAAATGTAATTCAATGTTAAAAAGCTGGAACTAAGTCAAAAGAGTAGCCTTGGCTCAAAGGAAAATTCTGGTGAGGAAAGATCTGACTCCAGCCAAGGACACAATGGAGAGCTACTTAAATTTGTACAAGCCCTCCCGAAGTTTAAGAAAAAGGACATAGAAGCAGTTTTAATTTCTTTTGAAAGGATAACCAGACAGATGAAGTGGCCTAAATAAAGCCTGACACTGCTTAGGCAAAGCAGGTTGATGGGCAGAGCTCATGACATTTATGCCATGCTTTCAGAGGAGACTTCTGCAGATTATGAGATGGCAAAAAAGGCTATTCTTGTTCCTTATGAGTTGGTCCCTGAGGTGTACAGGCAGAAATTTTAGAACCTCCAGAGACAGCCTGAGCAGACATATATAGAATTTGAGAGGGTAAAGCAAATTAATTTTGATTGTTGGATGTGGGCACTAAAGGTAGAGGCCACGTATGAGAACTTTAGGGAAATAATTCTCCTGAAAGAATTAAAAAATTTCTTCCCTCCATTAGTAAGAACCCATGTAGAGAACCAGAAGGTTTCAACAGCTAGACAGGCAACGGAAATAGCTGGTGATTACGAGCTTGTTTGCAAGCCCAAACCCTTTGTCCATCACACCCACAAACCCGAGAAAGATAGAATGTGGGATGGTCAAAGGAAGGCAAGTAGCCGGGGGCAAAAAAGGCCAGCTGGGAATGCCCTGGAATCTCCTCCACTGGCCAGAAAGGAAGATGCTGAGGGTGGAAGTGAGCTCCGCAAGGCTAAGTGTTACCTTTGTCACAAGGCGGGACACCTTCGTGCAGAATGCTGGAAGTTGCAGGGGAAAACCATGGGACTTATTGGGGTACACAAGACCAATGCAGAAAAGGGGCCCTGACCAAGAGTATGACAGATCAGGCTATAGCTCGGACTGCAGCTGTAAGGCCAAGTACAAAAACCGCTGTGAGTGCAGTGGACATGAATAAGATACCTGAGAGTGATAGGGACTTCTTGTCAAAAAAAAAGTAACTCTTTATCCCTCAAGTGAGGCAGGTAATCCTATACTTAGGGATACAGGAGGCACACAAACTCTTATGCTGGGGAAAGGCATGACATTTCCACCAGAGAGCAGACTGAATGCCAAGGTTTTAATGAATAGTTTTGGCAGGGAGTATATACCCATATCTTTGTATTGGGTGCACGTAGAGTGTGACCTAATGTTTGGAAAGTAACTGTAGGAGTTGTTCACAGGTTCCCTGTAGATGGAGTTGACCTACTCTTGGGGAATGATTTGGCCGGAGCGAAGGTAGTAGATAGTAGGAAAAGGTTCTATGAATTTTTCCTTCATGGCTACTGACCTGAGAAATGGCTAAACAAGTTCTATTGTCGAAGGTCAGATTGGCGCCACAGACAGATAGCAGAATATCTGACACTTTCTTTGGGGATTTGGATAATCTGAAGAAAATGTTCAGTAAGTCTTCTCTGATCAAGGCTCAGCAAGCTGATCCAGAGGTAAATAAAGTGGCACAATCAGCTCTAAAGGAAGCTGAGGCAAAGGGAGTTCCAGAAGGCTACTATATTAAAAATGGGATTCTGATGAGAAAGTGGAGACCTCCTCACAGACCTGCAGATGAAGAATGGACGGTTGTTCACCAGATAGTGGTACCATCGCCAGGAAATATTAAGCATAGCGCATGAAATTCCTTTGTGGGGATTTGGAGGACCCAATCACGTATAGGTCGACATTTTTACTGGCCAGGTACGTGGTGCAGTTTTGTAAAACATGCCATACATGCCAGATTATGGGGAAACTGCAACCTGCCATAAAACATGCACCTCTAATTCCCATACCATATTTTGGGGAACCATTAGTAGGGTGTTGGTAGACTGTGTAGGACCTTTACCGAAAACAAAAGCAGAACACCAATATATACTCACTATCATGGATATGGCTACTCAGTTCCCAGAGGCCATTCCCTTGAGAACAATTTCTGCTAAGGTAATGGTAGTGAAGTTAACCCAGTTCTTCACTAGATATGGATTACCGATTGAAATTCAGTCGGATCAAGGTTCCAATTTTATGTCTAAAGTTTTCCAGGAAGTTATGACTAATTTGGGTATAACACAGTTAAAATCTTCAGCATCCCACCCACAGACACAAGGGGCTTTAGAAAGGTACCATCAGACCCTCAAAACAATGATCAGGGCATACTGTCATGAATATCCCCATGATTGGGATAAAGGGCTGGAATTTCTCTTGTTTGCCGCTAGGGATTCACCTAATGAGTCTACCAGTTTTAGTCCTTTTGAATTAGTTTATGGACATGAGATAAAAGCACCTCTAAAACTAATCAAAGAAAAGTTTTTAGAACAGAGGGATGAATCTTCTGTGCTAGATTATGCATCCGTGTTCCGGGAATGGCTCACTAGAGCCTGCAAAGTGACTCAGGAACACCTAAAAGCTTCCCAAACATCCATGAAGAAATGAGTAAACAAGCATGCCTAGACCTGACAATTTCAACCAGGGGATAAGTTGTTAGTATTACTGCCTGTATAGGGTGAACCAGGTAGTAGGGATAGCGAAGGATGAAAGGGATAGTGAGGATGAGACAGAAGGAGGCCTAGACAATTCTCAAATTGAACCTTCTACTATCCAGTTAGCTAATACCGAATTGCTCGGGAGATTGGACATTATGCTTTCATATTTAGATGCAGAACAACAAGAAGATCTAACAAGGCTATTCATGGCATTTAAAAGAGTCTGTAGGGACAAGCCAGGATGTACAACCTTAGCCGCACATGATGTGGATGTAGGAGAATCTTTTCCTATAAAATAGCATTTTTATCGCTTAAGTCCAGAGAAACCGGCCCAGGTAAAAGCAGAAATCCAATATGTGCTGGAAAATCACCTAATTGAACTCAGTCAAAGCAGCTGGAGTTCCCCAGTTGTGTTAGTGCCTAAACCTAACTGTTCAACTAGATTCTGCATAGACTACAGAAAGGTTAATACAGTAACAAAGGCAGACTCCTACCCAATTCCTCGCTTAGAAGACTGTATTGACAGAGTGGGCAGTGTCAAATTTCTTACAAAAATAGATTTGTGAAAGGGATACTGGCAGGTTCCTTTAACATACCAGCTAAAGAAATATTGGCATTTGTCACACCAGACGGTCTTTTCCAATGCTGGGTATTGCCATTTGGGTGAAAAAATACCCTAGCTGCTTTTCAGAGACCAATGAACCAAGTGGTAGCCAGTGTTCCTAACTGTGTGATTTATCTTGATGATGTGCTGGTAAACAGTGACGCTTGGAATGACCACTTGGAACAACTAGAAACTCTGTTTAGAAAGTTACAATTGGCTGATTTAGTGATAAACCTTGCCAAAAGTGAATTTGCAAAAGCGAGATTAACCTACCTCAGGCAAGGACAAGTGTTGCCAAGAACAGCAAAAGTACAAACATTGGTAGAGTTCCCTACCCCAAGACTAAGTGAGAAATCATGAGGTTTTTGGGGATGTGTGGTTTCTAATGCAAGTTTGTATCAAATTTTAGTACAATAGCTGCTCCTCTGACAGATTTGCTACAAAGGAAGAAAACCAAGGTGGTGTGGTCAGGGGAGTGCCAAGCATCTTTTGAGAGGCTGAAAGCCATTTTGATTAATGAACCAGTGTTGGCTGCTCCAAATTTCACTAAGCCCTTCAGGGTAGCAATTGATGCTAGTGATCTTGGGGTTGGTACAGTCCTGTTACAAGACAATGAATCAGGCAGAGAAAGGCCAGTAGGATACTTTTCCAAAAAGCTAAATCAACACCAAAAAAAGCTATTCAACAGTGGAAAAAGAAACCCTGGGCCTATTACTAGCTCTTAAGCATTTTGAAGTCGATGTCCGCCACGACTACAGAGAGAGTCTGGTATATACTGATCATAACCCCCTAGCCTTTGTGGAAAAATTCAAAAACCAGAATGCCAGACTATTCCGATAGAGTTTACTATTGCAGCCTTATCACTTAAAGATTATCAACATTGTGGGAAAAAAAATGTAATTGTGGATGCTTTGTCTAGAATCTAACTTTGCTTTGAGTTATCTGCATGCAAAGGTGGTACAAAGCAGAACTGTATTAGCTACAGATATAGAGTGAATGAGAATGAGTGTGTAAATGTGTTTTAATATTTTTAATCTTCTGTTTTTTTCACTCTTTGTAATAAATGCATTTTAAAATGGTGTTTCATTCCTCCAAGGATGGAGGTGCTATGAAAGTGCTTCCATTTTTTAATATTTTATTTTTTGGAGAACTTGTGTTAAAACTGAAAAGATTCCATGGATGTGTTTTTTTACCATGTTCACTGAAAGGACATTTGAGATGTTGTTTGAAAACAACCTGTGCTGAAAATCAGGTGCTTTAAGCTCAATAAACAACAGAATCCTTGCCTACCTGGGAAAGATGTTTACAGAGAAGCCACATGTCAAGGTTGATGGAGGTCAAGAGGTTGACTTTCTGTTGGGGTATGAGCTGTTTTGAAGACAGGTGGAGATCAACTTGACAAGGAAAAAACACCCAGCTCAACTCTTTACTTCTTTCAAGAAACCCTGCAAAGAGTCAGTGTGGGAGAGCTAAAATCCCTGGTGCTGCATCTCTCCTGCCAGATTAACTCTCAACGCCACCTGAAAGGAACTGCGTTAGAAACAATCCCAGTGACCCATCTCCGTATACCTGGACGCCAGACCGAAAGGGACAACTGGTGAACCAAACAGGAAGATCTCAGTCAAAGATCACTCCTAAGTGACCAACAGTCATTCTAGATTGACCACCTTGAGGGGTAACTGTAGGATTTAATTGTAGCTGTTTTGTTTAACAATTTCGATAAAGGTGTTGGATTTAGTGTCAGGTTGTGTCAATTGTAATTCTCGGTCTCCGAATTTAAGAGGTAAAATCATCTACAGTTTTCGTGAACCAGGTAGGAGACTGAGTAATTGACACAATGGCTAAATTCAATAAGCATATGGAAGAGTTATTAACTAAATATATCACTGAAAAAATAAAGGTGTGAGAATCTTGGGTTACGGAGATAACTGGGGGTGAGAACCCAGTGGAAAAGGCTGGCAAATAGATGCAGAGTTCTCTTGACAAGGCACAATTAATGAAAGTCGTATGGCTTCTGGTATATAAGGTGCAAGTCCAAAAACAAGAGGAGACAATCAGGCAACTGGAGTTAGAGAAGACGGAACTCCAGAGGAAAGCAAGTGACAAAGAATTGGTGGTGAATAGGTTAATGAATAATCTCACGGAGGACGCGAGAAATCAAAATGCGAAAGGGAAAATCGGGAGTGGTGGGATCATTGTATCAATGTCAGTTGACAGAATGTAAGCGGGGTTGTAATGAATGGGAGGAGGAGAATAGGTTTAACGTAGAGAGGGTGGAGAAAGCAGAAAAGGAAGTGGAAGATCTAAAAGCTGCTTTTAGGGTGCTGTGAAATGAGTCACACAGTAAAGTAAAACATCAGCAGTGTGAAGCCCAAATTCGGGAATTGAGGCAGCAGTTGAGAACAGCACAGGGGACCTTGTGTTTAATGAGTCCAGGGGATAGGGAGCCCGATGATGGACCCCAACATGGTGGCTGCAGGCCCCTTCTGCACACCCCTGGCGTCCCCCCAGATCAAAATGGGCCGAGACCATGGCCCCAGTGAAACAACAAAAGTTTACTGTAGATGAACAAGGGACCCGAACATGACATAGTGATTACGAGGTCCCTTAAACTAATGCAGAATTGACAGAATTAGTAAGGGACTTGCCTCTGTTGAGGACAGGAGATGGTCCCACCATCATTTTCGTGGCCGTAGAGCAGGTAGTTGGCCTCAATGAATGCAGTGATGCAGAACATATTAAGTTACTGCTGTTGTCTTTGAAGCCGGAGGTTTATAATGGTCTACACAGGGCAGCAACAAAGGGTGAGAGTACCCCGGCAGCTACAAAAGATCAAATCCTTGAGGCTCTGGGATACGGGGCCGGGGATCCTTATGAGCAGGTAATGAATACCAAACAGAAGCTAGGTATGCCCCCGGAGGCGTTCGCTGATTGCCTCTGGCCGGTTTATGCCAAGGCCAACAGTGGAGACCTGGTCAGAAATAACCTTGATGGGGAACTCCATTGTCATTGGTTAAGGGTCCTGATAAAAAGAAGTCTCCCATTCATTAAAGCCCAAGCTAGTGCGTGGTTTGACCCACAAGGAGATCAGACAAAGGAGGTAGTTTGAGGAAAATGACCCTCGCCTTCAACACTCACAGAGCAGAGGAAAAGGAAAGAGAACCAGTGGTTCAGAAAAAGAGAAGGGAGATGGGGGGGGGTCAGGAAAAGCAAAAGGCAAATTGCATGAGGCCAAAGCACCCTCAAAGGGTGACCCTGGCAGTAGGCGGTGGAAACAGAAGGGAAAGGAGGCTAAGTTCTCCCAAGATAGCAGATGCTATAATTGTGCCGGAGAGGGATGCTTCACTCGAGAATGTTAAAGGCCCTAGAAGGGAACACAGGGAAAATTGGGGAAGAGTCAGGAGGAAAGGCTAACCCTGAACAGTCCCACAGAACAGGAAATTTTGGGGGTGCTGGTAAAGGCACTCCAGCAGGTGGGCAAAGGATCAATAAATGTAGCCACTGAAGGAGGAGAAATAGCAGGGCAACAGAGACCCAGCCTGAGTATTTGTGCCCACTTGAATATGATGATTGGGGGATACCGTCTATAGAGATTTGGGTAGAGGGAAAGAAGGGGAGGTATCCGGTGGATACTGGAGCCTCTAGTACGGTAGTGGACACCCTGGATCCCACATGGTCACCCTGGTCAATTGGGACTCTCTTTGTTTTAAAAGTATTTACAGAGCATGAACAGGCTGGGGCGGTATCAAAGCCCCTAAAATTTTGGGTAGGAGGCCTAGAAACTAAATGAAAATGCATACTTCTAAGCTGGGATCAGCCCAGCATGGGCGTATTGGGATCAGATTGGATGTTGGCCTATAATGTGATATTAGGCATGGGAAATAACTGCCTGTAGGGCGCAGTGGAGAAAACAAGTATGGGGGAAGTCTGGATAGTTTCAGCAAAACAGGAGGGAATCATGTGTTCCGTCCAAGCAACAGGTCCGTACAATCTGACCACACTATGGGATAAGGCTTCGCCAGAATTTCGGGAAATACTTTGGCAGAACAAGGGAGCGTTCACCACCTATAAGCATGACTGTGGGAGAATAACCACAACAGAGGAGGAGTTCAAGGGTGAGCCCATGACCGGACCTCAGAAACAATATACTTACCCCCGAGAAACCAAGAAAGATCTAGAAAAGGAGGTTGACATCCTTAGTAGAACGGGGACTCTTGTGTTCCATAGCAACTCATCAAATTCCCCAATATGGCTGGTAAAGAAACCAGATGGATACTGGAGAATGACCATTGATTACTGGTTTTTAAATCGGAATATACAGTGGCAGCAGTGGCTGATCTGATTGCTGCAATCCCTAGTGGTGCCCAGGTTTTCACTGTATTAGATATCTATAATGGATTTTGGTCCATACCAGTCTAAAGGAGGACCAGTACAAATTTGTGTTCACCTTCAAAGAACGACGGTATATGTGGACCTGCCTACCACAAGGCTTCCACAATATTCCCTCAGTCTTCCACCAGCCAAATGCCTGAAGGAGTTTAGTCAGCCTGACTGTCTCATTCAGTACTGCGACAACCATACTGAGGATGGGGGAAAAACATAAAATCCTTCTTTATGAAGTGCTATAACTTTTGGAGGCAGCCGGGTTAAAAGTGAACCCAAGAAAAGCTCAAGTAGGACAGAGGGAAGTATAGTTTTTGGGCTTAGTGATCTGGTCCGGAAAGCTTCCCATCAATGGAGCAAGATGGAAAGCAGTTCAGGAATTACCACGACCCAACTCCATAACCTCTCTGCGCTTGTTCTTAGGTCTAACGGACTATTGTAGGGAGTTGTAGAGGACTATGTCACCATGGCAAATCCTCTATTCTGGTCATTGAAAAGGGATGGACTGGGACTGGAGTGAAGACTGTAAGGGAACTTTCATTAAGTTAAAGCAAGACCTCCAAACAGCGCCCGCATTGGGGCCGTGGACTTGAATAAGGAGTTCTATTTAGAGACAGCAGCCACAGACGCGAGGTTTAGCGCAATACTGTTACAAGTGCATGGGAAATTGTGAATGGTTATGTACGTGCTTAAGGTACTCAGCGAAGTTGAGAAAGGGTATTCGGCATGCGATAGACACCTTTTGGCAACCTTCTGGGCAGTGAAGCATTTTAGGATATTCACTGGAACCCAACCGATGACCTTTTTAACTCACCATACCCCCATCAGACTATTAGTAGATGGGCAGTTGAAGGATGCCAAGGTATCAAATTAGAGAATCTCTATCTGGACCCTCCTCCTGAAGGAGGAACATATTAAAGTGCAATGGTTAAAGGAACCTTAGTTGGCGGCAAGTATGGCCTCTGAAGGAGATGAGCACGTGTACTCAGTTGATGGGGCTTGGGAGACTGATGTGGGACTGAAGTCTGGAATTCATTGCGAAGGGAAGAATGTCTATGTGGATGGGTCCAGCTCAGTAACAGAGGGGAAAAGGCAAACTGGGTACGGTATCTATGAGCCCAGGAGGGGAGTGGAATTTGTCTTGAAATTGCCGACCCATCTGAGTGCCCAACAGACCGAGTTGACAGCCATAAACTATGTAGTGACCCACTGAATTCCCAGCACCTTACACCATTTGTTTGGATTCCATGTTGACCTGTAATTCTTGTACACAGTACCGAGCCATTTGGGAACGCCAAGGGCTTAAATCAGCAAATGGGAAACCCTTGGTTACAGCTCTGTTGTTAGCATCAATTCTTGAGGTAGTCCAGAAAAAGCCAGATCAATATTACATCCACAAGGTTAAGGCCCACACAAAAACAAAAACTCAGATGGAAGTTTATAAGAGGGCTGATGAGTTGGCCAAGCAAGGGGCAGCTGGGTGCACCCTCTGGGACCCTTTTGTTATGTTTATGTCAGGTTGCTGGATATATTATATATATCTGATTTATCTCAAAGCAATGCGGATATCACACTTGTATTAAATCATCAACTGGTTTATTTACAGCATTTTGAAGTATCTCAGCTCTTATGAGATCTCAGTACAATGTCATCTTCAGAACAGTCTGTGTTTAGTAAAATCTTCTAGCTATGTCTCTTCTGGTTTCAGTTACAAACTCTTGAGCTCCACCCGTAGGCTTAAGCAATCAAACACAGTGAACACAGATAAGTGGACACACTAATACAATCAAACCCAGGTCAATCAAACACTACACCTTTCAGACAGGACTGGTGATGGCAGTCACCCATAGGATGCTGCCAGCAAAAACAATCCCCTTACCCCAGACCTAAAGGACATTCAGAACCAGAGTACAATGTTACAATCAGTCTTGAAGGCCAAACAGAAAGGGACACCCATTAAGGGACCCTTTGGAGCAAGTGATGTGACAGTAAAGGAAGAGATGTTGTTCAAAGGAGAGAAGTGGGTGTTACCCGAGAGATATCAGGAAGAGTTCTTCTAATTGGCACATGGAGGGCTGGGGACAGGGCACCCGGGGCCCACAGTAACTCAGAGCAGAGTTGAGGAAGTGGACTGGTGGCCCCATGTGGGAGAAGATGTGATAGATCACTGTGAAAACTGTCTCGTGTGCGCTGCCAATAACCCAGACCTGCACAAGTGAAAATCTCCATTAGGCCACCAGAAAGCAGAAGGCCCATGGCAGTGTGTACAAATTAATTTTATTGGACCGCTGCCCACCACATGCTGGGGTAATAAGTACTGTTTGGTATTGTATTCTCTAAATGTGTAGAGGTATTTCCGCTTAAATCCAACACTGCCCCAGCGAAGATGTTGGTGAAATAAGTGCTCTCCAGGTGGGGGCTAGATCAAGAGAGGACCAGGATCAGGGAACCCACTTCACTGGACTGGTCATGCAGGCTACCTTGACGCTGTTGGGAGTTAAGGGGAAAATTACCTATTTCCCACAATCATCAGTCCTCGGGAATTGTAGAAAGGATGAACAGAACTATGAAGTAAAAACTGAGGAAAGAGTTGGGGGACAATCCTAAGAACTGGGATGTGGTACTGCCACTGATTCTGATGAACATTTGAGCCACTCCTTCAAAGAGGACAGGCTATTCACCCATGAACTGATGACAGGGCAACAAATAAGAGCCCCATGCATCTGCGGGTCCCCACTCTTACTGAGACTCTGTTGAGTCACGTGACCAAGGACCAGTATGTAGAAGACCTAAGGGAAATCTTGAAGGGGATGTATTTGGCTGCTGCTAGGAAAATTGGGAAACAACAGGGAACAAGATGCTTTGTATTGCCTTCACTTCCCCCTTTCCCTGGTACAATTTACATTGTTTGATTTGATCCAATTCACTCGTTTGGGCAATTGGACTGCATACACCATGGGACCCCAGAAACCCCAGGAGTGGGACATTAGGGATCAGTCATGGTAAGGAACTATGCCCAAGTAGGGGCTTTTGAACCCTTGTACAAGGGACCATATCCTATTGTAGATAAAACCAGCCCCATGGTGTATGCAGTCCAATTGCCCAAACGAGTATGCAGTACAAAGCCAGAGAACAGTCCTCCCTGTGGCCTACCATCAGTATCCCATGTTCTGGGGGACGGGGATCCAGGAGACCAGCCTGACAGAGAGCCATAGGCCAATCTGATCAAAGGCCATAGCCCAAGCTAAAATGCGAGTCATCACCATCGCAAGGGCCGACAATGGTCATGATTAGTGACTGGATCAAGAGGCCAACAGACAGATACACTCCCCCGCACACTCCACTACCCAGATACCAGAAGAAAGGGAAGCTGTGGTATTGGAATTCCTTCCTCCACAAAACTGAACTTTAAAACTGGACTTTATGAAATATGGGGGGAAACCCCAACCCCCACATGCACTAGTATTGTGAATAAAAGCCAAACCTCGTGACAAAATACACAGAGGCAGGCTGCATTCCAAGGGGTCAATTTCAAACATTCCAACATCACAACAGAACTGATACTGTCAAAGGACTGGAATTTGGGACATTATCATAACAGTGACACAGGATAACTGCATCATGTAACCCAATTAAGTAATTGGGGAGACCCTTGTTACAACTAACCTGCCCCAGACCATAGCATTCACTCCCGTCAATACAGAAGAGAAACCTTTTCATGTGTATCAGCTCTGGAGCCTGGAATACCTCATCCTGGTGGAGTTCATTGTTCTCAATCATGGAAATAACATCAGCACTGAGTGAATCTGTCTGGTCCAGGCAGGTAACAGACGAAAAGGATTAAAAGGTGCTAAGCGCTGACCATCCGGCAGGATGGCTTCAGGAGATGTGTTTATGATATTTCAATAAGAATCATCATAAAAAGATCGAAGGGTTTGGCACTGCAGTCAAGAAGGAGGGTCAGGAATGGCCAACCTGGCTCGTGACCTACAAATTCTCATCGGAAGGACCAACCACATGGAGGATTTTAAGTTATCAGCCAAATCCAAGGGGTATTTGGGGCTAAGCGTTTAAAGCAATTTTAAGTGTAACAACCAAATCCTGGGAAGGTTTGGGTTTTGAATTGAGTGAGTTTGGGACAGAAATGTGGGGTTTTGCCTGTGGTTTTTCAAAAAAGGTTTCTCTTATAAGTCGTGGTGACTTGTGTGTTTGGGTGGGAGCTGAGGTTAAATCGTGGAGGAATTTAAATAGGACTAACCAATCAAGGTGTCATGCAGTGTCCTTTAAATTAGTTTAGAGATCTTTGTATCAGGGTGTTAGGAGGGTTTTAATAAAAACATTTGTGGTTCAGCCCAACCCTGTGTCTGTGCAATTTGTCCTTTATAAAAATCCTAAAGTCAAGAACCATCAGTTAGGGGGAACCTCTTACAAAGCGATGGAAACTCAATAATTAATCAGGTCTGTGTTACCCTGCCACTGAACTATTATTGCTTTTGTCTCCAACTAGTGCTGAGATGCAGAGGCGGCTGTGGTGGATGGCCTTTATCTTGATGGTAGTGGAGGCTACAGGAGGCCCTGAGGTGGAAGGGGGGCCAACTGACTAAGAATATTCAGTATAGAATTATGCAAGGGGGCTGAGGAGGGTATGGAAACTTTGAAGTATTTTGGGAAAGAGGGCATAAATCAGTGAAGATAATCACTGCGTTATGACTGGGTGAGGAAGGGGTCTCAGGCTCCCTTCTGACCCCTTTCTTGGTTTGGCGTAACAGGGTTTAACTTTTAAAAACATAGTTTTTTAGCTTCACCTCAATGAGTCCTTACTCAATGCTCTTTAATTGTAATTGTAAATGAACCAATCAGACAGGCTTTCTTAGGTTTAAACAAGAAAGGTGTAAGTTTATTAACCTTATCACTCTAACTCAGTAAAAATTACTAAAAATACACAACACAACCATGCTAGCATGCATACAAGATAAATATACACAGAAATAGATACGGAGGAGGACAAAGAATTAAAGCGGGAGTAGTAGATGGAATTCAGTAACTGTCTTTAGTTTTGCTGTAAAGTCTTTGATTACAATTAGAGAGCAGTGAGTAAGGACTTTGGTTGGAATTGTGGTCTTGCAGTTCTCGCTGGGGCCCAATGCACACTTTCAAATTTGCTTCTCTGGTACCAGAAGGCAGAGGAGGTCCTCGGTCTTGAGGCTTAAGCTGCTTATGTGGGTCCCTGGAACTTTGCTTGAAAGAGAGACAGGGAGAGAGAGTGAGGTAACTTCCTTCTTTTTGGTCTTCAAGTTGCAGTCTGCCCCAAACCTTTCTGTGAGGCACAATTCAATCAATTCAATCAATTCCCAGTCTGGCGAGCAGGTAAAAACAGCATCATCTGCGAGGATTGTCGATTTCTAAAGTTCTTCAGTCACACTCAGTGGAGGGGGAGGTTTGTCTCTTACAAAGTCAGTGGCTTTCAATGTCTTTTGATCACCACTATTGACAAAACCCATCTCGTTAATTGAATCAGTGAGCACTCCCATTGTCTCTCTATGCAACTGTCTCTCAGAATGCAAATGTGCAACCATGTTTTAGCTGTTCAGCTCTGTGGTCCTTTTAAACATAGTTATGTTCAATGTCCAGTAAGAAGGGTTAATATGTTTCCATTTGGCCAGTGTGGTTTCCGTCACAACTGCATCGCTAATGGGCAACGTGATACTGAACGCTAGCATATATCAGGTGAAGGAAGGACGTAGAGAGTGTGTGTGGTATGTGCCCCAGGCAAGGAGAGACCCAAGTTAGCCACCTTTATCCACAGAGCCGGAGATGAGGTCCAGTTATGGTGAAGGAAATAAAACATGTGGGTATAAGTTATGCCTGAGGAATTTTCGGAAATGAAATGAGGGTCTTTACCAATGCACAGATGATTTAGATCAGCCTAAGGGCAAGGTGCAGGGGGTACAAGTTGAAATTCAGGACAAAAGACCAAGAAAATCTTAGAATCACATAGTCACCTCTCAGATAAACCCTGATTGTCCAACACATTGACCCGGACCAAGGAATGGGCTGATTCTAATCCCAATAGGGAAGGCTTTGTACCATGGGGTGCACTATGAAGTCGTCCCAGTCATTCTGAACTTGACTGATGTAAAACTGCCAGATTAGTGCCTGGTAAAAACTAAACAGTTGTGTGTGGAGATAATGCATACCTTAGTAAAATAACAGGGATGAATAAATCAAGAGCACCCTCAGTTGCAGGAGATCTATGGGAACTGGATGAGAAATCAATCAACTCAATCAATTAACGGGGTAAGATGAAGGAAACAAAGCTTTGTTACTGATGGATTGTCAATTTTTAATACTGGCACGTCAGCGAGCAATCACCTCGACCTGATTGAACTGTCCATCAAGATAGAGCAGATCCAGTGACAAATCTCCAAGAGATTCTGCAACGAACAAAAGGAGTGGAGTCAAAATTGGCTGAAGAGGGTGGGGCCATGACCATACATGTGCAAGCTATAAATATGGCAATAGAACCCCATGCAAGTATCGTTAATAAGTTAATTAAGGAAGATTGTAACGTCTCGGATGAGGCAACCCAAAATGATGTATGTGTGAAGTGTGGGTCATGGATAATTGAACAAGCCAAGGGTAACTTGGAAAAGATTTCTAGGGGAGAGGCTCCCTCATGGTTAACAGATGAACATTTGGAAGCCTTAGTCTCATATGAGAATAACCTGACTACTTGCCAGTTGTGAGGGCTGATTGAAGTTCACCCTGTTGGACCTGATAGTACCCTCTCCAACCTGATCCTCTTGGTTTTGGATTGTAAGAGTCCCTGTGTTATTAGGGCAAGAAAATCCACCTCCAATTTCCCAAGTGGAAAATATTGGGGTAATTAAGAACAGAATGTACGTGCAGTATCATCAGGCTCCACTTTACATGGTGCCTATAGAAAGGAAGTTATGGAAGCATGTTGGTGTGTCCCTACCAAGTGAAATCTAATCTGGCACTTACCTGTGGATTTGAGTCAAAGGATGATGAGGGAGAAGTTAAATGTCCCAATGGAAGACAACTTGGGAATACACTAACCAACTAACAGCTGATCACATACTCCACTAACTGCTCCGCATCCAGAAGAGGATCGTGCATGAGCTTTTTCAAAAACTGTATTCTGTATATAAACCCCTGAAAAAGCCTCCACGGCAGCGCTCAAGAAAGAAGACAGAAGATATGTATCAATGGGAAGAGTCCCGGTGAACCAAATAGGAAGATCTCAGTCAAAGATCACTCCTAAATGACCTACAGCCATCTCAGATTGACCACCTGAGGGGTAACTGTAGGATGTAATTGTAACTGTTTTGTTTAAAAATCTCAATACAGGTGCTGGATTTAATGTCAGATTGTGTCAATTGTAATTCTCAGTCTCCAAATTTAAGAAAGAGGTCAAATCACCGACAGGCATCTGTGATGCTGGGGACTTCAGGAGGAGGCCAAGATGGATCATCTACTCGGCACTTCTGGCTGAAGATGGTTGCAAATTCTTCAGCCTTGTCTTTCGCACTGATGGGTTGGGCTCCCTCATCATTGAGGATGGGGACGTTCATGGAGCCTCCTCCTCCAGTTAGTTGTTTAATTGTCCACTACCATTCATGACTGAATGTGACAGGACTGCAGAGCTTTGATCTGATCCGTTGGTTGTGGGATCACTTTGCTCTGTCTATCATATGCTGCTTCCACTGTTTACCATGCATGTAGTCCTGTGCTGTAGCTTCACCAGATTGGCACCTCATCTTTAGGTGCCTGGTGTTGCACCTGACATGCTTTCCTGCACTCCTCATTGAACCAGGGTTGATCCCCTGGCTTGATGGTAATGGTAGAATGGGGGATATGCCAGGTCTTGACGTTACAGATTGTGGTGGAATGCAATTCTGTTGCTCTTGATGGCTCACAGCGCTTCATAGATGCCCAGTTTTGAGCTGGTTGATCTGTTCTGAATCTATCCTATTTGGCACTTTGGTAGTGCCACACAACAAGATGGAGGGTATCCTCGGTGTGAAGACGGGACTTCGTTGTCGCCACAAGAACTGTGTAGTTTTCACTCCTGCCAATACAGTCATGGACAGATGCATCTGCGGCAGGTAGATTGGTGAGGATGAGGTCAAGTAGATTTTTCCCTCTTGTTGGTTCCCTCACCACCTGCTACAGACCCAGTGTCGCAGCTATGTCCTTTAGGACTCAGCCACCCAGAGTACATTCTGTGCCCTTGCTACCCTCAGTGCTTCTTCCAAGTGGTGTTCAACGTGGAGGAGCACTGATTCATTAGTTGAGGGGGTGGGGGTGGGTGTGGGGTGCAGTGGGTGCTAATCAGCAGGAGATTTCCTTGCCTATATTTGATCTGATGCCATGAAACGTCAAGGGGTCTGGATTCAATGTTGAGGCTCCCGACTCCCTTGCCACTACCTCCTGACTGCATACCACTGTGCCACCACCTCTGATGGTACAGGACATACCCAGGGATGATGATGGAGGAGTCTGGGATATTATCTGTAAGATATGATTATGTTACTTGACTAGTCTGTGGAACAGCTCTCCTAATTTTGGCACAAGTCCCCAGATGGTCATGAGGAGGACTTTGTCGGGTCGACCAGCCAGAGCGTGCTTTTATTGTTTCCAGTGCCTAGGTCAATAGAAGATGATCCATCCGGTTTTATTCTTATTTGAGTTTTCTGTAGCGATTTGATACAACTGAGTGGCTCTCTTGGCCATTTCAGAGGGCACTTGAGAGTCAACCACATTGCTGTGGGTCTGGAGTCATATGTAGGTCAAACCTGGTAAGGACTGCAATTTCCTTCCCTCAAGGACCAGATAGGTTTCATGGTCAACATTACTGAGACTAGTTTTCTTATTCCCAATTTATGAATAAATTAAATTTAATTCCATCAGCTGCTGTGGTAGGATTTGAACGTGTGTCTCCAAATCATTAGTATTGGGCCTCTGGATTACTAGTCAAGTAATATTACCACTATACTACTGTTCTGTTTTTAAACTAAATTCAAATTCTCACATTGTCATGGTGGGATTTGAACTTTTATTATCTGGATTATTAACCAAGGCCTCATAGCCTACTAGTAACATAACTACTACACTACTGTCCCCATATTTATCAATTTAGTAAATACATTTTAAGTATTATGCATCAATGCATGATATCCATGATGCAATTCAAAGCACTTTGAGCAAATGTTTGACAATATGTTCACCATTGTGTATTGCTGCATGATTACCACTTTTACGGACAGCATAGTTACTCACTTTCACTGATACATTTTGGATCAGAATAAAATTCTACCTTCTCATACTGACAATTTAATGGCAGCGTAAAATTAAGCCCCACTATAAGCATAACTTATAAGGGTAAAATTCTCCACCCTCCAAATGCAGACTCTCACTGCTGGGATTGCATGTTGGAAAATTGCATGATGCAGTCCACAATTTTCAACAGGAGGAAAAGCATTGGACCGCACATGCATAATTTCCTGACGTGGTATTCCAAATGGGCAAGGCTCCATATCAGGAGTGCACGAGCAGAAAATATATCCATAATTCCAGACGATTGTTCCATTTTAGAGTTTGGGAATTGAAATCTGACTAAAATTAATTGCATCTGTCCACTCATAATTGAGTATTTTTTTAAAATCCAGCATAATTTAAATATTGCCACAAGTTGGAGTGGCCTTTGGCTTAGTAGTAGGAATTCTTACCTCTGAGCCAGAAGATGCAGGATTCAAAACCTATTGCATACAGTGTTAGTGAGTGGAGAGTGGAGCTCTGGCTCTGAATTCAGTGTTGACTCGTCTCCGGTGGGTGTGGGTTATGCAAACATATAAATCCCTCCTGAAATATAGGACTACCAACCATATTGGCTTGTATAAAAATGATTGGCCATGGAAAGAGTGTTTACATTGTGGTCTGTCAAACTGTTAATCAGTCTGTGACTACTTTACACTATTATCCAAGGGAAGAGTGTGAAGATACAAAATGGCAAACAGATCACATGGCTAGCTTTACTACTGTTATGCTCACAGAACAGTGATGAAATATAAAATGAACTGGAGGAATTATGAAATAAAAGTCAACTGTTGAACTGATATACAAAAAACTGGACACATTTGTGCTAAAGGCAAGAGGAAGTAGAGGTCAGGTGACCCCTCCTGTACTGTCAATAAACATGTTTATCCGCTGTAGACAAAACCCATTATCCATGTCTGAATTAGCTTTGGGGAAAACATATTGAAATGGTAAACAGCCCATTCCATACTAACAACTCCTATCTGCAGGAATCGAGCTAACAAAGACTTTTACAGACAGACTGTTTCTGCAGCCAACCCGAAGAGAATAGGTGTGACATAGCACCACTTTAGCAGAATGGACCATATTCAGACGCCATCATGCATCAGTGGTTCTCATATCTTGGGACATTGTATGAATCAACCCTGGGGAGAGAGCCCTTAGACACCTGACCAGGACCATAACCAGACATATTTCTACCTTAAAAGGAAACTGTTCGGCAATGTAATTTTTACAGATTTTTATGAATAAAGTATATTTTGGAAATAAAAAAAATAAAAAAAATATTTCTACCTTGAAAGGTATTTCTCTGGATAAAGAGAGGCAGAAGAGCCAGAGAAGGTCTTTTCTAGCGATAACAGCTATGAGACAGTTCTAGCTAAGCAGGAACCCTACTGATAACATCTTTTAACAACTGCAGCAGAGAAATTGCAAGGTGACTTTGGAACTCCCCATCTGTCCTGTACACAAAAAACAGGACAAATTCAACCCAGTCAATTACCACCCCATCAGTCTACTCTCGACCATCAGCAAAGTGATGGAAGGGGTAGTCGACAGTGCTATCAAGCGGCACTTGATCAGCAATAACCTGCTCACTGATGCTCAGTTTGGGTTCCGTCAGGGCCACTCAGCTCCGATCTTATTATAGCCTTCGTCCAAACATCGACAAAAGAGCTGAACTCCAGAGGTGAGGTGAGAGTGACTACTCTTGACATCAAGGCAGCAATTGACCGAGTATGACGTTGAGGAGCCCTAGCAAAATTGGAGTCAATGGGAATCGGAGGGGGGGAAACTCTCCGCTGGTTGGAGTCATACCTAGCACAAAGGAAGATGGTTGTGGTTGTTGGAGGTCAATCATCTCAATCCCAGGACATCACTGCAGGAGTTCCTCAGGGCAATGTACTACACCTGACCATCTCCAGCTGCTTCATCAAAGACTTTCCCTCTATCATAAGGTCAGAAGTGGGGTTGTTCACTGATGATTGCATGATGTTCAGCACCATTCGTGACTCCTCAGATACTGAAGCAGCCCACGTCCATATGCAGCAAGACCTGGACAACATCCAGGCTTGGGCTGATAAGTGGCAAGTAACATTCGCGCCACACAAGTGCCAGGCAATGAACATCTCAAACAAGAGAGAATCTAACCATCGCCCCTTAATGTTCAATGGAATTACCATCATTGAATCCCCCCCACTATCAACATACTAGGGGTTACCATTGACCAGAAATTAAACTGGACCAACAACATAAATACTGTGGCTACAAAAGCAGCTCAGAGGCGGGGAATTCTATGGTGAGTAACTCACTTCCGACTCCCCCATGCCTGTCCACCATCTACAAGGCACAAGTCATCAGTGTGATGGAATACTCTCCACTTGCCGGGATGGGTGCAGCTCCAACAACATTCAAGAAGCTCGATACCATCCAGTACCAAGCAACCTGTTTGATGGAACCCCATCCATCACTTTTAACCCCATTCCCAAACATTCACTCCGTCCACCACCAACGCATAGTGGCTGCAGTGTGTACCATATCCAAGATACACTGCAGCAATTCACCAAGGCTCCTTCGACAGCATCTTCTAAACCCACAACCTCTACCACCTAGAAGGATAAGGGCAGCAGATGCATGGGAACACCATCACCTGCAAGTTCCCCTCCAAGCCACACACCATCCTGACTTGGAACTATATCGCCGTTCCTTCACTGCCACTGGGTCAAAATCCTGGAACTCCCTTCCTAACAGCACTGTGAGTGTACCTACACCCCAAAGGCTGTAGCAGTTCAAGAAGGCAGTTCACCCACCACCTTCTCAAGGGCAATTAGGGATGGGCAATAAATGCTGTCCGAGCCAGCAATGCCCACTTCCCATGAACGAATTTAAAAAAAACTGCATCAGAGGCCACAGCAGAACTGATAGTCGGTCCTGGAATCTCTGCAGAAAGTGCTTCATATCACTTGAGGCAGCCACCACCTTCTCAAAGGCAATTGGGTTTGGGCAACAAATGCTAGCCTTATCAGCAATGCTCACATCCCACCAAAGAATTAAAAAAGCAACATTCTGCAGTTGGTTTCCTCCTAATTTGCTGAGCATATTCATAGGATTGCCAACATGCTTCACCAGCTGCACCCAGCCAATTACTTAATACTACACAGGCAACCATATTTTTGCATCTGGAGGTGACCAGACTGACGCCAGCATTGGGATTGCCAATGACCAAAGGAAGCAGGCATATCCCTGCTTCAAAAGATTTCGGGATGCTGGTGAACTGCTAAAATGCCAGAATCTACCTTGTGTGAATCACACTGTTGTCACACTCACAAGAAGTGCAGCAATGAAAATACAGAACCAAACTGTAGGGTTATAAAAAATTGACTTTTCCTTAAAAAGTGGACAATGTGCTGTAAAATGGCCAACAAACATTGGGCTAATTTGGCCTGTATATTCAAACTGTCTCTGTCTGTTAAGAAAAAAAGGATACATTCCAGGCTAGGAGGTGTTAAATACAAGTATCCTGAATTGAATGGGTCTTCTGAAACGGGGAAGCTGTGAAGTAGTCACATCCTGGGCTATTATGTGACCACAATAGGGAGGGGGCCATGCGTCTCCTAACAGGAGCTAATATGAGAGGTTTTTTTTACGTTAAAAGGTATCTCTTTGGAGAGAGAGAGATCATAAAAACATCAAAGAAAGGATGTCTAGTCAGTGCTGTGGAAAAGCCAGGCAAAACAAGAAAGGAGCCCTGCTGTGAATTTTACACTTCAACTTGATGCAGCAGAGAACTGAATGTGACCACTTAACCACCAGAAAACCACAAACACCCAGGCCAGCAACTTTAAAAAGAAACTGTCCATCAAGATTAAACAGATATACCATGATCCCGGAAAAGCTACCTCACTTCAAACCACTTACCCTTTCCCTCTCTATCTATCTATTTTTCAGTGTGTGTGTGTGTGTGAGAGACAGAGAGAGAGTGAATGCATGCATGGGTGTTGTTGTGAGCATTTCGGGAATGAATATTATTCAGTAAATAGTTAATCTTTTGTTTAAAACCTACAAGAAACCTGACACTGTCTGCTTATTTGACAAATAAAACACAAGGGTTAAAACCCTAATAACCAAAACACTTGCTGTGGTCAGTTGGGAGGTGAACTGTGGGAACAAGCCACACCATCACCCACCTAGCCATAACATTATCCTGAATATGATTTTATATAATCTGTGGCTTGCCTGGTTTATCTTAGAGAAGGTCCCAATGGAGATCTAGTGAGTGGGAAAAACTTTCAGCAGCCTAGTTACATTTTTGTTCATACAATCCAGGCACCATATTCCATATTGTTGGTTCCCATTTGCCAGGGATTTTAATATCCTCCTCTGCATTGTACTGACCTCTAAGATGTTGATTGGCTTCAGCAGTCCTGTAAGAAGATGACTTATCTATGGGGAGAAGGATATTGTTGCAGTAATTCCTTTGGACTTCTTACAGTGAACACAAGAACATAAGAAATATGAGCAAGAGCGGACCATTCGGCACCTTGAGCCTGGTGCACCATTCAATAAGATCATGGTTGAAGTTTCTTAATCCCCACATCATGATTAAAATATTTGTAATTAAATCAAATAAGTAAGCAATTAAACAAAAAGAGAACATGCTGAAAATACTCAGCAGGTCAGGCAGCACTGTGGAAAGAAAAACAGAGTTAACGCTTCAGGTCTGTGACCTATCCGGGAGATAGAAAGCAATGAAGGCGAACAAGGTAGAAGAGACAAACAGAAATCCCATCAGACAGAACAGCAGAACTTCTTCAAGGTAGGCATTCCTGTTAGAGAAGTGGCAGTGAATTAAACAATAAAAAACGCAAAATACTGCAAATGCTGGAAATCTGAAACAGAAACAGAAAATGCTGAAAATACTCAGCAGGTCAGGCAGCAGCTGTGGAGTGAGAAACAGAGTTAATGGGCTGAATTTTACCTTAGGCAGACGTAAAAGTTGTTGGTGAACCCACTTCCGCCCAGCCCGGGGATCCAACCCACATTTCACGGGTCCCCGGGCTTTAATTGTCCCGAGGCAGGACTTCCACCTGCTTGAGGGAGGAAGTCCTGCCTCAGAGAGCTGCCGGCCAATCATCACTGGGAGCGGTGGCCACTGCTGGGACTGCAGCCCAGCCGACCAAGGAGGATGCCATGGAGCTGGGACTGCAGGTAAGTTGGGATTGCCTCACTGGGGGGGGTGATGGGTCATGCCAGCAAGGCAAGGGTGGTCATTTGGGGGTGGGGGGGGGGGCATCTTGGGTCCCGGGGAGTGGGTTGAGAGGTGGGGGTGGCCCTCAATTGGGCACCCTGTGCCTGACTGCCATGACACCCCCACCGGGGCGTGGCAAGGCCGGCAGCTATCACTGGGCAGCCTTTCACATCCCCAGCGTGGCAGCTCGCCATGGGTAAAACAGCCATGGAGGCGAGCGAAGTTCCTTAAGTGGCTGTTAAGTGGCCACCTAAGGGCCTTGATTGGCCTGGGGGGGCGGGTGAGCCGTTTTCCCTCCCCACCCCACCCTACCCCGACCGCTGTAAAGTTGGCCGGAGGTGGGAGCAAGACAGGAAGGCCTTCTGGAGCCTCCCACTCAATTTTACACTGCCTCCACGCTACCATCCGGCCCGCCGGGACGGCATAAAATTCAGCCCAATGTTTCAGGTATGTGACCAAGTAAGAAATTAAATTTGCCAGTTCTGGTGGAACATATTCCTGGAGGTGTCATCACAATGTTACATGTCTCCAATTGCCCCACCCCCACTCCTGCCATTGGTCACCCAATATGTCTATACTTGTAGCATCTCACTTCCTATGGCCAATCACAAGCGAATACACTCTTCAATACCAATTTTGATAATTTTTTTGACTGTCAGTCGAACAGCCTTTTTCCCATCTCAGATATTTTATTACTAATAACCAAAGTATTCATAGATTTAAAGAAAAGCATAATATTTTATCACCCTCTCATTTTTCTCCTTAGTTGCTCGAAGCAGTGTCCTGGTGATTAGTCATTCAGTCCTGGAGACACCAGGGCAATCCAGGAGAAATGGATGCATTAGAATTTACCTCACACCTTCCACTCTCCATTTATTTCAGCTCATCCAAAACTCAGCTGCCTATATCCTAACTTGCACCAATGCCCATTCACTCATCGCCCCTGTGCTTGCTGACCTACATAAGGTTCTTGGTCCGTCAACACCTTGAATTTAAAACTCTCATCCTTGTGTCCCTTCATTGTCTCACTCTTCCTTATCTCTAATCTCAGCCAGCCCTACAACCCACTGAGATCTCTGCACTCATCCAATCCTGACATCTTCAACATCCCCTATTTTCATTGCTTCACCATTGGTGGCTGTGCCTTTAGCTGTCTAGGCTCAAAGCTCTGAAATACCCTCCCTGCCTCTCTCTCTTCCTTTAAGGTAAACCTTATAATCTAACTCTTTGGCCAAGCTTTTGGTCACCTGTCCTAATATCTCTCTCTATATGTGGCTTGGTGTCAAATTTTGTATGATAACGCTCCTGTGAAGTGCCTTGGGATGTTTACTGTGTTAAAGACACTAAAAAATCCAAGTTGTTGTTGGAATATTGTCTAATTATCAAATTGTCACATATTATAGCAAGAAAGTTGATGAGGATCCTATTCAATACAACATATTAAAAGAATCAGCTCTCAAGGTTACATCGCAACAAAGTCAACTACCATTACATCATCTGCTGTTCTTTTATATTTTATGTCTCAGTGTGTGATTACTGATGCGCTCAACCTTTCTGTTCTCTCCAATTACCACACGATCTTCAACCTCCCTCTCCTCTCCAAGGTCCTTGAATGTGTCATGGATTCTCAGCTCTGTGCCCATCTCTCCTGTAACTCGCTGTTTGAATTACTCCAGTCCAGCTTCTGCTCTTCTCGGGGCGGTGAAACAGCTCCAAGCAAAGCATGAATGACATTGTCTGTTACTTTGATGCTTTATCCTTCTTCATCCTCCTCAATCTTTCTGTAGCATTCAACCATGGCATTCTCTTCCAATGCATTGCCTCTATAACGCAGCCTCATGGAACTGCTCTCACATAGTTCTATTTCTAAATATCTAAATGTAGCGAGTGCATCTCCAGTAATAGCCTCCCTTGCCTCTCCCGCATCATCAACTCCAGAGTCACCCAAGAATCTATCCTTGGCTCCTTTTTCTCATTCACATGTTTCCCCTTAGTGGAATCATCTACAGGCATTGGGACAATTCCCACATCAGCTCTATCGCTACCACTACCTTTGACCAGTTAACCACCCCTGTACTGTCAGAGTGCTTGTCTGACATCTAGTCTTGCATGAATTACAAGCTCCTCCAGCTCAACATTGGAAAGCCCAAGCTATCATCTTTAGCACCCACCATAAATTCTGCTCCCTTGCCACTGATTTCCTCCCCTCCCTGCACATTGAACCTGAGACAATGAGACAACTGTTATAATCAAGTGAGGAGGGGTTGTAGGGATCCCCTCTTGATCCTTTCCTTGTTTGACCACAACAGATTTATTTATTTTTTTAAAGTGGCTATACTTGCCAATTCAATGAGTATTTACGTGCTATGATTCTAAAAAGAACCAATCAGACAGGTTTTCTTGAGTTTAACAAAGAAAGAGGTTGGCTTTATTGTACTTTGTAAAATAATAATATACTCCAACTTTCACACACACACACACCCATACACACACACTCGAGGTTCTCACACACACACACGCGCACACACGCGCACACACACACAAATAGGTTACAGAGTGGGGAATGATAGATTGGTCAGATTAGAGTCTGGAACAATAAAAAAGGTACACAGTCTATGGAGTTTGGTGGACTCGGCTGGCTTCAGGCTGAGCTCAGTGGTCCTGAGGCTTCCAGTTTGCAGATGTAGACAGCTGATTCAGTGGCTCTTCTGAAGCCAGCGAGGCAGATGATCTCCTTCACAGGGTCTCTGTCTGCAGCAGTGATAGGCCTAGGTGATTATGGCCAGCAGGCAGGGTTCGAAGCTTGCAAGGTGGACTGGAGAGAGAGAGGGAGGAGGGATCCCACATGTGCTTTCTCTTATCCGTGTCTAGCTGCTTGTCTCGGTGGCTGCAGAGGGAACACCAGCTTAAGCACACAGATGGTAGGCCTGTCACATGATTGTCACCCAGTGATTCAACATGATGGCTATCAGTGTCTATTCCCTCTTGCAACTTAATCAGTTCATGTCTAGGAATTCCCTTCTCTCAACCAGGGTCCCATTGTTCAAGTGATTAGGTTTGAGTGGTTCATCTCCACCAGTTTAATGTCCCAAGTGATTGCCTTAATGTCTCGTTAATGGGAGTGGGACAGGTCGTTCACTCAAATTCCCCAGATTATTGTTCTTGAGGGGATTGGGCAGATAACTCGTCTCCACCTCGATGCATTGGAGTGTAGGGTATAGTGATGCAAATTGCGGTGGCCATTTTGGCTGCTCGCAAAGTCATCTTTTATCTGTTTCTTTTTCTTTTTTAAAAATTTAATTCATGTTTCCAGCTGGTGGATTAAAAAATAAGCATTCGGCATAGCATGTTTTCATGACACCATTCTCCAACTTGATATCCTGTTTGGCTCTGAGTTTAGTTTTAGATCCTATTTCCTCCTAACCACAAAGACTGCTCATTTCCAGCCCTGCAACTCGACACAGCTCTGCTCTTGTTTCTGCTACTTCTCTGCTGAAGCCTCATACTTGGCTCCAGATTGAACTATTCCAATGCTCTTCTTGCTAGTCACCCATCCTGCTCCCTCCAAAATCTCCAATTTCTTCCACATGCACCTGTCTGGCACTAATTCCAGCTTGTCTATCATCCCTGTCCTCATTGACTTATATTGGTTCTCCATCTACCAAATATTAATTTTAAAATCTGGTTCTCATTTTAAGCCCTTCTTTGTTTCACCTCTTTGCAATCTCCTTCAACATGTATCGTTACTCACTGGCCTGTTGTGCATCTGCCCTTTTATCATTGGTGTCAATGCCTTGAGCCTGGGTTCTATTCTGCAATTCACCAGCTAATACACTTTGCTCTTCAGCTCCCTTTACTCCTTTAAAAACCTTTTCAAAACCCATCTCTTCGATCAAGGTTTTGGTCTCTCTCCTAACCGTTCCTTTCCTCGCTGGACACCCATTTCTTTACACCTTTTTCTGAAGTCCCTTGGGACATTATTTAGTTTTAGTTTTTAGTTTTAGAGATACAGCACTGCAACAGGCCCTTCGGCCCACCGAGTCTGTGCCGACCATCAACCACCCGTTTATACTAATCCTATACTAATTCCATATTCCAACCACATCCCCACCTGTCCCTATATTATCCCTACCACCTACCTATACTAGGGGCAATTTCTAATGTCCAATTTACCTATCAACCTGCAAGTCTTTGGCATGTGGGAGGAAACCGGAGCACCCGGAGGAAACCCACGCAGACACAGGGAGAACTTGCAAACTCCACACAGGCAGTACGCGGAATTTACCTTAAAGATGCTACTTAAATGTTGTTACTGCTGTCACCATAATAATAGAGTTAGTATTAGAAAATTGCTGAAAACTAAATTATTCAAGATACCATTCGATTATAAACAAAATGTCTCCATCTTCCCCTGATGGAATAGTGGACAAAAGTAACACCAAGAGAACCATACAAATGAGGGTGTTTCCCCAGATTTAATTCACAGTCTGTCTTGAGTTAACTAATCTTAGCTGGGGCAGCTGCTGCAGAGTTTAATTGACCTCAGCCACCTTCGGGTTAGAGAGGGGAGAAATAGTATCCAAGATTTCTATCCAGGGTCATGACCCAGTGACCCTGCTAAAAGGTGTCTTTGACAAAAGTCAATGATAAAGAATATTGGGCATATTGTAAAACAGGTTGTCAATTCACTATCACTTGCTTTGCACTATCTCTGAACACCATTATTATCCCCCTTGTGTGTGAAGCTTGGGTGAAAACAGGACCAGGTTTGGAAATGATGCCCAACATGGTTAAATAACCTATTAATAGTCACTCTGTACGCTGACACTTGTGCTTGGAATTTCCTTAGAGTTGCTCCAGCTCCATCACCATAATTTCACTGAAGTGCATGGAAACTCTGTGGTAGTGCCCTTGCAAACATTCCCGAGCAAGACTCAGAGCCTTGTCGAGCATAGGGAAGAAAAGTGGGAGAAAAATACCGTCATAAAAAAAAATAAACCGGGGTAGCCATCAAACTCCCACCAACGCTACAGTGGTTGAGTGGGAGCGAAGAAAATTCACCCCATAGTATCATATCATTAAGGTGCGATAACCCTTTCACATTTTAATCTGTACTGACTTTTTCTCATAATATTGTTTAAAAATGTATAACGTAAAATAATATTCCATCAAGTACTGCAGGAACCAAATAAGCATGGAAACCCATCACATTTTTATACAGTCCAGCAGAGCAAAGGAACCTGTGGGAGTTATCACTGGTGTTCCCGAGAACATTTCAAAACTGATGACTCTGGCATTCCTAGATAACTTATGTCAAAAAATGACATCACTGATAATAAGCTCAGTAGATGCTTGCCTTTTTATTCTGTTTATTATTCCCTCTGATTTATTTTTAAAATCTATCATTTCAAATTTTTCAGTCGAGTACAGAATTTCAAAACTTTACCTCCCAATGTACCATTTAGAAACTTGTTTTTGCTTGTATAAATATGAACGAAGATACTTTTGTTAAGAATAAAAATTCTAACAGGGCATATTTAATAACAACAGTTCTAAAGGATTCTTTTTTTATTTACCTGATCATGCAACAGTATATACCAAAGGATACCTACTATTTAAGTCGGTCTGGTGGTGCAAGTTACCACAGATTATACTATGTCGTTAAGGGCCAATTTTATCCCAGACCACTCAGCAGAAGCTGGGAGGGTAGGCAGTTAAAATCCCTGGCGTGAGTTAACTGTATCGATCTTGCTAGCTTCAAATGGGTTGCAATCTTGACCTACTCTTCTGACCAGGTAAGAGGGACACCAGTGGTAAGGCAGTGGGATTCTTCTTTTAATATGTATATTGGGTTCCAATGATGTCAGTTAGCTGTTATTTTAACCAGAATCTGTTGTGGAGAAGCATTGTGGTCGGGGGAGGTGGTGGGAATCCTGCAAGCAGAAGAGGCCCAGGAAGGTAAGTGTTTTTTCTCCAAGTTCCTTGTGCAGCAGGAGTCCTCTGGGCCTTCCCACTCTGGGATTCGCTCCCCCTGCCCTGATATCCCTTGCAATCACTTACCTGAGTACCAGGAAGCATTTCTTCAAGTTCCTGGCAGTGAGCTTCTGCTGCCTGAAATTTTGCTTCCACCCACAGTCCAGTTACTGCTTCCTGCCAGCTTCAGGCAGTAGACGGATGAGGCCTAAGCAGATAAGGCCCAGGAATTAAAATCTCCCTGGCCTCATGCCATGGAGGGCTGGATGGTTTATCATTACCTCAGTCCTGTGGCTGGGAGTTAAAGTTGGGTCTGCGCAATTCCAAAGCGCATATTCACTCCTAATTTTCCATGTAAGAAGATAGTAATCGCAGCCTGGTCATTAGACTGGTGCCCGGTCACTTCCCACGGGTAGGGAGAAAATTGATGGATTTTGGGCACATCTTAGTGATTGCTAAACAGTACCATATGAAGAAATCTGGGAAATGGGATCCAGCTTTAAGAAATGTCAGTAAATTCATTTTTTAATAACGCAGTTGACCAGATTAACATATTAACAGATAAACACCAAAGAAGCACAGAAATAGCAGAAAATAAATACAGCAACTACTGTCAGCAAGTCACTCCCATTAAGGCTAAATAACCCTTGATATGGGAAGGGGCATTTCATGCAGTTCATATTCCATGAGCCTGCTGATTATGTAGGAAACTGTTCAGAAACTCTATTGCATTATGGGATGATTTCCCCCAATTACATAAAGTTCATGCCAAATGAGTCCAGAACATAGTTGGTACACAGGCAGTTAGTACCTCAAATGCTTCGGGACTGCATTTAGCATTTATTAGGCCTCAAGACTCGCTGCCCTATAATACTTGAAGTGGATATAAATTTTGAAGGCACAAAATTTACTATCTAAAGGGGCTGAGGTGCCTACTCTCAGAAAAGGTAGATTTTTATCTCTTTGATTCAATGATCCCTCTTGCAGTAGGAAGTCCCTCTTGATGAGACCATGGGCCAGAAAATCAGCCCTACCTCTGAATCCTGCTTCCTTCGAGAGTAGCTTCTTGCTGGGAGTAGAGGATCACGGAATAAGCTCTTTCATTTGATAAATTTGCCAGTACATTGGAATCTACAAAAAGATTGGACCTTTTTTTTCATCTAAAAAGGGCCATTTGCACAATTTAATTCAACACTACTCTATTTTCCATTTGAAAATTAATATTTTTCCTTTGTATTTCTGTCAGTATCAGTAAATCATTTATTACAGGGAGATTTTTAAAAAACTTTTAATTTTCTTTTGTCTTATAAAATAGGGCATTCAAGTTCAATCTTATTGACCATAGGATCATTCCAGTAAAGACTGAAGGCAGCAAATTTAGAATTGTACACATTCCACCCACAGGCACTCTCCTTTCCCCCTCTGCACCTCCATGAGTGCTAACGCTGTTTTTTCCCACACGCCAAGTAGATGCTGGTATCAACTTTTTCTTCCCTTTACCCAAGTAAGTACTGGCTCTCTCCTCTCTCCCTTCAGTTAACTTCACGCTGTCTCCCTCAATCCCCTCCTTAATCAATGCTCCTTTCCCCTCCCTCAGTTAATGCTGGTAGCCTTCTTCCCCACATCCCTTCATTGATGCTAGCGCTTTCCTTCCTCTTCCCCTTCCCTCCTGCCATTCAGAGAATCATACCATTTTTTGCTGATGTAAGTGATTGAATGTAACTGCACAAGATTTACACTCTAAAGGGGCTGAGGTGCTCCCTTAGAAAATATAGATTTTTGACTCTTTTAGCAGGATTCTGGAAAAATCCCTCACATCAGTGAGCAGTATTGGTAGAAGGATTCCTGCTTCTTGCAAGGATCTCCACCCACTGCAGAGTTCAGTAGCTTATAGCAGTAAGGGAGGTGGAACTCTAATATTGTCACACTGAGAGGAGCCCGGCTCATTCTGATTTTTGACATTAAGTGGATATGCAAGCAGTGACCTGAAGTCAGTGAGTTGTGTTTCTATGTTCACAAGCCAAGAGGTGAGCCGATGGCAAACAATTCCTGCTGAGTACCTGGGCTCAAAGACTTCCCAACAAAATGGATGTGAGGGTTTTGGCAAAAACTGGAATAGGCTAATAAATTGGGCATTGTTTAGAGTCTTTGGGGAAAATCTATCTCATTATAATTTTAGTTACCTTTCATCCAATGCTTTTTTGAAAAGAAATTTGTGTGAATACACTTGGCTTTAATTCTTTTTCTCCAAATTCTTTCAGTGCAAAAGTGGTGAACAAAACCTAAAACACAACAGTAATGTTGAAAGTGTTTTTCTAGCACTCTAATCAAGATTCTATTTTACAAATATCTGATCTCATGAACTCTGATAATGTTATACTTCTACTTAACTATATTTATTGTATTTATCCCTTCAACCTATTGGTGACTCCATAGGCTATTCTCACTGCTGAACTCACTTCAAGTCTTCAATTTGCCTGCTCCTTTAAAAAAATTAACTCCAAGGTTTTTAAGGTTAGAATCAGGAGAGAGTTAGTTTTTACTAATCAACTAATCTGAAAGAAAATCTCTGCTTGTGTGTGCTGACAGAGTTTATTCTTCCCAATGCAGAGAGCAAAATGAAGCCGACAGCAGGATCAGGCCTGCCAGCTCCAGACTGTTCATAAACTGATAATAAAACTGCTGTAAAACTGCATTGAAAAGGAGGGGAGAATTAAGTATTGCCATTAAAAATAAAATGTGTTAGTAAACAAGCATTTGTTTTGATAGATTTGAACTTGAAACTTGAACAGGAAAATATCAGGCAGGAAGATATTCTCATATCTATGGAGGATGTCCTTCAGGAAATGTTCCAAAATGATTCAGATAGTGACCTATCCAGTGATTCTGATGAGGATAGGGTATCCTGTAAGATCGAGGAGGAGTCAAACATTGGCAATTGTATGCAGGGCTTGGCACGGGGTTCGGAGATTAAATTAATTTGGATAGGGGAGCCCTTGCTCATATGTAAAATGGTCTACAAATGGGTGATTGCAAGGTAGTGACCTATAGAATACTTTCCACAACTAGTGTGGAGCAACTGGGATTAAACATGACTTGGGAAACAAAAACTTTTTGATATTTTTTACATTGTTTTTTGGTTCTGCTGGAGATTAACATAGCACCAGATAATGTATTGCAGAGAGGTTGAACAAAAATATAATATTGGTTGTTCTGATTCAGACCATCTCCCAACTTTCTACTCATGCTGACCAAAAAAGGCAGCTCCTGCAAGCAGGCCTGCATGTCAGATGAACTGAAAATTGACTTTATGCCCTGAACCAATTGCATATAGCGTGCCTCAAGACAAATCTACATGCCCGTTTCCTACCACTTTATACAGGAAACCAGTCAGGGTTTCTGCAAATAATGGAAAAAGACCATGGTGACAGACCCTATAGCTCAGGCTAAAACTACCAATTTAAATCTATTGCAAGACAAAAATATTTGCAGATGTAGAACAAAAAACAACTTAGTGGGGAGCTGCCATAATTCCTCCCTCCACCCTCAATATCCATAACTAACACCAGACAAAATCGCTATACTGCTTTTGCTTTGCTACCCATTACTTAAAGACAAAGCAATTCTTTCCAAAACATTGTTAAATACAATGGATTAAATTTGCCATTCATATGCATTTCTCTAAACAGAGGTGTATATTTACTAATATCCATTATAAGCCCACCGACTCCCACAGCTACCTCGACGACACTTCTTCACACCCTACCTCCTGTAAGGACTCCATTCCATTCTCCCAGTTTCTCCGTCTCCGACGCATCTGCTCTGATGATGCTACCTTCCATGACGGTGCTTCTGATATGACCTCCTTTTTCCTCAACTGAGGATTTCCCTCCACTGTGGTTGACAGGGCCCTCAACCGTGTCCGACCCATTCCCCGCACCTCTACCCTCACCCCTTCCCCTCCCTCCCAGAACCGTGACAGGGTTCCCCTTGTCCTCACTTTTCACCCCACCAGCCTCCATATCCAAAGGATCATCCTCCGCCATTTCCGCCACCTCCAGCGTGATGCCACTACCAGTCGCATCTTCCCCTCCCTTCCCCTGTCAGCATTCCGAAGGGATCGTTCCCTCCACGACACCCTGGTCCACTCCTCCATTACCCTCACCACATCGTCCCCTTCCCATGGCATCTTCCCCTGCAATCGCAGGAGGTGTAATACCTGCCCATTTACCTCCTCTCTCCTCACTATCCCAGGCCCCAAACACTCCTTTCAGGTGAAGCAGCGATTTACTTGTACTTCTTTCAATGTAGTATACTGTATTCGCTGCTCACAGTGTGGTCTCCTCTACATTGGGGAGACCAAGCGCAGACTGGGTGACCGCTTTGCGGAGCATCTCTGCTCAGTTCGCAAGCAGGACCCTGAGCTTCCGGTTGCTTGCCATTTCAACACTCCCCCCTGCTCTCATGCTCACATCTCTGTCCTGGGATTGCTGCAGTGTTCCAGTGAACATCAATGCAAGCTCGAGGAACAGCATCTCATCTACCGATTAGGCACACTACAGCCTGCCGGACTGAACATTGAGTTCAATAATTTCAGAGCATGACAGCCCCCCATTTTACTTTTATTTTTAGTGATTTTTTTTTTCTTTCTTTTTACATTCTTTTTTACATTTTTTACAATCTTTTTGTTTGCATTTATTTCATTTCATCTTAGTTTGTTCAGTTTGCTTACTCACTGTTTTTTTCAGGATGGCACTTGCTGCTGTTCAATATTCAGTGTATTAACACCTAATTTGTACTAATGCTTTGTCTTTCAACACACCATTAACATATTGTTTGCCTTTGCTCCGTGACCTTTTGGTCAGCTGTCCAATCTAGACCTCCTTTGTTACCTCTTGCCCCACCCCCACCTCACTTGCTTATAACCTGTGACTTTTCTAATATTTGTCAGTTCCGATGAAGGGTCACTGACCTGAAACGTTAACTCTGCTTCTCTTTCCACAGATGCTGCCAGACCTGCTGAGTGGTTCCAGCATTTCTTGTTTTTATTTTATTATATATTGTATATTTACTTTCCTTACCAGTTTTCAGCCCAAATGGACAAAATGAAATTTAACAGAAATGCGACCATGTCTTCCAGTTTAAAAAATCCCCAAACCCTGACCTCACTACAATTTAAAGGATAGAACAGAAACATTATCACTTGAAACAAGATGGATTCTTATTAATTATGCAAGGTAAATTGGTATCATTGAATAAACCCAGACTGTTTATTTAACAATAGTTTTTCAAAAAGGGTAATCAAATCATTATAAATGGTGACTAATCTCTGCACTCAGGTTTGCATTCCATCCTTTTAACAAATTTGAAGCACTGGAATTGTTTGAATTACAGTTTGATGATGCTACATAATAACGGTCAGGGGTGGACTGGCCATATGGGAAATCGGGAGATTTCCTGAATGCCCCTGTGAATGGCCCTGTGAATGGCCCTGTGAATGGCTCTATTATTGGTGCCCCCCGCCCCCGCACCACATTCCATGAAATTCCTGAACAATCCCATATCCTATGGGGACCCAGTCTGCCCTGACAGCGATCACAGCAAATAGGACAAATTCTAAATAATTTCCTCTATTTAAAATACATTTTCTTTTTGATCACTTGCTTCAACATTTTAAAATAGTGCATTCCAGTGTGGAATAAGCACTGAGTCAGACATGTGAGCCTAGGAAAAATAATTCACTTTAGGGTGATTCAAATAAGCTCCAGAACTGAGAGGCAGTGAAATCAGTAAGGTATCTGAATCATCTAGTGCCTGGATCTGGAATATGCAACACAAAATGAACAGTATTCCAACCAGTCAGTCTCTCCAGTCAGTGGAATCAGGACTTGACCAAGAGTCTATGTGAACAATAAAAATGTTTTGAAAGTTTCAGGAACTTTGCTGTATGGATACCATGGCCATGAGGACATTATTTAGTACCATTATTTAGTAAAATTGTGGAGAAGGTGTTGGTGGTTTGTTGTAGGGAACGCTGATGTCTTGTGTAAAAAGACATGCAGGAGATACACATTCTCCTCTCAATTAATAGACCAGATGTCCAAAAGGTTCTACTTTAGATGTGAGGAAAAGGAAATCCAAACAACTGTGAGTGACTGAAATAAAAAATGAGTCAGGTAGTGATTAAAATAATCAGCTTTTGTTCATATTGCACTGGAACAACAAACCATGAAAAGATCTGTGGTAAGAGACAAGGGGATTTGGATGTCCACCTATACAAATCACGAGTGCTCAGGTACAAAAAGCAATCAAAAAGCTGAATAAAATTTTGACCTTTCTCTCAAGGGGATTTGGATTCAAAATTTTGAAGTAATCCTTCAGTTGCATAAATGTTAGGTGCCGACAGGAGTATTGTGTTCAGTTTTGTGCACCAAACTTCGGGAAAGATAACATGAACAGGGAATGCTGGAAACACAAGCAGATCAAGCTGCATTTGTGAAAGAGAAAAAAAGGTATCTTGACCTTGGAGTAGAGATAACACAGTTTCACCAGAATGATACCAAGGCTTAACGGGCTAAATTATAAGGACAGGCTACATAAAATTGATTTGTATTCCCTTGTGTCTCCTATATGTGACTCCAGTCTCACATCAACATATGCATATTTATTCTTTCAGCAGTGAATGTGGAAAGTCCCTTACGACAAAAGATTCTTTCTGGTGCAAACTTTTGAAACATAAAGCCAGTCCAAATGCCAATAATCAAAGGACATCTCTGGTTGTCAAACAAACTGATGCCAATCAACAACCTTAAAGCTGAACTTAAATTTTACTAATTTATACAAAGAATAATATGAGCCATATTTTCAAAGACTCAATGCAGCTGGCAGGGCCTTGCATACTGCTATCAACCAATGGAAAATTGAGCCTTGGATTCAGTGTATGCTACTATCGTGCACTAATGTGTGTATTTCTCTTGTGGTGTTGCACACAGTGCGGTCAATATTAACCTTCATCATCTCGTTATCTGGGTGGTAATGGGCTTAAAATGGGCTTGGTAGCTTTTCTGCCCTGTTAACATTGGCAAACAGGCTGACAACATTTTGAAAGGATCCTACTGCTGGGTGCGCGACCATCCACCTGTCTCAGGTACGAAACCCAGATTAATATACATGTTGTGCCCATGTTTCTTAAAACAGGAAAATCCTGATCTCAAATAAATGTTTCTTTATTTGTTCATGGGCTGTGGGCATTGCTGGCAAAGTCAGCATTTATTGCCCATCCCTAATTGCCCTTGAGAAAGGGGTGGTGAGCCACGTTCTTAACTGTGGCAGTTCTTGTGATGTAGATAATTTCATTGTGCTGTTAGGAAGGGAGTTCCAGGATTTTGACCCATTGATAATGAAGGAATGGTGATATATTTCCAAGTCAGGATGGTGCATGACTTGGAGGGGAACTTGCAGGTGGTGGTGTTCCCATATGCTTGCTGCGGATTGGGAAGTTGCTGCAGTGCATCTTGTAGATGGTACACATTGAAGCCACAGTGCGCTGGTGGTGGAAGGAGTGAATGCTTGAGGTGGTGGATGGTGTGCCAATCAAACGGGCTGCGTTGTCCTGAATGCTGTCAAGTTTCCTGAGTATTGTTGGAGTTGCACTCATCCAGGCAAGCACAGGGTATTCCTTCACACTCCTGACCTGTGCCTTGTAGATGGTGGAAAATCTTTAGTGAGTCAGGAGGTGAGTCACTCATTGCAGAATACCCAGGTTCTGACTTGCTCTTGTATTCACAGTATTTATATGGCTTGTCCAGTTAAGTTTCTGGTCAGTGGTGACTCCCAGGATGTTGGTGGAGGATTCAATCCCATTGAAAGTCAAGTTCTCTCTTATTGGAGAAAACCATTACCTGGCACTTATGTGGTACAAATATCACCTACCACTTATTAGCCCAAGTCTGAATGTCATCCACGTTTTAGCTGCATGTAGGCACAGACTGCTTCATTATCTGAGGAGTTGTGAATGAACACTGAACATTGTGCAATCATAGTGAACATACCCACTTCTGACCTTCTGATTAAAGAAAGGTCATTGATGAAGCAGCTGATGATGGTTGGGCCTAGGACACTACCTGAGAAACTCCTGCACTGATGAACTGGAGCTGAAATGATTGGCCTTCAACAACAACAATCACCTTCCTATATGTGAGGTATGACTAGATATGATGTTCAAAACATGGCAAACTCTCACACAGATGGGGACAGAAATGAGACTTTCTCACTCTGAGCAACTTTCATTAAGCTACTGGAAGTTGAGTACGGAATTACACCATCAGAAGTCTGCAAACAGATGCACGTCTTCTTCATCATCCAACAGTGCGTAACAGACTGGAACATCTTTTTTGACAGCAATGCATGGAAACCTAATTTAAAAAATTAGAAGTGCTAAAAATATGAGTGGGAGGAAATGTAAAAACAAAAATTAGTTATAAAGTGAGGTCGGGCTGGTGCAATGGCACAGAGCATTTCTTCCCAGTTATGAATGGTAACAAGAAATTTCTTTCTATAATTCTGGGTATAAGCCCAGTTCGAATAATTCCCTATTTCAGATTACTTCAGATTGTAACCTGTTGAAGGGAGCTATGCAAAGGCACTACTGCTTTAGCTCATTGCTAAGTTGATTAACAGAATTCCATGATTGTTGAACAGACACTGCATTCCTCAATTCAGTGTATACCCAGTGTCCAGACAGGGCATAATGTCTTTAGATCCTAACTGAAGTGTCATGGACGAAAGGCTATAGACACAACATTAAATATGATATCTTTTTTATTATTAATTCATGGGATGTGGGCATCGCTGGCTAGGCCAGCATTTATTGCCCATCCCTACTTGCCATTGAGAAGGTGGTGGTGAGCTGCCTTCTTGAACCGCTGTTGTCCATGTGAGTTAGGCACACCTACAGTGCTGTTAGGAAGGGAGTTCCAGGATTTTGACCCAGCGACAGTGAAGGAACAATGATATAGTTCCAAGTCAGGATGGTGTGTGGTTTGGAGGGGAACTTGCAGGTGGTGGTGATCCCATGCATCTGTTGCCCTTGTCCTTCTAGGTGGTATAGGTCATGAGTTTAGAAGGTGCTGTCTAAGGAGCCTTGGTGCGTTGCTGCAGTGCATCTTGTAGACGGTACACACTGCTGCCACTGTGCATCGGTGGTGGAGGGAGTGAATGTTTGTGAATGGGGTGCCAAACAAGCAGGCTGCTTTGTTCTGGATGGTGTCGAGCTTCTTGAGTGTTGTTAGAGCTGCACCCATCACACTGCTGACTTGTGCCTTGTAGATGGTGGACAGGCTTCGTGGAGTCAGAAGGCGAGTTACTTGCGGCAGGATTCCTAGCCTCTGACCTGCTCTTGTAGCCACGGTATTTATATGACTACTCCAGTACACTTTCTGGTCAATGGTAACCCCCACGATGTTGATAGTGGGGGATTCAGCGATTGTAATGCCGTTGAATGTCAAGAGGAGCTGGTTCTCTCCTGATGGATATGTTCATTGCCTGGCACTTGTGTGGCGCAAATGTTACTTGCCACTTATCAGCCCAAGCCTGCATATTGTCCAGGTCTTGCTGCATTTCTACACGGACTGCTTCAGTATCTGAGGAGTCACGAATGATGCTGAACATTGTGCAATCATCAGCGAACAATCCCACTTCTGACCTTATGATTGAAGGAAGGTCATTGATGAAGCAGCTGAAGATGGTTGGGCCTAGGACACTACCCGGAGGAACTCCTGCAGTGATGTCCTGGAGCTCAGATGATTGACCTCCAACAACCACAACCATCTTCCTTTGTGCTAGGTATGACTCCAACCAGTGGAGAGTTTTCCCCCTGATTCCCATTGACTCCAGTTTTGCTCGGGCTCCTTGATGCCATACTTAGTTAAATTCTGCCTTGATGTCAAGGGCAGTCACTTTCACCTCACCTCTGGAGTTCAGCACTTTTGTCCATGTTTGAACCAAGGCTGTAATGAGGTCGGAGCTGAGTGGCCCTAGCAGAACCCAAACTGAGCATCAGTGAGCAGGTTATTGCTAAGCAAGTTTCTCTTGATAGCACTGTCATTGACACCTTCCATCACTTCACTGATGATTGAGAGTAGGCTGATGGGGCGGTAATTGGCCGGATTGGACTTGTCCTGCTTTTTGTGTACAGGACCGACCTCGACAATTTTCCACATTGCCAGGTAGATGTCAGTGTTGTAGCTGTACTAAAACAACTTGGCTAGGGGCGCACAGGTTCTGGAGCACAGGTCTTCAGTACTATTGCCGGAATATTGTCAGGGCCCATAACATTTGAGGTATGCCAGGTGCTGCTCCTGACATGCCCTCCTGCACTCTTCATTGAACCAGGTTTGGTCCCCCAGCTTGATGGTAATGGTAGAGTGGGAGATATGCCGGGCCATGAAGTCACAGGTTGTGCTTGAATACAATTCTGCTGCTGCTGATGGTCCACAGCGCCTCATGGATGCCCAGTTTTGCATTGCTAGAACCGAGGGCAGGAAAAACTTCATCACACAGAGTTGTGAGGCTGTGGAATTCACTTCGATGGTTGTAGATTGAAGCAGGAACTACGTCAACATTCAAGATTAGATTGGATAGATAGATAAATATACAGGGGTTGAAGAGGTGTGGGAACAAGGTAGGTAAATAGGTAAGAACTCTTCGCGCACATGGACTTTACACACTGACTTGGACTGATTGAGCCAAGCTTCGTGTATTTCTGAAAAAAGATAACTTACCACTTAAGTCAGCATCTCAGGGTCTGGAGTAAAGAACGTCTGGACTCAGTTCATGTATCTGCTTTCTTAGATTAACTTTGCCAAACTGGATTGTACATTTGATTTTGGCTGAGCAGAAAGATTTCTAAATCCATACCACTGACCCTGTCAGACTGATGTGTGATTCTAGGCATGTGACCAGTCATTTTCATGAAACTTTCTTTCTTTCCTTGTGTTACAGAGTGCAGCCTTAATGCAGAAGTATCCAGCAGCCGATCGTACAGCATTACATAACAATGCACTTCATGCCATCTACTGGGAGAGAAGTATACTTAGTGTTTAGAGTATTAGTGAACAAAGGAAATTAAACGAATGAAGGTAAATTAATAAAGGCAAAAAAAAACTAGTTAAGGAAATGAAAAATGAAAAATGTCAGGCATAATGAACATAAATTAAAAAGAAAGACTGTGATTAAGAAAAAGCTTGAGCAAATTAAATCAATGTACTAATACAGAAGCACATGAGGTGAGGTGATGGAGTCCATTGAGTTTGGTGGAGCGTGGATTTAAGACCATGATTTAAGACCAGGATTGATTCCCATTCTCAGATATTGGGAAGATAGAGTAGCAACCCTGCACTTCCTTACAGGGAAAGAAAGGAAAATCATAAACCAATCATTCTCCTGAACCTTCAAATAGCAGCTCAAACATGGTATTTTCATGACTCCACTGCTGACTCAGCAAACATATCCAGTGAGTGGTTCAAGTCATACATCAGTCTTCAGGAATAGGTGGGTAGCTCTGATAATTAACAATGAGATAAAAGCGGTAGGGAGACAGGATCTTAGCCCAGAAAATCAGAATGTGGAATCATTATGGAGGAAGCTAAGAAATAACAAAGAGGAGAAAATGGCCTTCATTGCAAGGGGATTTGAGTACAGAAGTAAAGATCGTATTGTTTCAATTGGATAAAGCATTGGTGAGGCTACACCTGGAGTATTGTGTACAGTTTTGGTGTCCTTATCTAAGGAAGGATACACTTGCCATAGCGGGAGTGCAATGGAAGTTCACCAGACTAATCCCCAAGATGGCGGGATTGTCTTATGAGGAGAGATTGCAGAAACTGGGCCTGTATTCTCTCGGGTTTCGAACAATGAGAGATGATCTCATTGAAACTTACAGAATTCTTACTGGACATAACAGGGTGGATGTGGATAGTGTTATGAAAGTGATCTTGTTTTTTATTTAAAATATTTTTAAAGGAATTTAAAGTTAAGCTAAATAAATGTTGGATCAATTTTTAAAGCAAGAGGACAGTGAGGGAGCTGGATTAGTAAAATGTTGCTGGTTGTCACATAGTTCAGGTTAGGCTTTGAGCAGAAACCCGGGCAACAGGGGCAGAAAAGTGACAAGAACTCCTTTGATTGGACAAGCCCAGTAGTAACAGAGCACACCTGGGATGGGCAGAAAAAAACTCACCAAGCTTCTTGTTTGTTCGTCAGTGTGTGTGTGAGTTACCTTCTGGAAGGAGATAAAAGTCAAGTGCTGAGGAAATGTCAAAAAAAGGACAGAAGAAGAGAGAATTCCAAGGAAGAACAGAAGACTACAACCCAGCTCGCTTTCTCGCAATTCCCTGAAAAATTCTGTGAAGTTCACTGTGTCGATGTGTCTTGTTTCCTGTATTTCCTGCTAAAAATAATTCTCAACACCGCCTGAAGAGAATTGTTCTAAAGATCCTGCCTGCGTGAGCTCAGAGGTTGGATTGTGTGCCGGTTTGGTGCAGTGTGTCTCATCTGCTATTTTTTCAGGGATGGGCAAGTGATCTGCCCAGGTGTGTTTTATTTGTCTGTAATAGAGCTGTGATCTAAAAATCCTTTTTAACTTTTCCGGTTAACCAGTGTATATGTGTGCGTGAATGTAAAGGGATTAAGGTAAAAAAAGACTTTAAAATTTGGTTACGGTAGAAAGGGGACTTTTTAAAATTTGGTGTTGGATTTTTTTTAATTGATCTATGTGAAATTGTTTTACTTCATTACTAGTTAAGACTTGTTTTATAATAAACTGTTAATTTTGTTGTTCAGTAAAGAAACCTGATTAGTGTGTTTTATTCTGGGAAAAATGGTGTAACTGACTAACCATATTGATAAGTGGGAAAACAAATAGTTGTTTGAAAATACAGAACTTGAGTATTGCTGAAAATAGAGGCATGTTGTCAAAGCTTTTCGTCTTGCACTCATCAGGACAATCTACAAGAATAACTAATGTAAGGGAAAACAACAACTTATATGATATAAGAAGAGAGTGCTGATTGGTTAGCAAGTGGACTCTGATTGGTAGAGGCATTGCCATGGAGAATGCACCAGTTTATGGTGACTGACAGTTAATTGCCAAGCTTTGTTTGAAATTTAAACCAGGCAGCTCGACTCTGATTGGTCAAGGCATTGTCCTGAGGAATAAACCAGCGAATGGCTATCACTTATTTTATTTAGCTGAAACATGCGCAATATTTGTACATATTCTTTCTCTTTGCAAAGAACAGGGCCCTGTGTATTAATATATGTAGCTTCCAGTATGCGCAAATGCACCATACTGTGAGCCCTACTGACATCTTAAATTGGTTGTCAGCGTAATCCTTAGCACACTGAGGATTATTTAGTAAATGCTGTCCAATCGCGGAATCACATCTAATGTTGGACACTGTGTTTTGAGTTTTGCAAGCACGGGCTGGTTGGATACAGCCTGTACTTTACCTGTTGTGAACAGCAGAAGGGGCATGTTGTTTGATACGATCCTCCAGTCTTTGGGACATACGGCCTATATACCTAGCATCACACTGGCATTGAAATTTACATATCACATTATTCATTTGTGCGATAGGCAGGACATCTTTTTGGCTTGACAGCAGCATCCTGTTAGTGGTGAACACCACACCAATTTAAGATTGTCAGTAGGGCTTGCAATGTGGCGCATTTGCATGAACTGGAAGCTACATATATTAATACACACGGCCCTGTTTTTTGAAGACAGAAAAAATATGTACAAATATTGTGCCTATTTCAGCTGAACAAAATAAGTGACAGCTATGCGCTGGTTCATTGCTCAGGGCAATGCCTTGCCCGATCAGAGTCATGCTACCTGATTTAAATTTCAAATAAAGCTTGGCAATTAACTGTCAGTAACCATAAACTGGTGCATTCTCCAGGCAACACCTCTAACAATCAGAGTCCGCTTGCCAACCAATCGGCACTCTCTTCTCATACAGTACAAGTTGTTTTCCTTTACATTGTTTATTCTTGTGGATTGTCCTGATGAGTGCAAGATGAAAAGCTTCGACAACATGTCTCTATTTTTAGCATTACTCAAGTGAGAAAACTTTAATAAATACGTTGTGACCTGTCGAGAAGTGGGACTGAATTAACAGTACACGCCTCCTGCCTCGGTCGTAACATATTTAATTGGGGGCTCATCTGGGGTAAGCCCAATGCCGATGACATACAATTTTAAGTGGAGTAGTAATAATTGAAAAAGGAAAAATAAAAAAAGAACTAGGTTTCTTATGCAATCGAGTAAAGTTTACACCACCAGAATGTCTTTAACAGTTGCTGTGACTTTTCTGGAGAAGGAGAATGTACCCCTGAGTGACTAGAGATACTTAACCAAGGTTAAACTAAAGGATTTGGCAGGCCTGTTGGCATTAGAGTTACAATCAGGCACTAATAAAGCAGGCATAATTGAAGTAATAGCACACCACTTGAAATTGGAAGAAGAAGAAAGCAAACCGGGGGTAGCGTAGTTGAATTAGCTAAAATTCGGTTACAGATGAGGCAGCTTGAACTTGACAAGGAAAAAGAAAAAGAAGTAGCAATAAGAAAACTTGAACAGGAAAAAGAAATAGATAAACTTAAATTTGAGTTTGAAAAAGAAGTGACAATGAAAAAACTTGAGTTTGAGAAAAAGAAAAGGGACAAAAAAAGAGAAAGGGAATACCAGATTAGAAAGCTGGAACTAAGTCAAAGGAGTGATCTTGATTCCAGAGAAAGTTCTAGTGGGGAAAGATCTGTCTCCAGCTTAGGATCCAGTGGAGAGCTGTTTAAATTTGTTCAAGCACTCCTGAAATTTCAGAAAAGGGTCTTAGAGGCATTTTTCATTGCTTTTAAAAAGATAGCCAAACAGATGAAGTGGCCAAAGGAAAGCTGGACACTGCTTATGAAAAGCAGGTTGATGGGCAGAGTTCATGAATGTTATGCCATGCTTTCTGAGGAGGCTTCTGCAGACTGAGATGGCAAAAAAGGCTATTCTCTCTGCGTATGAGTTAGTTCCTGAAGCTTACCGACAAAAATTTTGGGATCTCCAGAGATTATCTGGGCAGACTTAGACAGAATTTGCGAGAGTAAAACAAATTAATTTTGATCATTGGATATGGGCACTAAGGATAGAGGCCATATATGAAAACCTAAGGGAACTAATTCTCCTGGAAGAATTTAAAAATTCACTCCCTCCGTTAGTAAGAACCCATGTAGAGAACAAGAAGGTTTCAAAGGCCAGACAGGCAGGAGAAATTGCTGATGATTATGAGCTTGTGTATAAGCCCAAACACGTTGTCTGTCACCTCCACAAAGCCAAGAAGTATAGAAGGTGGGAGAGTGAAAGGAAGGCACGTAGCTGGAGAGAAGAAGGGATAGCTAGGAACACCCCAGGATCTCCTCCTCAGGCCAGAAAGGAAGGTGCTGAGGGTGGAAGTGAAGTCCGCAAGCCTAAATGTTACTATTGTCACAAGGTGGGACATGTGGAGGCGGTGGAGTAGTGGTATTGTCACTGGACTAGTAACCCAGAGACCCAGGGTATTGCGCTGAGGACATGGGTTCGAATCCCACCACAGCAGAAGGTGGAATTTGAATTCAATCAATAAATTTGGAATTAAAAGCTAATCTAATGATGGCCATGAAACCATTGTCGATTGTTGTAAAAATCCATCTGGTTCACTAATGTCCTTTAGAGAAGGAAATCTGCTGTCCTTACCTGGTCTGGCCTAGGTGTGACTCCAGACCCACAGCAATGTGGTTGACTCTGATATGCCCTCTGAAATGGCCTAACAAGCCAGTCAGTTGTATCTAACTGCTATGCAGTCAATAAAAAGGAAAGAAACCGGACGGAGCACCTGGCATCGACCTAGGCACCAACAATGGCAAACCCAGCCTTGTCGACCCTGCAAAGTCCTCCTTACTAACATCTGGGGGCTTGTGCCAAAGTTGGGAGTGCTGTCCCACAGACTAGACAAGCAACAGTCTGACATAGTCATATTCACGGAATCATACCTTACAGACAATGTCCCAGAAACTGCCATCACTATCCCCGGGTATGTCCTGTCCCACCAGCAGGACAGACCCAGCAGAGGTGGTGGCACAGTGGTATACAGTAGGGAGGGAGTTGCCCTGGGAGTCCTCAACATCGACTCTGGACCCCATGAAGTCTCATGGCATCAGATCAAACAGGGGCAAGGAAACCTCCTGATTACCACCGACCGCCCTCCCTCAGCAGATGTCAGTACTCCTCCATGTGGAACACCACTTGGAGGAAGCACTGAAGGTGGCAAGGGCGCAGAATGTACTCTGGGTGGGGGACTTCAATGTCCATCACTAAGAGTGGCTCAGTAGCACCACTACTGACCGAGCTGGCAGAGTCCTAAAGGACATAGCTGCTTGACGGGCCTGCGGCGGATGGTGAGGGAACCAACAAGAGGGAAAAACATACTTGAGCTCATCCTCACCAATCTGCCTGCCGCAGATACATCTGTCCATGATAGTATTGGTCGGAGTGACCACCGCACAGTCCTTGTGGAGACTAAGTCCCGCCTTCACATTGAGGATACCGTCCATCGTGTTGTGTGGCACTACCACTGTGCTAAATGGGATAGATTTCAAACAGATCTAGCAATGCAAAACTGGACATCCATGAGGCGCTGTAGGCCATCAGCAGCAGTAGAATTGTACTCAACCACAATCTGTAACCTCATGTCCTGGCATATTCTCCACTCTACCATTACCATCAAGCCAGGAGACCAACCCTGGTTCAATGAAGAGTGCAGGAGGGCATGTCAGGAGCAGCACCTGGCATACCTCCAAATGAGATGCTAACCTGGTGAAGCTACAACAGAGCACTACTTGTGTGCCAAACAGCATAAGCAGCATGCGATAGACAGAGCTAAGTGATCCCATAACCAACGGATCTGATCTAAGCTCTGCAGTACTGCCACATCCAGCCGTGAATGGTGGTGGACAATTAAACAACTAACTGGAGGACGTGGCTCCACAAATATCCCTATCCTCAATGATGGGGGAGCCCAGCACATCAGTGCGAAAGAAAAGGCTGAAGCATTTGCAACAATCTTCAGCCAGAAGTGCCGGTTTGATGATCCATCTCGGCCTCCTCCTGAAGTCCCCAACATCACAAATGCCAAACTTCAGCCAATTGGATTCACTCCGCATGATATCACAAAACGACTGAAGGCACTGGATACTGCAAAGGCTATGGGCCCTGACAATATTCCGGCAATAGGAGTGAAGACCTGTGCTCCAGAACTTGCCACACTCCTAGCCAAGCTGTTCCAGTACAGCTACAACACTGGCATCTACCCTGCAATGTGGAAAATTGCCCAGGTAAAAGCAGGACAAGTCCAACCCAGCCAATTACCGCCCCATCAGTCTACTCTCAATCATCAGTAAAGTGATGGAAGGTGTCATCGACAGTGCTATCAAGCGAAACTTGCTTAGTAATAACCTGCTCAGTGACGCTCAGTTTGGGTTCCGCCAGGGCCACTCAGCTACTGACCTCATTACAGCCTTGGTTCAAACATGGACAAAAGTGCTGAACCCAAGAGGTGAGGTGAGAGTGACTGCCCTTGACATCAAGGCAGCATTTGACCAAGTATGGCATCAAGGAGCCCTAGCAAAACCAAGGTCAATAGGAATCAGGGGGAAAACCCTCCACTGGCTGGAGTCATACCTAGCGCAAAGGAAGATGTTTGTGGTTGTTGGAGGTCAATCATCTGAGCTCCAGGACATCACTGCAGGAGTTCCTCAGGGTAGTGTCCTAGGCCCAACCATCTTCAGCTGCTTCATCAATGACCTTCCTTCAATCATAAGGTCAGAAGTGGGGATGTTCACTGATGATTGCATGATGTTCAGCATCATTCGTGACTCCTCAGATACTGAAGCAGTCCGTGTAGAAATGCAGCAAGACCTGGACAATATCCAGGCTTGGACTGATAAGTGGCAAGTAACATTCATGCCACACAAGTGTCAGGCAATGACCATCTCCAAGACAAGAGAACCTAACCATCTCCCCATGACATTCAATGGCATTACCATTGATGAACCCCCACTATCAACAACCTAGGTGCTATCATTGACCAGAAACTGAACTGGAGTAGCCATATAATTACTGTGGCTACAAGAGCAGGTCAGCGGCTAAGAATCCTGTGGCGAGTAACTCACCTCCTGACTCCCCAAAGCCTGTCCATCATCTACAAGGCACATGTCAGGAGTATAATGGAATACTCTCCACTTGCCTGGATGGGTGCAGCTCCAACAACACTCAAGAAGCTCAACACCATCCAGAACAAAGCAGCTCACTTGATTGGCACCCCATCCACAAACATTCACTCCCTCCACCACCAACGCACAGTGGCAGCAGTGTGTACCATCTGCAAGATGCACTGCTGCGATGCACCAAGGCTCCTTAGACAGCACCTTCCAAACCCATGACCTCTACCAACTAGAAGGACAAGGGCAGCAAATGCATGGGAACACCACCACCTGCAAGTTCCCCTGCAAGTCACACACCATCCTGACTTGGAACTATATCGCCGTTCCTTCACTGTCGCTGGGTCAAAATCCTGGAACTCCCTTCCTAACATCACTGTGGGTGTACCTACCTCACATGGACAACAGCGGTTCAAGAAGGCAGCTCACCACCCTCTCAACGGCAATTAAGGATGGGCAATAAATGCTGGCCTAGCCAGCGACTCCCACATCCCATGAATGAAAAAAAAAATGTTCAAGCAGAATGCTGGAAGTTGCGGGGAAAACCCATGGGACTTATTGGGTGCACAAGCCAATGCAGTGAAAGGGGCCCTGAGTGAGAGTACAGCAGATCAGGCTGTAGCTTTGACTGCACCTGTAAGGCCAAGTCAAAACTCACTATGTGTGAAGGGATTGTGAATAAGATACCTGAGCGTTATAGGGAATTCTTGTCGAAAGGAAATGTAACTGCTTATCCCTCAGGTGAGGAAGGCAAACCTATAGTTCTACTTAAGGATACAGGACCCACCCAAACTCTTTTGCTGGGGAAAGGAATAACATTTCCACCAGAGAGCACACTGAACGCTAAAGGTTTAGTGAATGGTATTGGCGGGGAGCATATGCCCATACCTTCGTATCGGGTGCACCTAGAGTATGACCTCATGTCTGGAATGGTAACTGTATGAGTTGTCCGTAGCTTGCCAGTAGACGGAGTTGACCTACTCCCAGGGAATGATTTGGCCAGATCAAAAGTAATAGCTTTGCCAGTCGCCATGGAAAAACCAAGTGAAGTTAAAGAGACAGAACAGTTACAGAAAAAGGTTTCAGGAATTTTTCCTTCATATGTCGTAACCCGAGCAATGGCTAAACAAGTTCCATTGTTGGAGATAAAATTGGCACCACAGTCAGATAGCCGAATATCTGAAACTTTCTTTGGGGATTTGGAGAATCCAAAGGAAATATTTAGTGAATCTTCTCTGAACACGGCTCAGCAAGCTGATCCAGAGTTGAAGGAGGTGACACAATCAGCTCTCACAGAAGCTGAGGAAAAAAAGAGTTCCAGAAGGCTATTATATTGAAAATAGGGTTCTGATGTAGAAGTGGAGACCTCCTTATAGACCTGTGGACGAAGACTGGATGGCTGTTCATCAGATAGTGGTATCGCCAAAGTATCACCGGGCACTATTAAGGTTAGCACATGGGATTCCTCTAGCAGGACATATGGGGATCCGGAAGACCAAACCACATATAAGTCAACATTATTACTGGCCAGGTGTTTCCAAGGATGTGGTGCAATTTTGTAAAACATGCCATACATGCTAGATTGTGGGAAAACAGCAATCTTCCATAAAACCGGCACCTCTAATACCAGTTATTGGGGAACCATTTGGTAGGGTGTTGGTAGACTATGTAGGAACTTTACCAAAAACAAAAGCGGGGCACCAATATATACTTACTATCATGGATATGGCTACTTGTTTCCCTGAGGCCATTCGCTTGAGAACAATTTCTGTTTGGGTAGTGGTAGAGAAGTTAACCCAGTTCTTCACTAGATATGGATTACCGATGGAGGTTCAGTCGGATCAAGGTTCTAATTTCATGTCTAAAAATTTTCAGGAAGTTATGGGTAACACAGTTAAAGTCCTCAGCATACTACCCACAGCCACAGGGAGTTTTAGAATGGTACCATCAGACCCTCAAAACAATGATTAGGGCATACCGTCATGAATATCCCCATGATTGTGATAAAGGGCTAGAATTTCTTTTGTTTGCCACTAGGGATTCACCTAATGAATCGACAGGTTTTAGTCCTTTTGAGTTAGTTTATGGACATGACATAAGATGTCCTCTAAAACTAATTAAAGAAAGATTTTTGGGACAGAGGGAAGAATCTTCTGTTCTAGGTTATGTATCCGTATTCCGGGAACGGCTCACAAGAGCCTGAAAAGTGACGCAGGAACACCTTAAAGCTTGCCAAACAACTATGAGAAATTGGGCAGACAAGCATGCTAAGAGCCAAACGTTTTGGCCAGAGAATGAAGTGTTGGTATTGATGCCTTTACAGGATGAACCGTTGAAGGCGCGGTTCAGTGGTCCATATGAAGTGGTCAAAAGAATTGGTGATGTAAATTATTTGTTTGACACCACAAATTGCCGGAAAAGGAATTGTCTGTGTCATATCAATATGTTGAAACAATATTATAGCCGGAAGGAGGATAAGCAAGCACAGGTATGTCAGGTAGTAAGGACAGTGAAGGATGAAAGGGATAGTGAGGATGAGGCAGAAGGAGGCCTAGACAATTCTCAAATTGAACCTCCTACTATCAGGTGAATTAATACTTAATTGCTAGGGAAATTAGACACTATGCTTTCATGTTTAGATGCAAACCAACGAGAAGACCTAACAGGGCTACTCATAGCATTTAAAAGAGTCTGTAGGGATAAGCCAGGATATACAACTTTAGCCACACATGATGTGGATGTAGGGGAATCTGTTCCTATTAAACACAGGGCGACACAGTGGCGCAGTGGTTAGCACCGCAGCCTCACAGCTCCAGGGACCCGGGTTCGATTCCGGGTACTGCCTGTGTGGAGTTTGCAAGTTCTCCCTGTGTCTGCGTGGGTTTTCTCCGGGTGCTCCGGTTTCCTCCCACAAGCCAAAAGACTTGCAGGTTGATAGGTAAATTGGCCATTATAAAATTGTCACTAGTATAGGTAGGTGGTAGGGAAATATAGGGACAGGTGGGGATGTTTGGTAGGAATATGGGATTAGTGTAGGATTAGTATAAATGGGTGGTTGATGTTCGGCACAGACTCGGTGGGCCGAAGGGACTGTTTCAGTGCTGTATCTCTCTCTCTCTCTAAACAACATCCTTACAGCTTAAGTCCAGAGAAACCGGCCCAGGTAAAAGCAGAAATCCAATACATGCTGGAGAACCACCTTATAGAACCCAATCAAAGCAGCTGGAGTTCACCAGCAGTATTAGTGCCGAAACCTGACTGTTCAACTAAACTCTGTGTAGATTATAGAAAAGTTAATGCAATAACAAGGCAGACTCCTGCCCAATTCTTTGCTTGGAACAACTGGGGGCTTCTGTTTGGAAGGTTGCAATTGGCTGATTTGGTGATAATCTTTGTGAAAGAATTTAAGATTGGAGTGTCAGACTATCCTGATGGAGTTTACTGTTACAACCTTATCACTTAAAGATTATCCACATTGCAGGTAAAAATAATGTTATTGCAGATGCTTTATCGAGAATCCAATTTTATTAAGATATTTGAATGAAAAGAGTGAATAAGTATGAGTGTGAAAATGTGTTTTCTATTTTTCCCACCTTCATAATGCAACACATTTTAAAAATGGTGTTTCGTTCCTCTGAGGGTAGAGGTGTTATGAAAGTGGTTGTTTTTTGTTAAAATATTTTTGAAAGGAATTTATAATTAAGCTGAATAAATGTTGGATCATTTTTTAAATCAAGAGGACAATGAAGGAGCCAGATTGGCCACTGTGTTGTTGGTTTTCATATGGCTCGGGTTAGGCTTCAGAAATCAGCAAATGGTGTCCAAGAAATTGATAAAGAGGAAGAGAACAAAATACGAGAATAAACTAGCAAAAATTATAAAAACACATAAGATCTTCTACAAGTATGAGAAAAGGAAGAGATTAGTAGAATTAAATGGGATATAATGTGGAAAAATGTGAAATTATCCACTCTTGTAGGAAGAATAGAAAAGCAGAATGTTTTTGTCAAGGGTAAGAGACGAGTAAGTATTGGTATTCAGAGAGATTTGAAGTCCTTGTACATGAAACACAGGAATTAACACACAAGTATATCAATCAATTAGGAAAGCAAATGAAGTGTTATCCTTTAGTATAAGAGGGTTGGAGTATCTTTTTATTCAGTCACGAGATGTGGGCATCGCTGGCAAGGTCAGCATTTATTGCCCATCCCTAATTGCCTTTAAGAAGGTGGAAGTGAACTGAGGCCTTGAACTGCTGCAGTCCATATCGTGTAGGTACACCCACAGTGCTGTTAAGTAGGGAGTTCAAGGATTTCCATCCAGTGATACTAAAGGAATGGTGACATACTTTCATGTCAGGATGGTGTGTGTTTAGGAGGGGAATTTGGAGGTCCAGGTCTTGCTGCATGTAAGCATGGACTGCTTCAGTACCTGAGGTGTTGTGAATGGATCAGAGCATTATGCAATCATCAGGAAACATCCCCACTTCCAAACTTATGATGGCGGGCAAGTCATTAATGAAGCAGCTGAATATGGCTGGAGATCAGACACTGCCTGTGATACTCCTGCAGTGATGTCCTGGGGCTGAGATGATTGGCTTCCAACCAACAAAACCATCTTTCTTTGTTTTAGGTACCTTGCCAACAAGTGGAGAGGTTCCCCCGATCTCCATTGATTTCATTTTCACTCGGACTCCTTAATACCACACTCAGTCAAATGCTGCCTTGATGTCAAGGGCAGTCACTCTCACCTCACCTTTGGAATTCAGCTGTTTTTTCCATGTTTCAACCAAGGCTGCAATGAGGTCTGGCGTCAAGTTGTCTTGGCGGATCCCAGACTGAGCATCGGTGAGCAGATTATTGGTGAGTAAATGTCACTTAATAGCACCATCGACAACACCTTCACTTTACTGATGGGGCGGTTATTGGCTGGATTAGATTTGTTCTGCTTTTTGTGGACAGGACACACTTGGGCAATTTTTGCCTTTGTCAGGTAGATGCTAGGGTTGTAGCTGTACTGGAACACTTTGGCAGGAGGACTGACTAGTTCTGGAGCACAAGACTTCAACACTACAACCAGGATGTCTTTAGGGCTTTTACTATATCCAGTGTGCTCAGTTGTTTCTTGATATCACATGGAGTGAATCGAATTAGCTGAAAAATGGCTTCTGGGATGCTGGGGACCACAGGAGGAGGCTGAGATGGGTCATCCACTCGGCATTTCTGGCTGAAAATGGTTACAAATGCTTCAGCCTTGTCTTGTGCCCTCACGTGTTGGTGTCTGCCGTCGTTGAGAATGGGAATGCACATGGAGCCACCTCCTTCCAATAGTTGTTTAATTGTCCACCACCATTCACAACTGGATGTGACAGGACTGCAGAGCTTTCATCTGATCGACTGGTTGTGCGATTTCTTAGCTCTGTCTATAGCATGCTGCTTCCACTGTTTAGCATGCATGTAGTCTTGTGTTGTCGTTTCACCGGTTAGGGAAGGCTGTTCCTGGCATGCTCTTCTACACTCCTCACTGAACCAGAGTTGATCACCTGGGTTGATGGTAATGATAGAGTGAGGGATATGCTGGGCCATGAGTTTGCAGATTGTGATGGAATACAATTCTGCTGCTGCTGATGGTCCATAGCGCTGCATGGATGCCCAATTTTGATTATGTCTGATTATATTAGACCACCCCTGGAGTACTGTATGCAAGGATATATTTGCCTTAAAGGGAGTGCAACAAAGGTTCACTAGATTGATTCTTGGGATGAGAGGGTTGCCCTATGAGGAGAGATTGAGTAGAATGCAGCTATATTCTCTGGAGTTTAGAAGAATGAGAGGTAAACTGATTGCAAAGTATAAAATTCTTAGAGGGCTTGACAGGGTAAATGTTAACAGCCTGTTTCCCCTGGCTTTAGAGTCTATAACTAGGAGTCACTATCTCAGGATAAGGTGTTGGCCATTTAGGATTGAGATGAGGAGAAATTTCTTCACTCAGAGAGTTGTGGACATTTGGAATTCTCTACCGCAGAGGTCTATGCGTTGTTACGACTGAGGTGGGAGGAGTGTACTGTCTTTTCTAGTCCCACTTCTCCGCAGGTCACAACATATATTTAAAAATGTTTACCCAGTTACTGATTTGGTCAATCATATATTCTACTCTTTATCCCAGAATAAATACACCAACCAGGTTTCTTTAATAAACAACAAAATTCTCAGTTTATTATCAAACAAGGCTTATCCAGTAATGAAGCAAAACATTAGCACACAGATTGAAATATGGAAGTTCCCTTTTTAAACTCCCCACACACACTCACACACACACGGAAAAAAATACAGAAATTCTCTCTGCAGAGCTCTGTTACAAAAAAAGACAAAAAAAACTTGCTAATTCTTGAAGAAAAAAAGAGAAGATATGGAAGTGAGTTAGTTGTCCCTTTTGGTCTGGCATCTGGGTATATGGAGACGGGTCACTGAGATCTTTTCTAAAGCAGTTCTTTTCAGCAGGTTTTTCCACCTTCTCAGGAGAGATGCAGCACCAGGGATTTTAGCTGTTCTACACTGGATCTTTGCAGGGTCTCTTCAAAGAGGTAGTATTTTCTTTGGAAAAAACATCAACTGTCTTCAAAACAGCTCACACCCCAACTGAACCAAAACAATATCTCAGAAGCAAAACCACAAACAGGATGTCAACCTCTTGACCGCCATAAACCTTGACATGTGACTTCTCTGTAAACATCTTCCCCAGGTCACCAAGGTTTCTGTTGTTTATTGAGCTTAAAGCACATGATTTCCAGCAAAGGTTGTTTTCAAACAACATCTCAGAGAACTGTCAACAACAAAACAAAGTCCAGCATTTATAAAATCTTCAGCCTTCCAATGAATCCATCTCCACAATTTAAATATGCATCCTAAAATAAAATTTAACAAAAAATATAGAAGCATCTTCATAACAGAGTGCTCAGTTTTTGATTATATACTAGACAGAAACCATAGACTTTTTGACACTAAGGGAATCAAGGGATATGAGGATCGGGTGGGAAAGTGGAGTGGAGGTAGATCAGCCATGATCTCATTGAACAGTAGAGCAGATTGGAGATGCCACATGTCCTATTCCTGCTGCTTTTTCCTATGTTCTTGGGAGTAGGTTATCTGCCTTTCCACTTGCTAAATACATACTGTAACTTTCATTTACAGTTTTTGAGCTGGTTGTTTGAAGGTTCAGAACATTGGTTGGTGCTCTATTTTCCTTTCCCTCCCTGTGATGAAGTGCTGGGTCTCTACTGACTATCTTTTCTCAATATCTGGGAATGGGAACAGACCCTGTGGGAAATCATGGACTTAAATCCATGCTCCACCACACTTTATATTTCAATATCAATAGTCTCCGTCTCCTCACCACAACTCCTTATGCAGTAACATTAGACAGAAAAGATAATATTTTTAACCTCCATCCCAGTTGTTCTACTTCCAAAAAATGAGGTTACCCAGCACATCTGTCTGGGCTTGCCTGATGTTAATACTGCATACAGCATCAATAATTAGGAAAACTCATATTGGGTGGTTGACCCTTATTAACAACACCAGCTTTCTCAGTGTCTTTATCATCACCATTACCTCTTAATTTAGTAAAACACAAGAAGGACGTATGGTTAAATAAGTCCTTAACTCAAAATGAAAATGATTAATTATAGTTTCTGAAAAGAATAAGCATCACAAGGCAGTTTGACAATCAGTCCTGATTGCCATAGGCAAGTGAACTTGGCCATATGACTGGTCTAATGAGTGATGGGGCAGCAAGAATGATGTCAGTTTTTAAAATTCATGCTTAAAACTTGAAATCAGCAGCTTCAGCTGTAAATGAAATCTGGTGTCGGTGGGGGGGGGGGGGGGGGCGGCTGGTTGGGTGGGGGGAGTGCGGTATGGAGAGGGTTCTATTTAAATATCACAGAGCTAGGGGAGCAAAGCTGGTGCTTTGCTGCATTCCTCCAGTGCTGTAATATTTAACTAGTAACTCTTGGTCCTGAAGGCCTAACTCTGGTTGCTGATTTTGAACTGTTATACTGTACTTAAATGACAATCTCTCTCTGACTTAAAATGAAAATGGCTGCTCATACAATTCCTTCATTTTCTTTTGGTTAAATTCTGAGCAATTCATTTCCAGTCCAAACAAGTCGCTATTCCGAGCTATGTTTGGTGCTGCCTAGTTGGGATTAGCAGTGTACACCACTCTTAGAGAATGATTCACCCACAGAATTTTACAATTATTATTGATTTTATAAAACATTTTTGTTATTATGTTGTCCACGATGTTTCTCTGATAATTAATTTTCATCAGCATAAGCAGCGCTCAGGCCTAAATTAGAGGGAAGAGCAATCAGATTAATGAGGAACATAGAAACAGAGGGATAGGAGTAGGCCACTCAGCCCCTCAAGCCTATTCCGCCGTTCAGTTAGATAATGGCTGATCTGTATCTTAATTCAACTTGGATTCAGATGTCCTGATCTGAATTCAAAATGAAAAGAAAAGATGAGCTGCAAAAAAGTAAATGTTAGGACGAGTCTTACAGACCAATGTAGAGCTGGTGGTATAGCCTGGTGCTGCTGGTTCAAACTACTCTCAAAGAGAGAACTGAACCACATTAACTGCAGTTTAACAGCTGAATTGGAAACCTTCCCATTTGTTTCAAATGTAACAAACAAAAATGTAATTGTTTGTTCAGTGCAGTTTAAATTGATTCCTGAAAATTCAAGAATTGTCCCAATGAAAGAATCTGTTATAACCATTCCAGTGACTGGACTTTCTGTCGATGAAAGTATCTGTTTGGCTCAGGCTTGGAAGAGTTAATATCTTCATTGGTTTGATCCAGTTAGTACTGGGAAGAATGAGCTTTCTCACTTGTATGGTTAACATGACTACTAATAATCAACATTGTCAATGTAAGAGGGTTAGCTTTATTCAAGCATCTACTGTGCACAATATAAAGTGTCAGCAGTTGGCAACATTTTGTGATGCTCATAAAAATGCTTGAAAATATCACTAGGTGTCACTCTACACCTATTCGTGTTGCATTCCGCTATTCAGAGCATTGCATCACTTCATGCGCAGTGTTTAAGAATGTGTTTCAAAGTTTTTTTTAACTGATCAAATTTATATTCTGTGGTGAAACATTCACAAGTAAATAATGGTACTGGTTCATTTTCTTAGCATCTGTTAAAGGCTAATGCTAGCCAGTGAAGTATAAAATACTCATTTCAAATGTCTTTCTGGGCTGATTCATCTGGTGACCTACTTTTGAAAATCTCATTCACTTTTAGTTTATCAGATTTTGTTACAGCCCTCAACTATATTGTTCCTATGTCCTGGCCTCTTTTATAGCCAAGGGTACAGATGAGCAACTAAAACAATCCAAAACCAGAAGACAATAACTAAATGTTTAAAACTGCACAAAGAAATATCAAGGAATTCAACACTCAACAAAAATATAATGGCTTGGATTTTGCATTAGCAATATTGATGAGGCAATCAGTTCTCACAGTTAATAAAGTGTAAATCAGACAGCAGCTTCTGAAAAGTACACATACACAATTATACACAGAAATCAGAAAGAAAACCCCAAAGTAAAGGCAGTCAACCGTGGCTAACAAAGGAAGCTAAGGATTGGAGAAGAGTAAAAGAAAAGGCCGATAAAAGTTGCCAGAAATAGTAGTAAACCTGAAGATTGGGAGGATTTTTAGAATACAGCAAAGGAGGGCCAAGAAACTGATAAAGAAAGGAAGAATAGAATATGAATGTAAGCTAACAAAAAACATAAAAACAGACTGTAAAAGCTTCTATAGGTACATAGAAAGGAAATGTTTGGCGAAGACAAATGTGAGTCCATTACAGATAGAATCAGAAGAATTTATAATGGGGAATAGAGAAATGGCAGAGAAGATAAATGATTACTTTGTGTCTGTCTTCACTGAGGAAGATACAAGAAATCTCCCATAATTAGAGATCCAAGGGACTAGGGAGAATGAGGAATTGAAAGAAATTAGTATTAGTAAGAAGGTTCTATTAGATAAATTAATGGGGCTGAAGGTTGATAATTCCCCAGGACCTGATATTCTACATCCCAGAGTGTTGAAAGAGGTAGCTATGGAGATGGTGGATGCGTGATCATCTACCAAAATGCTTTAAATTCTGGAACATTTCCTGAAGATTGGAAGGTAGCAAATGTCACTTCACTATTTAAGAAGGGAGGGAGAGAGAAAACAGGAAACTACAGACCTGTTGGCCTTACATTAATAGGGAAAATGTTAGAATCTATTCTAAAGGATGTGATAAATGGACACTTGGGTCATAATGATCTGATTGGGCATAGTCAACATGGATTTATGAATGGGAAATCATGTTTGATGAACCTGTTGGAGTTTTTTGAGGATGTTACTCACAGAATTGATAAAGGGGAGTTGGTGGACCTAGTATACTTGTATTTTCAGAAGACTTTTGATAAAGTCCCCCACAGGAGTTTGGTTAGCAAAATTTAAGCACATGGGATAGGAGGTAATATACTGGCATGGATTAAGGATTGGTTAACAGGCAGAAAGCAGAGAGTAGGAATAAATGGGTCATTCTCGTGTTGGCAGGCTGTGACTAGTGGGGTACTGCAAGGATCAGTACTTAGGCCCCAGCTGTTCACAATATACATCAATGATTTGGATGTGGGGACCAAATGTAATATTTCCAATTTTGCAGAAGACAAAAACTAGGTGGGAATGTGTGTTGTGACGAAGATGCAAAGCTGCTTCAAGGGGATTTGGACAGATTTAGTGAGTGGGCAAGAACGTGGCAGGTGGCATATAATGTGGAAAAATGTGAGGTTATCCATTTTTGTAGGAGGAATAGATGTGCAGAGTATTTCGTAAATGGTAAGAGATTAGAAAGTGTTGGTGTACAAAGGGACCTGGATGTCCTCGTCAATAGGTCACTGAAAGCTAACATGCAGGTGCAGCAAGCAATTAGGAAGGCTAATGGTATGTTAGCCTTTATCATAAAAGGATTTGAGTACAGGAGTAGTGAAGTCTTGCTTCAATTGTATAGAACCTTGGTTAGACCGCACCTGGAGTACTGTGTGCAATTTTGGTCCCTTTACCTTAGGAAGGATATTACTGCCATAGAGGGAGTGCAATGAAGGTTCACTAGACTTGTTCCCGGGATGGCGGGATTGTCCTTTGAAGAGAGATTGGGGACACTGGGCCTGTATTCTCTGCAGTTTCGAAGAATGAGAGGTGATCTCATTGAAACCTACAAAATACTTAAAGGGATAGTCAGGGTAGATGTTTCCCCTGGTTGGGGAGTCTAGAACAGGGGACACAATTTCAAAATAAGGGGGAAGCCACTTAGAACAGAGATGAGGAAAAATTTCTTTATTCAGAGGGTTGTGAATCTTTGGAATTCTCTACCTCAGAGGGCTGTGGAAACTCAGTCATTAAATATGTTTAAAGTAGAGATTGACAGATTTCTAAATACCAATGACAAAGGGATATGGGGATAGTGTGGGAAAAAGGCATCGACGTGGATGATCAGCCATGATCGTATTGAATGGTGGAGCAGGCTCGATGGGCTGAATGGCCTACTCCTGCTCCTATGCTCCTACGTTCATAGAATGATTACAACACAGAGGAGGCAATTTGGCCAGTCATGTCCATGCCAGCTCTCTGTAAGAGCAACCCAGCCCTATCCCTGTAGCCATGCAATTTTTTTCCCTTCAGGTGCTTTCCAATTCCTTTTTGAAAGCCATAATTGACTCTGTCTCCACCAGGCATTGCATTGTAGATCCTAACCACTCATGGCATAAAAAGGTTTTTTCTCTCTATCTACTCTACCTAGACACCTCCTGATTTTGAGCACCTCTATCAAATCTCCTCTCAACATTCTCTTCTCTGAGAAGAATAATCCCAGCTTCTCCACATAACTGAAGTCCCTCTTCCCTGAAACTATTCTTGTTAATCTTTTCTGCACCCTCTCTAAAGCCTTCACATCTTTCCTAAAGTGCAGTGCCCAGAATTGTACACAATACTCCGGGTGAGATCGAGCCAGTGTTTTATAAAGGCTTATCATAATCTCCCTGTTTTTGTACTCTATGCCTCTGTTTATCAAGTCATGGATCCCATATGAATTTTTAACCAATTTTTCAACTTGCCCTTCAACAATTTGTCCACAAATACCTCCTGGTCCCTCTGCTCCTGCACCCAGTTTAGAATTCTACCTTTTATTTTATATTGCCTCTCCTCATTCTTCCTACCAAAATGTATCACTTCTCTGCAATAAATTTCATCTGCCAAATGTCCATCCATTCCACCAGCTTATTTATGTCCTCTTGAAGTCTATCACTATCCTCCTCACAGTTCACAATACTTCCAAGTTTTGTGTCATTTGCAAAGTTTGGAATTGTGCCCTGTATGTCCAAGTTTAGATCATTAAGATATATCAAGAAAAGTAGTGGTCATAATACCAACCCTTGAGGAACACCACTGTATACCTTACTTCATTCCTAAAAACAACAGTTTACCACTACTCTCTGTTTCCTGTCTTTCAGCCAACTTCGTATCCATGCTGCCACTGCCACTTTTATTCCATGGGCTTCAACATTGTTGGCAAGCCGATTATGTGACACTTTATCAAATGCCTTTTGGAAGTCCACATACACCACAACAACTGCATTACCCTTATCAACCCTCTCTGTTACGTCTTCAAAAAACTCAATCAAGTTAGTTAAACAAGATTTGCCTTTAACATGCTGACTTTCCTTAATTAATCCAATCTTGTCCAAGTGACTGTTAATTTTGTCTCAGATTATGGTTTCTAAAAGTTTTCTCACCACCTTCTTTTGGGCCTCCTTATCTCGAGAGACAATGGATACGCGCCTGGAGGTGGTCAGTGGTTTGTGAAGCAGCGCCTGGAGTGGCTATAAAGGCCAATTCTGGAGTGACAGGCTCTTCCACAGGTGCTGCAGAGAAATTTGTTTGTTGGGGCTGTTGCACAGTTGGCTCTCCCCTTGCGCCTCTGTCTTTTTTCCTGCCAACTACTAAGTCTCTTCGACTCGCCACAATTTAGCCCTGTCTTTATGGCTGCCCGCCAGCTCTGGCGAATGCTGGCAACTGACTCCCACGACTTGTGATCAATGTCACACGATTTCATGTCGCGTTTGCATACGTCTTTATAACGGAGACATGGACGGCCGGTGGGTCTGATACCAGTGGCGAGCTCGCTGTACAATGTGTCTTTGGGGATCCTGCCATCTTCCATGCGGCTCACATGGCCAAGCCATCTCAAGCGCCGCTGACTCAGTAGTGTGTATAAGCTGGGGATGTTGGCCGCTTCAAGGACTTCTGTGTTGGAGATATAGTCCTGCCACCTGATGCCAAGTATTCTCCGAAGGCAGCGAAGATGGAATGAATTGAGACGTCGCTCTTGGCTGGCATACGTTGTCCAGGCCTCGCTGCCGTAGAGCAAGGTACTGAGGACACAGGCCTGATACACTCGGACTTTTGTGTTCCGTGTCAGTGCGCCATTTTCCCACACTCTCTTGGCCAGTCTGAACATAGCAGTGGAAGCCTTACCCATGCGCTTGTTGATTTCTGCATCTAGAGACAGGTTACTGGTGATAGTTGAGCCTAGGTAGGTGAACTCTTGAACCACTTCCAGAGCGTGGTCGCCAATATTGATGGATGGAGCATTTCTGACATCCTGCCCCATGATGTTCGTTTTCTTGAGGCTGATGGTTAGGCCAAATTCATTGCAGGCAGACGCAAACCTGTCGATGAGACTCTGCAGGCATTCTTCAGTGTGAGATGTTAAAGCAGCATCGTCAGCAAAGAGGAGTTCTCTGATGAGGACTTTCCGTACTTTGGACTTCGCTCTTAGACGGGCAAGGTTGAACAACCTGCCCCCTGATCTTGTGTGGAGGAAAATTCCTTCTTCAGAGGATTTGAACGCATGTGAAAGCAGCAGGGAGAAGAAAATCCCAAAAAGTGTGGGTGCGAGAACACAGCCCTGTTTCACACCACTCAGGATAGGAAAGGGCTCTGATGAGGAGCCACCATGTTGAATTGTGCCTTTCATATTGTCATGGAATGAGGTGATGATACTTAGTAGCTTTGGTGGACATCCGATCTTTTCCAGTAGTCTGAAGAGACCACGTCTGCTGACGAGGTCAAAGGCTTTGGTGAGATCAATGAAAGCAATGTAGAGGGGCATCTGTTGTTCACGGCATTTCTCCTGTATCTGACGAAGGGAGAACAGCATGTCAATAGTCGATCTCTCTGCACGAAAGCCACACTGTGCCTCAGGGTAGACGCGCTCGGCCAGCTTCTGGAGCCTGTTCAGAGCGACTCGAGCAAAGACTTTCCCCACTATGCTGAGCAGGGAGATTCCACGGTAGTTGTTGCAGTCACCGCGGTCACCTTTGTTTTTATAGAGGGTGATGATGTTGGCATCGCGCATGTCCTGGGGTACTGCTCCCTCGTCCCAGCACAGGCATAGCAGTTCATGTAGTGCTGAGAGTATAGCAGGCTTGGCACTCTTGATTATTTCAGGGGTAATGCTGTCCTTCCCAGGGGCTTTTCCGCTGGCTAGGGAATCAATGGCATCACTGAGTTCCGATTTGGTTGGCTGTATGTCCAGCTCATCCATGACTGGTAGAGGCTGGGCTGCATTGAGGGCAGTCTCAGTGACAGCATTCTCCCTGGAGTACAGTTCTAGGTAGTGCTCAACCCAGCGGTCCATCTGTTTGCGTTGGTCAGTGATTATGTCCCCCGATTTAGATTTGAGGGGGGCGATCTTCTTGATGGTTGGCCCAAGAGCTCTCTTCATGCCATCATACATTCCTCTGATGTTTCCGGTGTCTGAGGCCAGCTGAATATGACTGCATAGGTGTTGCCAGTAGTCGTTTGCGCAACGCCTAGCTGTTCTTTGTGCAGTACTTCTGGCTGCTTTAAGTGCTGCGGATGTTAAATCGCTGGGGGCTTTCTTGTAGTTCAAAAGTGCAATGCGCTTAGCGGCTATGACAGGTTCCAGCTCTTCATTATGAGATTGAAACCAGTCTGCATTTCTCTTCGCACTTTTGCCGTAGGTGGTCAAAGCTGACTCATAGATGGCGTCTCTGATGTGGGCCCACTTGGTCTCAGCATCCCCTGTGGGAGTGTTTTGAAGGGCTGTTACAAGTGAATTTAGAAATTTTTGTAACAGCTGTGGGTGAGAAATTCTGCTTAGGTTAAACTAACTGGCCTGTAGTTGCTAGGTTTATCATTACACCCCTTTTTGAACAAGGGTGTAACATTTGCAATTCTCCAGTTATCTGGCATCACACCTGTGCCTACGGAAAATTGGAAGATTGTGGCCAATGCCTCTGCAATTTCCACCCTTCCTTCCCTCAGTATCATCAGAGGCATCAGATCTGGTCCTGGTTACTTATCAACTTTAAGTACAGTCAGCCTTTCTAATACCTCTTCTTTATCAATTTTTAGCCTGTCCAGTGTTTCAACTACCTCCTCTTTCAATATGACCTCTATCTCTTTACTGGGTACAATTGATTGTGTAGCAGGAGCTTCACTAACAATGCCACAACATAAGCATTGCAACTTTGCTAGTTGCAGTTTTATATGTAGGTGGGCCAAGGATGCTGTGTCAGCACAATCCAGCTCATGTTTCCCAGATGCCTGCCATATAGGTCACTCCAGAACAACCAGACAAGATAGTGGGCAAGTTGTATGAGTAGACATAGCAGATCATCAATTAGGAAAGTTTTTATTTAGCAATTTTCACTTCTCCTCACACCTTCCACCCTTTACTTGTGGTATTCCATGGGAATCAGGTGACTTTCGTTCTTCACATATGACACCAGGTAGTGTCAGCAATCTGTTCAAGAATGGGGAAAACACAACCAAATCTGATCTTGTCCTCACCTGTATCCAAATGCTTACCTTAGCAGAGGTTGTTGCATAATAAATAGCGGGAATCCTGACTGACTTCTTCGCCTTAAACTGGAGTTCTCAGGATAATCAGAACACCCCAGCTCAGCTAACTATGGAGACCAAGAATTAAAGCAGTAAATGTGTGTGAAGTTATGGAAGATGAACAAGGGCACAGCCATTTAATTTGGTTTTGAGGAGACTTTTGAAGGTGGGAGACAGGTGACAAGGCTGATCAGTTTAAGAAGAGAATTTCAGAAAGTAGAGTTGGGGTGGCTGAAGGTTCTGCTATCAATGGTGGAGTAAAGGCGGTGGGGGGAGTAGGATGTGTTGGAGTGAAGAGAAGATACTGTAGATCAGGGTGGAAAAACAAAGGCGAACTGCTGGGATTTAGGGCTGGAAAAGATTGTAGAGGTAGGATGGTGTCAGGCTATGGAGGGATTTCAAAATGAGAGAAGGATTTTAAAATCAATTCACTGAAGAATTGGAAAGCAGGCAAAAGCAGAGGTGATGGGAATGACTTGGGATAGAACGGGAGGAGCAGGGTTCTGGATGAGTTTATGTAGGGGAACGGTGGCGTAGTGGTATTGTCATTGGACTAGTAACCCAGAGACCCAGGGTATTACTCTGGGACATGGGTTTGAATCCCACCACGGTAGAAGGTAGAATTTGAACTCAGTGAATAAAATCTGGAATTAGATTAGTCTAATGATGGCCATGAAACCATTGTCATAAAAACCCATCTGGTTCACTAGTTTCCTTCACTTTAGGGAAGGAAATCTGCTGTGCTTACCTGGTCTGGCCTACATGTGACTCCAGACCCAAAGCAACGTGGTTGACTCTTTAAATGCCCTCTGAATTGGCCTAGCAAACCACTCAGTTGTATCAAACTGCAACAAAGTTGATAAGGAATGAAACTGGACAGATCACTTGGCATCGACCCAGGCACCGGAAATAACAACGGCAAACCCAGCCCTGTCAACCCTGCAAAGTTCTCCTTACTAACATCTGGGGACTTGTGCCAAAATTGGGAGAGCTGTCCCAGAGACTAGTCAAGCAGTAGCCTGACATAGTCATACTTAACGAATCATACCTTGCAAACAATGTCTCAGACACCACCATCACCATCCCCATCACCAGGTATGTCCTGTCCCACCGGCAGGACAGACCCACCAGAGGTGGCGGCGGCACAGTGGTATACAGTCAGGAGGGAGTTGCCCTGGGAGTCCTCAACATCGACTCAGACCTGCATGAAGTCTCGTGAGGTCAAACATGGGCAAGGAAATCTCCTGCTGATTACGACCTACCGCTGTCCCCGGCACCCACCACCCCGCCCCCCGGCCCCCCCCCCCACCCAGCTCCTGCTCAGCTAATGAATCAGTACTCCATGTTGAACACCACTTGGAGGAAGCACTGAGGGTGGCAAGGGTGCAAAATGTACTCTGGGTGGGAGACTTCAATTTCCATCGCCAAGAGTGGCTCGGTAGCACCACTACTGACCGAGTTGGCCGAGTCTTAAAGGACATAGCTGCTAGACTGGGTCTACAGCTGGTGGTGAGGGAACCAACAAGAGGGAAAAACATACTTGACCTCATCCTCACCAATCTGCCTGCTGCAGAAGCATCTGTCCATGACAGTACTGGTAGGAGTGACCACCGCACAGTCCTTGTGGAGTCAAAGTCCCACCTTCACACTGAGGATATCCTCTATCGTGTTGTGTGGCACTACCACGGTGCTAAATGGGATAGATTTCGAACAGATCTAGCAACTCAAAACTGGGCATCCATGAGGCACTGTGGGCCATCAGCAGCAGCAGAATTGTATTCAAACACAATCTTTAACCTCAAGGCCCGGCATATCCCCCACTCTACCATTACCATTAAGCCAGGGGATCAAACCAGGTTCAATGAAGAGTGGAGGAGGGCGTGCCAGAAGCAGCACCAGGCATACCTCAAAATGAGGTGTCAACCTGGTGAAGCTACAATTCAGGACTATCTGCATGCCAAGCAGCATGCAATAGACAGAGTTCGATCCTACCACCAACGGATCTGATCTAAGCTCTGCAGTCCTGTCACATCCAGTCATAAATGGTGGTGGACAATTAAACAACTAACTGGAGTAGGGGGCTCCACAAATATCCCCATCCTCAATGATAGGGGAGCCCAGCACATCAGTGCAAAAGACAATGCTGAAGCATTTGCAACAATCTTCAGCCAGAAGTGCTGATGTCTGATCCATTTCGACCTCCTCCTGAAGTCCCCAACATCACAGATGCCAGTCTTCAGCCAATTCGACTCACTCCGCATGATATCAAGAAACGAAAGAAGGTACTGGATACTGCAAAGGCTATAAGCCCTGACAACATTCCGGCAATTGTACTGAAGACCTGTGCTCCAGAAGTTGTCACGCCCCTAGCCAAGCTGTTCCAGTACAGCTACAACACTGGCATCTACCCAGCAATGTGGAAAATTGCCCAGGTAGGTCATGTACACATAAAGCAGGACAAATCCAACCCAGCCACTTACCACCCCATCAGTCTACTCTCAATCATCAGTAAAGTGATGGAAGGTGTCGTCGACGTTGCTATCAAGCGAAACTTGCTTAGCAATAAACTGCTCAGTGATGCTTGAGTTCTGCTAGGGCCACTCAGCTCCTGACCTCATTACAGCCTTGGTTCAAACATGGACAAAAGAGCTGAACTCCAGAGGTGAGATGAGAGTGACCACCCTTGACATCAAGGCAGCATTTAACCAAGTATGGCATCAAGGAGCCCTAGCAAAACTGGATTCAATGGGAATCAGGGGGAAAACCCTCCGCTGGCTGAAGTCGTACAAGCACAAAGGAAGATGGTTGTGGTTGTTGGAGGTCAATCATCTCAGCTCCAGGACATCACTTCAGGAGTTCCTCAGGGTAGTGTCCTAGGCCCAACCATCTTCAGCTGCTTCATCAATGATCTTCCTTCAGTCATAAAGTCAGAAGTGGGGATGTTTGCTGATGATTGCACAATGTTCCGTACCATTCGCGACTCCTCAGATACTGAAACAGTCCGCGTAGAAATGCAACAAGACCTGGACAATATCCAAGCTTGGGCTGATAAGTGGCAAGTAACATTCGCACCATACAAGTGCCAGGCAATGATCATCTCCAACAAGAGAGAATCTAACCATCTCCCCTTGACATTGAATGGCGTTATGATCGCTGAATCCCCCACTATCAACATCCTGGGGGTTTCCATTGACCAGAAACTGAAAGGGATTAGCCATATAGATACTGTGGCTATGAGAGCAGGTCAGAGCCTAGGAATCCTGTGGTGAGTAACTCACCTCCTGACTTCCCAAATCCTGTCCACCATCTACAAGGCACAAGTCAGGAGTGTGATGGAATACTCTCCACTTGCCTGGATGGGTGCAGCTCCAACAACACTCAAGAAGCTCAACACCATCCAGGACAAAGCAGCCACTTGATTGGTTCCCCATCCACAAACATTCACTCCCTCCACCACTGACGCACAGTGGCAGTAGTGTACCGTCTACAGGATGCACTGCAGCTACGCACCAAGGCTCCTTAGACAGTACCTTCCAAACCCACGACCTCTACCAAATAGAAGGAAAAGGGCAGCAGATGCACGGGAACACCACCACCTGCAAGTTCCCCTCCAAACCACACACCATCCTGAATTGGAACTATACCGCCATTCCTTCACTGTCGCTGGATCAAAATCCTGGAACTCCCTTCCTAACAGCACTGTGGGTGTACCTACCTCACATGGACTGTGGCAGTTCAAGAAGGCAGCTCACCACCACGTTCGCAAGGGCTACTAGGGATGGGCAATAAACACTAGCCGAGCCAGTGACGTCTACATCCCATAAACGAATAAATAAAAAAGAGTAGGAGCAGAGTGTTTGAGAAATCAAGAATGGGAACTTCAGTAATGGTGAGAGTAAATTAGGAAAAAAGGTCATATTACAAAGGTGGACTTGGCTAAGTGACAGACCAGAGGTGGGTTTTGAAGTTCAGCTCCTGATCAAATAAGACATAGACTGCCACCATCACATCCAGCCTACATAGAAAATAATGTCTTAAAGACATCTGTGTCCCAAAATTTCTGCAATAAAACTTTAAAAATTAATCTTATTGAATTAGTCCAATACTGTTCGTTAAGCAATGGACTAAAGTTATGTACATGAGATTCCGTGCAAGTTTAAATTCAGTGCTGTGAGTTAATTACAAAAGGGACGAAGGAAGAAAAGTCAATTCGTCACCCTGAGCTGTTCTCCAACAGAATACTATGGGCGGCATAATTATAAATGTGCTTTAAATTCAATTCTCAGCGGCACACTGTTGACAAATTCAGTGACCTTATTAAAAATATCACTGCAATAAGGTGAAAGATAAGCCCAGCAACTACAGGCCAGTTAGTTTAACCTTGGTATGTAAGCTTCTTGAGACAATAATTTGGGACAAAATTAATAGTCACTTGGAGGAAGGCGGGTTAATTAAGGAAAGCCAGCATGGACTGGTTAAGGGCAAATTATGTTGAACTAATTTGCTGGAGTTTTTTGAAGAGGTAACAGAGAGGGTTGATGAAGGTAATGATGTTGATGTGGTGTACATGGACTTCCAAAAGGCATTTGATAAGGTGCTGCACAACAGACTTGTGGAATAAAAAGGACAGTAGCAACATGGATACAAAATTGGCTGAGTGACAGGAAACAGTGAGTAGTGGTTAATGGTTGTTTTTCGAATGGAGGAAGATTGTAGTGGAGTTCCCCAGGAGTCAGTGTTTGGACCTTTACTCTTCCTAATATATATTAATGACCTAGACTTTGGTGTACAGGGCACAATTTCAAAATTTATGGATGATACGAAACTTGGAAACATTGTGAACTGTGAGGAGGATAGCGTAGAGCTTCAAAAGGACATAGGTTGGTGGAATGGGCAGACAAGTGGGTAAAATAAAGGGTACAATTCTAAAGGGGTGCAGGAGCAGAGGGACCTGGGTGTTAATGTGCATAAGTCATTGAAGGTGGCAACGCAGATTGAGACAGCAGTTAATAAGAGCATACAACATTCAAAGCTTTATTAATAGGGACATAGAGTACAAAAGGAAGGAATTTATGTTAAACTTGTATAGAACACTGGTTCAGCCTCAACTGGAGTATTGTGTCCAGTTCTGAGTGCCACACTTTAGAAAAGATGTGAAAGCATTAGAGAAAATGCAGAAAAGGTTCACGAGAATGTGTCCAGGGATGAGGAATTTCAGTTATGTGGATGGATTGGAGAAGTTGGGACTGTTTTCCTTGGAGAAGTTTGAGAGGAGATTTGATTGAGGAATACAAAGTCATGAGGGGTCTGGACAGAGTAGATAGGGAAAAACTCTTCCCATTTGTGGAAGGATCGAGAACAAGAGGGCACAGATTTAAGGTAATTGGCAAATGAAGTAATGGAGATATGAGGAGAAACTTTTTCATGCAGCAAGTGGTTATGTTGTGGAATGCACTACCTGAGAGTGTGGTGGAGGCAGGTTCAATCGAGGCATTCAATGGGGAATTGGGTTGTTATCTGAATAGGAAGAATGTGCAGGGCTATGGGGAGGTGGGGGAATGGCACTAGGTAAATTGCTCCTTCGGAGAGCCAGCGCAGATACGACAAGCCAAATGGCCTTTTTCTGAGCTGTAACAATTCTGTGATTCAGCTGATAGATTAATCAGAGCATAAACCAACTCAAAGATTTGTGACAGCAATGGAAATTAAGAATTCAAAGTTATGTGCCTTCTTTCCCTTAAATATACCAGATACCTTACCTTAATGCAACAATTGGTAAACTGCAAGTGTGGACAAGGCATATTTTTGGCTTTCTATAGAACCACATGTAACATTGCTCCACAATAAACCAACCCCCTCGTAACATGGTGCATGATGAATTGAACAGTGACAGTATTTTAAATTCCAAGACAAAATGGCTTGAGAACCAACTGCAGAAGCTTGAAGAGTGGAACAAGATTTAATTTGAATATAAATATCCCAATACACCTGCAACTGAAACCGTGGCCAGCTGGTTGAGAAGCCAGCACTATAACATTATGGCACTGGACTGCTTTGACTTTTCTTTTCACATGATCTAACCATCTCAGAGATGAGGAGGAGGGATTTCCTGCACTATTTATTGCAGTGCCTGCCAATTTGACCAAGAGGTGGTGCCACAGGCAGCATTTGCCACATGTGCCTATACCAGACTGAGCAAGGGCAGTAAAAGGAAAGGGAAGTTGTAACTTAGTAAAAAAGAAAACATTTATGTTTTATGTTTGGTTAGTCTGGCTTGCAGGGATTTCTGAGTCTTTGGTAAGGTTGAACCATAACTGTTTATTACATTTAAGAAACTATATACACTTTACTTAAAGATGTCTAACTCCTCTGATGGTCATGATACTTCTTCTTCTCTTCAAGTCTCTTTGACATGTGACATCTTACATCATCACAGTGGCAGGTGTTACTCACATTGTCCCAGACATTAACCCTTTCAAATGCTTATACTACAGTTTAGGTCAAAAATTATAAGATACTAGTGAAACAAATAGTTAATGTGCTTGTCTGAAATTTTTCTCCCTGCTATTTTGGAAGAAGCAATGACCCTAGCAGAGATTGGAATTTAGGATTAATGCATTAAGTGTTCAGCCACTAGTATCCCACAGTAATTTTAGCACAGTGTTTCCAAGTTATGTATATTTTGCACCGTATGCTTTCTGCAAGTTGTTCATAATTAGTGCACAGATCCAAAAGTTAAAGTATACCAAGGTTTCCACAGAAACAATTAAATTATGATATTTTAGTCCTTTTCATGTGTCCCAAACATAAACCTAACCTACAATTTTGTTTAAGAGGTAAACACAACTCACTACATTATATCACATTCTTAAAACTGAAGGCAAAATAAAGCAAGAGCCCAAATTAAATTGGTATTTTTGTCATTTTGGCAAGTGTGTCCAACTCATTTTTTATCCCGTAAATTTTAGGAATCCTAACATATGGGAAAACTGAAGCAAGGAGGGCTAGAGAGAAGGGAGAGACGCAAGGTTCTATATTTTCCTTCATGGCAGTTTTACTGCCAAAAGTTTGCCGGGACGACAGTTTTATGTACTGGTGTGAGCCTCTCCTTTTTCCTGAGTCAAATTCATTTTAATATTATTGTTCAGTGCTATTTATACCCTCTATTCAGAGGAGGAAAACAGGTGCTGTCTGCAGCCGCTTAAAAGGACATGACAGCTATTTTGTGTGCGAAATAATTTGGATCACATTAACATACTGAGATTCATGGTTCTTCAGGAAACTGAACCCAAGATTTGCAAATTCTTCAGTTGAGCGGTTAGTGGGGCAAAAGAGGACCCAGCATTTCGGCTCCAGGAAAAGGAAGCCCAGTAGAGCATAATGCAGCCCCAGTGAAAGGAAGTGGCCATGGCAGACAACACCACCAGCACCCCTGCAGCTCTACTTAATGCTAGGGGAAGTTTGGCAGATTAGGCAAGGTAAGAGACGACAGGCACAACTTGAAAGAATGCAGTTTTGGAAACATGTTTCATATTTCCACATACTTTACCTTCATCGTCTTGAATACCATGTGCTACTTCCCTAAAATGTGCCGAAGATACCACGAGACACTACACATCTCCTTCATTCTCCAAATATTCTTTTGCTCACAACCTAACATGAAGGGAAGTAGGAAAAGTCCATATAGTAGCACATATCCTTTACCTGGTATCTGTTAATTGTATATTAATTGAGTTTTATTATATTCAGGGGGTGGGGAGTCACTTGTGCTCTTACATATATGACCATACTGAAACTGTGATTGTTGGCTTAGGAGGTGCATGTTTGTAATGTGTGTCTTTGTAAATAAGAGCTTATAAGTGTGTAAAGATTAGGCTCCACTTCTATACTTCACCACTTGGCTATCTGGAATAGAACAGTATCACTCTGTTAAGGCAGGATTACTGAAGCTCAAGTTTATATTTATCATTATCTGTTTGGCAAAGTGGGGAATGTTTTGGAGATTGCTTTGCATAAAGGTCCAAGCATGATGCATACGTTGTGGAGAGGCTAACGAATTGTTTCTTTAAATGGGGCAACAAGGAAAATGGTCACAGGTGAAACCTAGAAAAGGTCTGCAGGATGATCCCCTGCTGTAAATGGAGATATGGGAACAGTTTTTCCTCCTGCAGCAGGTCCTCAACTGCCTGTTAACTCAGCTGAGCTTTTGCTGATTCCTCTTCCTTCTCCGGAGTCTTTGAAATGTTATATCCTTCATAATTTAGCATATCATTACAATAAGAGACAGATTGGCAGCACTGTAGTGAAGAGCTCCTGTGAACTTAATGAGGCACCTGTAGCATTATAGCATCATATAATAGTACAACGCAGAAGAAAGCTATTTGACCTATTGAGTCTGCAGCAAGTTCTTTTTAAGAACAACTCAGTTAGTCTCACTGTCCCTCTCTTCCCCATATCCCTGCAGTGATTTTTTCCCCCCTTCAAGTATTTATCCAATTCCCTTTTGCAGTCTACTACTAAATCTATATCCACCACCTATTCAGACAATGCATTCCCGATCCTAACCACCTTTATCTCATCTCTGGTTCTTTTGCCAATCACCCTAAATCTGTGCCCTCTCACTAATGATCCTTTAGCCATTAGAAATAGTTTCTCTTTATCTACTCTTATATAAATCCTTCATGATTTTGAACACCTCAATCAAATCTCCTCTTGGCCTTCTCTGCTCTAAGGAGTACACCCCCAGCTTCTCCAGTCTATCCATGTAACTGTAGTCCCTCATTCCTGGAACCATTCTAGTAAATCTCTTCTGTACCAGCTCCAAAGCCTTCATGTCTTTCCTAAAGTGTGGTGCCCAAATTGGACACAATACTCCAGCTGGGGCTGAACTAGTGCTTTATTCAGGTTAGGCATAACTTCCTGGCTTTTGTACTCTATGCCTCTATTTATAAAGCCCAGGATTCCATATGCTTTATTAACTGCTTTGTTAACCTGCCTTGCCACCTTCAAAGGTTTGTGCACAACTTCCTCCCACCCCAGGTCTCCCTCTGTTCTTGTACCCCCCACCCCACTTAAAATTGTCACATTTAGCTTGTATTGTGTCTCCTCATTCTTCCTACCAAAATGTATCATCTCACACTTTTCTGCATCCCACCAGCCTGACCTTCTCCTCTTGAAGTCTACTACTACCTTCCTCACTGTTGACTACATTTCCAAGTTTTGCTCCAGCTGCAAATTTTGAAATTGTGCTCTGCACTGAAAAACAAATTCTTTCACAGTGCTAATTATCTGTTCTGACAATTCTGATGACAACCACAACAACTTGCATTTATTTAATGCCTTTAACATAACAAAATATCCCAAGGCACTTCAAAGTTTGACACCAAACCACGTAAGGAGATATTAGGACAGGTGACCAAAACTTTGGTCAAAGAAGTTGATTTTAAAGGAGAATATTAAAGGAGGAAAAGTAGAGAGTTTTGGGGGGGAAATTCCAGAGCTTAGGGCTAAGGCAGCTTAAGGCACTGCCAGCAGTGGTGGGGTGATGGAAATTGGGGCTAGCAGAGATCCCGGAGGGAGATTATAGAGATAGGGAGCGACGACGACATGGAAGGATTTGGAAACAAGAAAGAAAATTTTAAAATCGAGGCGCTGCTGGACCAGGAACCAATGTAGGCCAGTGAGCAAAGGAGCGATGGGTGAAGGGGCTTAATACCAGTTAGGATATGGGTATCATGGGCCTTGTTATTTTAGTGCCCATCTGGGATAAGATGGATCGGGTCTGGGGACATCAGATACTGCTGCAGAGGGTAGCCTCAGTTTCCATGAGCTATTCAGTCATTTGCCTTTCAGCAGTAAAAGGTAGCAACATGATGCACTGCTTCATGATGAAGGGATCATGACAGCCACCTGAGTACCAGGTATTAATAGGCAACATGATGTGTTTACGATCACTTACCGATTGAACATTGAACAAGAGAAACTCATGTTCAGAAAGTTTTAGTATTCTGGAAATGGGAGACCTAAACTGACATTTGTAATCGCTGAAAATAGAGACATGTTGTCGAAGCTTTTCATTTGGCACTCATCAGGACAATCACAAGAATAACCAATGTAAGGGAAAACAACTTATACTGCATGAGAAGAGAGTGCCGATTGGTTGGCAAGTGAACGCTGATTGGTAGAGGCGTTGCCATGGTGAATGCATCAGTTTACAGTGATTGACAGTTAACTGCCAAGCTTTGTTTAAAATTTAAACCAGGCAACTTGACTCTGATTGGTCAATGCATTGCCCTGAGGAATGAACCAGCAAATGGCTGTCACTTATTTTGTTCAGCTGAAACAGGCGCAATGTTTGTACATATTCTTTCTCTCTGCAAAAAACAGGGTCCTGTGTATTAATATATGTAGCTTCCAGTACGTGCAAATGCGCCACACCGCAAGCACTACTGACAATCTTAAATTGGTTGTCAATGTAATTCTTAGCACACCGAGGATTATTTAGCAAATGTGTCCAATCACGGAAACAACAAATACAAAAAATGTTGTCCAATTGTGCAGTGCATCCATCAGTGGCTTTTTAACCCAGTCACTTCATTAACAGCTGATGTCTGGGTTTCTCATCCAATTAGCATCAGCAAGGAGCATAATAACATAATTAAAGGGACACTCCAAACATGCAAGTTGTAACAGTTGGAGTTGTCATGCAGAGACAAAGCAATATTTCAATGGCGCCAAGGCAGATAAAGGCTGCACCTTGCTTCATTGACGCCTCCCTGGGTGAGATACTGGGGCCTATAACACCAGAGGGAGACAATGTTCCCAGTAACAGGAGGAAGAAGCCTACTGCTGACACAAAAGACATGGTTGGACATTGCTCAGGAGGGTCAGCAACACAAGCGTGGTACAATGCTTCTGGTTCCAATGCAGGAAGTGCTTCAATGACCTGAGCAGTGCAGGAAAGGTGAGAGCAATGGCACATTGCCCTACATTCTGATGTGCATATTACCCTAACCTCCTGTCTTCTCAAGTCTACTCTAGCACATTACTCCTAACACCAAATTACCTCTCAGGTACACTCATCCCTCTCTATGCATTTACTCACATCCCCCTTTGTCCATCCACCACGGTCACCCTCAACCTTATGCAATGTCATGCCCATTGCTCATAGTCACCCTCATAAAATGCTCTCCATTCATTGGTGAACATGTTATTACACTCATTCATAGGTCCTTCCTTTCACTCCTTGCAGGAGAGAGCACAGAACATCAGGTAGTGGAAACAACTGTGGGTGGCTCTCCAGTCATCTCGCTACTAACACCTGCAGAGGAGGAGGAGGAGGGGGGGGGCACTGAAGTTCAGTGTAGTCTTGGCATTCTTGGCCATCAGAGATGAGGGCCTTCCCCCTACCTAATGACAGAATATCAGACAACCACATGGCATACAACACTCGCTCATGTTGATGATGTCAACAGAAATACGATTGCGACAATGATGATCACAAGACATGCTTGACAGTTCTCATTCATATCTTTCATCTCACCTAGGGCCTTCAAGCGTCCATCAGGAAGTGTTGAGGTTGCCCATGATAACACGGACTCCTCAAAGAAAGTCACTGCCTCTGAGGGTGCACTGTGACAGGACTCATGCAGACCATACACCAGCTCAGATGTGCACACGTCAATGGTAGAGAGTTAGGTTTTCACATGATGAATTGCACTTCACAAGTAAGCATGATAAGATGGTGCAGACAGCAGTGGAGACCCTGTGTTGGAGGGTGCAGAATATTCCAAGCTCTGTTTAGCTGAACACAGATGCTGTACACTGGGGGCCATCGATGAACTCGATACTTCTTGAGCAGCGGCAGCAGAGAGCATGAGATGTACTGGCAAGCGTTCCAACCACACGATGCATAGTGTGCAGTCGATGGTGCCTTGCACCTGTGGGAAGCCAGCCAGAGCCACAAACATAAGTGTCCATTCATTCTGACTGGCATCACAGGCAAACAAGTCTTGGTGGGCTGCCGACAAATCTTGCTAGTGTCTCCAACAGATCTGTGGAAGGATCCACAGGCAAAAAGTCAAGGGCAGTCGTAACCTTGACAGGCACTGGTAAAGCGTGGCCACCAGGTCCAGTTGGTAGGAGGTCTTGTTCTAGCAGGCTGTAAATGTCTGCCAACACCTTATGCAACACGCTGAACCTCCTGAGACACTGGTCAGACATGTTGAGGAAGCTTATCTTCTGCCTTTAGAACCTGTATGCCAGATATGGCCTCCTGCAAGCTGCTCCTCTCTCTTCTGAACAGTTACAGATCTGTGAGCAGCTTCCTGTTGCTCATTGTGTTCTCAGCTGAGGTCCTATATAAGGCAGCATAACTGGCACCTATACTGAACAGATAGATCACCCCTCCAAATCTTCAAAGTGCAGATGACACCTCCAAAGTCTGTAAAGTCACCTCCCAGCACAAGTTCTGAGAACAAACTCTTTCCCACAAGCAGGAAAGAAAACAGCTGTCAGTACTGAGCACTTATTGGCATATTTCCCGAACACAGCTTCAGCCCCCTTAATTGCCGATGTGTTTTTGCCTTGCTTTCACTGGAGAATTCCAGGAAGTCCAGGAAACCCATGGACCCAAAGTTAATTTAGAAATACCATGTCAATATAACTCTAATTGAGCAATTGACATTAATTAGCAATCCATCTCTCCCAAGTGTGCTTTTTTTCTTTAAGCATAGCCTTGTGTGCTGCAGTGAAATACAAAGTTGACAGGTTGCAGCCAGCTTCCAGACCTGTTGTTAAATGCACTGATTTTCACCCTCACCAGCTCTGAAACCCATGCACTCCTGTAGACTAAAATTCAGCCCGATGGTACTAAACTCAAATGTTGGTTTTTACTTCTGCCCAGAGGATATTAATGGAGATAGACCACAGGTACTGGTGGTAGGAAATCCAATATTGTGCACTGCTGCCTGAGTCACGCCAGATTTACATGTGACACGTGCTCCAGACTGTCTGCATTGCAGGTGAAGGAAAATCTGAATGGGGTTTTTGACTAACAGAATTACTATTAGGCTTCCTCTCCATTTCAATCCAAACAGGCAAAAAATCCAGGCCAATATCTAAACAGATTTGTAGTATGAATTTTAAGATGGCATTAATAGTAGAAGCAAACAGTGAATTAGCATCATGTAGCTTTTATTCTGAAAATATGGCAAGGATCTAAGGCACTTCAAACATTTAAATACACACGTGACAAAATTTAAATGTGACAAGATTGCAGTTTTTATAAATATGCACAGAAAACCATGTACAGGGCTTTAATTGAAGAACAGGTTGATATACAAATAATATCTCAAGTATCACTAAAACCAAATTAGATACAATGATGTAAACAATTTCTAAAAGAATTAAAAAGCTATATTCAATAGTAAATTATGCTATTCTTCATGTAAATTCATTTTTATTAGGGTATGTATAAAATAGTTTGAAAATACTGTATGACTCAATTTTTAACAGATACAATGATTTTGTTTGATATATAAAAGTTACAACAGTCTGGAGATAGCTTTCTGCAACTAAGGGAAACCCAAACAAGGGCCATCCCTCACGTCACCTAAATTTTAATGTAACCAACTCAATTGTATATTTTTGCCAAATATTATAAATACAATGTGATTTAAAATAATGCCATTAATATCATGACACTTGTTTTGATGCAAGTTTATACAGACAACTAGATTATAACTAACAATGAATGCAATAAAATGAGAAAGCTGAACTGCCACATGTGTTCACTGTGGACTAAAACAAAGACACAAGACAGCTTTTTAAAAGAAACACTAATAAATTATGCTCTTGAAGCAAGCTTTGAGGCAATAACGATGCTGAGAGTAAAATGAAGACTTTATAATGCCAGTCCCCATAACGTTTTCCAGTTTAGTTGCTGGTCAGTAGATTGGCAAAGCTACCTTTTTGTATTATTGCTAAAGAAAAAAACTTTTTGCTGGTGAGCTCAGGCACGCATTTACATTCAGTATCTGTCAATATTAACAGGAATACATAGCAGCTTGATAAAAGGACTGGGTCAATGGCAGGTAGGAATCAATCAAATTTGCTTCGCCGGGTTGGGCTTGGAGAGGTTTTTCTTCCTAGCCTGGGTGTACCCTAAAAAGAAAAACACAAACTGAGGAGATTGAAAACTACACTGTTTCAATTTTAAAAAAGATGCATTGAACAATTGTGTAACTTATTCAGTGATCAGTCTATTTTTGTTATTCCAGGGTTCAAACATTAATGTTCCATGAAATTAACTATATAGTTTTGTAACAATATCAACCATTTAAATACACGTATAAATTTCATTTAATCCTCAGTTAATAAAGTGCTCTGAAATTTTAACCCCATTTAAAAATATTTAGCATAAAGTTCTTCTTTGGCCTCCTTATCTCGAGAGACAATCGGTAAGCGCCTGGAGGCGGTCAGTGGTTTGTGGAGCAGCGCCTGGAGTGGCTATAAAGGCCAATTCTAGAGTGACAGACTCTTCCACAGCTGCTGCATAAAAATTTGTTTGTCGGGACTGTTACACAGTTGGCTCTCCCCTTGCGCTTCTGTCTTTTTTCCTGCCAACTGCTAAGTCTCTTCGACTCGCCACACTTTAGCCCCGCCTTTATGGCTGCCCGCCAGCTCTGGCGAACGCTGGCAACCGACTCCCACGACTTGTGATCAATGTCACAGGACTTCATGTCACGTTTGCAGACGTCTTTAAAGCGGAGACATGGACGGCCGGTGGGTCTGATACCAGTGGCGAGCTCGCTGTACAATGTGTCTTTGGGGATCCTGCCATCTTCCATGCGGCTCACATGGCCAAGCCATCTCAAGCGCCGCTGACTCAGTAGCGTGTATAAGCTGGGGATGTTGGCCGTCTCAAGGGCTTCTGTGTTGGAGATATGGTCCTGCCATCTGATGCCAAGTATTCTCCGGAGGCAGCGAAGACGGAATGAATTGAGACATCGCTCTTGGCGGACATACGTTGTCCAGGCCTCGCTGCCATAGAGCAAGGTAGTGAAGACACAGGCTTGATACACTCAGACTTTTGTGTTCCGTGTCAGTGCGCCATTTTCCCACACTCTCTTGGCCAGTCTGGACATAGCAGCGGAAGCCTTTCCCATGCACTTGTTGATTTCTGCATCTAGAGACAGGTTACTGGTGATAGTTGAGCCTAGGTAGGTGAACTCTTGAACCACTTCCAGAGCGTGGTCGCCAATATTGATGGATGGAGCATTTCTGACATCCTGTCCCATGATGTTTGTTTTTTTGAGGTTGATGGTTAGGCCAAATTCGTTGCAGGCAGCCGCAAACCTATTGATGAGACTCTGCAGACACTCTTCAGTGTGGGATGTTAAAGCAGCATCGTCAGCAAAGAGGAGTTCCCTGATGAGGACTTTCCGTACTTTGGACTTCGCTCTTAGACGGGCAAGGTTGAGCAACCTGCCCCCTGATCTTGTGTGGAGGAAAATTCATTCTTCTGAGGACTTGAACGCATGTGAGAGCAGCAGGGAGAAAAAAATCCCAAAAAGTGTGGGTGCGAAAACACAGCCCTGTTTCACGCCACTCAGGATAGGAAAGGGGTCTGATGAGGTGCCGCTATGTTGAATTGTGCCTTTCATATTGTCATGGAATGAGGTGATGATACTTAGTAGCTTCGGTGGACATCCAATCTTTTCTAGTAGTCTGAAGAGACCACGTCTGCTGACGAGGTCAAAGGCTTTGGTGAGATCAATGAAAGCAATGTAGAGGGGCATCTGTTGTTCGCGGCATTTCTCCTGTATCTGACGAAGGGAGAACAGCATGTCAATGGTCGATCTCTCTGCTCGAAAGCCACACTGTGCCTCAGGGTAGACGCGCTCAGCCAGCTTCTGGAGCCTGTTTAAAGTGACTCGAGCAAAGACTTTCCCCACTATGCTGAGCAGGGAGATTCCACGGTAGTTGTTGCAGTCACCGCGGTCACCTTTGTTTTTATACAGGGTGATGATATTGGCATCGCGCATGTCCTGAGGTACTGCTCCCTCGTATAGCTGAGTATAGCAGGCTTGGCACTCTTGATTATTTCAGGGGTAATGCTGTCCTTCCCAGGGGTTGTTCCGCTGGCTAGAGAATCAATGGCATCACTGAGTTCCGATTTTGTTGGCTGTATGTCCAGCTCATCCATGACTGGTAGAGGCTGGGCTGCATTGAGGGCAGTCTCAGTGACAACATTCTCCCTGGAGTACAGTTCTAGGTAGTGCTCAACTCAGCGGTCCATTTGCTTGCTTTGGTCAGTGATTATGTCCCCTGATTTAGATTTGAGGGGGGCGATCTTCTTGATGGTTGGCCCAAAAGCTCTCTTAATGCCATCATACATTCCTCTGATGTTTCCGGTGTCTGAGGCCAGCTGAATATGACTGCATAGGTGTTGCCAGTAGTCATTTGCGCAGCGCCTGGCTGTTCTTTGTGCAGTGCTTCTGGCTGCTTTAAGTGCTACGGATGTTAACTCGCTGGGGGCTTTCTTGTAGTTCAACAGTGCAATGCGCTTAGCGGCTATGACAGGTTCCAGCTCTTCAATATGAGATTGAAACCAGTCTGCATTCCTCTTTGCACGTTTGCCGTAGGTGGTCAAAGCTGACTCATAGATGGCGTCTCTGATGTGGGCCCACTTGGTCTCAGCATCCCCTGTGGGAGTGTTTTGAAGGGCTGTTACAAGTGAGTTTAGAAATCTTTGTAACAGCTGTGGATGAGAAATTCTGCTCGTGTTGATGCGCGGGTGGCCCTTCTGCTTGGAATGATGCAACTTCTTTGGTCTGAGTCTAACCTTGCTGCACACCAGGGAGTGGTCGGTGTCGCAGTCCGCGCTGTGGAAGCTGCGTGTGATTTGAACACTGTTTAAGGAGGCTCGCCTTGTGACGATGAGGTCTAGCTGGTGCCAACGACGCGATCTTGGGTGCCTCCATGAAACCTAGTGACAGGGTTTAGTGTGAAAGAACGAGTTGGTGATGCAGAGGTTATGATAGGTACACAACTCAAGCAGTCTCTGCCCATTCTCATTCATCCTTCCAACGCCATGGCGCCCAAGGCAGGAGGGCCATGAGTCATGGTCGGCCCCAACCCTGGCATTAAAGTCCCCCAGCAGGAACAGGTGGTCGGTGTTGGGGATGCTACTAATGATATTATGGAGTTCCTCATAGAACTGGTCTTTAGCTTCAGGTGGGGAGCAGAGTGTTGGAGCATAGATGCTGAGTAGGTGTACGGGACCAGAGAATAGAGAACTACTACTTTAGCATAAAGTAGTTCTCTATTAAGTACAGTATTAGATGCAGAATATACTCTGAAATGCATCAGACTGGCTAGAGTTATCTGCAATGAAATAACTAATAAAGCTGTGCATTTGTACAAGATGTTGCAACGACAACTAACTGACAAGGGGCATGCCCAGAATTCCACAGATGCTGGGTGAAAAGTCTCACCTATCTAGTTATAGAAAACACAGAGTTCAGGGTTGCCATTTTCATCACAGGGCAGATGGAATAAAAGGTCGTTAGTCAGGCTGAGCTGCTCACAGACTGAGTAGCATTGCCCTCGAACATGGCTGGGGTGTGTTGTAGAGATCAAAGGAAGGAAGGAAAAGTCTAAAAACTCGGCTGCAGTTAAAACCAAGGGACATACATATTCAAGCTTTTCATTGTGACGTAACAGTGAATCCAGGCATCATCTTTAACCGAAGGATATTTATTCACAGATCATTTAAGCTCTAGATGAAATAAATCACCATTAATTTACAAGGAAAATGATCTAAACATGTACTTACTGGTGATGGAGCTTTGGAGAAGTTTACATGAGCATAAAGCAAGACTCCTATATCTTTATGACCAGCCTCTAGAGCAATAGACAATGCTGTGCTTCCATCCTGAATATAAAAGACAGAATTTAGTTAATGAATCCAGAATGGTCATACTGTTCCATAATTAAAAAACAAGAAGAAAATTGTTTTGAAAGTAGCTCTTGACAATTGCCAGCAGTTCTTTTAAAAAAAAAACCTTTGTTTTACCAGAATGCTGTTATGACCAGTAAAACCAAAGTGCATGGAAATTTGGGTAAATTATCTGAGAGAACTGACCAGAAGTAAAACACACATATTTTTTTTTTTTTTTTTTAACATCCCCAGATTGTCCTAAGTTTCCTTTATAAATATAAAACTGAAGTGTTCAGAGGTTTTTTGACCAGTACAAGTATTTGTTACTCATTTTTGAGCAGCCATTGGCTGTTAAGGTTATGTTATTGTTAATAGGGTGCAAATTGCCCAAATGTCTGATAAACAGCGAGTTTGAAATCTCCAAAAACACTGGCCAAGAACAGCAATTTATATAGCTAAATCCTCTTCCATTTATATCATGAAAACAGGTCTCCCATAACTGATAATATGAAATAAGTGAGGGTTACTTGAAACTCTGCTACATCAACTAGAAATGAGGTGTGTTACGGGACCTTGCCTTTGTCAGGAATTGCACCACCTCCATGGGTGAATATCTACATTAAATGAACCAGTGTTGTGTGCACTCAGCCATAAACTCCTCTATCAATTACACTAACCACACACAACATACTTATTAAAATTCCACAAGTACAAAGTAGCCACCTCAGAACAGTGCAAAAATCACACACTAGTTCTAAATATTTCTTAAAGAATTTAATGGTGTCTGAATGTGGCAGAGGAAAAGCTTGATGATGTTATCCCTCACCAGGAAATTAAGTTTATGTTTGGAAGGGCTGTGGAAAGCTTAATAATGAGAGGCAGAAACTTACACGTCTTCACAGAACTAGCCTCACTCAGGTAGCAGGTTTGAAAGAACTTGGGTCTTCACACAGATAATTGGTGTGCTTACAGCATGAATCCTTTATGTTATACTGAGTTCACATAGAAGCATTTAATATGATTTGTTTTTTTTTATAATTACTGTGGTACTTTTAATCTTTCAACCAGGAAAGGAAGCCTTTGAGGAATCATATACAAGCTCGTAAACAGCATGGAAAAAAGTTAACCCAGCGTACCACTATAAAATAAACAATGGGAATAGGGCTAATGGACACAGTTTCAAATACACTAATTATCAGGAGGTGGTTCTTCATACACAGAGCCATTAGTATTTGGAATGGACTTCTAGGAAGAGGCAAAAACCCTGAAATCATTTAAGAAACAGATGCAGCAATTGCCCGGGGTGCCGGGGGGGGGGTGGGTGGTGCAGAAACGTTAGGTCGTGCTGGATGGATCAATTAAAATGCACTGAATGATCTTCCTTCCTCATTCATGTGTATCTTGTGACTAATTTAACATTTTTATGTTATTAATTTTAGTAAACAATGTTTCCCAATATTTTGTTGGCAAGATATTTTATTCACTCCTTTCTTTCCCTCTTCCCAACTCGTACCCCACTCTCCACCAGAACTTTTCACACCATGGAAATTTCTATGCTTTTTTAACTGGCTTCTCGGCTTAGAAATTGGTTTGCAGGTTGGCTCTCGAGCCTCTGTTCAAGCCACTCTCCGGAGATGTTCACTCACTCCTTCTGGGGAAGAATCTGGCCTCGCATAACGTCATGAATGAGATAGTCAATTTACCAGATGATGATTAATAATGATGGCCCTGTTTTAGTTATTATTACCTGTTATTATTGACTTCATACCATTCTTCTAGTGAGAGTGGTGAGAAGACCAATTGACTTTCAATGTCTGCCTATGCTTCCCAAGTGATCTGGTGCAATTGATTTCACTTCCTCTAATCTCAGACAGCACAAAGTCTTCATTCATGTGGCAAGCTCAAGAACAAATACTAAATACAGGGTACATAAAGCTAGGGAGCGGTAAAAAGACAGTTTTTAAATTAAGAGCTTTCAGACCATTTTTATTTAGCATTGTAAATTTGGCAGTATCCAAGTTTTTCAAGTCAGTCATGAGGATTATTTTTGTAGATTTTGGTAAAAATGATGTTGCTATTTTCTGTTAATTTTCAGAATATATCCAACTCACATCGTCTTACTTACCTTCACCCTCAAATTTCTCCCCTCAACCCAAAAGCAATGACTTGCATATAGTTGCAGTTTCATGGTGGTGAACGCTTTATAGTATCTCTCACCCAAGTGACTATTCTTTGAGAGCTTATCCAGTGACTGCCAAACTATTCCCCTATGGAGGGTATCACAGCTGATCCTATTCTCGCCCAAAGTCCATAAGCACACTTTCCAGTCACAGGATAGTAAGTAGCTGCAGGAATCCTAGCAGATTTCCCCCAACCTCCCCAGGTCCAGTGGTGCAGATGCCAACAGCACCACCTCAACTACAGTCTCAGCCGTGTTCTGCTAATCTAACACATTAATTTCTGATGAAAGGTCATCAAACTGAAATGTATCTGTTTCTTTCTCCACAGATGCTGCCTGACCTGAGTATTTTCAGCATTTTCTGTTTTTATTTCAGATTTCCAGCATCCATAATACTTTTCTTTTACATTATTTTATCTCTTGGCTTGCGAATTCAAGATTACTCCTTAAATCTTCTAATTCAATGTAAATACATCACAAACACCAATTCCTCAGACATGAATCTTTTGCGGAAAGTACGAGCAAGGAGATGTGTTCTGTAACTGTGATGGATTTGTTCATTTTATTTGGTGCGCAGATGGACTGATTCACCAAGTAACTGAAACCCTCTAGCTACTGCAGGTCTGAGTGGACTCAATGATGGAGGAGAGATTAATGTGGTTATTTTTCCAGAGACAGGATTAAAATACATTGAAAATGCTGATAATTACTCAGTGCTTTTCCTATGCAAATAGCACGGTTGATAGCAACAACAATAATCTGATGTTCCAAAATTCAAACACTCATGGCCTTTTCAAATGTTAATCATCAGTGACTGGCTGTGAAATGCTGCATCAGATTCACCAGCTATTGTCTACATCTCAGCTGGCACATGTTAAACTATTCTGTGCAATCTTATTTAGTATTAATGAAAAAAATGTTTCCACACAGAAAGGAAGACGGCACATGTAACAGACAGACAGTTCAATATAAACAACCGGAACAAGACAAACATTTAGACCCTGCAGTAAAATGTTGTAAAGCAACTTACACTGTCAGCTAAAGTGGAATCACATCCAGGTTGGGCCAGGAGAAGCTTAACTATCTCCACATGCCCGTGCTCACTTGCACACATCAGCGCTGTAGAGCCCTCGTCATCCTGGATATTGACATCAGCACCACATAGAAGAAGAGCTTTTACCATGTCCATCCGACCATGGCTCACAGCAAGCATCAGCGCCGTCTGACCAGCCTATACCATAAGATACACAACCAATTTAATATAAAGCTTATATAATAGAATGAATTATACATTGCAAGAACTATTTTCATGCCAGAAAATATATACAAAAAAATGCAAGAAAATGAAACTAACAGCAAACTTGAGTTCCAACACACTTCAGCATTGCATGGCAGAACAATAATTCAAGTGATTTTCATCTTGCTCACACCTCCCTGGGGAATTATGTTGGGCTAAATGCTTCACAATAGTGAGGCACAGAAAACCAGAGAGTCAGTTAATATGGTGCATGTCACACTGAGAATATGAAGAACATAATTCAAAAGATACCTAAATAAGAAATGACAATACCACGCAATCACTCAAGGCTGTTCTTTCCAACAGACCATGTACCATGTGAATAGGAGTAGGCCATTCTCTCACGTCTATTTTGCCATTCCATTGGATCATGGCTGATCTGTACCTCAACTCTATTTGCTCATCTTTGATGCATATCCCTTAAAACCCCTACCTAATAAATATGTCAATCTAAGTCATGAAAATTTCAATTAACTCAAGTTACGCAGTCTTTTGGGGGAGAGAATTATAGATTTTTACTGCCCTTTATGTGAAAAAGTGCTTCCTGATTTCACTCCTGAATAGTAAACCTATAATTTTAAGACGAAGCCCCCTTGCTCATGGTTCTCCCACCAGAGGAAATAGTTTTTTCGCATCTACTTGAGTGAATCATTTTATCTTTTAAACACCTCAATTAAATCACTCCTCAATCTACTAAAGAAATAAAGCAACTAATCTTAGGGTTCCAAAACAGGTGGTTGCAGAGATAGTTGATGCATTGGCTGTGATCTTGAAAAGTTCCCTAGTGGATTTGAAGGTAGCCAATGCAACATCACTATTCAAGAAGAGGGAAGAGAGAAAATGGGGAACCACAGGCCAGTAGTCATTGCAATCAATAATCACATGGACAAATGCGAGTTACTTAAGGAAAGCCAGCATGGATTTCTTAAGGGAAAGTTATGTTTAACTAACTTGGAGTTTTTTTTGAGGAGGTAATAGAGAGGGTTGATGAGGGCAATGCTGTTGATGTGGTGTACATGGACTTTCAAAAGGCATTTGATACAGTGCCACATAACAGACTTGTGAGCAAACTTGTAGCTCATGGAATAAAAGGGACAGTAGCAACATGGATACGAAATTGGCTGAGTGACAGGAAACAAAGGGTTGAATTTTATCAGCGCACCGTGCTCTGTGGCGGTGCGCCATGAAGCCAGCGGCCTTCTGACACGGAAGTGCCACCACAGAGCCCCCGCAATATTATGCGTGGGGCCTCATTTAAATGGAGAAGCGGAGCAGCTGCCCCAATGATAAAGGGGGCAACCGCCGCCTCCCTGGCAACGGCGTCCGGGACCACTGCACAGGCGCCGGCATCATTTTTAAAGGACTTCAAACCCTTCAGAACATATTAACATATTTAAAGGTGCCGGTGTGAGTAACAAATTTAATAAACTTTTAATTTAATAATGAATCCCATCTCCCAACCCCCCAACTGAGTCCTAAACACATAAATTGACCTATCCCGCCAAAAATACACCATGGAATTCTGAACTTCCCCCCCGAACTTCAGTATCTTTGACCCTCAACCCCTTCCCACCATCCCCACAACCAAGAGGAATAGTTTTCCCCGCTCCCCCACTAATAATTTTATTCCTTCCCCCCTCCCCACTAGGGTCTTGCCTCAGAACTCCAATGGAGTTCCGAAGGCGTGCAAGCTGCGGCCAGTTGGCTTTAAAATCAGCGTAGGACAGCCGGCAGTGGCAGATAGGTTAATTTTCATTTTAATTTAACTCATTTCAATGTTTTAAGGAACGCCCTACCGCACGGCAGCAGGGGGTGGGGGGGGGGGGGGGGGGTGCGCACCATGCCTTGCCACCACCGCTATCCGGTGGGGCCTTCTCGGCGTTGTGGGTCGAGGCTGGCCACTCACGCTAACATTTTACGGGCCTCCCTGCCGCGACCCACGGTGTCGTGGGGCTGGTAAAATTCAGCCCAATGAGTAGTGGTTAATGGATGTTTTTCAGGCTGCAGGAAGGTTTGCAGTGGAGTTCCCCAGGGATCAGTGTTGGGACCCTTGCTTTTCCTGATATATATTAATGACCTAGACCTTGGTGTACAGGGCACAATTTCAAAGTTTGCAGATGATACGAAACCTGGAAGCATTGTGAACTGTGAGGAGGATAGTGTAGAACTTCAAAAGGGCATAGAGAAGTTAGTGGAATGGGCAGACAGGTGGCAGATATAGTTCAATGCAGAGAAATGTGAAGTGACTCAATTTGGTATGAAGAACATGGAGAGACAATATGGAATGAAGGGTACAATTCGAAAGGGGGTGCAGGAGCAGAAGGACCTGGGTGTATATGTGCATAAGTCATTGAAGGTGACAGGACAGGTTGACAGAGCGGTTAATAAAGCAGACAGTATCCTTAGCTTTATTAACAGGGGCACAGAGTACAAGAGCAAGGAAGTTATGTTGAACTTGTATAAGACATTAGTTCGGCTTCAGCTGGAGTATTGCATTCAATTCTGGGCACCGCACTATTGGAAAGACTTGAAGGCATTGGAGAGTACAGAAAAGATTCACGAGAATGGTTCCAGGGATGAGGAATTTCAGTTATGAAGATAGATTGGAGAAGTTGGGACTGGTTTCCTTGGAGAAGAGAAGGCTGAGAGGTGATTTGATAGAGATACTCAAAATCATGAGGGGTTCGGACAGAGTAGAGAGAGAGAAACTGTTCCCACTCATGAAAGGATCGTGAATGAGAGGGCACAGATTTAAAGTATTTGGTAAGAGAAGCAAAAGTGAATGAGGAAAAACTTTTTCACGTAGCGAGTGGTTAAGGTCTGGAATGTGCTGTCTGAGAACATGGTGGAGGCAGGTTCAATTGAAGTATTCAAAAGGGAATTAGACAGTTATATGAAAAGGAAGAATGTGCAAGGTTGTGGGGAAAAGGCGGAGGAATGGAACTGAGAACTGCTCTTTGGAGAGCATATGCAGACACGATGGGCTGAATGGCCTCTTTCTGCACTGTAACGATTCTGTATTAGCCTGACAGTCATCAGGAAAATGCTGCAACCCATTATTATGGAAGTGGTAAGAGGGCACATAGAAAATCATAATATGATTTGGCAGAGTCAACATGGTTTTATGAAAGAAAAGGCGCATTTGACAAATCTTTGAGTTCTTTAAGGGTGCAACTAGCGGGGTAGATAAAGGAAAATCAGTGGAGGCAGTACTTGTATTTTCAAAAGGCATTTGATAAGGTGCCACGTGAAATGTTGTTGCACAAGATAAGGGCTCATGGGGTTGGGGTAATACATTAGCATGGATATAGGATTGGTTAAAGGACAGAAAACAGAGTAGGAATAAATAGGCCATTTGTAGGTTGGCAGGCTGTTACTAGTGGCGTGTCGCAATGATTAGTGCTGGGGCTTCGGCAATAAACAATCTATAGTAATGACCCAGATGAAGGGACTGAATGCAATATGAAAATGGGTTGAAATTTATACCCAATGAATCTCAACATTCGGAGAACACTAGACTAATTAAAGGGACTAACTAAGTAATCTAAAGGTAAGTCATGGCAGGAAAGCTTGCACCTGTGATATGCTCCTCCTGCACTATGTGGGAAATCAGGGACGCTTCCAGTGTCCCTGACGACCATGTGTGCAGCAAGTGTATCCATCTGCAGCTATTAGCTACCCGCATTATGGTGCTGGAGCTGTGGGTGGATTCACTGTGGAACGTCCGCAATGCTGAGACAGTAGTGGATAGCACGTTTAGCGAGGTGGTCCCACCACAGGCAAATGCTGCAAAGGCAGGAAGGGAATGGGTGACCACCAGGCAGAGAAGGCGGTGGCAGGTACTGCAGGAGTCCCCTGTGGCCATCCCCCTCTCAAACAGATATACTGCTTTGGATACTGTTGGGGGAAATGGCTCAGGGGAAAGCAGCAAGAGCCAAGTTCATGGCACCATGGGTGGCTCAGCTGCAAAGAAGGGGAGGAAGAAGAGTGGCAGGGCTATAGTGATAGGGGATTCAATCATAAGGGGAACAAACAAGCGTTTCTGCGGCCACAAACGTGACTCCAGGATGGTATGTTGCCTCCCTGGTGCTAGGGTCAAGGATGTCACGGAGTGGCTGCAAGACATTCTGAAGGGGGAGGTTGAACAGTCAGAGGTCGTAGTACACATTGGTACCAACGACATAGGTAGAAAGAGGGATGAGGTCCTGCAACAAGAATTTAGGAAGCTAGGTAGGTCTGGAAGGCAGAGCAAATATAGACCTGTTAAGGCACAAGTAAATAATGCAAGGCCCGACTGCATCTATTTTAATGCAAGGAGTCTTACTAGTAAGGCAGATGAATTGAGGGCATTGATTACCACATGGGAATGTGATATTATTGCTATCACAGAGACATGGTTGAGGGAAGGGCAGGACTGGCAGCTCAATATTCCAGGGTATAGAATCTCAGGGGAGGGTGTAAAAGAGGGGGTGGCATTGCACTGTTGATCAAGGAGGCAATTACTGCAGTAAGGAGGGATGATATCATAGAAGATTCCTCAAATGAGGCCGTATGGGTAGAACTTAAAAACAACAAGGGGGCAATCACTTTGCTAGGAGTGTACTACAGGCCTCCAAACAGTCAGGGAGAGATAGAGGAGCAGATATGTAGACAAATCTCAGAGAGGTATAAAAATAATAGGGTAATAATAGTAGGGATTTCAACTTCCCTAATATCAACTGGGATAGTCTTGGTGCAAAAGGTTTAAAGGGGGCGGAATTTTTAAAATGCATACAGGAGAGCTTTTTGAGCCAGTACATAGAAAGTCCTACAAGAGAAGGGGCGGTACTGGACCTAATCCTGGGGAATGAAGCCAGACAAGTGGTAGAAGTGTCAGTGGGGGAGCATTTCGGTAATAGTCTGTAAGATTTAAGGTAATTATGGGAAAGGACAAAGCGGGACTGGGAATAAAAGTCCTGAATTGGGGGAAGGCCGATTTCAAGATGATAAAACAGGATCTGGCCAAAGTGGACTGGGAGCAGCTACTTGTAGCAAAGTGTACATCAGACCAGTGAGAGTCATTCAAAAAGGAAATAGTGAGAGTTCAGGGCCAACATGTTCCCGTAAATGTGAAGGGTAGGACCAACAAGTCCAGGGAACCCTGGATGTCAAGGGATAAGGAAAAAAGTAGGCTTATGGCAGATTGCTGAAAACAGAGGAGGCCCTAGCGGAATATAGAAAGTGTAGGGGGGGGGGGGGTTACTTAAAAAAGTAATTAGGAGAGCGAAGAGGAGATGTGAAAAAACACTGGCGGGCAAGATAAAGAAAAATCCCAAGGCATTTTTAAGTATATTAAGGGCAAGAGGATAACCAGGGCAAGAGGATAACCAGGGAAAGAGTAGGGTCCACTAGGGACCAGAGTGGCAGTGTGTGTGGTACCGGAGGATGCAGGTGAGATTTTAAATGATTACTTTTCATCTGTGTTCACTATGGAGAAGGATGACATAGGTGTAGAGATCAGGGAGGGGTATTGTGATATACTTGAACAAATTAGCATTGAAAGGGAGGACGTATTAGCTGTTTTAGTGGGCTTAAAAGTGGATAAATCCCCAGGCCTGGATGAGATGTATCCCAGGCTGTTATGTGAGGCAAGGGAGGAGATAGCAGGGGCGCTGACACAAATTTTCAAATCCTCTCTGGCCAGAGGACTGGAGGTCAGCGAATGTGGTACCATTATTCAAGAAAGGTAGCAGGGATAAACCAAGTAATTATAGGCCAGTGAGTCTAACATCAGTGGTAGGGAAACTATTGGAAAAAATTCTGAGTGACAGGATTAATCTCCACTTGGAGATGCAGGAATTAATCAGGGATAGTCAGCATGGCTTTGTCAGGGGTGATCGTGAACTTGACTGAACTTTTCGAGGAGGTGACTAGATGTGTAGATGAGGGTAAAGCAGTTGATGTAGTCTACATGGACTTCCGTAAGGCTTTTGATAAGGTCCCGCATGGGAGATTGGTTAAGATGGTAAGAGCCCATGGGATCCAGGGCAATTTGACAAATTGGATCCAAAATTGGCTTAGTAGCAGGAGGCAGAGGGTGATGGTCGAGGGTTGTTTTTGCGAGTGGAAGCCTGCGACCAGTAGTGTAACGCAGGGATCGGTGCTGGGACCCTTGCTGTTTGTAGTGTACATTAATGATTTAGACGTGAATCTAGGAGGTATGATCAGTAAGTGCGCAGATGGCACGAACATTGGTGATGTCGTAAATAGTGAGGAGGAAAGCCTTAGATTACAGCAAGATATAGATGGGCTGGTAAGATGGGCGGAGCAGTGGCAAATGGAATTTAATCCTGAGAAGCGTGAGGTGATGCATTTTGGGAGGACTAACAAGGAAAGGGAATATACAATAGATGGTAGGACCCTAGGAAGTACAGAGAGTCAGAGGGACCTTGGTGTACTTGTACCTAGATCACTGAAGGCAGCAGCACAAGTAGTTATAAAAACAAGAAATGCTGGAATCACTCAGCAGGTCTGGCAGCATCTGTGAAAAGAGAAGCAGAGTTAACGTTTCGGGTCAGTGACCCTTCTTCGGAACTGACAAATATTAGAAAAGTCACAGGTTATAAGCAATCGTAGGGCGTCAGAAGAGTCACGGATGTAGGTGGGAAGAGACTGGACCAGCGGAGAAAAGATAGAGTCTAGATAGGAAGAAATAAGTTCAGTGGGGCAGGAGCAGGCTGACACAATGGGTCTGCCGGGACAGTCCCTTTTGTGGATTTTGGGAAGGAGGTACAAGCGGGCTGTCCGGGGTTGTGGGACTATGAGGTTGGAAGCTGTAGAGGGAAGATCTCCAGAGGATATGAGGTCAGTGACAGTCCTTTGGACGGTGGCTTGATGTTCGGTGGTGGGGTCATGGTCCAGAGGGAGGTAGGAAGAAGTGTCCGTGAGTTGGCGTTGAGCTTCTGCAAGGTAGAGGTCGGTACGCTATACAACAACAGCACCACCCTTGTCTGCAGGTTTGATGACCATATCGGGGTTAGACCTGAGAGAACGGAGTGCCTCAATTTCAGAGGGGGACAGGTTAGAGTGAGTGAGGGGGGCAGAGAAATTGAGATGACCAATGTCTCGCCGACAGTTTTCAATGAAGAGATCAAGAGCGGGTAAGAGGCCAGGGGGAGGGGTCCAGGTAGAGGGAGAATGCTGGAGGCGGGTGAATGGGTCTGCTGGTCGGGGGGAGGACTCCTGGTCAAAGAAGTGAGCCCGGAGGCGGAGGCGACGGAAGAAGAGCTCAACGTCATGCCGAGCGCGAAATTCATTGAGGTGGGAGCGTAAGGGGAGTGATTCCAGCATTTCTTGTTTTTATTTCAGATTTCCAGCATCCGCAGTATTTTGCTTTTATTGCACAAATAGTTATGGTGGTTAGGAAGGCCTCTGGGATACTTGCCTTTATTAGCCGAGGCATAGAATATAAGAGAAGGGAGGTTATGATGGAGCTGTATAAAAACGCTAGTTAGGCCACAGCTGGAGTACTGTGTACAGTTCTGGGCACCACACTATGGGAAGAATGTGATTGCACTGCAGAGGGGGCAGAGGAGATTCACCAGGATGTTGCCTGGGCTGGAGCATTTCAGCTATGAAGAGAGACTGGATAGGCTAAGGTTGTTTTCCTTTGACCAGAGAAGGCTGAGGGGGGACCTGATTGAGCTATACAAAATTATGAGGGGCATTAATAGGTTAGATAGGAAGAAACTTTTTCCCTTAGTGGAGGTGTCAATAACTAGGGGGCATAGATTTAAGGTAAGGGGCAGGATGTTTAGAGGGGATTTGAGGAAAACTTTGTTCACACGGAGGATGGTTGAAACCTGGAATACACCATCTGTAGGGGTGGTAGAGGCAGGAACCCTCACAACATTTAAGAAGTATTTAGATGTGCACTTGAAACACTATAGCATACAAGGCTATGGGCCAAGTGTTGGAAAATGGGATTAGAATAGATAGGTACTTGATGGCCGGCACAAACACGATGGGCCGAAGGGCCTGTTTCTGTGCTGTATAACTCTATGACTCTATATCCAAGTTTGGAGATGATACAAAGCTCAGTGGAAAAGTACCTGTGAGGACACAAAGGGTGGAATCTTACCAGACCTGCAGAGGCAGCTTTGGAGGCGAGGGAGCTAGCGTAAATTTGGAAAGGCGCACATCAAGATTCCCACCTCTGTACGCTTTTGCCAGAGGCGGACTGAAAGTGACAGCTAGACAATTCGGGTAAATTAAACGTCAATTAGAAAGGTTGAACTGAGTGGCATAAAATCTTGTGAACAGTGCACAGGCCCCCCAATGCATCAGCCCCCTGGCAAGTGAGAGGAGGTGTCCTCACAGTGGGAGGTCAGACTCTCGTAACTTTTCAGGCTGTGGAGGAGCTCAGTGGCAGCAAATGGAAAGGATGCTGTCTGCCCACGTTGCAGCCTTGCCAATGAATTGTAAAATAGCGGATATGGATGTCTCTGATGGCCATATGCATTAAATGTTTCAGCCATTCCATGGACACTAATGGGGGCTGCAGTGCATCCCTGCCACTCCATTAATCTGCCCCTCAACAACATTCCCACTGGTCTCATAATGAGGCTGCCAGCCTCCAGTAGAATGGATCACGATGTCCAGCATTCCCACTTTGCGAACATGCCCACCCTCCTTAATTGGATGGCGAATGTGGAGGCAGCCTTTTAATTGGCTGTCTCCCGTAAGATTGCCCCTGTCGCCCCACCTCTGGCCTGTGCAGGGCCAGGACCTGGAATAGTACCGACGTCGGAAAATTTTTAGAGCTGGTAAGATTCTGCCCAAGAGTCTGCAAAGGGATCTAAATTGGTTAAGGAGTGGGCAAGATGGAGTATAATATGGGGAAATACTTTGGAATGAAGAATAGAGAAAACAATTTTTTTTAAGTGGCGAGAAACTATTAAATGTTGGAGGTCAGCGGGATTTAACATGCAAGTACAGCAAACAATTAGGAAGGCAAATTGTATGTAAGGTTGGAATACAAGAGTGTCTTGCTGCAATTGTACAAAGCTTTGCCAAAACCTGATGGGATCTGATCAAGGTTCTGTACAACTGTCTTTTGTACAGTGTACAATTTTGGTCTCTGTACTTAAGAAATGATATACTTGTTTTAAAGGGGGTCAACAAAGGTTCACTAGATTGATTCCTGGAATGAGAGAGGGTTGTCCTATGAGAAGAGATCAAGTAGAATGACTATTTTCTCCAATGTTTAGAAGAATGAGAGATGATCGCATTGAAACATTTAAGATTCTGAAGGGACTTGACAGGGCAGATGCTTAGAGCCCATTTCCCCTTGGCTGCAGTGTCTAGAACTAGAGGGCACGGTCTCAGGATAAACGGTCGGCCATTTAGGACCGAGATGAGGAGAAATTTCTTCACTCAGAGGGTTGTGAACCTTTGGAATTCTCTATCCCAGTGAGCTGTGGGTGCTCAGTCATTGAGTATATTCAAGGCTGAGATCGATAGCTTTTTAAACTCTAAGGGAATCAAGTGATATGGGGATTGGGCAAGAAAGCAGAGTTGAGGTCTAAGATCGGCCTCTTACTGAATGGTGGAGCAGGTTCGAGGGGCCGTATGGCCTACTGTTGCTCCTCTTTCATATGTTCTTACTAAACTGAAAGGAATGCAAACCAAGTTTATGCAAGCTGTCCCCATAATTTGGCCCTTTAAGCTCTGGTATTATTCTGGTGATTCTGAACTGTACTCCCTCCAAGGCCACTATTTCCTTCCTGAGGTGCACTGCCCAAAACTGAATTCAGCACTCCTGATGGGATCTGACCAAGGCTCTGTATAACTGTCCTTTGTATTCCAGCTCCATTCAGGTAAGGGCCAGCATTTCATTATTCTTTTTGATTACTTTTTGTATTGGTATACTAGCTTTTAGTGATTTGTGTACATGGACACCCAAATCCCTTTGCTCCTCCACACCTCCCAGTCTCTCACCATTAACAAATGTTCCAATTTGTCTTTTTGGGATTCATACTGGCTGATCTCGCATTTCCTCACATTAAACTGCCACAATTTGTAACTCAAAATCTACTCAGCTTACTGTCCCCTCCTACCTTAGTGCCATCTGCAAACTCAAATCTACAACCCTCTATTCCCTCATCCAAATCATTGGTATATACGGTGAAAAGCTGAAGCTCAGGTGGAGATCTCTGGTGAACAATACTAGTCACAATCCAGCCAGTCTAAGAACTTTCCCTTTATCCCTAATCTCCAATCTCAATACCTCCCAATTATTTTTGCTAATAACCTTTTGTATGGAACCTTGTCAAATGCCCTCTAGAAATTCGTGTAGACAACATTCATAGAGACTTCCCTGTCCAAGGTAGTGAGTGACCTCTTCAAAATCTTGGACTGCTGTAAACTTTTGATTGTGGGGTTTTCTGATATAATTATCCTGATAATTTATTCATCTTTCTAATTGATAACTCAAAATAAATGTACCCTGAGGATTGAATTTGCAATAAATAAAACATAACATTTACAAGAAAGTTCAGGGAAATTGTAACAATGCAGGATTAGGAAGTCAGTAGTGACAGACCTAAAATCAGGTATTCGCAAGGAGCGAGGTGTGGAGTAAATTAGAGAGAAGTACAAGGAAAAGAAATCTACGGCAGAAGATGAACATAAAAAGAGTTGAAAAGTGAAGATAGGTGTCAAAGAAGGTCTGAATGTCTTAGTTGGACAGTGTTTTAAAATTCATTTCATGGGATGTGGGCATCACCGGCAAGGATAGCATTTGTTGCCCTTACCAAGTAAATTCAGAGGGCAGTTAAGAGTCAACCACATTGCTGTGAGTCTGGAGTCACGTGTAGTCCAGACCAGGTAAGGATGGCAGATTTCCTTCCCTAAAGGACATTAGTGAACCAGATGGGTTTTTACGACAATCAATGGTAGCTTCACGGTCACCATTACTGAGATTAGCTTTCAATTCCAGATTTTTTTTTTAGAATTAATTAATTGAATTTAAATTCCACCAGCTGCCATGGTGGGATTTCAACCCGTGTCCCCAGAGTATTATCTTTGGTTTCTGGATTATTAGTCCAGTGACATTACCACTATGCCACCATCTTCGACTTTTTTTTGTTTTGAGGAAGGAAGGGAAAGAAGCAGCTAAGAAATAAAGATAAGATTGCACAAGAAAATTAGCTGCTGTAAAATGGTCAGCTGTGTCTGGCTATGATTTTATTACGACTTTACTGCGAACAAATACAACTCCTTTTTGAAAAATATAAAACCATTTTCCCCAACTTTAGAAGCTGATATACGGAGCTGAATTCATAGATACCTTCACTATTACTAAACAGAAAAGAGTTTTTTTTTTAAAGGAGGGGACTAAATTCAAACCTAAATATATTAATTAGAGTGCTCAAAGACAAGATGCACACTACCAAAGTGAAAGAACAAATTACAGGAAAAACAAGAATAAAAGAGCACAAAACCGAGTGACTGTTGCAATCTAAACGTCTGATATAAAACTTAGAGTGCAGCATTAAATAGAGGCAAGATATTAAGAATGGTTTCATGTTGAAATGAAAGGTTAAAATTAAGACTTGCAGAGTGATTTTTCAAAACAACTGTTACAATATAATTTTATGAACCTGACTGGCTTTGGCATTCACATCTCCTTGACTAAATAGTTCATCCACAATTTTCATGTCTTTCTCATTTTCCACTGCAGCAAGAGCAGCAAGCATGATGGGAGTATAGCCAGCTTTGTTCTGCTGATTAACGTTGCAAACATCTGCAATAAAAAAATTGTAATTCCTCAAACATCATTATCAAAATAATCCAGAAAAAGCTTTGTTAAACCAAATAATTTTTTTCCAATACCAGCTATCTAATGGCATTGGAATAAAATGGAACATACATTTCGATTAATCTTCCAAAAAAAGAATAAAAGACTCTTGTACTATTACATCCTCCAATTGAGCAAACAGTGGACCAGAATTTACTGTCAAAATAATGGTGAGGCTAACAGCACTCACTGTTATTTATTTGCAAATCAGACAGCAACTTCAGGGGAGGACAGATGTGGAGTTAAATACAAAAATCCAGATTCGCTGCCTCATGAAAATGGTAATTTATCATCTAGCTCTTCATCCAAATAAATTAAACGGCATGAAATTCCTGTATTTGGATGGTAGATACAAACTAAACTCACCACAGAGAGTTAGGGATTGTCCCTTTCAGTCTAAATGCCTTTTAAACAGCATGATAAGTCTAAATTGCTGCCAAACAACCTATCTGACGCTGAAAATTAACTTCTGTAAGCGTAGATTTTTAAAAAATTATTCTTTCATGGGATGTGGGCGTCGCTGGCAAGACCAGCATTTGTTGCCCATCCCCAATTGCCCTTGACAACAGAGTAGCTTGCTAGGCCATTTTAGAGGGCAGTTAAGTGTCAACCACATTGCTGTGGGTCTGAAGTCACATGTAGGCCAAACCAGGTAACGACAGGAGATTTCTTTCTCCAAAGGACATTAGTGAACCAGATGGGTTTTTTATGACAATTGACGATAATTTTATGGCACCATTACTGAGACTAGTTTTCAATTCCAGATTTTTAAAAATTAATTTATGAATTGAATTTAAATTCCACCTGCTGCCATGGTGGGATTTGAACCCGTGTCCCCGTGGCATTAGCCTGGGGCTCTGGATTACTAGTCCAGTGACATTACCACTTTCTTATCATCTCCCCATACTTCTACACCCTATTCTAAGTCTAACTCCCACAACTTTTAATTGTTGCTGGATATTGAAAAAAAAAGAGTTAATTTTTTACAAACCATTTTTGCCTTTTTTCCTCTCAATCCGATCTTTCCATCTCTCTTTATTTTGCTTTCTATATCCGATCTCATTTCGAATTCATTATTCTAACTTGTAGCTTCTGCTTCAAACTGTACTATTCATTAATGGTTTTTCAATTTGAATGGTTAAGGAAATCCACAGTTGTAGCTGTAGAGGGCGCAAAGCTGTTAACTTACAGCAACTTGGGGTGCAAAAGCTCATGGAAAACAAGGGCAAGTCGAATGAACAGTGGCGTCATTCGTTTGCAGCTTATGGTAAATTCCGGCCCAATATCTTTGGCACTTAGAAAAACAAGACATTTCATCCAGGTACATTCTAAATGTTAAACACCAAAAGCAAAGCTAGCATTTCAATAGTATAAGAATACTTAATAATGATCTTTAAGATATATTTGTCAATGATCCAATAATTTGCACCAAAAGTACTTTTACAATGCATCAGAGATGCATATAATAGCTCTAGCTTCTCTGTATTCAGGTCAGGTAGAAATACGCCAACAACATTCTCTCTGTTCCATCAACATTGATTTCCCTTCCTTTTTTCTTTCTCTCCCCCCATGTCTGACCCAACAGCAACAACAACTTATATTTATATACCACCTTTAACACAATAAAGCACTTCACAGCAGCATTATAAAACAAAGTATGACACCGAGCCACAAATGATGATATTAGGTCAGATGGCCAAAAGCTTGGTCAAAGAGTTGGATTTAAGGAGTGTCTTAAAAGGAGGAAAGAGAGTTGGAGAGGTATAGGAAGGGTATTCCAGAGGTTGGGGCCATGGCAACTGAAGACGCAGCCACCAATGGTGGGGTGATTAAAATCAGGGATGCACAAGAAGCCAGAATTAGAGGAGTGTGGATTTCTTAAAGGGCTGTGGGGCTGAAGGAGATTACAGAGATAGGGAGGGGCGAGGTCATGGAGGGATTTGAAAACAAGGATAAGAATTTTAAAATCAAGATGTTGCTTGACTGGGAGCCAACGTAGGTCAACAAGCACAGAGGTAATAGGGGAACAGGACTTGGTGCGAGTTAAGACATGGGCAACAGAGTTTTGGATGTCCTGAAGTTTACGGAGAGTAGAATGAGACCGACCAGCCAGGAGTGCATTGGAACGGTCAAGTCTAGAGGTAACGAAGGCATGAATGAGAGTTTCACAGCAGCAGATGAGCTGAGACAGGGCAAAGTTGGGTGATGTTATGGAGGTGGAAATAGTGATGGCATAGATATGAGGCTGGAAGCACATCTCAGAGGCAAATGTGACACCAAGGTTGTGAACAGACTGGCTTAATCTCAGCCTGTTGTCAGGGACAGGGATGGAGTCAGTAGCAGGGACCGAAAACAATGGTTTCAGTCTTCCCAATATTTAACTCACTCAGTGAAATAGGCATATAGACTTATGCCTATTCTTTAATCTGTTTAAAAACCTTTTATCAATGCACGTATTATTTGCTCAAATAAAACAACTCGCTTCATGGTATTTAAATAGTTTCTTTTCTCAACACCGGATGCCATTTGTGCAAGTATACTCTGGTAGGTAGGCATGAAGAAACATTCAATCCAGTAAGGTCACTTCTGTTGCAAGGTATCATGACAATCAACTAAACAATGCACTTGAGACAAATAAAATAAATCGTGACTTTTAAAATACCAAACATTTGATAAATTTTGTCTCACAAATATTTGAAACTTTAGCTCCCTTTTGTAATTTAAAATATTCAGTCGAAGTAAAACAGCATTTCTTTAAACTGCATCTTTCAAATTTGCTGCTAAATATTTTTTAAAAATGCACAGCTTACAGGTTTGAAAGAGATCCTCCTAATTATTTACATTCCAGGATCGATTGCATAAAGAATGCTCAACACAAAGGAAATCAAGCAAACTTCAACAGGATCATCTAACTTAATAAAGGTAGTGTTCACAGAAATATGCAAATAATTAAAACATACAACATACTTGCATCCAGAAGCAACTTCACAATTTCAAAATTTGAGTGAGACACACTGTAGTGAAGGGCTGTGTTTCCATTTCCATCAGCCATGTTGACTACATGTTTCAAGACTTCTGGTGAAATCTCCCTGAATCCAGTCAAGTAATCATCTACCATGGTGGGAACTGCTGACTTCTGACTAGATACACGGAACCATTCATGCTGGATATTGTTCAGACAAAGTCTCTGTGAAATTCATATAAAATTCTATATTAGGAAACATAGCACTCTAATTGGGATAAAAAGCTGCTGAGCCAAACATAGTGGAAGTTTCTTAAAGAACGCTCCCTAACAGCACTGTAGGTGTACCTACACCACAAGGACAGCAGCAGCTCACAAAGGCAGCACACTACCAACTTCTCAAGAGCAATTAGGATGGGCAATAAATGCCAGTGATGCCCACATCCTGTGAATGACTATAAAAAAAGAGCTTGAAGATAGTGAGTGAAATATTTAGTCATTTTGGTCACCATACAATTGGAATGGAGCACAAGCCCTGTTACAATTCAATGAATACCTAACTATAATTAAAATCCAAGCATCAATAACTAAACTGTTTAGCTCATTATGTGCAATAAAATATACTTCACAAATGAATGAAAATGGATGTCTCCAAAGCTTTAATGAGTTTTCACATGGATGGATTCTCTCAATTACTCATTAAAAAAAACACATCAATTCAAATTAAACTAAGGGAATCTGTTCCAAAGTGTACATGTTTTGTAGGCTTACTGATTTACTCACAATTTGTTGCAACAGATAAGCCACTATGTTTGAAATGAACTACAATTCATTCACTCGTTCGAAACACTATCCATCAATCTACCCCAACAATTTAATCTCTGAAAGTTCTGGATAAATAGTTCCTGATCTCCAAATGTAACCTAATAAAATGTTGGATAATTCACCAACTCTTACTAATCACCCTTGGCCTGCTGGTCTCTATAGAAAAGACCATCTTAAAAGGGCTCTAATGTGTAATCAAATCTGATTTCTTTTAAGGCACCATATTATTTTGTTAATATATTCTAAATAAATACAGTATTCAATGAAAACATCTTCTGGAATCATTTATTTTGTTACATTGTTATTTTATTGTAGAGACATCACCAATAAAAGATTCAGAAGTGTATTTGCTCTTAAATACATCGACTTCTGTCCTCAATGTCTCTTCATTCTCTTGAAATACATTTATACTTGGCACCTCTGTGCAATTTCTGAACCATCCTGAAAATATATTGATGCTTAATTCAACCTTACCACTTCTTTGCTTGCCATTGCTTTTGGATCATTGAGCTGGTTTTTCAGTACATTGCATGCCGACAACACCTTCTCACTTAATTCATACCTAATGTTTAAAAAAAAATACGTTAATCCAAACATATTATAGAGGGTAAAAAATTTGTATCCCCATTTCTGTTTAGAACTGAATTTTCAAACTTGACTCATCTACCATTCGCTAGTTAAACAGCATTCAGGCAATTTGGTTGCAAGTTTCCGGCAATAATAGGCTACCATGGTAAGAATGGCCATTGACAACTTGCCAATGGATTTCTTCCCCTTCTGTGGAGGAAAATACCTAATTTCCACTTAGCATCTCCCCATTAAAGCCAGGCTCAGATTAAGAACTCACTGGAAATGCACTGACTACTAATGCAACAGATGTCTTAGCAAAGGATCAAAAAGAACTGAGTGTAAGAGTTTTAGTTTTATATATAATATAAAAACAGAAAGTGCTGGAAATACTCAGCAGGTATGCAGCATGTGAAGAGAGAAGCAGAGTTAATGTTTCAGGTCGGTGACCTTCCATCAGAACTTGACATCAAAGCAGCATTTGACCGAGTATGGCATTAAGCAGCCCTAGCAAAACTGGAGTCAATGGGAATCAGGGGGAAAACGCTCCGCTGGTTGGAGTCATGCCTAGTGCAAAGGAAGATGGCTGTGGTTGTTGGAGGTCAATCTTCTCAGCTCCAGGAGATCACTGCAGGAATTCCTCAGGGTTGTGTCCTAGGCCCAACCATCTTCAGCTGCTTCATCAATGAACTTCCTTCATTCATAAGGTCAGAAGTGGGGATGTTCGCACAATGTTCAGCACCATTCACGACTCCTCAGATACTGAAGCAATCAGTGTACAAATACAGCAAGACCAGGACAATATCCAGGCTTGGGCTGATAAGTGGCAAGTAACATTCGCACCACACAAGTGCCGGGCAATGACCATCTCCAACAAGAGAGAATCTAACCCTCTCCCCTTGGCATTCAATGGCATTACGATTGCTGAATCCCCCACTATCAACATCCTACAAGCTACTATTGACCAGAAAATGAACTGGAGTAGCCATATAAATACCATGGCTACAAGAGGTCAGAGGCTAGGAATCCTGCAGCGAGTAACTTACCTCCTGACTCCCCAAAGCCTGTCCACCATCTACAAGGCACAAGGCAGGAGATGGAATACTTTTCACTTGCTTGGATGGGTGCAGCTCCAACAACACTCAAGAAGCTCAACACCATCCAGGCAAGTGAAAAGTATCCCATGACAAATGACAAGCAACAGGAAGCTCAGGATCATGTTTTCGGACTGAGCGAAGGTGTTCCACAAAGCGGTAACCTAATCTGTGTTTGGCTTCCCCAATGTAGAGGAGACTGCATTCTGAGCAGCGAATACAGTATACTAAATTGAAAGTAGTACAAGTAAATCGCTGTTTCACCTGAAAGGAGTGTTTGGGGCCTTGGATAGTGAGGAGAGGTGGTAAAGGAGCAGGTATTACACCTCCTGCGACTGCATGGGAAGATGCCATGGGAAGGGGACGAGTTGTCGGGGATAATGGAGGAGTGAACCAGGGTGCTGTGGAGAAAATGTTTGATAGTGGCATCATGCTGGAGGTGGCAGAAATGGCAGAGGATGATCCTTTGGATGTGGAGGCTGGTGGGGTAGAAAGTGAGGACAAGGGGAACTCTGTCACGGATCTGGGAGGGAGGGGAAGGGGTGTGGGAAAATGGGCTGGACATGGTTGAGGGCCCTGTCAACCACAGTGGGGGGGAATCCTCAGTTGAGGAAAAAGGAAGACGTATCAGAAGCACAACTTGTACTTCTTTCAATGTAGCATACTGTATTCGCTGCTCACAATGCGGTCTCCTCTACATTGGGGAGACTAACTGTAGATTGTGTGACCGCTTTGCGGAACCCCTCCGCTCAGTTCAAAAACATGACCCCAAGCTTCCTGTCGCTTGCCATTTCAACACACCTCCCTGCTCTCATCTCTGTCCTGGGCTTGCTGCAGTGTTTCAGTGAACATCAACGCAAGCTCGAGGAACAGCATCTCATGTACCGATTAGGCACACTACAGGCTACCAGACTGAACATGGAGTTCAATAATTTCAGAGCATGACTGGCCCCCCCTTTTTTATTTATTTTAAAAAATTTTTATTTTAGTTTGTTTCATCATTCATTTTTTTAACCATGTGCCTGCCGGCTTTTTTTTCATGTTTGCGCTTTTGGCCAGGGCTGTTCATTATTCCATCATTTAACACCCTCTCTGCACTAACGCTTTGTCTTTCACCACGCCATTAACACACCCTTTGCCTTTGCTCCATGACCTTCTGGTCAGTTATTGTCTGTGTCCCTCTGTCCTGTCAACACCTTCCCTTGTGTTATCTTTTGCCCCACCCCCACTTTATTTGCTTAAAACCTATTAAACTTCTAACCTTTGCCAGTTCTGATGAAAGGTCACTGACCTAAAATGTTAACTTTGCTTCTCTCTCTTCACAGATGCTGCCTGACCTGCTGAGTATTTCCAGCATTTTGTTTTTATTTCAGATTTCCAGCATCTGCAGTATTTTGCTTTTAATTTAGCTTTAGTTTTATGTTATCTACAATTAAAAGTGGTTGGAATTACAACCTGATGTACACCTGCATTACTTTGGGTTTTGGATCATCTTGCCAAAGGATTATTACGACCCCTTATATGTTGTATACAAATTATATATTTCTCATAAAAATGGTTATACTTCTCCCTTATTTCCGCTTTGCCAGCTTCTTTTTCACTTCCTTCGAACTCTGCAACCTCTTTCTCATTTGATACGTTTGCAATCTCAGTCCTGCACACATCAGGTCCCGCTGGCAGCACTTCATGATTAATCTCAACTTGATCCTTAGAATACTCTTGATCATCAATTTCATCATCGGATTCAGAAGATGAGCTTTCATCTGAACTGGAATCATCGCTGGATGTGGTTTCGTATCTAAGAGAAGAAAATCACTTGATAAATTTTGGATAATTACAGCAGACTTTAACCATAACAGCACATTTGGCAGGCAGCCAAATAGCATGCTATAATAAAGTGCCTGGTACAGAGGCAGCACAAATTATTTTCGAACATTGTGCTGACTACACAAGCAGCCAACTGTTTTCAAATGAAAGTTCTATCAGATGAGCATAACACATCAGAACTTTAAAAAACTACAATATTTTCACACATCTGTGATATGCTATGCATCAAACACTGGAATATTATCTGCAATTATGGTAGAGGTGTTAATTTCACATGCCCAGCAAGCAAATTGAAATACATAAACTAGTGCATTTGCACATCAGTCACTCTTGAGGAACCCCTTTTAAGAAATATGCTGTCCGTTTGTGCAACATCCCCATCCACTGCAAACAGACTTTCCTGTCCTCAATGTTCCTTACCTCTCTTCATTCTTCTATTCCCTGTTGCCACCTCATTGCTTCCATCCACCCCACACTTTTCCCTGCAGTATACCAGCTCCCAAGCAAACCCCCATCGTGGCATCTTTGCCTGCAACACCACACATCCGCTCGCACTACTCCCATCCCCAGATCACCCTCCCTTGCCCCTACCACCATCCCAGTGCTGATACATCCCTAGTTCACTTCCCCACCACTGCCACACCCAGTAATCCTCTCCTACACCAGGATCCCTCTCCCATTCCTCACATCTCACAATTCCCTCCCCCCCTTTTCAGTCTTACCCCAGCGTCCTTAACACTCCTATGAGCCCTGGTACCCCCTTGCCCAACACTAGAACTAAGATTTTCCAATGCTCCCACATCTTGCAGTTGCCACAGAATGGCAAAGCTGTCCCACATCACCCCACATTTTGATGATAAAATGTATATATTTTTTGCCTCCTGGACATCACCAGCTCTGCCATCTCTGCTTCACAGATTATGCTGCTCTGTGCTTCCCAGTAGCGGTGCTTCTCTGGGCTCTTGGCTATATTTTCGTTCCAATGCAGGGAAGATGGGAAAAGAGTGAAAGGCAGGGAGGAGAACACGAGCACGAGAATAGAGGAGATAGATATCATGGAAGACAGATTCAGGGAAAAAAGTGCTCGAGAAAAGGCAGCCAAGGTCACGGTGAAAAAATGAGGAATACACAAGGATTAGGCAAACTACATTGCCAATAATGCATCCTCCCTTCAGGAGCACATTTGAGGTGATGTTTACAGTAGCTTTGGCTTATTTATATAGACCACACATGATTAATAATTGATTATCCCATTACTTTTATACAAGCAAGAAATGCTGGAACCACTCAGCAGGTCTGGCAGCATCTGTGGAAAGAGAAGTCTCTGCTTCTCTTTCCACAGATGCTGCCAGACCTGCTGAGTGGTTCCAGCATTTCTTGTTTTTATTTCAGATTTCCAGCATCCGCAGTATTTTGCTTTTACTTTTATATAAGCATTATCTTCATAAAGTCAAATAATAATGCAATTCAGAATACTTTCACACTAGCCTCATATTGTCTACCTTGAGATCTTACATTGTCTTCTGTGGCATGTCATCTTCATTCCACTCAATGAGACTGATACGTAATAAGAATTTCTATTACCATATTTTCTATATAAGCAAAGATATCAATTACTGTATTTAGTAGGCAGACAGTGCAGGAATCTCCTGTGGCTATTCCCCTGCAAAACAGGTATACTGCTTTGGATACTGTTGGGGGGGAATGGCCTCTTAGGGAAAAGCAGCAACAGCCCAATTCGTTGCACCATGGTTGACTCTGCTGCACAGCGGAGAAGTAAAAAGTGTGGGAATGCAATAGTTATAGGGGATTCAATTGTAAGAGGAATAGATAGGTGTTTCTGTGGCCGCAAAAGACACTCCAGGATGGTATGTTGCCTCCCTGGTGCTAGGGTCAAGGATGTCTGAGTGGTTACAGGACATTCTGAAAGTGAACAGCCAATGGTCGTGGTACACATTGGTACAAACGACATAGGTAAAAAAAAAAGGATGCGGACCTAAAAGCAGAATATAGGGAGTTAGGAAGTAAGTTGAAAAGTAGGACCTCAAAGGTAGTGATCTCAGGATTACTACCAGTGCCATGTGCTAGTCAGAGTAGAAATAGCAGGATATATCAGATGAATACGTGGCTGAAGAGATGGTGTGAGGGGGAAGGTTTTAGATTCCTGGGACATTGGGACCAGTTCTGGGGGAGGTGGGACCAGTACAAACTGGACAGGTTACACCTGGGGGAGTATTTTCTAGAGTGGTTGGGGAAGGTTTAAACTAAAATGGCAAGGGGATGGGAACCTTTGCAAGGAGTCAGAGGAGGGGGGAATCAAAGACAAGAACAAAAGACAGTAAGGGGAATAAGAAAAAAGTAATAGGCAAAGAAATCAAGGGCCAGAATCAAACAGGGCCACAGTGAAAAATAGTGGGAAGGGGCCAAGTAATGTTAAAAAGACAAGCCTCAAGGCTTTGTGCCTTAACGCGCGGAGCATTCACAATAAAGTGGATGAATTAATCACGCAAATAGATATAAACGGGTATGATATAGTCGGGATTACGGAGACATGGCTGCAAGGTGACCAGGGATGCGAAATGAACATCCGGGGTATTCAGTATTTAGGAAGGACAGACAAAAAGCAAAAGGCGGTGGAGTTGCATTGCTGGTTAAAGAGGAAACTAACGCAATAGTGAGGAAAGATATTAGCTCTGACGATGTGGAATCTGTATGGGTAGAGCTGAGAAACACTAAAGGGCAAAAATTGTTAGTGGGGGTTGTATATAGACACCCAAACTGTAGTGATGTTGGGAATGGCATTAACCAGGAAATTAGTGATGCATGCAATAAAAGAACATCTGTAATTAAGGGTGACTTTCATCTGCATATAGATTGGGCAAATCTAATTAGTCACAATACCGTAGAGGAGGAATTCTTGGAGTGTATACGGTATGGTTTTCTGGACCAATACGTTGAGAAACCAACTAGAGAGCAGGCCATCCTAGACTGGGTATTGTATAATGAGAGAGGAATAATTGACAATCTATTTGTGCGAGACCCCTTGGGGATGAGTGACCATAATATGGTAGAATTCTTCATCAAGATGGAGAGTGACATAGTTGATTCTGAGACTAGGGTCCTGAATCTTAGTAAAGGAAACTATGGAGGTACGAGGCGAGAGTTGGTTATGATGGATTGGGAAACATTACTTAAAGGGCCGACGGAAAGGCAATGGCAAACATTCAAAAAGCGCATGGATGAACTGCAACAATTGTTGATTCCTGTCTGGCGCAAAAGTAAAACAGGAAATGTAGCTTACAAGGGAAATTAGAGATAGCATTAGATCCAAGGAAGAGGTATATAAATTCGCCAGAAAAAAACAACAGACCTGAGGACTGGGAGCAGTTTAGAATTCAGCAAAGGAGGACCAAGGGATTGATTAAGAAGGGGAAAATAGAGTACAAGAGCAAGCTTGCGGGGAACATAAAAACTGACTGTAAACGTTTCTATAGGTATGTGAAGAGAAAAAGATTGGTGAAGACAAATGTAGGTCCCTTACAATCAGAAACAGGGGAATTTATTATAGGGAACAAAGAAATGGCTGACCAACTAAATGCATACTTTGGTTCTGTCTTCACAAAGGAGGACACAAATATCATACCAGAAATGTTGGGGAACACAGGGTTTAGTGAGAGAGAAGAACTGAAGGAAATCAGTATTAGTAGAGAAATGGTGTTGGGGAAATTGATGGGATTGAAGGCCGATAAATCCCCAGGGCCTGATGGTCAGCATCCTGGAATACTTAAGGAAGTGGCCCTAGAAATAGTGGATGCATTGGTGGTCATCTTCCAAGATTCTATAGACTCTGGAACAGTTCCTACAGATTGGAGGGTAGCTAATGTAACCCCACTATTTAAAAAGGGAGGTAGAGAGAAAGCAAGAAATTATAGACCAGTCAGCCTGACGTCGGTAGTGGAGAAAATTCTAGAGTCCATTATCAAAGATTTTATAGCAGAGCACTTGGAGAACAGTGGTAGAATCGGACAGAGTCAGCATGGATTTATGAAAGGAAAATCATGCTGGACAAATCTACTAGATTTACTTGGTAGCAAAAACAGGAAGGCAGATTATTATCGGAGAGGGGGGAATATGCAACGAGACCTGGGTGTTCTCGTACACCAGTCACTGAAGGTAAGCATACAAGTCCAACAGGTGGTAAAAAAGGCAAATGGTATGTTGGCCTTCATAGCAAAAGGATTCGAGTACAGGAGCAGGGACATTTGCCACAATTATACAGGGCCTTAGTGAGGCCACACTTGGAATATCATGTGCAGTTTTGGTCTCCTTATCTGAGGAAGGATGTTCTTGCTACAGAGGGAGTGAGGGGGGATCTCAGAGAAACCTATAAAATTCTAACAGGACTTGACAGGGTAGATGCAGGAAGGATGTTCCAGATGGTGGGGGAGTCCGGAACCAGGGGTCATAGCCTAAGGATATGGGGTAAACCTTTCAGGTCTGAGAGGAGGAGAAATGTCTTCTCCCAGAGAGTGGTGAGCCTGTGGAATTTGCTACCACAGAAAGCAGTTGAGGCCAAAACATTGTATGTTTTCAAGAAGGAGTTAGATATAGCTCTTGGGCTTAAAGGGATCAAAGGATATGGGGTGAAAGCAGGAACAGGTTACTGAGTTGGATGATCAGCCATGATCATAATGAATGGTGGAGCAGGCTCGAAGGGCCGAATGGCCTACTCCTGCTCCTATTTTCTATGTTTCCATGAGATTACACAATTTTCTTCTAGTAAAATTCAGCCATCTGAATTTCCTCAAACTTTTCAAGCTTCCAAAATTCTGAAGTAAAATTGCCTTTTCTATTTCTTATGAACAAACCATATACTGTTTATTAGAGAGATCTGCTGTGGAGAATAAAAAGCTCCACTGCTCTTTTGTTGTCAATTGAGATGAATCAGAACCACTTCATTGAATTAGAACAGTGAAGATTTCACACTCACCCTCCATTGACACCAACAAACTGAAGGTTCTTCTTTGTGCCATTTGCTTCATGCTTTCTGGGGCTATCTTTCTTTTTCATTATTGATCTCAGTGTGCCTGTACTGCTAGAAGGTACTGCAAAAAAAAAAGTTTAATGCTGCATTTGTGAAAGATGCGTAACCACATAAATAGCCAATAGCAGAGTACACTGGCACACTCACTCATCTGCTGCACAACAACATGAAGTATTTGGATTCCCCTCAGCCATTTCCACACAGTAGTGGCTGAGAGAAAGGAGAGAGGATGTGATGTATGGAGGGAGGCAGGGAGATGAGAAGGAAAGGTAAAGTAATGGGTTAGGAGACTCCACAAGAAAAGGAGATGAAAATAAAAAAGGGGGACAATTCAACCCAAATACTCTTGAAAAGCAAATGACATAAAAATAACTCTAAGTTATGACAACAAAAAAGGGAGAATGCTTTTTATTGTATTGAGTGAAGCATTCAGAATGTTGTCAACAGATTTCTATGTTATTCCATTTACTAACAACAGGATGTGAAGATGATAAAAAAAAGACCATATTCTTCTCCAGCATAAGACTCTAGGTTTTATGGTGCTGTCCTGGACAAAAATAAGCCAGAGGTTCATGCTTGCAGTTTTACATGGAGGTGGATTCACAGTATCAGCTGTGTAATGGGACAGTATTGCGAACAGAAACAAGACAATTCCCTATAATGAAAAAACCTTGGACTATTCTTGTGCAATTTTTAATCACTGGTTAGAAGAATGGAAGTTGCAGGAGTCTGGGAGTTGGTTGCCTGTCACCTTCTCAGGCAGGATGATGCAAGATACAGAAGACCAAGACAGAGGGCAAAAGTAAAATTATAATATACTAATACAAAAAGTTTTCAAAATGCACAGTGGTTTCCCATAAGTATACATGGAGTCATTAGATTTATGGCATAGGAGACCACCATTCGGCCCATCGGGTCTATGCCAGCTCTCTGTGGAGCAATCCAGTCAGTCACGCTCCCTCACTCAATCCCCATTGTCCGACAAGTTTATTTCCTTCAAGTGCTCATCCAATTTCTGTTTGAAATCATTGATTGTCTCTGCTTTCACCACCCTCATGGTCAGAGAGTTCCAGGTCATTACCACTCACTGGGTAAAAAAGTTCTTCCTCACATTCCCCATGCATTTCATGCCCAAAACATTCAATCTGTGCCCCCTTATCCTTTCCTTGTACCATCAGTTAATGCGAACAGTTTTTCCTTGTCTAACATATCTATGCCTGTCACAATCTTGTACATCTCTATCAAATCACCTCCAATCTCTTTTGCTCCAGGGAGAATAACCTCAGCTTTTCAAACCTATCCTTGTAAGTAAAATCCCCCATCCTTGGAACCATTCTAGTTAATCTCCTCTGCACCCTCTCAAGGACCCTCACATCCTTCCTGAAGTGTAGTGACCAGAACTGGATGCAATACGCAAATTGGGGTCAAACCAGAGCTTTATAAAAGGGGAGGCAAGGTCGTGAGCAAAAACCTACTTTTTTGGGGGGGTGCTAGGACAAATACTGAACAGTTTATTCATGGGTGGGGGGGGGGGGGGGGAGAAAGAGGGGATTGGTAGTGTGAGTATAATTTTATTTTATTCTTTTTCCAAACCTGTCCCTTTAAAAATTACAATCAACTGCCAGGGCTTGAAGACCATTAAAAATGGCGCTGGACGCCGTTGCCGGGGACAAAGTGCCCTCCCCCTCTATGTCATCAGGGACAGGCAGTCAGCCCCCTGCATGTTAATGAGTTGCTGTGTGAAATATTCTTGGCGGAGAGCTGATGTCGCTTGTCTACCCATTCTCTTAGCCTATCTATGTCCTATTGCAGGCGGTTTGTATCATCCTCACCCTTTGTAACTCCAAGTTTGGTATCATTGGCAAATTTTGAATTTCTCCTTGGTATTCCAAGATCCAAGTTACTGATATGTAGCAAAAAAGCAATGGTCCTAGCACTGACCCTTGGGGAACACCATTGTCTACCATATTCCAGTCCGAAAAACCATGATTTGCCGTTTTCTGTCTTTAAGCGAACTTTTTAAAAATCCAATTGGACACTAACCACCCCCTATTCCATGAGCGTCAATATTGTTAACCAGCCTTTCATGTGGTATTTTATGAAATGCTTTCTTAAAATCCAAATGGACAACATCCACCACATTCCCTTTATCAACCTTCTATTTTACTTCATCAAAACCTTCAATTAGGTTAGTAGTCAAGCATGATCTGCCTTTTAAAAATCCAGGCTGGCTATCCTTAATTAACTCAAACCTCTCCAAGTGCCTGTCGATTTTTTTTCCCCTGATTATTGTTTCTAAAACCTTGGCCACCACTGATGTTAAACTAACATGAAGAGAGGTTGAGTAGATTAGGATTATTTTCATTCGAAAGATGGAGGTTGAGGGGGGACCTGATTGAGGTGTACAAAATCATGAGGGGTATAGACAGGGTGGATAGCAAGAAGCTTTTTCCCAGAGTGGAGGATTCATTTACTAGGGGTCACGAGTTCAAAGTGAGAGGGGAAAAGTTGAGGGGGGATATGCGTGGAAAGTTCTTTACGCAGAGGGTGGTGGGTGCCTGGAACACGTTACCAGCGGAGGTGGTAGACGCGGGCATGATAGCATCTTTTAAGATGTATCTAGACAGGTACATGAATGGGCAGGAAGCAAAGAGATACAGACCCTTAGAAAATAGGTGACATGTTTAGATAGAGGATCTGGATCGGCGCAGGCTTGGAGGGCCGAAGGGCCTGTTCCTGTGCTGTAATTTTCTTTGTTCTTTGTTCTTTAACTGGCATCTAGTTGCCAGGACTGTCTTTACACCCTTTCTTGAATATGGCTGTCACATTTGCCACTCTCCAATCCTCTGGCACCTCCTCCAGATCTAGGGAAGATTGGAAGATTATGGCAAGCCTTTCCACTATCTTTATCCCTGCTTCCTTTAGCAACCTGAAATGCAACCATCCGGACCAGGTGAGTTATCTACCCTATGCATACCCAGTCTTTCCAGCACCTCCTCCCTCTCAATTTTTACCCTATTCATTGCCTCTACTCTCTCATATTTTACCGATAATTTGTCAGATTCCTCTTCCTTAGTAAACACCGATACAAAGTTACCAAGTACTCATTAAGTATTTGAGCCTTGCCCCGTGCCTCTAAGATAATATTACCCTCTTAATCCCCACTCCACCTCTTACTACCTGCTTACTATTTACATGCTGGTAGAAGGTTTTGGTGTTCCCTTTTATGTTGACTGCCATTCTATTCTCATATTTGCCAGTCTTATTTTCCTCTTCGTCTCTCAACTTAATGTATTTAGCCTGTTTCTCAATTGAAGATTTCACCTGACATGCACCATATACCCTCTCTTTAGTTTCATCATAATCTCTATCTCCCTCCTCATCCACAGAGCCCTGTTTTTGATTCCCTTACTTTTCACTCTTGTTGGAATGTACCTAGCCTGCACCTGAAGCAAAGAACAAATAATAGAATCTACACAAAAAAATCAAGTGACCTTTTGCTAACTCTATACCACATCTGCTCAAACAAGGTGGTTTCCAGGAAACAGCTTTCCAGGTTAGAGTGAAATAAAATTTTAGATCCTTCAAAGATATTGCGAATCATACACAGTGGCTTTTTGATCCTTGATTCTGTTCATTAGATCAGTTACTGAAGTAGTTAGCATTCAAAAGGGTAAACAACACAAATGAATGTCAACTATACAAAGCCATGTAACACTGTTGCATCAAGCTACTTTTGTCAATAATTTATTAAAATTAAAATAGATTGCAAAGAGGAAGTGCAAGTGATTAACTGATCAATGAAGAGGCTGAACTTTTAAGTTAAGGTGGCATCACCCATGTTCACATGCCTCATCAGTTTAATTTAATTTTCAACGGAAACTTAAAAAGTATTCTTAGGTAAAGTGGAGTCAAAGACTGGCAAGTAGAAATGTAATGGAACAGCAGGTGGCTTTTAAAGAGGAGATAGTCTGGGTAAAATCCAGGTACATTCCCACAAGGGGGACAAGGGAGGGCAACCTAAGCCAGAGCACCCTAAGTTGAAGGAGGAGTTAAGAAATCGTCATGACCAAGACTGCCTATTTCCACCTCTGTATTATTGAATGCGTCCTTGCCTCAGCTCATCTCCTGCAGGAACCCTTTCCTTTGTTACCTCCCACGTTCTACCCTCCATAAACATGAGGTCATCCAAAACTCTGCTGCCTTTGTCCAAACTCGCACTAAGTCCCATTCACCCATCACCCGTGTTTTGTTTTATTCTATTTTATTTAGAGATACAGCACTGAAACAGGCCCTTCGGCCCACCAAGTCTGTGCCGACCAACAACCACCCATTTATACTAATCCTACATTAATCCCATATTCCCTCCCACATCCCTACCATTCTCCTACCACTTACCTACACTAGGGGCAATTTACAATGGCCAATTTACCTATCAACCTGCAAGTCTTTGGCTCTGGGAGGAAACCGGAGCACCAGGCGGAAACCCACACGGTCACAGGGAGAACTTGCAAGCTCCGCACAGGCAGTACCCAGAACTGAACCTGATTGAGGTATACAAATTATGAAGGGCATAGATAGGAGAGGTGGCAATAACCAGGGGGGCATAGATTTAAGGTAAGGGGCAGGAGGTTTAGAGGGGATTTGAGGAAAAAAATTTCACCCAGAGCCTGAAGGGGTTGTAGAGGCAGGAACCCTCACAACACTTAAGAAGTATTTAGATGAGCACTTGAAACACCATAGCATACAAGGCTACGGGCTAAGTGCTGCAAAATGGGATTAGAATAGATAGGTGCTTGATGGCTGGGACGGACACAATGGGCTGAAGGGCCTGTTTCTGTGCTGACTCTATATATGTGCTCCTCGAATTCCGGCCTCTGTCTTGAGCATCCCTGTTTTTAATCACTCCATTATTGGCAGCCATGCTATCAGCTGCCAAAGCCCTAACCTCTAGAATTCCCTCTAAACCTTTTCACCTCTCTTCCTCTCCTTAAAGCCTATCTCTGACCAAGTGTTCGGTCATCTCCCCTAATATTACCTTATGTGGCTTGGTATCAAACTTTGTTTGAGAACACTTCGGTGAAGTGGTTTGGGACAGTTTACTATGTTACAGGCACTACATAAAGACAAGTTGTTGTTGGTAATAGAGTGTAGAATGAAGCAGAAAAAGGGGGCTTATGAAAGATGTCAGCTTGATAATACAAGGGAGAATTAGGTTGAATATAAAAAGTGCTGAAAAGTGAAGGAGAAAATAAGAGGAGCAAAGACAGTATGAGAATAGATTGGTAAATAATATAAAAGGGAATCCAAAGCTCTTCTACAGGCATTTTAACAATAAAAGGGTTGCCAGAGGATCGGTGGGCTGATCAGGAAACAAAATGGAGATTGATTGGTGGAGGCAGAAGACATGGCTGAGGTAATAAATCAGTAAGCTGTATTGGTGTTTACTGAGGAAGAAGAATTTGCCAAAGCTGTGGCAAACAAAGTTACCAGGATACTGGATGAGATAAAAATGGAGGAGTTACTAGAAAGCTGGCTATACTTCAAAGTGGTTAAGTCACCAGATCCAGTTGGTATGCAACCTAGGTTGCTGAGGGAAGTAAGGGTAGAAATTGCAGAGGTGCTGGTCACAATCTTCCAATCCTCCTTAGATAAAGGGGTGGTATTAAAGGACTAGAGGATTACATATATTACACCCTTATTCAAGAAGAGAGATGATAAACCTGGTAATTACAGACAGTTTAATGTTGGTGGTAGGGAAGTTTTTAAAGAGAAATCAAGAGCCACTCGGACTAGTGAAAGATAACCAAACATACAAATCTTGTTTAGTTAACTTGAATCAGCTTTTTGATGAGGTAATAGGGACAGTGGATGAGGACAGTGCAGTTGATTTTACGTACATAGATTTTCAAAGGGTATTTGATCTGTTAGGCCCATTAGCAAAACTGAATCCAATGGGATAAAAAGGGGCAGGAGCAGCATAAATGCAAAATTGGCTAAGGGATAGAAAAGAATTGTACTGAATGGTTGTTTTCTAGAAGGAAGGGGGCATACAGTGGAGTTCCCCAAGATTCAGTATTATGACCACTGCTATTTTTGATATATATTTCAACAAAGTGATTGATGACAACGCTATGTCATCAGGATGCGCCGCGGTGCGCACATGGTCTCAGGCCCTCTGCGCATGCGCTGCGGTCCGGATTGCCAGGACCAGTTTGCGCATGCGCAGATGACGTCATCGCGTAACGTCATCTTCCTCGGGGAACACACCAGGTTGGCCTCTGCGCATGCGCAAACTGGTCCTGGCAATCCGGACCGCAGCGCATGCGCAGAGGGCCTGAGACCGTGTGCGCATGTGCATCAATCTTCCGAAAGCTTCGGCGCGAGTTTTTGAAAATGGAAGGAGGAGAGGTTTCGTCGGGCATTTTATCTCAATTATTTAGTCATTTTGGACATTTGCTTCATTTTTATTAGACAGAGGAGATTGTTCCAAGGTAAGTTGCTCTGAAAATATTTACATTGTCTGGGGCACCGCATGTGCTCCAGTCCCTGTTGTTAAGTTGGTCTGAAAACATTTCAAGGGAGGGAAGGGAGGGAAAGGAGGGAAGGGAGGGAGAGAAGGGAGGGAGGGAAGGGAGGGAAAGGAGGGAAAGGAGGGAAAGGAGGGAAGGGAGGGAAAGGAGGGACGGGGGGGGGAAGGGAGGGGGGGAAGGGGGAAGGGAGGTCGGGGGGGAGGGGGGAAGGGAGGTCGGGGGGGAGGGGGGAAGGGAGGTCGGGGGGGAGGGGGGAAGGGAGGTCGGGGGGGAGGGGGGAAGGGAGGTCGGGGGGGAGGGGGGAAGGGAGGTCGGGGGGGAGGGGGGAAGGGAGGTCGGGGGGGAGGGGGGAAGGGAGGTCGGGGGGGAGGGGGGAAGGGAGGTCGGGGGGGAGGGGGGAAGGGAGGTCGGGGGGGGAGGGGGGAAGGGAGGTCGGGGGGGGAGGGGGGAAGGGAGGTCGGGGGGGGAGGGGGGAAGGGAGGTCGGGGGGGGAGGGGGGAAGGGAGGTCGGGGGGGAGGGGGGAAGGGAGGTCAGGGGGGAAGGGAGGTCGGGGGTGAGGGGGGAGCAGCGGAGCGGAAGGGGAGTGCCTTTTTCTGTGCATGCGCCATAAACACAAGCTGATGAGATGGAGCCAATTAATTTGCCCAACAATTGCCCGGAAGCACCTTCGGATGGAGGTGGCCACGTGCTGGACATCAGTCGCGTGCCACAATCCATGGATCCTGAGCGTTTCACCCCCTGGCCTAATGATCTGATGGACCATACATACGCCTGCCTGTTCAAAGCTCCACTGCCCCCACCTGCAGTACCCTCTCCTTGCTGTTCAGTTACACAGTCACCTGTTCCTGCACCCATCCAAGCAGTGCACATGGACACACAGCCACATGTTTCCCCATCCGCCCTTGAAACAACCATGCAGAGCCTTGTGAGACTCCGCAATTGCCAGCTGCTGCCTGTCAAGCAGAGAAGGCGTCCAAAGGGATCAAGCACTTGGGGAACATTCAGCAAGAAGAGACTGAGCACTAAAAGAAACAAGCATGCCGTGTCCAGTGGTAGCACAAATGTGAATGCTCTTGCTGCGTACACAACTGGTGAGGTGGGAGTGCAGCCACACCATTCTCCATCCTCAGTGTTGCTTTAAGGCAAAGGTAGATAAGAGTGAAAGAAATGGAAGATGATGCTGATAGTAGTAGGCAGGATTGGATGGGAAGACGCACGAGTAGCATAACCACTAGCAGGGAACAGCTGGGCTAAATGGCCTGCTTTATGTTCATAGTCCAAAAGAAATGTGCTTCTTTTTCCAGCACCCTCACATCATTCATGTTTTCCCTGAGAGCAGCATTGAACCATCACGAGATAGGGGCAGTTACATCATCCTGACTCCTACAGCTGAGGTGGGTACTAAGTGATTCATTGGCCTATACTGCAGAGCATAAAGCATGCGCAACAGTAATTTCATTGGAGGGAGGGAAGCTCTGACACTGATGTTCTTTCATTATTTCCTTTCATGTAAAATGTGCCCTTGAGAAAACAATCCTTGACACTTAAGGACGGCATTCCAGCAAAGGAGGCAGTGCAGGAGATGACGCAAGGATGTGATGATTCCTGCATCTGAGGTGGGTAATAAGTGCTTCATTGGCGACGTTATCAATTGGTGCCTTCACTGCAGAACTTAAAAAGGTGTGCGCAACAGTAATTTCAGTGGATAGAGGGAGGCAAGCTCTGACTCTGATTTGATTTTCTTCTTTTCATGTAAAACATGCCGTCGAGAAAACAATCCTCGAGACTTACGGTCAGCATTCAAGCAACGAAGGCAACTGGATCATGCTGCGGAGCTCATCATGATGTGGAAAGGAACATTGCATTTGTGGATGAATTGGGAATGCACATTGGGATGCGCTTGGGGAACATTCACCAAGAATAGACTGAGCTCAGACTCTTGTGACTTTGCCTTCTTCACATGGACAATACAGTAGTGGAATAGAGAGCCACGCGTTCATTCACCACAAGGCTCTCCAGGAACAATCTCTTTAGCTGTGCATAGCAGAGACTCGGCCGGTCTGTCTGGACACAACACTCATGTATCCATGCACAGCAGTTCCTTGGATACTTAATGAACTTAATAAAACTTTTCAATAATTAAACCAGAATTGTTGAGGTTTTGTTTTGCATGCTATTTCCCCGACTTTGCAACTGCACTTCAGATATTCAACTATGGTGGAGGGGTGGAGGTAGGGGGGTAAAGGGGGGGTGGGTGAAGAGGGGGAGGGGTGGGGAGAGCGGGGGAGGGGTGGGGAGAGCGGGGGAGGGGTGGGGAGAGCGGGGGAGGGGTGGGGAGAGCGGGGGAGGGGTGGGGAGAGCGGGGGAGGGGTGGGGAGAGCGGGGGAGGGGTGGGGAGAGCGGGGGAGGGGTGGGGAGAGCGGGGGAGGGGTGGGGAGAGCGGGGGAGGGGTGGGGAGAGCGGGGGAGGGGTGGGGAGAGCGGGGGAGGGGTGGGGAGAGCGGGGGAGGGGTGGGGAGAGCGGGGGAGAGCGGGGAGGGGTGGAGAGAGGGAGCATGCAAAATGCAGGGACCAGACAGTTGCAATGCCTGAAGTACTGTGGAGAAGTAGAGAAAGCAACTGGATTGGGCATCCGCAGCTGGAGGGAACGGCTGAATGGAGAGGGCCGGAAGCGAGAGGCCGTAGAGCGCCGCGGGGAGCGAGCGTGCGAAGACCTTGGTGTCACCGGGTCCAGGGAATGGCCAGTAAGTCTTTTGCTGTTGTGTTTATGGCGCATGCACAGAAAAAGGCACTCCTCTTCCGCTCCGCTGCTCCCCCCCCCCACTCTCTCCCCTTCCTCCCTCTCCCCCTCCCCCCCCACTTCCCCCAGCTCTCCCCCTCCCCCCTTCTTTACCCCTCCCTCTCCCTCCCCCCCTCCCTCTCTTTCCCCCTCCCCCTCCCTCTTTCCCCCTCCCTCTCCCTCCCCCTCCCCCCCTCTCCCTCCCTCCCCCCTCCCTCTCCCCTCCCCCCTCTCCCTCCCTCCCTCCCCCCTCCCCCCTCCCCACGGCACTGCTACCGCTGGTCTCCCCGCGCTGCTCTCCCCGGCCCGCTCCACTCTCTCACTCCGACCATTGTATTCTGCCACGTGTTTGTTAGGTTTCATCTCTGTGATTCTTAGAGCAGCGCCATCTTTAGTCCTGGCAGCTGCTACAGTCGCAAACTATGACTTTTTCGTGGCACCTGCTGTATTTGCGCATGTGCCAAAACAGCGCCACCTACCGATCGCGTTGTCAACAATTGCGGTCATACTTCAATTACTTGGACTTGGGGGTAGAGGGCACAATTTCAAAATTTGCAGGTGACACAGAACTTGGAAGTGGAATAAACAGCGAGGAAGATAGTAAAAAAAAAAACTTCAAGAGGACAGAGACAGTCTGGTGGAATGGGTGAACACATGCAGATGAAATTCAAACCAAAAAAGCATGAGGTGATAGATTTGGGTAGGACGATTGAGGAAACACAATACAAACTAAATGGTACCGTTTTAAAGGGGGTGAAAGAACAGTGGGCTGGATTTTACCAAGCCCTCGACTACATGATATGTGGCGGGGGCCTGAAGATGGTTCCAATGAGGCCTGCCATGGACCAAGATGCTGGCGGGCCTGGCCCGATCCTTCCGGCAGTGGCGAGGATCCATGGCAGCCCCCCCACCACTAGGCGACGGGACCACAATTTAAGTATGCGAATCAATAAAATTAATAAATTTAAGCACACTTGCTTCAGTCTCGAGGGCCCGCCGTGATCTTCGGTGTGCCTTCAGATCCCCGTCCGGGGAAACGCGGCACCACACTGGTGGGGAGGGGCGAGGGGGTAGGGTTGTCAGTGCAAGTCGGGGGGGGGAAATAGGGTCACAGAATTATATAGCACAGAAACAGGCCCTTCGGCCCATCGTATTTGTGCCGGAATACATGTAATGGGTGTAGGGGATGGTGGGAAGGGTTGAACCTTAGACTTTGTGCAGTGTTTTTTTTTTGGGGGGGGGGGGGGCGGTGGAAGAGAAGGGCAAATTGTTATTGTAATTGCTATTGTGGGGTGAAGAAGGGGAGTTTATAAATTTATTTATTTAATTTTGGGGATCTTTCTGTAAAAATTTAAATATGCTGGCAAGGCTAGCTGCCCTTTAAAATGGCACCAGTGCCTGCACACAGGCAGCTGACGCCATTGCTGTGGACAGACAGCCCGCACCCTCCCCATGATTTTTTTTTGGGGGGGGGAATGGCGGGTCGTCCTGATTATTTAAATGAGCCGCCACGCTTAAGATCGCAGCGACTCTTTGGCGCGTGCAGGCTGCCTTTTTTTGAGCTCGCCGCAAAGTCTGCAGGCGGGCTCTTAAAATCCAGCCCAGTGTGTTTGGGGGTGTTTGTGCACAAATCTTTGAAGGTGGCAGGACAGTTAATAAAGCAGTTAATAAAAGCATATGGGATCCTGGGTTTTATAATTAGAGGCATAGAGTACAAAAGCCAGCAAGTTAGGCTAAACCAATATAAAAGACTAGGTCAGCCCGGCTGAAGTATTGTGTCCAACTCTGGCAATTTGGAATGATTTGAAGAGGGTGCAGAAAAAATTTACTGGAATGGTTGTAGGGATCAGAGATTACAGTTACGCAGACAGACTGGAGGAACTGGGGTTGTCGTTCTTGGAGCAGATAAGGCCAAGAGGTGATTTGATCAAGGTATTTAAAATAATGAAGGTTTAGAGAAGAGTAAAGGAAGAGCAATTGTGTACATATGGCTGAAAAGGCGATAAGGGGACACAGATTTAAGGGTGTTTGTGAAAGAACAAGAGGTGACATGAGGAAAAACATTTTTATGCAACAAGTGGTTAGGATTTGGAATGCATTAACTGCTAGGGTGATGGATACAGATTCAGTGGGCAGGAAAGTGGAGTTGAGGCAGAGGATCAGCCATGATTGTACTGAATGGTGGAGCAGGCTCAAGGGGCCATATGGCCTACTCTTGCTCCTATTTCTTTTGTTCATATGTAGTAGTAGCCTTCAATATGGAACTGGATAAATACTTGAAGGAGAAAAAATTCCACAGAAATGGGGAAAGAGCAATACTAACTGGATTCCTCTTAGAATGAGCCGGTGCTGTCTCAACTGGCTAAGTTGTCTCCTTTGTGCTGTAACGATTCTATGAAGAGATTCTACAGTAACAAAGTGCTGAAATAGTTTCTTGAATAATACTGTTCCCTATTCCAATTATTGAAACTTAAACAAAATGCCCTTATATGCAAAATATTAATTTTCAGCATTTCAATGATCAGGATTATATCCTATCTCAATAATCTTTTGTCAATGAGAACCTCAAACTTTCAGCATTTCCTTACAATTAGCAGAGTCCTACACCATCCTCAACCCTCCGTGAATTTTTTCCAATACAAAAGAGAAAGACTACAAAATTGTTTTCAATAATACAAATGTAGCTATGTCAATTTGTCATAAATGGTCAAATACCATGGTTGACAACAGCTTTGAACTTAACATGACTTTGATTGAATACGTGACAATTGCTGCCAAGTCCTTTTCCGATTCCTCTTTCACCAATGGACACTCACTCATTTGTGTAGAGGTTTCAGTATTCCTGTAATAATGGGCATTATTTACATTTACTGAACTCAAATTTCATTTGACATTACTTAGCAGATCTATTCAATTTAATTGTAAACCCTTGAATGCTGTCAAACTCTTTTCCAATAATCAGATTATCAATATCTATAAGGAATATCTTTTAAAAGTTCAGTAGATATGCAAGGCATGACTTGGCATTTTTAACACTGGATGCTTTGAAGGCCCATGTACAGCATTGGATAATAGGATTGTTTGTTTTGGAAAAATTTCACACATGGTATATATGGAACAGCATGTGCTCAATAATAAATGACAACTGTGGTACAAATCAGCATCATATAGTCTTTGACACCTTTATCTCAGAACTTTCCATGATTCCTGTATGACTAAACACACTTCTTCCATTGCCCAGAGGAGGGAGGTGGAAGCAGCCAGAACTCCACTTTCCCACAGCCAAGCTCCTCAGAACTGTTATAATATTCATTGCCACTTTCTACCAATGGCAAATGCTTGTGCTCGGCATGCGGGAAAATCTGGTAAGGCCACTTATATTGTCCATTCCTAGATGTCGAGGTGGTCGTGGGCCTAGTCCTTGAAATATTGCAACCCTTGTAGTGACAGTCGCCAGTGTTGACTTAAGGTAGGGAATTCCAAGATTTTGGCCCAGTGACTATGAAGAAACTGCCGTGAGCGGTGGCGGCCGTAAACAATGGCAGCCCGCACGTACAGGCCAAGCTTCGCGGAGCCACTTCATCATTGGGGGGGCGGACAGCTGCGGTCTGCCCTGGCCATTTATATGAGCCACCACGTGGAGGGGGCAGGCGGTCCATCCCCAGCAACAGTGTCAGGCACTAACGGAATTTAAAGGGTTTCAAGCCTTACAGTACAATTTACATTTTTTTTTAAGGACTACTTTTTTTTTTAAAGTGATCCGACCTCTCCCACTCACCCCAATAAGCATACAAATAATGATCTGCCCTCAAACCCCCCAAAAATACTTACTTTTGCTGCCGATCTTTCCCCCTCAAAGTTAATCAACTTTAAACTTTACCCCTTCCCACCACCCCTTAGATCTGCTCCTGCCACTCCCGCACTGGAAAACTTACCTGCTCCCCACTCCCCACCAGTGTTCCGCCTTGGATACCCAGACGGGCATCCAAAGCTGCGGGAGTGACGGCATCAATCTGGCACCGGAGCAGACGGCAGGACTCGCTAAGTACTTAATTCCTGTATTTAAATAAATTTGTCTATGTAAATTTGTCTCCCCTCGCCGAGCAGCAATATCGGGCCATGCCTTCCCAGCGTCGAGGCCCATGGCGGGCCTCTGCCGGAGGCATTTTCCGGCCTCCACAACCACCGATGTTGGAGGGACGTAAAATCCAGACCATAGTAAACACGAAGCAGAATTTTAGACAAGTTCCAGGTTATGAATGGTGCAAGGTGGGAAGCCAGCAAAGAGAGCACTGAAACAGTTGAATGTGCAAGTGACAGACACATATATAAGGAATTAGTGGCAGAGGGACTGAGGTTGGTGTGGAGGAAGATGATGTCACAAAGGTGGAAAAAAGTGGTCTTTGTGGTGCAGAAAAGGCAGCCCCAAGGTGTGGTAAAAAGGAGAGTTCTTGTGTTCCTAATCCGTGCAATATTCAGCTTTGGGATTTTTCCCCACTAGTGAATTAAATTACCGAATTAAGTCACCACAGGCTGCTCTCACTTCTAAAGCTAGTTAGACCAGTGCTGCAAGAGGTCAAAGCGAGGAATGGAAATCTGCAAAGAAAAAAATGTTATAATTTGAAATTTTTAATTTCAATTGTGGAATAAAGGATTATAAAAATAAAAAAAAAAAGAGGCCCAAGAACAGGTCTCCTGCCTATTCTCTCCTGAAGGAGACGCATGTTGCAGTTATTTTTTTTGGGGGGGTTGGTGTGGTGGTAGAGGGGTAGGGCCGTATGGTTAGGTTTTTAAAATGTAATTTATCACCATACATACCATGAGGTGCAGAGGCTGGTTGTAGGTTGGCTAAAACATTCTGAACAGTTGTGTTTTCCTGTTGTGGTAAAGTCCCACAGGAGTCGATGATCTTTAAAGCTGATAAATCTGTAGATGCCACAAGACTGCTGGCAGTTTGGATACACGAGCCATGCTCAGTACTTGCACCTGTTGAATGGAACAAGGCAAATTCTCAACATTAAACAACACTACTGCAGCAGAATGCTTAACATTTCTAAATCTGCAGTTGCTTACCTGGAAATTCTACGCCTGGGCGGATAGCTATGAGTACATTGAAAGGATGTAAACACGGAGGAGTCTAGCAGTATTACAGACGAGGTGCATTATTGTATTCAAACACTACTACATCTTATATATCCTCAAAACTAACTGTAGATCATGATGGAATATCCTCAAAAAGGTTTATCACAATACTACTGAAGGCCATTAAGAGATACAGATAGGTTAAGTGGACAACAATTTGGCAGATGGAGTATAATGGGAGAAAATGTGAGGTTGTCTACTTTGGCAGGAAGAATAGAAAAGCAGATTGTTATTTAAATGGAGAGAGACTGCAGAATGCTGTGGTACAGAGGGATGTAGATTTCATAGGAACACAAGAGCAGGAGTAGGCCATTCAGCCCATCGAGCCTGCTCCGTAATTCAATATGATAATGGCTGATCATCCACTTCAATGCCTTTTCCCCACACTATCCCCATATCCCTTTATGTCATTGGTATTTAGAAATCAGTCAATCTTTACTTTAAACATATTCAATGATTGAGCTTCCACAGCCCTCTGGGGTAGAGAATTCCAAAAATTCACAACCTTCTGAGTAAAGAAATTTCTCCTCATCTCTGTCCTAAGTGGCTTCCCCCTTATTTTGAAACTGTGTCCCCTGATTTGAGACTCCCCAACCAGGGGAAACATCTAACCTGCATCTACCCTGTCTATCCCTTTAGTATTTTGTAGGTTTCAATGAGATCACTTCTCATTCTTCGAAGGAAGCCTGGCTTGGGCATAAAATTAAAACCTGACCCAACAGCAAACAGAACCCGGCCCCGGCCCGGGCCCGAGTCCTTTAATTTTTTTTTAAATGTCTGACCCGACCCGACAATAACAAACATATTTTTGAAACAGAAGATCATAGACTAAAACAAAACAATACAAAACAAAACAGTACAGTCTAGCCCGACCTGAGCCCGAATGCCGAATACAGACCTGACCCAAACCCAACACATGGGCCGGAATTTTAAACCACCCCAGCGAGCAGGATGGTGACGGGGTTGTGGCATAAAATTGAGTGGGAGGTGCTGGGTGGCCTTCCCAACCTGCTCCCACCTCCACCCCATTTTACATGGGCCTGCAGGGGGGTGGGGGGTGCGAGAAATGGGTCGCCCGCCCTCGGCCAATCAAGGCCCTTAAGTGACCACTTAACAGCCACTTAAGGGCCTTCGCCTGCCTCCACGGGGATTTTACCCATGGCAAGCTAGGGTCTGACAGACGTGAAAGGCCGCCCAGTGAAAGCTGGCAGTCTCGCAGCGCCCCGGGACTAAGCCTGTCCAAATCCCCTTGAAGTCGTTTTGTATTTTCCTCATAACACACATTTCCACCTAGTTTTGTGTCATCTGCAATCTTAGAAATATTACATTTGGTCCCCACATCCAAATCATTGATATATATTGTGAACAGCTGGGACCCAAGTACTGATCCTTGCGGTACCCCACTAGTCACAGCCTGCCAATGCCAGAATGACCCATTTATTCCTACTCTCTGTTTGCTGCCTATTAACCAATCCTTAATCTATGCCAGTATATTACCTCCTATCCCATGTGCTTAAATTTTGCTAACCAAACTCCTGTGGGGGACTTTATCAGAAGCCTTCTGAAATTCCAAGTATACTACATCCACCAACTCCCCTTTACCCGTTAGTAACATCCTTAAAAAACTCCAATAAGTTCGTCAAACATGATTTCCCACTCATAAATTCATGATGACTATGCCCAATCAGATCATTATTATCCAACTGCCCATTTATCCCATCCTTTAGAATAGATTCTAACATTTTCCCTACAATTGATGTAAGGCCAACAGGTTCTGTAGTTCCCGGTTTTCTCTCTCCCTCCCTTCTTAAATAGTGGGGTGACATTTGCTACCTTCCAATCTGCAGGAACCGTTCCAGAATGCATAGAATTTTGGATGATTATCACCAATGCATCCACTATCTCCATAGCTACCTCTTTCAACACTCTGGGATGTAGAGTATCAGGTCCTGGGGACTTATCAACTTTCAGCCCCACTAATTTTTCCAATACAACCTTCTTACTAATACTAATTTCCTTCAATTCCTCATTCTCCCTAGTCCCTAGGATCTCTAATTTTGGGATTTTTCTTGTATCTTCCTCAGTGAAGATAAACACAAAGTAATCATTTAGCTTCTCTGCCATTTCTCTACTCCCCATTATAAATTCTCCTGATTCTGCCTGTAATGGACCCACATTTGTCTTAGTCAAACGTTTCTTTTTTAACGTACCTATAGAAACTTCTACAGTCCGTTTTTATGGGTTTTTTTTGCTAGTTTACATTCATATTCTATTCTCCCTTTCTTTACCAGTTTCTTGGTCCTCCTTTGCTGTATTCTAAAATCCTCCCAATCCTCAGGTTTACTACTATTTCTGGTAACTTTATAGGCCTTTTCTTTTAATCTTATACAATCCTTAACTTCCTTTGTTAGCCACAGTTGACTGCCTTTACATTTGGGGTTTTTGTGTCTTGAAGGAAGTATAGTTGCTGTAAACTATGTAATAATTCTTTGAAGACTATCCATTGTCTATGCACTGTCATACGTTTTAATGTTTTTTCCCAATCCACCTCAGCCAATTTGCTCCTCATATCTTCATAATTTCCTTTGTTTAAATTTAACACCCTGGCTTCAGATTGAACTACCTCACTTTCAAATTTATTGTAAAATTCTATCATATTATGGTCACTCATCCCTAATGGTTCTTTTACAAGACGATTATTAATTAGCCCTTTCTTCATTACATAATACTAGAGTGCTGCTGGAGGGCACAGAGTGTGAAGAAGGGAGTTTAGTAAGTGGTAAGTGAGTGGATTTTAATGGTTAATCTCTCAAGTCTAGTTTTTGTTTACGTATAGCAATTAAGTGAAATTACTGTTTAAGTTAAGAGGAAAGTTAGCTTTCTTACAGTTGCTCTGCCTGCAGGCTCCTAACCTGCAGTGTGACCACCTCCACAAACATGCTATCCACGTACATGAATCACAAAGTTAGCATGCAGGTACAGCTAGTAAGTAGGAAGGGAAATGGAATGTTGATATTTATTGCAAGGGGATGGAGAATAAAAGCAGGGAAGTCTTGGTGAGACCACACCTAGAGTACTGCGTGCAGTTTTGGTCCCCTTACATTTAAGGAGGGATATGCTTGCATTGGAAGCAGTTCACTAGGCGGATTCCTGGGATGAAGGGGCTTTCTTATGAGGAAAGGTTGAGCAGATTGGGCCTATACTCTGGAGTTTGGAAGAATGAGAGGTGAACTTATTGAAACATAAGATTCCGAGGGGCTTGACCGGATTGATGCTGAGAGGATGCTTCCCCTTATGGGGGAATCTAGACCTAGGGGACACAGTTTCAAAATAAAGAGTCTCCCATTTAAGATGGAGATGAGGAGGAATTTCTTCTCTCACAGGATTGTTAATCTTTGGAATTCTCTTCCCCAGAGAGCAGTGGAGGCCGGGTCATTGAACATATTCAAGGCTCAGTGAGACAGATTTTTGTTGTACAAGGGAGTCAAGGGCTATGGGGTGGGGTGGGGTGGGTGTGCAGGCAGGAAAGTGGAGTTAAAGCCACAATCAGATCAGCTGTGATCTTATTGAATGGCAGTGCAGGCTCGAGGGGCCGAATGGCCTACTCCTGCTGCTATTTTTTTTTTTTTTTAAAAGGATCTCATGAATTTTCAAGTGGATGAAATGGAGGACCAGGAATTAAGACAGGAGTGATGGGCAAGCAGCATATGGTGTGGGATGGGATATGGGCAGTAGAGTTTTAGATGAGCTAAAGGTTAGAGTATGGAGGATGGGAGGATAAACAGCATTGGAGTAGTCCAGTCTCTAGCAAGTTCTCCCTGTGACCACGTGGGTTTTTGCCGGGTGCTCCGGTTTCCTCCCACAGCCAAAGACTTGCAGGTGATAGGTAAATTGGCCATTGTAAATTACCCCTAGTGTAGGTAGGTGGTAGGGAATATGGGATTACTGTAGGGTTAGTATAAATGGCTGGTTGTTAGTCGGCACAGTCACGGTGGGCCGAAGGGCCTGTTTCAGTGCTGTATCTCTAAATAAATAAATAAACTAGGGAGGACACAGTTTCAGAGCTTGGGTAAGCCTGGTAGGTAAGTAGAAGCAATGAACAGATGGTCTCAGACTTAGTCACAAAGAAGTCCATGAGCTCCCTTTTTCTTGAAACATAGGAACAGAAGTAGCCCCTCAAGCCTGTTCCATCATGCAATGAGATCATGGTTGATCTGTGATCTAATTCCATATACTTTAATACCTCAGGTTAACATAAATCTATCAATCTCAGATTTATAATTAACAATTGACCTAGCACCAATTGCCATTTGCAGAAGAGCTCTGAACTTCGACCATCCTTTGTATGTAGAAGTGTATCCTAACGTCACTCTTGAAAGGCCTGGCTCAAACTTGTAGACTATGCCTCCTAGTCAGAGACTTCCAAACCAGCAGAAATAGTTTTTCTGTATCGATCCTATTAATTGTTCTTAATATCTTGAAAACTTTGATGAGATCACCCCTTAACCTTCTAAATTCCAGGGAATACAACCCAAGTTTGTGTAATCTCGCCTTGTAATTTAACCTCTGGAGTCCAGGCTTCATTCTCAAAGCTATGCTGCAATCCCTCCAAGGCCAATATCCATCCTAAGGTGTTGTGCCCACAGCTGTTCACAGTGATCCAGGTGTGGTCTAATCAGGGCTTTGGACAGCAGTAGTATAACTTCTAACCCCTCATCTTAAGAACAAAGAAGAACAAAGAACAGTACAGCACAGGAACAGGCTATTTGGCCCTCCAAGCCTGCGCCGATCTTGATGCCTGCCTAAACTAAAACCTTCTGCACTTCCGGGGACCATATCCCTCTATTCCCATCCTATTCATGTATTTGTCAAGATGCCTCTTAAACGTCGCTATCGTACCTGCTTCCACCATCTCCCCCGGCAGCAAGTTCCAGGCACTCACCACCCTCCGTGTAAAGAACTTGCCTCGCACATCCCCTCTAAACTTTGCCCCTTGCACCTTAAACCTATGCCCCCTAGTAACTGACTCTTCCACCCTGGGAAAAAGCTTCTGACTATCCACTCTGTCCATGCCGCTCATAACTTTGTAAACCTCTATCATGTCACCCCTCCACCTCCGTCGTTCCAGTGAAAACAATCCGAGTTTATCCAACCTCTCCTCATAGCTAATGCCCTCCAGACCAGGCAACATCCTGGTAAACCTCTTCTGTACCCTCTCCAAAGCCTTCACGCCCTTCTGGTAGTGTGGCGACCAGAATTGCACGAAATATTCTAAGTGTGGCCTAACTAAAGTTCTGTACAGCTGCAGCATGACTTGCCAATTTTTATACTCTATGCCCTGACTGATGAAGGCAAGCATGCCGTATGCCTTCTTGACTACCTTATCCACCAGCGTTGCCACTTTCAGTGACCTGTGGACCTGTACGCCCAGATCTCTCTGCCCGTCAATACTCCGAAGCGTTCTGCCATTTACTGTATACTTCCCACCTGCATTAGACCTTCCGAAATGCATTACCTCACATTTGTCCGGATTAAACTCCATCTGCCATGTCTCCGCCCAAGTCTCCAACCGATCTATATCCTGCTGTATCCTCTGACAATCCTCATCACTATCCGCAACTCCACCAACCTTTGTGTCGTCCGCAAACTTACTAATCAGACCAGCTACATTTTCCTCCAAATCATTTATATATACTACAAAGAGCAAAGGTCCCAGCACTGATCCCTACGGAACACCACTAGTCACAGCCCTCCATTCAGAAAAGCACCCTTCCACTGCTACCCTCTGTTTTCTATGACTGAGCCAGTTCTGTATCCATCTTGCCAGCTCACCTCTGATCCCGTGTGATCAGATATAAATTGTATTGTATACATTCTTCAAGATATAAAGCCCAGCATTCCATTACCCTACTCGATTATTTTCTGACATTGACATTTTAATAATCTACGGACCCCCAAGTCTCTTGGACCTCCACTTTTTCTAGTTTCATCAATCAGAAATAACTTGGTTCTATCCCTTTCAGGTTCAAAGTGGATGACCTCAATTTCCCTACACTGAACTCCATTTGCCACAGTTTTGCCCATTTGCTTAATTTGGAAATATCTCTTTGTAATTATATGTTTCCTACTATACTGATATCTATCTTTTTATCATCAGCAAACTTGGATATGTGGTGAATAGTTGAGGCCTCAACACATGTCCTTGCGGGACACTGCTAAACACATCCTGCAGTGCCTGCCCATTATCCCAACTCCCCAATTCTTGCAACTCAACTAATTTCCTAACCAGGTCAATAATTTGCCGTCAATTCCATGAACTTCAACTTTAGCTATCAGTCTCTTATGAGACACTTCTGGAAATCCATAAACACAGCATCCATAAGACAGTCCCCTGTCTACTATTTTGGTCACATCTTCAAAAAGCTTAATCAGGTTCGTCAGGCATGAACTGCCTTTAACAAGTCTATGCTAGCTCTCTCTGATCAGTCAGATGGCAGATATGTTGAATAATTACTTTGTGTCAGTATTTACAGTCGAGGAAGAGGATAGCATACCAGGAATTCCAAGGAAGACTTTCAAGTCGGGGGCGGTGGAGAACAAGGTCAAACACACGTAATGGTTGTAGGGGATGGTGGGAAGGGTTGAACTGGAAACTTTGTGCATGTTGTGAGGGGGGGGGGGGGTAAAAGGTCAGATGTTAAAGGCAAGTGTTTTTTGGGGGGTGGGGGGTGTAAGGGCTAATAGTTAATGTAACTGTTATTGGGGGGTGCTGGGAAAAAGGCATTAGAAACGGATTTATTTTTGCGGGGGGTGGGGGGGGGGGTGAAGAAGGGGGAACGGACGGGCCACCCCAGCTATTTAAATGAGCTGCCACACTTAAGATCACGGCAGCTCTTTGTGGGCCATCATGTTTTGAGCTCGCCGCCGAAATCGGCAGTGGGCTCTTAAAATTTAGTCCACTATATCCTCTCATCACTGAAGTGACTTCATCCTTAAACACCTTATCTTTCCTGAAGACTTAAAACTTGGTATATTTGCTGCAAAGTCCTGACCGTCTTGTAGTATGTCTCAGTTAGGCCTACCATGCCATACCCCAGTCCCCAACCACCTCAAAGTTAAATATGTGCTTACAATTTATTCATTTTGTTCATTATACTCTATGTATTTGTATAAGCAATTCTTATTTGGGCCACACACCTTAACCTGTCCTACTATAATGTTTTACTCACATTTCTGTTTCTCTCTCCTGGTTTAAATTACTTTACATCTTTTAGTTTTACCTTTAACTGTAGTGCCCAATGCACAATTTCTGACTACTGCTCTACTTTCTTCCCTTTTTGTTTGCAAACTATCATTGATACTAATCTTTTCCACCGGAGTCCTCCAATACCCTCCCCCACCATTTACTAGTTTGAAGTCCTCATGACCATCCCATTTATCCTTTCTGCTTGGACCCATTTCCGGGCCAGATTCAGGTGGAACCCGTCCTAATAGTACAATTCCTTCCTGTCCCAGTACTGGTGCCAGTTTCCTATGAAATGGAACTCTGCTTTCCCACACCACTCCTTCAGCCACATATTCATCTCCCCAATTTGATTATCCCTATGCCAATTTGCACATGGCTCATGTAATAATCCAGGGATTATAACCATTGAGGTCCTGTTCTTAAATTTAGCTCCTAGCTCCTGGTATTCAGCCAGAACCTCTTGCCTATGCTTTCCTATGGTAGTGGTCCCCACCTGGATCCTCACCCACCCTCTCCAATATCCTTTCAAGCTAGTTCGATAAGTCCCTCATCCTGGCACCTGGTAGGCAACATAACACATGGGGCACCCAATCCTTCCTACAAAGGATGTTATCTGTCCCTCTTATTATTGAATCCCCTACAACATTATGCTTCCACTCCTCCTCCTCGCCATTCTGACAGACTTTATCCTTAACCTTATGGATAGCAATAACCTTGTGCCTGTTGAATGGGATCAGTTTCCACTGATTGCCATTTTCTCTCACCTGGGTTCCTCTTACTCTGCATGCTATTGATCATATCAATCTCATTCCGATCCTGCACCCCTCTGAGGTGTAACGAACATCCCCTTTAAATGGATTCCGTTGTGCGTGGCCTGTTCATTTCAGCGTGTGGTACCTTCAGTTTGTGAACAGCCTGCACAATACCTTCCGAGTTGCTGTGCTGCAGCGCATGTGCACAGCTTGTAGGGAACACCGGGTGTGACCGAGGTCTGGAGCAAACTATCCAGATACTCCTCCCCCTTCAGTGTCAGTGTCTCCACTCACACTCCACCTCAAATGACTGAACTGGAGAGATTAGAGAAGGCAATATCTACTTATAGATGTAATTGTCTCGCTGTCAACTGACTTCCACATACTGTAGTCCAGACACAACCTGCTCTGCCATTTCTTGTCCAGATTATTTATATCTACTCTTTAGTCTGTAGCAAGTTTTTTTTTAAAACAGTAATTTGCACTTTGCGCTAAAACACTGGACAAAATCTCAAATACTGCCTCAAGCTTACATGATCTATTGGAGGCAAATAGCAACACCGCTTTTCCCCTCTGCACCGAATTCCCAGAGGGGGAAAATGGAAGTGGTGTTTAGTGAGGAAAAATGTTGAGAGTACCTATTGTTCTACAGGATGATCGTGGAGTAGCAGACATAGTTTTGGCATAGAACAGTAAGGCCCGATTATGTGTTCCAGGCAGATCTGGTGAAGTATAGCAGTTGAGAGTAATTTCCTCTGCAGGATCAAAGCTATTATTTTCAACCCTCACCACTCCCTTTACCATTCCCAGTCACTGTCTTGACCTGAAGTAGACTGTTGGAATGCTAACCAAGCGGAGTTTCCAACCTCAGGTGTGAGCCCTTTTATATAGGCTCTTGGAGACTATTGGAGACTCTTGTCTTCAAGTCAGAAGGCCTTGGGTCAATTCCCACTCCAGAGGTTTGAGCTGAGTATAATGCTATCTGGGTTTGTATTGATATACTTTTTAGATGCTTAAGTTGGGAAATCAATTTAAATAGATTCACAATTTTGCTATTAGTTGGCACCACAATTTAGCCAATATAAATTAGAGGCATTAGCTGAGCTCAACCACTATCATTTGGTAGGGGTGATACAATTGTTCAAAGTTCCCTTGCTTTAGGGAGGGTGAAAATTAGTCAGGGTTTTTGCTTCTGTTTGCTGTACAGTTACCCAAGCAGTGCACTTTTGTGGACATAAAGACAACAGGAGTGGGTTCAGTTGTGACAATTAAATAGTTTTACACTGTCTCAAAGCTCGCACTAGGGTGTGGTATTAGGTGTCCAATGCTGGCGGAACTAAACCCTAGCAACGATTCAGTTCAAGAAGAACAAAACAGAGCATACAATCATAAAACTTGGAAACTACTTTAAATGTCAATCTGTGCAGAATTAAAATCAGGTAAATGTTGGAAATACAGATCAGTGAGTATCTGTAAAGTGAAACAACAATACTACACCATCACTAGAACTGATGAGTTCTGAAGAAGGGTATACACACAAAAAAAAACTTACTTTTCTCTTTAGAAATCCTCACTGTGTACTTCCAGCATATATTTTTATTTCAGACTTCCAGCCTTTGCAGTCTTTTTTCTTATAATATTGAGAACTAAGTTCAGTTTTCCACTTTAAAAATAGATGTTTCCAAAATTAAAAAGCCACCTAAAACTCAGCACTGTTTAGGTTAACTGGTCAGTCTTGCTGCCCTCCAAGTCAAAAATATTTGTACTTTGTAGCAGGAGGTTTACTTAGATGACAAGAGGATTAGCAATCTAGTATTGATGAGTTCAAGCTACCCAAATTCATTTAACCATCATGGTCTGCTTATTGCACAACAAATTAAAGGGGATGCAAAATATAGGAGGCAAAAGTAATGTCATTGCTCAGATTAACTGAAATGTATTGGCTGCATTTCGTGCAGAGAACAGAAATTAACAAGGCAGAGAAGCATTTGAGTACCCAGAAAGAAAAATTTCCTGTTTACACCAGTTTGCCACGTTAATCATTGCCAGTATCCGCAGTTTCCTCCCATCAAAACAACCTCATACTTTAACCATCTCTGATTATATTTTCCTCAAGCAATGTGAGGTTGAATCTAACAAAATAATTTTCTGAAAATATTTCATGTACAATACATGGATTATTTTATCTAAAGCTACCTAAATGTGGCAGGAGCTGCACATGACTTTTAGTTTTCCTTTACTCCAAGTGTGTAACTGCAGTGAGGTGCTAAAGTCCATTTGAGGAGTCAGACGAAAGACCTTTCACTGCAATAAAACTAAGCGCCATCGGCTGAATGACAGAGGAAGTATTTTTCAAAAGGCAAAATATATTTTGATAGCACTCCCCCCACCCCCATGACTTTAGTCAGTACGTACACTGTCCAATGTGGATTTCATCCCACAGACTGGGAAAGTCCCAGGTTCAAAATCTAGCTTGTGTTAAGTTAGTTGAACCTTGCAAGAAGTGGGAGCAAGGTTGCTATCATTAGCCTCAGCAGCCACGGGGTAGGACAAGAAAAAGATATTGTTCACTTCTTAAATGCTCGCCAGTGGCTTCCAGTAAAAAAAAATGCTTGACATGTTGAGCAAGGCCGGGACTGAGCTATGATGCCAGCCTACAACTGAATGGCTTGCCAAAACTTACTGTCCAGGCTTGCATATGAACAACCACGTGACTAAAGTACTGAAAGCAGGCTATTGGAACACAGATCAAGTCAGCGTCTTCAGCAGAGAAAGGGAGGAAATTGGAGAGAAAGGGAGGAAATTGGAGAGAAGGGGAGGAATTTGGAGAACAAACATTTTTGCCATTTATGCATTATATAGATAGAAGCTGAAAGGTGCAACTGGCTTGCAAATTGATTGTCTGCGTTATGGATTACTAACTCTCACAGAATAACTTCATCTGCATGTCTGCTGGGTGGTGGTGAGAAACCATCGAATAAAGCCAACATTTCCCTATACTGTGGGAGGGAAAATGCCTGGGTCACTCATTTCAGATCAATACAGTCAACAAACTGGATTCCAGGCCAATTCTTTGACAACCCCATAAGGGAATGGGATACAGCATGGGGGAGGAGGAAAAAAGGGAAGAAATATGAACATTAAATACATGATGTCAGCCTGTCCCCTTGCCAGAAACAGAGACTTCCAGCTCGTAAGTGTTATGTTTGTTCAGAACATGGAAAATGGCAAGTTTCCAAATTAAAAACTATCAAATCAAGTCTTTTGAAATGTTGCTCCCGATTGCTCAGAAAATAGATATGTAATGATCTGCAAATTTAATCGAAATACACTGGTGAAAGTGATCAAAACTATAAAAATACACCCTTTATCAAGTCCCAAACTTCAAAACTATCTTCAGGAAGCAACCAATAAGGTTAAACTATCCCATTTGCTATTGATATCAGTCTCACACACATGCAGATTATATGCATCTATAGTTCATAAAATAATTAAAATGTGTATTGACGGCATGCATTTCTGCATACTACATGACTAATCACAAAAATGTGAAGTATTTCCACAAACACAAGCCTATAATTATTCAACTGAACAGACTGGCTCTACATTCCTACTTCGCCCTTAGTCTCCACTACTAATGTTATTCTCAAGTTTCACTTACCACTTCTAACCCCAGACTCTCATGGTAGCAATCAGACATGGACTTGTGTGCACCCCTCAGCAGTTATTCAGCATTTAGTCACTACGCTAGTAGGAGCTATTGTTAAAACATTTTTAAGCTTAAAATTTACTTTCACCCACCCCCCTGCCCCCGACATGTCTCAGTCCACTATGTGGAAGGGAATAAAATAGTAAATGGAGATCTCATTTCAACAAGGTGACCATTGAATACTGTTATGAAGGTGCATCCATTTTTCAATATTTTTTTGAAGAATTGTGTTTTAGAATTGTGGAGATGGATTCATTGGATTTTGATTCATTTTTTTTTTAAAGGGTTACTGGAAGAACTCTGTTTAAAAACAAAATTTACACAATGTCACACGTCTTCAGGTAAGTAAACAGGTGCCTTCTGATTATGGGAAGTGACATGTTGAAAACAAAGTTGGGCACCAATATGCACTCCCTATCATGGATATGGCTACTCGGTTCCCAGAGGTCATTCTCTTGAGAACTATTTCTGCTAAGGTAGTGGTAGAAAAGTTAACTCGGTTCTTCACTAGATATGGATTACCGATTGAGATCCAATCGGATCAAGGTTCCAAATTCATATCCAAAACTTTTCAGGAGGTTATGACTAATCTGGGTATAACATAGTTAAAGACTTCAGCATACCACCCACAGACACAAGGGGCTTTAGAAAGGTCCCATCAGACCCTCAAAACGATGATCAGGGCATACGGTCATGAATATCCCTATGATTGGGATAAAGGGTCAGAATTTCTTTTGTTTGCCACCCAGGATTCATCTAAGGAGTCTACTGGTTTTAGTCCTTTTGAATTAGTTTATGGACATGAGGTAAGAGGTCCTCTAAAATTAATCAAAGAATAGATTATGTATCCATGTTCTGGGAACAGCTCACAAGAGCCTGCAAAGTGGCTCAGGAACACCTCAAAGCTTCCCAAACAACCATGAAGAAATGGGTAGACAAGCATGCCAAGACTTGAACATTTCAACCAGGGGATGAGGTGTTAATATTGCTGCCTTTACAGGGTAAACTGCTGAAAGTGCGGTTCAGTGGACCATATAGAGCAGTCAAAAGGATTGGTAAACTATTTGACTGACATCCCAGATCACCAGAAAATGAACTGGCTGTGTCACATCAATACACTGAAGCAATATCACAGCCAGGAGGAGGATAAGCAAGCACAGGTATGTCAGGTAGTAAGGAAAGTGAAGGATGAAAGGAATAATGAGGAGGAGGCAGAAGGAGGCTTAGACATTTCTGAAATTGAATCTCCTACTATCCAGTTAGCTAATACTGAATTGTTAGCGAGATTAGACACTATGCTTTCATATTGAGATGCAGAACAATGAGAAGACCTAACAAGGCTACTCACAGCATTTAAAGGAGTCTGTAGGGACAAACCAGGAAGTACAGCCTTAGCCATACATGATGTGGATGTAGGAGAATCCTCTCCAATAAAACAGCATCCTCATCACTTAAGTCCAGAGAAACTGGCCCAGGCGAAAGCAGAAATCCAACACACGTTGGAAAACCACCGAACTGAACCCAGTCAAAGCAGCTGGAGTTCCCCAGTCATATTTTTGCCTAAATCTGATGGTTCAACTAGATTTTGTATAGATTACAGAAAGGTTAATGCAGTAACAAATGCAGACTCTGACCCAATTCCTCGCTTGGAAGTCTGTATTGGCAGAGTTGGCAGTGCCACGTTTCTTACCAAAATAGATGTATTAAAAGGATACTGGCAGATTTCTTTAGCTCGGGGTGTTAAAGAAACATCAGCTTTTGTCACACCAGATGGTCTTTTCCAATGCCGGGTGATGCCATTTGTGCGAAAAAAAAATGCCGCAGCCACTTTTCAGAGACTAATGAACCAAGTGGTAGCCAGTGTGCCTAATTGTGTGGTTTACCTTGGTGATGTGCTGATATAATGACACTTGGAAGGACTATTTGGAGCAACTAAAAGCTCCATTTAGAAAATTACAGTTGGCTGATTTGGTGATAAACCTTGCCAAAAGTGAATTTGCAAAAGCATGGGGTGGCACAGTGGCGCAGTGGTTAGCACCGCAGCCTCACAGCTCCAGGGACCCGGGTTCGATTCCGGGTACTGCCTGTGTGGAGTTTGCAAGTTCTCCCTGTGTCTGCGTGGGTTTTCTCCGGGTGCTCCGGTTTCCTCCCACAAGCCAAAAGACTTGCAGGTTGATAGGTAAATTGGCCATTATAAATTGTCACTAGTATAGGTAGGTGGTAGGGAAATATAGGGACAGGTGGGGATGTTTGGTAGGAATATGGGATTAGTGTAGGATTAGTATAAATGGGTGGCTGATGTTCGGCACAGACTCGGTGGGCCGAAGGGCCTGTTTCAGTGTTGTATCTCTAATCTAATCTAATCTACCTCGGGCATATATTAGGATAAGGACAAATGTAGCCAAGAACAGCAAAAGTACAAGCATTGATGGAGTTCCCTAAGACTAAATGAGAAATCAAGAAGTATTTGGGGTTGTGTGGCTTCTACTGCAAGTTTGTACCAAATTTTAGAACCATAGCCGCTCCACTGACGGATTTGCTACAATAAAAGAAAGCCAAGATAGTCTGGCCAGGACAGTGCCAAGCATCTTTTGAAAGGCTGAAAGCCATTTTAATCAATGAACCAGTGTTGGCTGCCCCAAATTTCACTAAGCTCTTCAAGGTAGAAATTGATGCTAGTGACCTGGGGGTCAGTACAATCCTATTACAAGATGATGAGTCGGACATAGAAAGAACAGTGGGATACTTTTCCAAAAAGCTAAATTGACACCAAGAGATACCCAGTAGTGGAAAAAGAAACCCTGGGCTTACTACAAGCTCTGAAGCATTTTGAAATCTATGTACGCCATGACTACAGAGAGACAGTGGCATATATTGATCATAATCCCAAAGCCTTTGTGGAAAAATTTAAAAACCAGAACGCCAGACTATTTTCAAGGGGTTTACTATTACAGCCCATCACTTAAAGATTATCCACATTGCGGGGAAAAACAATGTAATTGCTGATGCGCTGGCTAGAATTTCACTTTGCTTTGAGTTATCCGAGCACAAAGATGGTACAAAGCAGAAGTGTGTTAGTTACAGGTAAACAATGAATGAGAAGGAGTGTGCAAATGTGTTTTAATATTTTTCTTTCCACACTTTGTAATGAGACGCAGTTAAAAATGATGCTTCATTCCTCCAAGGATGGAGGTGTATGAAGGTGCTGCCATTTTTCAATATTTTTGAGGACTTCTTTTAGAATTGTGGAGATGGATTCATTTGAGACTGAAGGGATTCCATGGATGTATTTTTTTTTTATATAAAAATATTTGTCAGCTCTGAAGAAGGGTCACTGAGCTGAAAGATTAACTCTGCTTCTCTCTCCACAGATGCTGCCAGACCTGCTGAGTATCTCCAGCATTTCTTGTTTTTATTTCAGATTTCCAGCATCTGCATTTGGCTTTTATCTGAAATGCACTGCCTGAAAATGATAATGGAAGCAGATTCAATAACAACTTTCAAGAGGGACTTACGCACACACACATGAAAGGGGAAATTTGCAGGGCTATGGGACTAATTTCAAGGAGGCAGCAAAGACACAATGGATGAATGACCTTCTACTATGCTGTATCATTCTACGTTTCTATTAAATAATATATTGGGAAGTATTACAGCTGTCAGGCAAACCCCACTTGCCAAGACTGAGGCACACATTATTTCGCCACGTGAACATTAAAACTTTAAAAATTGCAATCTCTGACTGGAAGGATATTTGCGTAGTACCAGATAATGTGGAAACAAAGGGAGCCAGTCCCTGTTCCTCCAATACAAATCAGACCAGTTTTAGTCACATGACTGATTGGCTATTGCAGAGTTTTTTGAACTCCCGACAAAGGAATTGCCAGAGAATGCAGTGTGCTCATGGACTGAGAAATCTCCTCTGCCTGCCTATGGAACTGAGTCTTGCGAAGACACGTGAAACTAAACGAGAGAAAGATTTCCTAGGTGTACAAGGTTTAAGACTAATACTAGGCCCCCAATGAACCACAAGACCATATCGTCAATCAAGGACTACAGCAAGTTCGAGAAACAGTAACAAGATATTCCCTCAAACTGTTCTACTTATCTTTTCTTCTGTTCTTTTCTATTCTTATCTGCATGTTTATATCGCATGTGCATGCTAGTGTGAGTGCATCGTATATCGGTAGGCGTGAACCATATTAGAGTTTAAGTTGTAAGGTCTATAAATTTCCTTTTTCTGCTTTAAACCAAAGAAAGCCAGTTTCTGCTCAGCTATTTGCCCGATAATTGGAAACTGCGAACAAGGATTCACAAAGGAGGAGCTCAAAACACTGTTTGTTTAAAATTAAACCCTGTTACAATAAGATCAGGTGAAGACAGCAAGAGACCCCTTGACACATTGCTCATCTGGTCGTGACACAGCATTGTCCAAAATCGTAAAAAAAAAATCTTGAAAATTTGTACGTCCACACACAGAATTTAAACTTACAACAAAATGACACTGAAAATTCATTTTATGTTTAAACTAGTAGAGTTCCATTGCTCACCCCTTGCTAGAGGTGACTGCAAGTTACAGAATCAGGCCTGTAGTGTTATAAGGCTATGTCCAACTTCTGCTTGCATGCATGCTGAGAGTTGGACCATGAAAAATTAGCCCTTATAAAGTGGTGGAACAATATTAAGCAAGACAATAAGCTATTGTAACTCTGAACGAGATTTTTAAAACTGGCAAATATGAAACAGATCTAACCACAAAGATTATATTCTATAACTTTTAATTCATGCTGCTTTGTTGATGACCAATCACCAGCCTCCTGGCAGTCGCACAATGATGTAATCGACGAAGAATTTGCCAAGTACTGGTGCATTCTTTCAGGTCACAGAATAAAATTACCCATCAAATGCTATCATACATCTTGTCGCAGAGTGCAATGTCAGCATAAAGCAATCATTTAGTTTCAAATTAACAACCAATGTACTGAGAAAATCAAAATGTTTTGTAAAATGCATCAACTGAGTTGTACCAGTATCCACTTGAGATAGTGTAGTTCCATGTTAATAAAAGTTGGAAGGCTATGGCTTTCTACGTTGAAAGATATGGAGAGAAGATAGAAGTTGAAGTTAAAGAATCATCATGTTTAGTAGCAAAAAGAATGTTACAGGCATCACTGAAATAGTGTGCAATAGTGTGCAATAGTGTGGAAAATAATAGCACTCAGTTCCTGCTTTTGCAGTTCAAACTCCTGAGTGGGAAAAGAATCAAATCTATTGGCAATGTGTGGAATCAAGTTGGCTTATTCAGGTTTCATGGAAAGGCTTCTGACACCCTGATGTCTGTTGGCAAACCCCCAAAAATAATCAGCTCCAAAAGCAAAATGAACAATTTCTTGATAATTCTTGTAAAAGTTGCAAATGCAGCTGACAATAAATGTAAAGTGAGAGGGGGCCATTTACATCAGCTTTTATAGAAAAACAAACTCACATTCACACAGCACCTTCCACATCCTTAGGACATCCAAAAGTTCTTCAGAAACCAAGTGTAATTACTATGGCAGCTAATTTGCACACAATGTCTCAGACAGCAGAGAGAAAAATGGACAATTAATCTGTTTTGTTAAATGATGATTGAGGAATAAAGAACTTGCTGTATTTGTTTCCTGAAGACGGGGGAAGTTTTATCCATTCTCAATAATCATGCCGTTGAATTTTACAGTGGGTGTGGGGTTGGGGGTGTCATGAAAATGATTAGTCCACTCACCATAAATAAAAACAGAAAGTGCTGGAAATACTCAGCAGGTCTGGCAGCATCTGTAGAGAGAGAAGTAAAGTTAACGAGAGACTGACGAAAGGTCGCAGATCCGAAACGTTAACTCTGCTTCGCTCTCCACAGATGCTGCCAGACCTGCTGAGTATTTCTAGCACTTTCTGTTTTTATTTCAGATTTCCAGTACCTGCAGTATTTTGCTTTTATTTTAGTCCACTCACCATATTCAAATCAAGGCTTGCACTGACTGTTCACTGAGTGGAACCAAACATAGCTTTGGGAAAGTTTAATAAATAGTCTCACTCATCAGTCAGGTGCATAATGTTATGTGGCACTATTTTGGAAAATGAAAAGAAAGTCATTAAAGCCAACAATTTAAATTTAAAATCTACATCAGTCAGGCAAGAGAGTGGCATGGATGCTAGCACATTATTGTTTAGTGCCACAGAACAGACTCAAACTCATGTCTGGCTCTTCTCAGTCCAGATTTGATCCATGTCAAAAGGTGTCTAGCTGAGGAGGCAATAGTACTGAGTCTCTAGTTTCTTAGCTGCAGAGGTAGAAGCAGGACAAAGCTACAGGGATACAATTTAAATGAGAGAGAATATCCCCAAAAATGCTCCTGAATCAAAAATAAAAAACATAACATTCCCTTTTAATATGCCAGTTTTCAGCTCGACTCAATTAGTAGCACTCTCACTCATGTCAGAAAGTTGTGGGCTCAAGCCCCAGTCCAGGATCTCAGCATATTCATATTTCAGCACTGCAGTTGAGTATTCAAGGAGTGCTGCATTGTCAGTGGAGCTGTCTTTTGGATAAAATGCTAAACAGAGATCTCACTAACCTGCTCAAGTGGATCATAAACTATCACGTGGCATTTTTTCAGGGAGTTCTAATGTTCTGACCAGTATTCCTCCCTCAATAAACTGTTCAAAATATCAGAATAAAATGGCAGTTAACATAAAAAGGAACCCAAAAATCTTCTATGGGCATGTAAATAGTAAGTGGATAGTAAGAGGAGGAGTGGAGCCTATTAGGGACAAAGAAGGTAATATATGCTTAGAGGTACAGGGCAAGGCTAATGAGTACTTTGTATTGGTGTTTACTGAGGAAGAGGAATCTAACAAAATATCAGTAGAAGCAGAGACAATAGAGGTAATGGATGCAGTGAAAATTGATAGGCAGGATGTACCGAATCGGCTGGCTGTGCCTAGAGAGGATATGTCACCTGGTCCGGATGGCTTGCATCCCAGGTTCTGAAGTGAAGTGGGGTGGCGATAGCAGAAGAGCTTACCATAATCTTCCAATCTTCTCTAGATACAGGGGAGGTGTCAGAGGATTAGAGAGTGTCAAATGTGACACCCTTATTCAAGAAAAGGTATAAAGGACATTCCTCGGAACTACAGGCCAGTCAGTTTATCAATGGCGGATAAGGTTTTAAAAACAATAATCAGAGGGAAATAAAAGGATATCAACAGGCACTTGGAAAGGTTTGAGTTAATTAAGGTGAGCCAGCACAAATTTGTAAAAGGCAGGTCGTGCTTGAGTAATCTAATTGAATTTTTGATGAAGTAACAGAGAAGGTTGATGAATGGAATGCAATAGATGTGGTCTATACATCAAATGTTTTCTTAAAAACCAAAGTGCCACATAAAAGGCTGGCTAACAAAATTGAGGCTCATGGAATAGGAGGGTCAGTGTCAGCTTGGATAGAAAATTGACTCAAGGACAGAAAACAACAAGTCGTGGTAAATGATTGTTTTTCAGGCTGGTGGATGGTTGATAGTGGTGTTCCCCCAGTCCCCTACAGTTGGGACTACTGCTTTTTGTGTGTGTATGTGTGTATATATTATATGGCTTGGATATTGGAATAGAGTAAAATCTCAAAATCTGCCAACAATACCAAACTTGAAGGAGTGGCAAACAGTGAGCATGATACCAATCGACTGCAACAGGACATAGACAGGTGAGCGAAATGGGCAGAAAAGTGGCAGATGGAACTTAATACAGTATGAGGTGATGCATTTTGGTAGAAGGGATAGCGAGCTGCAATATAAACTTAATGGCACAGTTCTAAAGAGTGTGCAGGGACAGAGGAACCGGGGGATTGGTGGCAGAGTGACGGTGGTGGAATTCATGTGCATGGATCTTCGAAGGTGGCAAGACATGTTGAGACAGTAATCAGCAAAGCACCTGGGGTTTGGGTGTCATAAATGGAGGTATTGAGTACAAAAGCAGGGAAGTTATGCTGAACCTTTATAAAAGCTCCTGATAGGCCACAACTAGAGTATTGCACCCAGTTCTGGTCACTGCACAGGAAGGATGCCAGTGCCCTTGAGAGGGTGCAGAGGAGATTTACCAGAATGGTTCCAGGGATGGGGGAATTTAGCTACAATGTTAGGTTGGAGAAGTTGGAGTATTTCTCCTTGGATAGGTTTAGATAACGTAGACAAAGAAAAGTTATTCCAATTAGCTGGTGGTACAAGGACTAAAGGATGCAGATTGAAGGTTTTGGGCAAAAGATGCAGAAGGGATGTGAGGAAGAACTTTATTTCTTTTTTACCCAGGTAGTAAAGATCTGGAATTCGCTGCCAACAAAGGGTGATGGAAGTGGAGACGATCAATGATTTCAAAAGGAAAGTGGATGGGCACTTAAGGGAAATAAACTTGCAGGGCTATGGTGATACAGCAGGGGAAATGGGGCTCACTGGATTACTCTAGAAAAACCTGGCATGTTCATAATGGGTTGAATGACCTCCTTCTGTGCCATAATGACGCTATGATTTTTTTTATAATTTAATTGCTGCTTTCAGCACCTCCTGTGTGGAAATTGACTGCTGTGTTTGCCTGCATTACAGTGGCTGGCCATCAAAATTAACTCTCTGGTTGTAAAGTACTCTGGGATGTCCGAAGGGTGTAAAGAGTGAGTTATATAAATCCAAGTCAAATTGAGCACAATTAATCTGCAAAATTGTATGCAGTGAAGTGGATAACATCCTGCATATTGACCAAAGCACAACAATCATAACTTAAATTATTGTGGCAACTCCTTGCAATTATCAGTTCACTGTTCGTCTCTGTAATGAGTTTATAGAAGCATGGTAATTGGAAAGGCATTTAAAGAAATAAGCTTATTCTTTGCTACTTTTGCTCTAAATGGAATATTTTACTGCAATGATGAAAATGCCACATAGACTTTGAGATCTTATCAATTTCGACAAACACAGCACAATGAACTCTTGTAAGTTAACTATAAGACTCCAATCACAACCAGATCCACAAAAAACAGAGCTGAGTTCCAACTTTTCACCTGAATCCAGAGACTGTATTACTGACAAATTTTCATCTATACTTTAAAATGTATAGCAGTCAAACTGAATTTATTTTCTTACTGCTGTGGCAATCTCTTTCTCTGATTCAGATGTTTTCCAATGTTACATGAATTTGATAGAATTGTAACTCAAATCAGAACAAAGATTACCATTTTTTGACATAGGATTTTAAGGCACACTGGATCACACAATTATTATAAAATTTATTATCTAGCACGTGTGATTGGGTAGTCTCACTTGACATTTCGAATTTTGTCATCACTGAACAAAAAGAAGGAAGATCGAACTATGATGAAAATTCCATTTAGTCAAGGGCATAAACAAAATTGTTTAATTGAACCGAATGTTACTTTCAAAATGCGATGGCAAAGCTTTTAAACTAAAGGTAGTCCAATTTAAAAGTTTCATAATTAGTCGGAGTGAGGAAACCCATCAAAACACTGTTCTCAGTTACAAAGGAGTATATCCATGATTATCTTAGACTTGCAACTAACCTGTAATCACAGAGTCTCCACAAGATTCGACAACGTCACTGTTCTTTATTTCCTCAGTGCTCCCATATTTCATAACAGAATTTATAGAAGTCAGTGTATTGATAAGCTGGGAGTTGAGGGATCCAATCTGTGACTGAGGCTGTCCAAAGGCATCAGCTAGTTCAGTATAATTTTCAGCTAGTAGCATCTGCTGCTCCTGTAACAACTTCTGCACACGCTCAACATAGTGGTTCAGTGTAGATTCTGCCTCTGGATTCGACACTGGATCAGATTCTTGGTTTATTGCTGCAAACACAGACGCATCACCGACACCGATGCTTTTTGTGCTCGCAGTCACAAGTTGATGATTAATTGTGCCACATCCAATATTTCTCGTTTTCAAACCAACAAGATAGTTCTCATTTATGCTTAACTGCCCAACTCCAAAATCTTTCATTTTAACAGATGACTTCTCCAAATCAATATAAGTGGCTGGCGTACCTACACCAGTGGAGCGGGTTTTAACAGTTGCATTGACATCTTTCACTCTACCATCTCCCACGGCTACAGTTCGCGTTTCAATGACTGCAGTGTTGGTCTCTTTATTGTAATTGCTCACAAGGGTATTGGTAGTGGAGTCTGTAAGTGTTACTAGCTCAGTATTTGTGAATTGATTCAATCTATCTATGTCTGTATGTGTTTGTTGGTTTGCTGTTTGGGGTACTGCCATTACAGCTGAATCAATTGTATTAACCTTTATAGTGTTAGTACTAGAGGACATCAGTTCTTTTGGTTGACAAACAATAACATCCACTGAACAATCACCACACCCTACTGATTTAAATTCCTTGGTTTGAAGAACTTTTTCTCTCATCTTGATAAGATCTTGATCCTGTATCGACCCTTCTGTGTTTATGGCCACATCTGAGAAATTTATCTCCATCCCACAATTCATAGCTTTATCACACATTACAACATGATGACCTACACCCATATCCTGCAATTCCACCTTCTCATGTACAACCCAGCAGTTCAAAGGTATATCTGGACCCACAGCAATATCTTGAAGATCAGGCCTACATGTGACTCCAATGCTGTGTGTTTGCTGTTGAGTGCCTACACAAGCATCACAATAGCTCACATGGTCACCAACCATTTGATTTTTCATTTGTACTATTGCTTGCGTTGATGCACTGGAGACCAGTGGTTGTGCCATTACATATTTATCTGTCTTCTTCCTAGATCCAGCAACCTGCAGCTCTAATTTTAATTTGCTCATCTCCACTTCATGTGTGGTTTCCTTTAACTGCACCTCAAGCCTGTAAATTTTCTCTTTTAGTGCATCTATGGTCTGCTGCTGCAGCTCAATTTCCATTTCTGCCTCAGTGGTTACACCTAACAGAGTCTCAGTGACCCCAACACTGGCATCTGTCTGTTCAACAACTGCCTTAACTGCTACATCTTTGAATAATCTTGCAGATCTATGGTAAACCACAATTTCATTCATGTTCACATCTGATCCTACACCTATGGACCTGTACTCTTTTGTTTTCACCAATGGTTGTGTGCAGATCCTACTGCTGCTCTGCTTCTCATCACTACTGTCCTGTATCTTTTTTTCAAGAGCCTGCATTTCTGCTGTCAGTTGCCTGAACTCTTGCATTCTCAATGAACTCTGCTCTAAACTTTCCATTTCATCCTCTGAGTCAATGTGCAGTTCTCCTCCCTGCTTAGTCTGTAGTAATTGTTCAAAATGATCTGCATTTCCTGCACTGTAAGATCGCTTTCGAAACCCACATGTGGCATTCTGATTTGAAATCTTTTGGCTTTTCAGCTGTGCCGTTAATTGCCTTCTTTCTTCCTGTAACACTGAAATTTTTACCTGTAGAATTGGAATTGTTTTCACTTGCTCTTCAAGCTCTTTGAGTCGTCGAAGTGCAACTACCATTTGCTCCCTGATGTGCTGAAGATGCATTGGGGTGACATTTGTGACAGGCGTTGTGATACCTGAACTTAAAGGACTATGACGAATGGAACTTCCCATTGATGAAGTGAAATAAGGATTGTAATCTCCATTTGCTTGGAAACCATTATGAATTTGCTGAGAATTTGGGGACGCTTGATTCAGTCCAGTGGATCCTGTAAATGAAGCCAAAGAGTTGGTAGAGCCCATGCCTCCAAAACTTGCAAACCTTGGTCGCCGTGCATCGCCAACAGTTGACTGCATGATCAATCGCTCTTGCTCCAACCTTCTACGAGTTTCCATCAGAGTTTTTTCAACATGGAAATTGTGTGCAGCTGGTCTTGGTGATGGTGGTGGCAACAGTTTATTTTCTTGAACAGTTAGAAATGCTGGTGATGCCTCAATACCACCACCTCTTATTTGAGGAGTATGTTGACTTCTTGCACCAATAAATAAGGATGGTGACGATTTGTTGTCTTCACTGTTGGAGGAGGACAGTGATTCCGTTGAGGTCCATCCACTGACCTGATCTCCAGTGTTCCTAAGGTTTGCACGAGTCTTAGCCACTTTCGCCTTTCTTTGAATATTCAGTTTCTTTATAGTGTTTCCTCTTTGTATATCATCTACATATTTAAGAAAATCCAGGTCTATTTGAAAACCATAAGGAGTTTCCACAGAATATGGAGACTGTGGATCCTTTTCATCTTCTCCATTTAAAGAATCCTCTCCTTTTTCTGTTGGGGAAAATAAAAATAAAATCAATTTTCTTATTAACTGTCTGTCTATAGACATAGCTTCAGAACGTTGGTGAAAATTTAAGAGTTTCCTTTTAAACATCACTTAAACTTTTTCAATTAGGATTGCTTAGTTAAACACAATGCACAGACAAGAAAGCCAGCAGCATGCAGTTTTGTTTTTAAGAGTTTGTGACTGTTTTGTAAGCACAATAATAATTTACTGTGAAATGCCACATTAAGTGGATAAAGATCCACATCCACAGATGCCTTCATTAGCAGCAAGCTATGGCATTCTGTTAAAACTGAACTTGATATAACTTCAGAAGCACAAATCTTTTGGAGCCTAATGGTTGTGCATTCATCAGGTGACCACATGCACTGTAGCGAACCAAATGGCGAAAGATTCCTCTGGGGGACAGAAAGGGTAAATACACAAACTGTTCCTACCAAAACCAGAACACTGCTGCCTTCAGTCTTTTCTTTCCCTCTCTGTCTGTTGTAAAGGAGAGTTAAAATTTTACTAACTTAAGGGAGTTTAAAAGAAATTATCTACCTCCTTGTGTTTAAGCAACAGCTATTTTTGTTGGTCACAGTACAGTCCCAATCAGATTTTGCTCTGCTGAGCACACTCACTAAAAATATGCAGTCAGACCGGTTTCCGACATGGTCTGAAATTCCACAGCTAGAAGAGGAACTGCCTAATCAAACATCAGGGTACAACCATTGTAATAAACTCTGGCATAAAGCTATCCACCCAAACTAATTGTTGCACATTATTGAGCAGTTTTGAAACAGCTATACATCATAAAAGAACGGCTGCCGCTTCAGACTCATTAACTGTGCTAGTTTTGGCCTAAGCACAGCATATAAACAGGAAAGGAGAATTCCATTACTTACAACTGCAGACATGCAACTGTGAAGGAACAAGATCCAACTTCTGAAATGGTGGTCAAGTCTATATAGCATATACATTCAAGCTTTTCTCTCTTCCCTCCCCCAACCCAGAAGAAACAAATTTCCCTTGTAGACTGTGAGACAGCGCTTCAGACACTTCCAGCAAACTTCAGCTCAGCTGAAAGAGCTGTCAACTGAAGCCCTGCCTTCTCTAACTCCTGCTGTGCCCTATAAGGGAAAATTCCAGTATTAGTGTAAACTTAGCCAAGTACAGCACACCGTAGCATAGGCTGGACTAACACCAATGAAATCTCTGCTTTGCAGAATATGCCCCTGTTCTCCCACCTGCTGTTGAACACTGTCTTTTTGAATTGAAACAGAGCTTCTTCTGTTCAGTCAAATCAAAATGTAAAAAGCCAGCACACATTCTGCTACAATATAACACTGCTTGAATGGGGAAAAAACATACAATTAAACTTAGATTTAAAAAGAAAATGCAGGAACTGTTGCAGTAGTATTAAACTATAAACATCAGTTACAATTTTAGGTCCCAAAACTCAATATCTCAAAATGCTTCACTGAAGAAAATAAAGACACGTAAAATTTGAAGTGCTTTAAACAGATGTAAAGGTTTCTTTTGAAAGTATAGCCCTGATTTTAACTCGGGATAGGAATTGACAGAATGGGGCCGAAGATGGTTGGCATTGCTGCTGCAGCCACTGGATGTCGTGGTTGTGTATGCCAGTCCACAGGATGTGTTGCTATTTCCCTCTTTCACCAGCTCGTGACATCTAGGTGTGATCGCCGAAGTTTAGCGCTTCATGTCACGCTTGCAAGCATCCTTGAAGTGGAGCTTTGGATGCCCCACTGGTCGCCTGGCCTCGGCTACCTCACCATACAGAAGGTCCTTGGGCATGCGACCATCTTCCATCTTGCGGACGTATCCGATCCACCGAAGCTGCCTCTGTTTGATTAGTACCAGCACACTTGGGAGCTCTGCCTTTGAGAGGACTGCAGCATTTGTGATTTGGTTCTGTCAGGAATATACCCATAATGCGCCACAGACAGCGAAGATGGAAATTATTGAAGTTCTTTTCCTGGTAGCTGTAAATTGCCCATGTTTCACAGCCATACAGCAAGGTACTGAGAACACTGGCCTTATAAACTGCAGCGGTTCAAGAAGGTGGCTCACCACTACCTTCTCACGGGCAATTAGGGATGGTCAATAAATGCTGGTCTAGCCAGCGACCCCCACATCTCATGAGTGAATAACAAAAGTTTGATGAGGTGGGTGACATGTTGGGCAGAGCAGGAGATCCCAGCATAGTCTTAATCTGCCTTTAATTCCAACTGGGCAGGGAGTGAAAATCAAGGCTTATATACAAAAAACAAACAGTAGCAACGAACAAACTATTCATTTTTATAAATGTAGTTGGAATGGTAACAAATGCAATTGCCATCACAGTAACAAAATGTTAGTCATCAATGGTGAGAATAGGTTATGGTGGGCTGTAAATCTGAAGAATTGAGGGGAGGAATCTCTCTAATTACAAAATATTATTTTGTACTTTTGCCAATTCACAATGATTGCAGATCCACAAATACTTAATATAAAAATACTAATCTAAAGAAACCACCTTCTATATGGGCCATTTATTTAACATGCAATTTGGATCATCTACATCACTGACACAAACCTTCTAATCAATTTTTAATAAAACTAAAGAAAACATTTTAAAAGTGCATCTATATATATATTTCTTGGGACATCCCAAAGCACACTTCAACCAATAAATTACATTTGAAGAATAGCACAGTAGAGCAACAAATGTGCACACAAGGTCCAAAAAAGAGCAATGAGATGATTGACAGTTAATCTGTTGGAATTAATTGGTGGATAAATGTCAGCCAGGAACTGGGAGAGCTCAAAACAATGAATAGGTCTCAGTAACTGATTAAACAGAGTTTTAAATGATTAAAAATAATTCATGTCACAGGATGATATCATTTATATTAATGCAGAAACCTTGGTATTACATGTTAATATGATACAAGGATTCCATGCTAAAACTAGAACAATGGTGTTCTAAAAATACATGTATGCTGCCTTGTACTGGCCAGCACTACTGTGTGGGACAACGTTCCAATGGCACATTGTGTCCAGATGTGTGCACAATAACTGGTTTTCATGCTAACATTGGTTTGAAATGCAATCGTACTCATGTGCCTGCAACCCATTTACTGCTCAAACAGAGGCATTGAACAGTGCTTTCCCTCTCTAATCCACGTCAATGGACGCAAATGCTTTCTACTTGACATACTTAGTGGGACACTACACTCCCAGGCTGGAGAAGCTGGACTCACTGGTATAGGTCAGGTACAAATGGCAAGGTCACCTTGTTAGATTTTATCAAACATTACTTTGAGTTTCCTTTATGAACAAAATTTCCTGTAATTTCCAACTTCATCTAAACTACTGGATACAATTATAGTAAATCAACTGCAAAATTAAACATCCATTTGGGAGTGGAACTGCCGCAAGATACTAACATTCTTGTAAGACGGTCAGGCTTCAAGAAAAAAAACAATGCAGATCATATTAAAGTAACATTCATTATTTATCAATATTTTCATAGGATAATCTAGGTGTAGGAATCACCTCCTCTTCCCAGTTTGAGGCGAGAGCTCGTTTTACTAATTGTCACCTATAGTGCTTTTAAAATGTTCCCATGATAGCGAGTTAGCGAGTGAGATCTGTGTGCCGCTCTCCTTTTACTTTCAGCGAAATGTTACTTGCATGGTGCTCCCCTACATAATGTAGAAATCTGTTATATACAATGCTAACATGGGAAACCAGTTCCCCTTAGCCGGACGACTCATGCAGAGCCTCACATTTTCACAGGTCTACAAAGCTCCAAATATCAGACCATCTGTACTATGGAACTCAACTGACACTATCTGCTATTAGCTGTATTCCTGTAATGTAAATAGCATCTTGAATGGAGCAGCTTCTATGAAAAATAGACATAATAAACCCACATAAAATTTGTAAACGAAATAAATGAAGAAATTAGGTTTTCAAATGCCTTGAATTTCACTCTTACTCTTGAGAACATGATATACCATGATCAGATTACAATTTAGCCATACAGACCAAAGTTGATTTCTGGGTCTGGAATGAGTTAACTGATCTCTGTGCAGTAGCACAGTGCGTCACAATTGCCTCAGTGTCAACAAAGTGTTGAGGGTGCCGAGTGACCCACCCCACCCCCCCAAACTTCTGATTGCTATCTAGTTATGTCTGCAATTATGTGCGCTGCTTGGGAAGTCAGGTGCAGACAAAACAGGGTTCAATCAGAATCCTTTTCGTGGGTGAATAGCCCGTCAGCACTCTCAGATGAGCAATGCTACTTGCTTAATCTTTTGAGTACAATAATTTGATGTGTGAAAACTCAAGTGGGATGTCAGGCAAGTTTTCACATATGTTGAAGTAAACATCAATATCCAGCCTTGGTTTAGTGGAACAGAAGCTTGCTTCAGACACGTTTACCCCAAATAAATGTGTTGGAAATCCACGTAACACGAAGTACAAACTGATCCACAAATCATCTTTGGGCTCCACAGCGTGATTTTGCAATTTCTTTAGTCACCAAATCTTAAGATTCATTAATGAGGGAATGGCAATGCCAAGATCCTGCAAGATCCCACAGGCTAGACAAGAGCACAGCGGCTGCACTTTTCTAGTTTTTCATAAATGCCACGCTTGGTTCCGTGCCACGAGGTTACAATAAGTCAAATTCTGCTTTTATTGCATGAGATTCTGAGATCGCACTTTGCAATTCTATCCATTTTCCTGTGAACATTTCACATAATAGCCATGACTCTGTTCAGTAATAACGGGCTGGATATTATGAGCCCGCTGTTGCCCCTGGCGGCAAGCTTAAAAAAAATGGCGGCCTGCACGCCATGTAGCCACCGTGCTCTCCTGCAGTGGTTCATTTAAATGGCCGGTGCGGCCCGTCCCCCCAATCACGAGAAGGGGGTGGGCTGTCCAATACTAGCAATGGCGTCAGCTGCCTGTGCGCAGGCACTGGCGCCATTTTAAAGGGCAGACAGCCCTGCCAGCACATTTAAACTTTTAAAGATACACCACCCCCCAAAATTTACCACATTAAATTCTAATGCCCCTTTCCCACCCCCAATAACAATTACATTAACTATTTTCTCCACCCCCCCGCCATAAAACCCTTACCTTTTAAATCTGACCTACCCCCCAACCCCAAGACTGCATAAAGTTTAAGGTTCACCCCTTCCCACCATCCCCTACACTCATTACGTTAATTTGACCTCTTCTTCCCCCAACCCCCGCACTGGAAATCTGAACTCCTCCCCCATCCCCACCAGCGTCATGCCGGCTTTCTCCAGATGGGGAATTGAAGGCCGGCCGCTGCACTGAGGATCGCGGTGGGCCCGGAAGATTCAAGATAAGTTCATTTAAATTTATTCATCTTATTAATTTAATTATTGAAATTGAGGTCTCGTTGCCCAGCGGAGGGGGGGGGGGGGGGGGGCGCGGCGCCGGGGAGAGGATCGAGCTGGGCCCTCCCAGCGTTGAGCTCTGTGGAGGCCTCTGCCACAACCACCCTCCAGCACACCCCGCTGCCCCCGCCCCCTGACGTCATGGACTTGGCAAAATCCAGCCCAACATCTCAGAAATGGTTTAAAAAAAAAATGACCTTGAATGAATATTTAAAATGGATTATATGTCACCTTGCAACACATGCATACAACTGAGGTCACTAATTTTGCAAGATCATGAGGCTTTAGTAATTCTGGTAGAAGCTCTTTGGGTAAAGAACATACTGAAGAGGGTTATGAAATATTGCCCCAGATGCAATTATGACTTTTCCAGTGAACACTGCTCTAGACTATTTCAGGAAAAGTGTTCACTGATGAAATTAACTCAATACCAGTTCCTTTAAATACAATGAAGGTCTGTTTAGTTAGTGATGTGCAAACAGATTTAGACAGGATGCTACGTCCTTCCAAATATTTGTTTTGAAATGCTGTTTGGTAGGTTTTAAAATTTGTAGCCATATACACATACATATGCAATCAATGTGTATGCAAGTAAATGCACTATTTTGATTGCTTAACAACATTTTACTGCAGTACTACAAAATCATAAAATACCTGAAGCTCTAACATCGCAGAGAACCTCATGAGTTTTTTACTGCTGGTCATCATATTCAAAAATAGGAACAGAGGGTTAGATTTTCCAAGGTAAGTAACACACACTATGTAATGCATTGAAAATCTTGAGACTGCACACACTTCATTTCTGATATAATGCATGCGTTACAACTGCTTATATTACTTTAATTGTGAATGCCTGTTTATCCATATCCTAGAACTGTACTCCAGGGAGAATGCTGTCACTGAGACTGCCCTCAATGCAGCCCAGCCTCTACCAGTCATGGATGAGCTGGACATACAGCCAACCAAATCGGAACTCAGTGATGCCATTGATTCCCTAGCCAGCGGAAAAGCCCCTGGGAAGGACAGCATTACCCCTGAAATAATCAAGAGTGCCAAGCCTGCTATACTCTCAGCACTACATGAACTGCTATGCCTGTGCTGGGACGAGGGAGCAGTACCCCAGGACATGCGCGATGCCAACATCATCACCCTCTATAAAAACAAAGGTGACCGCGGTGACTGCAACAACTACCGTGGAATCTCCCTGCTCAGCATAGTGGGGAAAGTCTTTGCTCGAGTCGCTCTGAACAGGCTCCAGAAGCTGGCCGAGCGCGTCTACCCTGAGGCACAGTGTGGCTTTCGTGCAGAGAGATCGACTATTGACATGCTGTTCTCCCTTCGTCAGATACAGGAGAAATGCCGTGAACAGCAGATGCCCCTCTACATTGCTTTCATTGATCTCACCAAAGCCTTTGACCTCGTCAGCAGACGTGGTCTCTTCAGACTACTAGAAAAGATCGGATGTCCACCAAAGCTACTAAGTATCATCACCTCATTCCATGACAATATGAAAGGCACAATTCAACATGGTGGCTCCTCATCAGAGCCCTTTCCTATCCTGAGTGGTGTGAAACAGGGCTGTGTTCTCGCACCCACACTTTTTGGGATTTTCTTCTCCCTGCTGCTTTCACATGCGTTCAAATCCTCTGAAGAAGGAATTTTCCTCCACACAAGATCAGGGGGCAGGTTGTTCAACCTTGCCCGTCTAAGAGCGAAGTCCAAAGTACGGAAAGTCCTCATCAGAGAACTCCTCTTTGCTGACGATGCTGCTTTAACATCTCACACTGAAGAATGCCTGCAGAGTCTCATCGACAGGTTTGCGTCTGCCTGCAATGAATTTGGCCTAACCATCAGCCTCAAGAAAACGAACATCATGGGGCAGGATGTCAGAAATGCTCCATCCATCAATATTGGCGACCACGCTCTGGAAGTGGTTCAAGAGTTCACCTACCTAGGCTCAACTATCACCAGTAACCTGTCTCTAGATGCAGAAATCAACAAGCGCATGGGTAAGGCTTCCACTGCTATGTTCAGACTGGCCAAGAGAGTGTGGGAAAATGGCGCACTGACACGGAACACAAAAGTCCGAGTGTATCAGGCCTGTGTCCTCAGTACCTTGCTCTACGGCAGCGAGGCCTGGACAACGTATGCCAGCCAAGAGCGACGTCTCAATTCATTCCATCTTCGCTGCCTTCGGAGAATACTTGGCATCAGGTGGCAGGACTATATCTCCAACACAGAAGTCCTTGAAGCGGCCAACATCCCCAGCTTATACACACTACTGAGTCAGCGGCGCTTGAGATGGCTTGGCCATGTGAGCCGCATGGAAGATGGCAGGATCCCCAAAGACACATTGTACAGCGAGCTCGCCACTGGTATCAGACCCACCGGCCGTCCATGTCTCCGTTATAAAGACGTCTGCAAACGCGACATGAAATCGTGTGACATTGATCACAAGTCGTGGGAGTCAGTTGCCAGCATTCGCCAGAGCTGGCGGGCAGCCATAAAGACAGGGCTAAATTGTGGCGAGTCGAAGAGACTTAGTAGTTGGCAGGAAAAAAGACAGAGGCGCAAGGGGAGAGCCAACTGTGCAACAGCCCCAACAAACAAATTTCTCTGCAGCACCTGTGGAAGAGCCTGTTACTCCAGAATTGGCCTTTATAGCCACTCCAGGCGCTGCTTCACAAACCACTGACCACCTCCAGGCGCGTATCCATTGTCTCTCGAGATAAGGAGGCCCAAAAGAGGACAACTGCTTATATTACTTTAATTGTGAATGCCTGTTTATCCATACCTAACCATAATGCTCACCTTTCAGCCTTCTAAGAGTAAGGTAGCTGGCCAGTTCCTCCTGCCATTTTTGTTAGCCCTTTCCCTGCTTCCGGAGTACTGCCAGTCATGAAGATTTTGCAGGATTTGCTGCCCTGGTTCCAGTGACATTTTAATTTTTTTTTAAACTTCCTGCTGCCAATTTAATACCTTTCCCCCTCTTCTGTTATCTTTGCAGCACGACTCCTACTGGTACCAGCATGCATGTCCTCACTACCACCATGGGACCCTCCCACTGCTTTTGCTTCATCTTTGTCACAGGTCTCTTATGCATTGGGCCCAGCCTGTGACTCTTCACTGCTGCCATGCTATCTCCCCACTCCTGCTTCTCTTCCTGAATCTGCCCCATTCTCCCATCTGCTGTTGAACACTGTCTTTATGAATTTGAAGTGTTTCTTTTGTTTATTCAAACTGAAAAGTAAAACACTTGGACACATTCTGCTATAAGTTTTTTTAAAAATAGATAATGATTTTTATAAAAAAATATTACAGAACTATTGCATTTATAATGTCACTAAGTGCTAACTTAAAACTAAACGGCAGACTTAGCAGAACTGTAGGGCTAAGGGGATTGAGTGGGGGAGTGGATCTGACTGGATTGCTCCGCGGAGAGCTGGCATGGACTTGATAGACCGAATGGTCTTCTTCTATGCTGTAAATGACTATGACTCTAAGGTATCACAAACAGTAATGGGAACAGTGGAGTAGGGAGGAAGGAGAGAGCCTGGCAGTGGCTAAGGGCAGACTGGGGCCAATGCATAAGATGCTCATGACGAAGGTGAGGCACCAGATGCAGGAGGCATGTCTTTGTCATTCTTCCTTTGCAATAAGGCTGCATGGAGCGGGGTCGGAAGAGGAGCTATTAATTTAGGCACAGTGAGTTGGGAGGGGAATAAAGGAACAGTGATGACAATAAGCAAAATGGCAAGGAGAGAAAAAAAAGCACTGGAGGAAGCATGAGGCTGGATCAGGGAAGGCCGAAGAGGTCAGCGGGTGAGGGCAAATAAGGGAAAGGGGCAGTGAAGAGGACACAAGTGATGCAGTAAGCACAAGGCACTGATGGCAATTGGAAGAAAGATAGATAAGTGGGGGGGGGGGGGGGGGTGGGGAGGGTAAAGTGATTTAGCAGAAGAGTAGGAAGGGATGAAGAAGGGTTCAATCTGCAAGCATGAACCCACACTTCCAGTGGCCTGCTATTTTAATTCTCCGCCTTGCTCTCACGCTGACATCTCTGTCCTCGACTTACTGTAGTGTTTCAATGAAGCTCAATGCAAGCTCGAGGAACAGCCTTCGGCCGAGCGATGAACAGTGTTTGAGGATCAGAATCTCAAACCTGAGACTAAGATCGTGGTTTACTGGGCAGCTGTGATTGCTGCGCTCCAATATGATTCGGAGACTTGGACAACCTACAGAAGGCACCTCAAAGCACTAGAGAAGTACCACCTGAGGTGCCTCCGCAAGATCCTCCAAATCAGGTGGCAAGAGGGCAGTCCAACAGAAGCGTCCTCTCCCAAGCCAACCTGCCCAGCATCGGGGCACTAATCATAAAATCAGCTCTGCCAGCAGGACATGTCATTTGCATGCCGGACACCAGATTCCCGAAGCAGCTGTTTGACTCGGAACTTGGTTGTGGCAGGAGACTCCCAACAGGACAGTGGAAATGCTTTAGAGATGTCCTCAAAGCCTCCCTGAAGAGAGCAGAAGGGATAAAGAAGGGTTCAGTCCACAAGCATGACCCCACGCTTCCAGTGGCCTGCCATTTTAATTCTCCACCTTGCTCTCATGCTGACATCTCAGTCCTCACCTACTGCAGTGTTCCAATGAAGCTCAATGCAAGCTTGAGGAATAGCACCTCATCTCTTGATTCAGCACTTTACAGCCTTCTGGATTCAACACAGAGTTCAACAATTTCAGACTGTAATCTCTGCCCCGCACCCCCCTCCACCCCCCCACTTTGTTTTGTTTTCTTTTCTTTTGACGTTTTGGTCTTTATCCTGTTTTGCTTTCAGATGGCAGCTGTTCATTATTCTGCCATTCACACCTCCTCAGACACATCTTTTGTCGCTTTATTTGTCCCATTATTACCCCCTTTGGCTCTGCCCCACCAACTCTTTGGTCATTTAATGTCTTATGATTTCTGCCCCCTCATAGATGTTCCCTTTTGTTCTTTTTCCACCCTCCCCTGTTTGACCTACTTAAAACCTATTACAGTTCTAACTTTTCCCAGTTCTGATGAAGGGTCATCAACATGAAATGCTAACTCTCTTTTGCTCTCCAGTGATGCTGCCAGACCTGCTGAGTATTTCTAGCATTTTCTGTTTTTATTTATGAAGGGCAAGTTGGTAAAAGAGGAGCATGTAGGTAAGATGTCACAAAAGTGAGACAAAGAACAGGAAAAACAGTAAGACAAGAAAAACAAGAACATTAGACATGTCAATCAGGAATGAGAGGCAGAATGCTGGCAGAACACAGACTTCAGAAGTAGTAAACTGGACATGATAAGTGATAGTAAAAGAACAAGTATGAAAATCCCTACCACGATAATGAAAAAGTTAGAGAACAATATCACAGACAAGGTGACCACAAAACAAAGAGAAAAAATGAGGACATTGCAACACCACCTACAACCACCAAGACAACAGAGAGACGTATAACAGAATACATTCTATCATTTGTCATGAGCAAAGTCATGAAAATGCACTAGTATTGCAAATTACTGGTACAATCTCACACCTACTTCCAACCTCATACTATTTGGTGGTATTATCTTACTCTTACTTCCAACCTCATATTATTGGTGGCATAATTTCGCGCCCACTTCCAACCTCATATTGTTTGTGGCATGATTTCTCGCCCACTTCCAACCTCATATTATTGGTGATATAATCTCACACTTACTTCCAACCTCACATTGTTGGTGGTATAACCTCACCATCACCAAAAAGTGTGTTTAACAACTACTTTCACCTCTGTAAACATTGCCCACCTCCATCTATCTGCCTCCTTCATGCCCTTGTCCTTCCAGATTCAATGATTTGCATGGCCTGCTTTCCACCCTACCTTCAGAAAATTTTAGCTGATCCAAAACTCTGTTGCCTATATCCTTTCCTGCATTCCCATCATCTCTGCCCTCACTGGCCTCAACTGTCTCAGGGTCCCTCATTTATAATTTGCATTATGATGTTTAAATCCATTCATGACCTTGCCCCTCTAATCCACACGCCAGCCTCCCCTCCATCCTTCCCACTCCCTCTCCACCAACTCTTGGCCTGACTCTCCTCTCTTCACCTTGGCAGACATACCTCCCAGAGTCCTCAACCTCATAATCTAGAATTCCCTCGTTAAAAGGAGGAAAGAAACGTGCAGGATCTTAAGACCCTTCTTCGAACCCAGCTCTTTAACCAAGCTTTCCTAATATCATATTCTTCTGGCTTCACATTCAGTTTATTTTCATTATTCTTCTGTGAAAGACATTGGAATTATTTTCCTATATTAGAGTCATAGAGAGATACAGCACTGAAACAGGCCCTATGGCCCACCGAGTCTGTGCCGACCATCAACCACCCATTTATACGAATCCTACATTAATCCCATATTCTCTACCACATCCCCACCTTCCCTCATTCTCCTACCACCTACCTACACTAGGGGCAATTTATAATGGCCAATTTACCTATCAACCTGCAAGTCTTTGGCTATGGGAGGAAACCGGAGCACCCAGCGGAAACCCACGCGGTCACAGGGAGAACTTGCAAACTACGCACAGGCAGTACCCAGAACTGAACCCCGGGTCGCTGGAGCTGTGAGGCTGCGGTGCTAACCACTGTGCCACCCTATACTGCGCTATATTAAATGCGAGTTGTTTTACTGTCATAGTAATGCTGCAATAGCAAAGAAGGGGTGCGAGCGGGAGCAGAAATTGTGGTTCAAGTCGTGATTCTTTCTTTGCTCATGAAAATACATTTGAAACAACTGTCTTTACCAGTTAGTGTAAAAAAAGCTTTTAAAAATAAAACCAATTAGGAGGCAAAGTTAGTCTGAATAGCAAATTGTCTATTTTCTCAGAAATAACCAGCTAGGGAGCTACTGCTGGACTGTGAAGGTAGTGGGTGGACCCACACTGGTCAGGATGGTGGCGACAGCCTACCACTAGAGAAGGAAACTGATCTGATTTCTTTCCAGTTCTTTGCCTTCCCTTACCTCCTCAAGGCATTAATCATTTACTGGTGTTGAATTAACACTTAACATCTTTTATAGACTGGAAGCCATTTTAAACATACACTGTTCAGTACAGCTGTTTTGCTATCTTCTACCATTATGGTACCAGTAGGTTAACTGCATTAAGAAAAACATTACTACTCAAGCACATGTTTGGCAGACTTCATAAAATGACAAGAGACAAAAAACAATCTTTGAGAAGTAAATAAGAGGGACGACAACAAGCCAACAAAATCAGCTGTGATTGAATGTAAGCAAGGGATAGAGCAAGTGATGGAGGGGTAGGCACTCATATACAGATTGGTACATTAAGAATTATATGGGTTGCAAGGACTCGAGTAACACAACTAATCATATCCCACTGAGAACAATGAAAATTGAAGGGGTGAAATTAGTCTTGGGTGGTTGTGCAAAATGGGCATTAGCAATTTAGCTGCCCATTTTATACCCAGCCCATTTCTGTTTTTCCTCATTGGCTTCAATAGGAAAGAAAATCAGGTGAGTGTAAATTGGGCTGCCAATTGGCTATTTTGTGCTACTACCGTACCACCACAAGGTGCCACATGAAATAAAAAGCATCCAAATGAAATTTAAATTTAAAAGAAGAAACAGGGACACTTTCCCAAGAATAAAACACATCCATGGTTTGCACCCAAGACAGGAGACCTCAAAACAACTTGAAAGGGCACAAAAAACAAAAATGTATTTTTAGCATCACAAGTGCTTTACAGCCTATTAAGTACTTTTTGAAGTACACTGGGGAGAATTCCCCTCCTCCTCTTCAAAATACTGTCATGGAGTTTTTTTACATCCACCTACGAAGGCAGATGGGGCCTCAGTTTAATACCTCATCTGAAAGACAGCACCACTGACAGTACGCCACTTCCTTTGTATTGGACTGCAGTGTTAGCTTGCATTTTGAGCGTAAGCCTCTTGGGTGGTCCTTGAACCCACAGCCTTATGACTTTGGAGGTGAGGAGGTGAAAGTACTGCCAACTGAGCCACAGTTTAGTCTTGAGAACCTGTACAACAGCTTCCTCAGCGCCAAATCTAGAACCAGTAACGCTTCAGTTCTTTTATAAAAAATCAAATCAGATTATTTGAAAGCACCGTTTTTGAAGTAAACAATTTACCACTGAGTAATTCTAGTGCAAAGTAGGAGACCAGATATGTGAGCCCAAAAGTTTCAACAAAGCCCACAAGTGCTGAGACATACTCAAATGCTGCATGGCGTGATAATTCTAAGGCACTTAATGCAATTTTACATTTGGTGTGTCTACAGATGGATTGCAGGAGGGTAACATCCATGCACTGGCCATCTCTCATGCTGATGACATATACATAGCCCCTTTGATTCTATGTGTCTATGATTCTGTCACCAAGTTAAAGAAGCCAAACTGTAAGACGTTAAGGAAGTGAGTTAATAAGCAGAGAAAACCATTGCTAACATTTAAGCTTAACTTACATAGTTGGTCGACTGCATGTGTGATTTCAAATATTTTACCTAGGCAAGATACTTCCAGATCAATAATGTGCTGAAATAATCACATTTTTGCAAACAAAGATTATCTTGAAAGTCAGAGAATACTCAATTATATAGGCAGTTGTGTTTTCAAATGTTGTGTACAAACAACACTTTTATGCTTCGGTCAAGATTTTAAAAAAAGATTAGTTTTAAGACAAATTTATTCAGTTATATACGATGGGGCACTGAAACAATTCTATAAACACTTTATACAAAATTGAGTAGATTTCAAAAATAGGAACATAGGAGCAGGAGTAGGCCATTCAGCCCATCAAGCCTGCTCCACCATTCAATATGATCATGGCTGACCATGACTTCAATGCCTTTTTCCCACACTATCCTCCTATCCCTTTATGCCATTGGTATTTAGAAATCTGTCAGTCTCTGCTTCAAACATATTCAATGACTGAGCTTCCACAGCCCTCTGGGGTAGAGAATTCCAAAGATTCCCATTCCTCTGAGTAAAGAAATTTCGCCTCATCTCAGTCCTAAGAGGCTTCCCCCTTATTTTGAAATTGTGTCCCCTGGTTCTAGACTCCCCAACCAGGGGAAATATCTTAGCTACATCTACCCTGTCTATCCCTTTCAATGTAGGTTTCAATTAGATCACCGCTCTTTCTTCGAAACTCTGGAGAATACAGGCCCTGTTTCCCCAATCTTGCTTCATAGGACAGTCCCACCATCCTGGGAACAAATCTGGTGAACCTTTGTTGCACTCCCTTTAAGGTAAGGGTACCAAAACTTCACACATTACTCCAGGTACAGCTAACCAAGGTTCTATACAATTGAAGTAAGACTTCACTACTCCTGTACTCAAATCCTCTTGCGATAAAGGCCAGCATACCACTAGCCTTCCTAATTGCTTGCTGCACCTGCATGTTAGCTTTCAGTGACTTATTGACAAGGACACCCAAGTCCCTTTGTACATCTACACATTCTAATCTCTTACCATTTAAGAAATACTCTGCACATCTATTCCTCCAACAAAAATGGATAACCTCACATTTTTTCCACATTATATTCCACCTGTCACGTTCTTGCCCACTCACTAAGTCTGTCACTAAATCCCCTTGAAGCCACTTTGCATCTTCCTCACAACACAAATTTCCATCTAGTTTTGTGTCATATGCTAAATTGGAATTACAACATTTGGTCCCCACATCCAAATCATTGATATATATTGTGAACAGCTGGGGCCCAAGTACTGATCCTTGCGGTACTCCACTAGTCACAGCCTGCCAACGCGAGAATGATCCATTTATTCCTACTCTCTCTTCTGTCTGTTAACCAATCCTTAATCCATGTAAGTATATACACCCCCTATCCCATGTGCTTTAATTTTGCTAACCAACCTCCTGAAGACTTTAGCAAAAGTCTTCTTAAAATCCAAGTATACTACATCCCTTTATCAATTCTGTCAGTAACATGCTCAAAAAACTCCAACAGGTTCGTCAAACATGATTTCCCATTCAAAAGTCCATGACGAATATGCCCAATCAGATCATTATTATCCAACTGCCCATTTATCACATCCTTTAGAATAGATTCTAACATTTTCCCAACGATTGATGCAAGGCGAACAGGTGTGCAGTACCACGGTTTTCCCTCTCCCTCGCTTCTTAAATAGTGGGTGACATTTGCTACCTTCCAATCTGCAGGAACTGTTCCAGAATCTATAGAATTTTGGAAGATGATCACCAATCCATCCACTATCTCCATAGCTACCTCTTTCAACACTCTGGGATGTAGAATATCAGGTCCTGGGGACTTATCAACCTTCAGCCTCATTAATTTCAATTCAACCTTCTTACTAATACTAATTTCCTTCAATTCCCCTTTCTCTCTAGTCCCTTGGATCTCTAATTCTGGGAGATTTTTTGTATCTTTCTCAGTGAAGACAGACACAAAGTAACCATTTAGCTTCTCTGCCATTTCTCTATTCCCCATTATAAATTCTGCTGACTCTGCATGTAATGAACCCACATTTGTCTTAGCCAAACATTTCCTTTTCACGGACCTATTGAAGCTTTTACAGTCCGTTTTTATGTTTACATTCATATTCTATTCTCCCTTTATCAGTTTATTGGTCCTCCTTTGCTGTATTCTAAAATCCTCAGGTTTACTACTATTTCTGGTAACTTTATAGGCCTTTTCTTTTAATCTTATACAATCCTTAACTTCTTTTGTTAGCCACAGCCTTCTCTTTTGGGGTTTTTGTGCCTTGAATGAATGTATAGTTGCTGTAAACTATGTAATATTTCTTTAAAGACTATCCATTGTCTATGCACTGTCATACCTTTTAATGTATTTTCCCAATCCACCTCAGCCAATTAGCCCCTCATACCTTCATAATTTCCTTTGTTCAAATTTAATACTTTGGCTTCAGATTGAACTACCTCACTTTCAAACCTAATGTAAAATTCTATCATTTTATGGTCACTCATCCCTAAAGGTTCTTTTACAAGAAGATTATTAATTAGCCCTTTCTCATTTTATAATACTAGATCTAAATAGTCTGTTCTCTAGTCAGTTCCTCAACATACAGCTCTAGAAAACCATTCCTAACACACTCCAGAAACTTGTCCTCCACAGCATTAGTGCTCATTAGGTTTACCCAGTCTATGTGCAGATTGAAGTCAGCCATAATTACTGTATTACCCATGCCACATGCTTCTCTAATCTCCTGGTTACTACCATGCTCCACACTATCACTACAGTTTGGTGGCCTATAAACAACTCCCACCAATGTTTGCTGCCCCTTGCTGTTTCTTAGCTCCACCCAAACAGATTCCACATTTTGTTCTTCCGATCTGAGATCCTCCCTTATTCATGTACGGATCTTATCTCTTATCAGTGCAACACCACCTCCTTTTCCTTTTTGCCCGTCCTTCATGAATGTCGAATATCCTTGAATATTCAGTTCCCAGTCTTGGCCACCCTGTAGTCACGTTTCCGCAATGGCAATTAGATCATACCCATTTACCTCTATCTGTGCCTTTAAATCATCTACCTTGTTGCGAATGTTGCGTGCATTCAGGTAGAGTGCCCTTAACCTTGTCTTCTTGACATTATGCATTCTAAACCTTGTTGATGCTCGCCTTTGTTTCGCCTGCCTTCTAATGTCGCTTGCTACTTTTTGACCTCCTATTACCAGCTTTACTTACTTCCAATTTGAGCTAGCCCTCAGGTTCCCGTCCCCCTGACAAGCTAGTTTAAACCTTCCTTAACAGCACTAGCAAATCTCCCTGTGAGGATATTAGTTCTGGTCCTGATAGGTGTAGCCTGTCCATCTTGTACAGGTCCCAACTGCCCCAGAACCGGTCCCAATGCATCAGAAATCAGATGCCCTCCCACCTACACCAGTTCTCCAGCCACATGTTTAATTGATCAATCCTCCTATTCCTATGCTCACTAGCACGTGGTACTGGGAGTAATCCTGAGATTACTGCTCTTGAGGTCCTGCTCTTTAATTTCCTTCCTAATCCCTAAAATCTGCTTTCAGGACTTCATCCCTCTTCCTACTCATGTCATTGATATCAATGTGGACCATGGCCTCTGGCTGTTCACCCTCCGCAAGAAGAAAGACGCCCTGCAGCCGCTCAGTGACATCCTTGACCCTGGCACCAGGGCGGCAACATACCATCCTGGAAGCACGTTTACTGCCGCAGAAACGCCCGTCTGATCCCCTGACTATCGAATCCCCTATCACTATTGCGCTTCCACTCTTCTTCCTCCCCTCCTGTGCAGCTCAGCCACCAGTAGTGCCATGGACTTTGCTCTGGCTACACTCCCCTGAGGAACCATCACCCTCACCAGTATCCAAAATGAAAAACCGATCAACAAGTAAGATAGATTCAGGGGACTGCTGCACGGCCTGCCTGGTTCTCCATGACTGTCTTTGCTTGCATTTGGCAATGGGCTTGACCATACAAAAAAATCAAACTTGAGTTAAAAGAAATTGGTAACTGGAACATTGCCTGTAGATAATCTGAATTTTCTTTCAACGTGCATTATGCATGCCAAACAACAGGAACAAACTGAAGCATTGCATCAGGTACAGGTTTGTGATTATTTTATTAGCATCTTTAATGTATTTTGTGTACACCGGTGAAAACTAATTCTGTGGGGTAGACAAATTATAGGAAGTGGGCAAATATTCACTGTCAAAATAACTTCAGGCAAGGGCATATGCGCTGTTAAAGGCAGAAATTTAAAAGCTGTTGTCTGAGATGCGCTACACCACCATTAGCTTCCCAAAAGCGGCATCTTGCTGCCTGGCTTACCATTGAAATGCATTGAACAGTGAAGTTACTCATTTGCTTGGTAGATATGAAGTAGCCGCACTACAGAAAGTTAAGTTTTGTCCACACCAACCCAAGTATCCACCACCCCATTAACAATATAAATGTAAATCACTGCCAAACAACCTCTTTGCCATTGAAAATTAACTATTGCAAGTGTGGAGTCACATTCCTTCAGGTATTAATTGATGGAATGTTGAAAAACAATTTATTTTAAAATTTTCCTTTGTCTCTGCTTTCTCTCTATTAATCCAATTTTATTTTTCCTCTATTTCTCTTCTTTGGCCAACTCTAATTTACACTTCCTTCTCAGTCCATGCACTGTTAATTTCACAATCTAATTGCTCAAAAGGAGTTACACAGTTGCTTGTCCTACACGCACAGGTCCCAGATGCCCAGTTTCCCTCGTTGCGACGTGATCAGTTTGCATTTTCAGCAACTTGCCATGTAAAAAAATTTAAACTAAACATGGCAGGGCAAGTCTAAATAACGACAGAGGCGGTTAGATGCCCTGTCACATCAAATTATTGCCCACTGTCAAAGAGGAAGCTTTGAGGTGGCTTTTGAAAATGGAGAGAAAAGTGCCAAATTCACGGAGTTCTCCAGAGTGTGGGTCAAAACAGCCAAAGGCTCCGTCACCAAAAGGGTGAATGGGAGGCAGAGGAATGGAAAGGACTCAGTCAGAAGGGTGAAGGACGCACGCGGACACTGGTCTGGAGATGGTGGCAACAAAAAGGAGGGAGCAAGGCCATGGTCAGGTGGGGGAGAGGGCAGGGAAAGGGAGAGGGTGGTGGGGGGGGTGCATGTGGGGGTGAGGGGGTGCCTAAGGTTGGGGATGCTCTTTTAAGCAAGGATTTTGAATTCGAAGTGTTAGGAAACAAAATGCCACTGGAAGATGGGGCTGAGAGAAACAAGAGCGACTTAGCGAACAGGCGAATGCAAATACTGGCATCTTGGAACCTAATCATGATCAGTACAAATCCAAAATTATTTTTTTTTTAGCAATTTGTCTTATTGTATAAGCCTATTCATTCTAATTTACCACAATGGAGGATTTCATTGTAAATAACAAGGTAACATTGTTAGCATTACAGAAAATTTGGTTCGTTAAATTTTGTTTAAAAACATAAAGGAACATGTCTGAAATAAAGACGTAGCTAGTCTACTTACCTCACAGTAATAATCCTCTTTCGCCCACACAGAGCAAAATGCAAGTCTGTAACACACTTCAGTTAGCCTGGCCCATTTATTCCAGACACATCAGCAGGCAAATAACTAGTATTGCTAGGACCCGCTTGCTCAGTTCTTTTGGAATTTCCTTGTAAATGTTGTAGTAGCTGCCAAACCAAAGGTCTCAATTCTACCATTATGCTTAATACCAGTTAGCAATGTGTCTATCACCCAGAGTTTCAGAGGGCTGTCCTTCAGGTTCTATTGCAAGCAAAAATAAAGTAAAACCGTACTGTCAACAATGTTTAATTATTATATGGCCTGTACTGGAAACTGACTCATGCTTTGAGTTACAGTAGTTAAAGATTAAACAAAGGCTACAGGTTGAAAGGAACCCACAGGAAACGTTTTTTTTTGTTTTCAACCAGAGCATTGACATCATAGCTCACTTTCTCTCAGAATAAAATGGCTAAGTCTGTGGGGCTACATCACATTTATATGGTTTACTTTCTGATATTTATAATGGTTTATATGGTTTACTTTCTTAAAGGCACCATGGAATTAAAGAATTGAAAATAAGCAAGCTTTAATTAAAATGCTTTCAATGCATTACTCAAGAAATGGATTTGGGAGGTATATGTGTTGCGCTTTTTTTATTCCCTGAAACATGAAACCTGCATTCATATAGTTCTTTTAACATAATAAAATTGGAATATTGCTGAAAATAGAGATGTTGTTGAAGCTTTTCGTCTTGCACTCATCAGGGCAATCCACAAGAATACCAATGTAAGGCAAAACGACAACTTTATACTGTATGAGAAGAGAGTGCTGATTGATTGGCAAGTGAACTCTGATTGGTAGAGGCATTGCCATGGAGAATGCACCAGTTTATTGTGACTGACAGTTAACGACCAAGCTTTGTTTGAAATTTAAAATCGGTAGCTTGACTGGTCAAGGCATTGTCCTGAGGAATGAACCAGTGAATGGCTGTCACTTATTTTGTTTAGCTGAAACAGGTACAATGTATGTGCATGTTCTTTCTGTCTGCAAAGAATAGGGCCCTGTGTATTAATATATGCAGCTTCCAGAAGGCGCAAATGTGCCACACTGTGAGCCCGATTGACAATATTAAATTGGTTGTCAGCATAATTCTTAGCACACCGAGGACTATTTAACAAATGTTGTCCAATCGCAGAATCACATCTATTGTTGGACACTCCGTTTTGAGTTTTGTGAGCATGGGCTGGTTGGGTACAGCCTGTACCTTGCCTGTTGTGAACAGCGGAAGAGACATGTTGTTTGATACGATCCGCCAGTCTTTGGGACGTATGGACTATATACCCAGCATCACACTGGCATTGAAATTCATATATCACATGACTCATTTGTGTGATAGACAGGACGTCTTTTTGGCTTGACGGCAGCATCCTGTTAGTGGCGAATACCTGTTTAAGCAACAGGTGAAGATAGCCGTTTCACACTGTGATTATGCAGCAGCAACACTGATACCCTTTGCCCCAGAAGGTTCAAGGGCCTTAAAGAGGAGAGAGAGTTTGGAGATGGGGCGATAGTTTGCAAAGATGAAGGGGTCGAGCGAGGCATGGGGGACCCTTGGTAGGAAATTGTTGGCTGAGGGGAAGGGATGGATGCAGTACAGGAGCAAGGATGTCTTGCTGCAATTATGCAAGGCCTTGGTGAGACCACACCTTGAGTATTGTGTGCAGTATTGGTCTTAATATCTGAGGAAGAATGCTCTTGCTATGGAGGGAGTGCAGCAAAGATTCACCAGACTGATTCCTGGGATGGCAGGACTGACGTATGAAAAGAGATTGGGTCGATTAGGCTTGTATTCGCTAGAGTTTAGAAGAATGAGAGGGGATCTCATAGAAACCTACAAAATTCTAACAGGACTGAACAGACTAGATGCAGGAAGGATGTTCCCGATGGCGGGGGAGTCCAGGACCAGGGGTCACAGTCTAAGGATAAGGGGTAAGCCATTTAGGACTGAGATGAGGAGGGATTTCTTCACCCAGAGAGTGGTGAACCTGTGGAATTCTCTACCACCAAAAGCAGTTGAGGCCAAATCATTACATATATTCAAGAAAGAGTTAGATATAGTTCTTAGGGCTAATGGGATCAAGGGATACGGGGAGAAAGCGGGAACAGGTTACTGAGTTCAGATGATCAGCCATGATCATATTGAATGGTGGAGTAGGTTCGAAGGGCTGAATGGCCTACTCCTGCTCCTATTTGTCTATGTTTTAAGAGGGAGCTGAATGAATCATTTTAATATTATTGACAAAGAAGCCCATGAACTTTTCGCACTTGCTGTTGAAGGTCAGGGTGGAAGGAGCAGGGGAGAGGGTTAAGAAGAAAAGACGCCAGGGGTTAGCTATCTTTGCAGTCCTGGTTGATACTGTAATAGTCAACACCTTTGGCAGAGGTGAGCAGGGACAGATCGTGCATGATGTGACCGAACAGTTCTGGCGATGAATGCCTAAATCATTTATGTGTCATAAATGATAGAAATCTGCAAGGCTTATTTTGCGCATAATTAGTCTACTGACTTTTTTAATAAAAAGGCCATTTTTAAACTTCTCATTCAACTCAATTAGCTCCTTTAGATTAGTATTCTAAAGAAGCACAGATGCAAGAAATATGCAATACTGAATGTCAAGCCCCAGTGTAGTTTACCCTGCTTCAGATATCTCGAGTGGAAGGGTTCCACGTCTCTAATTCCATGCCACAGCTCCCTCAAATTTATTAATCCTGCACGAGCCCCAGCATTTTTTGGTTGGCAGTTCACCTGATCTGGGTTAAAAAGAATACTGTATTAAATAAATTGGTATGGATTGGGATAAATAGATAAAACATGAAGGCCCATGAAATAATATATGTCTCATGAATGGCTGGCATGGTAACTCATGAGTGACAAAGACATGGGCCAGTAGTTACAGCCAGTACTATGAGCCTGATATAAATCAATATGCAAGGCTCCTTATACATTTTGCTACTACTATTACCTTAATAATTAATCTGGTATGGATTTTTATAAAACCTCGCCTAGTCGATAATGGCAGTAAGAAATCAAAACCAAAAATGTTCCAGGTTTGGTTCAGAGTTAGTTACAGCGCAACTTTTAGTGAGGGAAAGAGAAAGATCAAAGTTCCTACTCCTGATTGTAATCCAATAAACCTACTGAAAGTGTGTGGATATTAGGTGATAACTGGATAAGGTTCAGGTATGGTGCGATCAAATATAACACTGCTAATCAAGAAAGGAGGGAGAGAAAATAGGGAAATACAGGCCAGTTAGCCTGGCATCAGTTGTCGGGAAAGTGTTAGATTCTGTTATTAAGGAAGTCTTAACATTGCACTTACAAAATAGTAATAGTAAAAACAAGAGACAAAGTCAACATGGTTTTACGAAAGGGAAATAGTGCTTGACAAGAGCTTTTTGAGGATGTAGGTAGTAGAGTAGATATTGGGGAGCAAGCAGATGTTGTATACTTGGATTTTCAAAAGGCATTTGATAAGTTGCCACACAAAAGGTTAAAACACAAGATAAGGAAGGGCTCATGGAGTTTGGGTAATATATTAGCATGGATAGAGGATTGGTTAATGGACAGGAAGCAAAGAGTAGGGATAATAGAGCATTTTCAAGTTGGCAGGCTGTGATTGGTGCAGTGCTGCAAGCATCAGTGCTGGGGTCTCAGCTATTTACAATCTATATTGACAGATGAGATAGAGAGTAATGTATCTTAAGTTATGATACAAAGCTAGGTGGTAATGCAAGCTGCGAGGACAAAAAGAGGCTGCAAAAAGTTATAGACAGGTTAAGTGAGTGGGTAACAAGGTGGCAGATGGAGCATAATGTGGGGAAGCGTGAAGTTATTCACTATGGTAGGAAGAGGAGCAAAGCAGAACATTTTTAAAAGGCAAGACACTATTAAATGTTGATGTTCAGAGAGACTCAGGTGCACGAATACAAGGAACACAAAGTTAGCATGCAGGTACAGCAAGCAATTAGAAAGGCAAATGCCGTGTTGGCCTTTATTGCAAGGGTATTGGAATACAAGAATAAAGTAGTCCTACTACAAAGGGCGGTGCAGTGGTTAGCACCGCAGCCTCACAGCTCCAGCGACCCGGGTTCAATTCTGGGTACTGCCTGTGTGGAGTTTGCAAGTTCTCCCTGTGTCTGCGTGGGTTTTCTCCGGGTGCTCCGGTTTCCTCCCACAAGCCAAAAGACTTGCAGGTTGGTAGGTAAATTGGCCATTCTAAATTGCCCCTAGTATAGGTAGGTGGTAGGGAAATAGAGGGACAGGTGGGGATGTGGTAGGAATATGGGATTAGTGTAGAGTTTGTATATATGGGTGGTTAATGGTCGGCACAGACTCAGTGGGCCGAAGGGCCTGTTTCAGTGCTGTATCTCTAAACTAAACTAAACAGGGCTTTGGTGAGACCACACCTGGAGTAGTGTGTGCAGTTTTAGTCTCCATCTCTAAGGAATGACATACTTATATTGGAGGCAATACAGTGAAGGTTCACTGGATTGGTCCCTGGGATGAGAGAATTGTCCTATGATGAGAGGTTGAGTAAATTAGGTCTATATTCTCTGGAGTTTAGAAGAATAAGAGATGATCTCATTGAAACATACATGATTCTGAAGGGGCTTGTCAGGGTAGACACTAAGAGGCTGTTTCTCCTGGCTGGGGAATCTAGGACATTGGGGCACAGTCTCAGGATAAGGGGACGATCATTTAGGACTGAGATGAGGAGAAATTTCTTTACTCAGAGTTGCGAATCTTTGGAATTCTCTACCCCAGAGGGTTGTGGATGCTCCGTAAATTGAACATATTTAAGGCAAAGATAGACAGAATTTTGGTCTCTCAGGGATTCAAGGGATATGGGGAGCAGGCGGCTAAGTGGAGTTGAAGCCCAAGATCAGCCATGATTGTATTGAATGGTGGAGCAGGCTCGATGGGCCATATGGTCTACTCCTGCTCCTATTTCTAATATCCTTATGTGGTCCAAAAGCCTGCAAATAAATACTTATCTGGACTCACAATGAAGAATCGCAACTGGGCAAGGTACCAGAATGCTGCTGGAACTGTACCTTGGCAAAGCTCAACATCCTTAAGATGGAAGAGGAGAAATTTAGAATTGAGTTTTTTTAATTAAGATTCAAGCGAAGAGTTAGGTTTAATGGTGCACCACATTCCTTTGTGGTTTGGTTCCAGTGTAACCAGAGATGGTGAAAATACAAATTACCACTGCACGATGCCAGTTTGCAATGTTTATATTTTGACCATTCTCACCAAGTGAATGTTCAAATGGTCCGGAATCCTAGGCATATACCGGAAGGACCTCCATTGGCCAATAAATTTAGCAATTTTCATTAAAATAAAAAAATGGGCAAATGGATGGAATATGATCCCAAAACAATAAATCCCAGAAAATCCCATAATCCTAGATAATAAAAACTAAACTCGACTTATTCAGGTATCAGTTGGTTTCGATTATAAACTGAAAAATTGTGAACTACAATCATCAAACCTCCAACGGGAATCACAAAATCCCACATAATGAAAGCATCTTTTCTTATTAGAGTCATAGAGTCATAGCTATACAGCACAGAAACAGGCCCTTTGGCCCATTGTGTCCATGCCGGCCATCAAGCAACTCTCTATTCTGATCCCATTTTCAGCACTTGGCCCATGACCGGAGTTTCAAGTGCTCATCTAGATACTTCTCAAATGTTGTGGGGGTTCCTGCCTCTACCACCCCTTCAGGCAGTGTGTTCCAGATTCCAACCACCCTCTGGGTGAAAATTTCTTTCCTCAAATCCCCTCGAAACATCCTGCCCCTTACCTTAAATCTATGCCCCTGGATATTGACACCTCCGCGAAGGGAATACGTTTCTTCCTATCTACCCTATCTATACTATCAATGCCCCACATAATTTTGTATACTGCAATCAGGTCCCCCTCTCAGCCTTCTCTGCTCGAAGGAAAACAATCCGAGCCTATCCAGTCTCTCTTCACAGCTGAGATGCTCCAGCCTGGGCAACATCCTCGTGAATCTCCTCTGCACCCTCTCCAGTGCAATCACATCCTTCCTATAGTGTGGCGACCAAAACTGTACACAGTACTCCAGCTGTGGCCTAACTAGCATTTTATACAGCTCCATCATAACCTCCCTTCTCTTATATTCTATGCCTCGGCAAATAAAGGCAAGTATTCCATATACCTTCCTAACCACCTGGTGCCTTCAGTAATCTATGAACAAGTACACCAAGGTCCCTCTGACCATCTGTACTTCCTAGGGTCCTACCATCCATTGTATATTCCCTTGCCTCGTTAGTCTTCCCAAAATGCATCACCTCACACTTCTCAGGATTAAATTCCATTAGCCACTGCTCTGTCCAACTTGCCAGCCCATCTATATCGTCCTGTAATCTAAGGCTTTCTTCCTCACTATTTACACCACCACCAATTTTCGTGCCATCTGCGAACTTACTGATCATACCACCTACATTCACGTCTACAGCAAGTCACACTACAAACAGCAAGGGTCTCAGCACCGATCCCTGTAGTACATCACTGGTCACAGGCTTCCAATAGCAAAAACAACTCTCAACCATCACCCTCTGCCTCCTGCCACTAAGCCAAATTTGGATCCAATTTGCCAAATTGCCCTGGGTCCCATGGGCTCTTACCTTCTTAACCAATCTCCCATGCAGGACCTTATCAAAAACGTTACTGAAGTCCATGTAGACTACATCAACTGCTTTACCCTCATCGACATATCTAGTCACCTCCTCGAAAAATTCAATCAAGTTTGTTAGACATGATCTCCCCCTGACAAAGCCATGTTGACTATCCTTGATTAATCCCTGCCTCTCCAAGTGGAGATTAATCCTGTCCCTCAAAATTTTTTTCCAATAGTTTCCCTACCACTGCTGTTAGACTCGGCCTGTAATTACCTGGTTTATCCCTGCGACTCTTCTTGAATAATGGTACAACGTTCACTGTCCTCCAATCCTCTGGTACCTCTCCTGTGGCCAGAGAGGATTTGAAAATTTGTGTCAGAGCCCCTGCTATCTCCTCCCTTGCCTCACCTAACAGCCTGGGATACATCTCACCTTGGCCTGGGGATTTATCCACTTTTAAGCCCGCTAAATCCACTAATACCTCCTCCCTTTCAATGCTATATGTTCAAGTATATCACAATCCCCCTCCCTGATCTCTACACCTACATCGTCCTTCTCCATAGTGAACACAGATGAAAAGCAATCATTTAAAACCTCACCTATAGCCTCTGGCTCCACACAGATTGCCATTTTGGTCCCTAATGGGCCCAACTCTTTCCCTGCTTATCCTCTTGCCCTTAATATAATTATAAAACGCCATGGGATTGTACTTTATCTTGCCTGTCAGTGTTTTTTCATGCCCCCTCTTTGCTCTCCTAATTACTTTTTTTTTTAAGTACCCCCCTACACTTTCTATACTCCTCTAGGGCCTCTGCTATTTCCAGCCCCCTGAATCTGCCATAAGCTTCCTTTTTTTCCCTCATCAAATCCTCTATCTCTCTTGACATCCCCAGGGGTCCCAGGACTTGTTGGTCCTACCCTTCACCTTAATGGGAACATGTTGGCCCTGAACTCTCACTATTTCCTTTTTGAATGTCTCCCACTGGTCTGGTGTAGACTTTCCTACAAGTAGCTGCTCCCAGTCCACTTTGGCCAGATCCTGTTTTATCATATTGAAATCGGCCTTCCCCCAATTAAGTATCTTTATTTCTGGTCCATCTTTGTCCTTTTCCACAACTACCTTAAATATTACAGAGTTATGGTCACTATCCCCGAAATGCTCCCCCACTGACACTTCGACCACTTGTCTGGCTTCATTCCCTAGGATTAGGTCCAGAACTGCCCCTTCTCTTGTATGACTTTCTATGTGCTGGCTCAAAAAGCTCTCCTGTGTGCACTTCAAGAATTCCACCCCCATTAAGCCTTTTGCACTAAGACTATCCTGGTTAATATTGGGGAAGTTGAAATCCCCTACTATTACCCGATTATTTTTACACCTCTCAGATTTGCCGACATATCTGCTCCTCCATCTCTCCCTGACTGTTTGGAGGTCTGTAGTACACTCTCAGCCAAGTGATTGCCCCTTTTTGTTTTTAAGTTCTACCCATATGGCCTCATTTGAGGAACCATCTAAGATATCATCCCTCCTTACTGCAATAATTTGCATTAGCATTTGGATTAGATTTTAAATTCTTTGTTCTAATCCACAATTGTTGGGTCAGTTTTAAACCAATTCAACTAGTTTAACTAACATGCTCTTATCAGGTCTCCATAAGTTCATCCTTCATTTTATTGAACATACTTTTCTTGAGGTTCCTTTAGTTTGACGTGTGCAAGCACTCACTTGCAGCCGAAGACCAACCCTTGCTACCATACAGTCATGCAGTTAAAGAGATCTCCTAGGTGGTATAAATAAGTACTTCAGGTCTCCCAGAAAAAAATACAGATTGTTAAGCAATTATTTATTATTTGAAAATGCATTATATATATTTTAAAGTCTCTATTTCTTGTTTAAAAAAAGCACCAGATATTCAGATCCTGACTGAACAAACTTTTTTTTCCAAAACATATATACATACTACTTTGAAAACATTGATCTGATTTTGTGAATACCTTTCAGCTTTGCCAGGATCACCAGTTTTGAACAAGCACTCAAAAGTATTTCAAATATTAGTTTCAGCATCATTTTAAGAAAGTATACATGATTACTGAAGCTGCAACCTACTGCTAAGAAAGGAGTGCATGTATTCTCTAGCCTCTTGATTTGTACTGTGAAGGCAAATCCAATGGTTGCAATTTTCCAGCTACAGTTACTCAGTATGACAACCAAGATGAAGTAACTTCCTTGGCATCCTTAAGCTGACCGCTCCCTCTCGGAAGGTGGGTGATTCAACGAAAATCAAATTCCATTTTGGATTTGGATTCTGATTTGGACATAGTGTTCTACAATTGCAGCCATTCACATTTGGAGACATTGGTTTATAATTACTGAATATGTGAAATTGTTTTAATTACACAGGCTTCCTTGATTTTTACTGGTATTTTGGAGATTGAATTCCACAGTTATAAATATTTTTCCATCAGAACGATACATCATTAGCCCAGCCTATCATTCTACTTATGATTTATCAGTTCCACTTCTGCTTGCTTATTTGCTGTCTTATTTCTAAGTCAGTTTCTCCAATTGGCCCCGATTGTCCAAATTTATTTTTGTGATGTCACAGATTTGCACTCTGGTCGATTACACGTGCAGCATTAGAAAGATTGCATCACTATTACGCTCCTAACTGTACTATAACCTACTTTTCCTCAGAGACCAGAGAAACTGGAGCTCATATCATTACAGAAAAATTAAAAGGAGACCTGATAGAGACATTTGAAATTATGAGTAGCTTTAAAAAGTTAAATTGGTAAAAATTATTTTCACTGGTGAGTGAAACAATAAATAGAGGACAAAAATTTAAGATAGTCACCAAAAGAACAAAGAGAGAAGCTGGGAGATTTTGGAAAACAGAGGGTTGTTGCAACTTGGCACGACCTACCAGAAAACAGAATCCATAATAGCTTACAAATAAGCGAAAAAGATTTGAAAAAGAAAAATTTAAAAAGGGTGAAGGTGCTAAATTGGGGGAAGGCTAATTATAACAATATTAGGCAGGAACTGAAGAATTTAGATTGGGGGCGGCTGTTTGAGGGTAAATCAACATCTGACATGTGGGAGTCTTTCAAATGTCATTTGATTAGAATCCAGGACCGGCATGTTCCTGTGAGGAAGAAGGATAAGTTTGGCAAGTTTCGGGAACCTTGGATAATGAGGGATATTGTGAGCCGAGTCAAAGAGAAAAAGGAAGCATTCGTAAGGGCTAGAAGGCTGGGAACAGACGAAGCCCTTGAGGAATATAAAGAAAGTAGGAAGGAACTTAAGCAAGGAGTCAGGAGGGCTAAAAGGGTTCATGAAAAGTCATTGGCAAACAGGATTAAGGAGAATCCCAAGGCTTTTTATACGTATATAAAGAGCAAGAGGGTAACTCGGGAAAGGGTTGGCCTGCTCAAGGACAGAGAAGGGAATCTATGCGTGGAGCCAGAGGAAATGGGCGAGGTACTAAATGAGTACTTTGCATCAGTATTCACCAAAGAGAAGGACTTGGTGGATGATGAGTCTAGGGAAGGGAGTGTAGATAGTCTGGGACAAGTCCTTATCAAAAAGGAGGTGGTGTTGGGCGTCTTGCAAAGCGTTAAGGTAGATAAGTCCCCAGGGCCTGATGGGATCTACCCCAAAATACTGAGGGAGGCAAAGGAAGAAATTGCTGGGGCCTTGACAGAAATATTTGTATCCTCATTGACTACAGGCAAGGTCTCAGAGGACTGGAGAATAGCCATCGCTGTTCCTTTGTTTAAGAAGGGTAGCAAGGATAATCCAGGAAATTATAGGCCGGTGAGCCTTACGTCAGTGGTAAGAAAGTTATTTGAGAGGATTCTTCGGGACAGGATTTACTCCCATTTAGAAACAAATGAACTTATTAGCGAGAGGCAGCATGGTTTTGTGAAGGGGAGGTCGTGTCTCACTAACTTGATTGAGTTTTTTGAGGAAGTGACGAAAATGATTGATGAAGGAAGGGCAGTGAATGTTGTCTATATGGACTTCAGTAAAGCCTTTGACAAGGTCCCTCATGGCAGACTGGTACAAAAGGTGAAGTCACACGGGATCAGAGGTGAGCTGGCAAGATGGATACAGAACTGGCGCGGTCATAGAAGACAGAGGGTAGCAGTGGAAGGGTGCTTTTCTGAATGGAGGGCAGTGACTAGTGGTGTTCCGCAGGGATCAGTTCTAGGACCTTTGCTGCTGGTCGTATATGTAAATGATGTGGAGGAAAATGTAGCTGGTCTGATTGGGGGGGGGGGGGGGGGGGGGGTGTTTGGAGGAGGAGGTGGTGAGGGCCCGGGGGAGGGGGAAGAGGAGGATGAGGATGTGAGGGCCCGGGGGAGGGGGAAGAGGAGGATGAGGAGGTGAGGGCCCGGGGGAGGGGGAAGAGGAGGATGAGGATGAGGAGGTGGTGAGGGCCCGGGGGAGGGGGAAGAGGAGGATGAGGAGGTGAGGGCCCGGGGGAGGGGGATGAGGAGGAGATGAGGGCCCGGGGGAGGGGGAAGAGGAGGCGGTGGTGAGGGCCCAGGGGAGGGGGAAGAGGAGGATGAGGAGGTGGTGAGGGCCAGGGGGAGGGGGAAGAGGAGGAGGAGGTGGTGAGGGCCGGGGGAGGGGGAAGAGGAGGAGGAGGTGAGGGTCCGGGGCAGGGGGAAGAGGAGGAGGAGGAGGAGGAGGTGGTGAGGGCCCGGGGGAGGGGGAAGAGGAGGAGGAGGAGGAGAGGGGAGGAGGAGGTGTTGAGGGCCCCGGGGGGAGGAGGAGGAGGTGGTGAGGGCCCCGGGAGGAGGAGGAGATGAGGGCCCCGGGAGGAGGAGGAGATGAGGGCCCCGGGAGGAGGAGGAGTAGGAGGAGGTGAGGGCCCCGGGAGGAGGGGGAAGAGGAGGAGGAGGAGGAGGTGGTGAGGGCCCGGGGAAGGGGGAAGAGGAGGTGAGGGTCCGGGGGAGGGGGAAGAGGGGGAAGAGGAGGAGGAGGAGGAGGAGGAGGAGGAGGTGGTGAGGGCCCGGGGGAGGGGGAAGAGGAGGAGGAGGAGGAGGAGAGGGGAGGAGGAGGAGGTGTTGAGGGCCCCGGGGGGAGGAGGAGATGAGGGCCCCGGGAGGAGGAGGAGATGAGGGCCCCGGGAGGAGGAGGAGGAGTAGGAGGAGGTGAGGGCCCCGGGAGGAGGAGGAGATGAGGGCCCCGGGAGGAGGAGGAGATGAGGGCCCCGGGAGGAGGAGGAGGTGGTGAGGGCCTCGGGAGGAGGAGGTGGTGAGGGCCCAAGGGGGAGGAGGAGGAGGTGGTGAGAGCCCAGGGGGGAGGAGGAGGAGGTGGTGAGAGCCCAGGGAGGAACAGGAGGAGGTGAGGGCCCAGGGGGGAGGAGGAGGTGGTGAGTGCCCAGGGAGGAGGAGGAGGTGGTGAGGACCCAGGGGGGAGGAGGTGGTGAGGGCCCAGGGGGGGGAGGAGGAGGTGAGGGCCCAGGGGGGTACGTTTGCGGACGACACAAAGGTTGGTGGAGTTGCGGATAGTGATGAGGATTGTCAGAGGATACAGCAGGATATAGATCGGTTGGAGACTTGGGCGGAGAAATGGCAGATGGAGTTCAATCCGGACAAATGTGAGATAATGCATTTTGGAAGATCTAATACAAGTGGGAAATATACAGTAAATGGCAGAACCCTTAGGAGTATTGACAGGCAGAGAGATCTGGGCGTACAGGTCCACAGGTCACTGAAAGTGGCAACGCAGGTGGATAAGGCAGTCAAGAAGGCATACGGCATGCTTGCCTTCATCAGTTGGGGCATAGAGTATAAAAATTGGCAAGTCATGCTGCAGCTGTACAGAACCTTAGTTAGGCCACACTTGGAATATTGCGTGCAATTCTGGTCACCACATGACCAGAAGGACGTGGAGGCTTTGGAGAGGGTACAGAAGAGGTTTACCAGGATGTTGCCTGGTCTGGAGGGCATTAGCTATGAGGAGAGGTTGGATAAACTCGGATTGTTTTCACTCGAACGACGGAGGTGGAGGGGTGACATGATAGAGGTTTACAAAGTTATGAGCGGCATGGACAGAGTGGATAGTCAGAAGCTTTTTCCCAGGGTGGAAGAGTCAGTTACTAGGGGACATAGGTTTAAGGTGAGAGGGGCAAAATTTAGAGGGGATGTGTGAGGCAAGTTCTTTACACAGAAGTTGGTGAGTGCCTGGTACTTGCTGCCGGGGGAGGTGGTGGAAGCAGGTATGATAGCGACGTTTAAGAGGCATCTTGACAAATACATGAATAGGATGGGAATAGAGGGATAAGAACCTCGGAAGTGCAGAAGGTTTTAGTTTAGACAAGCATCATGATCGGCGCAGGCTTGGAGGGTCGAATGGACTGTTCCTGTGCTGTACTGTTCTTTGCTCTTGTTCTTTGTATGTGGAAATGGCCGGGAATGTTACTGAATGAAAGCTCTTTCTGAGAGTTGGCACAGGTGAAATAGGCCACGTGACTGCCTTGTGCGCTGGAAGCTTGCAGAGTGGGCAGATTGTCTCACTGACTTGGCACCCAATCTGTCATTTTGGACCATACAAGTCCTGCTAATGCCCTATTAAAACACTCTCAGGTGAAGGGTCGCAGACCTGAAACATTAACTCTGTTGCTCTCGCCACAGATGCTAACAGACCTGCTGAGTACTTCCAGCACTTTCTGTTCTCATCTCAGGTGAACATTTGTTCAGCTGCACAACAGACTCCTCCCTCATTAAAAGGACCAGCTTTGGACTTTCAAGTGAGGTGCTTTTCACTTTCTTTTGGTGCTACAGAGTTAGAAGTACTGTGTACTACGATGTTGCAGAAGCTCTGAAAAGTTGCTGGAGTCAGAAGGGAACGGTGCTGGACATTTCCAAGGAGCTCAGTGGAGTTTAAAGGCCTGTGAGGAGAAAAGCCTATCACTCATGGAGGCTATAATTGCGGTCTCTCTAGGGCTGCAGCATAATAGGGAGAGGGAGAACAGGCAGCAGAGAAGGGAAGCTTTGCGCAGAGGAAAGAGGAAGGGGAAGTCTCAACAGAAGGCCATACACACCTAGAGTCTTCAGGGAGCACTTTCCCACCTCCACAACAGCCAGGAGCAGTGTCTGAGGTGGCTATGATTCACCAAGGAGGTTCTCACTGAACTGTGCCACCTCCTCAAACCAGAACTGCAGCCCCAGAGAAGGGTGAGGAAAGCGCTGCCAATGGCCATGAACATAACCACAGTTCTCAACTCCTATTCCTCAAGATCATTCAGGACTTGAATCAGTGGCATCACCAACATTTCGCAATTGGCTGTACATTAGGGCACTGTACACAAGGAGAGAGGATTTCATATTCTCCTCCAGGAGAAGCAGGAAGGGCTATTACATTGCTTTACTAGGGTAGTGGGATTTCCAAAATGCAGGGAGACACTGACTGCACACATGTGGCTCTGTAGGCGCCACATCACAATGGAGATGTGTATCGGAACTGCAAGAGATAGGACTCCCTTAATGTTCAGTTGATGTGTGACAGAGCATCATGTTGGTGGACGCCCACTATCCTGGCAGCAGCAGCCATAATGCTTTTATCCTGTGCCAGCCATTCCAACTATATTTGAGCCACCATGGAAAATCAGAAGGTGACTGCTTGACTCCCCTCTGCCACGCGACCGCACGAGGACAACAGGCCTGTAACAGCTATGCTGCCACCAGTGATGTTGTGGAACAAGCCATCAGCATTCCAAAGCAATGGATCCGCTGCCTCGACTGTTCAGGTTGGGTGCTTGTAGGGATCCCGAAAATACTCGCTGTACTGTGTCTCCAAATTTGTGGTGGCTCTCACAAGGGCCTTTGGCAAGCACCTTGGGATGGGCGGGGGAAGTAGACAAGAAAGAGGAAGAGGAGGAGATATCTGGGACACCATCGCTCCAGACGGATGTTCGTGAGTGGCTAATCAGACTCCAATTCCCTGAAAAACATCCCCACAGTTCTACAATTGCCCGCCTTTCCATTCCTCTGCTATAGACTATCACAGCGTCCTCTTGGCCAAAAGCCTGATTATTTCTCAATATTAAAACTAGCTTTTTTCTTCCATGCTTTGCTTCATTCATCACTACTTACCCTGCAGCTAAATTTCTTATATCGAGTATTTTACATAGAATAGAGCAAGGAAATCCACATGGAAATTGAAGTGTCTTTCATTAAGAAAAAGATGCATTCAGTTAAATTTGAGAACTCAAGTGAATAACTCGTCACAAAACCAATAAATTATCTGCTTTTAAGTATGAACAGTTAACTTTTTCCCACTTCATCAATCACATTTTTATAACATTTAAAATATGACAAATATTAGCAGAAACACTGATATGGAGTATGCTTATGCACATGGGCATGTGTGTAGGGAAGAGAGAGCAATTGCATTAAATCTAAATGTTTAAAATGGCACAGGAGACTCTCAATTTATCAATCTCTCTACACCAAATGAGACATTTAAAGTCACTATTATGTAGCTCAAGATCCAGAGACAGTTTGAAAAGATTTATTTAAAAAAATTAATGGTACTTCTGAATATTTCAACAATTTATGTGGTCACAGAATGAGAATATCACATTCAAAATTACACTTAACTAAAATCCTACAGATAGCATAACATTGAAGGACTGTTAAAATGCATCTGCCAAGACTACTTTTCAGGGTCTTGATGGTGGTAGCAAAGCAACAACTCCAATCCATATAGTAGAGCGGTGATGGCAACAGCTTGGTACCTAGTGACTTTTGTTGGCAGATTATGATGGGCGGCACAGTGGCGCAGTGGTTAGCACCGCAGCCTCACAGCTCCAGGGACCCGGGTTCGATTCCGGGTACTGTCTGTGTGGAGTTTGCAAGTTCTCCCTGTGTCTGCGTGGGTTTTCTCCGGGTGCTCCGGTTTCCTCCCACAAGCCAAAAGACTTGCAGGTTGATAGGTAAATTGGCCATTATAAATTGTCACTAGTATAGGTAGGTGGTAGGGAAATATAGGGACAGGTGGGGATGTTTGGTAGGAATATGGGATTAGTGTAGGATTAGTACAAATGGGTGGTTGATGTTCGGCACAGACTCGGTGGGCTGAAGGGCCTGTTTCAGTGCTGTATCTCTAATCTAATCTATTAGCCTCTCAACCTCCGCTTGAGTTTGTCAATGCCAGAGCAGGCCCAGCCAATACAATGTATGGCATCAATTATAGCGTCCTGAGAGAACGCTACTGAGGTAACAGAAAATACCCTGTGACCGTGATCATGGCCACTAAGGTTGTGACTGGATAACCAGTCTTTTTTAAAGTTGACTTTAAGACCAGAAAGCTGAGTGACTTGAGTAAAGCAGTTGGACAGTGAGCTACAGTCAGATATCGAAACAGGTGGGCAGCTAAAACAGACACACGAAAGACCACCTTGAAATTTTGCAACATTAACCCCAATATCTGGGAAGAATGAATCAGCAAGCCATATGATGTACTATATAGTGAAAACTGATTCTTCTATTGAATAAATCAGACATTTAGAAACACTAAATACATTCATTGTTACACATATCTTGAAGAACACAAGTGTAAGACTATGCATTTCAGGGGGACTGAGACTATCATTTAGCTCAGCAGTGCTGAGGAAATGGTAGAGGCCAGGGGACTGCTACACCTGCTACCAAATAAGGAACTTTAAAAAATAAATGTACAAGTTTGTGACACTTAAATATGTTTGTGCAATGATTTTTGTGAAGTGATGCTCCTTTATGACTTGATGCTTTCAAACCTTTGAGCAAACTCTTAATGGCACTTTCCAAAGACAATTTTCATTAAACAATGCATTAATTTTTATATATTAGTTGCATGCTCATACAAATAAAGTACCCAATAAATATAATGTACATTCATTCTGTAGCATTAATTTTGTTGAGTTATTACCTTGATGAAATCACTTGCATTTTCTATTGTTTCATTATTCTATTTGTAGAACAGTAAATATAGTAATTTCAGTAGATGGAATAGGATGTCAATGCAAGCCTTTTAGTATCACGTGGAAGTGAAACCTTGTTGGACCTAGAAGTAATCTAGTTATGCTATAGCTTTAATTTCATCCAAGGGCAAATTTCTACAGTACGGTATTGCAATAATATAATTGGTTACCTGGAACATTCCCATTAATCACAGTGTGAGCCATATCTGCATCTGTTTATTGATAAATCCACAAAGACATTAGTCATGCAACCACCATGCATCAAGTCCAGCCAGTCATGCAATCTGGAAAGGAAAAAGAAAACATTTGTGTCAAGTACATGATCACCAATACTGAGTTGGTCCAAGTTAACTCCAATTGTGTAATTTAGAAATGAGCACAGCTTGCGCTTTATGTGCGCACATACACATTTTCGTGGTACACAGCAACAGTCTTTGAAACAAAAATGAATCACTGAACAATTTTGTAGAGTATCAGAGATTTTCAAAAGATCAAAGGTATCAGGATTCAACTGGAAACTCAACAACAATTTTGAACAAGTCTTCCCAATTGCTCGGAGGATAAAGGCATCACCCAGTAAGACATACAAATAGAACAGATGCTATGTTTGATCCCTGGTCTGTGCGCTATTAGCTGATTTCGGCCAGGGTGCCAACTGAGTGCAACTGGCTGTAGTGCGCCTGAACAGGGTCCTGATCGCTACTGAGTGACCATACTGTAAAACATTTGTGGATTGGAGCAGGCTCATCAGAGATGCCTATGGCCCAGCCCAAACCAATCGGACAGTCTGCCTAGGATCACAAGGGTGTCAATGCCAGGGCTCAGGGAAACATATCCCAATCTGAGTAGACATAGTTGAGAAGGAAATTTAAAAAGGGGGAAAAATATCTTGAAAAAAAATTAAATACTCGGTAGTTTTTCTGAAGATGCTTTATTCCCCAATGATGCTTCATATCATGTATTTTTGTATCGAATTAGGTGATGAGACAGAGTGCAAAAGATGTACCAACAAAATTTTATCTATTGAAAGATGTATGAAAAATCATCAAATCCAGGCTAAGAAGCCAGCTTTCCTGCCTTTTCAAAAGATCAAATGTAGAATCTGCCAAAAGAAAATGATTGATCAAATGGATATGCAACTTCAGAAAAATATTTTCAAATCTATTTGATATTAAAAAATTAACAAAAACACATCTAAAACAACCTTTAAAACTTTAAAATGAAGAATTGTTTAAATCCTGAATATTTTCAAAGTATAAGATTTATGCATTTATTACAACACAAACAGATATTAATATACTTATACTTCACAATAGCAAACTCCAACACCATGCAGTGACATTAGACTGTGGTGGAGGCAGATTCAATGGAAGTATTCAAAATCAAATTAGACTGTTACATGAAAAGGAAGAATGTGCAGGGTTACGAGGAGAAGGCGGGGAAATGGAACTGAGTGAATTGCTCTTTTGGTGCAGACAAGATGGGCTGAATGGCCTCCTTCTGCACTGTAACAATTCTGTGATTCTGTGAGTACAAGCTTTACAGGCTACCCTATTGAACGACATATCACAAGCTATACAAACAGAATTTCTTGATAGTTACACTTCTCAAATATTTCAGTGCCATATTTGCAGAAATAAAAAAACTCTACACGCACACAAAATACTGGAGATGGAATGTCTGTGATGTCATCATGTTTACGCAGAATCACAGAATTGTTACGGTGCAGAAGGAGGCCATTCAGCCCATCGTGTCCGCACTGGCTCTCCAAAAGATCAATTCAAGATCAGTTTCATTTCCCCCGTCTTCTCCCTGTGACACTGCATATTCTTCCTTTTCATGTAACTGTCAGATTCCCTTTTGAATTCTTCAATTGAACTTGCCTCCACCACACTCTCAGGCAGTGCATTCCAGATCTGACACACTGCGTGAAAAAGTTTTTCCTCATGTCACTTTTGCTTCTCTTACCAAATACTCTAAATCTGTGCCCTCCCATTCTTGATCCTTTCCGGGAACAGTTTCTCTCCATCTACTTTGTCCAAACCCCTCATGATTTTGAATACTTCTATCAAATCACCTCTCAGCCTTTTCTTCTCCAAAGAAAACAGTCCTAACTTCTCCAATCTATCTTCATAACTGAAGTTCCTCATCCCTGGAACCTTTCTCGTAAATCTTTTCTGTACTCTCCCCAATGCAATCACGTCTTTCCTAAAGTGCGGTGCCCAGAACTGGACGCAATACTCCAGCTGAGGCCAAAGTAGTGTCTTATACAAGTTCAACATAACTTTCTTGCTCTTACACTCTATGCCCCTAAAAACAAAGCCCAGGATACTGTCTGCTTTATTAACTGCTCTTTCAACCTGTCCTGCCACCTTCAATGACTTATGCACATATACACCCAGATCCCTCTGCTCCTGCACCCCCGTTAGAATTGTGCCCTTTAGTTTATATTCTTCATACCAAAATGAATCACTTCACATTTCTTTGCATTGAACTTCATCTGTCACCTGTCTGCCCATTCCATCAACTTGTCTATGTCCTTTTGAAGTTCTACACTATCCTCCTCACAGTTCACAATACTTCCAGGTTTCGTATCATCTGCAAACTTTGAAATTGTGCCCTCTATACCAAGGTCTAGATCATTAATATATATCAGGAAAAGCAAGGGTCCCAAGACTGACCTTTGGGGAACTCCACTACAAACCTTTTTCCAACCCAAAAAACATCCATCAACAACTACTCTTTGTTTCAGCCAATTCCGTATCCACGTTGCTACTGTATCTTTTATTCCATGAGCTATAACCTTGCTCACAAGTCTGTTGTGTGGCACTGTATCAAACGCCTTTTGAAAGTCCATGTACACCACATCAACAGCATTGCCCTCATCAACGCTGTTACCTCCTCAAAAAGCCCCAGCAAGTTAGTTAAACATGATTTCCCCTTAAGAAATCTATGCTGGCTTTCCCTAATTAACCCGCATTTGTCTATGTGACTATTAATTTTGTTGCAAATTGTTTTTTCTAGAAGTGACCCCACCATCAAAGTTAAACTGACTAGCCGGTAGTTGCTGGGCTTATCTTTACACCCTTTTTGAACAAGGGTGTAACGTTTGTAATTCTCCAATCCTCTGGCACCACCAGAGTCTAAGGAAGACTGAAAAATTATAGCTAGTGTCTCTGCAATTTCCACCGTCACTTCCCTCAGTATCCTTGGATGCATCTTATCCAGTCTTGGTGCCTTAACCACTTGAAATACAGACAGACAGCCTATCTAATACATAATAAAAACAAGAAATGCTGGAAATACTCAGCAGGTCTGGCAGCATCTGTGGAGAGAGAAGCAGAGTTAACGTTTCAGGTCAGTGACCCTTCTTCAGAACTCACTGACCTGAAACGTTAACTCTGCTTCTCTCTCCACAGATGCTGCCAGACCTGCTGAGTATTTCCAGCATTTCTTGTTTTTATTTCAGATTTCCAGCATCCGCAGTATTTTGCTTTTATTTTAGCCTATCTAATACATCCTCTATCAATTTTAAACCCCTCTAGTGTCTGAATTACCTCCTCTTTCACCATTGCCTGGGTTGCATCTGCTTCCTTGGTAAAGACAGATGCAAATATTCATTTAATACCTCAGCTATGCCTTCTTCCTCCATGTGTAAATCCCTTTTCTGGTCCTTAGTCAGCCCCACTCCTCCTTTTCCCACCGTTTACTATTTCTATGTCTATAGAAAATTTTGGGATTCCCTTTAATGTTAGCTGCCACTCACTTTTCATGGTCTCTCTTTGCTTCTCTTATTTACTTTTTCACTTTCCCTCTGGACCTTCTATAGTCAGCCTGAATCTCAACAGTATTTTCTACCTGGCTTCGGTCATAAGCACACTTTTTCTTCTTTATCTTAATCTCTCCCTCTTTTGTCATCCAGGGAGCTCTGGATTTGTTTTCCCTGCCTTTCCTCTTCGAGGGAACATACCTTGACTGTGCCTGAACACTCTCTCCTTTGAAGGTAGCCCATTGTTACTGTTGTTCCTGCTAACCTTCAATTCCAATTTATTCGTCCCAGCTCCATTCTTACCCCACTGAAGTTGGCTTTCCCCCAGTTAATTATTCTTACCCTGGACTGTTCTTTGTATTAGAAGGTTTAGGCTGACTATGAAAAATGACAATGATCACTGTCCCCTAAATGCTCTACTACTGATACTTGATCCACTTGGCCCACCTCATCCCCAAGAACCAGGTCTAGAAGTGCCTCCTTTCTCATTGGACTAGCAACATACTGCTGCAGAAAATTTTTCCTGAACACGCTCTAGGAACTCTTGCCCTTTACACTATGATTATCCCAGTCTATGTTTGGATAATTAAAGTCCCCCATTATAACTACCCTTATAATCTTTGCACCTCTCTAATTTCCTCGCAAATTTGTTCCTCCACGTCCTTCTCACTAGCTGGTGGTCTATAGACAACACCGAACAATGTAACTGCACCTTTTTGTTCCTTAGCTCTAGCCAAATGGATTCTGTCCTCGACCCCACTGGGGGATCCTTTTTCTCCAGCACTGCAATGTTCTCCTTAATCAATACCACTGCCACTCCCCCTTTTTTTCCCTTTCCTGAACACCTTGCATCCAGGAATATTTAACACTCACTCCTGCCCTTCTTTGAACCAGGTCTCTGTTATAGCCACAACATCATATTACCACAGGGCAATCTATGCCTGTACCTCACCAATCTTATTAACCACACCCCATGCATTCACTTACATGCACATGAACCCCGATTTAGACTTTATTATTTTCTCCCTTACTCTGACCCCACCTAATAACTTACTATTCCCTACTGTAGTGCCATCTATCTCTCTCAGTATTCTGCGTACCTTGGTAATCCTCTCTGATATTTCCTCCTGGTTCCCACACCCCTGACAAGTTACCAGTTTTGATTCCCTCCAATCTGACCTCTCTCAGGTTCCCATCCCCCTACCAATCTAGTTTAAACCCTCCCCAACAGCACGAGCAAATCTCCCTGTGAGGATATTAGTCCCAGTCCTGCTAAGATGCAACCTGTCCATCTTGTACAGGTCCGACCTGCCCCAGACTGGTCCCAATGCAGTACAAATCTGATGCCCTCCCTCCAACACCAGTTCTCCAGCCACGTATTCAATCGCTCAATTCTCCATGCACTCGCATGTGGGACTGGGAGTAATCCCGAGATTACTGCTTTTGAGGTCCTGCTTTTTAATCTCCTTCCTAGATCCCTAAAATCTGCTTTCAGGATCTCATCCCTCTTCCTACCAAAGTCATTTGTGCCAACGTGGACCACGACTTCTGCTGTGCACCCTCCCCCAGAAGTACGTCCTGTAGCCGCTCAATGACATCCTTGGCCCTGGCACCAAGGAGGCAACACACCATCCTGGAGTCATGTCTACGGCTGCAGAAACGCCTGTCTGTTCCCCTAACAAATCCTCCATCACTACTGCTCTTCCACTCTTCTTCTTCCCCCACTGCGCAGTTCAGCCACCTATCGTGCCACAAACTTGGCTCTGGCTGCACTCGTCTGAAGAACAATCACCCTCACCTGTATCCAAAATGGAAAACCAATTAGCGAGCGAGATCATCTCAGGGGAGTCCTGCACTACCTGCCTGGTTCTCTTAGACTGCTTGGTGGTCACCCATTCCCTATCTGCCTGCGTGCTCCTAACCTGTGGTGTGACCACCTCCCTAAATGTGCTATCCACATAGTTCTCTGCCTCACAGATGCACCAGTGACTCCAGCCGCCGTTCGAGCTCTGAAACCCGAAGCTCAAGCTTGTGCAGGCGGTGACACTTGCTGCAGATGTGTTTGTCTAGGAGACATGTTGAGTCCATGACTTCCCATGTGCCACAGGCTGTACATTCCACTCAGCCGGCCTGCCCTGCCATACCTTAACTTTATGGACTATATATCATAAGTGAAATAGCTTACCAGTTACAAACCAACCAACTCCTTCCACTGCACCAAAGAAAGACCCATAAGAGGGTTGAAGAGGTAGAAAAAAGGAGCACCTCCTCCCCCTTCACCAAACTCTGCTTACAATCTGCATGCATAGAGGAAGAAATTATGAACTATACAAATGAACTTAACAAACCCAAAAACAGACACTTTTCCTGAAAAGCAAAATGGAATCGAGAGATCAGGTGACCTCATCCTGTACAGCCAATACACATGGAAACTACAACAATCCTGAGTCAATCTTCATGACTGGACCAGCCTTGCAGAATGCATTAAGATGTAAATGGCCCATTCTGTGTTCATGGATACCTCTCCAACGAATTGGGTTAACAAAGGCATGGCAGACATGGTGTCTCCAAATTCAAACTCAAATGGAAGGGTGTGAATAAACTCCACTTTACCAAAATGGAATGATAATGGGTGACACCCAAGACCCCCCATTGTCTAACAATGGCCCCACCATCAGACACCATTTATGAGGACAATGGTAAAGAGAAACCATGATCACATGACAGAAAACAGGGGTCTGATCAGGGGCTTAACTGAAGTATATGCGGGACATATAAAGGCACAGCACGAGAGGTTCCATCTACTTCAGCAAAAGGACTCTGCCTAATTACACCTTTTTAAAAAAACTACCAAGTAGACAGTGACTAGAAGTGGATTTGAACTCCATACCTGAGAAACTGTACCAGCATTTTCAACACTTGTTACTACCAAGGCAGGAGGAATGCATTGTTAATTCAGTCCCACTACTCCACAGGGCATAGTATATCAAATTAAGTTTCCCACCTACCGAAGAATAACCAAATTAAACACTATTTGTCCCCCAGAATAACGCACAACAAACCACGTTTCTTTAAACAACGATATTAACTATTTATTTGAAAATAAATTGTAAGTCTTAACTACTAATGAGATAGATCTATATGAAAAACTCCCTATTTCCTTAACCCTCATGCACATACATTCAAAAAAACTGGTTAACTGGAGAAAAAGGATTTTGCTTTACAGCTATTTCTTAGGAATAGGACGAATAATAAAAATGACTGAGTTTATCACGTTCTGGTAGGATGCTTTCAGTACTGTGAGGTGTCCCGGAGGCGAATAGTTGGATGCCACTCGAAGTCTCTCCAAGCGAGGTTTTTGCACAGTCATTGATGGGTAGGCATTCAAGGCAATCTGCCTGCAGCAGGCGTCACACAGGCCTTTCAGCAAAGGTGTAACAACAGGTCTGCTTGGGTTTTGAAGCAGCAGTCTAGCAGTTGAAGCTTTCTTGAGAGTTCAGGATCTCCCAAAACACAGGAGGCAACAGGAACCACTCGAGGCAGGGATTCTTCAAAGACTGGAGGCAATAGGAATCTGCTACCTCTGCCATACAGGGGTTTCTTCTCTGAAAAGCAGTCTTCCTCTACAGAGAGAAGTAATTCTCTTTTCTCCTGGGTCTTTTTTCTCTCTCCAGGCAGATCACAGCCCCAGTTCAAATGCAAGATTTCATTTCAAAGGATGCAAGCCTTCCTTTACAGTCTCCAGGCAGGTCACAGCCAGATTTCAACTGCCTGCTCCTTGTCCAGCTCACTGGTCTTTTCATAATCCAAAAGTGAAACTAACTGCAACATTCAAGTCACATGACAATCATAAATCTTGACCATTATTTCACTGCTGAGTTGTCTGGAAACTAGTGCCTTGCAGTCTCAGTTCAAACCCACCAAATTTCAGGAATCAACGTCCACAAAGATAAATCCTTTCCTCAGTTTTTAAAAACACACAGAATTCTAAGCTTTCTTGTCACTGAACTGTGACTGAGATACAAATGCATTCGCCCTCCTGAAATTTTTCAAGTTTTGTATTCAGTGAATCTGGAAGAAACAAAGAACAGGCTTGCACGTTTTTTTAAATCCTATCTCTATCTTCTCGTGTGTATCTCTTGAGTGCGTGACAGTGGGTGAAGTTGCAAATATTTTGAGGTGTTTAATAAACATTTATCTTTCTTTAAACCTATGAGAAAACCGGTTATTTGTATGTCTGTTTACCACTAAACCGCTGAGGGGATAAAATACACTTCCAATGGAAACACATTCTGCATTTAGTTGGAAGGTGAAAAAGGGTAAACCGTCCCTATTGTTTCCCACCTGACTGTAACAGTGGGCTCTAGGTGACCCCTGTATGATGTCCTGCAGGCCCCCACCTGCCAAGAATGAAGCACATTAATTTTGCCATATGGACATTAAATTTCAAATTGTTGCTTGGAAGAAGAGAAGGCCTGTTACAAGGGGTTGCCAGGCCCCTGGCTGGAAAGTCAATTTTTGCATATTAACAGACAGTGCTTGTAGACAAAGGAACTATTCCCTGCTCCAATTTAATCCACAAACAGACGTGGTCAGACCAGTTAGTCACATGACTAACTGGCTACTGTACAGTTTTGAACTGAGTTTGGGAAAAGAAAGCAGAATGTTCCTGGACTGAAGCAGACCTCCTCTCCCGTCCGCTCCCATCACTTTCTCACGGAACTCCAAAAACCCACTGAAGACACATGAACCCCAAGAGAGAAATGTCTCCTACAGTGAACAAGGTTTAAGAAGAATACTGGGCCCCAACGAAAAGCAAGGTCTACCTACAATCAAGGATTCGACAGTGGGCTCGAAGACCCGTAACAATAACTCTTCAGATATTGCCTCAAACATTTCCACTCTATTTCTTCTGCGCTTTTCTGTCTCTATTTGCATGTGTGCATCGCGCATGCATGCTAGCGTGGGCAGGTCGTATATCCGTAGACGTCTAACGAGTTTAAGTTTAAAATTTAATGAAATTTCACCTTTCTTCTCTAAACCTAAGAAAGCCTGTTTGTGCTGTTTTCTTTGCCTTATAATTGGAAAGTGGTGAACAAGGATTTTTTTTTTTAAATTCATTCATGGGATGTGGGCGTCGCTGGCCAGGCCAGCATTTATTGCCCATCCCTAATTGCCCTCGAGAAGGTGGTAGTGAGCTGCCTTCTTGAACCGCTGCAGTCCATTTGGGGTAGGTATACCCACAGTGCTGTTAGGAAGGGAGTTCCAGGATTTTGACCCAGCAACAGTGAAGGAAATGCAATATTAGTTCCAAGTCAGGATGGTGTGTGACTTGGAGGGGAACTTGCAGGTGGTGGCGCTCCCATGTATTTGTTGCCCTTGTCCTTCTAGTTGGTAGAGGTCGCGGGTTTGGAAGGTGCTGTCTAAGGAGCCTTAGTGCATCTTGTAGATGGTACACACTGCTGCCACTGTGCGTCGGTGGTGGAGGGAGTGAATGTTTGTAGATGGGGTGCCAATCAAGCGGGCTGCTTAGTCTTGGATGGTGTCGAGCTTCTCGAGTGTTGTTGGAGCTGCACCCATCCAGGCAAGTGGAGAGTATTCCATCACACTCCTGAATTGTGCCTTGTAGATGGTGGACAGGCTTTGGGGGAGTCAGGAGGTGAGTTACTCGCTGCAGGATTCCTAGCCTCTGACCTGCTTTTGTAGCCACGGTATTTATAAGGCTACTCCAGTCCAGTTTCTGGTCAATGGTTGCCCCTAGGATGTTGATAATGGGGGATTCAGCGATGGCAATGCCATTGAATGTCAAGGGGAGATTCTCTCTTGTTGGAGATGGTCATTGCCTGGCACTTGTGTGGTACGAATGTTACTTGCCACTTATCAGCCCAAGCCTGGATATTGTCCAGGTCTTGCTGCATTTCTACACGGACTGCTTCAGTATCTGAGGAGTCACGAATGGTGCTGAACATTGTGCAATCATCAGCGAACATCGCCACTTCTGACCTTATGATTGAAGGAAGGTCATTGATGAAGCAGCTGAAGATGGTTGGGCCTGGGATGCTACCCTGAGGAACTCCTGCAGTGATGTCCTGGAGCTCAGATGATTGACCTCCAACAACCACAACCAAGGGAGATTTCACCAAGGGGGGAGCTAAAAACACTGTTTAAAAATAAAACCCTGTTAAAGTAAGGCCAGATGAAGGCTGAAAGGGAACCCCTAGACCTCTTTCTCACCGGGTCGTAACAATGATCTCAGTGCTTTCTCAATGCCGTAGCCTTAAGTCAAAGTTGAAAACCTGCATGCTGGTGGGAGTGCACAAGGGCCACAAATTGGGCTGGGACTTATTGTGGGTGGAGCTCCCACTCACCTCAAACGAGGCAATCAACCTATGATGGGACTGTGCTGTGGACTCCCAATACCAGGAGTTCCTGTGCACCTAGACTGGCAGAGCACTTGTGACTGGTACACCAGATGAGATTCGACTGGCTAGTGACAGTTACAAGCCTCACCTGCGTAAATTTGCCCAGGATGCAGCCTGGAACCTAAAGATCTCAAAAGTTTGATTTTTTTTGTGCCACCCCTCCCCCCATCTCTGGCGGGCAACTTGGGGTGAAGCCGCCCCGTCGCTGGTGGATTTTTCAACCCCAATGTTTTAAATCCCAATGATCACAGTGAGCAGGGAATGGAAAATTTGTGTACTAAAAATATGAAAACTACTTACTTGAAATTCAGAGTAGGTACTGACAAAGTCTTTAATTCTAAAACTAGGGGCGGCACAGTGGCGCAGTGGTTAGCACCGCAGCCTCACAGCTCCAGGGACCCGGGTTTGATTCCGGGTACTGCCTGTGTGGAGTTTGCAAGTTCTCCCTGTGTCTGCGTGGGTTTTCTCCGGGTGCTCCGGTTTCCTCCCACAAGCCAAAAAGACTTGCAGGTTGATAGGTAAATTGGCCATTATAAATTGTCACTAGTATAGGTAGGTGGTAGGGAAATATAGGGACTGGTGGGGATGTTTGGTAGGAATATGGGATTAGTGTAGGATTAGTATAAATGGGTGGTTGATGTTCGGCACAGACTCGGTGGGCCGAAGGGCCTGTTTCAGTGCTGTATCTCTAATCTAAAATCTAAATCTAAAATTCAGCAGGTCAGCAAGCCAGGCTGACTGGATACATATGTGCCAGATAATTCTGCAAGATGCTGAATGTTTGTATCAGCTTAATTTTGGTTTCCAAATATGTATTTTCCTATTGTCCATTCTTTTTTAAAAAAACAATTACCAAGTGATTTAGAAGAGTTGTGCTTTAGAGATTACTTTTTTTTTGCAACATTTTAAAAAATTCAGCATGTTCACAAAGCAGTTTGAAAAAAAATGGACTTCAAATTTTCACTCCAGTCGAATTTGTTTACTGCAGTTATTTTGCCTAATGAAAATGATGTCCAGCAATAACTGCTCTTCTAAAATGAGTACCAGCATGAATTCTCAATTATCTGCCAGTAAAGGTATTTTACAGAAGGCAAAGCCTGTGGTATGAACATTCAATGAATGTACTGCATGCTAACTGCATTTTTGGAATTACCAACAGAAATATTTTACTGCTTTCACAAAATTAGAATCAAGAGATAATCTCTGCATTTTTTATGTTTACTGTTCAGGCTAGTAATTTACAGATTGCATACGTAGTTACCAAAATTCACATTTTTTGTTCAGACTCTGCCACTGCTTTCACAGTCTTAATCCTGCTGGAAGTACTCAAACCTCAACATAACATTTCAAAGCAAGGGTCAGCAAGGTTATATAATGAAATGTTCTAATACTGACACTTCAATGTAACTGCTGCTATCAATAAAAGAAAGTATTTACAGGGTGTACATAATAGACACTAAAAAGACACAACCATTATACTTTTAACAAAACAACTTTTGTGTAAATTACATTTAGATGATAACCTCAGGATTAGATGATTTGGAGTCCAAGCACCACCTTTATAGGTAAAACCAACAAAGCACAAAATTCTGCACTTAGCCAGGACGAAAATTACTTGCGTGGAAGTTAAGAATCACATGACCTTTCAATTCTGCATTCCAATGGGTAACATCACAGACTCCTCAAGATAGGGCAAATTCCACTTAACTGATAATCGAATGGAATTCGTTCTATTGTGATTTTTCACAGGCTTCTGGGTCTGCAAGAGATTGAAGTCATCCTTAACTAATGTACTATTTTCTAAAGCGATTAAAAAAAAAAATCAAAAGTCTTCGCTCCATTCAGCTTTCTCTTCTGTTTCATAAATTCAGACGAATCTACATCAAGTTTCAACAGTGACGACACAAACTCAATATATTTTGGTCTGTGGACGACATCATCTTCAGTTCAAGTTTAAACAGACAAAGCTAGAGCAGCCACGCACTTTCTAACTTTCATTCCTTCTTTGGGCAAACACTTGACCTCTGCTTTATACTTCCCTATGGTGACACAACAGAAAAAAAACTCAAAGCAGTTCAGATCGCAGTTTTGTAAAACTAAACTTGTTCTCGCACTTGCACCTCATCAGATTTTTTTTTTATAAATCATATTAGACACAGTGAGATGGAAGGAAGAAAAGTTCACAGGCGTAGCTGGTTACATATAGAGGAGTAACTGAAGGACAGCTTGGAGCGAGAAATAAAAACTAAATCAATGCACAAAAACAAAGCTGAGTTGGTTTATAATCATAATCTGACTGATCAGATTACAACCTTGAAAGCATTTCATTTCGTGTATGCTTTTTAAAAAATATACATGAGAGTTAATGAATGGGGCCGGGGAAGAGAAAGAGTTCGATTTTACATCAGTCTCCATCGACAGTATCATGGACAGTGGTGGTCAGAACACTACTTGTAGTGATCCATGCTAACTAACTGTAGGATAATTTGGAAGCTGACATAATTGTGACATTTTATAATAGCTGCAAAAGTGCAACACCAAGTGCTGGTATGACCTCTGCTGTTGTGACTAGTAAAACCTCCTCCAGGACATAATAAAAGCAAAATACTGCAGATGCTGGAAATCTGAAATAAAAACAAGAAATGCTGGAAATACTCAGCAGGTCTGGCAGCGAGAGAGAAGCAGAGTTAAGCAGAGTTTCAGTTCTGAGTTAATGTTCTGAAACATTAACTCTGCTTCTCTCTCCACAGATGCTGCCAGACCTGCTGAGTATTTCCAGCATTTCTTGTTTTTACTCCTCCAGGACATGATTGGTTTAACTTTGTGCTGGATATTTTGTTCATTTTAGAGAGAGGGTATGTTGCCTCCCGCTCAATGTTGCACCGATTGAACAGACAGCTCTTTTTAAAAATCAGCAGAAAACACAGTGGTACAGGAAGCTGGGTTATACTGTGTTTGAGCCTACACTCAAACCATTTAACATCCCTTCTGCCCTACGCACTTGTGTTTTTGAACACCAGCACATTTTACTTGTGCTTACTACAAAAGACACATTTCAAAGGCATTGCCATACTACTTAAGCAGAACTTGTGTACCTCAGGCCCAATACCATTTTACCACTGTACTATATCAGAAACAGCCGCCACAAACTCCTGATCTAAGTGGCAGAAAATACACACTGAAATTATACATCACCAGCTAAAGCTACTAATTCATTTCTACTGAAAGCTATATATGACACAGGTGTAAAAATAAATCAACTTCTAAAAATATTACCAGATTGAATTCCTATAATGAACTTAACACTATAATGCCTTAGAGTTTTTTTCTGAGACTAACGCAACCACTTTTTGGTAATCCTGTAGAATCCATTTTTAGCATCCCAGTAATCATATCTTTGAAATCAATAACATATGTGCTTCTATTTCTATGGATTCAGATCTTGACTTCATAACTTTGACATTTTATTCAAACAAGTGTACTGCCTAACTAGTTATCACAGCCTAAGAGGCCTTTATGCACAATTGTCAATTAAGCCTATTTCAAAAAACACATGCACTGACTGCACCTTGAAAATAACATCTTCTGAAGTATGGTTCGCACCTTTTCCAGCATAGCTCTCTCAGAAACTTCTAAAAATGCACTGTAACTAAAAGGTAAAACATTAAATGGTCAAATAGTGTGGGATGCCTTTGTGGAGATACCCTGATACTATTCTCATTTGGGGTCTCAAGGAAACACTTCCTCCTGTCAGTTTAAAAGAAATCACATTTCGCCAGATATCAGGTTTAAAAAAAAAGTTTAACTAAAAGAAAATTAATAAGTTGAAGCAGGATCTTTCTTACTACAAGCACCAATACAGGCACAGTACTGTATAGCCAATGTAACAAATGCAAAAATCTCAAGTGAAATGCTATTTTCTACCTTGCAGCTCAGCCAATGGCCATAGACATTCAACTTCTGTTGTGTTATCGGTTCTTAACACAAACATACCAAACATCATGAGAATGATTGTTAAGTTAAATGAAGGGTTACTTATTACAGAATAACAGAGTTACAGGAGAACCCAGATACACATGCTACCTGTTAACACTGCTCCAATTATTGTATCACGTTAGCTTGCATCACTTCCTGTGATGCATACTAAACTATTGACACATTCAATAGTATGTTAATTAGAATTAAAGCAGTTAAAGCAATATCAACCTCCCCTTTCCTTAAATAGAAATGACATAAATCATAAGCTATGCAGATATTGAAATAGGATAATTGTGAACAGTATTTACACATGTATGGACTCTCACATTCATTATTCAAGTGTTTCTGAAATGTACAGGTGGTCTACTGACTGAACCTGATCTGATAACAGTGAAATAAAAGCAAAATATTGCAGATGCCGGAAATCTGAAATAAAAACTAAAAATGCTAGAAATACTCAGTAGGTCTGGCAGCATCTGTGGAGAGAGAAGCAGAGTTCACATTTCAGGTCAGTGACCCTTCATCAGAGTTTTGTCGCTGATAACAGTGAAACTCTACTGAGATTTGGAAGTGTCAATTCTTTTGTCTTGACCAGGGATAGGCACCGACATGGTGCACCATGGAAATTTGACAAAATTATTGACTTAGCCCTGGACATGGGGGCAATTAAGCTTCATATAAAGTCTATAGCCAACCTAATGCCATCAAAACACAGTCCGATTTAAAACACATTTCTCCCTATAAAGTAGCTAAGCATCAATGGAGAGCAGCATAACTGTATTAGCTAGCTAGCAAGCAAAAATGTATGCAATGCCATTGTGAATTACTTTTGTTGTCAGAAGAAAGCTAGCTACATCTCATGTCATGGGTGGTAGATGGAACATATCGGATGACCTCTGTGGATTCACATTGTGTCAGGAGTGCAAATTCATCCAATAAACCAAGAAACTCAAGGAAAGGATTGTTATTTTGGTCATTGTGGTGAGGCAGTAGAAAAATCAGCAACAGGAATACAGACTATTTCTCACACTGCTGTTGTAACAAGACAATTTAACCCATGATCGTCTCTGGGCAGCGATCTCCAAATCAGGAGAATTTTATAGGGTGAAGCAGATAGTACTTCAGAAGAGTCATGTAAAACAGAAAAGCAGAGTGCGACAGGAAGAGACAGAGAGATCAACAGTAGGTAGCCAAGACATCTTGAGAGACTGTTAAACCAGATCCTGGATTCTAAAACACATTAACAGAATCTCTCATGGACAAAATACCATTTGCTCACCAAAGCTAGTAACAAAATTAGATAAACACAATTCCAAATAACGAGCACCCTCACGTTCCTCCAAAAGAGCAATTCTCTTAAATTCACTTATGTCTATATCTCAGTCTATTATGGTCGATTCCGATTCAGCTCTGACGAGATAAATATTAACAAAAAGCTTTTCTGCAAAAAGTTAAGCAGTTATTACTGCATGCATTGTTCAGTTACAAAATGTTTAATCACTATCTGTAAGATTATACTCCAGACCAACCAATTTATGTCCAAGCCAAATCTATTACCTGTTAGCAAAGGTGCACTTTTAACGTAATGTAATTATGTGATACACATAACTTTCAAATGACATTGGCCACTCAGGTTATCTGCGCTCAAACTGGATAGTGAATCATGTACATTGCAGTTACTGATCTTGGACATACTTGTAAAACTTGTCCTTTAATCCAGTTCACAGCAAAAAAAAAAAGTTAATAAAAGCAAAATACTGCAGATGCTAGAAATCTGAAATAAAAATAAGAAATGCTGGAAATACTTAGCAGGTCTGGCAGCATCTGTGGAGAGAGAAGCAGAGTTAACGTTTCAGGTCAGTGACCCTTCATCAGAACTGACAAATTGTATTTCCAGCATTTCTTGTTTTTATATTATACAAAAAAAAGTTAATGACTGTTTCGAACATGGTCATTGAAACATAACAAAATTTTACTATGTCTTCCCTGATAGTTTTTAAAACTGCAAATGCAGCATGGATTTTGTTAAGAAATCATAGACAGTGCATCATTGATTAAGGTTTATTAAAGCTATCTGTTACATTGTATTTACTATTATAAATGGTTCAGCAGCATCCTGTTTTTGCCAATATCACTCAGCTGCATTACATCATACTGTTGCATTCATGAGAAACTTAAGCGTACTGACCTCTGGAGATTCCTTGGATGTTCTTGCCCGTTTCCCCCTCAATACAAGTTCTGGAACAATGCAGCAGAATTGCGACATTTATACAGAAGTAAAAGTCCAATAACTTTCAACATGTCACTGAGCCTGTGTTCCAGGTGAAAGTAATATGTGCCAAAGTGCAGGATATCGAGACATTCCCCAAGTGACGTTTGCCATTTTAAGATGAGTTTATATAAGACAAACCTTTGAACTTGCGTTTTAAAATAATCCAGCTGCTTGGTTGTTTGAAAACACAATGTTAAAGGCGTGAAGCAGGGGTGTCCAACCTTTTCACTTTGTTGGAGGGAGGGGGGGCCACATTACAATTTTTGTCTTATAGGGGACCGGTGAGTTAATTTTGGAAAGATAAAGGTATTTAAAATTTATCTTACCATTAATTAAAACAACAAATGTGCATTTTTATGAAGAAGCTTTAAATGAGAAGACCAATTTATTGACTTACTTTCTCATTCCTATGTTGGAAACTGATTTAGTGAAATAGCTGGCATTTTTTTGATTGTACAAGTAGTCAGTATTTCCCCCGCACACTTGTAGCGATGCGCAGTATTCCGGATAGATGTCCATCTGTCAGGAGTGATCGTGATAGCTCTCACTCCCGTGTGTGTGTGTGTGCGTGTGCGTGTGTGTTCCTCCGTGTCACCATCTGTGTCCCCCCTCTCTGCCTCCTCTCTCTCTCTGTCCCCCCCTCCATGCCCTCCCCTTCTCCACCCTCTGCCTCCTTCTCCCCCGTGTTACTCTCTCTCTCTCTCTCCCTGTCCCCCTCTCTCTCTCGGTCTCTCCCTGTCCCCCCTTGCTCTCTGCCTCTCTCTCTCTGTCTCTCCCCCTCCCCCCACCCTCTCTCTCTCTGACAGTTGCAAAGAGTGGGAACTCACAGAACAGCAGCATCGTGGTTGGTTCGTTTACTTTCAAAAAATCACAGCCGTCAGTTTCACAGCTAACAGATGCTTAGAATGGGAACAGCACTTCCAAACTCTGGACAAGTTTGGGGTTTTCCGGCAGGATCCGATTTTTTTTTTTTTTTTTTTTAAAAGCCTGTGGTAAACCCTGAACTTGCCCGGAGTTCAGAAGCGCTGTAAGTACCAGTCAGCTGTGAAACTGAAGGCTGCATGTTTTTTAAAGCCAGCCCGGGTAAAGAAGAAGTCAATACGAAATTTCTCATCCCTGAAATTACCAGTCACAATTGGTCTACCTTCCTGTAACAGACATGTTCAGAGACCCTTTTGTCAAGCATCTATTTCGAATGTAGTTTCTTTCCTTGGGTCGTAATATTGCAAACATGCCTCTACAGAAAGTGACTGTTCTAACAAATCGAATGAGTGTTGATGATCTTTTTGCCACAGGAATGGTGTATCTTTCTTGAGAAGTTCATGCAGTGATGATGCTTTCTCAAAGATATTCAAGACATATGGTGCTAAAAAGTTAAACAGGCCCAAGCATAGTTGTAAATCTTCGTCTTGAGCAATGGATATTGATTGTACATTCTCAACTGTACCAGGATCTGGCATATTCCAGTGTCAGAATAGATTGAACCAGAAAAACTAATATGGTTCACATTGATAGCACATATTTTTGCGATTAAACAGGAGATCTTTTCTTCTAACCGTCCATTAGAATGTGAAAATTCTTGCCATGCTCTTCCTTGGTACTTCCCATGTTTGCTATGTCATCTGCAATGCAAACACGGTCAGGAACACTCTCAGTAATGTGATCCATATGCTGTTGGAACAGGTCTTGACTCACTGACAGGCGGCACAATGGCGCAGTGGTTAGCACCGCAGCCACACAGCTCCAGCGACCAGGGTTCAGTTCTGGGTACTGCCTCTGCGGAGTTTGCAAGTTCTCCCTGTGACCACGTGGTTTTCCGCCGGGTGCTCCGGTTTCCTCCCACACCCAAAGACTTGCAGGTTGATAGGTAAATTGGCCATTATAAATTGCCCCTAGTGTAGGTAGGTGGTAGGAGAATGTTGGGGATGTGATAGGGAATATGGGCTTAATGTAGGATTAGTATAAATGGGTGGTTGTTGGTCGGCACACTTGGTGGGCCGAAGGGCCTGTTTCAGTGCTGTATCTCTAAATAAAAATAAAAAAAAAATAAAATGATAACAGTAGAAAGCAATACCTCCCAAATGGTGTTCTGAAAGTTGTTAGCTCCTGGGTATCTTCAGGAAAGTGGACTGACCAGTAACCATGTTTTGAATCCAAGTGAGAAAAACTTGGCTCTAGCAAAGCTTGGGTTGAGCTCTTCTATGGTAAGAATCTTGTGAGGACATCTTTTGAGTACTTGATTTAACCTCTGGAATCTAAGCATACTCCAATGGTACAATCTTTCTTAATTACATTGGTTATAGAGCTACACCAGTCAGTATGTTACTGAATACAGCGAATAATCCCTTGCTGTTCCATCATGCCAAGTTCAGTCTTTAGTTTGTCCTTTATGTGGAAACTGCACTTCCGCGGTGGATCTATGGAGGGAACTGGGTTGTCTTTCAGATGAAGTATAGCATCTCCTATAATATTGCCCCTGGTGTTAAATCTATCCGGGTATTTCTGTTGCAGATCTTGAATAGACTCAATGGGGTCACACTTGCCTTGATTGTCTAGCATTGGCACTGTACTGATCCCGTGAATTGACATGATCTGGAGTTCACAACATGTTGGGCATCCTGCTATCGCTGAACCACAGGCATCAACAATGTAGAAGACTTGTGGTGACCATGCAGAACTTCCATTTCTGCACTTCAACATCAATGCTCCCATGCAGCAGATTAGTGAACCATTATATGCAGTGTGTCTAAATCTTGTTGGCTGTAACATAGACTCCCACTTCACTAGGTGGATGTCTTTGAGTATCCGTGGTGGTAAAACTTTGGTATTGCCCCAGTATCTATCTTCAGTCGTAGCTTGTGCTAGGACATATCATTTCAACAGTGGTGAAGGCTTCCAGTTGTGTGAATGCATCCATGTGCTGTGTGACCATCACCGTGTGGCAAGCTTGTTCAACCTCAGTGTCTTCTTTGCTGTCCAGGTCTTTGCCTACCTTGTGGACATGCTTCTGCTGAGATTGGTACTTGAACTCTTTGTTCTTGCCATTGGCGGTGTCTTTTTTTTTTTAAATTGAGCTGTGACTTGCTTCTTCGCTGCCAGAATTTCTACACACAGTCTTTCCCAGTGTCCCTTTAGACCACACACCTTGCAGGTATCTCAATGCAGGACAATTACGTGGCTGTTGCATTAGACAGCACTTGCTGCACATCTTGCTTGCCCTGTTGAGATGCCTTGGTTACTTCGCCTATGGTTGTTGCTGCTCCAAGCACTTGTATATATTGCCCACTTGCAGCTATAGCTTCATATTTTCCTGCTTTGAGGAGATGGTCAATGTCATATCCTTTTTTCTTAACAAGTGGAGCCTTTAGGAAAGAGTGACCATAATATGATAGAATTTTACATTAAGTTTGAAAGTGATGTAGTTCAATCAGAAACTAGGGTCTTAAATCTGCGCAAAGGAAACCATGAAGGTATGAGGGGCAAATTGGCTATGGTGGATTGGGAAACTATGTTAAAAGGTATGATGGTAGACAGGCAATGGCTAACATCTCAAGAACTAATACATAGTTTACAACAAAAATACAGTCCTTTAATGCACAAAAAAACAGTAAGGAAAGTGTTCCAACCATGGCTATCAAAAAAAATCAAGGATTGTATTAGAGCAAAGGACAAGGCATATAAAGTTGCCAAAAAAAGGTAAGCCTGAGGATTGGGAACATTTCAGAATTCTGTAAAGGAGGACCAAGAAAAAGATTAAGAGAGGGAAAACAGAATATGAGAGTAAACTAGTGAGAAACATAAAAACGGACTGTAAAAACTTCCATAGGGATGTAAAAAGGAAAAGATTAGCAAAGACAAATGTGGGTTCATTACAAGTGGAGTCAAGAGAATTTATAGTGGAGAATAAAGAAATGGCAGAGTAACTAAACCAATACTTTGTATCTGTCTTCACGGAGGAAAATACTAAAAACCTTCCACAAATAATGGAGAACCAAGGACTAGTGTAAACAAGGAACTGCAAGATATTAGTAAAAAAAAAGTACAAGAGAAATTAATGGGACTTAAAGGAAATAAATCCTCGGGACCTCATGATCTACATCCTAGAGTATTGAAAGAGGTGGCATTAGAGATAGTAGATGCATTAGTGGTCAGCTTTCAAAATTCAATAGACTCTGGAATGATTCCTGCAGATTGGAAGGTGGCAAATGGAACCCAACTATTTAAGAAAGGAGAGTGAGAGAAAACATGGAACTACAGACCTGTTAGCCGAACATCAGTCGTAGGGAAAATGCTAGAATCTATAATAAAGGATGTGATAACAGGACACTTAAATAACTGTAGGATTGGGCAGAGTTAACATGAATTTATGAATGGGAAATCATGTTTAACAAACGTGTTGGAGTTTTTTGAGAATGCAACTAGCGGAATAGATAAAGGAGAACTGGTGGATGTGGTATATTTAGATTTTCAGAAAGCTTTTTATAAGGTTCCAGTAAACAAAATTAGAGCACATGGGATTGGGGGGAATATATTGACATGGATTGACAACTGGTTAACAGGCATAAAACAGAGGAGGAATAAGTGGATCATTTTCAGATTAGCAGGCTGTGACTGGTGAGGTACCACAAGGATCAGTGCTTGGGCTCCAGCTATTCACAATCAATGATTTGAATGTGGGGATTAAATGTAATATTTCCAAGTTTGCTGATGACACAAAACTGGAAGGAAGTGTGAATTGTGAGGAGGATGCAAAGACGCTTCAAGGTGATTTCGAGAGGCTATGCAAGTGGCAAAAATTTGGCAGATGGAATATAATGTGGAGAAATGTGAGGTTATCCTCTTTGGTAGGAAAAACAGAGTATTTCTTAAATGGTGAGAGGCTGGGAAGTGTTGAATTTCAAAGGGACTTGGGTGCCCTTGTTCATGAGTCACTGAAAGCCAAATAGAGCAAGTAATTAAGGCAGCAAATGGTACGTTGGCCTTTATTACAACAGGATAAGAGTATAGGAGTAGAAATGTCTTACTGCAATTATATAGAGCCTTGGTGAGACCGCACCTGGAGTTTTATGTGCAATTTTGGTCTCCTTACCTAAGGAAAGATATACTTGCCATAGAAGGAGTGCAACAAAAGGTTCACCAAACTAATTCCTGGGATGGAGGGATTGCCCCATGAGGAAAAGATTAAATAGACTGCACTTTTATTGTCTGGAGTTTAGAAGAATGAGAGTGATCTCATTCAAAAATACAACATTCTTACAGGGTTCGACGGGGTTGATGCAGGAAGGATGTTTCCCCCGGTAGGGGAGTCCAGAACCAGGGGACAGTCTCAGAATAAAGGGCCCCATTTAGGACTGAGATGAGGAGAAATTTCTTCACTCAGAGGGTGTGAATCTTTGGAATTCTCTGCCCCAGAGTGCTGTAGAGGCTCAGGTCATTGAGTATGTTGATTGAGTCATTCAAGACGGAGATAGTTTAGTTTAGTTTAGAGATACAGCACTGAAACAGGCCCTTCGGCCCACCGAGTCTGTGCCGACCATCAACCACCCATTTATACTAATGCTACACTAATCCCATATTCCTACCACATCCCCACCTGTCCCTATATTTCCCTACCACCTACCTACACTAGGGGCAATTGCTAATGGCCAATTTACCTATCAACCTGCAAGTCTTTGGCATGTGGGAGGAAACCGGAGCACCCGGAGGAAACCCACGCAAACACAGGGAGAACTTGCAAACTCCACATAGGCTGTACCCAGAATTGAACCCGGGTCACTGGAGCTGTGAGGCTGCGGTGCTAACCACTGCACCACTGTGCCGCCCTTGATTTCTATATAATAAAATCAAGGGTTATGGGGATAGTGCAGGAAAATGGTGCTGAAGTAGATGATCAGCCATGATCTCAATGAATGGTGGAGCGGGCTTGAAGGGCTGAATGGCCTACTCTTACTTCTTATGTTATGAAATACCTCTATTGGAGTTGATGCGATTACCAGCTCCATTATTCTCCAAGTTCTGTATCTGAGAAATCATAATCTTTGCCTTTTTCCCCCGACATCTACTGACAAAGTGGTCAATAGTTTCTTTGAGCTCTTCTCTGTAGGCCATCAGTTCGAGTCAATGGATCCTGAAGTTGACCTTGACTTTCAATTAGTCTAGCAGCGTTTTAGAGTTTTTTTGGGTCTTTCTGGTCTGCTTCCAACAGCCCAGAAGTGTTGGTGTGCTGGAGACCTTCATTGCCAATCGCTATCTTTATTTTATTTGCTTGCTTGTTGAGTTCTGCAACTGCAAGATCTAAAAAGTATAACTCCAAACACTTTCAAACAGTTGAAATTTATGAAGGACATATGGAACCTTCCAATTCATCACTGGGTATTTTCTGATTATGGCGTCAAAACTGCTTGCTCACAGGAATTATTTTGCCAGAGCTTTCCCCTTATTTTCTTTTTAATTGCTTTCCTCCAAGGAAAAAAAAATGCTGATCTCCTATGCCTGCAGCACTGAACCTCTGCCACGCCCCAAGCTCTGTGGCTGCGGTGCAGCCTTTCAGCCTCTGCACAGGAGACACCGCCCACGAAGCTCTCTTTGGCAGGAATATCACGTCGCTTAACGGCAGTGCAGTCGCACAGCCCCGATCCAGATTGACTCTTTTTTCCTCTTTTGAGCCCAATCTCACCAGAACACTGCCTTTCTCGCCGACTACTGCTCGACAAAACTCCCCCTTTTGATTACTCACACTCTCGGAGTACTGATTGTCAAGGGTGGTCCTATGTTGTGCTGCTGCTACTTCTTCCAGCTACTCTCAGTGTTGTCCTAGGCTTTTATGGCTTTATATGGGAGAGGCTGTTGTCCACGATGTTGTGCTTAAGATCACCAACAGCGTGTCAAACACCACTTCTAACAACACCTGTTGTTCCACTGCCACCATATTGTGTTGTTGGTTCTTAACACAAACATACCAAAACACTGAGAATGATTTGCAAATGAAGGGTTCTTTATTAGAGTAACAGAATTACAGGAGAGCTTTGAAATGCACGTGCTACCTGTTGACTAACACTGCTCTAACTACTATCATATGTTAACTTGCATCACTTCCTGTGATGTACACTAAACTATTTACATATTCAATAGTATCTTAACCAGTATTAAAGCAGTTAAAGCAATATCCAAAAACTTCCACCCAATAACTTCAGAAGTTCAACCTGCAGTTAGCCTCAAATCTGTGGCAAAAGCAATATAAATTAAGTACTATGACTGCGATGTTACCAGGTTCTGCTAATCAGTTTTACCGCCGTCGTAGGGCTGAGGTGAGAAAATTAAATCTTAATTTTGCAATGTGCCAAAAGAAATTCAGTTTTTGATTTTTCAGTAGTAATCATATCAAATTTCAGTATGTTGTATGTTGATATGAATACACAGATAACTTGACTTTGATCATATTCCAGCTCCTGGAAAGACATATGAAATTAAATATGCTTCATGATTTAATAGGGGAAAACGTTCTGTATATGCCAGAAATTGGCCGTGCTGAGTTACTTCCTGAAATTGGGGAAAGTTACTATGTACTTTAAAGCCAATTAACAGATGGAAAACAAAATCCGTTTTGTGGAAACCTTTTAAAATTTATTCTGTGTGTATGGTAATGCTATCAGAATGTAACATACCTAGATTAGCTTAAATAAAGCAACAGTGCTAAGTTGTTTACGTTTACTTGACAGTTACCAACATCATTAAAAACAGTTCATTTGCTCATTTATTTACTTGTTATTTTTGGGGCCTTCCTGTGTGCAAATTGGCTGCACAGTGACTGCAATTCATTGGCTGTGAAGTAATGAAAAAGTGCCATATAAATGCAAGTTCTTCCTTCCATCTTACTACACAAACATTAATGCCTGGCAAAACTCAAATACAGTATCACAATTGTCAATGGTCATGTGCTGCACATAGCAACAAAAAGAAACATAATACTCCATGAACTGTGGGGAAAAAATGAGGGTGAATCCGAAAGAAATCTAGAAGGCTCAGAAGATTCTCAACATGCCTAGCCAATGTGGGACAACAATTAATATATCAAAAAGAACAATTTCATGACTATCAATGATTTTATCGTCTGTAGATTGACTATATCTGTCAATTCTGACTCAGAATAAATAAAGTTACATATTTGTAAACATGGTCACAATTTTTCCTATCAAAGTAGTTTGGATCTGTGTCTGGTGTACAGTAACAACTTAAATTACTTGTCAAATAGTGCCGAGATTTTATAAGACAATTCCTCCCATTAATTTAGTCAAAATGTAATTTAGAAACATTTGCACAGACCTACTTAGTATTCAAAACAAACTGCTTTTTTATCTTGCCAATTTCTGACCTGGCTTGGACTCCTTGCTGGGAAAAGAAAAAAAATCAAACTATCGTGTCTCCGGCACCTTATTGTGATTTAGTTGGGAAGCCTGACAGTGAATACCAGCAGTCAATTTAACAATAGTGAGCACCTCACCTGATGTTTACACATATGCACTGGATAGCGAGCAGGAATCCTGCCAGTTCTCTTTCTAACTCAGTGGCATTGAGACCGATTGTTAATCTAAATTACAAAAGTGAATATGCTTCAAAAGTACTCGATTGGATGTGATTGCACTTTAGGATGTCAGGATTCTGACAGGTGCTATATAAATGCAAGCTCTCTCCTTTTAGCAACTCTAGTGTTATTCCAACTGATATTAACAGACAGAACATAAGTTAAGCATTCTACCTTGGAGCTTGCTGGGTAACTCTCAGCCATTTTCAAAACATCGGTGATTGTTTTTTTTTAAATATCTCTCCAATCCTTGCAGAAATATTAATTTGAAATCATTATGTGAATGCCGTTGGTGCATATCATTTGTTAAGTATGACGGCTAGCTGACAAGCATAAAGGAGGCTCAAAGGGTATATAGATTAAATTCAGTGGAGAAAAGACAGTAGTTTCTGTACTTGAAAAAAAAGTGTCCTTCTGCATTCATCAGCAATGTGGTGGATTAAGAAGTGATCACCAAGCAGGAGGCTCCCCAATCTTTATCATGTGATACATTTTTGGCAACAGACAAGAAGCTCCTTGCTGGTGCATATCCAACAGGAGCCAGAAATAATGCACAATTGCAAGGACGGTTTATGGGAACTAGAAAACAACCCTACAACCGCCCTGGGACATCAAAGATTAGCATGGCTTCTTACTCTGCCCCTAGCGTTCTTCTTGGCCACTCCTAAACATAACAAATGACTGAAGTTTAAAACAAAGCTCCATTTATGTGATACATTTGCTTATGTAATTTAGTAGCAATATATTAATACTTGGCCATGTGAGCCGCATGGAAGATGGCAGGATCCCCAAAGACACATTGTACAGCGAGCTCGCCACTGGTATCAGACCCACCGGCCGTCCATGTCTCCGCTATAAAGACGTCTGCAAACGCAACATGAAATCGTGTGACATTGATCACAAGTCGTGGCAGTCAGTTGCCAGCATTCGCCAGAGCTGGCGGGCAGCCATAAAGACAGGGCTAAATTGTGGCGAGTCGAAGAGACTTAGTAGTTGGCAGGAAAAAAGACAGAGGCGCAAGGGGAGAGCCAACTGTGCAACAGCCCCGACAAACAAATTTCTCTGCAGCACCTGTGGAAGAGCCTGTCACTCTAGAATTGGCCTTTATAGCCACTCCAGGCGCTGCTTCACAAACCACTGACCACTTCCAGGCGCGTATCCATTGCCTCTCGAGATAAGGAGGCCCAAAAGAAAGAAAGAATATTAATACTCACAAGCTACCACTACAACATGGAGAAAGTATTTTTATTTGATAAATACAGGTCTTCAAATTAATTGGGAGTCTAGGCTCAACTATGGAGGGAAAGGAATTCAAACTGCTTTCAGTGGATTTCTTTTTATAAAGAATTTTAAGGTCAACTTCAAGTCCACGATTAGGAATGCACAAATTAATGATCTGGTGTTTGGAATATATAACTGCACTAATATTTTGTAGATGATTACTATACAATGACAATGAAAAATAAGGTGCGTGTATATTCAGGGTGGTGATGGGGGTAAGGTAGAAACTGAAGGCCAGATAATGCTATAACTTGAATAACCAGTTTACAATTCAGGATTTACTGGAGAGACAGAATTCATGACACTGGTCTACAAAACATGTACAACTGGCATATTTGTAAGTGATCTGGTGCAATTAAGATAGAGATCAGCCATGATTCTAATTGAATAGCAAAACAGGCTTGAGGGGTTGAATGCCTTACTCCTGTTCCTCTGTTACTCAGTGGTTATGTATCCATAAATCTACTGCTCATAATTATTCATCCCCTTGCAGAATTTATGGTTTGGCATTTAAATTGAAGGGCAAGATTCGACGTACACAGTGGCATACTTTATTTTGAGGGTGGATGTCACTTCAAGTTGGATCTATCAACCTTTTACAATTATTGGGTGGAAACATTGCTATTGGCAGGATGGGAGGTTCCATGGCTCAGTTCCAGGCTTCCAGCACAAAAGTAAACACACCCCTGAAAACCTCAGAGAAGCTTTTCATTTAACAAGACACACCCTACGATCAACATGACTCAAAGTACACAGTGAAGAAATACAGGAATGTGTTTTGCTGCCTATGCATCTCCATTCTTTTCGGCGACACAAATATTATTTTAGCATTGGCTCTTAACAGTACATGCTGGATAGGCCAATTCCATGCCCCTCCAAAGAACCAATGCATTTTAAATCATGTACTATTAACACAAAATACATTTTACAATAAACAGTTGCAACTTAAGTGTTAAACATTATTGAAAGCTTGCTCTTACTTTTAGTCTTGACTGCATTTCAATATAAGGCAATCGGATTCTCATTGCTTTGGAAAGAAAGAACATGCATTTATTTAGCCCCTTTCACAACTTCACAATGTCGAGAAGTGCTTCACAGCCAGTGAAGTACTTTAAGTAGAGTCACTGTTGTTATAGAGGGAAACAGAGTGGCCAATTTGCACACAGCAAGGTCACAGAAATAGCAATTGAGGGACAACTATCGGCCTCAACACCAGGAGAATTTCCCTGCTCTTCTTTGAACATGGCTTTGGGTCTTGACTGTCCGAAAGGGCAGAAAGCGGCTCAGCTTAACATCTCATCCAAAAGATGGTGCCTTCTCATGGTGCAGCACTCACTCAGTACTGCATTTAGTTTAAGAACCAGCCTACACCATGCGATAATGTCTCGAGAGTAGGACTTGAACTCTGGACTGCCTGACTCAAAGCCATCATTGCAGCAAGACTGATGCCTAATCTATATGGATTTTTGACCTTAATTTTCTGTTGTTTTCTGAGCAGCAGTCCCTAGGGCTATTAAATATACTTGCATCTCTTTAACCAATGCTACTTTTGTGGATAAGCATTGGGAAATACAATGCCAGAAACACCAGCATTCTTTTGATCCCAGCAGTACCAAGCACCTCAACTTTGTGTTGGTAATGTAGGAGACAGCTCAACAGAGATCATTAACTATTTTTGAAGAAATTCAGTCATTTCTCTTCCAGGTATGCCTACCTTGGAAGACATTCTGTTCCTCTCTTGGATGTGATTTCCATTTGTCTCTTGTTCCCTATTCACCTTCTTGCTACCTCCTTTTCATTTTCTTTCCTGTATTTGCCAAAACCACTTTCACAGCTCTCTCTCTTACTTCAGCACCCATCTCCAGTTCCAATTCATTCGATGTGGTTCACAGCTCAAATTTCACTTTTCCTCTTAGATTTGCCTATGATTACCAATATTGCCATTTCTCTAACTACTAAGCAGCTATTGCCTATTTACAAAATCTACCCCTTCACCATGCGCCACTGCAAACATACTTCCAACCACACCAGCACTGACTCACATTATTCCATTGTTGTCTTGGTGCTCTGTTCCAATTCATCCTTCGTTTCATCCTTGATGTAACAAAAAATGATGCCTCCTTTCAGGTGGCAAGAACTGTAAGCTTCAACTTTTGGATGTCAACCCTTCTCCTGTTTTTCTTTAGTTGCTTCAGAACCTAATGCTCCTTAAAATCTCAGCTCGTGTGTTTTCACAATCTCACGCAACCCCAACCCCACAACCTCGACTTTGACCGATCCGTCCTCAGCAGGATCTCAGCTTCATTTCCCTCTGTCCCATCTTTAAACTAAACACAATATTGAACTCTAAATCAGCCAGCTTCTGTGTACCTACCTTTTAAACCCTGTCAATCCATTTGATCCCTCACTCTTACCTCCAATCCTCTTGATCTTTTTACTGAGGACTACCAGTATGATATCAGCTGTGTCCGGTTCTCCACTCCCCTCACTCATTCCAATCTCACTCTGAACTTGCAACCCTTTGTCACTGCTCCCAATCCCAACATTATTGAACCTGCTGACAAATGCTATTGGTTGTAGAGCAAAAGGACCTCTATCTCGCTGTGGCTAAATACTGAATATTCCGACAACTCCTCTGGGGTTGGGGTTTATATTGACATCTATCAGAAACCCACGATGACGCCACAATTACCTGGATTATACTTCTATCAACTCACTTCCTGCAAGAGCTCCATTCCCTTCTCTTAGTTTCTCAGATTTCCATAGCATCTTTTCATATCTAAGTATTCCTCTCCACCGTGATAGACTAGAACAGTGAACACCCTGATGCATCTTCAATGCTTGCATGAGAAAGTAAAACCTGCCCATTCAACACCTCCCACATCACATCATTCCTTTTGGATGAGACAGCAATTTAGGTATACTTCCTCCAATCTATTATATTGTATGAGCTGTTCACGCTGCAGTGTGCCATACAATGGGAAACCAAACACCGATTAATTGACAATTTTGCTGAGCATCCATTTTGTCTGCAAGTGCAACCCCATGCTCCCTGCATCAATTCAATTGACTGTCCAATTTGCAGTCTGAGCTCTCAGTCTTTGGTCTTGTATACTGTTACACTGAAGCGCAACACAAGCTTGAAGAACAACACAGTATATTAGATATTCTGCAGCCCTCAGGCCTTAATGGAAACTTTAACAATCTTAGAATTTAACTATAGCTCCCATTATTTCTTCAGCAGGATAACCTGGGATGGCTGTGGCATCATTGCTAAGGATGGGGAGGAAGAAGCGGCTTAGGGTTAGGGCCATCAGGACATTTGGCTGGTTAGGTGGTCTGCACTGTTTTTTTTCTTCTACCAAGTTCTTTGGCACATCAACCTGCTCCACTTTGCTAGTTTTCTTGTTTCCTTTCTACTTCCTTATTCCTCACTTCTTTGATTGCATTCATTATGTATCCAATTGTCTCATGCTAATATCACTTCTGCCATTTCTCATTTCAGAGTTCCAGCATCTGCAGTATTTTGCTCTTTATAATCATGTTCTGTATTCCACTCATGAACTTTACAAGTCATTTCAATTCTTTTCCTGTGTTTTCCCCACTTCTGCTCTGTTCCTTCTTCAATGCTGTTCATCTGTAATACCTTTCAGTTTTGACAAAGAGTCCAAAACAAAAATATTAACTGGTCTGTTCTCTCCATAAATGCAGCTTGACTTGAGTGTTTCCAGCTTTTTCTATTTTTATTTAAGGAAATTCAGCCTGAACCTGGGAAACTTCTTATTTCCTCTCCTTTCCTGGATGTGCTCTATATTGTGTTGTGGTAGCGTTACGTGACATCAGTAATGCCCTGCTACCTCATCTGAATGACCATTTTTCACGTGTGACTCTTGAAGGTTTTTAAAACAAAACAAAAAAGCAAAAAACACAAAGTGTTTACCTGTAATCTATTAAGGATTACAATCAAAGTGGTGATATGGATACAAAATTGGCTAAGTGACAGGAAGCAAAAGGGGTGGATGTTTTTAAGACTGGGAGGTGGGTTGAAGTTCTGTTCCCCAAGGGTTAGTTTTGGGTCCATTACAGTGCAGTGATTGTCTCACAATTTAATCTCTCTCAAAACTGGAGCAGGGGCAGGGGGAGGGGTCAAGAATACCCTTTCCAATGCCTCTACATCTTTCCTAAAGTGTAGTGCCAAGAATTGTCCACAATATTTCAGCTGAGGCCTAACCAGTGATTTATAAAGTACTACCATGATCTCTCTGCTTTTATACAAGTAACCAGTCTGCTTTTTTAAACCACCTCACAAACTTGTCCTGCCACCTTCAAGGATGTATGTATACAGAGAGTAATGGACGCAGAACTGACCCTACATCCACATGTTCTGCTGAAAGATCACTGACCTGAAACGTTAACTTTGCCTCTCTCTCCACAGATGCTGCCAGACCTGCTGAGTATTTTCCAGCACTTTCTGTTTTTTTGTGATGTTGATTGAGGGATAATTATTAGTCAAGACATTGGGGATAACTCCCAGCTCTTTTTTGAAATAGTGCCATAGGACCTTTTATATCCACCCGAGGAAGCAAATAGAGCCTTGGTTTCACATCTCATCCGAGAAAACGGCAGCTCCGACAATGCATCTCTCCCTCGATACTGCACTGGAGTGTCAGCCTTGGTTTTCGTGCTCAAGCCCTGGAGTGGGACTTTAACCTGGAACCTGGTGACTCAGAGGTGAGAGTCCTACTAATTGAGATGCAGCCGACACTCTATTAGTATTTTGCACCAACAGCCAGCACTTCTGAAGTGTTGGCTGTGCATTTACATTTCAACATGTATGCTGACACCTCCCAAATTTAGCTCTTTGCCAGCTCTTTTGTCCCATCCATTGCCTCTTCGCACTAGGTGAGCGAAGAGGGGGCATGAAAAAACACTGGCAGGCAAGATAAAGGGAAATCCACCAAGGACTTTTATAAGTATAGTAAGGGCAAGAGAATAACCAGGGAAAGAGTAGGGCCCATTAAGGACCAAAGTGGCAATGTGTGTGTGGAGCCGGAGGATATAGGTGAGGTTTTAAATGATTACTTTTCACCTATGTTCACAATGGAGAAGGACGATGTAGGTGTAGAGATCAGGGAGGGGGATTGTGATATACTTGAACAAATTAGCATTGAAAGGGAGGAGGTATTAGGGGTTTTAGGGGGCTTAAAAGTGGATAAATCCCCAGGCCCAGATGAGATGTATCCCGGGCTGCTATGTGAGGTAAGGGAGGAGATTGCAGGGGCTCTGACACAAATTTGCAAATCATCTCCAGCCACAGGAGAAATGCCAGAGGACTGGAGGACAGCAAATGTGGTATCATTATTCAAGAAGGGTAGTAGGGATAAATCAGGTAATTACAGGTCAGTGAGTCTAACATCAGTGGTAGGGAAACTATTGGAAAAAACTCTGAAGGACAGGATTAATCTCCACTTGGAGAGGCAGGGATTAATCAGGGATAGTCAGCATGGCTTTGTCAGGGGGAGATCATGTCTAACAAACCTTGATTATATTTTTCGAGGAGGTGATTAGGTGTGTAGATGTGGGTAAAGCAGTTAATGTAGTCTACATGAACTTCAGTAAGGCTTTTGATAAGGTCCCACTTGGGAGATTGGTCAAGAAGGTAAGAGCTCATGCGATCCAGGGAAATTTGGCAAACTGGATCCAAAATTAACTTAGTGGCAGAAGACAGACAGTGATGGTCGAGGGTTGTTTTTGTGATTGGGAGCCTGTGATCAGTCGTGTACTGCAGATATCGGTGCTGGGACCCTTGCTGTTTGTTGCACCCATTAATGATTTAGATGTGAACATAGGAGGTAGGATCAGCAAGTTCGCAGATGGCATGAAAATTGGTGGTGTTGTAAACAGTGAAGAGGAAAGCCTTAGATTGCAGGACGATATAGATGGGTTGGTAAGATGGGCAGAGCAGTGGCGAATGGAATTTAATCCTGAGAAGTGTGAGGTGATGCATTTTGGGAGGACTAACAAGGCATGAGAATATATAATGGATGGTAGGACCCTAGGAAGTACAGAGGGTCAGAGGGATCTTGGTGTACTTGTCCATAGATCACTGAAGGCAAGCAGCACAGGTAGATAAGGAGGTTAGGAAGGCATTTGGGATACTTGCCTTTATTAGCCGAGGCATAGAATAAGAGTAGGGAGGTTATGATGGAACTGTATAAAAAGCTAGTTAGGAGTACTGTGTACAGTTCTGGTCGCCATATTATAGGAAGGAAGTGATTCCACCGGGGAGGATGCAGAGGAGATTCACCAGGGTGTTGCCTGGGCTGGAGCATTTCAGCTATGAAGAGAGACTGGATAGGCTGGGGTTGTTTTCCTTAGAGCAGAGAAGGATGAGGGGGGAACCGGATTGAGGTATACAAAATTATGAGGGCAAAGATAGGGTAGATAGGAAGAAACCTTTTCCCTTAGCGGAAGTGTCCATAACCAGGGGACATAGATTTAAGGCAAGGGGCAGGAGGTTTAGAGGGGATTTGAAGAGAAATTTTTCCGCCCGTAGGGTGGTTGGAATCTGGAACACACTGCCTGAAGGGGTGGTGGAGGCAGGAACCCTCACAACATTTAAGAAGTATTTAGATGAGCACTTTAAATGCCATAGCATACAAAACTACAGGCCAAGTGCTGGAAAATGGGATTAGAATAGATAGGCTTGATGGCCGGCGCAGACATGGTGGGCCGAAGGGCCTGTTTCTGTGCTGTATAACTCTATGACTCTAAGACTGCCTCTCTATATCCAGCCTTGGATGAGCTTTACTTTACTCAGGCTAAACTTTCAAATTCCCTCCCAAAACGTCTCCCTCTTTCTACCTCCCTCTACTCCAAGATCCTCTTTAAATCCCAGTTCTGTAACTAAGCCCAACATCCCATCCTTTGGATCAACATCCAATTTTTTTCCCTTACACTTCTCTGAACCATCTTGCAATGCTTTTAATATGTTAAGGTGGTTTACAGATGCAGTTACATAGGAAGATAGGAACAGGAGTAGGCCATTCAGCCCCTCGAGTCTGTCCCGCAATTCAATGAGATCATGGCTGATCCACGGCTTAACTCCATATACCTGCCTTTGGCCCAAATCCCTTAATATCTTTGCTTAACAAAAATCTATCCATCTCAGGTTTAAAATTAACAACTGTTCGAGCTTCAACTGCTGTTTGTGGGAGTGAGTTCCAAATCTCTACCCGCCTCCTTGCCTGAAGAAGTGCTTCCAAACATCTCTCCTGAACGGTCTGGCCCTAATTTTTAGACTATGCCCCGAGTTTTAGAATCCCCAATCAGTGGAAATAGTTTATCTTTATCTAGCCTGTCTTTTCCTTAGATCAGATCACCCCTTAATCTTCTAAATTCTAGTGAAAACAGGCCTAATTTGTGTAATCTCTCCTCGTAACCCTGTAGTCCAGGTATCATTCTTGTAAACCTACATTGCACTCCCTCCAAGGCCAATATATCCTTCGTAAGGTGTGGTGCCCAGAACTGCTCACAGTACTCCAAGTGGGGTCTAACCAGGGTTTTGTACATCTGCAGCATAACCTCTGTGTCTTTATACTCCAATCCTCTAGATATTAAGGCAAGCATTCCATTAGCCTTTTTGATTATTTTCTGCACTTGCTCGTGGCATTTTAAAGATCTATGCACCTGAACCCCCAAGTCTCTTTGGACATCCACTGTACTTAACCTCTTCCCATTTAGAAAGTACCCTGCTCTATCCTTTTTTTAGTCCAAAATGGACTAAAATTGAAATAGTGAAGTAGCACAGTGACTAGATAGAGAATAGCTGATTGATTACATGATAACATCACACAAGACCGCTTGAGAGTAGACGACTGGAGAGCCACATAAAAGCAGCTTTAGTCAGCTCAATGTGGAAATCGACATTTTGGTTAAATTATGCGGACCCAATCTGTTTGGAATTGCCATTTTACTGCCAAGAGGGTGGGGAGTAAAAGCGATGACTCAGCTGGAGAGTGACACTAATAAATAAACGAAGCTGTAGAAGAACACTGAAGCAGGTTCCGTGCACACAGAAAGAAAGAGTGATGAATTTAATTAGCCCTAAGCTAAGTTATAGTGGTCTGCTTGAAAAGGCAAAAGAGAGTTAATTTCTTGTCCAAACACACTGTAAAACAAACTCCTGCATGTTAGTTGCTGGAAGAATGTAATTCACAAAGACACACATCTCTTACTAAAAACAATCTGAATTCACTACAATAAAGGTTGATCTCAGCACCAACAGGAATTTCCACCACCAGACAGAGCCCCAGCCAGGTGTTATTTTCAGCAGGAAGTTTAATCCAATTAGCATGCAGCCAAGCTCTGTGCGAGTCTAAACGTGTGCATATTGCAAAGTTGCATCGTCTAACTGCACATGGTAAATGTTCCACAGCCCAGTCAAAACCACCTTTCAGTAGTTTGCTTTCTTCATGCTTAGTGAGCACCTATCCTAAAAGTTGTGCTATTAAAATGGAAAAGCTAATTAACACCATGCCATGTTCACTTTTAGCTTATGAAATAAACTTAAATTTAAGATCAAAACTCTTCACAAAATTCTTCTAGACCAGAATAATCATGAAATCAGCACCAGAATGAAAATTTCCCTGTACGACAATTAGACATTTTTTGAAGGGATGGAGGAGGAGGAAGAAACAAATTAAATTGTTGAAGGAAAAAAAGTCATTAAATTACTGCAGCTGTGAAAAAATTTCAACTTGATACCTTCTGGATTACTCCAAATTCATATCTTCCTGTTATCTCAGATCTGAAATCGTAGGTATGTTGAATCCCATAGAAGCACAGGACTGTGAAATAAAAACAAAGTGCTGGAAAGGTCACAGACCTGAAACGTTAACTGTTTCTCTCTCCACAGATGCTACCAGATCTGCTGAATATTTCCAGCATGCTCTTTTTATTTCACATATCCAGCATCCGCAGTATTTTGCTTTTATTTTAATGCTCAAGTGTGAATTTGATTTGCTCAAATGCAGCTTTACACATTATAAACTAGTGTGGATAACATTTACATTACAACTATGAACGTTTTAACTACCACATCACCCAACTCTTCTCCTCCCTCAAGATGATGGGTGACATGCTGGTAACTCAGTCTGGTGGAAAGTCACAATCAAGTTCGATCTCAACCTCACCCAACAGCTAGACACATATAGCTTGCATCAGGGATCGCTGGATAGTGACCAGGAGCGCTAATTCTTGGCCATTTTTTCTTCTCTCTAGCTAGGGAACGTGATACAACCCTACTTCTATTCTAGTGGTGTGCAGTGAATTCAGCAGAAATCAGGAACCATGCCCTGACCTTCACAGTCTGAATGGCTTAGTTCCACAACATATGTGATGCATTTGTCCTTGATGGTCAACAACCAATCTATTTTCTTATGCCACGTTCTCCATATATATTTCTGCAATAGGTCCACAAGTTAACAAAAGTTGTTCCAAAGTAATTCATATTTGTTTCAATTTTAAATTGAGCACTATACTAGACTGCATCAGAAGTGCTGTCTTACGGATGGGACATTGAGCCAAGCCCCCATTTGTCCTCTTGTGTGGATAAACACATCTGATGGCCCATTTCATAGAGGGAGCAGGAGCTCTCCCCAGCACAGTGAAAAATATTCATCCATTAATTATCACTAAAATAGATTAACTGGTCTCATTGCTGTTTGTGGGATCTTTCTGTGCACAAATTGGCTGCTATGTTTGCCACATTACAACAGTGACTGAACTTCAAAAGCACTATTCCAATGCTATCCAGGTCAACCTCATATCTTTCATAAACCTAAACTCATCTAACTACCTAACTCGTTCCAAGACCCATTCATTCATCACTCTTGCTTGCTGACCGACACAACGTAATTTTAACATTTCCATCCTTGTGTGCATATCGCTCCATGTCTTGGTCCCTTTCCCATCTGTAACCTCCTCCAGCCCTAAAACCCTCCTAAAATTCTGTTCTCTCAACTCTGGCCTTTCGTTCATCTCAGACTTCCTTTGCCACACCACTGATGACTGTACGACCATTTGCAGTCATGCAAATGCCTGTGCCCCAAGATTTGGAATTCCCTCCTTAAACCTCTTCATTTCTCCACCGCTCTCTTCTCCTTTAAGACCCTCCTTAAAACCTACCTCTTCGAGCAAGCTTTTGGTTTCCTGCCCTAATGTCACCTTCTTTGGGTCAGTGTCAATTTTTGTCTGTTAGCATTCCTGTGATGCACATTAGAATTAGAACATTACAGCACAGTACAGGCCCTTCGGCCCTCGATGTTGCGCCGACCTGTGAAACCATCTGACCTACACTATTCCATTTTCATCCATATGTCTATCCAATGACCACTTAAATGCCCTTAAAGTTGGCGAGTCTACTACTGTTGCAGGCAGGGCGTTCCACATTGGGACTTTGACAGTTGTTTTATTGGCTGTGAAGTGCTTTGAGACATTCTGAAGTCATGAAAGACATTATATAAATACAAGTTCTTTTTTTCTTTCTTTGCTTTGTTTCTCAGTAGGTAAAACAAACAGAACATGGGTATGGTAAAAGTCATTTTGTGCAATCAGTTCAACTTCTATATGTGAACCGCTATAAAAATAAAATACAAGTCTGTGAGCCGGTTAGTGGAACCCTGAACACAGAAATATAGAAAACTGAGAATGTTGGGAAACGGCTGGTCCCAATGTCAGCAGCTGCCAGCATTGAAACGGAGAGCACGATTTTTAAAAAAAAACTGACCAACCATCTGCTGAGTGGTCCACTGTCTGGGAGAGAAAGAGAGAGAGAGAGGGGGGGGAAAAGAGAGAGAGAGAGGGAGGGAGAGAGAGAGAGAGAGAGAGGGAGGGAGAGAGAGAGAGAGAGAGAGGGAGGGAGAGAGAGAGAGAGAGAGAGGGAGGGAGAGAGAGAGAGAGAGGGAGAGAGAGAGAGAGAGGGAGGGAGAGAGAGAGAGGGAGGGAGGGAGGGAGGGAGGGAGGGAGAGAGGGAGGGAGGGAGGGAGAGAGGGAGGGAGGGAGAGAGGGAGGGAGGGAGGGAGGGAGGGAGGGAGGGAGGGAGGGAGGGAGGGAGGGAGAGAGGGAGGGAGAGAGGGGGAGAGGGAGAGGGAGGGAGCGAGAGAGGGAGGGAGCGAGAGAGAGAGGGAGCGAGAGAGAGAGGGAGCGAGAGAGAGAGGGAGCGAGAGAGAGAGGGAGCGAGAGAGAGAGGGAGCGAGAGA